>NC_079295.1:11867205-13166788 GCF_023638135.1 Falco biarmicus
TTCTTTTACTACAGCAGGTGTCGTATCCAGTGGTAGGACATGTGGGAATGGCTCAAAGCTGCATCAGAAGTTCAGACTTGACATTGGGAAGCATTTTTTTACCAGGAGTAGTCAAACACTGGAACTTCGAGACAATAAAAGGAAATCAGTTTTCCCTTTGGTATGAATATATTTAATCTTTGAAAAGGAAATACATAACGTTTCTCTCCAACCTAGCTTCTTACCCTTTAGCTCCAGTCTATGCAGTATGAAATGTTCCTGGGTTTGGTGGGAGGGGGAGTTAACATTTCATAGGAGTTACTTAACATGGCCTTGGCCTCTCACCGTATGTACAGCATCCCTGATCAATCAGCATTTTCCTTATTGCTTCATGCTTAGTGCTCCAGATTGGAAGGATTTGCAAAATATTTTTTTCCTTTTATCTTCTCTCAGTCCTATTATTTTTTCCTTCCTGTGGTTACCTGGGGGGGGGGGGGGTGGGGGGGTGGGGGTGTGCGCAAAGATAAAAAAGGTTTGGCTGTTGTACACTGGGCTATGCATGGAAGCATTTGCTTTAACTTACAGATAGATACGCATTAGGCAGATGCATGCCTAAGGATGGAGATCTATAAATAGCACAACAAATTCTTGATATGTTCTGTAATGTTATTTAGCTGGGAAGGGGGAAAAGTGAGATGATTTTGACTGAAAAACATTTTTGGAGGAGGAAAGCAAAGAAGTTTGAAGAACTAATTGATGCTGTCAGGTAAGTGTCCAGGACTTTAACCCCAGAACTCCAACACTGTCTGTTCAGCTAGTATTTTTATAATAGCATGGAAACTTCATGAGTGAGTTAATTGTAAGACTGTATCATGCTCCACGGGGGTTAGAGACACTTGATAAAGTTTTATACCCAGATATACACACCACTGTACTTCAACAAATACAGCCATTTATACTAGCATTTTTCTTAACAAAACCTCCAGAAATAGGCTCCTCTCTACAAAGACTAGTTAACTTAAAGAGAGTCTATGCATTTGAGTGGGTACTTTTATTGCAAACCTTAAAAGAGGGCCCACAACCCTGGCAGACATGTGAATAGGACCAGTACTGTAGGCTTTGGGTGCAGTTAGGCTGCCCTTTCCCTGAAGATATTCTGTATTGCAATGTCCCCATCACTCACTTCAGTCTGACACCTACCAGTGTTCAGCAGGGTTTAAAATTAACTAACCCATGGGAAGAAATCATTGTGTAGCCAAAGGCAGCAGGGTCCTAGTTCTGCATTCATTTGAAGAAGGCAGGATCTCAAATACTGAACCATTTTGTCTCGTTCAGCTTCAGGAAAGACAAAGCAGATGATCACTGAGAAAAACTAGGGAGGCCCAGTTCACACAGATAAGGCCAAGCTAACATAAGGTGCTTTTCCTTCTTCCTGTAAGTATACAGACCTACCCCCCACGAGGGCATAGCAACTAACCACAAAGCTGGAGACACCAAAAAGGTTCATCTGGTTCATGGTCCTCCAACAGCCCTCTGAACTGGCTGGTATCGAGTTCCTGGCACAGCCACAGCTGGGACAGTGTCAATATGGTAAGTACTAACAGAAAAAAACACAACACCCACATCTGTAGATTTTCTTGGCTTAGCCTCACAAGAGTGAAAGCTAGGGCCTGAATATATCAAATATACATGGGGGGTTTTACACCTACTTCAGCTAAGAGCTCTAAACACAGACTTCAGTGTTAAGATAGTTAACTTCATGAGCATATGTGGTTACAGTATTATCAGATTTTAGTCAAATGAGCAACCAAATTGTAAAGGAGATTAGTACAAAGGTAGCTTGTTCACTTTCTTGTACTGATTAAGGTAGTTTAAGTACTCAGTTTTCCATCTTTATCCATTGCCATAAATAAACCAAAATAAAATAAAATAAATAATAATAAAAAAATAAATTTAATTTATTTCCACTTCCTATGGAATCCATCACGGTACAATCCATTATAACCAAAGCAATCATAACCTACCACACTCAGTGCAATGAAATTGCACTAGTCTGATAAAAATCCACAAGAGCTAAGTGCAGCTGAAATGTTTTTATTTCACTACTGTGATCACAGAGGTCTCAACCACAGCATGTGCTTTGGAGATCACAGCAATGATGAGTTGGCTTATATAGGCCACATGGACAAGAAGAGCTTCAATTTGTCATTTCTGACTTGAGGGAGGAAATAAGGCTTGAAAAAAGCACAGACCACTCAGAATTGGGACCACTTAAATAGCAGGTAACTATATAGTGAGGTATCCAAGATCACTGTGTGTTATCATCCATGGTGAGCTGACACGTTATCTGTGAAACTCGGGTTCAAGCCTAGCCCAGGGTTGTTCAAATATGGAACAAAAATGCATTGAAGAGCTACTTTGTCTGAACAACTGCATATTACTGCATCCACACCCTGCAACACAAGCATAATCTCCACCTCAGACAGCTGTCCAGAAATCACACACATCCCTTATTGCACAGGAGTCTCTTCAGACTACAGAACAGGACCACCAAAGCTAATACAGGAAAGCTGAAGCAAGGGAGGAGGGAACTATTTGAAGCATTAGCATCTGAAGGGTCACAGCATGCCTGGTGCACAAAACAAAAAACAAATAAGTTCTCTAAACCAGACTCCTGGGGGTGAGAAAGCTTGTCAAGAGAGAACTTTGTAAAGGAATAATTCAGCAGTGCTTCAAGCAATGCAGAAGGACCACGGGTAACTGGGATACAACTTGCTGCTGTCTAAGCCTCACACAGGCTGCCTCTGAGCGGCAAGAAGTCACAGAAACAGAAAGCACCGTTTGAACCAAGTGCACAGTATTTAGGAATGATACAGTGGAAAAAGCGTATCAGCTGGTAGGCAGGGTGGATGGAAATGTTAGGGACATCATCCGCAATAGCGTGCTTTTACGCAAGTGTTACCTCGTTCCTGTTCCAGTCAGGGAGTCAGCCAGTCATGCACTCCTGCAATCACATTTAACCTTTCCAGACAACCTAATTCTCTCTCTCTTTCCCTTCTGCCTCTAGCAATCCCCCTGCAGCTGCAGCACACTCAGGAGTGTGCTTTGAAGGATTTGAAAGCTCATTTTGGGCAGCATGGGTCTGATTTCTAGCATCAACAGCAGAAGAAATTGGTCTCAAGCCATGGCTTTGGAAAATACTCAAACTTTTTATTCTGCTGATTCAGATGAAGCTTAAAACCTTTACCCATACAAATTTCTGGCTTTGCCCCAGCCGTCCTCCTCTCCTGACCCTTACCACGACACCTTATCCTGGCAAAATACACTCTTTTCATCAAAACTCTGACCCAAATACATTTACCTGTGCAATCCAGCAGGTAGAACAGCAGTGCTGGTATACTTTGAATGCTTCCAGTTTCCTGTTTACCACCACCCTCTCATCAGCAGCCTCCTAAAACAGATGGACTGTAATTTCATAGGCACAAGAAGATTCAGTAACTAGGTGGGAGAGGCAGGAAGGGCTGCTGCTTCGGTAGCAAGAACCTGGAGGGGGGGAAAAAATCCAGAGGATTTTGGAAGAAATATGAAGACCTGTGTTTAAGCACCAGCCCAGGATCACCTATGAATACAGCTGCAGTGAAGGCAATTCAGACTGCCTTCTGTTGCCAATTCTGCCTTTTTCCAGGGAAATGGGTTCCATGAGATGTAGCTAAAGATGTGATAAATCTCCATTTCAAGCTACTATGTTCCTTCTATTGGGTCGGCATCCATTTTGATAACATTAGCCACAGTGCTCTCTAGCAAAGGTCCCTAACACCATTTCCATCCATCCTGCCAGCCAGCTAATATATACTCCAAATTTGCAAATGATCGCGAGGGGAACTGAGATGAATTTCATCCTTTCATTGCTTGCACCCCCCGGAAAAGTCACGATGCAACCCATTTTAGGCTTCTCCAGAGGGCAAATAAATAATAACTAAAAATCACCCAAGCAAAATAAGGAATGAGAAAATCTTTATGTTTTGACAGAAATCAGCTTTCAAAGTCACCACACTGGAAATGCTGTGGTGTTATGCATGCCCTTTTCCCAGCCTTCACATGCCTAAAATAATACATATGGGACGCTTCCATGATATTGCTCCAAGGCTGAAGTATATACAAGCACTAAAGCCACATCTGTGTCATTTAGCGTAAGTCTACACAGTCCTTCACAGACAAACCTGTGGTTACTTTGCCTGCTTTCATAACCCCTTCAGCACAAGACAAGCCCAAAATAGAAACTCATGAACTTTATGGCTTGAGCACAGCACTGCTGCTGACTAAATGAAGAAACTTCTGGTTTCACACTTGTTTTTTCTCCTGCCTCTTGGATAGGCCTGCCTGCAAGGGCTGCATCAATGTATCTTCAGTCATTCAAACTGGAAACAACATCAACTCATCTACTCAACTGACCACATCATAATCTGCAGAGTGGCAAACATTTTAAGTACCAAACATCTGCACCCCCCTAAATTCAAGGGCCTTCTATAGGAAGGTGCTCTCCTTGTGCAACAGGTTTCTTCTTATTAGCATTGTACACCATTTTGAAGACTCCTTGAAAGGGAAAATTAGAAAATGAGAAATTAGAAATGAGTTCATTACAGAACAGAATCCTAGATGAGGAGTATCTCCAGTATAACACGTACACCTATGCTCTGATCAATTCATTTCTTTTCCTTTTATCCACATCATAAAAAGAAGTCACAAGAGAGCTCACTGAGATGAAACGTCGTTCTTGCAAGGTGGGAAGCCACAAGGTTGATAATATAGTAAGGAAACTGCCCCTTTGCTTTGAGTAACATTATGAGTTGGCAAAATATTTTCAATCCTTTACAGCTAAGCTTCAAAAAGCCCTTCTGAAAACAAAAACATGGCAAAACATATAAAAGACAAGGCGAGCAAGAAACTCTCCAGCACACAGCGAGCTCTGTTCCTGTGTTCCAGGCAGTGACCCATCAAGAGATGTCACTCTCTGGAGAAGAAAGCGTGGGGCTGTCTCCTGGCGCTGCTAGCATGGCTTGTGGCTGAGTGACAGGCAGCTGTGCTGGCCCTGTGCCAAGCGGGATAAGCTCTCCCTCCAAAAGCCTCAGTACAGCAGCTTGCTTTTTTTAGGGGGAGGGGGGACACAACCAAAACACAAAAAATCCACAAAGAAAGCATGCAGAGTTATGGACACATCCGAGGTACAAAATAGCATTCTCCGAGGTCAGCTGCACATCCAAGCCTGCATTTCTGCAGTGTTTTAGTCAGAGGCAGCTCTTTCCCAGGGGACAGCAAGGTCTAGTCTCAGCAGAGCTGTATGAGGGTCACCTGGGAAAAGCCTTGCTGATCCATTTTCTTTTTGTACTATGCATAAGCCTCAGGGGCGCACACAGCAGCAACAAAGCCAGCACCACAGCTGAGGAAGAGGAGCTTCACCACACCTGCCTGTTGAGATACCCACCAGCTACAAAGATTCTTTACCACCTCTTCTAGCATGCTTATGTTAATGACTGATTAAAGTTTCGGTCTCTCTTCAGTCATAAAACTGTCAACACAATTAAACGTGTCAGAAAGGACAATCTGACTTCCATCCCCTACGTTCAAGGTAACTCCAAGCCCAGCTTCAGTCCAAGAAGCACCCAGCTGCATTCAGGGCATACCAGACACTGGAAGTCTTTGCAGAGAGCCATTCTAAGCATCTGAACCATGAGACAATTCAGCAGAAGTTCACAGCTTATTAGTCCCTGCAGTACTCAACAGGAGACAGAAATCTACAGGAAATTACGTTGATTAGGTAGCATTACACATTTACAGGGAGCAGGATTTAAAGTAGTTTATTTAGAAGCTGTCTCAGGACTTCTGTGTACTGACTATTAATTACAGCTATAACTAGCACAGGGACTGCGTTAGGTGATGCTAATGAATACCTGTCTCTTGTAGGTGTGTGACTCACTGACTCTACCTGCAGGAGAGAAGACTGGCGGTAAGAGGATCTGTAAACTACAGAAAGACTTCTAGGATACCAGTTGTGAGGAGACACTTGGGCATAAATTGAGCCACAGGTTTTACTACAGCCAGGCTCCAAGCAGTAGGAGCTTGCTCTGTCTTGCTTTGCATCGGAATGGGAATCTCTCCTTCCTCACCAGCTGCCTTCCCTTTTGGATTTAGAGTTTGAAAATGCTGATCCCAGTATTCATGATTCATGAGCTCTTCCCTGAAGGAGACAAGAAGTTCTGAAGTTCCTCCTCAGTGCCAGCCACCACCCCCCTTCTCCAGTGGTGAGAAGAGTCACAGAAACAGAACAGTAAGCAACAAGCCTCGCAGGGGCAGGGGACAGGTGAGTGATCTTGATGGGGAATCCAGGAGGAGTGATCTTCAGAGAGCTGCAGAGAGTCAAGGATGCTCTGAGAAACAGCAAATACCTGAAACCTCCCAGAACAACAAACCTGGGACCTGACAGCACATATTTACTGACCAGGCCAAATCTAGACAAATCTATTACCGTAAAGGTGGATGTGGAGAGTGAATATGAGGATACTGGCACAGGTGCCAAAGCACTGCTGGATCAAAACAGACCTTGCAATGCTGCCTGGGTGTCCCAATTACTGATGGTATAGACACTTGACATTGAAGGTCCTTTAAAAACATGATATGCAACAGTTTCTCAAAAAACAACTTTTGCACACTGAGCAAGAGTAGATCCCATTATAAGGAAGGGGTAAAAGGTACCTTCCTAGGGTACCAAACAAAACAACAGGGTCCTTCCAGTGCCCCTCAGAGTCCTTAGATCACCTGTAAAGCCTAATTTTATCACTCAGCATCACAAATATACTCATCACTTCCACTCCAACTTGTTCACATAGTTAAGCAAAAAAGTCAACAGTCATGCTTGTGTGCTGCTCATCCTGTAGATGTGCAAAGGTGAACACAGGGCAGACAGATGTCAAATACAGTCAGGGTGAGCAATCAGCCGTACCCACATCATGTTTTCATTGGCAATCATGTCCAACCCTCACGCTGAACTTTAAAGACAGCATTAAGGATGCAAGTGCCCTATGCAGAGCTGCTTTAGTCATTATAGCAAAGCAAAAGAAATCTGACTTGATGTCAGTCCTGTCCAGGAATCAAAGTGTATCAAAGTCTCAACAAACCCTACTGTCTTCCAGATGACCTCATTACTGAAACAGAGCACTTCAGCTCTCAGCAGTTCCCTGTCTGGTTTTTTCTCTTGCTCCTGCCCACACATAGCCCTTACTGATCTCGTTCTCAATCAGGTCTGCTCTCCAGCCCCTCTTTCATTTGCTAAGAAAGGACAGATTCCCATTGCATTGCAGATCAATATCTTACGGTCCACGAAGAGGAGAAAATGGCAAAACATCACAGAGGATTGCTACGTGCGTTTCTCCAAAGAGTTTGGCCTGCTGCACAGAGCCACTGATCTCTGCTCATTACTCACAACAGAGAACAGCCACACATCCGCACTGAGCAGGGTGTAGCGGCTTTCCCCGTGCTCCCGGCTGAGCAGGTTTCCTCCAGCTTCTTGCTTGTGGGACAGAGGCATCTAGTGGCTGAGCCCCATAAAAGCAAGGTAAAGCCACAGCAACGCAACTTGCAGCTACACTGCAATTAGGGGTATGTTGGTAGCTTAAGTGGGATGCAGCTGCTGCCGACATGAAGACAGATTCATTACAAAAGTGCTAGGCTATTAACTGCTCTACCCAGGCTAGCATGTCATAAAGCAAAATATAAGCACACAGTATCGGGCACACCAGCTCAGACAAAATCCTCCAGTACCACCTTTCATCTCTGATGCTCAGGCAGTATACTAGCAAACACATGTGGCAACATGCCCTAACATAGTCTCATAACTCCCAGAAGTCAGCAGCTCAGGCACCTCTTGTGCACAAGCACAGTTACCCGACAACCTTCACATTTGTGACACTGTTCAAGGCTTTACAGACATACACTGCAGCCCTTTTCAGATGTCTCTTTTCCAGTCTGAATAGCCCCAGCCTAGCTATTTAGTGCTTGCATATTTAGTGCTTGCACATAAGCCATTCCACATAGCTGATAACCTTTTTTTTTTTTTTTTTGGCCTGATTAGTTCTATAACTTGCACCCTTTCTAGTTCTGCTATCCTGTTTGAGACGAGATCTGAAATAAACACAAACTAAACACCTGAGAAGCATATGAGCCACAGACATACGTGACTGCATTCTTGGTTTTGTGCTCTTTTCCCTTCCTAGTAACACTGACTTCCTTTTCCCTGCTAGTGAGCAGTAAGGTGGTGTTTTCACAGAACCACCCACTGCATCTCTGAGATCTGAATGGGAATTGCTGGCTCAAAGCCCGCCACTGTGTGTGTATATATAGAGTTATAGAGAGAGGGGCTTAACATCTGGCCACAATGAATGCAGGCAGGATATAGGTGAGCTGTGCCTCAGATATACTATCAATATAGTCAACTATCTTAGTTCAGCTTCTGTGACTGGTATTCAGAATTTGATCTCTTTATAGAAGCTGCTAAAAGAAAAACAATCAGTGCCATCTGCAATCATGTTTACTATGAATTGGAAAAAAATAATCCAATAAAAAAAGATTCTTTTTCCCTCTTCTGGATATCCTTCTAAAGTGAAAAGGTTTACCATCATAATGCCAAGATACAACACTTGCTTTACCTTCCAAAGCCACATCTACTTATCTTCAGGAATGGCACTAAGATCTTCAATGACTTAATACAGGCTTGAGTTTTTATTGCAATCAAATACAGTGAGCCATGGCTCTAATATTAAAGAATAGCAAAGTTTCTAGAATTATCACTGTGTTATACATAGCATTAGAGCTGAAAAACATCCAATATCCAAAATTGTTATTTTAAAAGAGGAAAAGGACATCTTTGACTTTGATTTTTCATATGTCTTAGGAAATCAATCCTAAACGTGTAGTATCTTTAGCCAAGCTGCTGCTGAATAAATAACGTGTAAAAGAGGTTCATAAATACAGCTGGGAAGCTTCTCACTTTTACTCTGTACTGTCTGAAGCTCTAGCACAAAGGTACCAACACAAAAAAGAAACAAAATAAAGCAGAGATGGGGAGATAAATGACACAACTTGGATTACATCTCTTAACTGTCCACAAAAATTGGTAGTAGTTTTGTAAATACACCAAGACATCCCTGGGGCGATTTTTCAGCAGATGAAAGCTTTCCCACCACTCAAGCACTTTGCCTCTACTGTTTTCCAGGACATTCACACACAGAGTGAGGATGACCGTGCCCTGTGGAGCACTTCCACACACAGCCTCCCAAACCCCCTCTTCAGGCTGACAAGGCTATGAAGGACACTTGATCCTTGCTCACTGCACTCCCTCACATACAGCATGCAATTGCAAAGGCAAAACAAGCAACCCTCATATTTATTATTACAGGATTACCATGCCAAGCCCATCTGGCCCACAGCATGGAGGCCACTGCGCGAGGTTGATCCAACCCTGAGAGGAGCCTACGGAGAGGGGTAGATGCCAAACCACCATTTTAGAAAAGCCACTTGCAAATTCACATCTACACTGCCCAGTTTGGGCACCTGCTGACGAGATTAGCAGTAGGTGAGATTACAGAATTGACAGATGCCTACAGCCAGTGAAGGACAGTGACCCCAGGACACTCTCAGGTAGGAGGTGTTTCAAAAAGCCCTCAGGCAGGATGCCAAGTAGTCTGTAGATAAGTGTAACATCTGGCAGAGATTTGGGATTCACATCCTCACTGTAATGAGGAGGGAGCAGACACCCAGACATCCCGGGATTTTCTTCAGGGTGGACTGTGAAACAACAGTTTTACCCATGTAACTACAGGAACCACAGATACCACCAGTCCAGTAGGGACCACCAACAGCCAGAATCCTTATGCTGCTAGAATTCAGTAAGGATTTGTCTTTTGGACAATGTTGTGGAGCAGAAAATATTACACACTGTTCTCACAGGTAGAAAGTTGTTGAGATGTCTTTTCAACCACTGATTGCAAGTCACTTCAGAAACAGAATTTTCTAGGGCTAACTGTGATGGGACTGCCAGGAAGGCTACCAGAGCCTGCTTTCTCACCATTTCCTCTGTCTACTCCGATAGCTGCTTCCACACAACATTCATCTCTAGATGTGTTCTGAACAGATTTGCTTTAATCACTTTTTTCCCCCCAGTGAATTCAGCATGACCCTTTTCAGACAAAGTAAACAAAAAAGCCACCCCCGCCCCCCATCACCCCAAAATGACTGGGATGGAATGAGAACCCAGGAACAGCTTCTCTCTCAGGCTCATTTCCTCCTTTCATTCCCTATTCTGCATGGGCTGGTTACTAAGGATGAATCATGAGTCACTTACCCAGGCTCAGGGGGACAGCCACAGTGAGACACTCTGGATTTATCCTGGGCAGCAACAGGTCCATTGAAGCCTAAGTGACCACAACAATTGAGAAAATAACATACTGAAACACAACTCCCTGGCAGGGTGCATGAAGAGAACTGGCAGAATGATCTGGGAGAAGCGTCTCTGTCTTTAAGTGATCCGGGGGGAGGAAAAAAAGAATATGGAAGGAATCAAAGATGAAAGAAAGACTCCAAAGCTGAAATTGTGTGCCTTATGCTGGAAGTTAATACTGAACTGTGCCTGGGGGAAGGAGGGCATAGAATATTGTTTTGACCTGCAGGTGGAAGGGAAGACCGTAATACAGGGCTATAAGCAGAAGACCCCACATTATTTTTGCTGAGCTGCCTCTCTGAATACTAAAGCTGCACAGTCCATCTCCCTGCCTTGAATGCAAGGCAATGCTGACATGATTGAAATTCACTAAACAAGAAACAGCTGAGTGGAAAAGGAACTGAAAGTGAACATAATTGGGATTCCCTCTTTTCTGCTTGTTGCTCCCCATCTCCTGCAATAACTTTTTTTTTTTCTTTTCTTTGAGCTCTGATTTTACAGATTGTAATAAAGAATGGACACATGGACAGAAAACCAGAATCCCTTAGATAACACGACTGTCCCAAGCATGAATACAGTGACCTAATGATCACCACCGAAAGGTAAATTCTTATGATCTGCTGTTTCCCCTGAACCCACCCAGATGGATTTGGCTCCTGCAAGGGGCAGTGCCACTGCATTTAGACCTCTACAAGCCACCAAGAGCTTCAAGCTCAGACACATTCATTTGCAGTTCCCCGAGAGACACACGGGCAAGCCTGCAGAGCTAGAAGTGCTGGGGAGCCCCAAAGCTGTGCCTGTCATGGACTTCAGTGAGCCAGACTCCAGGCAGGGATGTCACAATCCTTCTCAGGCCTACTGGGTCAGGAAAAGGGGAGCCGAGCACAGTGTTATAGCAGGCAGAAAGGCAAGAAGGCCTGGATTCAGACATACAGCACGAGGACAACTTAATCCAATGAATGCTATCCTGTTGCCAAAGGTACACTGTACACGGCTGGCTGCGCGGGGTACACGGCTAGAAGATGACTGCAGGGAGACGCCCAACACCAGTACAACATCCCAAATGCTATGCAGCTGTGGAAAGCACTGCTCAGGCCTATGAGTCATAGGGACCTACCCTACATTCACAAGGAAGACCTGGCTTAGCCAGCACAGGTGAGATGCAGCAGCTCAGCAAGGGACAGCAAGGAAGACACCCCATCCCTCATCCAGGCCCAGCCCTAAACTGAGCTGCTGGAGGGGAGCAGAACTCAATATATGCTCCTTGGACTGACCCTCTGCCACCACAACCACATGGTACCCATCCCCACAAGACCTCAAAATCCCCAGGGCCGGCTGCAAGGAGCCCCAGCCCCCCAACGGCCTTCAAGTCCCACACAGCCAGCCAAGCCCAACTGCCCCTAAACACCACAGGGCCAGCTGTAAGGGGCCCCTAAATGGCACAGGGCTCCCTAAACCCCACAGAGCAGCTACATGGGGCCCCTAAACCCCACAGGGTCAGCTGCAATGGGCCCCCAAACACCACAGGGTCCTCTAAACCCCACAGGGCCAGCTGCCAGGGGGACCCCAAACTCTGCAGGGCTCCCTAAGCCCCACAGAGTCAGCAAAAAAACCCAAACCAATCCCTAAACCCCACAAGGCCAGCTGCAAGGGGCCCCTAAACGCTGAAGCGCCCCCCAAATCCCCCAGGGCCAGCCGAACAGAGCCTCTAACCCCCGGGGAGCCCGCCAGAGCCAGCTGCAAGGGGTCCTTAACCCCGAGAGGCTCCGCACTCCCCACGGAGCCGCGAGGCGCCGCCTCAGCGCCGAGAACGGCGGGACCGACAGCAGCGCCCGCTCCCTTCCGGGGCGGGGCGGGCCGGGCCGCGGCCCAGCGGAGCGGAGCGCGGCGGAGCGGGCACGGCGGCACCATGATGGCGCAGCGGGCCCTTCCTAACCCCTACGCGGACTATGACAAGTCCTTGGCCACCGGCTACTTCGACACCGCCGGGAGGGTGAGCGGGGCCGGGGTGAGGCAGCCGGGGCGGGAGCGGGCCCTTCCCGGCCCCAGCTGGGCAGCAGGGGCCCAGCCCGGCCCTGAGGTACCCGAGGGTTTCCAGCGGGGACCTGCCAGGTTTAAAACCACCCGGTGCCCTAGTTACGCGCCCTCCAGGTAGCTCCAGCTTACCAAAACCCCATCCGCCTCCCGGTGTGGCCTTCACTTTTAGTGGTGGGGGTTTTTTTCTCCACAGCTGACCCCTGAATTCACACAGCGGCTGAATAACAAAATCAGAGAGCTGCTGCAGCAGATGGAGAGGGGCCTCAAGTCTGCCGACCCGCACGACTGCACCGCGTACACCGGCTGGGCAGGTAGGGCACCTGCTTGGGCTGCGTCAGATGGGGCAGGAGCTCTCTGGAGCCCACTTCTAGGTCAGGCCGAGGCAGACTGTTGGTTTGTTGCGGTGTTTGAACGATCATGTTAGACTTGTGTCAAGAACAGTGCTTCTTCTGGCTGTTTTAATCCATTAAAGGGCTGTCTTTCTCAGGACTGTGGTTTTGGAGGTTTCGAGCTGCAGAGGGAAGACTTTAGTGTTGCAGGGCACAGCTGGGGCTTCTCTTGGTTGACAGTCCCAGACTTATGCCAAGCCGTCACCTGCTTGAGAGCAAACACGGGAGCCTTCGAAGGGACTGGCTCCAAATCTGGCTGTAGTGGGGATGGCGACAAGTAAACCAGTGCTTTGTGAAGTAGGCAGATACTTGAGATAGGTCATTTACCCGCAAAAAGACCTTGCATATGGCAGCGGTGAGCTTATGGCCTGAGATAATGTCTGTCTTTTCTGTTTGGGCCGAGTTTTATCTTACGACATTGTCTGATTGGCAGGTTGCTCCATTCCTGTTCCCCAGGTAGTGCCCCTCCACTTAGCCAGGGCTAGTTCTGCTCCCGTATCTGCTGGAAGGAGCAGAAATGCAAATGTGAGTATTACGAAGGATGAAAACCTTCCTCACACTAACTCTTGTGTGCAAAGCTTCCAGGAGCTTGTCTTTCTCTTGTGCTGCATTTTCAACCTGGTTTTCCTTCCTTGAGAGTGTGCCCGACCTTCTGCCTCCTATTTTTTCCCACTGGAGCCAGGGAGGACACACCTTTCTCTGCCACTTCATCCTTGGCTACTGCTGCATGCTTTGTCAGCTTTTCTGCCTTCTGCGCTGTGCCAGGCTCTAGGGAGGGACCCTGGGGTAGTTGTGATTAACCTCATGCTTGCTGCAAGATGTTTCATTGCTCCGCGGGGTTTTGGGAGGGGGGACAGTACACTGCAATCCTAAATGGCAGTTTTCTACATTATAATCTGGGTGTGGCTGGCTTGCACTTGGATGCTGTGGAACTTGCTTGGGAAAATGGTGTTCATTTGCATTGGTGCTGAACTAACGTTGCAGCTTGATGACAGCAATGACAAAAATGCCTGCTTAAAAATTTTAGTAACGTAGACAGGCATAGACAGGCACTGAGAGTGCTCTAGAGCAGTTCCTGTGAAATGGTAGGATGCCAGTATTAAATTCCAGCGTGGGAGAGCATTGATTTTATCAGTTGCTGCCTGGCAGCACTCTGCTGCTCCTGCCTGTGAATTTATGCATTTTGGTTCAGTGCTGGCTGATTTCACCTTGGGAGACAGGTTTAGTCTTCCAGCCTGTGTGACCCTGCTGAGGTCCCCTCAGATGAAAAGCACTCCATACATAAAGATGGTCTTCAGTCATGAGGGTGCTACTTGGCATGATGGCAGTCAACCTCTGGCCAGAATAATTCAGGAGATAAAAATTAGCTGATATTGGGAATACTCTGAAATTCTGCGGGGAGAACGTAAACACCTTTCCCCAGAGGCCATATTCCTTTCCTTAGGGTGGCCTTGAGGACCATCATGTTGGAAAGTGACTGCAGTTGTGCAACAATGGTTGAGAGCTCTGGTAGGATTTCAGCTCAGTTTTATTTGGAAGGGAGTTTCTTAAGAGGGATTCTTCTTTTTTTCTGCCCACAGATCATTCCTTATTGGGCACACAACTTTGTTGCCTTGGCTAATGGGATTAGCAAAAAAACCATGGACAGATTTCCCACAGGTCACAGCCTGCGAAGTAAAGTTTGCAGATACTACGCTGTATCTTTGTCACCCTCCCTTCTTTTCTAATCCTAGCTATATTAATTTATTCAGTACTGGTTTCCAGAGATGAAATTAATTGGGCCAAGACAGCAGCTTTTTCCTGTAATTGCTTATGTAGGAAAGGCTTGTTGAGTATCTTCTCATGTAAATCATTGCCCAGCAGTCTGAAATGAACCCACACTCTTGTGGCCACTAATGAGAGAGATTTGAAATACGGCTCTCTTAGCACAAACTCTGCGTGAAATGTAACATATTAGAGTGTACTACATTACACCCAGTAATACACAGCATATGCTGGCATTTTACTTCGGTGCCTGTTGCCTTCCCAACACACTTGACAGAGCCCTGTTCCCTCAGCCTGCATGTGTGCCAGCGAAGCCATGGCTTCTTGGCACTTGAAGTTGGAGCAGAGGGAGGGAAGGACTTCTGTTTTCAGCTCAGAGGCAGTGAAAACACACTTTGGATCAAGATTACCCAGTGAATGGCTGAACGCCCTCAAAACACATTTCAATCAGTTTGTTACAGTTTCATTAAGTTCCCCATAGAGATCAGGGCCCTGTAGGCAACGCCTGGTGCATGCCTGGGTATAAACCAGGCTTGGCTGTGGTATTCTGTTTTGTCTTTTATAGCTAGAGTGCAGTAAGAGCTTTTGTGGTCTTAATCGGTTTCGCTGGTATCTGAGTGTTGACTGAGGGAATGTAAACTGCCGTAAGCTAATTCTGAGTCAGTAGCAGTTCAAATCCTGGCAGAAGTACAACTGCCTCATCTGTTTTCAAATAGATTTTCATGAGGGTGCTGAAGAGTATATACAGGTGTGGTGGTATTTCTTAGCGTAGGAGGCCTTGCTCCAATGACTGCCACGACTGGGAGCACAGATGATGGAAAGGGGATGGAAGGTTCCAATGGAAGGAGACTGATGTCACTCCTGTAACCTCTTAGCTGACTGCAGAGGCTAGGAAGCTCCCGTGTCTGGTGCGTGCTGCACTGTTGTGTCCTTCCCAGACAATGAGGTGATCTGCCACCTGAAACGGAAGAGATTCCCCTTCTTCTGTGTTACAGCAGTGCCTCTGGAATTTGCTTCCCATGCAAGCATTCCCTTCTTTAGCAATGTCATAGTCATGGCTTTCAGAGCTTCAGGGCCTCTGAAACAGACCAGTGAGTCCAGCTGGCCTGCCCCACCTGTGGCTTTTGGCTGGCCTGTTGGCAAGTGGAGATGAGGAGCTGGGCTGAGTTGCCTTTTGAAAGGACTCTTCAAAAGATACACCAGAGGAAAGAAAAGTCATTTAATAATGGATAGAAATTCTGACCGTACCAGTTCAGGAAGGCTTCTAGAAAAACACCTTTCATTCACTTTAGCGCAGTATCTTAGTTTTAACCTCAGAACCCAGAGAACTTGCATCCTCTTAAGAGTTTGGTTCAGAAAAACAAAATAATCCCTACAGAATAAGAGGCAGTGAGGCTGCGTTTGATGAGAGAATAGAGTGCCTTGTATCACACGCATAAACCACATTCCTGCCAAGTGCTTGGTGAGTAGTGTGAAATCTCCATTCTTGGAGATAGTCACTATTTGACTGGACAAGGTTCAGAGAGCGATGGGATGTAAAATTGAAGCTGGCCTTACTTTCAGATGTTTGGATCAGATCACTTCCACAGATCTCTTCTAACCTAGTCTGTTGCACAGTTCTGTGATGCGGTAGGTAATGGGTTGGTTTAGTTTGGACTGGACTGGTGGTGGGTTGGGGTTTTTTTTGGGGGGTGGGGGGTGCAAGGGAATCTTCTTCTGTAAAAAGTTTTACAAAAGAAGTGTTGTTACCCAGGTTTTAAGGCTGAAAAAGCTGAGGCATCCTGAGAAATGCCCAGTGTCCCACAATGCGCTAGGAAGGCAAGCAGTAAGCTGTAGTAAAATGCACCTGCAGCTGCCCAGACAATTCTGAACGTGGCATGATACAGCCCTCCAGAGGCGGTGTCTCGCTGTCCCATTCAGCATGGCTTTGGCATGACTTCTGAGCACAAGATAACATCCATGCATCTGCACCAGAAAAGATGCTTATATCCTTTGAGCTGGGCAGTAGAGCTATGCCACCCCCTCTGTAACTTTTACCCTATGCCTGACTCATTACGAGTGACATCAGTTTTCTCAGCAGAAACCATCAGGCTTCATAACTATGTGCAGAGACCAGTTTCCACTTCTTTCTTCTGTGTTGACATTCTGCTTTGAGGGTGCTGGCTGACTTCCCTGGGTCAGCACAAGAACTCTGAGCTGTTTATTACTGTAGATGGTAGGTTTGGAACTGGTCCAAATTAGGTCAAGAAATCTCCTCATGTGGCAACCTAGTGTCCCGTGTGAAAGGACCACGTTTCAGCTCAGCCCCTGGTGGACAAGGAGGTGTGTTCAGAACAATCTGATGGACATCCGTGCTGCTGCTGGCAGCGAGGGGACTGCAGGGAGCTGACACCAAGCCACGCTTCCTCTCAATGTTATCCACTCTATTCAGTGTGAAGGGGAAGCTTTGTCTCACTACTGCTGTTCTCCCACCAGCAGAATTGTTTGCAGTGGTAGTGCAATCCAACACAAAAGAGCAAGGTTAAACTTGCAGGGTAGGTGAGGCACAGCTTTACTTCTCTTTGATCAACAGAATGGTCATATGGATGAGAGATTCCCTCAGCCTGCTGCAGTGCTTTAGCTCTTGAGCAGGAACTTCTTTGGTATCTCCAGTGATGTCTGCTCTGTTGAAAGCAATGGTTGCTAAAATCAGGGCCATCAGCACTAGCCAACTGGTACAGCTGGTGCAAACAATTCCATTTTCTACTCTGTACGTTTAAGTCTCCTCTGCCCCACTCAAAAGAAATCTCTAATGCACAGTACCCCTCTGCATCTACAATACTGCTCATAAAAGACAGCAAGAAGAGAGGTGGTGTTTAGTGTCCTGCTGAAGATGTGAAATTAACAGGCTTTGTGAGAGACAAGCAGAATTTATTTTTGCCTCCTGGTTTCCTGCAGTGAGCAAGCATCTCAGGCATTAACACTCCAGCGTATTGGCTTCCTACGCACTAGAGGTTACAGTTTCAGTCATCAGAGCCCTGCTAAAAGATACGCTGTCAGTAGCACGGGTTCACTGTTGTCCTGCACCAAATGACATCTGATGCATCCTCCATCACATGTGGCTATGCAGTAGGTCTCAACAGTGCAAGAAGCAAAAAAAATCGAAGAAACCACAACAAAGTCAGTCCAGTAGCAATCAGTAAACAGAATAAAGCCCATACATCTTTGGCAATAGCAGGCCACAGGCAGCTGCTGCATGGCAGTTCTGCTGGAAACAATCAGGAGTCTCCGAGGTCACAAAAAAAAGGTCACATTTCCAACTGGGACACTGAACACGGACCTCCAGGGCACACAGAAATGGAGCAGATCCACTGCTTACCTAGACCCATTTAACTGATGATGCTGTGTTTGTATAGCACTTGAAGCATGCCAAACAAACAACCAGTCAGCTGGCAAACCCTACCTCGTCAGTTGGGGTGGGGAAGGTATTATTGGAAAGGGAGCAAGGCAGAGCTGTGGAATAGCTTCTGGAGAGCAACACTGCGTAGCTGAGCCAGGTTCTTCAGATGGAACTCTCTTGTCTCCCAACTGCACTGCCTCTGAAATATGCTGCCTACATCTAGGCACACAGGTCAGTATAGGCTATTCCCCACCCTGGTGACTGTGTTTTGTATCCCTCTGCATACATCTGTAAACATTGCCTCTTTATGCATGGATATGCCCTCCTTTGCTGGCCTTCCTTACTTTTAGGCTCACAGATAGCAACGGAGCAAGCAGTGGGCTAAAGGCAGCACTGCATTGTGCCCTTCTGATCGGCTTGGGTGTATGAATTCCTTGAGGAATGAGTTGAGAAAACTGGCTTTAGATTCATTTTTTAAGGCCTTTGGGTTTTAAAGGAGAAATGAATGACTTGGGGAAGCAGCTTATCCCTTCCATCCTTCAGTGTATGTAGGTCAGTGGTTTTTTGAAGTCTTTTCCAAAGATGCTTGGGCCTGGGAGGAAAGGGGGCAAGAAATGTTTTAAAAGAGGAGAGGCAAAGAAGTCAGAGGAAAATGATGCTGAAACATTTACTTTCTAAGAATTCAATTCTAGCAGTGGTCTCAGCAAGGTAGTTACATACATAATTAGGGTGGTATGATGGCAGTGGGAATAGAAGCTACTTACAAAGCAAAAAGTTATGTATTAAAGCAGGTAAGTCAAGAGTGCAAGTTGTGCTCAAACAGCTATCAGGCCTATTAAAGGCTAGAAGCTGTGTTAGTTGCTGAATAAATCAAGGAGAATCACTTGACATTTGCTAGCTGGAAGAGGAGGGTTCCCCTTTAAAGAAGGGCTTCATCTCCACATCCTCATAGACTTGAGCAATGACACCGTACATCTGAGCTTTCTCTGGAAATACTAACGCTGAACTGCTTAGAGAGAGGACAAGGTTATTAGCTTCAGCAGGAAATGGAAATTTGCCCGTAATAGACACACAGAATAGAATTGTCTGTAGTGCGAAGCTTTGGAGCTTACCCATGCAAAATGAGAAAATGATCTAAATTTAAAATTGTCCTCAGTATCATGGAAAGGGATTTTGCAGCATGCTTGTCTCCCTTCACCTTACCACATCAAAACCTGCAGAGATTGGCTTAATTAATTTAGGCTTAAAAGCAGGACCTCAGTCCTCTTAGAAATGGTTACTGTTAAGGGGAGAAATAAGCTTTTCTCAAAGTGATATAGGCCAGTACCTTTCTTCAGTGCATGTTTGAGGATGCCTTCCAGATCAGAAGGACAGTTCAAATGTGGCAGATCTTTCAGACACAGCCTTACTGAGGACTCTTCAGTTACCTACTAAAAGCTTCCAAGACCTGGATGAAGACAGGGCAGAGGCAAAGGACAGCAATTGATGTGACTTCTCAGTAGTGGAGTTGCTTCTGTAGCTGGCCAGCCAATTGAAAATCTCCAGGGAAGACCATGCAGCCTTTTTCAGCATGCAAGGTAGCTCTTTCTGTTTTGGACAAGGGCTCATATCATGAATGATGTGCTGCAGAGGAGAGTAAGGCAGCCCTTTTCTTTTCTAGGATGCACCGGTGTCCAGGGAGCTGTAAGAACCTTGCTGGTGCTTCCCCTGGGGGCACGGGTGGGGTTGGGGGGAAGCCAAGTAGAATGTCTTAAGGTTGCTGCTTCTCAGTGCTGATCATGTGTCACTTTCTAAGATATCCAATCCAAGCTAAGTGATCCAGCCCTTTACTTCCTGGCATGAGAAAAAATAATTGAGATAGGGCAACAACTCAGTGCTGCTCTGCTGCAAGTACCATCTTGCTCAAAGATGATTTCTTTTTTCTTCCACTGTTTAGCAACAGTCCCAGGTACAGCTGATAGATTTAGGTGGGTTTGCCTATGTTTCATCTTTTGCTCCTTGCTACTAAAACTGTATGTAACCTGTGTATCAGAAGCTCTGCTGTCCTCCAGGACCTCCTGGATCAGACAATGCTGTTTGTCTTGATCTGCAGTCCACTCATGAGCAGCATCAGGTACAACAAGGTCACAAAGCAGGAAAAGAGGCTGTGGGTTATGCTCCTGGATGTGACCAAGAAGTCTGTCTAGAAGGCTTATGCTCTAGATGAGGCTGAAGGACAGGCTTTTAAGTTTGTTAAAATAGGCAGGGCACATAGTGGAATGGGTAAACTTTTCTGGTGGGTGCAACCTTTATGTTCCTTTTGCAGGCATTGCTTTGCTGTATTTGCACTTGCATGATGTGTATGGAGACCCAGCCTACCTTCAGGTGGCCCACGAGTACGTGAAGAAAAGCCTGAGCTGTCTGACAAAACGATCCATCACTTTCTTGTGTGGAGATGCTGGGCCCCTGGCAGTGGCTGCTGTTGTCTACCACAAACTGCAGAACCAGAAGCAATCAGAAGACTGCATCACTCGGTAAAACGCTTGGTTATGCCTGTGACTTGAAGTTCCTCTTGCTCATAAAGCTGGTTTGGGCTTGTAGCGGGCACTCTCCACCAAGCCTGAATACATTTTGTTGCAGTCTTATCTGAGAGAGAAGCCAGTAACTTAGTGAGCCAGCACAAACTTGGTGAAAGAGCTAGCTCAAAGACAAACACACTTGCCTGTCAGCCTGCAGAGCAAGGATATTGTTCAGCTGGTATTGCCATCTTAAAAATTCCAGTAAGCACAGAAAGAAGAAAAAAAAAAAAAAAAAGACAAACAAACCAGGTGAGGTTTGGTATTTTTTCGGAACCCTTAAATTTAGCTTTACAGCCATTTTGATGAAAAGGAGAAATGTGGTAGGGTTATTAGATTAATTTTGTAACTTGCTTTCACTTGCTATTTATTAGTTGACCTTGACTTAAACCTAAGATGGAAAGCATCCCTTTCAACTGCTGAATGCAGCTGGTTATGATTCATTTAGTTCCATTTCCTGCCTTTCCTCAACTGTTTCCAAATGTATTTTTGTTGGGTACTTCAGAAAAGCACAGACAAGCAGTCCTACAGTCAGATCAGCATGTGGCAGAGGAAGGAGGAGATGCAGTTGCAAGCTTTTGTTGCTTAAGGGAAATCAGTTTTGAGAAGGTGAGAAAGTCCTGTAAAGAGTTTCCATTTACTTACGGTCAGCACAAAAGCAAGACAAAACCCCTCGCATTTCAAAACAACACTAAGTGCCTTTAAGCAGCCGAGCAAGTGATGCATAATTTCAATTTAAAAAGCCACGGGTGGGAATCAGAGGTGCCTGTATGGTTTGGACAGCAAGTTCCCACTCCTGTAACTAAGAATAGCTTCTGGTTTATGTGGATAAAGTCAGTCTGAGGACAGAACTCTCTTCTTTATTTTTTAAATAATCTGTCGTTTAGGTTTTGCTTAATACTGTATCAGAGTGGTGAATCTCACTACGAGTAATGTATTTGCTAACAAAAAGGGAACTAATCTATCAAACATTACAGGCCAGTTGTGGTCAATGCATAAGCCCCGAGTTGTGAAAAAACCCTAATTAATGTTTTCTTGCTGTAGATCTCTCCTCCCCGTATCCCTTCTGTTCTGCCTACAGTTTTGTGGCAGAATGGGAACTCATTATTAATTCTGCACTGCCATCTAATGGCATAATAAAGGCAGAGCCGTGGAAATTGGTTTCCTCATACATCTGAGAGGAGGAAAAAAGAAAAATGTGGCTTTCTCGAAGAAACAGTTACATCCTTACTTTGCCACTAATTCCCAGAGCAGTTAGCCTGACCATGCTACCTTTAAAAAGAGAGTATTTCTTTAAGAAATAGTTCCCTTAATAAAACTCCTAAGTGGGTTTTGCATATGCTGTTTAGTTACAGACCAGTTGCTAATTTATGCAGTGCAAGTGCATAGAGAGTGCACTTCTGTTGCAGCTGTGGAGAAGGAGGGCCTCTCCATTTTGTTCTCAGTCTTTTAAAGCACCTCATCTTTACTGAGCCCGAGGAGGGAATCCATCAGCCAGTTTTTACCTGCAGTGGAAGAGACAGAACCTTGTGTTTTCTTACCTCCTTGCTCTTGCCTAAATGAGTTAATGACCAACAAATGTGCTTTTATGCTCTGGAGAGACTAATGTTTCAGGGCGTCCCATTTTCCAAGAGCCTGTGAAAATCTGAGCTGTGTTCCAGGAGTCCTCTTTTCACCGCCATCTCCCACCAATTCAGAAGGTCAAAGATTTGCTTTTAGAGCCAGTAGCATACAAAACTCACATCTTGCTCTACAGCTGTCTCACTTCCCTTCTGTCCAGAAACTACTGATTTTTGAGAGTTGAGGTAATAGGCTGATATGTGAGCAGGAGTGGCTCTTCCTTTCAGGGACCTGTATTTACCCCCTTACACCCAAGAAATGCATTCTGCATGCAATCAGTCCAGCAGTATCCCCGGCATCTCTTGCTGCATGCACGCCATGCAGCCCTGCCCCACATTTCAGAAACAATAGAAACTGCTGCCAGGCTTCCTCCCCTGATTATCCTGGCTGGGAAAGCAGCTAGAGGTAGACACAACAATGTGTAAGGAGCAAGAACAGTAGCTCCAGCTGCTCTGGATTTCCCCATGAAAAGAAGGTTTCACATCCAGACCTCAGAAAATCCCTGCTATGGGTATTACTATTTATCCACCCACCCATTCCTTCTATTGCACCTGACATTTCCCTGACATCTCAGAGCCAAACAACATCACCAGCCAGCATCTCTTCTGGCCAGCGTGCTTCTGGCCAGTCCATCTGTCAAAACACTGTTTTCTTCCTTGGAAACCCTCCTCTCTATCTGCCTTCCTTGGACTTGGGGACAGGGGACATGAGGAGACAGCAGGGCTTTGCTTTCAGCTCACACAACTGAGAGGGACCTGCACTTATGCCTAGTCTTGGATGTAAAGTCTGTCTCTTGGGTTTAATCTGTGAGAAGTCTCCCCCATGGAGCAATGCGCATCTGGAGTGGTACATGAGGCCTGGGGCCAGTCCACCTTGAGACACTGCTCTTTCCTTTCTACTTCAATAACCCTGCTCACTTTGAGTCCAGTGCCAAAGGGAGTCAACAGCCCAGCATCCTTTCTCTGCTCTGAGGGTACTGTGGACATTTGGTTCTTTCCTGTGCAACACATTGTTCTGCCTAGGAGCAGAGGCTGCCAAGACACATTTTCTGCTCCTCACACTGCTGTGACAGGGAAGCCCTGCGCACACACACAGCTCTCCTGGTAGTTTCTCGGCCCTACCCCTGTTGCAGCCACAGCAGGAAATGGCTGAGGGAACAGCCGTGAAGACACTTATGCTAGTATTTTAAAAGTGATGGCATTTTTCCGATTGTCATCTCAGGGGTGAACAGAAAAATAAACCCAAAACTAGTCACATCCCTGCCTGCTGCTCTGACAGGGAAGGACATCCAGCCTTGCTGGAAGTGTGGTGAGAGGCAAAACGAAGGAAAAATCATATTAAGAGTGAGCTGGGCTACAAAACACCAGTGTGAAGAGCTGTCAGTCTCTGTTAGTGCTACAGGAATATCACCAACTTTGCAACATGATAATAGAAAAATGGCAAAGTATCTGAGTCCAGCAGACCTCTTGCTCTGCACATACGGGCTAAAGCCTAGTGCCAGCCAAGCTGTCCTCAGTGTGGGGTCGCACCACAGCCAGCCCACAGCACACACTGCTGAGCTGTTCTCACTACTGCTCAACCCTAGAAAAGATGTCTTGTATGTGCCACAGAGGCTTGATGTTAAACAATATTTTCAGCTGCTTATCCCCACCTCTTACCTAGATTTTTAGTTCATAGAG
The DNA here is from genome assembly GCF_023638135.1 of Falco biarmicus. Lineage (NCBI taxonomy): Eukaryota > Metazoa > Chordata > Aves > Falconiformes > Falconidae > Falco > Falco biarmicus. The sequence goes on from NC_079295.1 coordinate 11,891,097, forward strand.
GCCCCTCTTTTTCCACTGACAGAGTGCCCCTCTCAGGCGTGGAGAGAAAGGGGCTTTTCTATCAGGACTTCCAAGCGCAAGGGGTGAGATTCTTCCACATACCATCAGCCCTAGTTTGACTTTCTAGCATTGCTTGAACAACTTTATGCTGACCATTTCCTATAGTCCACGTTTCCCTGCAAGTAGCTTTCCTGGAGCTGATGTTTTAAAGAACAAGCACATAGTATGACTGCATTGTAAAGAGCTGAGCAGACTAAAGCAATAAGCCAAAAAAAAAAAAAACAACAGAGGGGAAGGAGGAATTCTGCACTTGGTGTAGCTGGAAGGCTGAGAACCAGACTGGCCTGACATCTCCCAGGGCACAGGCAGCATGAAGGGACCAACCATGTTTCTGAGCTCCAGTCTCACTACTTGGTTAGATGGCTTTGAGTGTCCTCTAATCTTCCCCATGTGAATTTTTCTTTGTAGTTTGCTCCATCTACACAAGCTTGACCCACGAGTTCCAGATGAACTGCTGTACGGGCGCGTAGGCTATCTCTATGCGCTAATATTTGTGAACAAGCACTTTGGAGAGGAAAAGATCCCTCAAAGTCACATTCAGCAGGTACTGTGGCTTCTGTTGATTTGTTAACTGTCTCTTCCCATGCAGCTCATCTGCAGGTAAAAATCAATGCAAGATGTAGAGAACTCTGGAAGGGAGAAAATGCATCATGGTATGCCTGCTGCTCTTCTTCCAAATGGACAAAGCACCACATGCCCACCCACCACACATACAAATCCATAGGCAGTACTGACCTGGCATACATTTCACTCCCTCACCCACACTCTTCTCTATGCTTGGGCAGAAAAACAACTCTTCTGATCTGTGTCAGGATACTCACTGTGCTATGTCCAATACAGCAGCATTTCCTTCACCCACATCTGTTCCCATCCATAGGTCTGTGAAGCAGTTGTAGCCTCAGGAGAGAGCTTGGCCAAAAGGAGGAACTTCACAGCAAAGAGCCCGCTGATGTATGAGTGGTACCAGGAGTACTATGTAGGGGCAGCCCATGGTTTGGCTGGGATTTACTACTATCTCATGCAGGTAAGAGGCACTGGAGGGGATGGACCTTTAGCAGCTGTTTCACATTTCTTTGAACAAGGAGGAGCATTTGAGTTGGCTCTTGGTGATGACAGGCTGGTAAGGTCCCTTGTCTGATTGACTTCTGTGGGTGATCATGCATCTCCACTTCTAAAGGTTTTCTCCAAGTGTGCGAGATTGAAATTCCCACCTCCATGGAGATCTGTAGAGAAGTGTGACCTGCATTATACCAGCAGTTTCACATAATGGAGACCTGTAGGACAGCTGGGTTTGAGCTTCCCCCTCTTGTATTAATTGCTTGTGAAGTATTCCCATTTGATGGTGTCTGCGGGCTGCCTGCATTTTTTGAGGTGGTTACTTGGAGCAATCCCAGACCATTACAAATTGAGAATCTTTGTAAGAAAATCATAGTGAAAGAGATTTTGTTCATAGTAGGAAGGCGGGAAATGCTTTGTTTCCAAATCAGGGCCTGTATCTAAAGGTGAAAGAGGTGGGACTTTTTACTTTGATAAAGCAGCTGAGTTCTGCAGTGCCTGAAGAAGGCATGGCAAGACGAGAAGTTGGGAGCTGCAGTGCCGCTTTGCTTTGATGCTGTCTTTCTCACAGCTTTGCACAACTTGCTGGAACTCTGGCAATATTCCCTTCCCCAGCTCAAATGAGGGTGGTGATTTCCCTATGTGGGTCACTTTGTGCATAAATGTACAGTGCTTAAGCTCTGAAAAATAGCAGCAATGAATGACATTGCCTTTTCAAAGCATTAAGGGCACCCACTGAGCAACGCAAATTATTTTAGCATAGAAGAAGGTGATATCTTTTATTAGACCCAGCTGTCACAGCAAGGGGAAAAGAACCCACCAGGTTTCAAGTATTTGAGCTTTCCTTCAGGGCCCTCAAAGTTCAATCCCATATACAAGATAAGCATAGTTCCTGTGAATATAACCCTCTTACTTGACTCAGAGAGGAAGGGGTGGTTGGTATCTTGTAAGTGGGAGGAGATTTGGCAAGAGGAGGATGTGAGGTGATTATTGCCCAGGAATACAGAACAGCTAGTTGGGAGCAGAGAAGGCAGCGGTGTGCAGTGAGCCTGAATTTGCACCGAGTCGCTGAGGTTGTATCCCATAAAATACTGCATGGGCTTCATGCTTCTCTGCAGTATGAAGTACAAGGAGCCTGGATCAGCCAGGCATGATGCACAAAAGGCTTTGGGAGAAGCAAACAAGGGAGATATGGAGAGGACAACATTGGACTCTTACCTCTAATGGTTTTACAGCACAAGCATTGCTTTTTAATTTTCAAGTTATCAACCTGGGAACAGTGTGATCCTTAGGTGAGAGTGCTTGCTGCAGTCTGGCATGGGAAATCAGAACTGCACAGATTTCATGTGAGGTAGTGTCATTGGAAGAGGACTCAAGCCACTCCCTTGTTTTCCATCTGAGGTCAGCGGTGAAGTGACCCCCTTGCAATTACCCAGAAACATCTGTGAAAAAGCAGTATCACAGCCCACCAGCACGGCTGGCCCAGCAGGTCAGAGCTGAGATGCTCTAGGTGCTCATTGCCTGTATTCATCCTTAATACTGATTTTAGACAGTTTATCTCTTCACTCCAGCTCTGGGTACCTGAAACTATTCCTACTTATCAGGAAAAGAAGCAGCAAGCCCTCTTGCTAAAGGGCCAGGTGACATGCTGGGGGCAGTCTTTGTTTCTGGGGATGCCAGGGTATAACTGGAAATAAGTCATTGCTGAAGGACAGAGCTGCCTGGGGCCAAGTGAGTGTTTGTGATGTGTGAAAGCCTGGAGCAAAGAAATAACTTTATTGACAAGGAGTAAGAGGGAACATGGTCATAGCTGGGTTTGTTTCTGTCCTTCAGGCAGATCTTGGGCCTCTTAGGGACAGACAGAATGGTAATTCTCCCCAGTTTAACACTTTCTCTCTCTTAGCCTGGCCTTGGAGTGAGCCAAGTAAAACTGCACAACACAGTCAAACCCAGCGTGGACTACGTCTGCCAACTAAAGTTCACATCTGGAAATTACCCTCCATGCATCAATGACACCAGAGACCTACTCGTCCACTGGTGCCATGGGGCACCAGGTGTTATCTACATGCTTGTCCAGGCCTACAAGGTACCAGAAATCTTGCAAAGACCCTTTGGGGACCCCTAAAGGTGGAACGTCATCATGGAGAAGACTCTATTAATAGAGTCCCTCTCTCCCTGAGAATAGGATGGCTTGTTACAGTGAAATCACCCACAGTGACCACTGACTGGTATGGAAATTAGTCTTTTTAAAAATTGTTTCTGAAAATACCCATCAGCTGTGTGGGGTGTCCTGTAGCAGGTGACTGATGGTGACAACTAGTTGTCTGTGAAGTAATGGTCCTACAGTCCCATTCATCATATCAAAAACATTCTCCTTTAAAGTAGACAACAAAGTCACAGCATTAAGACTTCCATAGGAGAGAAACTAATTAACCCAAGCCTCCCCATCACACAGGGATGCCCTTGGTGTGGAGGAAATTGCCTCAGCAAGGGGGAATATTTCTTGTCTCTGTAGGTCTTTGGGGAGCAGCAGTATCTAAATGATGCCTTGCAGTGTGCAGAAGTGATCTGGCAGCATGGGTTACTGAAGAAAGGCTATGGGCTGTGCCATGGGACAGCTGGCAACGCTTATGGCTTCCTCACACTGTACAACCTCACGCAGAATATGAAATACCTGTACAGGGCTTGCAAGGTAAGTACCTGTGTGAGGAAGAGAGAGGGGATTGTTCACTTCTGCCTTTTATGTCACTGGCTTTGCCTTTGAAACCCAATTTCTACTGTGGCAGAGATGCAGCTAGATCTGACTAGCTCCACTAGACTAGTCCTTCAGCAGTGCAGTCATTTTCTGACAGCCTGTACAGAAGGAATATCCCTGCAGAAGCTTAGCTCTGCAAGAGATAATGTGAGTATGAGGGTGGTATTTTATTTAAGATCTGTCCTCAACAAAATGTAAACATTTTTTTTTCCTCTCAGTTTGCAGAGTGGTGTTTAAGCTATGGCCAACATGGGTGCAGGACTCCAGACACACCATTCTCTCTCTTTGAAGGTAACCTCTATCTCTAGGCTTGTGTTTTTCTCCTCGATCTGAGCCAATCTAGCACCAAGGAAAACAAAATAAATGCTTCACTGAAGTCTTTGCAAAACTTAGTGTAGAGGATGGGAAGGAAATTGTATCTACTTTTTTTACCCTTTTCCATAAGTAGTCTTTTTGTAGCACAGACTAATGTCTTAGCTGGAGCATCTTGTCCTCTTGGGCCTCCCACACAGATTCTGCACACAGGTCTCAAGGGGAATTCTTAATGGGTACAGGCCAAAGTCTACCTTACGGTAATTTGTAGCCTGGCTTCTCAGTCTCTTTTCTGTGCATTTTTAAGGATTAAAACCAGTTCCATTCCAAAGTTGACTGAGGAACAAATGGCTGCTTTTGTAGGCCTTGTTGGCTCCTCTGGCACTTTGTGGCTCCTCCTAAGCTCTCCCCCAAAATCTGCCATCAGCAGGTATTACTGAAAGAGCCGTTTCATCTGCTAACATAGATCTCCCTAGCTTTGCTTCAGGAGCAAGGGGAGTTAGATCAGTGAGGACCTGAGGCAGCATGTCACTGGGTCCAAAGTTTTGCAAAAATGTTCAGATTATTAAACCTGTGGACAGGTAAAGCAGAAGGGAGGGAGCTGCAGGAGGGGAAGACCCATCATGTTTTCCCAGGTGATTTGCAACATTTGAACAACTTTGAAATGTTTTCCGCACTGAAGTACCTAAGTTGCTCGGGAAACCTGGGTTCAGACCTTGGAAATTTAGGTGCTTCTGAAAAACGTTTTCCTTGCTTATGTCTGCATGACTCATTCACCCCCTAGATAACTGATAAAATAGGTGCCCAAAAGGAATCTCTCTGAAGCACGTTGTGTTTTTTCTTATCCTCAGGAATGGCTGGAACGATTTACTTTCTTGCTGACCTGCTGGTGCCAACCAAGGCGAAATTCCCTGCATTTGAACTCTAAATCTGAGTTTGGCAGTTTCCTGCCTGAATCCTTCCGCACTGGGAAAAACAGTTCGAAGCTGTTTTCTCCTTCTTCCAAACTCATCATTGTTCACCTGACAATGTAAATCCATCCTTCTGAGGGCATGCTGAGTTTTCTAATATTTCTAGTCATCTCATTGCATTGTTTCAATTTAAAAGACAGAATACACATTTTGCTGTTGTCTCTTAAAAACACAGAGCTGAAGGTGGGAGCATGGATAAAATGCACAGTATTTTGTTGGCTATAGAGTTCTGCTGTTTTCTGTGTCCCATTTCCTGGCAAGAAATTTTCTATTTAATGTAACTTTGGCCATTTTTTTTTTTTGTGTGCTGACAAATAGTTGCAGGAATTTAGTTGCCTTTGGAAAATGAAAAACTGAGACTCTTGCCCTGCAAGTTGCTTTTAAGTGTTTTCTTTCTGAGCAGCCAGGGACTAGGCAGTTCAGTAGCTGCGCTGCTCCACGCAAAGCAAATGTGATGGACTGTGGAGTCTTTATATATGTTTTTTTAATGTCAAGATTGCAAGTGGCACAGCTGGAACTGACATACCAAAGCCTTGCCCTGAATTTTCACCTGTCTTTTTTAAAGACAAAGGCTATGTATAGCTCTTCTGTGCTTTTTTTCCAGTGACAGACAAATAATCCACTAGCTTTTGTGCTTATTTGCCCATCTTATGCTAAACCTTGCAGAAGTCCATTGATGATCTAATGGAAAACCCCAGTCTAGAAGTGAGCTAAGCGCGCTTGCTGGTGTGGTCTCTTCTGTTTACCTTTGAAAGTTGATTCTGCAGTCATTATTTAAAATTGTGTATGAATACTATAGGTGTTAGTTGATGCTAGGCCCACCAGCAGCAGCATGGGAAATGAAATGTATTCCACTGAGTTTTGTCAGTGTTTAACCTATTACCTATATAGATGTTTACATGCTTTGTTTTATAAGCTTTCCTGAACCTGATAATTTGAGCCACTTGTTTGCCTTGTTACTGCTTGTTGTAGTTTGATATGCAACCACACATCAACCCAACTGGAAAATCTGCCCTAGGTTAAATAGCTTTGACCTGTCAAGCAGACCAGATACTTGCAAGGGGTAATCTACTTTTCCATCCTTAGCTGATGCTATACTAATTTGCAGCAATTAGGGACATGACCCTGTAAAACACTTCCTTAGCACTAAGCATGAGCTAAACTCTGAGCAGAGTGATAGTTACTGATGCAGCTGTACCACTTTGCTGATTGAGGGCAGCTCCTCTGCCTGCACAACAGTGGACGTGAGTTCTCATCTTTTAAGGGCTCAGTTGCTGAGTGCCTCAGGCCGCTTAAGAGCAGGCAAGCAGCTGCAGGGCAGTATCGGCAGGCTCCAAGCCATCATGCTCCTGCACCAGCGATAGGTGAAGCAGGAGAACCAGACCTGGCATACTAATGCAGCTAGCTCACAGGTGCCTGAATGCAAGGCAGCCTCGCCACAGTGGCATAGGCAGACCTCCAAGAACCTGCTGGATGGGCTGCTCCAGCAAAGAATAGAAACCATTCCTGGAAGGCTGCCTGATCCTCAAAGCCCAGCCTCCTGTTGCCATCACATGTTTTCTGGAAGTTCATCAAAAGACAGCCTGAATTGCAGAGTAACTTTGGGCCCAGCATCCCCATCAGAAGCTCGTGCAGACTCAGCAGTGGTCATCCCCTGTTGTTCATGGGGCCTAAACAACACAGGGAGGTGACTGGAAAGGAGAAAGCACAGCCCCAAGAGCGTGATTTGGCTAATCAAAACAGTTTGGGGGTGGGATCCTGTAGTACGTGAGGCCTGCTGTAATTTACCTCCTCACTTGGCTGGTGTGATGGCAGCGTAGGGACGTTGCTCTGAGCCTGGGCTTCTCCTGGGCACTGCTTCTGTAAAGGAGATGGTTTGTGCAGCCTGATGTCACAGCACCATCACACCCCAGGGTTCGTACACCCCAGGGGATTGTCAGGGCCTGGTGTACAACTGCAGAGTGGAGCACTGTTTAATAAAAATGCTGAAATGAACAAGCTTTGGGTTATTTCTACCCCCTACTTTGTGACCAGGATTCATGTCTGAAGAGAACAAGATGCCACAACAGCTGCTCCGGTGGCTCCTGGGGTCTCACTGACTTCTCACCAACCCTGGGTGTCAAAAGAGTATTTCACATTTTTCCCCATCTCCAATCCATCACAGGCCGTGCTTTTCTCCCAGGACATCCTTTGGCAACGCTGTTTCCATCCAAGTCCATGTCCTCCCCACTGTGGCTTCCATTGGAGACGACAGTCCTGCAAGTTAGTCTTAACTGCACCAAAATGTGCCTGTGTGCGCTGCTGCCCACCAGAAAGAAGATGTGAATCCTCCCAAAAAAGCATCCCTCTGGCCCAGTGGCAGGAGGAACAGGCTGCCTGTCAGGCTGGGACTGTTCAGCACCAGAGTGTTTAAGACCAGAGTGTCAGGAATGGTATGAGTAAAGGTGATCCTGTGCTCCAGCACAAGCATAAATTAAGCTGCTTGAGTCCCGTACAGCTTGGTTTTCTACAATTTCCATTTCTATTGAGGTTTGTGGTAAAGTTTGTCAGGGAGGGGGGTCCAGCAATTGGGATGGGAAAGCAGCATGGTGCAGAGTGTCTCTGGTTGCCCTTCCTTTTTCATATGGGGGTGTGGTGCTGCCCACTTTCATGCATCTTTATGCCAAGTGCAGGGAGTGGGAGCAAGACAAAGCCTGAATAAACACTACTGCTTCAACAAGCTACACAAGAGGGACTTCATCAGACATGTAGACATTTAACAGTTCTTGGTGATGTTTATGTTTGTCCATGACAGTGTTCCATTTTTAAAAAATCAAGTGCCTTATACTCCCAAGAAATAAGTAAAAAATGTGTTTTGAATGGATTGCCATGTGGCTCGGTTTTTGTTCACCTCCTGCGTATACCAGTGTGATGAGTAAGATGAAAAATGTCACGCTGTTAACCAAACGCCAGCTGTAGGTGTGCATCTCCCCCGAGAGCCTGCTGTGGTTTCAGCTCTCAAGAACTGACAGCAGCCTCAGCTATGAATGAGGTGACACAGGGACAGTGTGAGAGGACAGATATGTTATTGCTGCCTCTGCCCAATTTATTTAATTTCCCATTCTTGCATATAACTTTTCAAATGCCCACAAACTACAATCAGCACTAATGCTAAATCCATGGCTAATACTATGTTGCCAAACAAGTCCCCCTCATGAGTGGTTCTCAGCCCCAACAGCATTAGCAGCGAGGCACACAGCTCATCTGAGAAATCAGTTCACGAACTACCACTGCCATCATTTAATGCACATGGGTTTCACTTTGAAGCCGCTTCAGAGTAGGCTGCTGGCTGCGGCCTGGCAGTTGCCCTCCTTGTATTGACAGGGAAAAAGCCTCCACAAACCCCACCTCGGCCTCCTGCCCCTAACAGGGATGTTGCTCCATCTGACAGGCTTGGAGCTGGGTGAGGTGGAGAATTCAGGTTGCATGTCCCACATGCAATGACTCAAAAGCAGCTGTGAGAGAAGCAACCCTGTGGGGCGCAAAGCTGCTGGCAAAAGGCTTCATTTGCACAAGTTATCCAGCCAGACCTTGCTTCTCTCCAGCATCTCATCTGACTTCCATCTCTCTGCGCTGTTATCTCACCTTTGCCCCTTCCCCTCTTTGTTCATGTTTTTCCACCACCTTGGCCAAATTTGAATGGAGTTTTCTTATGGTAACACCCAAAGGAATGTGGCTTGGTCCCAGTGGGACTGCCAAGTCCTGCTCCAGGCCAGCAAGGTCCCATAACATACAGTTCATTTGTTGCAAGATACTTTTTTTTTTTTTTTTTTGCATTGGGAAGAACCTGGTTCCTCACATCTTTCTGCCCAGAACAGCTGAGTCCTTTAGCCAAAGTGTCCCATGTCCCTTCAGCTGCACCCAGGAGGGAAACCTGAACTGAAGACCAGTACCCAGAACAGGAAATCTAAATCCCAGGAGTTACAACTCACAACGTTATGAATTTTCTGAAGACAAAATCCAACAGAACAAGAGGCAGATGATCTGCCCAAAATAAGCACCTGAGGAAACATGCTGGAGCCCAACTAGGCTTGCCCTGGCAGGGGAGCCAGCCCGAGGACACCCATTGCTGAAGCTTGGGTGGAGATGGCCTCAGAAAGGGGCTGTGCATCCCCAGCAGGTGGCAATGCAGCCTGACAGCAGCAGCCACCCTGCCACTGCCAAGCAGATGCCCACACCCTCGGCTGCTAAGTCATACCTCCAGAGAGCTGGGATTCGGCTCTTGGGCAGCCCTGGGAAAGTCACTCAAACCAAAAAGCCTACACAGATGAGGTTGTATTTGTATACTGTGTGGGATGACAGAGATGTGAGAAATGTGGAAGCCCTTCAGAAGTGCATTGCTTCTAAGTGAGTCATGTACACCCTTGGAAAAGAAAAACAAAACCAAAACCAAAACAGCACATCTTTCTTGCCTGACGCTACACAAGCTCCTCCACAAGCCCCAGCAGAGGAGGACAACTCTTCATGCTCTTCGGCCACACAGGCAGGTTTTCAAGGAAACATTCCACATGTTCAAGCAGGTTTTCAAGGAAATGTTCCACATCCTGAGGGAAAACACTGTATGCCTCCCCATGTCAGTTTTACAGATGTTGCACAAGATCTGCCACCAACTGCTCCCGACTCCCAGGAACTAGAGAGCCAACAACCCCCATCCCCACAGGCTGCCCCTGGCTCTGGTTCACTGCCCTAGAACCCCATAGGGATTGGGAACATCCCAAAAGGGCAAGAGCATCAAGAAAACCCAGCTGGGCACATGTGTAAGGGTGTCAAGGCTCACCACTGAGATATTTTGATGTCAAGGGAAAAACCAAGCCCAGGTAGGGCAGAAATGCCTCCTGCAGGTGGATTTGCAGTACTGTCTCTGTTGAGACACGGCCTGAAGCCAACACGGCCAAGAACAGCCTTGGGTCTTGCTGACCCTGCTGATTGGCAGTCTTGGAAGTTTTCAGGCAACCCCTTGTTCTGGCCATGTGTGAGGATGGAGGAGCACAAGGCAGGGAACTGGGCCCTGTGGCGTCGGGGGATTCAGGCCTGTGGGTTCTTTCAGGTTTTTGGGAGGACCCCTGTGACAGTGGGTTGCAACGTTAGCATCCAAACTCATTCACAAACACAGCAGGGAGCAGATAACTAAGCTCAGGACAACATAGACTTAAAACCCCAAATCCAGTACCATAGCTGGTGTGGATGGATGCTGCAACACCAAGCACAGCTCATTAACCTTAGCAAAAGGGGTAAGCATGGATTTCCAGATTATAGTGGAAACAGAGAGGGTTGCTTCATTGACTGTTCTCCCTGAATCAATCAACACAGCTTATACCTTCTGTTTGCCTTTTTGGTTTTGTTTTTCCACCTTACCTTTGCTTTTCTTGTTGGCAGTAATTTTCTGGAAAAAAATCATTTATGTGGCCCAGACCTAGAGCTGTGTAAAGCCCATGGAATTCAGGTGATTTAGAGCAGTTTAGGACCCAGCCTTTCTGCAGCAGCTGCACGTAGGAGTTGGTGGAGGTTAATTAACTTTGAACAGTTGATCAAATTTCAGGCCCAGCTAATAAACCTGTTTGTGCCTGACCTTAACAGCAAGCCTTGGTATATTAATTAAAGGATCCTAGCAAGATCTCACACGTAGTTTTTTGTTGGGTTTTCTAGTTTGGGGTTTTTTTCCCTTTTGGAAAGAACCAGTGAACTCTCCCATCATTTAAGATGTCCCTCATTAAACATCCCCTTACCATGAGCTGGAAACAGACACAACATCACTCTCCCTTTACTACAAACATATTTACATCCCTCCTGTACCCCCTGTCTTTGCCAAAGATTACAGAATATCACTTCATACCAACCAGGCTTCAGAGAGCTCCTTCCCAGCTCTGGAGCAAGGATCAGGGATGCTGCTACTGGAAAAGTGACATTGCTTGGCTTGGGTGGTGCTTTCTCTGTAGAGGAGATGAGGGTCTCACTGTGCCAATGGCCATGCTGGCACTACTGTGAATGTGGTGTTTTGTGTCTGGGGATGAACATTTCCCAGCATCCTGGTTCAACCCCATTAGCACAACTGACCTTTGAAAGCAGAGTATAAGCATGAAGATCTCTGCCTGCCTGGGTGGGTGCAATGCACAGCTGCTCTGACACCTGAAGAGGACCATCACATCTTTGCATCCTGCAGGACTTTCGCTGTTTCAGAATCAAAACCACTCCCTCAAAAAGCTGTTGGGGGAAAAGTAAAACAAAACAGCTCTCAATACAGTTGCTGATTCAAGACAGAGCCTGCTATTGCCTCACCCACAAAGCTTTGTATTCCCAAGTGTTGCTTGAGCCAGTTTTCACCCTCAGCATGGTGGTCCCTGCCGTTTTCTCTTGCAAGAGCGTTGCCTGAAGACACTTCTGTTTTACTTCTCTGTCTACCTCTTTCTCACCCATTTGTTTCTGTTTCCATGCTGCCCTTTTTGGGAAGAAGGGTGGTGGCTTTTACTCTGGATCATTTCACAAATCTGGTTTACAGCATCACAGCAAGGGGAAAGCAAAATGCAATGTGGGAGGAAGGCAAAACCAGCTTAGTGCAAGGAAACCTGCACCCTCCCTGCTGCTCATGGGGAGGATGTGTTTGAGCACAGCCCAGGACCACCCAAGAACAACCTTGTCCCCAACATTTGGGCAATCTAAGAGTTGCCAGCAAAAAGCGGAGAAGAGGATTAAGTTATTTTTCATTTAGTCCTCAACTCCAGAGGCACAAAAGCCATTTGGTTTTGCCACCCTCTACGCTGGATGGGGCACCTTGCAGCCACCCTTCACCTTCAGACCATGCATCCTCTCTGCTTCTGCCAGAGGGTGAAAGGTGGCAAATTTGCCCAAAAAGTACAATAGATCCTGTAATGAATGGCCACTCTTGAAGCCTGTGGATGACAGCACACTGCTCCGCTTCCTCTGCAGCAAGGAAGGCAGCCGGTGATGGAAAAGGCAGAGGCAGTGCTAAAAACAACTTGAAAGCCTTAAGAAGGGAAAAAAGAGCACAGCTGTGGAGAGCCATTTAACTCCATCTCCTTATGGCTGGGGAATTTTTTGTTGGCAGGACACACGTCAGGCAGCCCTTGCAAAAAGCTCTTTTTGCAGCCACTGCAGTTTGCTGCAGCATTTGCAGTGATCACAGGCAGTAATCAAATCCACTGGTAGTACCTCATCACCCATAAATCCCATTGGAGACGGGCCCATAAATAGTTACGCTGTAGTATGCAGCTGCATACAGGGTAGGAGCAAATGTTCCATATAACAGCTGTTGGCTCTAATCAGATTAATTGAGGAGCCAATCACATTTCCACACTTTGGCCAAGTTTTATTACAGCTAGCCTTCTTTAAGGATACCCCTCACTGGTGAGAGTGAGACCACAGTAGTGTCAAACAGCTTCCTTGAAGGGGAGACCCAAAGCACCCCTTAGCTACAGGGGCTCCCCCTGTTCCCAGAAGCTTCTTGGAGATTTATTGCAGCCCATTGCTCTGTCACTGAGGTGCTCCTCCTCCATACTGATGCTCCCAGTAGTAGGTAGGAAGTGATGGATCAGATTTTTACAAGCGGCCAAAAAAAATAAGAGAGAGAGACCTCAGAAGACAAAGTCTAAGAGACTGTGAGAAGGTGACCATAAACCACAACCTTTGGATAAGAGTGTATCCTATATCCAGGAACACCCTTGTTAGAAATTTATCACCGTGGGAAAGAGGACAAACCCCACCTTGGTGGCAGCTACAGTTGGTCGCAATTAGGTGAAAGCCACACCAGGATACAGCACAGCAGTTCCCAGAATAGGGCTCACCACCCCACCAGACTTAGTATTTACAAGGCTGACAAATTCATCTGCAAGAAGCTGGGCTCCGGACCAGAAGTGGGAAGTTGCCAGTGGAAGCGTTTGGGAACCCTGGGGGTTCATCACCACGGAGAATATACTCCAAGGTGTTTATATCAACTGAAGCTGGGAAATACTCCGTTCCAGCAGGGCTGACCCCATGCTTTACAAGCATATTGAGAAGACAGAGCCTGATGTAGGGATCCCAAATGAGTCCAAATGTGTCCAGGTTTTGGGAGCATACAGACCCTTTTTAAAACAGATCTTCTTCTGTTCTCTTTCCCTCTCTTTTGTTACCTTCACAATACCATAATAATTCCAATTTCCTGTTTTTCATTAGCAATAATCTCATTAATTTGCTCCAATAACCACTTAGCCTTCCACTCAATAGTTTATGCATTCAAGTGTTGAATTACTGCCTCATAAAACCAAGGGTCAATAATACTAGCACTGACTTCTCATACCCCTGATTTGTGACACATTATATCAGCGAGGGGGAAATAGAGACATTCTCCATAACAAGAGAAAAAAGGCCTGGTATCCTTTCCTTGCTTTTCTCACTTTAAGATTTAAATGTGATATATGCTTTAGAATAAAAGGGCCTGATTTATGACTCTTCCTAGCTGCAATTTTCACAAAACCTAGGTGATCACATTCCTACACTTCTGTCCTTCTTTCTAATTTTGCTGAAATATTCCAAAGGAGTTAGAAATAGCACTGGGAGAATACAGAAATAAAGACATGTAAGGCAAATCCTTAAACCTCACCTTTTTAGGAAACCAGGCCAAGAAGGTGAATCATATTACTCAGAATACAGAATACAGCCAAGCTATTCAAACAGCAAATGGATTAGATATACCTGTACAAAAGTCTTTAATGATCCACATTATTATCCTTTAATGATGCATAATGATCCTCAACATATTTTCTACTGTAAAAGGTTCATGCTGTGCCCATGCAGACAAAGCTGAGCCCTTTAATAATTTCAGGTGATGGAAGTTTCACATGGCATCCTGCCACCACAGCTGATCTGAGCAGGAAACACAGCATCTACACCAGACAGGTTGGTTTCCAGGTGTGCTCCAACGGCTGCCTCCTCTGTCCGATCAGCTCAGGACAGCGCCTCCATGACACTTTTGAAGGCAGCTTTGGGAGCTCCACTAGAACTCAGAGAAAACCTCTATCCACTTGAGACCATCAAAGGGTTAGACTCAAGCCTACAAAGTCTCTACATGATGCCTCGACAATTCTCTAAACATAATTTCATCAAAAGGAAAGAAACCGAGAGAACAGGGGCCGGAGGCAATGTTTGCAAGACAGCTCGTTCCAGTGGACATGCCTTGCATTGGACTGGGATTCAGCAGACAAATGTCCTTCCTCTGTCTGCAACTCCCAGGCTGGGGCTCCTCCAAGTCATTCAGTTGCTCTCTGCTTTGCTTTTCTCCCATTTCTTTTGCTCATTTTCCAGCATCTCTGAGGCAGGGTTTCTCATTATTTCTTGGTGTGACACATAATATAGGGGCTCCAGTTAGAGCCTGAAATCTGAAGACACTTCTTTTGCATTTGCCATACTGCAAATAGTAACATTGTTACCGCACTTTCAACATGCTCAAGAACTACCGAGGAAGAAATCAATACCTAAAAATCCAAATGTATAAATACAGAAATGAAAGCAATACAAAATTAATACTATGTCTTCAACATTATGCCTTCTAAGTCTTGTAAGAGAGTATCTGGGGAAAAAAGTCTTTATAGAAGTGCTTCATTTCTCAGATGAAAGAACACCTGAATCATTTCTCCTCTGATTAATCCATTATCATCACACTCTGCCACCATTATTCCCTGTACTTCAGAGTCAGGAGGTACCACCACGGCAATGAGATGAGCCTTGGCTGGATTCGCAGCCGTCAGGAAGAAGGCAGCATCCCACACCTCACAGATAGCTGCCAGCCCTTTCACTATTGCAAAACCTGTCTCTCCCTGCCTCTGTCCAGGCCTGCCAGCTCAGCTAGAGGGGGGAAAGCTGGGCAGACAACCCTGGTGCTCCTAGCCAGCATTGCCCAGCCCTGGAAGCTGACAGGAGATGTGCTTTGTGAAGGTAGGTCACAGGGAACTAGCCTGGGAGGGAGTGTTATTTGCTGCAATGTGGATCACAGCCCTGTCCTTTGCCCACGTGTGAGCCCACCCAATATGAACCCCAAGGAGTACACAGTCCATTAGAAAGGAAACCATCACTAGCACTTCACTAGGACCATGAAAGTCTAAGGTGCTTTACTTAACTGCTGCAAAGGTCATTTGCCTGCATGGAAACTGAGTATTAATGAAGTGTACATGCTTGCTGGCCAAGACTGTCAGAGAACTATTAAAAACAGCAGGGATCTATTCTACAGCAGACCAGGCACCCCAACAGCCCCACTAGCTGTTGGGCACATTTTCTTCAGCGCCAGCTAAATCACTGAACATAACCTTCAGATATGACACAGGGCTGGGAGCCTTGCATAGGCACAAATTTAGGGTTTGAAGAAAAGACAACACAGAGAGAAAAATCCAACTGGCAGTCTGCAACGACTGTGGGAAGGTGAAAAGTGTCATCCTTCAGGAACATACAGAAGGCGGGAACAAATGCACACACAAGAAAGGCATACTAGGAGTCTCTTCTGACCCTGAAACAGGGAGCTGGAAACCACGCTGAATTGTGATCTTCTTAAAGTGAATTGGAAGTAATAAAATTCACCATATCTTCGCTTTTCAGAGGGGCTGAGCACTTTGTCTCATGACAGCACTGGGATGAGAATTCAGGCCCCATGATGTGGCCACTGTGCAGACTTGTTCTGCCTCCGGAGCTCAGAAAGGAAATGTATGCCAGACCCCTGCTAACTATTCCCACCAGTTCAGCATCCAAGCATTTGCAGGTTATACTGCTTGAACGTGCTGGGTTCCATACCCTTGTTTGCACATATTTTCCTAGCCCTCCCTATGCCTTGAACCCACTTACAAGACTGCCTGGCTGTATTTATGTCTTTGCTTTTATCCTCCTTATAGCAGCTTCCCATTAGGTTCTTTTTCTCCTTAATTTGAACCCTAATCATGCAACATACACTGTACAGTGCACTACCCATTCCTGTGGCCCCAGAGACATCATTAGAAGCAGACTTAGCTACCGTTTGCTCTTTAAAAACCCATCTGTAGTAATGGAATTTCAAAGTAAAGTGAGTCGAGACACCTTGATTTGGAGGATGTTCAGCTTAAAAACCCATGAAAAGAGGCTGCAGGAGTTGGGGGTGGGGGGGTTGAAGGTGATGGGGGGGTTGGCATTGGGTTTTTTTTGGGGGGTGCAATGTTTTTTATGTTGGGTTTTTTTGTTTGTTTGTTTTAAAGAGGAAAGTGTTCATCACTTTCTGAAAACCCAAAATTGGTTTCTGCAAATCACTTGTGAGTACTGAAATCCTTGGCCAATAAATAACAATTACCATCCTCATTACTGAGCAAAAGATGACAGCGAAAGCAGGTCTGCTTCAGAGCACACAGAGGGGAACAGCAGCTCTCAGCTGCTGAAGCTGCCAACAACACATTCCTCCTGGCAGATGTCGTCTTATCCCAAAAGCTGCCAATGCCACTTTCTGCTGGACTGTTTTCTTCAGCTGTCTAATCCTGAGCAGCAGCAAATGCACGGCTCCTCTTCTTCAAGTGAGCAGACAGGCCACAAGAGCAAGTGTTCACAACCATGCTGCAGCTTTGGATTTTTCCTTCCCTTTGAAGGGACAGGACTGTGGGACAAAAAACTTTTGTCAAGTTAATCAGGAATTGGGGAATGTCAGTTTTGAACTCTACTGTGAAGAAAACAGATCCGCTAAATGAGGTGTGCTGGCAGTGGGAGCAAGGTGCGTTTCAGCATTCACCACTCTCAGGCGGAGAAGCGAATGTGCTACCCAGGATTATTAGTATGCTTGTATAAACGTGAAAACCCACAGCAGACTAAGAGACTTGATTACAATTCTTTAAGTACTGTTAAAACAATAAAAACTCCACACAAAATCCTTGTGGAAACAACCTTTCAGGAGAGATAAAAACATTGCCTCCATGATGGCAACAAAAGAAAACGGTAAGAGGTAAAAAACCCAAAAGAAAGTGATGCAAAGAGATGGTGGCAGGGCCTGCATCTACACTGGAAGCTTCCTTGAGGACATCTCCACTGTGATGCTCTAAAGGAGCACAAGCCCCTTCTAATTTTAAAAGAGACTGAGAGTAAAAAGAACAAATGGGAGAGAGATATTCCCAGGTCCAAAAGCAGCAGGCACAAAAATGACATTCCAGCCTCAAACCTCACAGGCTGGTAACTACGGCATTACTAAATGTACAGCAGCTCCCCTCTCCAAGCTATCCTATAGAAGCTGTGCTAAACTGACATCCAACTCGGGAGAAGGGAGGCACTGGCAGGAGTTTGCTAACATTACACCATTTGCCACCCTCTGGGAGACGCATCCAGTAAGGTGAAGGTTCCACTCATAGCCACAGACACTTCCAAATGTCTTGATTCCCGGATTCCTCAATTATCTCAATATGATTTTATCATAAGAAGAAACCTGTACACTCATTGCAGGGAACAGAGTTGAAAGCAGATCATATTTTTTTTTATAGCTGCTATACAAATGCTAAGTCCCCAGGAGTTTATAATTTAATTCTAAGCAATCTCCTTTGCCCCTGCCAATTCATTTAAGCACAATATAAGAAGAATTAATAAAACATCTTCATCAATCATTATCTGTATGTAACATTCACAAGGACAAATCAAAACACACATTAAATGATTTTGCAACAGTTTCTGAAGGAAAAGCACTGGCTTGTGTTCACTGCAGCACATACCGTTTCATGTCATTTCTAGTTAAAAGTATTCAAACATTAAGCTGTTTACTTTAGACATCTACCAGGAAACAAAACCAACTCCATGTGTCCCACAGGGATCAGCCACAAAACACATTACCAACCAGGAGGAACCAAAATGAAACGTTTGCCGGTACCTGCCAGGCAGAAATGTGCTACAGCAATAGACACCTGCAGACAACATGGATATGAGAATCCCATGTCCACAGCACAATGCCTGCCAGGGATTGTCCTATTATATTCCCAAGGAAGGTAACACTATGACACAGTGTTTGAGATCACAGAGGAAGCTCTTCTGCGATGAAGCTGATTTTATTTCATTTTATCACACCAGCTGGAAAGCACTACCAGAATTCTGCTCTCTTGATACTGTACAGGTGCCACAAACTATTGCTGAAATAGCAGGTAAATACAAGAAGCTAGTGTTTTATTTCTACATGAGAGATGAAACGCATGTCTGAATTTTGTAAAAAACACTAAATGGATAATGTTGTACAAGTACAGGGAAAAAAATTACTACAAAAACACACTTGAATTTCTAAATCACTTCCATTTTGTAGAAATGTCTTGTATTCTTTGGCAAAAGTCTTCATCAAATCTACTTACTTTACAAAAGTTTTTCAAAATATTCGCTTAAAACTAATGATGAACTTATTATTGCAAAAGTTTTCTGCTAGCATCACATTCTGAGAGTTAGACAAACCTGGCAGAAAATAAAAGTACTATATGGTCTACTTGTTAATCAAGACTGTCCAGATTTTAAGCTGTGAATAGTTACATTTACCCAGCTTCAACAAATCCAGAAACTAAAATCCATTTGCCAAAATAATTGGGTAAAACAATTCAAATGTGACCATTCACAAACTAAAAGGGTGGCACAACTAGTTTAAGGAGTCATGAGATTGGAGTTTGTGTCAGGTGACTCTTGTGTGGCTGCATCACCTTTCAGGATCCAATCTCTCACCTATTTCAGAGTTCCCAAAACTACAGAAGTGAAGACTTCTTCCACTGTACTTGCACCTGTCATTTAAACTGTCCTCGCTACAAACATTCATTCAAATCAGTTTTGGCATTTAGGCTCCAGCTGCAGTTCCCCCTTCCATGATCCAATATTTCTCAAGGAGAAAGTTAGAAATAGCTTTATAAACATAAAGGGTTAAAAGTCACACCTGCACACAGCAGCCCACACCCAACTGCTGCAGTTCTATCAGCTTAATGGAGTTACTTGGGAGAGATGAGTTTGGGACAAAAGTATTTAATAAAAATAACAGGCATTTCTGAACTACCTTTGGGGTTAACAGTCTTCATAAAGTATGTCATCAGTCTCTCACTGGCAGCTCTGAAGGCATCTCACATTGCAAAGCAACTGACTTTGACAGAAGTTTAACAAGCAGGAGAAAAAAACCTCAGGGCTGGCTATTCAAACAGCAGTGGCTGAAGGTGATGCCTTGCTCATATCGCCATCTGTAACTGGACCTCCAAAGTCCTGATTACATGTGTCTCATAAGAAATAGCAACTTTAAACCTAATAGCTAAAAGAGTTGCAGGTGGAGGCAGAGGCAGCTTGCACTGGCTGCCAAACACCAGGCACATGAAGCTTTTGTAGGGTGTTTAAGGTGTTCAGTCACTCCCTATGGCCAAAGAGTCCCTCCCAGGGTGTCCTTCAGCCCTTGGGCTCTGACATCTCGCCCGGCCTCGCAGAATTTCCCAGTCCTGGATCCAGCAGCACTTGCTGTGGAAGTCACTGCATATCTCCTGCTAACAACCTCTGATCTCATAGGTCACACAAGAAACAAAATGACATTCTTGAGCATCACCGTGTCGCTTGCCTCCCTACAGCTAAATAAGGGGTGCAGGAACACTGGGCTATTTAAAGAAAGCCAGCATGGTTTTTTGACAGACCCTGGAAGAGAGATGTTACGTGCATGTGTACATCACTGCCCCTCAAAAAACAGGCTCACACCTAAAAGCAGCCTCAATGAGAAGATTTCCCAGTGCTTTACCAAGGTTTGTTTTCACACACACAGGGAACACAGAGGTATTGCAAGCACAACACAAAAGACCAAGCTCCATCATGCTAGTTTTAAACAGCTTGGTCAGGTTTATCTAATGTATTTCTGGCAGCAGTGATACCTTCCTGCCTCCTGTAAGAAGCACCTGGCAGCTCACTGAATGCTCTGTCCCCTTGGACCACAACACAACTGGTTTCCCACTCTCCCTTCTCCCACTAAAAGCATAAGATAATCACACTACCTTTTTGTGACATTTCTAAAAGGAGGATCTGTAGCCCTGACTGGCTAGAGAAGTGCAGGGAAACCCTGCCAGGCCTTTCCTGTAGCCTCCTTTGCCTGCTGGTTGGAGGATACCTCTCCAGCCATGTGCTGGGCACTGGGAATGAAAATCCTGCTGGAGTAAGGGGACACAGTGCCATCAGAAAACACCTATTAATGCTATGGAAGGACGCAAGCCCACAGACAACACCGAGCTGAGCACCATGATGGCTAGGAGGCTGGACCAAAGGCACAGTGTCAAAGAGGGATGCTACAGCTGGGGGTGCCACAGGGAGCACTCTGCCACCAGATCAATAACCTCAGATCCCCAAACCTCCAAAGCAAAATGTCAGCTCCATCTTTCTGTGTCAAATCTCTACATATGGATACTTTTAATCTATTTTTATCCATTACAGGATGCTCCAGAACACTCTCATAGTGATTCATGAGAAAGGAGGAGCTCATCAAATGCTTTATGCTCATTAGTGTCCACTCAGAAAACCATGGTACAGCTTATATCGTAGATATTTGTGTGGATCTCTATCAGGGTTTAATAAGCCTTGACAACGCTACTTAGATTCTCCAAATAGTTTTTTGAGATACGTACAATACAATTGATCATACTATAGTGTAGTTATAGCCCCCCCTCTCCAAAGAATATCATCTTCATGGATATGGTTCAAAATGCACCAGTGTTATCCAAAACCTACATAGGTTCCATAAATACTAGACATGGAAATAGCTGAAAAATTTTAGTTCTTACAACTTTATTCTTGCTGGGCTGTCTCAAGGTTTGCATATGACTAAGCTACATACCACTTAACACAACAGCAAGACTCATGCATGCAATTAGAAACCAGGATTTTCCGGTGTATCGAACACATTTTGGAGCATCTGGGCATTTAGAAATAGTTAAGCAAATGCAGACCACATGCTTGGCAGAGACAGGATTTCAATGACAAGGACAGAGAACATATGATCACAGAGAGTGATGTTCACATCTCCAAGCTTCGGGTCTTGAAGGCTATCCATACCATCATCGAAAAGAAGTTTTACTGATGGCTGAAAAGAAAAAGAGGTCTAGACTGTGACAATGCTAGATTTCCTAAAACAGATATGATCTTCAAGTTTTGAGAGTTTTTAATCCCAGACCATCCCTAACAGAAACCAGCAAAACTTAACCCGCATCATGTTAAGCCTGGGGATTTATCCCACCAGCCAGTCTGGCCTTTAAATACTGGGCTGACTCAAGACCTTCTGGAGCACTTTATGTCAAAAATAAGAGGGAGAAAAAAGGTGAAACAGGAGAGGTTGATGCCTCTTGATGTCACAATTAAACCTTCCAGGCACTGCAGGTATGTGGGGACTCTGTGCCATATACTTAGCTATCCTTTAATGCCCTTTCCAAGTCTGAAGTCACTCCACGTCCTAGTAGGTTAAAATGGGACCTGAGAAAGACACAATTCATTTTAACTGGGCAGTAATTTAATTCCTCTGCTGCACACTCAAAGGAAAGAGAGGAGAGGAAAGGCAGTGAATCTCTAGCTCATGCAGAGGCTGTTGGGGCACTGAAGACGCAGGAATCCTAATTGCCCAAAGCAGCACCAAGATTTTATCCTGCATAGTGTGAGAGACCGTTCTGAGATTAACATCTTATGCAGCGCCTAATCATTACATTTAAAATTACATAGCACCCCTCCAGGCCTATCAGCTAATGCTTTCCTTGGTAAAGTGTCCTGCCTGGTGGGATTTGATGTGCACGTTCTGCCTCAATTGCAGCCCTTGCCAAAGGAGCAGGGCAACAGGAGCAAGGGGCAGCCCTGCTCATGCATATTTTGGTTACATTAAGCCAGGCACTTGTT
The DNA here is from genome assembly GCF_023638135.1 of Falco biarmicus. Classification (NCBI taxonomy): domain Eukaryota; kingdom Metazoa; phylum Chordata; class Aves; order Falconiformes; family Falconidae; genus Falco; species Falco biarmicus. The sequence continues at coordinate 11,913,132 of NC_079295.1, forward strand.
TCAGAGCCTGGTTGCTTAATGAACTGTAAACTGATGCTCATGCAAAGGAAACTGAGGTGCCAAAACAATGATCAAAAGCTTTACAGGACAGTGAAAAGCAAACTGCAAAGAGCACTCAGGTGACACTGTTTCTTCCTCAGGGAACAGTAGTACTGGGAAGGTGAGCTGCCTGAACATGAGCTAAAAGCAGCCCAAAGTCATCCAGCAAGAGCTGAGAAGCAGGCACACCTTTAGGAAGCCGCTGCTCCCCTCGTCAGGCCTCCTGGCTTGAGGTGGGGGATGATGGAGATGCTCACGCCTTTCTCCGAAGAATGCCTTGTATGTCTTGCTGCCAGTTGCTGGAGGACACTGACATCATTTGGGACAGAATTAGAAAACCTTAAGCAGGAGGGCAATGCAGCACAAGTGCTAAGTCAGCCGTAGGCTATATGTGGCACACCAGTTGGTGCCTTCTTTCCCCTTCTTTAGATATTCATTCCTTTGCCTGCTTCTTCAGCATGGTTTGACTTCAATCTATACTGCCCTGTGACTGCTGCATGTCAGCAGCTGCATTCAGGCTACCACCAACACCTTACGCAGCACTTGGAGGAGCCAAGAGGCAAATTGTCGCTCCAAAACACACCCATCACCTCCCTCGAGCCAACAGAGCCCTTTATTTGTGTATGTAATACAACCTTTGTGCCTTTATAGAATGCTGTCTCCAGTGTTCATCCATCATTGCCCTATTTCCTACCACCTGCAAATCCCATAGTGCCAGCCCCGACTGTCTGCTGGTGACATGCCTGCACAGTCACCTCCAGGTCTCCTCATGTGCCATGCCCCACTCCCAGAATGCCTTCCCAAAGATAGGGCATCCTCGTCAGACCAAGACCCCTGAAACATTCTGACCTGGCCATTCATTGGGCTTGACTTTCTTCTGCACAAGGCCCCACAGCTTATCAAGGTGTCCTGCAGCTGTGAGCATCTTGGATAGCAAATGGCTTTGGTTTTTTGTGTTGAAAGTGCCTTGCACATTGTGAGCACTGAGAAAGCCAAAACATTAGTAGATTAATAAGGCACCCTGTTACACAATTACAGCCTCAGGCTGAGATCTTGAGAGAGTTTGCAGGCTGCATATCCCTGGCTTGTTACTCTAAGCCTGTGGTGAAACGTGCAAGAATCAGATCAGAGCAGCATTTTGGCTGAGACAGTAATCTCTCTTTTATGGACAACCCCACACATTTAAGAGAAAGTACAAGGATGTCTGCAGCCTCTTTGTGTGGAAAAACGCACCTGGTCTCTTATCAGTTCAAGAACTGCTTAAGCACAGTGAAATGGAATATATATTCCTTCCAGATTTGTTATGAATTATATTAACTTTGATATTCTTGATAACTGCCCAAATGCCCAGTTCCTTCCTGCATCGTATTAGGTTCTTGGCTTCAAATAGTCCCCCAGCAACAAGTTTCACAATCTAACTGGTGTTGGAAAAAGCAAAATTCCCACATATTAGTTTTGAATTTCACTGAACTTCCTTTGTTGGTGTTCAAAAGGCTTCTCCATTAATTTCCCTCTACTTTTTGTAACTTTGGATAATGGAATCTGTTCTTGCTTATGAGCGGAATGAAGTAGATGGTTGTATCAGGGTACAGCTTCAACCCATCAAAATCTTTCTCAGAACTCATTGCTTGCCAAATGGTACACGTACACTTGCAATTTTTCCTGCTGACATTGAAGCCACCCAACCTTCAGAAGAGGAACATGGCAAATATTTCACAGCAACAGGTGTCAGACAGGAGGTGATCACACGAATGAGAACATACCAGACAGATGAAGTGATAGAAGTGTGCATGGGACAGGAGAAAGGCTTCAAGAAGAGATTGGAATAGGTTGACTGTCCTTAGATATTAGTAAACATCGTTTATACTCTCAGTGTTACACACCTTGCCTGAAAACAAACTCCCATCAGAGCCTTTTGAGTGACTGACGCCACTTCCCCTAGTGCTTGATCTGGCATCCTGTGGTGAACTCACCAACAATTTCACAAAAAGCAAGGAAACCACATTCAAAGCAGGCACTCAACAGAGACACACTAAACTTGCAGTAGCCCTTTTGGTCATATAGTAGTAGCATATAAATTAGCATTATCTTGGCCAAAAAGGATTTCTTCCTCTGTGACCTCCTGAACCAGGACTCTGGCTATCTTAAGCAGAGTGAAGCACCTGGCCTAAGCTCTTCTGAGCAAATTTACCCTGGAAGAAACATGCCTTACCTTCTGACCTGTGTGCAACACTGTAGATACACTGCGACTATGAGAAGTGTCTATTGGGCAGTCATTGTAGCATGTGTGGCTTGGGGGACATACTAACAGTGTAAAAGGAAGTAAGTGTGAATAAAATGTGGATAATGAAAAACCTTAGTTTTAAGTTACTGGGAAAATGGTAAGTTAATTCCATTTTCAGGCATTTTGGACAACAAAAGGCAAAAGTCTCAAAAGGAGTTCATTGTGAAACAAAGCAGAAACAGCAGTGCTCACCCTTTCATCCATCCATGGCTTGCACACTCCCCTGAAATACGGGAGATCTAGTCTACTACTTAACTGCATGAATTTAAACCATCAATTCCCTCCTTCTGGAGGAGCGCCTGACTCCCTGGGCTATAAGAAACACCAATACAGAACCACCCTGTTAAAACTGGGCCATAAAGGCAGAGACTTCAGAGTAATTGCACAGGGAGCGCAGCCCAGCACTGGAACTCCCACTACTGTTCTGGCACTGCAGTCAATGCCACCTCTGTGTGACTTTAGCCTGAGAAAAGGAACAGTGTCAGAATGAATCATGTCAATGCTCCTGATGGAAAACACACTTCCCTTACATTAGTTCAACTAAATGCAGCCCAAATGCATAGAAGTTTTGTGTTGGCCAGAAGTGCGTCCTCATCAATTAAACTGTTTGTAAAAACCAGGCAAGCCCCAAGCAAGCTGACCCTTGTTTCAGTGAGTAACAGGATTAATAGGGCATTGTTTCCAACGAACAGCTTTCTCACTACTGGATTTTCTGGGGCCTTATGAAATCTGAAGCTCCATCACTGTTCATTATGCCTCCCCTTGACATGGATTCTCTTGCGGAAGAGAAGAGAGAAGCATCCATGCACTGCCCATGAGCTGTGCACCTGACAAGGCAGATGCCAGTGATAATTCACATCCCCAGCTGCTGCTGCTTTCCCTTAGAAGTAGATCTCGGCAAGTCCCAGCAAGCATGAGGGAGAGGCTGGGGGTTTGCTCTAGTATTCCTGCCTGCTTGCACAAAGCTGCTGCTAAAAGCGGAAGCAAAGCCTTCCTGCTGCAGCCCCTGGAACCAGCTTTGGAGCGCCGGGCGAGATGGTATAACACAGTCAGAGACCTGCAAATGGTAGCTCCCATGCAAGAGCACAGGGACACATCTCCTCTGCATCATCTGGGATATCCTTGCTCTCTAGGGACAGACTTGACACACTCCCAGAGATGGCTTGGGACACATCCAAGTTTGCCAGGCAGATAAACCCTTGGTGTCCTGTCCCAAGCCCAGAAAACTGACTGGATCCAAATCCTTAACCCAGCAACTGAAACAAGGACCTGCCATCCTCCTCCTACTCCTCTGCACCTGTTTATCTTCTTACCTAATCAATACACAATTATTTTCTGGAAGCATGAAGCTTGGCCAGGCACATCTACATTCTTAGACAGGCCACACTGTACAGGGCCAGAACTAAGTTCATGCTTTGTTTTTGAAAGTCTGCCTTCCTTTTAAAATATATTTGATGGTGGCTTTCACACTTAGGTCATTACAAACCTCAGGTGATCATAGAAATGATTAGATCATCACTGGCTCTTTCTTGCAATTACTTAAAGTTACCATAAGTTTAGAGATACATAAAAATTATTTTATACAATTTCCACCCAAGTTATACCTCCAGGATATATTTCTGCTGGTGGTTTTAGCTAAAGTTTGGTTTGTGCAATGTAAAACATGAGCATCACTGGAGATGCCCTCAGCAGGCCCCTCATGGATGACAGCCTACAGACTCCTGCTAACCTGCAGTGGTGCAGGAGAGGCCATGCCAATGCCTTCCCAGGCAGACCAGCAGAGCACGGATCCCTCCATCAAGCACCTCAAAGGCAGCCAGCAGAGCTCATCAGTCACAGGCTCTCTGTCCCAAAGCATTCACAAAACTGAAGGCAGAAAAATTGAAATAAAATCTCTCCTGGTCTGCATTCTCTAAAGCAGAGACTGAGCCAAAGCTTCAAATGGTATGCATCAGTATAGATCTATTGATTCAAAAAAGATGACTCAACTTCCAAAAGATGTCTTGCTCAAGGTCATGGGCTACAGCAAAGAGGAGCTCTGAGCACAGGTTTTCTTACATGAAAATACACACTTAGCTATTCTCCATCCCTTTATTTGGTGTGCAGTTTTAGAAGTCACAAGTTTTGTAAGACTTGCTTAAACCTTTTTAATCTAAAATGCAAGTGCTTGGGTACTGTGCCAGATTTTGAATGCAAAGTATCTGTCCAGGCCTTCAGGCTCTAAATTTCTAATTATAAAAAACCCCACATTATAGTTCATGAGACAGAAGTAAGGACCCCTTGCACTTAATAGCACAGAACTTCAGGAGTCTGGAGAATACATGGGAGAGATTGCTGGACAAGGAAGGAAAAACCAGCAGTCCTGGATTTTTCTGCAGAAAATCTCAATCATATGGACCCAAGGGAACCATCAGGTTTGAAAGAGTTGAAAGCTGTTTTGCTGTTCCGGAAAAAAGTCTACTGAAAACAGAAAAGCAATCTTTTCCTGAAAGTTGTGTCTCCTGGAGAGCATGAGGAGCAGGGAGGTCCATTAGGAGACTGAGGTTTGTAAAGATGAGTGACACAGGATGGGCAGGCAAACAAGGTGAAAACAGAAGTGCCTCCTTTGCCCGATGGCTAGTTTCCAATCATAAATACATTACAAAAGGAAACCTTTTGTGTGGGAAAACATAATATGCAGCTGATCTCCATTCTATCAGGGCACAGCCTATCCCTAGGAGAGGAAAAAGAAGATCAAAGGAAAAAATTAAAGGAAGCAATATTCAATTTAAAGCACAGTTAACATGATAGAAATGAATAGTAAGAACAGCTGAAAGACACTCAGGGTCTGGGAGAGATGTATTGGCTGAAGGTACTGCAGTGTTTTCCATATTTGTCTGCTTTATTTTTAAACACCCAGAGCCTTTGCTTGATCAACACTTCCTTGTAAAACAAGGAAGCAGAGGAGGAGTGAGTGGCTGTGGGGAGAGAGGCAAATGAGGTTGGAAATTGATGATCTTCCCAGCCATGAAAGTCAAAATTCCTACTTGAAACTGAATCCTCCTGGAATGCTACATAGGCATGGGGGAAAAGGGGAGGGAAGGAAAGAAAGAAGATTTATTACTCAAGCAGAACTGAAATTCAGATGAGAAAAAGAACTGTTCAATCCATGTCTGAATGTCCATGACAGATCTGAAACTGGGTTTGTCATATTCCACTCTCCTTTGTACACATTAAAAAAAAAGGGAAAAAAAATACAGAGGAGGTTGCTGGGGTTTTTAAAGAGGGGGGAAAAAGGGTACCCAAGTCCCTTGATCTTATGAAGCCCTGAACTCCTATATTCCATTTATAGCTCGAGCTGGAATGACATCCCCCTTGATTAGCAAGCTGTCCAATCCAGCTACATGTCTCAGGACTGTATGAGGCACTAAGTGAAATATATATATGCCCTTATAGAGTTTAGCACATTGGGTCCACCTCCAGGGCACAGGCTGTAGCTCATTCTGACCACTGCTCCTCTCCCGGGAACAACTTCTAAGGTGTGGTTGGCTGGTGTTTTGTTTTGTTTTTTTTTAAAAAAAAAAAGTTTTTTTTTTGTTGGGGGCACCTTTACTTTCAAGTTTAAGCAGCACAAAATGGCACCAAAGAAAGATGTAAAGAAACCAGCAGCAGCACCAGCACCAGCACCTGCACCAGCACCAGCACCTGCACCAGCTAAACCCAAAGAACCTGCAATCGATCTCAAGAGCATCAAGGTAAATGGATGAACGTGTGCTGATTGCGGACCCAAAGGGGAATGTTGGTAGAGTCCCAGCTGAGACCTGCAGTGAAATGTTGTGTGTATTTGGTTCCGGTTTGGAGACTGCAGTGAAATGAATGAGTAACCTCAGTCAATGGATTTGTTGAGCTGCCTGAGTTTTTGATTGTTTTGGTAGCTGGAGGGGTATAAGGCATGGCGCATGATTTAACACAAGAGCAAAGCCTGGGGATTTCAAAAGTATTTTGGACTGTGGCCCTCAGAGCTTTTTACCAAATCAGTATCAGTCCGAGCTGTTCAGTAAAGCTAAATTTAAAAGAAAAAAAACCAACAAAACAAAACCCTCTAAAGCAGCATGTGCATGAGTACAGGAAAGGGTTACTGAAACTTGGAATGCAATGTTTTCCCATAGCACTGTACTAAAACCAAACCTTAATTTGCAGTTTCCCCTCAAATTCCTGTCAAAATTTTTGCAACCACCTCATGACAATTTGGTCATGTGTTTTGAGATCAGCATGGCTTATCTTTATAAGCAGAAACAAAACAAAACAGATTTAAAAAAAAAAAAAAAAGAAAGAAAGAAAAAAGGGATTTGGCAGTTTCATCTGTTTTCTTTTTATTTGTATTGTACAGCAAACATTGATAGACACCATGAGCTGGAAAGCCATGGATGGAAGCGCTTCAAGTGATTTCCTCTCACCTTTACATATTTGCTCAGAATTTGCAATTTGCTGCAAATCAAAAGCAACAAAGAGGAAGAACCCTTTGGAAGTTTCCCTTTTACTGCACTTCCATTTGATCTTATACTGTCTTCAGACTTTGCATGCCAACCAACATCAGTGATTGTTGCCTTGACCCGTCAAAGAAAACTCCTCCGTGTTGAGAAATTCTTTACTTAGGAAAGAGGAGAAGGAGGGTAAGCAGTTAAAGAAATTAAGAGACAGACCAATTTCTCTGGGTAGAACTATAAATAGTTATTCTCCACCTACCTGACAAGCTGATTGGTCCCAGGACCAATTTGCTAAATTCTACATAAGGAATCATGCCTATTATGGAGAAAAGAAGGACTACAAAGGCTCCTAATAGGACCTACTCATTTTCATCTCATGATGCATTCTGTTTCAAATATCTTACTACATATAGTCCCAAGATCATGACCCATTAGTGAAATTTCTTGAAGTTTACTTTAATTTTCACAATCAGTAGTCAGTACTTTTCTGAAGCAGTACGTAGCTTCTCACAAGAGTGAAGTTGAACCCACTGGCAAAGCAGAACAAGAGGAAATTAAAAAAAAGACATTTTTAAGTACTTTGAGAGATCATAGTAAAGACTACACCAAAAGCCCACTGTTTTTGAGAATACTGTCTGAAAATTAGATTAGACCCCACATTTTGCTCATCTCTAGAGATGAAGGGGAATGCAAGCTAGATTTCCTACTAAATAATTTAATGTGATTTGATAGCTTTCTATGTCCAGTTCATTAGGAGAAAAGAGAATTTTCAACTCCAGTGATTCTAGCTAATCTTTCTTTACATAAATAGACTTAATAGCATATTACCAGCTAAAAATGGCAGACTGCAGTCTGAGGCGTCTCTGCAGTTCACTCCTTTACCCAGACAGCTCTCTATAATGGCAGGAAATATATACTGCTAGCACAGAGAGAACGCTTCTGGTTTTGTTATAGTCAGACTGATAAGAGAAGATAGTCTCCCTAAATTATCTTTCTTTTGAAAATAATATCAGACAAAACATTTTCCATTTTGAAGAGAGGAGAAAAAACCCTGGATTAGCAAGACAAAACTATTAACACTAACATCAGCACGTAAGGATTACTATTCCCATTTCCTAATAAGTGAAGATATGGATAGTGTGATGGAGGTTACAGGACTACCCTGCAATCAAGTGGGTGGCACAGCCCCCTGCCCTGCATGCTTATTACTAGCATGTATCTTTCTGCAAATACCTCCTCCACTCTTCATCATGCCCTTACCAGGCAAGGAGCAGAGTGCCTCAGAGGTGTTGCAAGGGTGGACAAAGACACACCTCCTCCAACCCCCCCCCAGTGGGTGACTCTACCCAACGACACAGCCGTGGCCACAAGGTGATGCAGAAACGTATGCTGCACATGAGGGTGATACGTGTGCCCTCTATCCTTGATCTTCCCCTCTCACTCAAGACCCCCACATCGGGCAAGGGCTGCTTAAGCAGACTATGGCATCTCCAGTGCTGGGCTCTTCAAGAAGGCACCTGGAACAACCATGGTACTTTTCATCCTGCCTAGGGGCAGGGACTTGACAACCTCCCAGGGTCCCAACCAGCCACCCTGGTTTATCCTTTTTCACACTTTCAGAGCTCAGGCAGTGAAGGGAAACAACATTTTCTTCTAAGTGATTTACCTGGGAGACATGGCAGTCAGCAATCAAAGACTTTTGAGTCTAAAGCCAGCCCCTTACTTAGCATTAATTAACCTTGAGTACTTCCATTCAACTCTTAAAGTCTCAGTAAGGGAAAAGGCACAGAACCAGTTCCAGCAAAACTTTGGAGCCAGGGGTTACTTAAAGCTAAGCTTTTGACCAGGACTCAGTGAATGATCCTATACTGGGGCTCTTTACACTGATTTACCAGGTGTGGAGTCAAAGCCTCCAGCACTTTGAACAAGAACATCCTCTCCAATCCTCAGGGGAATTGGTGGCCATGCCAGAGCTTGCTACTAATGAGAGGTGAATGGGAATGCCAGGCTGCAGTGCCACGACAATATGAGGAGCCACACGGCAGGCAAACACACACAAAGGCTTTGTTAGCTTTTATAGACATCCAAGCCTCTTCTAACTGTTATAGCTGGAGTGGGTAAGAGTAGAGCTGCCCAATAAGGGTTTACAGCAGCCAAATAAGCCACATTTGGCAGTGCACTTCATTTTAAATTGGCATCAGAGATTGTAATATTCTCCAAAACAAGCAAGGTGGTTTACAAATGTTGGTAGTGATTCTTTCAGTGGTTCCCTTCCTCTCATGTGCCCTGCTTGGCCCATCTGCAGGGAATCTGTTTTTCTGAGCTTTTTGGAGTGCATGCTTTGAAAGTTAGGCTTTTTCTTTTTTCCTTAAGAGATCTCAAGCTGGGTTCTTGCAGATGCAGACATGCCAAAATTGCTTGTCACTATCAGAAGTTGTGGCAGGTCTTTTACTCTTTTCTGGGTTTCCCCTCCCCACCCCACCCCACCCCCACCCCCCACTTTAAATTAATCCAATGAAAGCAAATATTTGGTGAGTTGCTAGTACTAATAGCAGCTAGTATGGGATTTTCTATTTTGGAGCACCATCTATTGACTCTAAAACTGAGTAACAGGAATACCTAACTGCTAAAGACTCAAATCTCTAAACTCAGCCCTTTCTCAGCTCACCTTAAGTTACGGTACAACCACCACAGGAAGAGAGTCAACACAGGGAGGGAAAACTTGTTTTTAAATGGAAATGTAAAGACCCTTTCCCCTCTTCTCAAGAAAAACCAAAAAATTCAATCTGCTTTGCACAAGCCTTTCCAGACTAAAATGATTATTTCCAATTTTCTTTATTGCTAGCATGGCTTGGATTTAAACAATAAGTACAAAGGTTGAAGATTAAATCATAACTAAGAGAAGAAAAACAGGCCAATGGGTGTATCTGAGAGTTACCACCAGGAACCAACCATGAGTAAAAGCAAAATGACCATATGGGTCATTTTCTTCAGAGAACTCCCGGTAGTTCTGTAGTTAAAACCATAGCCAAGGACACTCCCAAAAAGATAGTTACCTGTCTTGTTAGCTTCCTTCTCCCACACAAGCCTGAGTGAGAAGAAACATTTAGTTGATGAACAGCACTACTATGGGTCTATGTCTGCGATATCTGGGATGAGACATTAATGATGAGGATGTCTCATGCTGGGTTTTGCAACTGAGGCAGTGGGAAATGGATAAAATTCATACTGCCCAAATTGGTTTAACAGGAAAAATGTGGGCTTTCCTGCTGGAAATTTAAGCGCCCTTCCTAGCACACACCCCCAGTCCTTGGACTGAGACCAGGCTCATAACATTAACTGAGATGTTTTGGGATCTGGGTGCTGGAGACGCTGAGTGCAGTGCTGCATAGGCTTCTGCTCTGCAGATGGTGATCTGAACGTGTAGCACCCTGATCCAGTGTCACACCAGGCCCTTTACCTTGTGGATACACCTGTATATCCCTTCTTGAGCAGAAACAGAGATTGGGGTCTTGCAAGTATCCATGGTGTAAGTGAGGTTCATTTGGTACTCAAGGTTTCCCATGCTAGTGTTTTCAAGACTGAAATCCCAGGACACCAATTATGCCATGTCCAACTGCAGATAAGATACCTACATCTTTAGGGGAAAAATAATTTAAAGCTATCAACTTGTAGACTTGCTAAGGCCTTGTGTAACTGTGTGATGCATGACAAAGCCTGCTGCATGGAAGCAAACCTGTGTGATCTTTTGTTTTTAAATACAGAGCTCTTAAGGCAGTAAAAAGTTTCTCCAAGTGTCCTTAATTCTTGTTACATTCATTACTCAAGTAGGTCATCTCTGAACAGACATTGCATTGGATATAACCAGAGAGAGGTAAACTCACTAAAATGCACTGACAGAAAGCTTCTGGGCTGGAGGGCAAGCAGAACAGCAAATGTCAGCTGAAGTGCTGGGAGAGCTATTACACTGCAGACAAACTCCATGTGAAGCTGTGGAGTGAGAACCGGAATGTTAACAGTAGCTTCGCTCATAGGGCTAAGGGCTTTATTAGGAACTGGCAGGTTTTTGCCTGAAATTTTTGGCTCAGGCCTTCAGATGAAGCCTGATCCAGCTCCAGCAACAACTCCAGAAAGATTCTCTAAGACTGATATACCTGTTGAACAAGGTCACCGGTCCCAAGTGTCCTTTCAAGTAGGAAGAGGACGAGTGCAAACATGACTTAGCCTTAAGAGATACAAAGACGCCCACCTGATGCCATTTAGACCAGCTTCCTGCTACTGCTTTGACCACCGAGATACGGTACCATTCAGGATCCACCCCAGAGCAGAGCAGCTCCAGCTAAATCCCTTGCCCATGTAAACCCCGGCACTGATGCCAGACTCACGGTGGCAGTTGCTAAATCACTGCAGAGTCAAGACATGCCATAAAGGTGTCCCAGGACAAGTAACTTGGACATCAGACTCAGCTATACACCAAGACATCCCTGCAGGACATTGCTGAAAACCAGAAGGAAAAGCAAATAGAAAAGCCCTCACTATACTTTTATTTACAAAGTTTTCATATGGACTTTGCCTCCTTATTTTCCTAAAGTGCTGCTAAGCAAGGAGTCCCTCAAAAGTAGTGACTGCCCATATGTATTAGAGACACATTTTATGTTTGTTAACGTGAAAAATTATTTGGAAAACAGTGATTATTTTTTTTACAAGCTCTATTCTTAGTAATTCACAGCTTTAGCAGCATTTATAAATGATAACTTATGGCCTTTGGAGGGTCTGGGGAGTGACAAACTCCGGTAGAAACACTGGAATTTAAAGCAAATTACACAGTAACATTTCGAAAGCTCACAGAGTAATTTCAAGTGTCGACAGTGGTTGTGTGGCAGACACTTTCTCCCATAAACTAATAAATCAAAACAACCCCACAATATTTCTAAAATACTTTTTAAACCCCCATAGAGCACAGAGTGTAACAGATAGTAACAAGATATTTGAGTTTATCTTACATAAGGCAAGAAGAAGGTGACTAATTTAGCCAATGACAAGTAAAGAAAGAAGCTGTCTGTAAGGAGATATGAAAAAGCCAGTCTGGAAATTTGCCTCCACTTCACTGAGGCTTTATTCCATCTTATACCCATTGCCAAAAAGCACTTTCAACTGGCTGCTTTACCGCATAGTACTTAAATGTCAAGTAGCAATAGTTTAAATAATGTTAATACTCTAACATTGCCACTGGGAGGCATCTTAAAACAACAAATCCCAGAGCCTCACATTTCCGCACACATCCTCTCGATTATACACATTCACACAAAACTAAATGTAATTAGAAAATGGACACTTTCATAAATGAGCACAACTGAGTGCACTTCCACCACGAAGCTAATAAAATCTGTTCAAACTGGTATGACCAACAGATCAGCTAGAGCACATTTCACTCCCAAGACATTTCAGAAGGGCACATTAATTAATTGGCAAGGCACATCCAAAAGTTTTTGTACCACTGTAAAGCAACTGTGAAGTTCCAAGCTTTAAAAATAAACAAACTTGGAAGTTACACAGAATGCTTAGAAAAAACTCAAATTCATCTGCAGTCCATTAAATTTAAAGAGATTTTGAGCTATTCTTCCAAAACTCATGGTATCTCACACAATTTTCTCTCTTGTATTAAGGGTGGTCATTTTTATTGTTTCTTCAATTGTATTTCCAGGCAGCTCTGTTCTCAAAACTGAGCTCTCTTTCTCAAGAGCTCATCTGCTTCTAATATTTTTCCACCTCATAAAAGACATGAGGACAAATCCATCAGACTGTTGATTCTTACTTAAATGAGAAGTAGCCTCTCTAAAATCTGTGGCATTGATCGTACAAGCTATCGATCTTGGGTGAGAGACGGAAGAATGACAGCCTGCTTTTCAGAAGGGATTGAGAAGTGTGTAATCGAGCATTCAGTGGTGTCTACTGGAAAAGATGTGCAGCTGTATTAATCAAGGAGCAGGCATTAATGGTGAACAGTTATCATATGAACTGCTCTAGGCACAATCCTAGTTTATCTCCACCCAAAAATAAAAAGAATCCCTCTAGTCCTGAATAGAAGGCTAAATATACAATGAGTATCCTAGGGGACTCTCCTATTTTCTCCTCTCTGATTTCCCAAGACATCTGATATGCTCTTAGTCTCTGCTACAGATACAGTACCTTGAAATATCTGATGACTGTCCAATGAAATCCTAATATTATTCCCTTCTCTGTAATTTACCCAAAGGGTAACAAGCAGGTGGAGCAGCTGAATGCTTTAACTCCCAGCAGCATCTTTCCCCAGGGCTTTTCACCCTGCCCAGACATTTACACATTTACAGTGAACACAAAGCAACCATCACTCAGCACACCTGTACTCAGCCCCAGTGCCCACTGGCCTAAACAAGTGAGCACAGCCCCACGCTGCAAAGGTCAGGGCCCTAAGACCCATGAACGAGTGATTTGGAGGGAAATTAGGAACTTTGATAACAATTTGGAAATAAAGTTTTGTGCAGATTGGGTCTTCTACTTAGCTGGTGATAAAGAGTTGCATACAACTCTATCCACCACATCCTATATAACTGGGACCTGGTCAAAATGCCTCTACCTAGCAACAAGATGACTAGAAGGTGGTCACAAACTACACAGGGAAAAGCCTTAATCTTCAAAACAAATGAAAAAAAAACCAAAACACACCACCTTTTGCTTTGTCTATAAATAAGGGATAAGCCAAGTTAGAGAAATCCAGGTCCTTCTGGTCTTTCCATGTGTTGCACTTCCTTCAACTTTTCATTATACTGGGGGGAAGCAGGGCAGGGAGTTCATTATTTTAAGCTGAACTCCCTAAATTTCAACAATATCAACATTTTCCCTAAAGCCCTGAGACTCATCATGTCCTCTGACAATCCATACAGCACTGCCAGTATCAGAACAAAGATCACTGCAAAATATTTCTCTCTACTTTTTGAAGTTTATGAAAGCTCCTTATAGGATCAGAAATTTTAATTGTTTTTAAGTGATGTTTGAAATACTTTCTACAATAAGGCCCTTTGTAGGTGGCCTTACTCAAAGCAAGTAGCATTTTAAGCCCTCAACAGACCCTATTGGCTTAAAGCAGGGTGATCCTTAATTCAAGTGAATGCAACATGCCCATGCTAGAATATTTCATCCCACCAGAACTCTGCCTAGTGAGCTTTTATTCAAGAATCAGCAATAAAATGAAGGGTTGATATGGTGCACTAGTATTTCCTCATCTAAATTCTGAGCCAAAGTCTCACATAGTCAAAAGATCAGCTTATATGTAGATGCTTCTCAATTTATACATATTTGATAGCCCATTCAAGCCAGATGGCCAATCCAGGTATCAATTTTCTATGCCCAAGACAAATGCACCCAAATTATTTTCTGCTTGACATCTAAAGTCTTTTGAGATTAGTGTTGTTTGTAGCCAACAATAACGCTTACCTGGAAGTAAGCAAAAATGTTCAAGAACATTAATCTAAGTTTTCCTTTAAAAACATCTTTTTTTGTAAACCTGTTTTCCATGGAGCTTTTCCTAGTTGCCAGCACTGGAGAGCAAGAGGCTGAGGGCAGAAGGAAAATTCCACAAAAGGCAACACACTGCATTGACCCAGGCAACATTTCAGCTCTGCCAAAGTCTTTAGAAGGCTCTTCTATTAATGCATTGGGACTGATGGCCAAGATCTGTATTAGCTTTCTCACCGCCTACATCCTGCTCCAGCCAGTATTAATCAGGAGGTCTGCACTGTGCTGAACCTATGTTAGATAATTTAGAGTCAAGCATCAAACCCCTTTTTGATGCAACCACACCTGATCATGGCTACACTTTGTTCTGAATGCATCCCTGTTCCTACAGGCTAATAGATTAACTATAGCAGAAAAAAACCAAAAAATTATGGATTGACAGTGGAGCCTTTTTCACACTTGGTGTACTTTCAGATATTTCTCCAAAAATGCAAATAATCTGATTGGGTAGAATTTTTTCCAGCTAAAATTCCAGCATGCTTAGAAAATTCTTTGCAGTTCTATCTTTAGTTTTTAAAACAGGAGGTAAGAGGTCAATTTTCAATCAAATATTTTGATCTATTTTGATTGTTCAATTTTTAAAAAATAATAATACAAAAAACCCCAAACAAACAAACCACACACAAAATAAAAAACTCCCCCTCAATAAAGTTAAGTCTGCTTGGATTTGATTCTTTTTTTCAGAGCCCTCAATATACTGAAAAGAGACGTTCACAAGTGTTATGCTTATTTCAGGGTAACTAGGCAGGCTTCAGGAGAAAATTTCCTTCACTAATCACATATTGTCATTAGAAAATGAGGAGCAGTGAACGCTTAACAAAGGAAATCAATAGAAACGAGGGAGGGAATTTGAGTTTGCAACAGACAGTCTGTTGTCATCACAAAACCGTTCCCACCTCTGCTCCATGGCTCTCTTAACCCAGTTGAGATGACGAGGAAATGAAGAAGTTTGGAACAGAGTTTTCTAAACCTTTTAAAATGTCTCACAGCATCAGTTTCAGAGATTTTACATGGGCTTGGAGGATGCTACATGGTGGGACTAGATCTTTGCTACTGAAGAAGCTGCAGCCTCTACCTCCTGCAACCTACCTAGAAACTCTCCACTTGTAGTCCCACCATGACCCCTCCACTCTGCAACCCAAAAAGCAAGTAGCCCTTTCCTCACCATCAGTCATCCTCCCAGTTCACAAAGCCTTTTGGAGGTCTTAGCTTCTATCACAGCTTGCCTCCATATCACAAAACCCACAGTAGTACGACCTTTCACCACACCAATGTGCTCTGAAGCGGCATACTGGTGCCCTGCCTAACCCCAGCCCCAGAGGAAGAGTGTCCGACAGAGCACAGACTACTGCGAATGCAAATTTCCCACTGACCTGCAGGGTACATTTATGCACCAGCCGCTAACCTAGCAACACAGGATCCAAAACACAGGGATAATTTTTCCCTGAAAAATGTTCAAAATTTGGAAAACATGACCAGTGAAGAGGAGGACCTTCACAGTTGGACACCACCTCCATCAACGGGTTAATCTGCTTGGTACCAAGAACTGGATCACACTGAGCAGACCAGGAGCAGCACACTCATCTAATGCTGAGAGCTATATTAACCTCACAAGGGGGTGAGCAAACCCCAGCAATGGTACAAGGACCATCCAGCTGCATCTAACACACAGCCTGTGTGCCACATGTAAAACCAGCCAGCTGGGCAAACACGTGGCACTTCTCACCCTCAGTGCTCCTTGCTCACTGACTTCATAGCGTATTGGAGAAATAGAATCCTTCCCTATAAGGAAGTCCTAGTGGGTCTCGACACGGAATATCTCCTCTTGACAGTATGGACCCAGAAAGTGCTGACATGAATCAAACTTACTGCTTGCCACTCCCTGCCCCTCTCCAGCCTCCTAAAAATAGCCATCATAAGATGTCGATCAAGACATGGAGCCTCCTGTCACTTTGCCCTAAGAAAGCTAAAGAACTCGTCGAGGGGAGGGACCACTTCCTTCTGACACCTAATCCAGGCAATGCCGTCAGCACCGCCAGATAAATAAGGGGAAGAAAGGCCAGGAAAGCAGGACCACTCTCAGGACCTCTCAGCTAATCCCTCCTGCACGTCTGCTGCTCTTCTTCCCAACTCTCAGCCATGGTGGGTCCACTAGAAAGCTAATGGTTAGCAGTGAGCCAGTGTATTTTACATAAGTAGATCAGACTTCTTGCTCAAGTTACTTCTAAGGGGGGGAAGGACAATCTAGAAAACAGTTTAGATTTGCTTGGCTTTCCTCCTTAAACCTTAAAGACTATGTGAGGTTTTCCAGTCAGCCTCAACTTCTGCACCAGGCAATAGTAGACGTGCAGCTCCTGTAGCTTCAGACAGAACAGTTACAATTCGCTAGTGCTATCTGCTAAGCTTTCTATTACTTAATTTTTTTAAAAAAAAAATCTGATGCGACTTGCTAAAGTGGCAAAAGAAAATAGTAATATATTTATGTAAGAAAATATAGTTTAGTACTTTATGAAACAATGTACTGTCAAAAACTAATTTGAAACACAAATGTTGAGTCATTTGATTTCTATGTTAATGTAAAAAAAGCTGCTTGTTAAGCAATTTTACCTCAGATGGTCTTAGTAAAACAGGTCTATACTAAAACAGTAAGTAACCTGATGGTACATTAGCGACTTTGTTAGTTAAGAAACTAGATTTTCATTGCTTCTAGCCACAACCTCGGCTTTCCCTGGGATGCAAATTTTAATGGAATCTTTAAGAATAGACCTGGTGATGCATTTTTACAAGAGAAGTTGCTAGTTCAGGTTGCTATGGCCTAATTATGTTAGGTAAGACAAATGGGAGAGCACTCAGCTGCTTTGTGCTTTCTCTCAGTGCATTTTCAGCAGTACTAGCTCTTTTTCTCTCTCTTTTTTCCCAACTGCAGTCCTTCACTCCTGACCAAATTAATGGTAAGTGAAATAAAAGTTAAACTTTAACAAGGGGCGGGAGGGGAAACATAATGGCTACCAGATGCTAAATATTCACTAGTCTTAACAGCTCTTTTGCTACCTGCGTTACTTCTGCACATCTGAAAGGCCCCATTTTTGCTGTTTTGGAAGATGACTCAAGGATTGAGCTGGACGCTTTAGAAAACAAACAGGTTCTCCCCCAGCCCCCCCTTCCTAAGCTATTTTTTGTGATTGATTTCCTTCCAACAGATCGAGTTCTCCAAGGAGCAACAGGATGGTAAGTTACAAGAGAGCTGGTGTGTTTTACATGTATGTGGGTTCAGAGAGGACCTACAGGCTCAGAAGTTCAACCTTTATGAACAGATGAGCTAGGACTTCAGCTGGTATAAATCACCAGACCCTTGACTTCAGAGGAGCAGTGCTGACTTCTGTTGAACAAGAATTTGATTGTAGATTTAGGTATAATTTATCTGGGTGCTTATGTGCTGCCCAAGCTGAGAAGTTTAAGCCATGATACAAAGAGGAAATATGCTAGTGTTACCAGCTCTACTTTCTGAACATTTTTCAGTTGTGCTCCTGTACTGGCCATTCACAAGGATGCTGAAAATGGGTCTTGCATTTGAAAGTCATAGGGGAAATAGGCAGATGAAGGACAACAGAAAGATGGGGTGGGCTGAAAATTTTAGGTAGCTGCAGTGACATTGCAATTTTACATGAACAGGAGATGCAAGAGGCCTACATGTCATTTTTGCCAGGAGGTGTTGTGGTAAGGGAGGAACAAAGGCTATTTTACTATAAACACATTTATGAAACAAGGAAATGGTTAGCAAATAAGTGACTTGTGTAAACTGTTGCTTATAAATACAATACTCCGAATATGATGCAATTCTTGAGCATCTTGCTGTATTCTTTGCTTCACAGCAGCAGCAAGTTCCATTATTTTTTTTCTAGAAAGATCTGATTAAAAATTGTGACATGAACAAAAATTCCCACTGAAGCTCTGGAAGCCTAAGCTGGAGTGTTTAAAATATCCTAAAGATGCATTTGGGCTATATTAAATAACATAGGTTTAAAAAAAATGTCAAAAATTCGGTAGCAAATATAGTAGACTTCTCACTGTGAACAAAGTATTTAGAATGGAAGACACAAGGATTTACTAGAAATCCAGAGGGAGAGGAATAGCTAGAAGCAGGTCTTAAGAGAAAGCCCTAAACTTCCTGAACACCAGCCTGCTCTGGGTTACACAGTCAAAGCAATAAGGAGAGGTATAGTGCAGGAGACTGGAAACATTTCTCCTCCTGCAGTCCAAATACTCCCTGTCACAAAGAAAATTATTTGGACTCCTTCTCACTTTTTAGTTCCAAAACTTTTACAAAAGTGTTGGGAGGATTCGTGGAAAAATGGCATCAATTCGAAGCTGCTGGCATATATAACAAAGCAAAATATTTCTTTCAGCTTCCTTACATATTTCAGATCATCCAGCTGCTGTAATGCTGAGATGACTGAACCAAGCAATGGAGCAATTAAAAGCTACTTGACAGAGGGAGAGTTTCCCAGGAACAGAGATGTCCCACCCTCAGTAACTATTTCCATCCACACAGGCTGACGCACCAGCAGCTGAGTAATACCCTCCTCAGAGAGGGACTTTAGACATGCTTACCCCAACAGATGGATAAACTAGGACTAGCTTTAAATAAAAAGAAAAACCCCACAGCAAAGATAATATTGCAGTGAAACGCATGCCTGAGATACAAAAATAAAATCAGGCCTTTTCTCCAAGCTGGGAAGCAGCATTCAGAATCCAGCGAACATAAAACTTCACGGGATTTACAGAACAGAGAAACTCTCCTGATGGCTTTGCTAAGAGCAAACTGGCATTGTTTTACACCTCACTCTGGCTAAATGTCATTAATGCACCAGATGAAAGATTGGATCATATGGTATAAATCACTACAGTTCTATTGACCTCAGCTGCTAGAGCAGGAGCTGATAACAAGTTGGTATATTGTAGGAGGAAGCTCTAAACAGCTCCAGAAGGCCTTGATTTCATACCCTGCAATAAAAGCTGTAAGGGGAGAGGGTTAGCAGTAAAGGGTTATAGGTCTCTCACATCAGACAGTAAGAAGATTAGTTTCAGATGTATTAGTTTACAGCCTAGCAGGCCGACATTGTGTATCAGCAGTTTTATTGGGTGCTAGCAACTCCTCCACTAAGGCAGTATATGGATGGCAAAAGCAGGAACCTAAATACCTCTGCATCACACGTCCCCAGCACAAGATGAATGAAGACATGATTTGAAATGTGGCTTATTACTCCTAAATCTGCCCCAAGGCACAAAGAACATTCCACCTACACAAGCTGCGAAACACAAAGCCTGTCTAGCTGCTGGAAGTGCATCACAGCCAAGGGAAAGCAATTTTGCTTGGCTTACTTGGAGCTAAAACACGGCACCATCACCATCAGACACTGCAATGCAGAAAAGATCAACAGCACAGTTCAAGATGCTCTTGACATAAGAGGTTTGAAGATAGCTTTTTAGCTAGATCCTTGCCCCCCACCTCTTTTTTAAAAAGCATGTTTCTTTATTCAACAAATTCTCTTGAAAAACTCTAAAAATACAGTAAGATGATTAACATGGAACTTTGCAGCAAAAGATGAAGACTGGCAATGCAATGAAGGCAACTGTCTATGCTGATTTTTGGTAGCAGAAATGTCTGTAGCAAAGATGAAATAAGCGAACATTGATCACTTGGCAGCACTGAAAGAAGCAAAACCTCAAAGTGTATGCACTGCAAAAGCACTGGAATAAGGCACCACACAAGTACTGCCAACTGGAAAAGCTGGATGTACATGCATCTGTAAGAAGCAGGGACAGACCTCAAAGGGAAGAGGGAGCAAACATGGGTAGAAACGTCATTGTAAGGCACTTTTAAAGGAAAACAAAGGTAGAAACATTTGAAATCTACCTTCAAGGTTCCCATTAGCATTGTGTAGTTGAGATGCTGGGATTGCAGGCAGGACTCATCAAAGCAGTCAGATGTTTTGCACCGCTGGGACTTTGACAGAAGGGTCTCAGTCCTCTGGTGAGATAAGGTGGAGTGGATAACATTTTTGCCTTCTGCTGCTATGTCATGTAAAGAAACCTGCTCTTGAATGGCAATGTGTTGTAGAAAGCTTATCTTTCCCCATGCTTAAAATAACTGTGGGGTCAATCGCAAAACTATTGATGGTTATTAGCGCCAGGAAAGCTGTGAAAGGTAGATATAAAAGTTTAAAAATAGTGAAACCAAAATGCCAGAGGGGAGGAGTTTTTTCTTGGGATTGTGGGCCAAAAATTCCCCTGGCTAACTCCACTGGAGTTGGTGGAACAGTGCCAGATGACAACAGGCTCACATCTTTGTCAATACAACTTTTCAATAGGGAGCTGCCTGGCTCAATTTGACTGTTACTCTCCCCTTGCAGACTTCAAGGAGGCCTTCCTCCTCTTTGACAGGACTGGTGATGCCAAGATCACCCTGAGCCAAGTTGGCGATATCGTCCGGGCACTGGGGCAGAACCCTACAAATGCTGAGATCAACAAGATCCTGGGCAACCCCAGCAAAGAGGGTAAGTACCCTACAGTCTCTCATGAGCCCTTCCTGAGGCTGAGGAGTCACAATATAGTCATCAATAGTCACAGCAGGAGGGAGAGAGCTTTTGTTCTGATGGGGAGCAAGGGGGACTCTGCAGCAACAATACACAGAATTTTTCCTGTTCCTTTATGAGGATGATGGGGAATACTGTTCTCAGAAAGAGGAAAACCTTCTTCTTGAGAGAATTCTATGTAGGGACCATTTTGGTATCAACTTGGTGTAGGTGTAACACACTCATTGCTGCTCACAGCCCATTTGTGCCCCAGCCCTTGCTGAGGAGCTGCAAGTCCATTTCTAACAGCTGATACTCAGCCCTTCAGGTCCTTCCAGTGCAGGATCTTCTGCAGAAGCCAAGACATTCCCTGGGACTGGAAACCCACCTGTATATTTCTGCTGACTGGGGTGGTCTGCTCAAAGCTCCTACAAACCTAGGCATGCTGAGGCATATGTTGGCCATTTATTGTAGTGGCCATTTTCTATTTCCTTTTTTCTACCCCCTTAGAGGTAAGAGAAATTGTAAATATTGTAGTCATCTCTTTCTAACAAGGATGTAGCTGCAGGTGATCCCTGATTTCAGTCATGCAGAACCATATTAAGATGGACTAAATTATATTCAGACCCTCAGGCCTGGTAAAGATGGCTCTGAGGAACAATGCAGAAGACCAAAGTTAAGCATTAGCACCAGCAGGAAGCACTGAGCAGAGGACTAACACAGAGGTGAGACCATGACAGTACTTTAAGTGACTACAGCAATAACTGACAGTGATTTTGATACAGCTGCATAGCAAAATAGTTTCTGTAACAATTATATACTCAAAAAATCTCTCACATGTTTCCATCTATTGTATTTCATCACTGTCCAGATGAAGGCTGCTCTTCGCAAAGATCCATACAAATAAAAAAAAAGAAGAAAAATTCTTTTATTTGGCAGCCTTGCTCCAACAAAAAAACATTTGGGGAAGGCCTCACTGAGGACTACAACTTCTGGCTCATGACAACAAACGGGTTAGATGCCCTAAGCTTGTGAGCCCTGAACGTGTCAATAGTAAATTTGGACACCACCTCCACTAAACATTCCTATTTTTGATTAGTTTATTATTTTGCTAACAGTCTTTGCTACCACATCCAAGAGACCCTGAAGATGTCAGTAACATGTCAGCAACCTCAGGGGTTTGTCTAAGTCACAACATTACCTTTTCCCACTGTTGGGGTACAAGATTTCTCTTTTACTGTGTTCTGCAGTTCCCCAACTCCCCAAATCTTTACAAAGATCAACTCAGACAGCAAGTTTCATTTCTGAACGGAAAATACAACATGCACATAAGCATATAATATTATGTGAGAAGAGGGCTGGAGCAAGGATGTGGGAAAAAAAATAAAATGGATGTGAAAACTAACTCCCACAATAAGAGAGAATCCAGATTCTACAAAGGCCCTGTCAAATCCCAAAGCAAAGACTAAAGTAAAGAATGGAAAGAGGTATGCAAATGAGGTGGGAGGTCCTCCCGTATTTCAGGGCAAGTATCCCAAAAGAACAGACATAGAAATATCTAGCATGTGGCAACTGGTGCTTTCTTTCCAGAGATGAATGCCAAGAAAATTACTTTTGAAGAGTTCCTACCCATGTTGCAAGCAGCTGCTAACAACAAGGATCAGGGTACCTATGAAGACTTTGTTGAAGGTCTTCGTGTCTTTGACAAGGAAGGCAACGGCACAGTCATGGGGGCTGAACTCCGTCACGTACTGGCTACACTGGGTAAGGGATTATTGTCTTTGTGAGCACTTTTAAAATCACTGCTGTTTGAAGGCATGAGAGAGGGAGGAAAGATATTCTAACCAATTTGGAGACGTAGGAGGCTACAAAGCCAGACAAGATTCTGGGTTTCCTAACTGTGAATCCACAAGGAAAGCAAACACAAAACTCAGTAGAAAGTCCAAAGGAAAAGCTTTTGTTTATTACTTCTAAATTAAGACTAGGTATCAAAAGTGTTATTTGAGGAATAGAGAGGAAGGCTGTAAGCCTCAGTGATGTAATGCACGTGGACATAGGTAGAGGATTTGCTGCATAGTTTCTTTACTCTGAATGAATAACTAGAACCCCTGACTATATGCAAGTGCAAAACTTCTAAAGAAAGTTAAAATTAATGCTCAGTTCATATATAGGTCATTTTATTACTAACTCAGGCAAAAAAGGGAAGCCTTTGCAAAAAGGCTGTAGAGTTCAGCTCAGCTGCGTGAAAGAATAAACCAAGCTCTCTCCACTCTCCAGGTGAGAAGATGACAGAAGAGGAAGTAGACGAACTCATGAAAGGTCAGGAAGACTCCAATGGCTGCATCAACTACGAGGGTAGGTGCAAGAGTTCAACACCCTCTCACTCTACATTTCTTCTCTCTCTCACTCGCTCTCTTGAGTTTCATTGCAGTTGGCTTTTAGCTTCTCAGGCAAATCAGTCAGACAAAGCTACAGCTGAGTTAGGTCGAAAGGCTTATGCATGAAAACAACTGTTGCAATATGCTTTGCCTGCCGTCACACCACTCAGACTAGGCTCAGCCAGAGCAGAGAAGGCTACTTCAGTCGATGCCAGATTTCTAGACTCTCTGACTGTGTAGAGCAGTTGCAGTGATTGGAACCAATCCTATAGTTAATGCTTAGGCAAAGTGTTCTATTTGCCATATAATTAGTCTTATCACACTTAAGCAGGAAGAGAATTTGTACAACATTAAACACTTAAAACTTTCTATCACATTGTTGGGTCAAATCTGATCAGGAACATGTATTTTCAATGCCATCAGCTCATGAACAGCTGTTATTTTAAAAGGTATTCCCCAAAGTAACATTTGCTGCTTCTTCTAACTAGCATGTCTGTATTTTTCCACAGCTTTTGTAAAGCACATCTTGTCTGTCTAAGTGGACTTCCCCAGATACCAAA
Organism: Falco biarmicus; assembly: GCF_023638135.1. Taxonomy (NCBI): domain Eukaryota; kingdom Metazoa; phylum Chordata; class Aves; order Falconiformes; family Falconidae; genus Falco; species Falco biarmicus. The sequence goes on from NC_079295.1 coordinate 11,936,988, forward strand.
TGGTACGTTGTTCTTATTTGCACACTTAATTTTGCCTGTCTGCTATGCTTAAAGGCTTCTACATGCTCATGGCCAGATATAGGTTGTGAAACCAATATGACACCACCTTCCCAATGATACAAGCAGAAAAGGATACTGCTGTCCAAGAGCAAAGAAAGCAGGAGTGCCTGTTCCCAGTTCTATAACTGGTTGGAAAATGTGTTTAGTGAATTTTTCAAACATACCCAAATTGTGAAAAGAAATGTTCAGTTTATTCATGAGTATAGAAGTACTCAGGCTTAAATATAACTCTAGATCTCTGTTGTCATACAAAATCAGAGTTTAAACTATGCAAACTGGCAGCCTGAGACATTTATCCTACAAGCACATTGAGATTTTGTTTTAGAAAAGGAAATCAAAGCAATGCCTTCTGATAATTTATAAGTTTCTGTAAAGACAGAGTAGCCTGAATACTTGTGAGAACTACTGAGAACAGCTTTTTAAACAAAATAATCACCGGAAAAGAGTATTCTAACAGTCATGATCAATAGTTAAAAGGGCTTCAAAAGTACCCAGTCATTTAGCAGTTCTACAAGTAAGGAAACAAAAAACAACAACAACAAAAAAAACAAAACAAAAAAAAAGCAAAAAAACCAGCACTAAACCTTGATATGCTGCCATTTTGTCCAAAGAAAAACCCAGCAGCTGTCTTTAAAATGCAAACATAAAATATTTTGGGTCTGTGGGTTTATTTGAACCATTAGTTATTCTATACCAGGGAAGATATATTCCAAACTCCTGTATGAAACACCACCTCAAAACAAAAAACAAGGGCTCAGTTTGTCATTTTCAAAGTGTTTCTTCAGCCAATGTTGACCTCAAGTCCAACTCTCCCATTCCTTCCCAGAATAAGTCAAATTCAGAAAGACCAGATGGCACTCAAGATTTGCCTGAAAGTCTGTCACCATCAACATGGAAACTGCATAGAACTGGATAACGTGCCTCCAATCCCACCACTTTTTACCAGTACATCCATTTGTATCACCTCGGGGTCTCTACATTTTCATTTAAAAAAATCACTGAACTTTCACAAGGACAAGCTAGATGGAATAAACTGCTACCATCCAGGATCCATCCATCCCAAGCATGTTTTTCCATGTTGTTTGCATTGAAACAATGTAATCTCTTGGAAAAAATAAAGTATCAATAAATCCCTGTGGTCACTTTGTGGCTATAACGTCTTTTTTAACTCTGAAGTTTTTCAAACCCACTCAAAGCAGCACTCAGCACTTAATTTGGTGGGTTTTGGTTTGGTTTTTTTTTTCCTTTTTCCTGTGTATTGTATTTCACCAAATAAAGTTTTATGGAAAGAAAATATATAGATACAACTCCAGGAGGTCACTCTATTTAGTCTGAATGAAGGGTGTTTTCTTTGGGGACTGGGAGGAGGAATAATTAATGAACTATCTCAGCACTTAAACGTTTTTGGGAGGAGACTTGGTAGCTGGTGTCAGAAGAGCGCCCAAGGTGTCACCTGCCCTGGCACACCAGGCAAGACCCAAAACCAGCTAGGGTGGCCCTGCTGTGGGGGTCTACACAGAGCCACTCCTCCCAGCAAAATCTCTGTAATGCTGCAACAACAGGTCCACAGCACTGTTAGGAAAGGGTCCTAGCTACCACCTGTATTCATTGCTTTAAGGACAACTAGAAAAAGCCATCAGAAATAACAGCCACCCTAAAAGGCTCTGTACCTGGAACCAGCCCTGGGGCTTTCATTCACTGGGCAATGGCAAGAGAAGCCCAATTACGCCTTTTGCAATGACAGTGGGAATAGCCATTGCTCAGGAAAGTATTGTTACCTGCACATCTCCCTGCCCTTAAATGTAGCTCCTCTCTCTTATCCTTAAGCGTTCATGGAACTGTCTTAATCCCCATCTGAGCGTCAGCTTGTTCTATTAAAATCCAACTTCACCTTATTAAGTTACTATGTATGAAATGACCATAATTCAAGTGCCAACAGGTGCAGCAGGGCACAGCGAGGGTGGCTGGCACCAGAATAAACTGCAGCCCTTGGAACAGCAGCTGTCTCTTTTCTGAGGCTTCCCAAAAAATCTGCCATTTAAACCCTCACCATGCTGGCTGACAGGGCCAAATGAATCTCTGAATTATACCCTGCCCAGAGGCTCATGCCAGCAGGTAGTTTACAGGGGACTGCAGTTTCTACATGCACAACGGGAAAACCCCTTAACAGGTGGAAGAAAGAAAAGGTAGTTGTTATTTAACCTTATTCTAAAAAGGCAATGAAAAAAGCATGAGATACATTAAAGCAAGTTATTTATAGGGACTCAGCCTGGAGGGCACTTCTTCAAAGGACACCCTACTGTTCCTCAACATACTGCCTATATACACAGCCTCCATGTGGTTCCTCTTTCCAAGAAACTGCAGATCTCAGTTGCTGGGAAAGCAAACAAACAAAACCCAAAACATTTTACCATATATGCTGTAATCCTCCTTTTTACACTGCCCTGTCACGCTGCATTGACATGTAGTCACAAAACCAGCCAAGTCCAAGGTTGGACACAGCTTTAAAGGAAAGGCTGAAATTTCCATCAGATTTTCCTTTCTGAAACTGCAAATGTTAATAATTCTAAAATATCCAGGGCCCAAGCCTGGATAACTAACAAAACGGGATGACTTCTCATCACTGCAGAAGCAGACAGATTTTTAAGCCACCCATCTTTAAAAACTCACATTCATATTTCTGTCATGAGACATAACCAACCTGAACTTTAATTGCAAGGAATCAAGGTAACGTTACTTACACTACTCTCACTCCTCAAAAATTAAAGCAGAGATAATTTTTACAGACAAACCAGATGAAAATGAAGAGAATACCTCTTTCACATTAAGCTGAGACTGAGTCTCAAGGTATTTCATAAAGCTGCACAGGAAATGGACTTCTTTGCTATTCAAACGTTTTAGTAATTTTAGAAAGTCCCCACCCCAAATTTAGACATACACAAATATCTGGAAAAATGTTTATGTTCTTATAAAACAAAAACATTAATAAAGAATGGCAAACTCCTTATATACTAACCTCTGTCAGCTATTGACAGCTTCAACATAAACAATTTTTTTTTGTTATTTATTCTGAAAATATAGAAACAAGATGTTTTAGAAAATTGATGATGTGTTGTTTTTTTAATTGAGAAACACACCAAACCCTCTCTTACATTCAGCTTTAATTTCATCAGTGAATACTATCCAAAAGATACCAAACCCAAAAAGCACAGTTTGGAAATGCCTGAACAGCTCTGGTGACTCATCCATAGGAGAGCAGGGAAACCTACTTTGCCCCAAAACTGTTGAAAGGTTGAACTTGTTTCAGCCTACTGCCCTCATACTTGAGTGCCATTCAGAGCTCTGCTCCTGGGGAATGCTCCTCAGAAAAAGGCTGCTTCCTCTTATTTTTTGTTCACCTAAGGAAAGAAATACTTTGCACAAGAAGTACCGCTGCACTCCCATGTGGCACATGATGCACCATGACAGAACTACTCCTTTACCCACAGAGACTGAAAACCCCGGCAGCTGGGGAAGGCCACCCTGAGCCTACTCAGGCTCTGAATGGAAAAAGTAATTCTCGTCCCTGTCATCCGACACCTCTTGCTATCATTACATTTGCTTTGTATTTTAAATAGAACATTGTTAATGAACATACTTTCCACTACTCAACGAAATTGACAGTTTAACTCCTCGGGAGCCAGGCTAAATCCCCAGAGAAAGGTCAAGCTGCAAAACACTGGTCCTTGGTATGCAGCATGAGACACAGTGACCAGCACTGTGGAGCAGGCACCCTACAAAACTAAGGTAGAAAAGTCAGAATGATTGAGGAGAGGTGGTCACCCAGCCCAAGAATGTAATTCTGCTCTTGACACAGGCTGTATTCATCAAAGGTGAGCTACCATCACACAAATGAGCAAAGATATCTCCACAGCTGTTTCTGCCAGGCCAGGGATAGCCAAGCCGCCCCTCCAAAAGGGGAATTTGTATGCACTGAGCAGAACGGATTTCAGACAGCAGGGAACTGCAAGAGGAGCAGCATTCCCTTCTCTGTCTAGCAGTCAAGACTGCTCAAGAGTCTGGATGTTTGGATAGGAAAAGGAAGAGGCTGTTTCATACTGCTCATGGTGCTTTGCTTCGGAGATATCCCAGACCCAAATGGGCTTGCACAGCCACTGACATTATCAACACCCACCAAAGAGACAATCAGGCACAGCCTCCTGTCCCTTTTGCCCCACTCACAGGTGCCTGCCTTTTACACGCAGGAGTTGAATGTCAAAAACATGAACACTGGGCTCTTAAAAGGAACAAATATTTCTGCACTCAAACAATGTGCTCCCTTAGTGTTGGACTAGATTTTGATTTATTTTAGAAGAATAGTCTCTAGCCAGTGGTTGGTGCAGTTCTTTGCATAAACAGAGACCAGATGGACAAAAAGGGGCATTTACCCAGGGCAACAAAGTACAGCAGTCAGGCATGCCTGACATGTCAGGAGTTATTTACTGGTCTTACAGCACCTGCGTGTTGTATACAGCATGCTCCACCCACTGCCCCAAGCTCATCTGGGCAAAGGTTGTACAGACATACCTCACAACCCTCTTTGCGTAGCTTTCTTTACTCGCTCCCAGGAACTGCTAGACACTGGGCATTCCTCCCTCCCACGTAGGAGGGAACCAAGGAAGCACAACAGCAGCTGTGTCACTCTTGCCTAGAGAAGGAAGGAACAGAAAGTGCACTAATTGACCCTAACACTGCAGGAGCCAGCATATATACTCAACTGCCACCTCACAGCATCAGCCCAAGACTCTGAAGATTTGCCATCCACTCAGAAGCATCTCCAACACTTTTACACAATGTGATTATTTCGTATTACTGAGGTGCCTGACATCTTCATATAACACTGCTTGGGTCCTTCACGTGGTTGCTAGCCCCAGCCTTCATGCTGTGATGGCAAACCCAAGAGGAGAAAGTTTGGCAAAGATGTCTGCTTTCTGCTCACATCATGAAGCCCTCTCAGCCTTCATATCCATCTTCTTTAGTACTGAGGTATTAAAAAGCCACAGTGTGTACAACACTCCTGTCTGAACAAACTCCACAAAGATAACCCTCCCAGTGACATAAACTTGCTTCCACACCAAAATATTTTCCTTTTTCACATAGCTCCCCTCTTATGGTATTTCATACCATTAATACAAGAACAATCAGCAGGTTTTCAACTAAACCTTCTCGGGTTTTAAATACAACATGTTCAAACAGTCTTCTTCAAAGTACTGTCTTAACTATTCAGGCAGTTCTGCTGCAGATTTAAATCTACTCCCTTCTTCTGCTGGGGAGACTGACTTTTATAGGGATACAAGGAAGTACACAAATGCGTAGTGAAGAAAAGGTGCTTCCTTAGTAACCTATTACTTCTCATTTACATTCTCATTTACCCAGACACTTACATTTACTTCAAAATAAATTCTGAAATGTTGCTGAAAATACAAAATTTCACTCTGACATCTACTTTCTAGATTAATTGACACAGTATATATCAAACCATGGTTTATCAGAGCATTAAACTGAACTTTCTATAACCATGGGAGGATGGTATAGATTAGTTCATAAACATTTCATTTCTCCCTCAATGTAGCAATAATGGGTAGCAGCATTCCTAAATCAAACTGTTTATTGCAAAAGAAAGGCTATTGCCAATCCTCTGGAAAGGCCTTGCACTAAGAAATGAGTAAGGGAGATTGATAAAAGCAATAAAAATGTATGTGCATATTTCCTCAGCAGCATGAAAAACATTTCAAGAGGGATTGTTCATGCTGGTTAAAAGATACAGCAATGATAATTATGATTTGCCATTATACTTTTAAACAAATTTATTTTTACTGTGTCCCCATAGTTTACATACGCTCTTTATTTTCTTAAGGGTGTACGGTCTTCTGTTGGATGGAATGCATTTAGGCACAGAGAAATGTCACAGGGTGAACTGCAGCTAGTGGCATGGCTCTGAAGGAATTCAGCTCCTGCCCAACCCCACAAACATCCACTGAAGCTCACTTGGCCTCTTCATGGTCTCCTGAGTGAAAATGGGCAACAAGGAACACATTAAGAAAGAGACCAGGACAGGTGGACAGCACACAGTCTTGAGAAAGCCAATGACAAAAGCAGCACCTGCTTTTCGTGGCTCCTCAGTTATGTTCTCTGAAGCCATCTGGAACATTTTTCTTTGGTGCACTGTTCTCTGTGCTGACCTTTTCCCTTCATACCTCCCAGTTGTATGCCAGGGCCAAAACGGACAACTGCTGTGCCTCTGGTCTACATCAGAGCACATCGGTCTGAACAATTTCCAACCTCTTTTGAGCATACTTAGCAGGGTAGTGCTATGTAGTACAGATCACATCCATTTTCCATGAAGGTAGACCCTTAAGAGGATCAGAAGTCAGGAGGAATGCATAACACTGCTTTTGTCTCACCAAGTTTGGCCACACTGGAGCTTATTTTTCTAGGGCTCTGCTACAAGGACCAAGAGATCATGAGTGAACCCCACGCATCACATGGAATAAAAGCAAAACTCTCTTTCATGGTTGCCATCAAACATGTGAAGCAGGTTTCGAAGTGAAAAGGTGAAGAAACAAAGCACCCATAATTTGTTATATTTGGGAAACAACAAGTCTCATGTATTTAAGCCAATCATAATTGCAGGGTTTTGGACTTGAAACTTGATTCACACTTCATGTAGACTTGCAGTTGGGAGCAACAGAATGCTTGCACTGTGGGGAAGGAGCCTTGTGATAAGACCTATTTTTTAAAAAGTTCCTTTTCAGAATAGAAGTATTATTTAATTCAAAGCCCTTTCTGGAACTGGCACAGTTGCATGATTTTCTTTTAAAAATCTCTACAGCATAGCCATGCTTAACTTTTCACAGCAGGATGTAAAGAAAGAGAAAATACTGAAGAAACCCTACAGTCAGGTATAGCTTGTAGGAAAGTCAGTATAGCACAGAGTTCACAACCTCAAAATTTAACCTTTATTGTCACAAACGGCCCAATCAGATTTCTCCTTCATTTCGCAACCTCTGTATACACTTCAAAGCAGCATGACAGTGATTGTCTCTGCCCACAGCTACAGTAAGTGTGGTGGTATTTACTTTCCTACAAACTACCTAAGTAGCTAGTCCTAACAACATAACCCTCATCCACCCTGCAGTAAGTTCATCATGTCTGGGGACACCACATAGTATTAAACGTTTGGAGAGAGGCTACAGAGTGCCTATGGGTCAATTTTAAAGTCTTACAAGAAATTATGACAAAGGCCTTAAAATAGCTACTAACGAATAAATTGCCATCCACCCCATCATTAAAGTGCATAATAGTGCAGAGATCCACTTCTCAAAGTAAGCAAATGAAGTTTCTAGTCTGTTTTCCAGAGTTCCTGGTACTCAGGACTTACAAGATGTCTCTTTTCACTGAGTGGAAGCTCCACTTCCCAGGCTCTTAGACCCCATTAACTAAGCTCTTTTCCAGGGCTCAAGGAAACACATGCTCTGCTGAATCTCAAAAGCCCTTGCAAAAACAAAAGAAAGCTATATGTCCTTCCAGGTAAAAGTGATTAATTGCTTCCTACAGTCTTGTTACAGAAGATACACATATCCTAAACCAGGTATCATTCAAGGAATGACATGAACATTGTGTATGTTAACATGCCACATATACCTGGCACATCAGAGGAAATCGGGGATGGGATTTTATGCTCACTCCTTAGGCTATTACGGTTCTCACCTTTATCAATTCAGAGACACAAAAGAGGAAAACTTATTTTGGTTTTATCTTTCTAAATATTAGCTCTCCAGACTGTTTGTTCAGGAAAGCATTTTCTTTGGGAGACAAAGACGGATCAATTTTTTACTCCATGCTATACTGAACACTACCATTTTTCAGGTTGTTCTCCTCCATGTAAATGACAGTACTTTTTAACTGCCTCATTAGTTTAAAAGTGGTTTCAGTTCAGAGTTTCTTATCTGTAACATTCTTGTATATCTGAAAAAGCTAAGTTTGTTTTTAGAAGACAACAAATTTAACTTACAAATAATTTAACTTACAAAGTTTCCTCTGGCCTGCTCCTTAGTGATGCAGGAACATATCTGATCTCCTGAGCCAGGGTTGATGTTATAACTGTATTTTTTGCACATCCCTGAGGGAAAAAACACCAACAATCAGTTGAACTCGTAGGGGCCACCACACACAGCAAGAATGAATGCATTTGCAGAAAAGCAGGACTGAACTACTTCTTCAGCAAGTTTGCTAAGGTTGTGGAACAAGCCATGCAGAGAAGACAGGCCAGTATCTACACAAGGTCAGAGTGTAGCCCTACAATCACAAGGCAGCCTTGCTAATCACCACAGTGGTAACACAACCATCCTAGCATACCTTTCTACAGCCTCTGAGCTCAACACCTACACCTGTGCAAGGGTGGTGCTTAGCTAATTCAGCTTCTTGAGAGCCAAAAAGCATCTGTTAAAGAAATCCTTCTTTCTTCAGTGCAGATAAAACCCATTACATTAATTTGTCCAGTTCAGTAGCAGCTTCTATCACACCATTTCCGCCAAATTTAGTGCTACTCTCTTGCATACAGACTAATTCTCTCCCAGCCCCTTGCTAAAACAGGGATAAGAAAACTTACTTTTCAATTTGCCTGGACTAATAGGTACAGCTCCTGGTCTCTGTGTCTAACATAATTAGCACAAAGCATGGGAATGAGTTCATACCACAAGCTGAAACCAAGACCTCTCAAACTCCTGTCACAACACCAACTCTGAATTGGTGAGAATGTTTTCAGTTAATGGCTGAGTTAGGCTGGATTTCAGCTGAAGATCTGCGGAGGAAATGCTGAGTAGCTTGTTAGAGCTACTGTATCCAAACCCTCAATGATGGTTAATTGAAATTAAACATATATATTTTGCACATAAAAAATCTATGTTAGAAGAGCAGAAAAGCTATAGAATTCAGGATTAGGAAACCCTAACATCAAAGTTACTTGGCACTTATAAACAAAAACCCAGTAGTTCATGAAGGCTGATCTCAGCGTTATCTTTATCGTTTGAGTTCTATCAAACCATCAGCTTTCTATCTATGACAAACCAGAGTTCTATCAACAGAGCAGCTTTCTCCCAAAGGCCAAACAAATAATGAACAGGAAGCCTGAAACTGTAAGCATCAATACTGCTTGAATAGGGACACTTTAAAATACTATTGGAAGTGCATATGCCACCATGTAGGAAGCCCCTCATTTTGATTCTGATATAATTAAAAATACATTTTAATAAAAATATTTATAAAAATATATTCATCCGTATACAAATACGATACTGATTACACATACAGGGAGTAGCCTTGTTCTGGGAAGATGATGCCATACTTGCACAGCCCTATTTCACACAATACTTTCAACCTTCAGCAACACTAGAAGTATATTAAGATTTGCTGTTTTCAGCAAATGCCTTTATGTGCCTTTTATATTCACAACCTGCTGCTCTGATCTATGTTACTTGAAAGTTAAGTGCATTTTTAATGGTCTGCAGCTGATTTATGTAGCTCTGATCAAAAGACAAACTTTGCTGAAAATTTGAATTCTTCATAGCCATACTGCAGAAGTTTTATCCTGTGCCACATGCTAAAGTGAATACAGACTGACAAACATCTGAGTAGCTGAAGTTTCCTTCTTAGGTATCAGACTTAAATTCTCCCTACAGAGGAAACCAGGACTTCAGTCTGTAACTTCCAGTCTTCACTGGGAATGCTCCCTGAAACAGATTTTTAAATAATTTACTGAGCAACTCGTACAGTCTTGCTGCAAATCACTAGTGCCACATGCTGAAAGCTGCTGACAGCTATCCAACTAACAAAGACATGCTGGCACAGGTTTCAGGACAATATACTAGACTGGCAACCCTTTTAAAACTGATATTTTGAAGTTTCACGTTAAAAGACCTGAGGAAAAACAGAATCTCATCCCATGGTGAGAAAGCACCTGCCACCACAATCTTCAGGCCTGCCAAGTCATGTTCTCAGCTCACGAGACTCACACACCTGACATCCATGTCCTTCTCCCTGCCAATACCCAGCTATCACTGGACCTCACACACAAATCTTGGAGGTCTCTGGCATCTCTCTGGTCCTCTAAGTCACATGCTGAAGGATGTGGCTCTCCTGGTAGCAGTGTTCCTATATGCCACGTGGTCAGAAAGCAAGAGTGCAATTGTGGTGCCCTGACAGGATGGAGGAACGAGAGCTAGTTACCAGGGGCCCATGCCCTCAGGAGGCTCACTTGAAAGCACACACATCAGCTGCACCCCATCTCTTGCTGTCACATTATGTTGCACCCACATGACTAAACCTGTGTGACCCCATGCAAAGGCACACTAAGGAGAGTCACATATCAAGGGAGAAGTAAGCTGAGAGCTCTGCGTCTTATTCCAGCTTACCCTGCACTATAATGCCAACATTAAAAAGTTGGACTAAGAACATGCAGGTCCCCTGATGGGCAGACGTGCTAAATTGGCACCTGGGTTCTTCTTGAAAGAAGACAGCATACAAGCTTTAAATAACCTACCCAGAAACCAAACCTCTGGGCTATTCATATCAGACATGAATAGTTGGACACACTCTGTGACACAGGCTGAAAGTCTAAAAAGGGATAAAGTGCTTTGTGAGAGGGGTCAGTGCTGTGTCAAACTTCTGGTCAGATCCTGCAGCTTGGCTTTACAGACAGTATCACCATCACATGTAGCAGGACAGAGGAATACACATAACCATAGCTCTTTTAACAGGAGTCTTTACTATCCAAATACATAGACAGCCATCTGGCAGAAATCACCTTTAGGGCTTGTACATGGTGTTTACCAGCTGTCAGACGACCTCTTCTGAATGACTAATCAGCCAAGAGGAACACACCTATAAGCAGTTCTTCCACTTCAGATTTGTACCTTGGATATAAAAAAATTATTTAAAGAACAAGTACATGCCAATGGCACAGGAAAAGCTCTGAGAAAAATTAGGACATTTGCATCCAAGGGCTGCATTAACAGGTAGTTTTCCACATGAAGTCCAGCACACCTAGACCTGGTGGAGAACACTCTTCCACAGCAACAAATGCTCCTGCAGACATAATAGGAATAATGATGCCCTAGCTCAGTAATATACATAGAAGGTTTTAGGTGACTTGTTTGACAGAAAAAAATGTATGCAATGGGATATTTTTTCTCAGTTCCTTTAAAAATTCTTTTACTTGCAGTGGGAATGAAAGACATATATAAATTCTAAAAAAAGGATAATTCCTTTTATATGGTTCTTCTGACCTCAGTATACTTGTACAGCCCTCATGTCTGGAGAATAAGTACTCCTCAGATGAACAACAGGAATATTAAGTTTGACCAAAACTAAAACAAATTTAATTTTAAACTGTCTTACCCACAGAGCTTCACTTAAATGCTTTTTCTTCAGTTAACCTACATCTCCCTTATTTACTAACTGTGTATCTTGCAAGGCCATGGACTTTTTTTTTTTAAGCAAGATAATGCTTTAAATTATGTTCACTGTAGTAAACATGTTAGATATTGCTCCCAACAAAGCAGGCACTGAAGTGAATACACATTCTTTCCAGCTGTAGCAATGACCTAACAACACTGGAAATCATAAAAAAACCCCAACACGTAAATGGGTGACTCAAAAGACACTTCAACCAAATCAATTTGTAACAAAGCCCAAGTGTCACAGAGTCCTCAGGTCAGGACAGTAAGACATTGTATGGGAGCCCACTGACTTGGTATCTTTACATCATGTTGGCAACACTTCCAGAGTGGTGGATATTGCTGGTGCTGGGTATGACCGGGGGATACCATGTTTTTCAGTGTAACATACATATCTCTAGCAGTTTGGAGTCTCAAAGGAATAAGTTTACCACTAACCACACAATATGAGAATAGAGGAGCTACTAATTTGGGAGAATTTACACCCAATAACATACAGCAAACCATATTCCTCTCCTGAACCATTAATACAAAAGGTCAGGAAGGACAGAGAGGCCAATTACTAGTATAGGAGATGACTGTAACAAAGAAAAAGCATCACCATTAAGAGGGGGGAAATCAGAATTAGAGACTAACCCTATGACTATACCCACACAAGGAATGGAGGTGCAGGGACCAGACTGTGCTGGGAAGGGATACATCACTTACACCGCTGTCACTTAAGCCTGGCCATGCTGTGTCTCTGTTAAGTCCCATTAGGCTGCTGCAAGAAAAGCACAATCCCAAACTGGAAACAACATCTAGAAGGTGGCCATGAATGCATTTGCACTCAGTGGCCATGAATGCATTTGCACTCTCTGCCCTCCTGCAGTATATATTTCTACTCTGTTTCCTGCAAACACATGCCAAAAAAAAAAAAAAAAAAAAAGAAAAAGAAAAAAAAGGTTCTTAATGTCCCATTTTTTACAACCACCCTTCTTTCCCCAAAAAACAGTATGAAAAAATGTCAGTCTTTGCTGCTGTTTGAGGCATTTCCTGATCCCAGGAACTGACACTCGAAACCCAGACAAAGTTTGCCTTTCTGTGGCTTATGGCAGGATCTACCATCTTTCAGCTCCCTTATCACTTTACCCTGTGCGTGGGTGGTAGGATATGTCCTGCCAGATCTTCCTGCTGCAACAAAGCCACCGAGACTGTAAACTGGGTGACCAGGCATCCCTGTGAATGAAAATCTCCCTGTCAGCCTCCTGCCGGTTAACAGACCAAGGTGGTGGGCTCACCCTGGAGCCTCCACCAGACCAAGGAGGGCACTCCCTGGGAGGCTCTACCTGATGGGACCTCGCAGGCATGCCCAAATCTCACCTCTGGGCATGCAGATTCAGTAATTCCTACCAAACTCTGTTTTACTTCTTTCCTCTCAACTGCCCCTGCATGGTCCTCTCCTGCCTGCTCTGGTACGAGATCAGACTCCCAAACGAAAAATAGTACAAGTTTTCGGGCTGCAACTGGTTTTGTAAGGCGGGTGCGCCTGGCTGAAAGAACAGCCAGCCAGCTCTCTACATTGCCAGTCACGCTTGGAGAGGCAAGCCTCCTTTCAGGCAGGCCCATCTATAGGAATAGCTATTCCTGTAGTGCCATCTTCTGGTTTGGGTTGTAGGAACAATATGGGAAAATGGGACTGATCAAAAGATATTTTTTTTAATCTGTTAAAAAGCATTACAACAGGTTTAGACTGTGGATCAATATGCAGAAACAGCTAAACCATGGGATTTCTCTCAACAGATTACATATAATTCACCTCCCAGTAAATTATTAGTTTTAAAATGACAAGGTTTTGAAAAATATCTTCTGGGCTGATTTGCTTTGTGTTTTGAGCCATTACAATCTTGCTTTTCAGTTTTTGTTTTATTCCCAACAAACATCAAGGCTCAAAACTCACTTTTTGCTTACACTTTTTGTGCAACCTCATGGTTCTGGAAGGTAACATCTGATGGTTCCCCAACACCATGTGGGGAGTAAGGAAAGCATATAAAATCTCATTGATGGGGATTGTATATCATTTTAACCCAATCCTCATCACAATGGCGATTCGTAACATCTATTTTCTAGTCAGTTTGTATCTCAGGGTTGTGTTGGTTAACGACGTGGACAGGACCTCCTTTCTCAGTGAAAGATGCTGCTATACATCTCAAAACTTTCCCAAATGGTTGATTCAGGAGAGTAGTATCTGTCAGGGCTGTCCTGTGCACCAGGGTGGCCACAGGAGCTGAAGGGAGGAAGAACTACGAGCAGACTGTTACATCTTTATCCTCTCCCCCACCTCCAGTGGTTTTCTCTTCCCGAGAGTAATGCTTTCTCCATGCTTTGGAAAGCCCGAGCATATAATAATCATAAACCACCTAGGGAAGCGGCCCTCAAAAAAAAAAAGGAGGGGGGGGGGGAGGGGGCAGGAAATAAGAGTGCTAAAAGATTTTGGTGTGCAGGTTACACAGATTAAACCCCACCGACATCAGGAGGCCGTGGGGCAGCCTTCTCACAGGGGCGGCCGCTGCCGCCGTCTTGCCGCCAAAATGGACCCTGAGGCGCAGCCCCGAGGGGAGGGCAACCCCGGTTCCCCCTCTTGGTCCCTGGCCAGGGCTGGGGCTGTCAGCGCCCCCCCCCCCCAAACCGTGACAGCCTCGTCCCTGAGGGACGCCCCGCTGCTGCCGCCCCTATGGAGGGAGGACGAGGCCGCGGCAAGGCTGGGAGCGGCTCACGCCCAGCGCCATCACCCCCCACCCGAGCACATCATCTCCCTCGCCCTGGCGGCCGCCTCACCCTCCCCGGGAGCGCCTGAGTCACCTTTGCTCCCGCTCCCCTCTGTAACGTGGTTTCAAAACTACATTAGAATAATAATTATAACAACACAGATGTCTGATCATAATCCTCTTGTAAGTCTAGGTGTATCAGAAGAGATTTATATCTGTCTAAGACGGGAGCAGGGGCGACTACAGGGATGTGTGTTGCAAGAGGCTTTGGGCAGCAGTCATCCTTCCACTCGCCAGGCAGGGCGAGGCGAGGAGCCACACTGACAGAACCGAGAAGCTGTCACTAAACGACCCGGAAAGAAAACGAGGATAACAAATTAATAATAACCAACCCACAGGCTTTACAACGTGCCGCCGGGACGGGGCGAGGATCGCGCCGCCCGCCGCCGGCCGAGCTGCGGTGCGCGCTGCCTCGCTCCGCCCTGTCCCGCCGCGGCGCAAGATGGCGGCGCGGCTGCTCCGCCTGCGGGGGTTGCTGAGGGCCGCGGGCCCCCGGCCCTTCTCTGCCCAGGCGAGGTAAGCGGGGCCGGCGGTGCTGCGCTTCGCCGCGGTGCTGGGGTTGAGGCGTGGGTGGAGAGGCGGGTGTTTGCCGGGCGGAGCGGAGGCTACCCGGCAGTCTGGGGTGGGGGACCCCCGCCGCGGCGCACCGTGAAGGGTGGGCGTGCGCCCCCGCGCTCGGCGCGGAAGGGGTTTGTATGTCTGGGGGCTCGTCTGCGTGGGGGTGTACGTGTTAGTGGGGTTGCACGTGCTCTATGTACACACACATATATATATATATACACATATCGATATGAATATATAGCTGTGGTGGATATACCAGTATGTATTTGGAGGGATGCGGATGCGTGCTCTGTAAGTGTGTAGCAGGAACGGTAGACGCCTGTGCCTGTAAATACATACATATGCACACATACATAGGCGCGTGTGATACACGCCTGTGCCTGTAAATATATACATATATAGGCGCGTGTGTGTCTGTGTGCACTTGTGTCCCCGTTGCAGGAGGCAGCTGGGGTCTGGGTGAGCAGCTGGCCCCCCGAGCGGCCCGGGCCCGGCAGGCCCTGCGCGCCCCGTGACGGGGCCGACCTTTGCTCCACTTCCCGTCCACGCGCCGGGGACGCCGAGCCCCGTGATGGGCCGGGCGCGACCTTGGCCGTGCACGGCGGTGACCCGCGGGCCCGTGGCAGGGGGGGCGGGGCAGCGCGGCGGGGGGCTGCCGCCTGCCCTGCCCTTAGAGCGGTGCCTGCCGGGGCTGCGGTTGGCCTGCGGGAGCAGCCCGGCCCTCCCCGGGGTGCCAGGGGGCTGCGAGCCGCAATTAAACAAAAGGGGGGTGTGTGTGTCTAAATAAACCTCGGTACCATCCGAAACAGCTTCAAAATTAACGTGGAGCTTTTGGGAGAGTTGCTGCGTGCCTGGCGTGGGAAGCCTGTGTTTAAGGGTAGGGAGTACTGGAGTTGCAGGAGCCCATTTCTTCCAAAGATTGCTAAAAGTAAATAGTCTGTGTTTCAGGGGCCTTTAATCCTTTGCACCAGGAAGAGCGTCAGTAACTTCATGTGGCAATAAACAAAAGCCTTTGTCTCGGTAGTGGAGTAAATAAGCGTAGGCTTAGCTGGGCTCTGTGGGACTACGTGCAGTTCCTGCGCAGTGCCGAGAAGCGACAAAATAGCTGGAGAAAGGAACAGCAAATGCATTTTCCATTTAATATAGCTTAGATCTGTATTTATAATTCCTGATGATTTTTGGCAATAAAATAGAGGCAAGTCAAGATCTCAATGTGTAAATGTAAGAAGTGAATTTTCATTTCAGCCCTAAAATAGTACACTGTCCTTGATGTTCTAAACCCCTACAAAAGCTTTAAACCCTTCGCTGTTAATTTGCAATTATACTTCTCTTGCATGGTTTCAACTGCTGACAGTTACCACTCTTAGAGTTCATATTTTTTGTTAAAGCAGCATTATATTTTCACATATATTTTTATCAGAGTATTGGGAGGGTTAGCCTTCCTGTACAACAAAAATAGCATAAATTAGAAGAAATTAGATAGCATTATTTTCAAGGTTGGAACTATGCACATATATGTAATAATGCAGAGTATAATACTGCCCTCGGAGCATGCAGATCCATATTGTAGTCATTTTTATTTTGAGTGTGTGAATTTTCAGTGTCATGGATTTGCAATTTTGGCACTTTGGGGGGGCATGTACAGAACAAACAAACCCACAAAAAGTTTACTTGTTCAAAAAGTTACCCCCTCAGTTTAAATTGAGCTGAATTGCGTTTTGGAAGTTGCGTGGCAGAGGGAGAAGGCAGTGACTTTTTTAGCATCTCTAAAGAACAGAAACCTTATCCTCTTACCTTTGTATGTCTTACTATTGTTTTTAATTTGTTTGAAGCATTAAGGACAGACCAGTCTTGCTTTACTTCCTTTCACAGCCCAGCAAAGTTTTATGTTGGTTCTTTATCGTGAGTATGCTTTGGACCCAATAGTGTGCTAGATTTGGAATGTGAACTATGTTTAACACCACAGGTGTTTCCTTTCTTTTAAAAGCATTACGTAAATGGAGGTGTCTGTGTCCTAACAGATCCTTTCATTTGTCTTTTTTTTAGTCCTCTGCAAACTGAACAGCATGGCACAAAGCGCCAAGAACCATCTTCTGCTAAAAGTTTGATTGATATAGGCACTCGGAGGATCTTTTCATCAGATCATGATATCTTCAGGGACAGCGCCAGGAAGTTCTTTCAGGAAGAAGTGCTGCCTTTTCATGCAGAGTAAGATACCTCTTAAATACACTGGTTTGCCAAATAGAGTATATTTTTTCCCCAAAAATGCTTTTTGGGGTATCACTATTAACATGACAGGATGAACAGGATATTTGTTTTCATTTACAAGCTTTCTATTTCCAGTTTACTCAATTAAAACAAACTTGCCTATGAAAATCATGTGAAAAAATCACACATAATCAAAATTCATTGCTTTTTTTGAGTGCC
Source organism: Falco biarmicus (assembly GCF_023638135.1). NCBI lineage: Eukaryota > Metazoa > Chordata > Aves > Falconiformes > Falconidae > Falco > Falco biarmicus. The sequence goes on from NC_079295.1 coordinate 11,954,338, forward strand.
AGTGTAGGCAATCTGGTGTCCTCGCCTTAGGCCTATGAGCAGGCAAATGCAGTTTGCAGAGTTGCAGCGCAAGTATCCCTGCTAGGTATTAACTGTGACACTGAAATCTGGGTGTTAGAATTAGGGAGCCAATTCAGTTCCTACGCTGTTGTACTGCTGTCATCCAAAATAGCATTGATGTTGTGTCTAGGTTGCATTGCAGCAGATTTTGTAAATGCAGTACACGTAGGATGGTAAGCTGAATTATGTATTACCAAGAAACTTGCACAATGTATCTTTGTTTAAATTTTTTTTTCTTCTGTGGAAGTAGGGGTCTTCACAAAGTAGAAGTGTCATGCTTCCATTGAACTAGAGCTGGAGGGTGTTTTTCACCCTTATTTAGCTATATCAAATCACGTTATAGTTGGGAAAGGAAAATAAATGAACTCAGAACATGTTTTTGAACAGAAAGCATTAAGCTGCAGTAGTGTCTTAAGCAATTTTTACTTTACTTGAAAAACATTCCTGCAAAAACGCCGGGGGGTAGTGAAGGGCTTATTCTTAAATCACGCTGCTAGATGAGTTTTCTGATGCAGCTCACAGTGTGTATCCACAAACAGTTGAGATGGCACAATTGAGTGGGTGGGGTGTTGTGGCTCTGGGGCAGAAATTAACAGCAGGAGGCAATGGAAACAGCTTACATCAGGATTGTTGCTAACTATTTTTTTCATCCTCAAACCATGACCTCAAAGTAGTATGCTTTTCCACTGTACAATCATATTCCATCCACAAAACCAGATGTTCTTCCTCATCTTCTGTTAGAATGACTTCCAGTACAGGCTTGTGAACAGGTACTGACTCGGTGCGAGGTTACTGAAGATCCTGTTTGCTAGCTTGCTGACAGAACTATTTCCTAGAGAGACTGGAAGAAGTATGACTTGTATTCTTGCATCATTTCAGCGACCTATGAACCATTCTGTTCTCACGCCTTTCAAGTAAACAAGGAAGCTTCAGGCATTGATTGGCTGGGCTGACATGAAGAGGCAAATGTACCATCAGTGAATGCAGTTGTGCATTATTGTGAGGAGGAGAAGCTTTGATGATGGGTGAAGCAGAGACAGGAGTGGCCCTGAAAGTGATGGGAGGGAAAAGCAAAGATATTTGCAAGAGAGATTGGTTTTAAGATTTCCAGTGTAGGAGCAAAAGCTCTGGGAATGAGCTTAAAATATGTAGGGTAAGATACTTTATGAACTGTGGGTAGAGTGCTGTGGTATAGCTCTGCTGCACACAGGTGTGTCAGAGGAGTGTCTCAGATACAATCTGTGTGCCATACAACTTTAAAATTATGGTTTAAAAAGAAAAAGACAAAAAGCTGGGCTATTAATGGCCATCCAGCTTTCTGTTGAGTTTACAAACTCAATAGAGGCACTATTTTTCCAAGAATAAGTGATTCTTGTGGTGTTAAAGTTTGCAGACTGTCAGCAGATAAGCCTCAACTATTTATTTACAAACTTGAAACCACTTTAAAGCAGTAATTGACCAGCTTACAGTACTGGCTTGTAATAAGTGCACAGGACTGATTTTGATACAGAATTTGTTAACCTGTTAACACTTCATTCTCATAAAGCAGTTCTCATTGGTAGAGTGGAAATCTTTCACAAAAGATGCTGATGTATTATACTTATTCTGTACATGAGGAAAATGGAATGTCAGGAAGATAAAGACCTGCTTGTAATTATCCAGATGGTTGTGGCTAAATCTCCTAAATACCAGGCTGGTACTCAGACCAATAGGCAGCACTGCCTTTCATAATAAGTCTGAAAGAGATGTCAGGCTATATGTTGGAAGCCGGAGTTCAGACTTCTTACGCAGTTATTAAGCTTATTGTTAAGCCACCACTTCTTAGCTGTGAAATACAGTTGTCTGTGTACCCTACACATTGTCTATTGGCAAGACTGAAGGTGTCTTCCTATGCAGTGAAACCTGGCTGTGGGTGTTCTAGTGTGAAGCAGCAGCCATGACAAATAGTAGCACATAGAGGCTTTAATGCATGACTCCGTTCTTGTGTTCATTTTGCAGATGGGAAAAGGATGGCCAGGTGAGCAGGGAGCTCTGGGAAAAGGCTGGACAGCAGGGTTTGCTGGGTGTTGCTATTGCTGAAAAACATGGAGGCATTGGAGCAGATATTCTCTCTTCAGCTATAGTCTGGGAGGAGCAGTAAGTACTACACTTCAGGAAAAATTTCAGTGATGTTATGAAGAGACTGCATTTATTTTCCATAAGATGTTCTCGTTATGGAATATGTTTGTTTAGAGAAAATGGTCCTATCTTACTTGTGGAAAGGATAGTTTAGACATATGTAAATCCCTCCTGTTTTAAATATTCCAGATGACTTTTTAATTACTAAATGTCATTGTACTCCACGGTTAGGACTTTGTGGCTGGGGGAAGCTTTTTTGTTGGTCTAGTAGGTTATATACCCATTTGACTGTGAAAGTACATTCTATAAATAACAGTACAAGTGCCACAGGCTCAAATTGTCTCAGACTTCTGTGTGGTGGGGTTTTCTTCATTGTTTGGTATATGCTGTAACAGTGTGCAGTTCAGTGTTTAAATCTTTGTAGTAATTTTTTTCTCCCTCCCCAAGGATGTATGTTAACTGTACAGGCCCAGGATTCAGTCTTCATTCAGATATAGTCATGCCCTACATTGCAAACTATGGCTCTGAAGAACAGATTAAACGCTTTATCCCTGAAATGGTTGCAGGCAGGTGTATTGGAGCTATTGCCATGACAGAACCTGGGGCTGGCAGGTAAGCTAAATATTGAAACAATGGTCTTGACAGTATGTACTCTTTATTTATTTATGAGTGAAAAAATGCTGAGCCTCCTGGTTATATGGTCATTTCAGTGACTAGACAAATCCTAGATCAGGTGGGACTTCAAAAAAGCATGTTACTTATAGATGACAGATTTATCATTTTAAGATACTTGCTCAAGAATCCATTTCTGTATTGGCTCACTGTGGGCACATGCTTTGTATTTGCTTTCATAGTTACTAACTTGCTTGTCACGTGAACATACTTTTAATATGAAACATAGTCAGGAGAAAATTACATATTTTTGTAAAGTGGGCTTGACTTTGCTATTAACTTTTGTTTGGAAGAGAACACTTTATTTTCTTTCCTCTGAACCCTTTCAGAGAAATGTTCCTCCTTGCCTGTCATTACTGAAGGGCAGACAGCACATGTTTGGAGTAGACACGGCCGACCTGGCCAGTTTCCCAAACAGAGAAGGACAGGTGAAGAGCAAAACCTGTTGGTGTCATGCCTCTACAAATGGTAGATGTTGCCAGTGGCTTTTTACAGAGCCTCCTGATCAGGGTTGAGCCTGCTTAGAGGATGTGGTTTTGATTGGTGTTTGTCATCTAAAGCATATTGGGGTAAGGGGATGCTGACCCATTGGGGCCAGTGCTTGTATTACACCACCTTCCACAAGCAGATTATGTTAAAATGGGACTTTTATTCTTGTACGATTGCATAGATTTATCATCCCTTTCCACAGCTTGTGGTTTCTGTTACACTCTGAGCTATTTCACTGTGTTTCCCTATCTTCATATGTGTTTTCACTGATCTTATGCTTGGACTGTATAAAATCTACCTTATTTTTTACTGGGTGAAATTGAAGATACAAATTTTAGCTTCTGGAATGTTTTTTTGAAGGACCTTTTGAATTTTGTTTTAGTGACTTGCAGGGAGTACGAACTTACGCGAAAAAAGATGGAAGTGACTGGATTCTTAATGGGAGTAAGGTAAGTGAATAGACGTATATATTGCTTGTAGGCTTGGAGAACTGAATACATTTAGGTGGTGAAGAATACACACCGCTGTTAGCATCTTCCCCCAGTCCTTTCACTTTTGTTTATTTTTGTGGGTTATGTTGTGGGGTTTTCTCCCCATTTACTTTAAGAGGACTTAAGATGTTTCTGTTGCTGGAAATTTACAGACCAAATTATGGGAGGGCTTGAGTAGGTTATTTTTGTAGCTTTTAAATAACTATCAAAAGGCTTATTTTCCCTTAAACTGGGAAGAAAAGGAAAAGAAAAAAAAAATCCTACATAGTATAAGCAGGACCAGGGCTGTTTTAGTAATGAGGTTGAACAACAAAACATATATAGTACCACTGAAATTTTCTGTGGCCTGAGTAAAAACTTGGGTTTCCACAATGCAAACAGTGGAGTCTTTATTCAGGAGCCTGATTATGTTAGAAGGAGGGGGAGGGAAAAAAAAAAAAAAAAAGACTGCATCAGATGCTCTCTGTGTGTTGTCAATTTGTTGCAAAGCTGGCAGCATTAACCTCTTCTTTCGTTGCCATAATAAAAAAGGAGGAAGACGGAAATAGTGTTCAGATGGAAGTGTGGGTTCAACATGGGTTTTTTTAAAGCTATGAAAAGACTTAATCTTTCTCCCCCTCTTCTTTTGTACTTCTGATGATGACATGGTACTGATACAGCCTTCTGGCCGTTAGCAGAATTTCAAGTGCTGAGAATGTGTGCAAACAAATATGTACACACAGATGTTCAAAAGGATACTTGCTTATGCTGCACAAGCCAAGCAGGACAGATAGCTCATTTCTTTTGCTGGAGTAAAGATGGATCACTTTGGCAGGTTCATGAGTCATTTTACAGAATTATAGTAAGCAGTTGTGACAAGAAGCTGTTGATAGTTTTGCATGTTGTATGTTGCTAATTTAGGTTCTAGAAAAAGAGAAGCTCTGTGTTCATTTTCTATCTACATTTTGATACCATATTCCTTCTTCCTCATAGGACAGATCTATGCATTAACTTCTAGTCCACACAATACTTCTCAAAATAATTCCTACTTTAATAGACTTTGTTTCAAAACACTTAATTCAGAAAGCTTACAGTTCTGCTGGACACTTAAACCTTGCCTTTCAATTCACCTGTGAAAGTATCAATGCAATTTTTCTTTCTGCTGCTTGGTGATCTCTCCTGACTTCTGTCCACCTAGCTTGTTGCTTTATTCCAAGTTGCATTTTTTACAGGTATTCATCACTAATGGTTGGATGAGCGATGTAGTGATCGTGGTTGCAGTTACAGACCGGGAGGCCCGATCTCCTGCTCACGGAATCAGCCTTTTTCTGGTGGAAAATGGAACAAAAGGTTTCATCAAAGGACGCAAGCTGAACAAAATAGGCCTGAAAGCTCAAGTGAGTTTGTACAATCCCTAACACATCCTAGACTTGGAGGAAGTCTAAAACTACTTTAATGGAACTGTGGTGCTATTCTAGTTCTTAGTCTTAGTCAGAACACGTGAAGTATGTATGCTGAGTTTGCCAAGGGAGGTCTGAAGCATGTGATGTGCAGGGAGAGGCTGAGGAAGTGGATTTGTTTGCTCTGAAGAAGCCTGGAGGAATGGGATCTTGTTGACGTCTTCAGCTACCTAACAGTCAGCTGTAGCTATAGTGGAGCCAAATCCTTCTTGGAGGAGCACAGTGAAAGGGAGAGTGGCAAAGGATACAAGTTACATTAGGGAAAATTCTAAATAGGTGTTAAGAAGAAAAATTCACCGTAAAAGTGATCAGATACTGGGACAGGGGCCCAAAGAAGTCGTGGAGCTTCCATCTTTGGAGCTTTGGAAAGCGTAACTGGACAAGGCCCTCCGCTGCTTGTTTTGCTGGAGCTACTTTGAGTAGGAGATAAACTAGACAATGTCTGAAGGACCCTTCCAACCTAAGTGTGTGTGTTAACTGTGATAACAAGTTAAAATGTACAGTAGCCAGAAATGATGAGGTAAACAAATGGAATGAAGAGATGAGAATGTCAAACTATAAACTGTTGCATTTAAAACCCTCTTAGGACACAGCAGAGCTGTTTTTTGAAGATGTGCGGTTGCCAGCCAGTGCCTTGCTTGGAAAAGAGAATAAAGGCTTCTATTACCTCATGGCAGAGCTCCCTCAGGTAAGAGAAACGTGTTTGCAGTCTGTAGGAAGAATACAGAGACAATTTGTGTCATGGCAAGAATCTGCCTTGGTCTTAAGATTATGTGTTTTGGGGAGCCATCTTGGGCTCAGAATTGGGATGTCTGTAGGCAATGTTGTGTTGAAACTGCTGCTTTTTAGTTGGAGTACACTGTTCCTAGTGCTAAAAGTGCAATTCTTTAGGCATTGGTAAAAATGTTGATATCACAGCAGCTCAAAGTTGGGTCTCTTAATCAACAATCCAGCTGTTGAAGAGAACCTGAGGGTATTTAAAAGAAGATAGGACTGTTTTCTTGTGTACTTCCAGCATGGAACCACTTTGGTTAGTAAATTTAATATGGCTTGGAGGTCTGTGATGCATTTGGCATTCTCTTTAAAGAAGCAAGCAAGCACTGCAATTCTAGCTTTTTTACCAGCAGAAGTATATTAAAGATATAAGGAACTGTTTATTTGTCCACGTAGCAAAGTAAAGAAATTATTTAGTTGCCAAAATAACCTTGCTAGTGGAAATAACAGTTTACAACTTAGTTTACAGAGTTTTGGAATTATTTGGGAGGACAAAGAGGCAATGTGGTTCCTCAAAACAGGACTGTGCTTTGTCAAAACTATGACTTTGTATTTGCCTCATCTGGTAGGGATCACGTTTGTTTTAATTTTATACTGTGACTAAATACGAAACCTGATGAAAGGAAATCTTTTACTGCTTTAAAGAAATAGATGCACTTGTGAACAGCTTCAACATGATGTATCAGATGATTTCAACAGTGCTAGAAGTAATTGTTCTGTACTTAGTTTGTGTTTTTAAAGATGTTACAAGGAAGGAAAAAACAGCCAAGCCTTTTTTGTAGATTTTGTTTTTTCTAGAGATGTCAATTGAAATTGTCAAATACAGCTGTTTAAACCAAGCAGTGAAAGCCAATAATTGAAACAGAATTTGGTGTGAATTTTTCAGTCAGTACGAGTCATGTGGTTGATTGTAGCTATTTTTTGAGTCATGGTGGTGATAGAACATTACCCTGGAAAGGACTTAGAAGTGAGCTTCAGGCAGCAAGGCATTTGTCTCACTCATTAATTTCAGTAATGCAGTGTGTCTGATTTGGGACTTAGTGTGATTTCTGCCTCCCCACCCTTAATGAACAATACTGAACATCTGTGTCCCAATTGTGCATCTGATACAGAGAAATGTAGGACTAATTCAACTGGATTCCATAATTTGTGTTTCAAAAGGAAAGACTGCTAATTGCTGATATGGCTCTTGCTGGTTGTGAATTCATGTTTGAAGAAACAAGGAATTATGTGAAGCAGAGAAAAGCTTTTGGGAAGACAATTGCACACTTGCAGGTGAGTTTGAATGGGGAGACTTTGTATACAGATTCCAGTGTGCGTTTGCTTTGTATCTGTGTATGCGAAATAGTGAGCAAATGAAAATCACTGGGCTATTTTCAAAGGACTATTTGCACAGGTTGCACTGTTGCACTGTGGCTGTTGCATGCCTCCATGCCCATCGTTAGTGTCTGAAGAACAAAAATAATTTAAAAATTCAACACCACAAAGGCCTTAGTGTATATATTTTACAGTTCAGAGGTAACTCCCAGCAGTGCTGCTTTTGGAAGTGAGATATGCAGGCAGAAACTATACTGGCTTTTTGCTGCTGCTGACAAAAATATTAGCTTGCATTTTGCTGTCAGAGGTCCTCATCACAGAGTCTATTACACCTGCATGTATTTCTGTATCTGCCTGGAATCCTACAGACTGCTTGGTGCATGTGCAGGTACTGCATTTCTCTGCACACAATGCATTGCAGAAAATTGAACTTTGATGCTGGTGGGGGCTCCCAGGCAGTGACCTTGCTGTCTGAATGCCTGCAGGGGTGTTTGTATTCAGCTTTATGGGTATTGTAATGAGATTCCTCAGCTAGCAGCTAGCTGGGTATTTAAGTGACTGCACATAAAACTGTTGGGTCATTCTCTGTGAGCGTACCTCACTCCTGACAGTGGTAGTTAATTGTGTTTTGAGACGTTTATGCCTATGCTCTTTAGTTGCAGTCATAAACCAGATGTTGCTTTCCGCAGTATTGTGATACAGTTTTCCTGAAAACCACATTTAACTGTTAGGACTGAAGCAGACAAAGCTCCTGCATGTTTGGTTTATAGATGGAGATGACTCATGTGGGTTAGAGGATGTTGTCTGCCTCTTTTTCACTTTTTTAATATAAATTTGAAATAATTTTTAAAAATACCCATTTCAAAGTTTTGAGACTTCCTTTGCAAAATCAGTTCTTTAGTTGTGAATAGTAGCAGAATTGGGCCCTTTAGAGGCTGGAATGTTAGGTATCTTCCAGGAAATTAGAATCTTCATCTGTTTTTAAAATTAACATTCAGCAATCCATAATTCTAGATGGAATTTAGTATGTGCAGTGTGCAGCTTTAACACAAAATAAGTGGTTTACCTTTTTTTAATATAGGTAAGGGATGCTTCCTAACTGTGGTTCACTGTGCAGAGACCTCCAAAATAATCTCCTTTTTTAGGCTAGCCCATTGCCAACCACCAGGTGGCCAATAAACTTCATAAAGTATATTATTTTTGCCAAAATAAGCCATTCTTGCCTACCTTTTCAGTTTCATTGTTGTTGCTGATGGCTAGAATGTGCATATAATCAAAAATCCTTCCTAATTAGAGCTCTGCCTTGCCCAATTCATTTAGTCAAGCCACAGTACAATGTGTCAAATAAATCTTTTCTTGTAATAGTAGACCAAGTCCATTATATTTATTGTCAAGGGAAGTAAGAAGACTTTTTTAATACATGTTTTTATAACTGTGAGATTAGAAAAAAAAATCTGTTAGTGAGTGGTGGTTTTATCCCCTCCCTACCAGAATTATAAGAAGATGGTTGAATGGTTGCCTGGTCTGGTTTTATATAACCTTAGCAATGAATTTAACCCCTTCTATTGAGAAACTTTTCCAATGTGACAGAACTCGGTGTTGAAAACCTTTCCGATAGGTAGTCTAAAATTTCCTTTGTTTTTGCTTGTGTCTCTTTGCATATGACACAAACTCTGAAGAACTGAATGTGTAGAAAAAGGGTTCAGTAGATGGTGAAATGTTATTAATTGCGGAAATCGGTGGCTGTACAGACTGAAAGGATGTTCCCCCACAAGAGGGAGCTGAGAGTGACAGAACACCCAGTGCCTCCTACTCTGCCATGTGTAGGAATGTTTTAAGTTGGTCTTGAGAAGGAAAGGGCAGTAATTTTCTCTAATAAGATTTGTAAAGACATAATTGTATGGAAAGTAAGCTGCCTTCTGGTGTACAGTGATGAAGTTATTTGAAATGGTGGTTTTTAACAGAAATCCTTCTAGAAAATGTTCCATTTTCTGCTTCAAATATCACTTAAAACCTACTAATTCTGCTCTTTCTTTCCTCTGCCTCACCCATCCACTTCCAAATTAAGACAGTACAACACAAGTTGGCAGAAATGAAAACGCAGATTTGCGTGGGCCGAGCTTTTATGGACAACTGTTTGCAGCTGCATGCAGATAAACGTCTGGACTCCTCCACAGCTTCTATGGCAAAGTATTGGTATGTGGTTAAAAGTAATTTGGAAGTGTTACTTGCATGATCTTGACAGGAGTCTAATGATAAAAATGCTGAACTGTTCAGATCTAATGAAAAGATAAAATTACTGTCTGATTAATAATAACATTGTCAGCTTCTAGTAGAGACCACTAGCTTTAACTTTAATCATGTAGTCAACAAAAATCTTAGTTACATTAAAAACTAGTGTTAGTTAAACAGTTCAACTTCAAAATAATAGCATGCTTTTAAAATAGGCTTCCATTAATAACAAGATCAGGACTCAACTTAAGGTTCGAGTAAAAGTGAGTATTTCATTGGTGTTTAGACAAAGCTTTGCATTTTACTGTAGCTAATTGTTGTTAGATATGGGTTTTGTTTGTTTATTTTTAATGGGGGGATGTTTGTTGGCTTTATTTAAAGCATAGGTTTCTTTCAGGCTCATATGACACTTTTTAGATACTGTTACTTAGCAACAGTTGTTTGGCCCACCCGGTTTTTGAAGCTCTCTGATTTTGGGAAGAAATAGTTGGCTACAACTGTTGCTGTAACTGAGACAGTGCTTTCCTTTATTGGCCAGAACTCCTCCTCCCTCTCCCTGTCCTTGGTAGTGTTATCTGTTAACTTGGGTTTAACTAGAGCAAGCTGGATGGGTAGAGGCATCTAAGATAGTGGCATATGAATTTGTACAGTTTTATTTTGCTTACAGAGAAAGGAGAGAAAAGCACATCAGACATGAACAAACAATTTCACGGAAGATGCATAGGTTTACAGATTCCAGGCTTCTAAGAATAAGGATTGAGGAAATGAGCAGAGAGTACTAAGGGAGTCCAGAAAGAATATTTACAAGGAAAGAAAGGATTTTGATTGGGTTCTATTCCTGGCACTGATTACCTAGAAGTACCAGCTACATAAGCAGAGGCATTCACTTTTGAGGAGGAGGAAGAAACATGCCAGCTCAGATATGCAGACTTACTTCCTCAACAAATTTCCCAAAGAGGCATTTGAAACTCCCCCACCTTCCCAACTGTTTAGTGCCACAATTTGTTATGTGTTTCCTCTTTACCTAGCGGAGTCCCTGTGACTCCCTTCCATAAAACTATCTTAAATGGTATAGAAAATACTTGAATGTAAATTATGTTATTCCCTAATGTTTCAGGAGACTGTCTCCAGTACGGTCAATGACTTGAGTTAGAGCTTTGAAGGATTTTAAAACATAGTTTGTGCATCTCTTTTCTAATATCTTGTGAAAGGGCTTTAGGTTTTATTTGGTGGTGACAGGTTGTATGATATACCTAAACTAATTTGAAAATACATTTAGGAAAGACAGTTGCAGTAACTCACTACTGCAGGCTTAAAGTTAGTATAATTAAACTGTAAGGATTTAACTGGATGAGAGGATGGTTTGGAGAAAAGGACTCTTACATTCTTACGTTAGAAGCAATGCCACTCTGAAAGTTGTATGCTTAGAAAGCGTTTGGGGGTGTGTGTGTTATGTCTTTTAACCTTAGCTTGAACTCCCAATGCAGTTAAATCCATATTTTGCAGTTAAATACATATTTTGCCTTTAAATCCATATTTTGTGGTGAGCAATCCTCTTCAAGAATTGCAGTGTTTTTTTAGAATTGAAACCCAGAAAATATGAGGAAAATAAATTATCCTTAGGTGATGGTTATACTCGGAGCATTCCAGTGTGCTGTGAGTTGGGGGGGCAGGAGGGAAGCCAGTGATGCTGTTAATTTTTGATGAAGCTGAGGGATTTGGTAAGAAAAGAGACTATCACCTGCTTTACAAAATAAATCTCTTAGCCTGTAAGAAAGATAAATAATCTTGTCTATTTTGAAAGCTTTCCTGCTCTGAAAGCTCTACCATAAGGAGAATGTATCTTTAATACATTAAATTGAAGAGGAAGAAAAAAGTTCCTCAGAATATAAAGTATTTTAATGGCCAGCATTCAAAATCAGTTATATAGAGTAAAATGTTTGGTTATAATTTTGGCTCGCTAACTTGCCTGTATCTATAGTCATGTTTCACAGCATAACGTTCTTCTGAAAACAAATTTCTCTCTGACCACTTAAGGTGTTCTGATCTGCAAAACAGCATAGCTACACAGTGTGTGCAACTGCATGGAGGATGGGGGTACATGTGGGAGTATCCAATTGCAAAGTAAGTGTAACACTTCAGGCTTGAGTGATGAAAGATTACCAGCAAAGTAAAATGAGGCACTTCCTTTAGGTCTAATTGTCAGTTGTTTAGTGTTGGTACTGATTTACTGTTCCTTTTCTTATCATGTTTATTGAAAGGCAATCTACTGTACAGATGTCTGCAGGAAGGCTTTGTTTTGATTCTCCAAATAATTCATAAGCTGTTGAGCAATTATTACCTGTTTTTTCACAAAATAGAAGTTGCTTTTCTAGCAGAAAACATTAATTGGGAAAAACAGAAGAAATGTAAAAATGAAAATGAGGAGCTAGTTTGTATGTCTTATCTGAAATTAATGCTGACATATGAATGAAAACATGTTGGTAAATCTAAATCTTGTGTAATACCACAAAATAAGAAGCTGCTTCATCAAGAACTTGACTGGCTATGTTCAGCTTTTACACCTTCTTAAATGAAAAATCTAGATTTATATGTAGAAAGAGGAATTTGCCATTCCCAATTCTTTGGCTATTTTATGAGTTTAGGGACATTTATGGAGTTCTTTTATATAACTCCTGGTGTACTATCTGTGAAGATGTGTTTTCCTTTTGTGTACATACCACTTGCCACACTAAGTAGAGTTTTGGGTGCTGTTTCTATTTAAAAAAAAAAAAAAGAAAAGAAAAAGAAAGGGTAATCTGATAATAGAAGTAGCAAAACAAGGACTGCTGTGCAGTTGTCTAAAAAAATTAGTTGAAGTTATCTGCTTAACTGAGTAGATTTAAATTTTTTTTATTTTATTCTGAATACATCAAGCGTATGAAATGTTGCTTCAAAATAACTTTTTCCTGCATGTTTTTAATGAGTGTAATTTGTGAGTGTTCTGCACCCTATCTTACTAAATAGGAAGGTCAGCAAGCCCTGTTCATGGTGTCCTCGAACCATTGCTTATCTGTGTGTGCAGTAGTTGTCCGTACAGGGTTTTATTATCCTCATGGTTCAGCAACATGTGTGTTTCCAGAGAATGCCACATAGCTCCTGGGCTGCTCTCTGTATAATGAAGCAGAATTAAGATGGAAAAGCACGCTGTCATCGTCCTGTGTGCTGTCACCAGCTGTGCATGTACTGGGGCCGGTTCCAGCATGAGGATGGAAGTGGTTTGGCTGCATGCAGCTTTTCGGCTGCTGGCCCAAATGGAGCTAGAGAGCTGGTTTCAGTAGAAGGCTGTAGCCAGCTGACATGAAGCCAGTCGGCACTTACTTTTCCTCCCAAAGTATTTGAGTCCCACCTCAAAGAAAGAACTGACAGCACCGTTAACAGTCCTCTCGACAGGATCAGACAGGCCAGGGCATTAGAGCACGTTACTGCGATAACTATTGGTTCAGCTCTGCAGGAGTTTCTTTTCGCAATGACAAGGCACCTGGGTCTTGTGGTTCATGCAGGAGTGCTGTTCTGTAAGATGAGCATGGTGTTGTGAATGGGGGCTTTGGTGTCTGGAGTTGAGTTAATGCACAGTTGACATGAGGAAGAGAGGGAACAAGAATTGGGGGGGACGGGGGAAGCGGTGGGAGTCTGCTCTCATAAATCTTACTTCATTTTTGTTTAACTAGGGGGGATAGTGGAGGCTTTACAAAGTAAACAAAAAAACATGGAAGAGATACTGACCAGATGCCTAGTTTGGCACAGTACCTTGGAAAGGTGAAATATTTTAGGTAGCTGAAACCTCTTTGAAAGCGTGAAGCTCTTAAAAAATGGGAATAGATAGCATACTTGGAGAAGAGGGATCTTCAAAGATCAGGCTTGATCTTTTTCTTTTGATTGTCCATTCTGAGGAATTGTTTTTAATCTTTCCTTGTTTTTATGTTTTTGTTGGGTTTTTTTTTCCCCTCAGAGCTTTCGTGGATGCCCGTGTTCAGCCAATCTATGGAGGTACCAATGAAATAATGAAAGAACTTATTGCTAGAGACATTGTCAGTGACAAGTAGGGCAGATGCTTACTACTTTGGAGTCCTTCAGAGTCGTTTTATGTTAACATATGGCATAAAATCAGACATCAGAATGTAAGTAAAATAATTGTGGTGTATCAAATTTTTTCAGGGAAGTGACACTTTTAAAAAAAAGTGTTGATAACAACAGTGTGCTCATATGCAGGATATCTAATATTTGATGAACTTTCAAGTTAAATATCTTTGGACAACAGAGGGTAGGTAATTCTCTGGGTTCCAGAAGTTCTGGTAGTGAAAGGCAGTTTCATTTATAGTTTGATATTGCAGGCTTGATACTGTTACATTGAATCCAACCCTCGCTTTTCAGAATCAAACCTTTTCCAGAGAAGCCACGTTCCTTACCAATAAACAGAAGTTAAAGGTTAATGTAACTTTGAATTTATGTTTCCCCTTGAAAAGTATCATTCTGCAAAGCGGAACTTGAAACTTTTGCTACTGTTACTATGCACCTGCTTACTGCACCGCATCCACCCGCTGTAGGACCGGGGAATGCACCACTGACCTCTATGTTTACATGTAACCCAGAATGCCTTATTTTAATTACTTTGTTCAATTAAATATAATAAAGCATTTCTATGCAATCTCACGGTTGTCTGCACTACTCAAAGCCCGAGGGAAAAGCAGGATGGTTCCTCTGGGCCCATATTCACATCAGGGCTTGGAGGGGGAGTTCTGTGGGAGGGAACACGGTGCTGGTGAATATTTTGAGGTATTTCCAAGTTATTACCCCCAGTAAAAATGCTAATAACGATTTTTTATTATTATTATTTAAGCACACCGGGGGTTCTGTCAGCCCGGGCATCGTTCCCCCTCACCGCGCCGAGCGGGAGAGGAGGAGGCGCCGCTCTGCGCGCCACCGTCCCCCTCGCGCCGCGCCCCGCGGAGGCGCGCGCGCGCGGCAGGGGGGCCATCCCCGCGTCAGGCGCCCAGCCAATGGCGGGCGGTCGCCCCCGCGCAGAGCCCCGCCCCCGGGCGCGGCGGATTGGCCGCGCTCCTCCCCTGAGCGGCGCGGCCCCCTCCCCCTGCGCGGGGAGGCCCCGCCCCGCCCGCCGAGCTGCGCTTTAGCTGGGCGCGGACTCTTCAACCGCGGCACTGGGAGCCGCGCCGGGCGCCGCGCGGGCTGGAGGTGGCAGCGCCGCTGTGGAGAAGCCGGCGGGCGGAGGCAAGCGCGGGGCTCCGCAGGGCGGCCGGGGGCGGGTGGCGAGGCAGCCGCTGCGCGCCAGCGGGGAGCGGTGCGGTGAGGGCGAGGGTAAGGGGCGGCGGGGGGGGGGGGGGGAACCGGGGCCGGGCGGCGGTTGGTTCCCGCGGCGGGAGCGGCTGTGGCGCCGCCAGCGCTGGCGCGCATGCGTGAGGAGGAGACTGGGGTGGGGGCGGGGCGGGGGGGCGAACGGCCTGGGCGCGGGGCGGGGCGCGGGGGCGGGGCGCGGCGCGGCGGACGGTAGCTCCCTCCGCCGGCTCCCAGCGGGGCTCCCCGGGGGGGTCCCGCCTGCCCCCCGCTTCACCGTGCGAGCGTCGCTGCCCGCCCGACCGGCCGACCCTGGCTTCTGGCCGCGGTGCCGCCGGCCCGAGGTGCCGGCTGCTGCGGAGCGCCGGCGGGCTGCGGGCACGCAATGTTGTACCGCCTGGCCCTATTTTTAATGTTTGAGCCAGTGGGTGGAAAGCTTTAGCCTGCCTTTTCATGTGCGATTTTTTTTTTTTTTTTCATTCCTGAGTTAAAATTTCCTTCTGATCTAAAGATTGCCACAGATTCCTTTGCCTTCGAGTGACCCTGACCGAGCTGGCTTCCCAGACCACTCACTCATGAAACTGAATACTTTAGATAAAGTAGATAGCAAAGCTCTGGACAGCGGCTCAGATCCAGGTGCGACCCTCAGCCTTCCTTGAGGTTTCCTGTGTGGTCTTGAGCTGGTCTTTTAATCCACTTTGTGTATCAGCTCTGCGGTTGCAAAATGCTGAAGCGTTTCCCAAAATAAAGTGTAGCAGTGACTGAGGTACTTGATACTCATCAACAATGGGAAACAAAGTAACCGGTTAAAAATTAAAATAAAATACAGATGACTACAGTCTGCTCTTTGTCAAAGGCTAGATATTTCCCCCTTTTTGTGCTTAATTTAATAAAAATAAGGTATTAAAAATTAAATTGGATAAAGCATGGTTATAATGCTAGTAGCTCTACCAACTCAGAGGGCTAGTCTGTGTGCCTTAGGATTGTCCTTCCTTATTGGTCCACATTGTGAAATCCTGTAAATGTTTTGGGGAGTTTAAATTCCAGTCATCTTAATTAGTGTCTGAGAGCTGAATGGGTCTTGTTTAAGACCAGTTTTTATGGCCCTCTCTTCAAAGACTGAAATTCAAAAGGGTAACTGAAATGTAGATATGGACTTTACAATGGATCTAAAGGTATTACAGATACTTATATTAGAGACATATGTACAACCTACTTAACAGAGGCACCTGTCATATACTACAAAATGTGTTTGTTTAGCACATGTTAAAAACTACTTGAGATGTTATGTTACTAATATATGGTATTATAGACTGAACAGGAATTAGTTGATGGTATGGTAATAAACTTGGAAATAATATATGATTCTCTGTTCAGAAGCATTTATGAACAGGGAGAAAAACAACTCTGTTCAGAGATTTTAATGAGTCATGGATTTTATCATAAATGAATACTAATGAGCTCCACTTGAAGTATGTGCTTTTTGATGGTTTTTTACGATTAAAACTGTTTGGGTGGTCTGTATTAAATTGAGTTCTCTTACTGTTCAAAGAGAGATACTTTTTAGGTGTGCACATGTTTTGTTGGGTTGTGGGGGTTTTTTTCCAAAGAGGAGGAATTTGTGCTTATATTTTCTGGGGAGTGCAAAACACTGGAGTTTGCAGTTTCATCTATACAGTACTGCCTGCAGTGAATGCTGCTGAAAGCTGAGACTCCCCATGTAATCCTGTTTGGGTTTTGTGTTTTTTTTTTCCAATCTATTAATAGAACAAAATACTAAAATGCTTAAATACACGTCATGAGTAACTGGGCTGCTTTTGAACTGAAAACAAAAGCTGCCTACTGAGATGTTTTTTTTTTTTTTTTTCTTAAAGGCTAGTCCCAGGTGTGTTAAATGTGGACTTTTTTCCTTTTGCTTTCATACTCCTAACCAGGACATACCCAGTGGGACCAATATCTCTTTTGCAGTCATTGCTGCAAGCTATTCTGTGAGAAAATGCAGATTATGCTACTGAGCTGTTCTCTCTATTCTTAGAAATTATTATGATCATGTAAGTTTTGTGAAAAATTGGGAGAGGTAGGTAAAGTATACCCAAGTGGATGCCTCCCACCAGGCAAGGCTTGGAGAAGCTGGCCAAAGTCAGCGCCTGCATGCTCAGCTCGGCGGTGGCTCTCAGTCCTGGCAGCACAGCTAAGGCAGTGCCACAGTAGTGCTTGTCTGCCAGAGCACTGCTTTATTTTTGTCCAGCGATTATCAGGAAGGCTGTCCAAGAGGAGCTAGGGATTACGGGGCAAACAACACAAAGCTGTAGGGAACCAGGTTTTGTCAGTTGTGTTGTAGGCAGATCAGGCTTGCTCATGTAGCTGCCATCTCATCTGCAGGTTTCCTCTAAGAGGCCTTAAAGCAACTCTTGGCAGTTTGAAATACAGTATTTTTGAACATTCTAGCTAAGCTTGATTTTGGGTGTTTCACCAGATGCTGTCTGCTGCCAGTTACTTTGCTTTGCTTATGAAATGCCTTCTAGACAAGGAATAAACATTGGAAGTGCACTTATCTGAAACACTGATAATCTATGAATAAACTGGAAACAGCTGTATTAATTTGAAATGTTATTTGTAGGCCCCTGGATCTGAAATAGTAAATGTAAAAAGCTCCTCCTGATCTCCAGGAATCTCATTATTAGCAGGAAAGCTTCAGGTGTTTGGGATGAGGAAACACAACTCAATTTACAAGGAAAGAAGGCTGGTACAGAGGAGCCTTACAAACCCTCATGCAAATGTAGTTTTATTGTCATTGAAAACGAAAAGATCACAAACAGAAATCCACTAAAAGACAAAACAATCCTACCCGCCTTCCCCCCAGCAAAAATCCCCCAGAACATTGTCTGCAGTGTTGTGTAACAAAAGTGATAGTGTTATGCAAGGGGGGAAGAGTCAAAAAGTGAAAAGGACTATAAACAAAAGCTGGGAAGGGAATGCCACCCTGTGTGCAGGCAGGTTTGTGGTTGGGTTTTGTTGTGTTTATTTTAATAGGGTGCTGCTAGTTACCAACATGAAGACACTAGTTTCAGGATTTAGGCAAATTCCGTTGAGGTAAGTCTGGTAGAGAAGGGTGTAATGTGGAGGTGTTGGGTAAGGACTAAGAAAGTAAACAGAGGTATCAGGGGGGAGGGGAGAGGAGGGCTAGAGGAGCAGGGGTCCTTGGGGAATTAGGGACCTGTAGTTGTGGCCAGAGAAGGGAGTGGGGTGCGGGGTGCAGGAGCGCTTGAGCTATGGTAAACTGCAATTCCCAGCTATATCCCCCTGGGTAATTAAGGCATTAGGGGAGGATAAGCGTAAAGTCACTTTAAACATCAGTTGCTGCACTGTGCGTGTCTGGTACTTGTTTCTTCCCTTCCCTGGTACTTATTTTACGTCAGCTTTTCTTTTTACGATACTTCTTAGTCTTTCAAGCAGAGTACATATTCAGCAGATGAAAAGCAAAATCTTTGCCAGTTTAGTAGCATTTCAGCTGTTCTGGTTTTGAAACCTCAAGTAGTACACAATGGAAAAAATCCTTGAAATGGTTTACCTATGACAAAAAAGCTTTTCCCAGAATAAAAATACAGAGTGTTCCTAAATACCATGTTGCAGTACTTATCTTCTGTCCCTCTGCACTTCCCACCCCCAGCTTTTCCCCCCAGCAAATTATAGGTTTGGCTCTGGAAGTTCACTTCCAATAAAGGTGGAGTGAAATTATTTTTTCTGCTTTCTACCAAAATGAAATTAAATGTGTCAAAATGAAAATTGTACAATTCTTGTGGAGCCAAGTACTTGTACAAAAAAAAAAAAGTTTTTGCAGCTGATACTTTGTTTTTGCTCATATACCAATGACTCTGTGTGGTGGTGGGTGGGGGTGAACTTGCAGAAATGCCAAGAACTGGAGACTGGGACAGTACCAGCCTTTATAAAGTCTTTTTGATGCCACTGAAGTGAGAGCAACACACCTGAAGTGTCTCACATGACTATCTTCAGGGCAGAAACATTGTGTGAAGTTTGCAGGTTGCTGAGTAAGGAGTTAATTGAGCAATTTTTCTTCAAAAGCATTTTATTTATTTTTTTAGCTATATTGTAATTTAAGCATCTTTTGACAGGAGCTCCTAATTGGTGGTTTGTTGGTGCTCTTTAATGTTTGTGGTTCAGTCAGAGGGTACTTTGATTTCTTCACCTCTTTCCCTTATAAGGGGGGGGGGGGGGGGGGGGGGGGGAAGTCCCCCAAACTCAAATCCCTTAAAATAATTTGCTAATTGTAGTAATTGCAATTTAGGAAATTTGAAACTGTACCAGAAGGGTATGTAGTATTTGAGGGACTATGATCAAGTTAAAACACAGCACATTGAAAGTTTTGTGCTGCTAGTTTTTTGAATAGCCTTCATCTTCATATAGGTATGAGATCCACATCTCCAAACTTCTTGTTTGCTTGAGCAGCAGCTCTGCTATGTGTGAATGTTTCCTGCCTTTCAGGAGTAGCAATCTATGACTGTTAAACCACTTGGGCTAGGTAAGGTAGATGGTGAAATTGGAATAGTTATAAACTCATGGCTCAGTGTATGTAGATATCAGGCTGACAGTGTTTTTCTGAGAGAGCTCCTTGGAGTTCCCAGGGACAGATCTAACATGGGGATTCCCCTGAGTCCGTAGAAACCTCCCAGAGAAAGTGTGGGCTTCAATTCTCTCCCCCTTATATTTTAGCCATTCTAAATCACTTTGAGTTACTATAGTTATTTGCCATACGTTGGGGAGGGGGGTGGGGGCAGGGGCATGGGCATAGGTGTCTGAATCCATACTCCTTTGAATTTAAAAATTCTTGTTACTGCTAGGTCTTAAAAGAGTGGAAAGACACAACTCCACAAGTCAGCCAGATGCCGAGAGCATTGCCGAATCACCAGAGCCTTTGTGATTTGGAGCTCCAGATCTTGTCAGTGCCTTTCTCTCTCTGATGCTAGTAACAGGGCTCTTACTGAACAGCTGTCCACCGGGGAGGATTTTGTGCTGAACTCCTCTATAGTTTGAAGTTACTGGCTCATTGATAAAAGTTAAAATCCTGAGGATTTTAATAGCATCGTTTAGAATTAGCATCAGGACCACCAAGCCTGGTCCCTGTGGTGCTGGGTAGATAATGTACAGAGGTGAAAACCTTATGGTTGAAGTATATGTGAAGCAATGAAAGGTGAATAAAGCATATGGAGACTGTCTAGGCAGTACTGGAGCATGTGGCTCTTTGTTTTTCTTTGTGTTTTTAGGGTTAAGGAGAAAGTATCCAGACTGGTACTTCTCAGCTCCTTAGGTTTCCACACCTCCCTTTGAATGTTTCCACCTTCGGTGTGAAACCTGTAGTTATAAACAAGCTAAGGCTTCAGACGGGGAGTTTTCTTTTCTTAAGACCCATACATGGCAGTCTCAGAATCATTGACCCCTTATGGGATCTGCGCATTGAAAATTGCTGAGCTAGGCAGTTGCTGTGGAGATCAAAGAAACTGAAGACTTTAAAAGGACGGCAGTGGAAACACTGCTCAACTAGTACACCAGTTAAATAGAGAATTTACTGTGGAATTACTGTGCTGCACTCACTTTTGTTAGTACTCTCTTACTGCTTCTAGTTTTGTCTCTAGCTTCTTAACGAAGAACTGACAGTAGCTTATCTTTCAGGCTTCTCCAGGCTGTGTTCAATTAGATCTTTCATAGGGTCTATTTAACCATCTCCTAAACAAAGCTGCAAGTACAGCATTAAGGCAGTGATTCCTGCTCTGTAGGCTGTGGAATAGATACAGCATGACATAGCAGTATAGCTGCTGACAAGAAGTGGTAAAGGCTGACACTGGTCTTTTGATCCCACAGTTTGGGAACCCTTCCTCTAAGCTGTGGCAAGCCACAGGCAAAAGGGTTTGTAAAGGAAGAGTGTTTGTCTTTACTGAAATTGTTATCAAAGAATATTGTCTGTGCATTATGCAGGCAGTGCCTGATGAATAAAACTGGATATAAAGGCATGGGAATGATATTTTTTTTTTTTTTTTAGGTAACAATTAGAACTTACAGCTCTCTGGTTTTAAGGCATTAGTCTTGATGATTGGTTTCTAAAGTGTGTTTGTGAGAATATATAGTAAATTAATTCATCAAATGCTTCCTTTTATGTAGATTTACATTAAATACATTTCTCCCAATAGTGCCTCTCAGTTTATTTCAGAGTGTTTCATCATGTGGTAGGTGTTCAGCTTTGCTGAACTTGTAATAGGTAGCTGCTGCATAGCTCCCATTTCTGTGATACTGTTGGTGCTGACTCATTTAAGTATTAAAAAACCCCAAACTGGAATGAAAACTAAACACAACTCAAAAAGTAACTTATCTTCAGAGCAGATTAAAGTAAAACCCAGCCAGAGTTCTGGGGTGGGAATTTGTGCATGTGCATCTCTGTGTGTGCATGTACTTACACATACACTCGCACACATATTTTAAAATCCATCCTTCTGGTCACATGGCTTATGGTCATGTTTTCCAGTTTGGGCAAGGTTAGATGACAGTCTTGAACTTTGTGAGTCTTATTTCTCAGACTGATAGGATCAGGAATGCAGTGAGGTATGAACACTCGCTCCCCTGAGAGGTAAAGGCTTTCATTGCACATGAAACAATCTCTGAATGAAATAAAGAAAAAACAGAAAGAGTATTCATTCTTGTTTGACTTGGTAGGGACCATAGTCTATCCATGTTCTTTAGACAATGTCATTTTTTTATGGGATCTTTGAATAATGTCAAAAGAATGAAATATCTGACAGAGTTGTTGTATTTGTACTGTGTCATGAAAATGAGAAATTTACGTGGCCCGTGTTATTTTCAGGTTTGCTGTAAACTACCTACCGTAGTTATAATGACACCAGCCCTCAGAGAGGCAGCAACAAAAGGTCATGGTATCCACTTGTCACCTTCTTTGTCCTCTAGAGCTATGGAGTCTGATACAGCTTTGTGCATGGAAAATTCCAGAGCAGTGGAAGAGAAGATAAAAGAGGACTCCATCGCACAGATTACTTGCTCAGTCCTGGGGTTCCCCACTGCTGAGCCCAACCTCAGGAATGATATCTTCAGTGTGCAGAATTATGGTTCTCCACCATCCTCCAAGCACTATCAGTCTGTCTTGTTAATGAGTACAAATTCTGCGTTTAGCAACAAAACCGGTAAGCAAATGAAAGCGGGAGAGCCCAGTTGCTCCAAGATGAGAAAGTCATTACATAATGGTGCTGACACATCATTTGGTCAGATTAGTCATTCAGAACCTGAGGAACAGGTCAAAGGGGAAACATTTTCAGAGACCACATCTCCGAATTTGGCAGAAATGCAGAGACTTTTGGATTCAAGTGTAACTGAATCCAGTAGTGCAGAAGAAATGCAGCTTTTAAATGGTAAATGGTACAAGAAGAATGGTTTTTTGGGTAGGGCTTTGGAAGTCTGCGCTGAAACAATAAAAGGGGATTTATTACACCAAATTCTTCGTGGGCCTTCAGAAGGGATTTTGAGCTGCACCCCAGAGGAGGTGTGTGCTCGCTTACTCCAGTGTGTCACTAAGCAACAAATGGAAATCAGTCGCGCCAAAAGAACTCAGAAACGTTTACAAATGCTCCTGGCAAAGCATGTTATCAAACACTGTGATCAGCAGCTGAAATGCTTCGTGAAACATCAGCTACAAAGAATGAAGGTTTTCCGTGAGCCAACCAGATTTTTGAGCGGTAGCTCCCTCAGGTGCACTGAAGGTTGGCATGAAAACAGCACGACTACTTTGGAGAGTAGTTTGAGTACGGACATACAGAACGGAGTTAGCATTGCACCAGGTGAAGTCCGGGGGTTTGCACTTTCTACTGGAGGGCTGCTGTCTCGTGTGGAGAAGGATCTGGACTCTGATGCAACATGTAGCAGCTCAGATGAAGATGGTGAGGAACAGACTGTAAGAACAACAGTGGAAGCGTAAGTGTTAAATTCCTGCTAGACTCATGTGCTTCATGCTTATAAATCAAGATGGAAGGGTCTAGACCTGCAGATTCCTTCTTGTGTGAGTAACCTCACTCAGTGGATAGTCCTACTGAAATGAGCAGGACTACCTGTGTGAACTAGGTTTGGCAGGGGCCAGACAGAAAGTAAGCTCTTCTCCTAATTACAGCATTTAAGGAATGGTTACTAGACTGTAGAGAGCTAGATTTTGTACTGCACTCTATCAGTTTGCATTACATTAGTACTGCTAATTATTCAATACTCAGTTGGTGCTGTAAATCAAATAGTGTTAGCAGTGCTGTTAATGATATTTTTGGATGGTATGAAAATAATTTTAATTTTATTCTGGAGTTATTAAGAATTAGTCGATGTTAGGATCTTGAAGTCCACTGTGATGTGATCAATAGTAAAAATGAACACCTGATGCAAGTGTCAAGCCATCCAATATTTGGGGATTATATACTGAAAAAGTTTCATTCTTTGAATTATAATTTTAAAAATGTTAATTTACTTACTGCAGTTATTTTGCTACTCTGAGTGAAGCTAACAGTGGTGTTTTTATTGTTGCTGGTATCTTTTTCAAGAAGAACCAGAGGGAAATTAATAACATTAATATTGTCTTGCATTGGCCCAGCTCCTGTCAGCATAACCTATTGTAGGTTTGAAAATCTCTGATGGTACAGCCTCTTTTGCTTTTCTTCCCCCCCCCCCCCCCCCCCCCTCTTACCTTGCTACATTATTAACGCAATCTCTTTGGTCAAGACATTTTAGCAAGCAGTGAAAGGACAGCTGCTTTCACCTTCCTACAGCTGGAAAGAATGGAGTATGTCTTAAGGACTGTTAGGAAGTGACAGTCAGGACAGTGACACATGGAACAGAGCTTCACACAAATGCAGGAGCTGGGTAGGAGCTTCATAGCACCTGTATTTCTAGCACTTTAAGTCAGGACTGGTTTTGTGTTTCCTGATCTCTTATACTTTCTGCCGTTAGGGAGTGTCCAGAAAGACTTAAGAGTGACACTGGTGTTTGAGGAAAAATAAACACTTAACATATTTCTTAGTCTGTTTCTTGAAAAGCATAATGTTCAGAAGAAATCAAGGAAGCTCCATCTTAATTGGAAGAGAGCTGTGACCTGTTACATGTTACAGCTTCAGTTGGGGAAGCTTCAGTATAGCGTGGTTGTATCAAATCGCTGCTGTGTTCCGTTAAAGTCTGTAGGCCTGGAAATCAGAGAAGAGAAAAAGTGCAAAGTAAGAACTAGTTTTAATTTTATTTTACATTTTGTCAGAATGGTAAATACTGTACCAAAGTCCAACCAAAGTGTGATGACTTGCCAGCTAAGTTAGTATCACCTTAAATATTTGAGTTTGCAAAAGAATTATTCTCCCTTTGAAATATTTTGATGAAAAAACAGCATTTTTGCCTCTTCCCAGCGTAGGAGAATCCACATTCCTCTCCTAGATGATAATAGCTCTGCCTCTGGGATTCTTATCTTGTGATTACATGAACTGAAAAAGAAAAACTGATGAGAAACTCTTGATTCTTGAAGGGTAGTGGATAATGTAAAACTTGGACCGAGCTTCTCTGTGAAGTTTTTCTTTTTCTTTCTTGCCAGGGACATTCAAGTTTCCAACTGCCTGTCAGTCTTCTACCTTTATTTCTTCCTGTGGCTTTTGAATTCCT
This sequence comes from Falco biarmicus, assembly GCF_023638135.1. Taxonomy (NCBI): domain Eukaryota; kingdom Metazoa; phylum Chordata; class Aves; order Falconiformes; family Falconidae; genus Falco; species Falco biarmicus. Next base: position 11,978,957 of record NC_079295.1, read on the forward strand.
GAAGTTATCTTTCCACTTAAGGCCTACTCGGGTTGTTCTATTGCACTGACAAAAAATCCACGGAGGATTATTAAATACAAAGGCACCACCTTTGGCGCAGGAAATCCCCAAGCTGCTGTTGCTGGCAGCTGAGGGTGTATTCTGGAGAAGCACTGCTCCCTCCATGCCTGCCTGCCCTGTTGTAAGACTGTTATCTTGGCCACTGCGAAGAGGCAGGAGACTGGGTAGATCATCTATAGTCTGACTCAGTGCAACCCTTTATTTGTGGGTTGGTTTTTTCCCTCCCTTTTTTATGTTCTTACTGCTGAACAGCAGTCGGGCAGCAACGGTGACAAGGTTAGCGATGTACATTAGCTAAGGCCTTGCAGCATTGGCACTGTGAGGATCACTGCTGTTTGAACTGTGCTGCTGGGCCAGCAAGCTCAGAGTTAAAGTACTACCTAGTTTAAGTAGAAGACTCTTGTCTGTTTGTAAAGGCTGAAGCAATAGCTTGAATTAACATTGCAATGAGGACTGGCTGTCTCTTAGTTGAATTTGTCATTATCTTCAGCTTGGAATGGTTTTCTTCATTTCTCCAACTACCCTAAGATTTGTCTTTATGGGTAAAAAGGCTGCACTTTTTCTTCTGGGTGACAAAGGTAAATTGATTATCACCAGCGCAGCTGCTGAGATTTGCAGTTTTCTGAGGTTTACCACTTTAAGGCTTTTTGGATTGCCTTTCACCTCGACAAAAGAAACAAAGTTAACATCCATTTCTATTTCTGCTAAGTGGATTTACATTCTTTGAAATGCCTTTCTGTCCTCAGGAATTGACTCTTAGTGCTTTCCAGAAATCATGTGATCATGTGGGTGAGAGAACACTCGTTTCCTCTCCTGTGGCTTATTTTTCATAGTGAAGACTTCTACTGACCTGGAAAGACTCTTCTTGTGTGATATTCTTAATGCTTAAACTGTAGATGTTATCAGGTTCTGTTATGCACTGATGAATGGGAAAAATGGTTTTGTTTTGCCTATATCACAGTATACTGATTGCATTTAACTTGAGGGTATAATCATGTTGGTGGCTGGTCATTGTCGTGACTGCAGTGCTTTTTATCCTTTTTTGGGGGGGAGGAGGTGTCAATCCAATGTGCATGGGGGGGCAAGAACCTGCAGTTACCATGTTTACCTGAGAACAGTCTGTTTCCCATCAGGAGGGAGAAGTTGATTCCGGCTCCAGTTCTTCACGGTAGGAAAAAACCTGGAGCTATTTTTAGCATTATGAACCCGTTCATTCTCATTATCCTGAAAAGAGTTTTACTCAATGAGTGTTGACATAAGCTTTTCTGAGCTGTATCTCAATGCTTTGTGTCTCAGGTAAGATTGTCTTTATCCATCTATTTCAATACCATTGTTGTTTAGTTGCAAATGGCTGTTATAAGATATTTAGACCATTGTTCATCCTTTGTGCTTTACATAGGTGCTGTCCTCAAGACAGGAAAGATCCTTCATCTGTTGGTGAATTCAGTTCTTCTAGTTGACAATTCACAGTACTTATGTCTAGAAACTCTAGTTTCTAGAATAATTGGAAAGCCTCATTCCATTTCAAGAGCTTAATCGAAACACATTTGGTCCTTTGAGTATTTACTAAAAAGAAATTAAAAAAACCCCAGTTGGTTCTTCTCAGGAATTTTGTCATTTTGCTGCTAGTGTCAGCTCATGAATGTCTTTAACCTGCCACTTTTCATGGAGGATTTCTTAGGCAAAGCACCAGATTTCCATCAGTAATTTGTAGTGTATTCTAGTACCATTCCAGCTTTGGGTGCAGGAAGTTCCCAAGATGCTCATAGGGGATACGGTAGTACTCCCCTTTGGTTTCTCAAAGGCAGAAGTTAGGTGCTGTTCGCTAGCTCCCTTTTAGGCATTAGCAACCAAAGTGGATGGAGGGCCCAAGGAGGGCATCACAAAGCTGACCATAAGTAATTCCTTCAGGAATTCACAACTAACATCAACCACTTGAAATGCAACATGGACAACATTTCACCAGCTGAATTTACTTGGAACTTGTTGATCTTTGTGTTTCATGAAGATGGAAGATTATTCATAGAAACAGTCACAGATTTCAAATAAGGTGAATTGGGGGAGGATGTGAGCTGAAAGTTTTTTTCAGCAACACAGCTCTACTCTGGGAGCTATGTATTACATCCTTCCAGGCCAACTTCACATTGTTATTTGTGTATTTTGTGCGTATTCCTGATGTGTTTAGGAAGTTCTCGTTGTTTACAGTGTACTACAAAAGTCCAATGCTGGGGTGGTTATTTGAGAACCTTTAAAGTTGCAGGGTGTAGAGTTTTTCTTCTACACGCACTATGTGTATGATCTTCTAGAATCGAAAGATAGATCATCTCTGGGGTTTGTCAGACACAGCTGCTTGCTCTATCAAATAGTAATACATGTACCTAATTGATCAGGGAGAAAACCTGCTTACAATAGATTTTTCTGCAAAGTAAGTAGCTCTGTCTACTCATGAGAAGTCCTGTGCCCTGTTTCTCTAGTCCTCCTTCCCCCATCTGAATACAGTCCTTTTGCATCATTTGGTGGGATTTTTCCCTTCAGAGATATTTTCATGCTTTTCCTCTGATTTTTTGGAAGACATGTTTTACTGATTATCCTCCAGCAACCTCAGGCCTGATGAAGAAGCGCTATTATATTTTTCCATGCTCACAGAGTTTATTGTGCCTGGAAACATTTACAATGTGCAGAGATAGTACCCCCCATTCCCCCCTTCTTTTTCCCTTAGACTGCTAGTTGGAAAGGGAGAAGATGGGAAATCTGCTTTTAGTACAAATACTTGGTTGGGAGGGGAGCAGTAAGGCAGAGAGAATACAGGAAGGAAGAAAATATTATGACTAGTATCTCCAGTTCTAATCTGTTTGTTCTAGATTATTTTCCATTTTTCCTAGCATTTTTTCTCATGGCTAATTGAGCAACATCAATGCAGTTCTGCAGGCCTCACTATAGAAGGCACTGCTCAGGGGCTGGGGTTTATTGCTACTCTTTGAGCCACATTATAAGGGGAAGCTGTTTGGTTTTGCAAGGTCAGATCCTAATTTTCCACTCTGAGCTGTAATTTTGCTTCATACCTGATCTGAGAAGTCAGTTCTGTTTTTGGGAAGAGGAGGAAGAAACTCTGCCAGGACTAAATACTGCTCTCCGTTTTTCTTAAGCACAAAACCCCAATTGTTTCCAGTTTTTAAGACTTTTTTAGTTTACAGGTCTGGGAAATGTCTTATTTGCATAGAAAATTAATGTGAGGGCTTTTGAATAAGTATAAATTCACAGGTGCTAATAATGCTGATTTTGGAATGGTTTATACATTGCTTTTTCATTAATTCCGTTCTCTTAATTCTTGGCTCCCATCACTAGGATGTGGGAGGAGAATTGTTACCAGGGAATGAAGGAAAAGATAGCTTTATATTACCTTCTACTTTTTACTCTAGGGATACATGTATTATATCAGAATATTTTCAACCTCACTTGGTTGGATTTCCATAAGATGGATTTACAACTTCTTTAGGGTCCCACATGCATTTACTGGTTTTCTTTAGAGATCTCATGTACAGTAATAATAACTTGCTTTTGAGCAAGACTTCCTTCTCACAATACCAGAGTAATGTTCTTGTGAGTGAGGATTCTGATTTCTAACCTGTAATTACATTAATATTTTTGCAGCTGCTGAAAGCAGACTGAAAGGTTTTAATGAAAGGCAGAAGGTTTAACAAGTTGTAACCTGCAAGGGAATCTCAGAGCCAGGAATGTCAAAGCTTTTGAGCTGGATAGGTGTTGGATGCATATTAAATAAAAAACTTGGCATTACTTTTCTGAATGGCAATTTAATACACAGTGAACATAGTATAGTAGAATAGAAAATAATAATCAGACACACGCGTGTACATGGAAACCTCGCATGCTTAATTAAATGGTAGACAAGAGTTTAGTGCTTAGTGTCAACTGCTGATTAATCAGTGCTTTATGGCTAGCTTTTTTTCTTTTGCTGTGAAATGTGTTTGCTTTAATTAAAATATTTGTTTACAAACAATAGTGAACTGTCTTTTTAACACCTTGTAAAGTGAGGGCAGCATTATTTCATTTTATAGATAACTCTGATTTCATGAGAACCTACTTCAAAGGGATACATCCAGTGCCTTTGAAAATCAGCATACGTGGGCCCCTGATACAGGAAATCATTTAAATGCTTTCCTTTTCACATGAAATAAAGAAGTGTGCGTAAAGATTTCCCAAAATAGGAATGCTCTCCTGTAACAGGGTTTCATTCATACAGCTAAATATGGGTTAGGAATGTAACTTTAGATGTTGGATTTAAATATATTGACCTGTGCTCTTTTTTACTGAAACTGAAATAAGTGTAAATTATTTTATTTTCATCAAAAGATTTTACCTAGCTGTTGTGGGTGCAAAAAAGTTTTCTGTTGGGAAATTTAAATCAATTTAATTTTCAGTTAGCAAAATTTTAATTACTGATTCTGGTATTGAAAAAAAATAAACCTGAACATCCATGTTTGAATATATGAGCATTATAACACACACCCCTCCCTCCCTGCCCAAGGGGGTAGACTGGGAAGCAGTGAAACTCCACCCCAAGCTCCTACAAAATGCCCAAACCAAGAAGGCTGCAACTGTTCAAACCTACGTTCATTATAGTCTCCACTCCCTGTTCCTGCAGACCAGACTGTAGGGTTTTAACCTTGTCACAAACTCCATCCCTGCCCTGCAAAGCAGACAGCCAAGTACTAGTTGGTTCCTCCTCTGCTAATCGAAGCGTGCTTACAGCAACTGCAGGGGGACCAAAGGACTCTGTGATGTACCGGTGTGTTCCCAGGGCAGATGCCAGGTCACTGCTGGGGCAGCGCTGCGAGGGGCTCACCCCGACCAGGGCTTTCACACTCGGCACGGCCCCTCTGCAGCTTCCTTTGGGTCCCGCAGGTCGGGTGGGTCCAGGCTTCAGGGCTTGGAGTAGGACCTGTCCCAGCTCTGCTCAGCTGCCCTCCCACCCAGAGGAGTGCTTTGGGGTTCTTCCAGCTCTCCTGTTAGCCCATTCCCCGCAGCACCCCCCCGACAGTGGTGGGCCTGTTGTTCACACCACCTGACATCAAGGCACATCCCCTTCAGTGAGGTGAGGGACAGCAGGAGGTGAAGGTTAGTGTGTGATGGTGCTTTTGCTGCTGTTGCTCCCCGTTTCTCACCCAATTGCTCTGCTGTGGGCTTCCCCCACCAGTCACAGCCACTTCTGAGTCTCCTCTCAGTCCCTGCCTGGGCAGTTTTCCCCTGTTCTGCAGGGCTGCAGCCCCTCCACTACCAAAAACCAGCTGATGATTTCCAGCGTGTCTGGCATGCAGGTTCTGAATCAACTGTTAGTTGTCTATCCAAAAAGTCTCAAAAAAGAATATGCTTTGTATTCATTTTGACATTGAAATCTGATACTGTATATAGCTAGAAAGAAATTAGTTATAAGCTGGAATTAATTATGTGAATTTCACCTATTCCTTTTGAGAACAGATGTATAAATTTGGGGACCAGCTTCAGTGGCTGGACAGCATTGATATGCTACTTGTATGCTGTAATAACGTTCCATTTGCACATGTCTTTAAAGGAATATATTGTAAGCTCTATCGTATTTTATGTTGCGCGTGAGATCCAGACATAGCACTACTTTCTTGATTTCTTTTTCAAGGCCAGTTGTGTAATAGTTACAGAGATTTCTAGGCCTGTGTTCCCGGTGTTTTGTTGTTAGTCTATTGATGTTGTGCCATTTCAAAGGCAAGAAAAGAATCTTGTTTCCAGGCAGCCCTGGTGTTCCTGAAGTTTCTTTCTTTGCATGTTAGAACTACCTGCTTCTTTGCTCCATATTGGTCTGATTTACAGCATGCTGAGGTTTAGTGGAGGAAAGTGGGATGCTGGGGGAGCCAATGGAATCTTAAAAATTTATTTTTAACAAAAGGCATTAGCAGATTTGCATTTTGCAATGTATTTTTTTATTTTATTAAAAGAGAAACTGGTGCTGCTTGTTCATCTTTTGCAGGTTTTTACTTCTTGGGCAGTTAATATTCTAACTGACCCCACCTTCACTGACCAATCTGGCCTTTTATCATTAACAGCTCTAAAGAATTATGTAAACAGAATTGAAGATGACAAGCACCTACCAGCCATTGGAAAAGTTCAGCACTGTAACAAACAACACTGTTTTAAGAAGCTGAACTTTTAGTTTCTTTTGCTAAGCCCTAAATTGAGTTACCAATGCAGTGCAAGTATAACAGTTCAGTTTCTGATGTAAAACCTGTAGTAATAGCGTGATTCTTTGCAGAAACCCTGTAGCAGGCAAGTATTGGCTGTAGCATCTCTTCAGTTTGGAAGATGTGATTTCTCAGATGAGAGAGCATACAAAATGCTTATGAAGTTTCGCCTTTGCTATCCAAGCGCAAAGACTTTTCCTTTTTATATTGTCAGATTTCTTCTACAGCCTTTTTTTCCTGAATATTGCTTTCCTCTTCTCCCCTTCCCACCGTCCCTTCTAAACTTACTTGTGGAAGATGTAAAAATCTTACTCTGTTGCAACTTGATTTTTTTCCTCCACTCTAGTTCTGTACTACGAATTTTCTCTTCAAGGGAAAATCACAGGTATGGTTGATAATTTCTGGTATTACTGCATAAATACTTCAGGCCTGATGGTTTAGCAGAAATATTCAGCTGGATGAAGTTTTTTGGTTTGAGAAGATAGATTGTATATTATGTGTTAGTATCAACATATGTTATTGGATGCAATTCTGAAAGTATTAAATGGTAACAGCATGTCAGCGATGGTGGGACCAGGCGTGGGTGCCAGAAATTGTTGTGATAAGCAGTTGCCGATGTCTGTAGATGATAGGGAGAACTGTAACCCATCTGTTCTGAAGCTGTGTAGTGTTTCAGAGGAAAATCTCTGCCAGGTAAAAAATTTCTGTTAAACACCAAAGAAGATAACAACCCTGGAGGCTCCAGAAGAATGACCTGATTGCAGATCTTTGCAGAGATTGCAGTATAATTTTGAGTACCAGAGAACTTCCCTTAATTGACTGCTTTTTAAATTTATTTATTTTTTTCCAGGGCATAGCTTGACTTGGTGCTGGTTGTCACAAAACAGCAGCATATTGCTCTCTGCAGTCAGACTGCAGCAAGCACTCCTGGATTATCTGAGCAACGACTGATAGCGAACTGTCAGAGTAAATAGTGTTTTGTTGTGTAGTATTGATCAGATATGATACCAGAGGATGATATTCGTTGCAGTTTGTTTTAATCTTGTTTGCACTCTCGAATGCATAGGAGAGACTGAGTTCATAAAACAGCACTCAGTTTTTTTTAATCATGTGGTTATTATGGGTTTAACCGTTAACTGGTCCAGGGGAATTAATACTTCAACAGCAACTGAAGTTAGTTCATTCTTAAAACAAACATTAAGTAGGTGTGCTGGAAGAATTAGTCCTTGAGAAAGCATTTACGGGTCATTTCATAGTTGGACATGTTTGTTCAGCCATTACAAGTGTTGGAAGTTTTTGTTGGGAGTGGGCATTTTTATCTTGTGAGTAAAATCTAGATAAGATTGTCTAAAATACATGCACTACATATCTGGATTCACCTAATTTAAATTTTTCATATGATGCCATCTCCTAGTTTTCATAGGTAATCTCTTATTTACTGTCAGTGTTTGCAGAGAGAAGAAAAAATGGACACATTAAATTTTACCAGCGTGTTGACAGAAGGTATCAGAAGCCCTGTGCTCACCTTAATGGCTTGCAAGAAAATGCTTGTATTCAGGCCAGCTGCTTTGTGAGCATTGCCATGTGTAGTCACAGGAAAACTGACTGTAGTGTAAAATTAGGGGCAGCTCAGGAAATTCACAGGCTTGCAGCTCTGGTCGTGGGAGAGCCCCACACCATACTAATATGCTGTTGAGCATTTGTGATAGAGTTGCCATGTGGTGAATATTAACTGGTTTGTATTTTTCTACAGCTGAGTGAGCGTCCCAAGAGAATTGGGAGCTCTGTGATTTTTTTTCCCCAGTGTGTTAAGTCTTATGAAATTCATTGTGAGTCATATGCTGTCTGGGTAGGATTTAAACATCTGAAGGACTTTCTGATTTTTTGCTTTTCAGTTGAGTCCTTCATCAAAATGATAAACTTCTGCCATTGTTTCCAGTGACTCCCACCAAGGAATGTAATTAGCTCTTTATCCTGAGTGTAATCAGTCTATAGTTGTATGAGTTGCTTCTTGCTCCCAAATACTTCACTGTCACATGGTTGGCAACAGGCCTTTGATGGCCCAGGAGTTTCCAGTGAGAGGAGGAGATGAACCAGCAGGGATGGTAGAGGTCAGGATCATGGAGGTGGTCACTTCTGAGCTAACTCTTCTGGAAACTGAATGACAGAACAACGTGGATTAAACTGAAGGGGACATGGCCTGGCAGAAAGATCGAAATACACTGTGTTAGGAAACTGAGCAGAAAATGTAAGCAGAAATGAGGAATAACTGCCATTCTTACGTTTAATGCAGAATTTTGGAATTGGAGAAATTTTTTCCACCCTCACTATGTGGGTGCCTTGTTCTCTGGGTTGTTCAAGTTTGAGGATGGTGTAACTAGAAAACGCTGGTATTCTTCAAAAGCAACCTTTTGGAAGGAGGCTTGTGTTTTGGGTTGGCAAACCTGCATTTTGGAGTTTTGATGTGGGTCTGTTGCAAGCATGCTCCTTTCCTGTTCAGTAGGAAGCATCCTGTCATTGTCCCTGCAGAAATGTCGTGGTAGGGTTATATTACTTGTTCTCACTGTGAGTTACGAGGCTGGAAGGCCTTGATTTCCTTTTAATTTTCAGGTTATAAGATACTTGTGGAGAATCTTGCCTTGGGCACAGGACTGCATGCTATAAAACACTCTTTCCTATGCTTACAATCCCTATTTGAATCCTGGATACTTAACAGAAGTATCAATCCCAGGTTCTGTATTTTTTGTGCATTTTAAACACTACTGTGTTTCTGCTTCATTATTTATCAAATAATGATCAGGCTTCTTGTTTTGTTTGCTTATAAAAGTAAGATATCCCTAAAAGATTTAAATTCCACCCCTTTTCCTCTCCTGTAAACAAACAAACAAAAAAACCCAACCAGACACAAAACCCAAACAACAGTGTGTGTATGTAGCACAGCAAATTTATCTTGGTTAGCATTAAGGTTGCCTGGTTTTGAGGACAGACTGATCTTAGGTATTGGGACAACATAAATCCTACCCACAACGTAATGGAGGCACTGGAAATGCTTCTCATAGTCCTCTTGCATTCTGTGATGCTGCTTTAGTTACATAAAAGCATGGTCTGTTCTCAATTCTTTTTTCTCTTTTGGGGAAGTTGAGAGGGCCGAGTGGTTCATCCATATACAATCATAGAATTATACAATCATTTAGGTTGGAAAAGACCTTTAAGACCATCAAGTCCAACCATTAACCCAGCACTGCCAAGTCCACCACTGAACTATGTCACTAAGCACCAATTCTATGCATTTTTTAAAATGCCTCCAGGGATGGTGATTCTACCACCTCCCTAGGCAGCCTGTTCCAATGCTTGACCACCCTTTCAACAAAGAAATGTTTTCTAACATCCAATCTAAAGCTCCCCTGGCGCAACTTGAGGCCCTTTACTCTTGTCCTTTATTCTGTCCAGAGATCATGGCTAAAAACTTCTTTCATTTTAAGCAACAGTACTGACTGTAATAGTGTATTACTTAGTACTCTTTACTTGCCTCTTCGGCCTCAGCAAAACCAAGTAGCTTTGATGAAATGCTTACACTACTTCTGCTGGTATTGATGATACCTAGCTGAATTCTTTCCGATACTTTGGAGTGACACAGTACAGTCTGAATGTCCACTTCCTAGTTATACTTTTGATCATACTTTGTCTGTCTTTGTGTCTCTGTTCATTGTGGCTTGCTTGTTCTTCTGCATTTCTTTCTTTCTTTCTGTCTGTCTGTCTGTCTGTCTGTCTGTCTGTCTGTCTTTCTTCTCTTGCAAGTTGTGCAGGATTGACCTCCTGCAGTTCAATGAGAACAGGGGGAATGCAAGCCAGTATCTCGCATGGAAACAAATTGTGCCTTTAATGCAATTCCAGAATGTTTTTCTGGAGAAATCTAAATGAGATGTTTTATTCATACATAGTCAGTATTGCTCTGTTCTCTTCCAATTCTAACGGTCTTGGATGAATGCAGGAGATCGTCTGCAGATTCAGTCATTGCAAGAGCAATAAGTTTATATGTAAGTTTAATATTTCATTTTGCAACAGTACTGAACATTAGAACCTTTTGCAAATGTAATGTGGTTTATATTGAATTGTCAGCAGAAGAACAAATCTGAAATTCCTGTGGAGGATGTAAGATGTTAGACAGCACAGAAACCAAGTGAAGGTGCTTTGCAAAAGGAGCACACCAGAAGCAGGACAGACAGAAACTTTTTTTTTCTTGTCTCAATCCCAACAGAGAACCAAGGCAGGAGCTTCTCCTTTAGCATCTGCTCCGACTTCCTCCTTCAGCAACAGGCCTGGTTATTTTTGTAATTGGTTGGTTGTTTGGTTTTGGTTTTTTTTCTTCTCTGGATTTGCAGAATTGATTAATTCATTGGTGCCACCTTGAAACAGCTTTCTTTACTGAGTGAATGTTACGCTCTCTCTAACATCCCAGGAACAGATTTACAAATATTTTTTAAATGTTGTTATTTTAATTGCAGTAGTGTGTTATCATTTGTCACTTGAGTGACTGTACTACTTTGCATGCAAACAGTTCACTTCAGGAGTGTGGGGATTGCTTATAGCGATTTTATCTTCCTCCGAGGAGTTACAAGGTCTAAATAGTTTGTAGAGAAATAGAGGCAAAGATGGTAAATAAATAATGCAAGATCAATCAAATATGAGCGACAGAGATGGGAACAGAATTTAGCAGTGCTTTCACCTCCTGTCCTGTAAATGCGAACGCAGGCTTGCTGCCTTGCCTGAGCTTCCTTCCTCTTCCCTTGGGGCAGTGCAAATGTGTGTGTCTGCAAGGCATCAAGACTGGGAAAGCCATCTAGACTTAAACTTGCTTCATTCACCCTGGCCTCCACAGTTAAAATTAACCATGAGCAACTCTGTAATACATGTCACTGTGTAGGTGCCTGAGTGCTTGTGCAGGCACTGGGCATGGGGCAGCCTGGGCTGGCAGGAGAGAGAAGCTAAAATTGCTTCCTTTGGTGTGAGCTTAGAATGTCTGTGCTTACTTCGGTGGAAGCTCTTCCTTAGAGGAGCCTAAGGACATCATTATTACACTGTAATTAAAACCTGTTAGTTTAATTATATAGTACGGTTTAAAGCCTTAAGAAATACTTGCATATATACTTGTTTTTTTAGAATGAAGCAAAATATACATAATATATTCAACAGTGAATGCAATTAATTCAGGATTTATTATTGTGTTTAAGAAAAAAACCTGCAAACATGTTTTTGAAAAATAACTTGTGATTTCCTTGCTGCCATGCTCGTTTCATACAGTGTATGGGACACAAGACAAGCTCTGACCCTTTCCACTCCACTTGTTTCCCAGCTGTGTGAACCTTTATTTCTCTCATGTGCTTCTCCCTTCTCAGTCTGTTTGAGGATAGCTCACCTTTCTCCTCACACTGTTGCATCTAGCTTGGAAGGTAATTCTGTCAGTGTGATTACCTGGGCTTTCTTGTTACAATGTCCTGGTCTGGGGGGGGGGGGTTGTTGTTTGTTCATTTGTCTTTTGAGAAAGGAGTACAAGTAAGCACCGCAATACTCCTGTTGGGTTTTTCTTAAACTTTTTATTAAAATGATCAACTAAGGGATTTGTTATAGCCTTATTAAGCAGCTCTTTCTTAGGACTAACTTTTTGCCATCCCATGGTCCTGAGACAAATCCTAACTATTCCAGCCACCACACTTGTGTGAACACATTAGTCAATTGAACTGTGACTTGGGTCAACTAGTAATTTGGATCCCCCCTTTCCCCACAAATTGTATTTTATGACTTCCAGAAGCATAAATGTGCAAAAATTGTTCAATCACAGAGAAGTTCTTGGCAAGAAGACTTGGTTAAAGCCTAAGTAACTAGGGCTATTTATTATGTACTGGTGATAGTGGGGAAAACAGAGAGAAATAAGAAGGGGTTGTCAGAAAAATGAATATTCACAAGATGACTTCGTATGCCTTTTATCCTGGGACAAAATCACTAATAGAATATATAAAGCGCGAAGAAGTCCTTATGGTAGCTACTTATAGAGTTCTTTGAGTTTCTTTTTGATGGCAATCCACTTGTGATTACCTTTGCTTGCACATAGAATCTGGATTTTAACAGGACATTTCAATCTTCTGTCTAATTTTGTATGTTCATTTTGTCTGTGTAGGAGAGAGTTTAAGCTGGTTGTAAACTATGTGGGCAGATAGTTTATGTTAAAAAAGGGAGAAATTACGTATTTTAGAAGTAACCTACTGGAGTCTGTGTCTGTTCTTACTATTTATGATAACTAAAGTAGACTGAAAGTTCTGTGATTTTCAGTTCTGTTATGTTTTATAATGTCTGAAAATACTAGGATTCTCAAGTTTGGTGATTCTCTACTCATGCCAGGAAATGTGTAGCATCTTTTGCAGGGTGATGTGTACTTTCCTTTTATTGTAGAAGTAGTTGACACAAAATTCTGCATGAAACAATTGCGCTTGTGTGATGATCCTATGCCTATTTACTGGCATCTGCTTTTTCTTGTGTCTTTTGTGATACTTGAGTACTTTTCATTGGCTGGGGAATGGGGGATCACATACTTGGCCTGTGCAAAACTTACGTACACTACTATCCAGGATTTAAATCCAGTAGTTATCCCAATAACTTGAATAAAAGCTCCTCTTTTCCACAAGCTGGATTTTACAGTTCATTTAAGTTAGCTGTAACAAACTACTTTACAACTTATTGGGGAAAAAAACCCCAGTCATTTTCTTTAAATAAATTAATTCAGTTAATGGTAGGATACTAGCGCAAGTTGCATACTAAAATACTGCATTGTGTTGTCTCTGTTGCTTAAACTTACTGGATATTAAGATTATTTATTGAGTGGCACTGTTATGTCATTCATTTATTTAATATGTAGGTTGAGTAAAGTTTGCTGATACCAGTGATGAATTTGACATAATAAAGTTAAGCTAATCACAGTGTCAAGTACTGGGAGGCATCTTTTGTGTTACAAATTACACCTATTCGTAAACAGCAGTAAGAGTGACCTAGGTATACTATACTGACACAATTATATTTATAAAATAGCTTGAATGAAGGGAATTTAAGCTACTTGGGTTTTTTGGGCCGTGACTTGATATCTAGCTTGTCATTGCTGGATGGTATTTTATTTGATTCCAATTGTTAGCAAACAATATTCGTGGAAGCTTGTGGGAGGAAGTGTGGTGTAAGAATTTGGGTTCTTGCTGGTAGAGCTACTGGAATTCTTTACAAATCTGTAATCTGCATTAACCGATATAGTTTGGTAGTTTCTTCAGCTTTGGGTTTTAGAATACTGAACATAAAACCAGCTTAGCCTGGGAATAGCCAGTGAACATTGGTTGTACTGGTTTGGGCAAGTTCTGTAGTTACAGAAATAAGCTGATGTGAAACTGAATGGGTATAATCAGATATCTTTTGAAAGCAACTGAGATGCTTGCAACATGAGGCAGAGCAGCTGTCAAAAATGTTCTTGTGCAAATGTGGTTATCTTTATTTTTGGACTAACCAGCATTTTGTCTTCACAGCAGCTATACTTCTGAATGGAAGTGGCTTGCAGACAGAGCCAGAATTGGCAGCCGTTGGACGTGGCTTCAAGCCCAGATTTCAGAACTAGAATACAAAATCCAACAACTAACTGACCTTCACAGGCAGATACGTGCCACCAAGGTATTGTCTGTAAGCTCATAAATGGGCTTTTCAAGTTATCTTTTGACAGTGTTTCTTGTAATATTTATTTCTTTGGTTCCTTGTTGTTTGTTTGTTTTGCCCTAGAGTTCTTGTATCCATCCAGCCTATTGCATGCAAAGGTTAATAAGAAGGCCATCAGGAGCTAAAAAGTATTGTACCCTAGAGGCACCAGTACAGGACTGGGAGTTGGGAACTCTTACCTTCCTATCTGTGGTAGTTGGTGACTTTGTTAGCAACTTCCAGGGGCCCTGCAAAAGCTACTGCGTTTATCATCCTAGTTTTTTCACTCTGCAGAAAAGGCAAGATTTGTTTTTCTGGTGGGGTGCTTGGTTATTCAGTTTTGTGTTGTGGGGTTTCAGGGTGGTTTTTTTTTTTATTATTTACAATGTGTGTTTATTCTGAGGATTAGCTAGTTAATGTTTGTACAGCACTTTGAACAGGTCAAGGATTAATTATTACTAAAATTCCAATGTGTGTAACTCATGTACTAGTTTTTGTAAATCGAACTGGCTAGACAGTGGGAAAGTCACATTCCTAAACCATTAATAATCTATCTATCGATTTAATGGGTTCCCCAGGTCATTCTTACGTGTAAGAAGCCAAAACTTGTGATAATTCTGGCAGTGTGATACTGAGGGGGTTTAGAGGAGGGCTCTTCGACTCTCCATAGACGAGTCTCATGTAGGTTGTTTTATCTATGCTGGGGTCAGATAAGCACAGATGGAGAGGGGCCAGAAGATGCTTTTGATTTTATGTGGCTGAACATGAGACTTAGAGGGAGTTTAAAAGGAGAGGGAAGTCACCCCAGAAGGCATTTCCCTCTGATGACGTAAAGAAAAATTATCCCCTCTTCCCCTATTGCCTTCAAAGCCCTTCTCTTCATATTGAACTTTGTCTCTCATGCTCCAAACTTTTCCCCAGTCAGGTTTTTCGTTAAAAAAAACACTTGAAGAGCCTTCGTTTGAGGGTCCGTCCTGCCTCTGTGCTCACACAAGTAAAATTAGATTTTGTATCTTGGTGAAGACAAGGTGAAGGGTGAGAATGCCTGTATTTTAGTGTTGTCCTAAATAGCAGATACCTGCACACTGTTAAACTCAAGAGCTATCAGCCTTTAGGGTGGCATAGGTCTCATGAGCTGCAGAAGACAGAGAAATGAATAACAGAGAAATGAGAGAAAGAACATTCTTTTTGTCATGCGTTTTCTTCGCATTAGGTGGTATGTTGGCTTGTAGCCTAGTCATCTTCCTGGTGGGGATCTTTAGTGACATTCCTTTTTGCAAACTTCATGCCCCTTTTACCAGCTGTGGTGTTAAGTATTTGGCTTTGTGTCCCATAGTGAACGTAGACACATATTTTCTTAAGCAGCGATTTTTTTTGTATACACGTTTGTCGTACACCAGTGCAGCAGCTACAGAAGGACACACAGGCTGATAGAAGAGCTCTTTGTTTTCATTTAGTGACTGCAGAGTAGTTACACAATATCATTAGGATTTTTATGCTGTGTTTAATGGTTTCAGAGCAGTTTTTGTGTATTTTGAGTGGAAAAAAGTGTGATTCATAGCCAGTGAACAATGATTGCAAGCAAAACACCACTTCTCCAACACCATAATGCAATGGGAAGGGAGATGGTTAATTTGTGGGCAGTTTCCTGGCCTACTACATTGTCTTCTCCATCTCTATGCACGTAGAAGTAGCAGCTCTGGATCTTTGACAGTCCTTCCACTTTAAAAAAATTATAGCTGCAAAACAAAAAAATTCCACTTAAGGAGTGGGGGAGGTGGGAGTTCATTGTCAAACTCTACTGGTTGTAACCCATTTAACTTATAATTCCTATATAGTCACTATTAGTCTTCTAATTCTGTACTCTTCCTCTTCTGTGCCTATTCCGTCTCTCCCTCTTCATACAGTCTGTCAACTTGCACCTTCCTTTTCTGCTTTCATCTTTCTCTGCTTGGTCAACAGGACTCTGCAACTTAAAATATAATTCCAGTGGAAGTGTGGGGTGTGTCCCCCTCTTTTCACCACTTTCCTGTGTGTCTTCCTATTACTCTGCCTTCAGAATCTGTGTTTTAGACTTTTGTGAGGGTTTTTTCTCCACTCTCTCCGTGGTCATGACATATGATTCTTTCGCTAAAAAGATCTGAAGATTCTAAGTTCTGAAAGAGTCTAAAACTGTTGAGCTAGCTTGTCCTCCTGTTGTGGCACATAAAAATTAGATCTGTACTTGAATTTCCTTCAGCGTACTGCCTACTTTGTAATTTCTGTTGTCTACAGACTGTAGTATGATACTGTCTGGATTCGTTTCCATCTGCTGTAAATGGAAAAGCACAGATGATGGGCTACTACTTGATAAGTGCTTGATAAGGAACATGGAAAATCTAGCATTGAGTTGATTGAAATTCAGAATCTCTGTGCCCCTTTTGGGTACTAAATCAAGTCTTCAAGCACCTACATTTGTTTTTAGAGAATGTTTTTGTTCTCAGATTTGAATTTATAATTCAAACAGGAGAGTAAGTTAGAGACACAATGAGAACAGGACAATTTCACATTTTCTGCTAGTCTTCCCTTTGAAGTCTCTTTGAGACTTGCTTTCATGTTTCAGGGCAAGTTGCTGCCGAAGCAACAGTCAAGGTGTTAGTAAAACTACAGGATCCCTAATTTTCCACAACCACAATGTAGGTGAAGTTTGTCTTGCTTAAGGAAATAATACAGGGGTTCCTTGTGTTCACATGATGACAGTCTTGCTTGGTCTCACTAGGAATTAAAAATTGAGGCAGTGTAGTTGAATGGTCCCATTCTTTCAGTATCTGCTTGGTATTTGAGTAACAGGCAGTACTTAAAAGCAAGTAAGTTATTTCCCTTTCTTTTTGGTAGAAGTCTGCAGAGATTTGATAGTCTTTTCCGAGTATTAAATTGATTTGCTCAAGATAATAACAAATTAAGGGACTATTTGAGGAACTAGTTTTGACTGTTACAAAGTTATTTGTGCTTAGTATTTTGTTTAAGTTGTTGAAACAAACCAAGTGAGATGTTACCTAGGTTTGTATTTGACACTTGTTTTCTAATCTGTCATGTGGAAAATGCAATGGGGTTTCTTTTCCTAGTTCATCTACGAAACTCTTATTATTTCTCTACCATATACAGTTATATTTATCTTATAAGGTGGCATTCTAGATGATAGACCATGTCTGATACCACATTTGCACAGATTGTCTTGAAAAGCAATGAGATTGCTGTAGTATTTAGGATAGTTACCTCTGTAATTATGAAACTCTAAAAATGCTCATCTTAAAAAAATAAATTATTAAATTGTAAAAGGCTTTTGTTTTGAATCATATACATCTCTGCTACATAAAAAATAACAACCTTGATGTTTTGCTTTGAACGTGGATAGGAATAAGAGAAATAGAGCACTTTAAAATGCCTCCACAAAATTTATTGGCTGCAAAGACTGTAACCAACTTCAAATCAAAGGGTGATTGTTTCTTACAGAAAAACCTCTTAAATCAGCGGGCAAATGATCATATAGTTGCTCTAATAAGTATGAATTTCTGATTTGAATTTTGGCACAGATGTTTAAGCAGTGGTGTAACACTAGAGCAATTCCTGTTATAAGGAGTAGCATGAATGGTGCAGCTTTTCATTAGTGAAAATACCTACTATTTCTATATTTTAGCTGTTAAGTATATTTAAAATCTAGTTTGTGTGCTCCAAAGAGTTGCTGGGAGGATTTAGGGGGCATGTGCCAGGTTTGACTGCCCCTTAAAAATGATTTAGGAGGGTTAATCCGTTGTCAACCAACTGTGTTCAATTGCTGTTGTCTAGGGGATGGTGATCTTAGAAGAATTCCCATTTCCAAAAGACATTTTGAAGAAGCAAATACAATTGACAGACCAAGAAGCTTTATTAAACGCCACAGGGAATTCGCAAGCTGCCATTGAGAGACAGGATTCTTTGCCGGAGCATGACTTTGAAATGTCACCCAGCAGTCCTACCCTGCTTTTACGAAACATAGAAAAACAGGTAAAGTAAAATAAAAACTGAACGATCAATGGCGCCAAATGATTTACTTCAGAAATAGGGCAGGTTCCATGGTGATGACTTCCAAAAAGGAAGATATTTCGCAATTGAGGGTGCGTGCTGATGAATTGAAGGGCTTAAATAACTACATTGTACACCAGGTTTACAAATTAACCTTTTATTTCTGACGTGTCTGTGTTACCGCTTTGTTTCCATCAAAGTGGCCACATAACAACTTCTAATAGTTATCCACAAACCTGCCTCTCCTTTATAGTTAGGTTTAATGTAGTGTTGCCACAGATTGTTTCAGGAAATACTTAAGTGAGATGAAAGGGTACAGCTGAAGATGGAGGTATGTTGCATTTGAAACAAAACCAAAAAAGAGCCCCAACAGAATATAATTGTTGGTTTGTCTTTTCAAGCATTATAGGACTCTAGTTTGGAGCTGAGGAATTCCAGGTACTTAACAGGCATAGCGTAGGCGTAGCTGTGAGCAGAGTTTCGGTTCATGGTGTTCAAAACAGTCATTTCCAAGGTTAATTCCAGGAAATACGATATAGACTCCAGCAGGGTTTTCTTTTGCTAGAAAGTACATAAAGAATGTGGTAGGATCACATTGCTGAAGGAGATACAGGAAATTTGTTTTCAGAATGAATTTATGCAGTTAGCGTAAAGCAAACCTGACAAGGCCATTATGGTTTGTGAATATGTTGCTCTCTGCCGTACAAAATTCTTGGTCATATACACATTTTTAAATGGGATAAAAGTAGCTTTAGGTACTAATGCCTGTTCCTGAATCTCTGTGCCAATTTTTCTTATTTGATAGTCATACTTTCCTGTTCTTAAAATGCTTCCCCTGTTTGATAGATCTTATCCACAACAGACAGGAGTAAGGAAGCAATGAAACAGGAAATTTATATGCGCAGTGCTGGCAATTGCACAAGGTAAACCAAAGAGCATTTTTAGAATGTGGTGAATGTCCCCTCTTTAAGTGATTACTTGGAGAATTAAATACACTTTTCAGTAAGACATTTGACGATTAAAGTAATAGCGGTGTGTTGCCTGGTCCCTAAGTAGTTACAAACAGAGGTCTAAGAAATTTGATTACTTGGAAGTAAAGGTGTTCTACATTTAAGGCATCTCACAGATTACATCAGATTTCCTCCCTTTACACCACAAAAAGCTTGGGGGTTGATTTCCTTTTTGACTATCAGTTCTATAAATCAACTTTAACTCTGAAGGTCTGAGTTTCTTCTTGTTCAGTGTCAGGACTAGTGATGCTGTAGGCTGTGAACATTCACAGATATTCCCACAGAATTCTTCAGTCCTATGTTAAAGTATTTCTTTGTTAAAAAGAAACAATTTTACTTGTGAATAAAAAAAAAATTCATAGAGATTACAAAGCGACTGAGCCTGGCAATTTTTATTAATACTGTTTTCAAGTCCTTTTCATAGCTCTGTGGTGTTTAAAAATGTATATTTTTCCTTGTGATTTGGAAGTCTGCCATTGTTTCAGTGCTTTTATATTCAGTATAGACTTTGTTCCTTACAGATTGAATACTTTTAAGATTTTTGAGTCAATCTGCTGAATATTTTTCTGGCATCTTGTTTGCTTTGTCCAGACCTTTTTTAAATGACTTGCTATTTCTGTGCTTTAATATCCACCCCTGAATATTTTATTCTGAGACAAAATTTTTACCCAACTGCATCACTTACACATGAACAGAAAAGACATGAGTTGTAATAAAATGGAAAATAATTTCTTCTGCCTCTTTCTGCATAAATGGTAGTCCCTTCAAAGTGTAAAGAAAACTTACTGGGTAGCCTTTTGCAAGTCTTGTTTTAAACAATCTTAGTTATGAATGAAAATCCTACAAAATAATGTAAAAGTTTTTTTTTTAAAAAAAATTACACCATTTCAGATCCTTTAATTTCTGTTTAATGTGCAGAACACAGTTTCCTCTAAGAAAGCTATATTTATTGTCAGAATAACCTTTAAGGTTTGACATTTAAAACAAAAAAATCTTTGTGAAAAGATATCTGGAGTCAGTCCACAATTCATTGCTTTATAAAGAGTAATTCTTAGTCTTAACAAATTAGCTGCATTTGTTTTGTGGCAGTTCTGAAAGTCCGAGTGTTGGTGGGGTGGGGACTTCTGCTTGCTATTTTTGAGGATACGAGAAGATTTTAGCCATTCTGTCTGTAGTTATAGTAGTCCTCCTGTAGTTACACTTCCTTTTATAAAAACACCTTTGTCAAACTACAGTGAGCAATGAAGAGGATTTTTCTAAGAAAAATACTTGGAGTGAACAAAATGTACAACGAGTAGACAGCAGGCTTTTTTTTTTCCCTTGTTGAAATGCTTGTTGAATGGCCAGTTAGCTGCTCTGGGCTGCAGCTGTTGTAACATCAGCTGTAAAGTGTTCTGTTTCTTTTGCCTTTTTAAAAAAACTGGCTAAAATACTAAGATCTCTAATGTATTTTGTGTACTACTAACTCAAATGTACAAACAATGTGCTTGGCTGGTTGCTCAGGGTTGTGTCGTTTTTTTGTTGGTGGTGTGTTGTTGGGTTTTTTCTTTCTTGTATAGTTGAACATAATTGTGAATGAAAAACATGCCACACTTGATTATTCACAAGAAGAAACTAAATATGATTATTCCATGTGTGTGACTGGAATCCTCGGTAGGGAAAAAACCCCCAAAAAACCAGGACTGGATAAAAAGTCTGACTACCTTTTATTTTTTTTTTTTTTTCCAGAGTGCGCAACTGAGTGAAATCATTAGCAGCCTAATTGCTCCACTCAATCTGTCTCCATCGTCTTCATCTCTTTCATCCAAGACCTGTAGGCACAGACACCTGGTCAATGGCATCTCCTTCAGGTAGGTGACAGGATGGTAGCATTTTCTTAGATAATAACTTCTAGTAAAGTTATGTAGATGGAACTGATCATCACTACAGTAGTAAATCAGGAAAACAGAGCTGCTTTCTGCAAGCTTCAAGAGAAGTCAAGTCTTGCTTGTAAGGTTGAAAATAGTAGGGTTTTGTTCTTACATCGTAGAAGTATGCAGTCACTAAGTATATTTAAGTCCTGGGAAGATGAATGTATCTGTGAAGTAGTGAAAGGATACAGTAAGTAACACACTACTGATTATTTCAGAATTAATGCATTCTGTCATGATGACTACAACTTTATTTCTGGAAAAGCGATGAACTAGACTTTACTAGATTAGTCAAATACATAAGCGATGGCACCAGTGGCAGCTTCATTAATTTTAAACATACCAGTTGTCAATACAAGGCAAAATTTTCTTTATCAGCTACTTTTTCAAGAATTTGGAGATAGTGTTTTTCCATTTGTGGTCTTTTGTTCTGGATGGGTATACCTTGCAGGATGACTATAGCAGCTCAAAATTAATGTTGTGGAAAAATGTTTCTTAGTACTACTCCATACTTAGTAATTCCATCTTTTATTCAAAGATTTTAAAATACAGTACAGGCTGTAATCAGTGTCAAAACAGCGTTAAGGTAATTGACTATGGTCCTGTCTTACAAAAGACCTAGGTATGTATGTTGGGTATTTCTCCTGAGATACTGGTAATGTGATTTTTGAGGATGGAGGGGTTGCTGTTATTCATAGGTCTTAACTAATATCAGGTGGATGAAGAAAGTGTTCCCTACTAGAGCTTGGGGGTTTATGGTAGTGTCTGCAGCAGAATGTAATTCCCTGGCTCCCAGCTCCAAAAGGAGCTGGCTACACCGTCTGTTTCAGCAGCTTTGCCGCAGAGGCTGTAGCCTCCCACAAAGAGATTATAATGAGCAGCTTGGATGGGCAGCTTCTTTAACTGCCGTCTGTTCCCAAGTGATTGTGTGATTGTGCCCTAAATTTAAGGATGAAGGGGTCTTGTCATGTATCATTCATGCTCCTGACATATCAGTTGTTTACAGATAATGTAGGGGAAAATCAGAAGATTCCTCTGAGTTTTGGAATATAAATAGGCCTGAATTAAGAGTTGCTAATAGAGATGGGTATGTGGAAGAAGAGAGTAATTTAGGCTGTTAGAAGGCTGTGTTTGAATTTGTGACTTTTTCATGAAACAGATGAGGAGAAGGGTTCTGCTATTAAAAATGTTTTTAGGAGTGCATGAAGTTGACTTCATGATGAGGCACTCTAATGATGTAACTTCAAGCCACTTCTCTTCTGATTTATCAGGCACTGTCCAAAATCAGTCTTCTTTCCATTTTATGAGCAGCACAGTTGTTTGCTCACAGACCACTCTGTCTAAGGCTCGTTGTTTTCTACTCGTGACCTATAAAAGCCCAAAGAAGAATAGGAAGAGTTGGAAGACTTTCTTAGTGCTATAGCTCTAAACTGGAATCGGTGAGTTAGGTGTTGGAAGGGAATCTGAGAGACTTGCAGAGCTTTCTAGATGTCATCTTAAAAATCAGTTGAATAGTTGATTTTAATTTTTAACTTCTTGTGAAGTGTTTTGAAATCTGCAAATGAATACCATTCATTAAAGATGGTAAATAAACATGACATAGAGTGGTTATCATGAGAATCCTGCAGGAAAATTCACTGCCGCCTACTTCTTGGGTTTTTTTCCAGTTTTTTGTGGTATGTTGTTGTATAGTATTGTGTGCAATTAATTGAGACAGTTACAGACTCCAGTTAACTTCATTTCTTGGCTGCTTCTCCCCTTGTTCTTTCTAGAGCTCACTTTATTAACTACTAGAGAAAGTAGAAGCCAAAACTGAATGGAAAGTAAGGTGATTTTTTTGTTCTTGAAGAGGAAAAAAAAAAAAAGGGATTATAGTGACTTTTATTTAAGTAAATTATTGAAATTAATTGTAGGCTGTTGATGTGAAAGATATAATAGTCCATGTTTAAAGTATGTCTAAGTGTGTGATGGTTTGAGGTAATCATGGGGGGTTGCACTATGGTTGGTTAGTTGGACTGATCCCAGTGGAAATGGAAGTGTACGTATGATTCCTGGTTGATTAAATGTGGGTAACCTTGAACTGCCATTTGTCAAGGTCTAATTTCATTAGTGGTTTCCTTTTTCTATGTAGCTTTTCTTTGCCTAATTAAATCTAGATGTCAAGATTAGCCAGATGCATTGTATGAAGGTAAATGTTCATAGAAGCAGTTCCCTAAGCTAGCAGTAACCACTTTCTTATGAGAGGAATGAAAAAGTTCATTTCTTCAGTACAAATAGTGCCTGTCTGAAGGCTCACTGTGCATGTGTGTATCTGTGAGTGAGGTCTCTGCTCTTTAGCTAGGCTACAGAGCAAGAAAGGCCAACCTATGAGCTTTGGAAGGAATGTTTCAGCAAATTCATGGATTTTACATCTGGCAATGGTTCATTTTGCTCTTCTGTAGAATCACGTTTTGAAAACCACCCAAACTAAGATCAAAATAAATGGATAACTCAAACCTTGACTGGGAAGCCTATTTACACAAGTAGCAGGAAAACCATACTGCTGTGTACTGGAGCTCCAAGCCACGGAGCTGAGATCTTTGCTTCATCTGAAATTGGAGCTGTGCATTACTGCAGGGCCCAGGAGGGTAAATAGAGCAGCTGGCAGAGGCTGAAGAGAGATTATCAAAGACCTGGGCCAACCATGAGAACCAAGGCAGGAATCACAGAAGTTGAGGAGCTTTTTGTTCTAATTTACCTGTCCAAGTTGTCTTCCACATACCTCCCTCTTACATGAAAGTCTAGAAATAGGCCTTGTCACCACCTAACTTCAAGGCGGATAATTACAGAGAAAATATTTTTGAGAGTTCAGAGAAAATATTTGAAGAACTCTTTTGCATGGAGTTTAAACATTATTTTTCTTTCTCAAGCCTTAAAAATGCAGTGTTAGCATTAAAGATGTCATGCTTAAGTACTTGGGGCTTTTTCCAGCAGTTACTAATATGTTCCTTTAAATACTTTGTACTATCCCTCTTTTAATTAGCACATTTCTTTCATTGAGTCTGTGTTGCTTATTGGGATTGTTCTGGTGTGTCAGAAGGACAGCTCAAATTCAAGCCCATAAAGCCTTATTACCACACCAGCACAGCATGGGATGGTGTTTAATCATGCTTTCATAGCAAGTGCTTCTATTTAATAAAAAATGTACTGTTAGAAGAACAGTAAAGCAGCTTGTCAAAAAAGATGGATAAATGGCCTTGTCATAAATTCATTTTTATATTTTATTGTGTGTTACAACTTTACTAATAAGTCTGTGACTCGCCAGATAACGTTCATTAGAGAAAATAATCATTTGTGCAGATAGATGACCTGTTATGAATCAAGGCCAAAATATCTCGTATACTTGCACTTCTTAGGCAGTTTAGTTGCAGTCAAGGTCTTCAGTATTGTAAAAATAAATGCACACTTGAGTGCTCTTTGCAGCAAGCCTTCAGCTTTGCAGACAGATGTTGCTACAGCAACAAAATAAAATCAGGATACCTATAAAAGTGAAGTGCATTCTTCCCATGGAGTCATTCCCACCTAGTGTACCTTGTTCTGGTGAGCAGGCTGGCTGTAGATCGGTGAGAGTGATCCAAGGTTGTTATACATACAGGGTTTTCTACTGCTCTTAGCCCTGTGTTGTCACGTAGGTTTTGTGATTGCCTACTGTATTACCAAGGATGTGAGTACAGCAAGTGTGCGTGGAGGTACAGTTGTGGAGGGATGATGCTATAACACTGAGAGGGATTTAGAAGCTATAGACATGGGGAAATGCAGGTAAGAGTGAGAT
Organism: Falco biarmicus; assembly: GCF_023638135.1. Classification (NCBI taxonomy): domain Eukaryota; kingdom Metazoa; phylum Chordata; class Aves; order Falconiformes; family Falconidae; genus Falco; species Falco biarmicus. The sequence continues at coordinate 12,003,741 of NC_079295.1, forward strand.
TTCATTTTAATACAAAGCTTTCCATGTGCTTATGTGGACCCTGTCAAATTGTGACTGGAGCTGAGCTTGCAATCTTCCAAATCACCTAGGTCTCACCAGCTTCTAGGTCTTAAAGGCAGACAAACAGGCTAGACTTTCTTCCTTCCTCAAGAGCTTCCCTCAGGCTGGGCTTGAGTTCTATTGGCATGCCCCTGGAAGTGAAGTTTGATGGCCTTGTATTGGTTAAACTAAGCATGCAGTTCCTAATTTTGATATAAATGCTTCACAGTGAGTTGCAACCTCCATGCTGAATGGATGCTGGTTTGTAAAGCTTTACTCAAGTTTCAGTTCTTGAGCAAAACTAAAAAATCTTGAAAGTATTAGGGCAGGACTCCAGGTGTCCTTTACGTTAGCATGATTGCTGTCTTGAATGGAATGCAAGTCTGTAGGGAAATGTTAATTCCAACTTAAAAACATAGATGTTAGGACTGTTAGAAAGAGAGTTCTTGAATTTGGAAAAAACCAAAAATCATTACATGCTTAAGGGCTTAACTTCATTTTGACATTTGTTTCTGTGAGGCGGACAAGAATGATCAACTTCCTTTTGTGATCTAACATAGAATTAATCAACAAGCAAACAAATAATATACATGATTTTCTGGAACAGTGTGCTAAAACATTTTAGTGTTTATAAAATTCTGTTAGAATTATATGGCTAATGCTCATCAGCGTATGAAATCTTGACCTGTGCATGTGGACCGCATTTAATTTTTGTATTTCCTCTCCCCATTAATCATGAAATTGCAGAGCTTCAGACAACAGAGAGGTATCCTCTTCGAGCAGCTGGTTACTTGATCATCAGCACATCAAGAAAAGAAGAAGAGACAGGACAAGACTAAGATCTCTCTCCATGGCTAATGTGAGCACATCTGCCCGAACAAGGCCACTTCATAGTTTCCAGAAGAGGAAACTCTACAGAATGCACAGTGCCTGTTACAGGAATCAGCAGGTAGGCCCTCGCCTCTCTCTTCAGGAGACAAAACTAAAAGAGTCCAGCTGCTAGAGTCTGCATGTGCCTTGTCTGGTATGTCAGAAGAATAGTGCATGCTGTGCTGGTTATTTGTTACGTTCAGGGAGCACATAGTATGTGAGGTGGGAGTACTAGATGTGTCGGCAGGAGCTCAGAGTTAATGAGTTGAACTTAAAAATTAAAGATAGCTCAGAATCCTGCTTATCAAATCAGTTTGTTGTATGGCTATCTTTAAAGGCTTTGTACAGTCTGAGAGACAACTTGAGAGCTTCCTTGGGAGGCTTGACTGCTGAGGGAACACGCTACAGTGTAAATCAACTGCCTGCTTGTTTTCAGAATATTTGTTTTAGCTACAAGAAAGTTTACACAGCTGGTGGCACATTATTTTCTAGGAAATTAAATTGCAATATCTTAATCTTGTTTCTGTTTTTGCTGTTCCTGATCAGTTATATTCCTTTTTCATGACACTTTATGAATGCTTTAAAACTTTTAAAACTTTCCACGTTACGAAGGAATTAATATATTAAAATGGGGGGGGGGGGGGGAGAAGCATTGTCTGTTGTGCAGGGCAAGGCATAGCTCTTCATGTCTGATATTAATAGCATATTGCTGGTAAGAGTATATAATGAGTTTAGCTGCAGTGCCTAAAGCAACAGCCTAATTCAGAAGCAGAGACAGTATGCACTCATTTTTTTAGAGCAATGTTAATCCCAAGCGGGTTTAATTTCTTGATTTTACTTTGCCTTTTAAAAGTGTATTGAGAGAAATCTCCATGTCTCCTCAGCTAACTGTCTCAGATTTAATAAGTGTACCAAGTGGTCTGCGGAGAAATTTCCCCTGCACGGATGTTCTGTGTGAGTCTGCGGATTCAGCATCCTCTGCAAAATTGCAGAAGTGTCCTAGTTTAGCAAGATATTTTATTGAAAAACTGTCCGGTTTCTTATTAGCTTGACTTCCCTGGCAATGAGGCTTAAAGACTTGGCAGCCTGCCTCCAGGGTTTGATCGTGGAGGATGGGGGTGGAGGGTTAGAGTTTGAGAGTTCTACCTCCTAGCCACTTAGGCATTTCATCTGCCTTGCATTAACCAAGGAGGATGTTGCTGACTTGGACTTCCTTGTTTCCCATTCAGTCCAATCCATGTGCTGTTAAAAAGGTTGGAGGCCTTGTTCCCCAGCTGATGCCTCCAATACCAGGGCTTCTTGCTCCTCAGCAAGAGACTCCAGGACTTTCCCTTCCTTCTACTTAAACATAGGGGTTTCCAGTCCAGATGCAACTTCTAATCACAGGCTCCTCTAGAAGCCTGCATCTTGCAGGCTCAAGTATCTCATATTTCTACAAGCGCTGCCTGTGTCTCTGTCTTTTTAAAACTGGGCAGAGTTAGTGCAGTTCAAAGAATAACAGTAGAAGCTTGTGAACAGAAACTTTATCTCTGCAGCCTGGCAGCAGGAGTTCAAAGCAGAGTTTACATTTTTATCTTCAACCAGCAATAGAGCTGGGCTGCTTTGTATGCTCAATAGTTTACCTTTACTTGTAGACTAAAAAGATAGATTCATAGTTTACCTTTGTTTGTAGACTGCAATCAAAAAGCACATTTTTAAGTTACTAGTTAAGGCTTCAAATACTGGAGTTGGTGCAACTGTATGTCTGCTCCATGCTCTTGACAGTTCTAGTGCTGGGTTACCGTATGCTAACCCAACTCCAGTGTCTCTGTACCAAGAGTGCAGAGATGTCCCAAAGACAGTGTGGTAAAAACCCCTGTAGGGAATGCTGTTTATGCTTACTGTAGTGCTTAGCTCAAAAACCTGTGTTTAGATTCTGCTTTCTAATGTCCGCTCCACTGGCAAGTTAACCGAGAAGCAATGTGGAGAACTGCGTCATGGGCTACAGATAGATTCTGCTCATGTTCCTGGAGAAAATAAGAGGTGGAGGCAGCAATCAAGCTGTCAGCTTCAGACTTCATGCAAGTGCCAACCTCAATGCTTTCAAAATTAAGGTAAAGCAGTGAACAAAGCCTCTTACACAGTGTTGGTTAAAAGCAGAGTAGCAGGGATCCTGCTGGGCAAGTAAGTGATAAAATTGGACTGGACATTTCCAGCACATTCTGACAATCACACCTAAATGGGTATCGAGTTTTTGAATTAAGAGCCATCATCAGTGTATTGTTTCATTCAAGAAATCTTATTCTAACAGCCCCTGTCACTTTCTTAGTCCTGCACTTGCCACACTTGGTTACCCAGCTGTTGATGAGATTGCTCAGCTTGTAATGGAAGAACACTGGCTATCAGCCCAGGCTGTCTGTTAGATTAGGCAGATGTCTAAGGGTAGGGATGCAAAATGAGGAATGGCCTTTAGGACTGATAGTTTTCTTTGAAAATGCATCTATATTCTCAATAGTAGTCCAGCAAATTTCCTCTGGCTTTTCATAGAAAAAGGAGTTACTTCTTAGCAGCATGGAAAATAGTTGGATTTTTAATGTAATGTAAATCTCTAGCAAGTGCTTCTCCCGTATTTCTTCAAGTTTTGCGTATTTATATAGCTCCTGGTACCATGGTCTGTGAGGACCCCCATTTCTTTAAGATCATTTGCCTGAGAGCAAGCTAGAGCTAGGTAAGACTTGCTGCCACCTCCCTGCAGCATATATGAAGTTAAGAGACCAGCTTGCCAAAGTCTGAGGAGAAGATTGCATCTTCTGAACATCACAGCTCCTGCATCATCTTCCTCATAGTGCCTGGTTCAAACAGCTGGCAAGTGAGTGCCTGGCAGTGCTGATGGGCGATGCTGCTCTGCAGAGTAATCTGAGCAAGATGATGACTAAAGAATTCTGACCAGAGAATCACAGCAAAATGCAGACTTCCCATGTGTGGAAGATTAAGAAACACTGGGATAGCTTTGAGGAATTTGGTTTTTTGGGGGGGATGACTGTTTGTACCCTTTGTGCATTGAATGGCGTTCAGAGTGTTGCCCTTGACATCTCTTCAGATTTGCTTGGGAACCTCATCTACCCCCTCCCCCGCCCCCAATATCCATGTTAGGAAGAGCAAAGTATGAAACTGTGAACTGCTATCCCATCTGTCAGTTCATAAGGTCACTGGGAAGAGAGCCACATTTTTTCTCTTATCTAGTGCCATGCCACATACATTTACAGTGCTGTCAAAAGTCTGAGTTTTGAGTGACCTAGTAGCCTCCCAGTGCCTGTTGAGAGAGGCTCTATGTTGTCCTCTACTTTGCTCTCTTTCTTTTCTGGAGGACCACACCTTCCCCTACTCTGCTATTTTAATAATGCTTACACAGAGTAGTATCTAAAAGAAAACATAGAACTCTATGAAACTCTGGAATACCTGCCAGATCTACAAGATAGTTAGATTACAGATAAATAAAACAGGATGTGGGGTGTTTGGTTTATCTACCACCATCCAGTATCCTCAGGAACTTGAAACATCCTTTGGGGCCAAATCCGCTTGTCCCCTAATTCACGATGCGTCATCTCTTGGCCGCAGAATCTGTTTTGTATCTTTCTTCTTTCGTTATCTAAATAGCTTCAGAAGAGCTCAGGCCATTTCTTGAATGTGAGTCAGCGCACAAGCCACTCGGAATAATCCACATGCGCAATAAACCCTAAGACTGCAGTCTGTGCTTCAGTCTAGAAGACATGATTGTAGTGGTGCGTTTCTTCAGCATGATTTTTGAATGAATGTTAAAACTTGCATGTAAGATAGCACAAAGGAGTAAACTGCAGGCATGGTCTAGTAGGAGGACACATGCTTGCAGGCAGGGACTGGAAGTCTGAGAGTGCTTCATTCAAATGCCCGATCTGCTGCGTTGTTACAGCTGGCAGGTCAAACAACCTCTGGGTCATTGTCTCCTCCTATAAAATGCATGTAACGTGGTTTTAACGCTGAGAAAGAAGGCCAAGAGTATGAAAACATTAAAACTAAGAAGGTCTTTAAATAACAGATCTGTGTCAGGACTTTGAGACATGAGTACCAACTGAATCATTTCCCAGTGGTTGTTGCATTTGTAACTGCTTCCCCCCACCCAGATTACCCAAAGTCTATGGATGCTTCTGCAAATGCTCTTCCTATAGTGAGGACCTATAGTATCTCCTTCTCTGGCTATTTTTGGCCTAAACTTGAGGGAACTGATTTATCTGTGAGATATTAAAAGTTCTGTTAAGTTTGTTTAAAAGCATAGAAGTGTTGTCACTAGTCAGAAACTCAGAGGTCTGTGCTTAGCTGCCATGCCCTGATGTTTTCATTTTATCTTTGTGGCTTGCTGCAGGGTTTTCATAGTAACAAGGAATTTGTTTTGCCAGTACATTTTATTAGTTTCTCATTTAATATCCTAAGTAATGACATTAGTTCAACTTTTTTTTTTTTTTTTGGTCAAGTTGTGCTTCGCCAAGAGATGTCATTGAAGCTAGGTGGTGTTTTAATCTATGAAAACTTTATACAGCTATAAATAAATAAAGGTAAGAGGTAATAGAGCAGTGAGATCTGAGTACTATCAGTTTTGGTCCTATCCGTTTCTTTGCAGGGCTGTAGAGCACGGTGGTTTTTTTTAATCTGAAAATTCTCATTGTATTTTTATCTCCACCTGCTGGAGGAAGAGTTGGTTGTGTGGATTGAGGCACATGGAGAAAACCAGAATTCAAACTTGCAAAGGTGCCAACACCCTGAAAGTTGGCAATTGAGGTGCAAAAGCTTACATTTTAGGTACCACAAGCAAACAGTTGGTGTAATGTTGCCAACTCTTGCAGTTGAGTTATCGCCACATGTTTTTTTTCTTCAGTCTCAAACAGGAGTTAAGTGAGAGCAGCAGAATATCTGCTTTCATTTAGCGGTTTAAAAAAAAAAAAAAAAAAGGGTGGAAGTGAGTGATTCTCCAGAAGGCTCCAAAACAGACAGGAAAAAAGTATTTAAATTCTAGGGGTTTGGTTTCTTATTTTAATCTAGTTCTTATGCTGGTTCTATGATTTTTGTGTCCTGCTACATTCCCAGTGCATGCTTAGAGCCAGTGATACTTTTTGTAGATGCCACTTGATAAATATATACAGGATACATATGGGTCTTTCCCAAAGTCTTGTTAATTTTCAGGTTTTGGGAAAGAGTGCATGTGTAGATATACTTTATAATTTGTATTATATACAGCATGCAGAGCCTTTCTCTTACTTGCTAAATGTCTGCTATCTGCAAGTGGTCTATAGCTAGCAGCAAAGGAGAATAAGGGACGGGGAGAAGGGGGGGGAGTTGTACACTGTTTTCTGACAGGTGATATGTTTGTCTGGGGACGAATATTTTAGCACCTGCTTCCTAGAATACAATCCCATTTCCTCTCCCATATTATCCCATGTTGTGGTTTATTTGCATTTAAGGAGATACAAGTGAATTCTTTGTGGCTGTTATCAATTAGTGTTTTCTGTAGTGTCCTGGTTTTGGCTGGCCATGTGGCTCCCTCAGTCTGTAGATTTAAAGACACCGCACTGTTACAGCAGTAACTGTGAAGCATATTATTCAGTAGCCAGCTAGAAGTTTTGCTTTTTCACACAGTGAAGTAGTCATTTCCCCTTAGTTGCACTGAAAGGAGTCTACTGGTTGTCATCTCCCTCTTCGGTATCCCTAGATATTGGCTCCGCCATCTGCTTCTGCATAGTTTCCTGGCATTGCTGATTTCTAAAAAGCCATGAATACAGGGAATGTTGTTGTGTTGCCAAGTCTCCTGCAAACTGGTTTCAAGAAGAGGATGCACCCTGCTTCAATGAAAATGGTGTATTCTGTGGATATGTCAGTCTCTTGGTCTGGAGAAGAGAATCTCTTGGTTATGGTTTACCAAGTTTGTAAGTGAAAATGATAGTTGGTAAAATTACTATTTTAACATAGGAATTTAAAAAATAAGGTCTTATATTAGTTAAAAGTCAACAAAACCTGAATGGGATAAAAAAGTGTTCCTACGCATTCAGCTATTCTGAATGTGTGACAAGACCGTTGTCTAGTTGGAAGGAAGGGAGAACACCTTTAGCTTTGTGATACTGTGGTACGGCCAGTGGAACTAAATCCATCCTTTGTGAGGTTTGTGGCAAGCCAGTCAGCCTGCAAATTCTTTTTTTTTTTTACAGAATGAAAAACCTGAAATGTGCTTCTTGCAGTCCTGTACCTTTAGCTTATTATGACATTTCTGTCATGTTTTACTAATCACATCTACTCTTAATTTCTGCATGACGTTTTTGAAAAGATATCCCTGTGGATTAACATTGTTCCTTCTTTTGGTTTAAGTGGTCAAAGATTAAGCGCTAACCTTGATTTTCCAATGGATTGGCTAGTTGAACAAAAGGTCTTTGTTTCAGGATGTTGAGGACAGCATCCACTTACCACAGGGCAGGTGAAAGTCCATCTCCCATTGGCTTATGACAGGATTAAAGAAACTAAACTCCATATATATTTACAAGGTGTGGGTGGTCTCTGAGAATGGTAGAAGCTACCACTCCATTTATGACAATGATCAAAAATCTGAATTTGGGACAAGACAGATGCTGAGTAAGTTGTCATTAGTGTTTTACGAAAGTCTCAGTTCTGTTCCTGGAAAAAACTTGTGTCTGCCACAGGATCTGCCACTTTGCCCTTAGCAAGAGCTTCAGAAGGGCCAGGGGCAGATGAATTTGGCTACATCCCAGGGCAGCTTGCTTCGCTGTACCTGACCTGCATACAGATTGCAGGCAAGTGCATGGGAAAGGTCTGTCCATTTGACATATACAGAAACTTCCATCTGAAAGGGAGTCTGTCATGTAGTATGCATCATCAGTATATGTTATGCACCTTCCCATGTAGGGATGTCTTAGATGCTTTGCCCGCCGTCTCCCCCACTACCTGTTTATAAGAGAAAAGATCTTTGGGGCTTTCAGAGTAACCTTTCACTGTGTACTGTATGTTTCCCAAAAGCACTGTGCAGTGAAGTCCTGCTTAGAGACCCCTGATGTTTAGCTTGTGAAATAAAAAATTTCATTTAACTGTACGTTCTGCCAGAGGGACATAGCTCTGCTCAGAGCAGATTGTTGTGTGCACCAGAGGGAGGCCATGGAAAAGTGAGCTCACCTTCAAGGCAGATGCTAAAGCACAGAAGCAAGTGGGTAACGTGGTGTTGTGTTCGTTTGAACTGTACGTAGCACTTCTGGAGGATTAAAAGTTAGCAGTGTGTTTGGTGTTCAAAGGGGAGGCATCAGCCACCCACACAGTGGTTCTCTTGGGTCCCATCATTAAATATCTGCAATTTAATTGGCTAGTCATTTACTGGAGAACAGTTTTTAATATTGAGGGGCATAGCTCCTCTATTGCTGAAAAGTTCTCTGTGCATGTAGGGAGAATAAATGCTTTTTCCTTGCCTTTTTCAGCTTATAAGAGTAATCAGAAGCAGACGTGACAGGTATTCAGCAGAGTGTATTTGAGCTAACTTAATTAACTTACTAGATTCATACACATTGGTGTAATTGAACTGTGGCGCTCCGTACTGTTACACTTAGGCATGCTTCCAAAAATGGTAGGACTTTCAGTGATCAGTAGCTGAAACCATGAAACGAGTATTCATTTCAGAATTTTTAACTGGGAGCACAAAACATTTTTCTTTTCAATTATGGCATGCTTCATAGACTCAGAATTTTTTCTCTGCAGAAGAATGGTTGGCCAGTAACATTCAGCCTTCTGACCCTTCTAGAACAGAGGCATGAGCCAGTCATGCTTTGTCTAATGCATCAATTTATCAGAAGCAAGTGCAAGAATTGTTTTGAATATCAAAATAAATTGCTCACTATATTTTCTGTGATCCAATAAAACAGTACTAAGTGGGGAAAAAAGTCCAAGATTAAAATTCATAATACTCTAGAAAATTAGATTCTGTTGGTGACACCATTCCTTATGAAGTTTAAAACATAGCTGCTATTTTAGTTGAAGATTTAAAGCTTGCACACTTCTGATTTCCTCTTAAATACGATGTATTTTCTTTTCCTTGATAGAATCAGTTTAATGTAATGTTATTCTTCAGATCTACTTGAGCTCAGGAAGCATGAGGTTTTGTATTTCAGTAATGAAGAAAAATGTTTTAAGAGCTGTATGAAGTATAGTATAGCAGGGGAAAAATTGGTAAGAATTTAGTAATCTTTTGCTTTCTGAAGGGTTGGCATTGTGGTCAAGCTTATGGTAGAGGTCTGTCTTCTCAAAGCTGTATGCTATGGTTTTTGTGAAACCACTTGTCATTGCTGTGGTTGAATGGATATTTGTGGGATTGTTTTCAGTTGGGTTTTGGTGGACTTTTTGTTGTTGTGTTACAAAATCAGTAATTAACTGCTGTAAAAGCCAGTTGGATTGTAGACTGTACTGAACTGGAACTGAATTGGAAGGGGGGGAGAAATTAGTTTTCCAATAAACAGTTCTCCAGTTTTGTTTCAATAAGGTTGAAACACTTTCTTTGACTGAGCAGCATGCTTTCATTCCAGAATGAAGGGCTTCAGAAATTTTTTCATCAAGAGCTGATTAAATTGACATCCCTAACAAACATCATGATTTCACTAATTCAGCATTTTCCAGTGGAAAACTACTCCATCAGAAATTCAAACCAGATCCGGTAGCTAGGAGCACAGACACTGCCAGGGTTGTTTTTTGTTTTAGCTTTTTTCTAGTAACTTCACAGGCATTTAAATAAAGCAACTCTTGCTTCTCCATAAATCCTTATTTTCTTTTTAGTTACAAATTGACTTAATGAAAGATTTAATTATTTAGGTGTTGATGCCAGAGCATTCAAGGAAATAACGCACAAATTCAGGCAAGGTTTTGTTACTCCCACCACAGGCAAGAGGAGAAAACCAATTTTGCATTTACTGATGTTTGCAAATGGATTTTAATACTGTTTCAAAATAATTTGAAACTGTGGCATTTATTTGACCATGTATGCATGTTTTTGAGCAGGGTTAAGTTTAAGTTATAGTCCAAATGTGTTTGGGACTGAAGTGAATTAAAGCAAGAAAAATCAGGACTAAAGGATGGGATGTCAGTATATATTGATCTTTATATGTTTTATAGGTAATTTTACTGATTAATTTTGGCAATTTCTTCTTTTAAAAATGAGAGATTTATTATTTACTGTAATGGGGATTCATTTCTGTAAAAAAAAAATGCAAGCAGAAGGGTTGCAGTCACAGCTTAAACAGTGGAGATTCAGTAAACTAGTTCATTTCTAAAAACCAAATATCAAGAGGAAATATGCTTTTGTGCATTTTTGAAAAGCAAGCTCTTATTGCATTTAAGGTAGACCAACTACCTAAAAACTCTTTAAGCTTTAGTTTAATGGCCCATATAATGGGAAACATTAAATTTGCTTTAGCATTTATCCCTTTAGTGTTCCCAAACACAGGTCCCAGTTCTGCCAATACTTTATGGATGTTTAAAGTTTAACAGATGAAGAGTCCCATATGTCTGTACAGGAAAATAACAGAACATTGATTTGAAGGAGTCCTGGACCATAATTCTTTCCAAATTAAGTTGAAAGTATTCATGCATACACCTGTGCATGGAGATTAGGGTGGATATAGGACTGTTAATGTTTTCCTGTGTGTGGGGGGAAAGCGAAATACAAGAACACCACCGCCACCACAGGGTCTCCTCTACTCCAGCATCATAAGGTGCTTACTTGATTTTAATACTTCCTGCAGTACAATACCAGCATCAGGGAATGCGTTGATTGAGAAAAAGGGAAGAGATGGAAAGGGGAGCTTTTTAATGGAGTATTTTCTGAGTTAGTGTGCATTGTGAATACTGATGCCACCTGGCAGAAGGACCGATTTCAGTAAGCGGAAGAGGATTTTATGTGGTGGATAACATCACTGCATCACTAACGGATGAGTGGCACTGCTAGAATACAGCCTGGAATATTGCAGGCAGAAGCAGTTGAAGAGATTTCTTGCATTTGGAAAGCAAAAGTACTGCAAATACAAGTAATTTGATCATCTTGCCTCTAATGCAACTGCTCGATGTTTTCCTTTCATTCCATAAAAAGTGATAAGAAAATCCAGATGACCACTGTTATATTCAGTCTTACAGTTTTTTACATTGAAATCCTTTTCCAGGAGATGATAATTGTGGCTGTTTGCACAGCATTAGGCTGAGACCCTTGAAGGTACCCCAGTGCCCCCTTCCCTCCCTTCCCATTTGTAGGATCTGCAGCATTTGGCAAAGTATCAAAAACCTGCGGAAGCCTTTAAAAAAGTCAGTGTCTTTGAAGTTACTACTGTAGCATCCTGTAAGGCTGGAAGTAGCACTATCTCCCTGCAGTGCTTTTGTAGCGTATTCTGAAGCACAGATTACTGTTGACTGCTGCCTTGTAGTATCATGTTCAGTTCTTTCCTTCTGTCTTTCAGAGCTCAGTATATTGCCTGCACTCTGCTGCTGACCCCTGCCCAATTTCACCCTACTTTTTGCCTTTGTGTCCTGTTACCTCAAGCCTACAAGTTCTATGCAATCCATCATTTCACCCTCTGTGCTTTAACAAGCCTTGCAAATAAACAGCTAAATTAATCTTTCTTTGCAGCTCTCCTCTTTCTAGTAATTCTTCTTACTACCTATTAATCAACGCTCAATGCATCCATCTCTGTATTTATTACTGTGTATCTTCTTTTGTTTGTGTTGCTTATCTGATATTTAAATTATAACAAGGTAAGGACCTTGCCCTCTTGCTTTGTGTAAGAACTCAGTGTGCTCAAAATGTTTAATATTGTGTCTTGCATTAAAATGTACAAGCTCAAACTGTCTAGAGATAGCGATACTAAGAATCTTTCTAAGACTAAGGGGATAAACAGAGGAGACTCCTGTATTTAGTCTGGTGTTAGTTTTGTTTGTGCATCTATACCATGCCTATTGTGCTGGAATAGAATTTTAATAGGTGTTTGTCATAGGATATATAAAAATAATGATTGGAAACAGTTACGTTTTTCTCTGGAAACTTTGACAGCTGTTTCCTGGCCATAATTTAAGGGGTTTTTTGTATTGTTTGTACTGTGCACTACAGTCCATGATAAGTGGAGGTAATTCATATTTAAACTGCCTGAAGTTTGTAGGAATATTTTTCCCATTCCCATGTTGAAGAGTGTAGCTCACTGACACCCCACCCCCCACCCCCCTGCTCTAATTTGAAGAAAGAGGGTAAAGGAGAAGTTAACCTTTGTTTCTGTGTATCCTTGCAGACTTCACCATCTAGAGATGCCTCCTTTCCATATAAAACTCGGTTACCATGTATGATGCCCGCCTCCACTTTGAGCAGTAGTGACTACAGCGCAGAATCTAAGATACTAGATTATGTGCAAGAGTTGGACTCTTCCTTCCATCCAGTCTTATCATTCCCTTCAGGTAAGTAATGCAATGACACTAGCAGAGGGTGGTTGTGCTTGTGAGAGCTGTGCAGCTTATGTACTACCTTTTCTTTTGAGGGGTTTTTAGAACTTAGTTCTTTTACAGAAAACCTCACAGCGGCAAAATAAATACGTTTAGATTAAATTAAGATCTTAACTTCATCCATTTGAAAAACACATTTTCTAATGTTCCCATACCAGTAATGTGATTACAATCAAGAAAGACTGGGCAGGGAAAATGGGATTTTTCTGTGTGTTTTCATGGTGTGTCTAATTGAGTCAGTGTTAGTCCTTTAGATGGTGCTTTTACCAACAGACTATATGATACCTTGGTTGTGGTGTTTTCATAAACAACTTTCAGTTCAGGCCCTTTGGACTAGGTCCAAAAAGCTTTATTTAGGTTTTCTAATTGTTTTTGTGATAGTCAGCTTTTTTTGTGGTCTTTGAAATTTATGGTTTCTGTCATCTGATTCTTTAATCTTTTTGAACAATAATGCAGTTGATGTTGTTTATGACTCAGCCCCGAAACTAGTGCAGGTGCAACTTGACAGCACTTGGGGCTTCAAAATAGGATATTAAATGCTGTTATCAGCAGAAGGGATTCATACTATGTGATTTTTGGATGGTGTGTTTTTTATGGTATGTTGGGAAAAACCTATTTCCAGGTAGTTGCCTACCAGTACAGGAATTCTGCTGTTCAGGGAGTTGCTTTGCCACAAAATAATCCTGGAAGTGAGGCAGGGACTTCCATGGAACTGTTTGAGTCTTTAATCAAACCCACTGTCTTCCCAGAATGACAGCACAGACACTGCAGCCTGGTATTAGGAAGTCAGGGTAGTAATTTAATAAGTAGGTCTTGGGTTTGGGGAACTTATCGCTGGCCAGTAGAGAAGACCCAAGCGTGGACATGGAATCCTGTGGTGGTCTCAACTCTTGCAGGTTTACAAGGTTTTACATCCCGTGTGTGGCGTAAACAGAAGATTATTTTGAGGAACAGGTAGGGGAAACAGAACACTCACTTCAAGAGTGCAACAGCAAACATCCTAGTCAGCAGGACTGTGTTGTGGAAAAGAAACAAAAACACTTCTTAAATCTTTCTTCTTTACACACGCTCTCCATCACTTACCCTGTGACTCTGACAGCCCAGCTGGACGGGAGCCAGGGTGGTTAGAAATCTGTTCAAGGATAGTCATATAAGGCTATGCTCCTTGTGTTCATCCTTACCTTACTCTCAGGGGAGACTAGGAAGTTTAACAAGAATATTGATGTTTTCTTTTCTCGAAAAAGGATTACTCATGAAAAAAAATGAAAGGCTTTGGATTGCATTGTGGCTACTCTTGGTCCCTTTGCCAGGATGGAGGAAGCAAATGTTATTTTAACTTAATTCCGATACCAAGAACATCTTTATTTTGAGGAATATTTATTCTCTTTTCAAGGAGCCTTAGCCTTCCTAATAATAGTTGAGACAGGAAAAAAGTGCTAGACTTACTATCTCCTGCTCAGATGCAGTTCTTGTTTTTAAGGAAGGCTAGATTCATGCTCTAGTCTGTGCTTTGTGTACTTTGCTGTCTCTACCTCCTCATGAAGACCACTAGTCTATTTGTCATTTTCGTTCATATGAAAGAATTATTGTGAATAAATGCACGCTAGAAATTTTCCAACATGGTCAGGTAGCCTGGTTCATTTTCGTGTTTTCTTTGCAGCTTCCTTAGAGTTATCCCTTTCCAAAGGGATAACTTCTCTTAAAATACCATTTGTGGTGTGCCTACCTCTTTTTTTTATCACTGTCCTCTGAATAAAAAAATGTTTGTCAACAGAGTAAATAAAAGGGTTTTGTCTTAATTTCCTTTGTGAGTTAAAAAAAGATTAGTGGTATTTGTTCCACTTTGAAAATCTGGGAGTTGGATTTTTCAGTGTAAGAGGAGGGACTCAAGGTTGAGATTCAAATGTTGTTCTCTGTTATACCTAATTTTTTACATTCAGGGTACTTATTCTCTTGTTTTTTACTTTCAAAGGAGAATCGTAATTTGCAGCCAACCTAGTAAATATAGTGTAGTGGGACTGGCTCACTACTGTACTCATTTCTGGAAGCATAATCATCCTTGTGGTTCTAACCCTTGCCTTCAGAGTTTCCAGACTACCAAGAGTCTTGACCAAAAATGCGTCAGTCGTTGCAGCATCCCTTGAACATAAAAGCACCTCTTTAAATTTGCACCCTGATAACTGGAAAATTATAGGTTTTATCTAAGAAGTTTGGGTTTCTGGCATTTCTGCACCTAGTCTGTGGATAAACTGGAACAAACACCCCTGACCTTTTGATTAAGATACAGAAGCACATAAAAAAAATCTCTGAGACAAAAGAACACAGGAGAATGTTTTGTTTGTTTCATTACTTAAATGTTGTGACTAATAAACCTTTCAGACCTTCTTTATGTTTTTCTCAGAAGTAGAATAGGAAACACAGCAGAAACCTTGGGGTCTTGTGACAAAATATCTAGTTAGATCCATATCAAATCGAAATAAATTGTTCTTTCTGGTTAGCAAAGTATATTGAAAGGTTTTGTCCTGGCAAGTCCTGAAGGCACACAAGGCTAAGGTTGTATGTAAATAAAAGTAGTTTAAAGCCCACCCTTTGGCCCTGCCCTCTGTCCTCTTCTCATTCTGAATGTAATGTCAAGCTTGTTTCTTATGTTGACATATTTATTTCTACTTATTTTCTCTTCTTTCTTGTAAATTTGTTTCTGGAAAGGCTTTTCAGATAGAAACCTATTTTTCTTAAGCCTTCCTGCCTTGCAACAGTGGGTAAAGTCCTTACCATTTGAGATATTTTGCAGACTAATTCTGAGTTAGAACTCCCTCGGGAAATGAATTTACATTGCCCTGCTGTAGCCTTTGCCAGAGAGAGAAGGGAGGAATGTACCTTGAAATTACCTCATGGCTCCCGGTAGTCACAATTTCCAAAAACCTTAATTACTTGTACCCAAAAGGCTGAACCAAAGCCTTTTCAGATGACAGGAAAGGCGCACCGTGTGCTCTCTGCTGTGCTGAGTTTTGTGCAGGAGTTAGGTAAGAGGGCAAGACCTCGGTTTTACTCTTACTTGATACCATCCAGAGCTTGTTTTCATGAAGTGTAATTCTGGAGTAATTGCAGGTATGAACATAGTTTATTCCAGAGTAAGACAACCTTGCTCTTTCTTACCTTGACTTTGAACACCAAAAGAAGTGCTGTTAATCTACAATGTGTGTGTGTGCCTGCACCGGGACTTGTTCAGGAGCCATCCTTAGGTTTGATCCCACCTCGATCTGAGTTGCCCTGTCAAGCCTTAGAAGCTCTTAGTGTGGGAGAGCTTGGAACCACTTGGTCAGTAGTATGGCAGTGCAGCTTCACAGCTAAAAATGGATTTGTTTTTACCATGGCATAATTCTCACTTTGTGCTAATAGAAAGACACATACCTTAAGTTCCTCCTTCCAGGCAATTACTGGAGTTTATCTTACTAGTACTTAGATAACTGATAGCAAAAACTACAGATCTTTGCCTGTAGTGGAGGACAGCACTCGTACAATAACTATGTTGATGAGTTACCTTTCCTCGAATTTTCTCTTTCACTCATGCAAAAATCACTTCTTTGAAATGTCTGGCAGGGATTTTTTGGTATATTGTCATCGAGTTTTCCTTTGCTCTCACCACGTTCAGGACATGTTTTCCTATATTGTCTTCAGCTTGACCATGTGAAGACACTGCTGCCACGTAGACAAGTAATCAGTCCTCACAGGAGTTACTGAGCTCTGCCGTTCTTCATGAATTGAAGGACTCGAGGCAGCAATATTCCTCACAGATTATATTACTAGAATATATTGTATTATATATTGTGTAAATCAATTCATAGACTTTCAGCAATGATGCATAATTCATTGGCTTTTAGGTTGCTATCTTTCTGATACAGACCCCATTCCATTTGGATATTTTTTTTTTATGTATTAGATATTCCTCTTCACATATACTTTGAAACATTATTAAGGA
Source organism: Falco biarmicus (assembly GCF_023638135.1). Classification (NCBI taxonomy): domain Eukaryota; kingdom Metazoa; phylum Chordata; class Aves; order Falconiformes; family Falconidae; genus Falco; species Falco biarmicus. The sequence goes on from NC_079295.1 coordinate 12,020,155, forward strand.
AGGATGACATCAAAGGAGAACCTGTTGATACCTCATCTTTGGGAGTGGAGTTTAAAGTATCTCCAGAAAATGGTATGTAAAGCAAAATATTTTAATATTTAATATATTTAAAACTTTCTAACTGAAATAGGTTCAATTTAGAATTTTACCACAAAGCAGGTTATCAGAGAAGGTAACTGGTTAAGGCTTTAGGTGGAAGAGGAATCTCTTCCCAGACCACGCTGCCAGGTTCTCCCTTGTTGCATGAAATGATCTCATCAGAGCCATAGGAGGGCACTAATACAAGTGGGGGGAATTTGCACCATGGGCGCTCTGCAGTCACAGGTGCCTGACTGCAGTACTGTTTACTATTTGGATTCCTATCGGAAGTCTGGTTTTTTTTCCATTAGAAATAGTTCAGCAGTTGAGATTGCCTGTAAATTGCACCAATGGAAAATAAGTTTTCAACTCGATACATGTTTTTTCTGTTGTAGACTATAATCAACACAACGTTTCTGTCAAACAATGGAGCGGTGGCTGTTTATCTAATTCCAAATCTCAGTCAGTGTCAGGAACATCTGACCAGCTGTCAGAAGGAAGAAAGAAAAGACACCTAAGTGAGACAGCAGTAGGTAAGAAAAAAATGGTATTGCTTAAGACAGCACTACTTCTTTTAAAATACGTACTGTGTAAATGAGTTTGTTATCACTGGGCTTTAGGAATTAATTGTAAGTTGTCTCCAAAAAGGATACTGTTATGAAACTTTACAGGAGTGAAGAAATGGACTTATGACACCATGAAAATAATTTGCCGTCTTCTTCTTGAGTATATATTGCAAAAAGAGACAAGCTTCTGTATTTTATTTTTTGAATACTCTCAAAGGAAACTGCTCAGCAGTCCAACAGTGTTTTTCACATACTGGCTGTCATTATTTTTAATATGAAGGTTTTTTTTTTATAGTAGTCAGTGAAACAGACTGAATTGCAAAGTTATCTGTCCAATCATGTGCCCAATCAAACATTTAGTATTCCTGGCATCTTTGGTTAGCTACGTTTCATTTGTTGTGTACTGTCATTTGTGGTTCTAGTTTCCTTCCAGACTGTTAAAATGACTTGTGGGTAGCCAGTGCTTATAATTAGTGTTTTCATCCTTGTTATCTTTATATTTCAAGCCATTGAATCTCTGCTTCAGCACTTGGTAAATTAATAGAAAGTGTCCTGAAAGTTCTGTAGAATAATGTGACAATTTAAGGACAAAAAATTCAGCACACCATAAAAAACATCTTACCTCTCCAGGCTATTAGAATGTAAAACCTAACAGATTTTGTTACAAGTTCATTTATGTGAACTTTTGGCAAACTTTTGGCAAAATTCCTCACAAGACATTTGAAGAAAGTAAATAACTGAGTAAGAGAACAAACTATATTTAAAATTTTCCTCAAAGAATTAAAAGATATAAATGATCTGTTAACATTGTAGAAAAATACACTTCTGGTGCATATCCAGGTAAAACTGCTAGTGTAATCTTGCAATAGAGGTGGAGATATGGGAATTAATGCAGAGATGATTTAACCAAAAATTATGATATTTATTTTTTTTAAAAAAACCAACCAAACAACAACCTACAAACCACAGCCCCAAACCAAAAAAATCCTATGATTAGAAAGTTACAGGAGAGAGTAAAAGGTGGTTTTGGACACACTGAAAACTGTCTGATTTGGATGGGTATTTTTCTCTGCGTCATTCCCCTTGTGCATTACAGTCCTCCCTTTTGCTATACAGCCCTCTCTTACGCTCTGTGCCTGTCTCTGCCAGGGGTGCTGTGCCCTGTCCCCTCTCACTATCAGTGATCCTTTTTTTGCCCATGCCACCCGCTTCCCTACCCAGTTGCTGGTCCCCAAAAGACAGATGCTGACACAGTGTTTCTTGCAGCCACGCTGTTTGCCTAAGTGTATTGTCACGCACACAGATCAACAATTCAAGTTACTTGGGAGCACTAGCAAGAGCGAAAACTTCTTGCCGTTAACCTTTTGAAGTTACAATTAGTCTTCTGTCAATAGCATTTAGTTCTTTGCGTTAATGGAACAGAAAAAAACAGTCTTATCATGAGGATCATAGTTTCCCAATGCCAGAAAACCGCTATGTAGTGTATTCATGAGTAGCAGCAGAAGTTCTAGCTTATTAGTGCTATGGGTGTAGTACTACATATTTATTCCTAATTTGGGCTCTGTCTAGGAGAAATTATCCATGGGGAAGGTCAGCCTGATGAACAAGGCCAAAAATAAAAGCTGTGTGCCAGGGAGTTGCGGAGCCGCCTGGGAGATGAGAGTTCATGTCCTTGACCCAGCCTGTGCAGTACAGTCTTTAGGATCAGTCTTACCTCTGTTTCCATGTTGGAATGCACTGATTCTTTTTATTCATTGGTGTATTAAATCTGAGTTCTCTTTTCTTACTGGAAATTAAGGTAGAAAGCAGAACACAGCTGGTTAAATTTGGAATCCCCCTAAATGCTGCTTACAGTGGAAGTGAATAAGAGTAAACAAGAATTAAGATTTGTCTGGAGCAGTGGACCACTACTAGAAGAAACCACACATGGAGATCTAGAAACTAACTTTTCTTAGTTTGCTGCCGGTTTTGTTTTATGATTTATCGAAGAATAAACTGTCAGTGAGGGCTCATCAGTGAGATGCACCCCAGCCAGGGAAGAGCGCTGTTAGGGAATGCTGGGGAGCATTCCTCTTAAGTCTGATTGCATTTGCTATGTGTGTAGTGTATGGCAGCTCCTGAAACAAACAAACAAAAAAGTAGGATTTGCCCATATGAAACTGGTTCCACAAGAAGAAATCCTTTGTAAAAGGAGAGGGATGGGTTTTGTGGAACAACAATGACAGGATGAGTAGCAAGGGTTTATTTAGATGGCTTTTTTTATTATTTGTTAAATTGTAACTGGTTAGCTGTGGGCTTCTAGAAATGACTTTACTATTACTGTATGGAAAAATATCTTTAATAGACAGCAGCCAGTATGCATTTGTTTACTACTGTTTTTTGTGACAGGCGAACATAATGCTAGGTTTGAGACATTCTCCTTTCAACACACAGAACCAGAATCCCATAGCAGTTTTGCTGCCGTGACCAATGTCAATGCGATGTCTAGGCCTGCTCACAGCACTTCATCGCAGGTAAACCAAAAATGTCTCACTGTCTTAACTAAAATATCAACAGAGGGTCATACAAATTAATAATCCAAAACCACACACCTTTTACATCTCATTTATTGTTAGAGCATGGAGCATTTTTACAGTGAATTAAAAGGCTTACATTAAGTAATTTATTCCAGATTGAGTATGTGGTGTTCCTAAAACAGATTCTTGCTTGTAAAAAAAATTCTGCAGACCATATAACTGGAGTGTAAGTTTGGTTTATTGGCATTGGGCCTTTCATTTATTCTTTTTTTTTTCTCCCAAATTTCATTAAATATACTGTGATTTATGTTCCCAATTTTACACAAGGGCTCTTATCATCCTTTTGTCTTGGTGCAGCTATATAAAATGGCCTGATGGTGCAAATACAGTCACAGAATTTGTAAACTCTCAGCTTTACTATTTAAAACCTTTTGTGTAGAACTACAGGCAAAGTCTCTGGTATATAAATTTGCTGAGAAGCAGCCGAGCTCTGGTTCAGTAAAATCCCTGCAGAAACACACTTTGTTTTATTGGAATTCATTGAGAATTTCATAAGAATATTCAGATTTCAGTCCCGCGGTTCTGCTAAGCTTACTGGTATGCTGGTACTCTGTAAGTCATCATGTTTCAATCTGGTGATGACTCCTGGAGAGCGGAGTTTAAATCTGTGTCCCCAACGCAGTTTTGACAATGCACACTCCCCTTTTCTTCCCCTTGCTGGAGCAGACTATTGTCAAAGAACACCTAAATGAGCATTTTAGAATAGACTGCCTCCATTAATGTTCAGCTGAAAATTGAGATCATGTATTATGGAACGTATCGTGATTTAAACCTAAACTTTCTCCTGTAATCGATGAATCTCAGTTTTTGACCCATGTAGGTTCCTTGCACTAGTGGGCAGAGAACACCACCAGGAATCCTACTGTGATCATAGCAAAGAAATTCAGTTTCTGTCTTTTGCATTTCTTTTCAGAAAACCACTTTCTATATAGGCTGTTCTTCACTGCTCAATGTAGCTTCATTCTTTTGGAATTCTTAATTGTGTCACACTGAAGAGAACCACTTGAGTTATGGGTTAGTAGCTTATAGAAGGTTGTCTTTGTAGACTGAACGTTATGAAGAAGGCAGCGTTAACTTTCAAGTCCTCCTAAGTATTCAGAATTAACTGTTACAAATTAAGGAAGGGAAACTCCCACTGATTTCAATAAGAGTTTTGCCATCAAGAAGTAAATCTCAGACATGAGATAGCTTTTAAGGTCTTCTGAGATTCCACTGGGGCAGAGGGAGGGGAGGGAATGGAGTCAGAAGTCATTAAGCCACTAGACAGTGTGTTCAAGTTGCAGACTTTCTCCTTGGGCAGTTTCTGTATTTCTCAGCTAACATGTAGTTGCTATGGCTCGAGCTGATGAGTCTCCTCTTGTATTGATTATATTCTACAGCATAACTCCAGGAGGAGGTTGAGAAGTGAGAGCTCCTACGATATAGACAACATCGTTATTCCAATGTCGCTTGTGGCACCATCGAAGTTGGAGAAATTACAGTACAAAGAAATCCTTACGCCAAGGTTTGTTCATTACCTCCTTAGTTGCAAAGAAGATACCAAAATGAACATGAGAGTGTTAACTAAGAATATCATGAACATGTAGTTACATAATTTTATAGTATTAAGATGAACTTCTCATGCGATTGGGGCTTTTTTTCTGTGCACTTCAATTTGTGTGACTGAAGTGGTGGGAAGACTGGACAACTGACAGTACAAGGGAAACAGTCTGATACACACAGGGAGGTAGCAGATGCACAGACAAGCTAAAAACAGAAGTGGGTTTTTATCATCTTAAATGTAGTGATAGTTGTGGCCTTAAATGTGCCATAAGGCTGATACACTCTGAGTGGTTATTTGGAGGTTACTGGGGGTTTTGTGTGTTATGGGTCATATGAAAATAGTTAACTATCTTCAGTGAATTAAACAGAAGTGGTTTTAGCATATTTTTCCAAAATGTATCCATTCTGATACAGTAGAATAAGCTTAATTTTTTCCATAGTATAAATTACTTGTTCTTACTCTAAAAAAAAAAAAAATCTTCAAATTGTGAAAACAGGGCAATTAATCTCCTGTGCTATAATTCAGTATCTTACTAGCAAATGGCCTGAAATGGCTAAATGCAATTGTTACATATTTTAAATCTCTAATTTGTATTTGCTTTTATATTGTCTTTAAAGCTAAAAATATTATTAAGGCTCTATTGGATAGCTTAAAGACTGTGTTGGGAAAAGGAAAGGTTGGATATTGGATTGGGAAAGGAAAACCTACATTTCTGGCATCTGTTATCGGCACCTTAAATAAGAAATGATTTTAATTGAAAGAAATTTTGAGGCCATAGCAGTGTTGAAGAAGGGGTAACTAACAATATAGTGTAGAAACAGAAGATTTGTTTGTATTGCTGAAACAATGAAACAGCATTTAAGTAAACTAATTTGACTTCCCTTGTCTCATTTCTAGCTGGAGAGTTGTTGAATTTCAACCTTTAGAAAGATCTCATACAGATGAAGAAGAGGTAGGCTGTATTTTTAATTAAGTCACCAGTTCTTAATTAAACTAGATATATAATTGGGACAATCGGTATATATTTTCCAAAGTCACTGACTTCACGCAAATCCTGGTAAGCTTCAAATTTCAAAAATGAAGCATTAAGTATCAGATTGTGAAAATGTCTTATCCCAACCTACTTGACCCTATGGTGGATGACAGAAATGTGAGCGAATCCATTAATAATCATTGGTCACTTGTTCGTTTGGCTCTTCTGTCCCTTGGTGCTGGCACAGTCAGTGCTCCCAAAAGGGTCCCTTTGGTCAGGCCTCTGCCGCCCCCGCTCCTGAGCACTGCGATACCTGATCTCGCACTGTGACTGTCTCCTCAGGGCTACCTGTGCCATAATGTCTGTCCTTTCCCATCCTCTTCTTTCATGGCCAGTTCCCATGGTGCGTTGCTCTTCAGAAGGTAAACAGGCTTTTTGCACATGGGCCCAGCAGGTTTCCTCAGTTTTCTTCTCGGTGTTCATTTTCCTGCAACCATCCTGTTGGGAGCAAACTTTTCTTCTTTCTGCTTTGTCAGGAACAACATAACCTTCAGCATTTCCTGCTTGCCTCTTGCACTAAGTTTGCACATCGTGTGCTACTGTTGCTTCCTCCAGACATAAGAATCCACCTTTTTCTTCCAGGGAATGCCCATGGACTTTGCAGCTGGGGGTCCCTTTCTCCCCTAATCAGATGTTGGATGCATTTCCTAACCCCAGTGTGAATGTACCAGCACGTCTGGTCTCTGGGCTGGTTTTCTGTCCTTCCAGTCTTTTTGTGGCTTTTTTTCCAGAAACATGCCTGTTTTGCTGTCTTTTTGATAACTCTAACCTCATTACAGTCTTTGCTGTCGGCCACTATCAGCTGTAGTAACTCTAGGACTTACATTTGTACCTTCATGCACAATGTTTGTTCTTGAGCTCCTTTTTCAGACACTCTCTACAACCAGGGTTTAAGTGCCTTAGTAGGAAAAGATTGCATTTGGGTAGCGGTACAGAAGGTTATCCTAAACACAGTAAACAAAGCTTTGTGCCACTCCCTTGGGGTAGAAAATACACTCTCCACAAAGATGCTAGCTTCCACACAGTTTTACTAGGTCTGTAGCTGCCTGCTTCATGGAAATGAACCTTTTCTTTTGGAGAGCATCACCATCTCAGCTCCCTGCCTGGTGTAGCTGCACTTACCTGGCACCATACTCTTGGATCAGACGGAAAGGAAAAACTTACTCTGTCCCTGCCTTTCCTCATCACTTGAGAAATTCTTGTGAAATCTGGTGGTCAGATTTATGTGACCTTGACCCACTGCCTTTTAGTTTGGTGCCATCTCTGCTAGCAGGAAACATTCCTGATCTTTTGTAGTGAGAAGGTCAAAATACATACATAGGAGAACCATCTTGCAAGGATATTTGATTAAACCATTTGGAGAATAATAATAACGGCAGCAAGTCGCTGTCCCTTGAGAATCTACTATTCATTGCTCACTCGCAGGGGAAAAAGAAGAATTTCAACAGTGATTTGACTTCAGGGCTTCAAAGGACTTGCTTGGAAGACTCGGTCAATGTCTTGTTTAGATTTCAGAACCCATACAGATGACTTGTCTCATGTACATTTAGCGATTTTGCTGAAGGGACTTCAAGGTGTCTCTCTCTGAAGCTCATGGGCTAATCTCTTGTTTAGTAGCCCTCCCACTACATTTGTATTTGGCATGACGAGTTGATCCTGTATGATTCATCCTTTGGCCAGGAAATAACTTGAGTTAACAATAAAGCAGCTTTGCCTCCTGCTGTGGTCCACTGCTTCTGTATTGTCTGCCAGCTGCTGGGTAGAAAGAGAGAGATGTCAGACAAGAGAAAAATGCTAAAAGTTCTTGTTTGTCTATTGCCAGTTTTCCCCTTTTGTTTTGGGATCATGTTAATTGGTTTGGACGTTTTTCAGAATACTAAGAAAAGGTGGTTGTCTGATCATAATTCCACTTCCTTTGCTTTAGATTTTAGGCCGAGTTAGATTTGTTACTGCGTAAGCTTGGGAAATGACATGAGAAAACAGCAGCATTACCTTTTTGCATTTTCTGCACTTGCATTCTGAGACTCTTGAAATTGTTCCTTGTGCTGAAATCAAGGCAAGCTTCAGTAGATTATTCGTGAAGGATGAGAGAGGGCAAAACATACTTTCTGCTTTTACATAAGTAAGCTTTTCCTTTGCTTGCCACTGCATAGTAGCCTGTGGTGGGACTGTGTAACAGTTTCTGTTCTGCCTACCTTCTGCATGGCTAAATTTAAAACTTCTGGAGTAGTTCTTGTGTCAGCCAGCAGTTAGGGATTTGTTCTACTTGATACCTTTTTTTCCTCTTTTTTTTTTTTAATCTTCTCCCTCTTCTCCATAAGGCTTTCAATGCAACAACCTGAATCTGTGCAACAAGTTTGCATCCAAAGTTTCCACAAGTTACATTAAAATGTGAGGTCCCAAATGTGTCATGTTCTATAGGAGCCACACTTCCAGGGACAGGAACTCAGCAGTTTCTGAAAGTCAGGCTTATTAACCATTATTGTCTCTATTTGAGTACAAAAAGCTTATGGTTCTTTGGGTGTCTCATTTTTGTTTCTGGAAATTCCGCCTTACAAGGACAAACATAACAAACAAATGGGCAATGCAAAAGTTAATCTACTATCTATGTCTGCTCTATTACTTGCTCTAAAAATACTTAGTTTTTGGAAATAGAGCATTTGAGTTTCCTGGTTTGCATGTATGAATTTGCAGTCTGTTATTGCTTTAAGGCATGGGAGGGTGTGGCGCAGGTTTTCCTGTTTTATTTTGTTTTTAATTTGTTTTGTCCAGGTTAAAGTTTCTGGCAAGGCATAGTTGTAAAGTAACGTTCAAGTTTATTTTGTAGCTGTTTTAGTAATGACAAATACTTTGGAATAATTCTGTGTGTAATTAGTTTTGCATAAGTGTTTTCATGGCTTATGACTCAGTGTTTCCCATGAAGCCAAAGACCGAAGCACAGACTTTGTTGTTTTGAGAACCTTTCAGAAATATTCCTGGTGCAATTCAACATTCATGCACAGTGTCTTGCAGCTTAACTAGATGCGATGGGTGTGTGTGGGTGTGTGTCCAAATCTTGGTTTGCTTTAAGTCTTTTTCTTTGAGTGAAATCATTAGACATGCCTTACAAGCAGGCCTTCCTAATAGTCTTTTCTCTCAACATCACTGCCAGACCCATCCACTGAGGAATGACAGTTCTTTTGTCCTTTTTCAAACTAACCTTAGTGAAGGGGAAAAAAAAAAAATAATCAAATTTCTCCAGTTAAAGCAAGTTTAAATTAACCTAAAGCTGGTGGAGTAAATATATAAAGTGTCACAAAGCTGGGGAGGAGCAGAGGCTGTGCTGAACCTTTTACTCCGATGTAACAGGATTTTATTCGTAGAACAAAGAATAATCTTTATATAAGAAAATGTAAAACTCATTTTAAATAAGCAAGTAGTTAAATCTGCTATCACCAGCTATGGAAAAGGAACAGTAAGGCTTATTTCTGTATTTTTCAAAACTCTTTGCTTGGACAGGAATGTGGACTTTGATTCTTGAAAGGAAGCTTGTTAAAAATGAAGTTTCTTCCCAGCATGAAAAGTTTTGGCAATTTGCTAAGAAAAGTATTTTCAAAGTCTAAGTTTTTCTTTCAAAATTATCTTTTGTTTCCACTTCAAAGGAAATCTGAGCACACAGAAAAATCCTGAATTTTCCCTGAGGGAATAGCACTTTTGTAGTTCATAAAATTCTCACTTTCACGCTATACATCACTGACCTTGGAAAGACAGAATCTGAACTGAGATGAAGCCCCGTACTGATGCCATCCAAGTGAGAGAGCTGGTGAATTCCAGAGAGAGGAGGAAGGCCATTAAGTTGACCTACATGAAAGGAAACCAGCAGCTAACAAAGTCGTTTGTGTTTAACATAAATAAATTAAAGCAATGAGGAATCTTCAAAAAGCAGTCATGAGATGGGCAAACAAAGCAGGCCTGTTTGTTTGAAGGTTCCTGTTGAACACTGGGCTCAGGAGGAACTGGACAGCTACAGTTTTAGCAAGCAAGTCCTGTGGCCGAGTCAGATCGTACTGCTGTCTTTAGGATCACAGAATGGTCAGGGTTGGAAGGGACCTCTGGAGATATCCGGTCCACCCCCCTGCTACAGCAGGTGATCCTTTTCACTGACCCCATTAAATTTCATTCCGGTGCTGTAGTTCATGACCAGCCATCTAGGTTGGAAATGTGCTCTCTGGTAAGCTGAGTGCCACTACCAGATAGTTTACAGCATTCTAATGCTTGGCACTTGTACCATAATGGTCATGAACTACCTTAGTGCTGCAAGACTTGATACAAAGAATGGCTTCTGCACAAAACCTCAGGGCCCTAAGTTGCCTGGAGCGGAGTACTTCTAGCTGACAGCACAACCTATATTGTATGGCGCTATCTGGCACTGCAGCGAGGACTCTGTGTTTGGTTCTGTGTTTTATCAGACTCAATTAGAAGATAAACGTTACTTGTATAATACCACTGCGGATTTTGCTTTACCGAAAAAATAAATTTCTTTTCCATGACATCCCCCCCCCCCTATTATTCATATGATTCTCATCCAGGACCAATCTGGCAGTGCAGCTTCATGGCTCCTACAACCAGGAATTGTTCTTTCCTAGAATTCCTCTGCTTTTGAGTTGGGAGTGGCTGGCATAAAATCCATGGCTGCAGCACTCATATGCTTTTGCCAACCTTGGCTTTTTAGGTGAACTTTGAAGAGGTTGAATGGTTTGGAGCACTTTGAAATAACTCTGAGCTGTGCTGGAGGGGTCCAGCCAAGAGCTCACCCGGCCATCTGGGGAGTGAGGGGGAAGGGCAGCAAAGTGCTTCTCGCCCAGCTATGTCTGAGCAAACTTCCTGGTGTGCTGCCAATGGAAAAATGAAGATGGTTCTTTCACAGTGAAGGTCAGATGCAATAGCTTACATCTCAGTTTTACCTAAAAAGCTGGCTCTTGTTTGGCTATGAGCAGTTAAAAGTACTCACATGAAGGCTGTTTTAAGCTCTACAGGAGTCATGCAAATCATTTGCTAAGAAATAGTCTCTTTCGAAGCAGAAACCATTTGCTGCTTGGTTTCGTAGCAGGAATGCAGCATCTCAGGTTTGCTGAGTTCCTCTCAATGTGGAGCTATCAAAGTCCTTGGTGATCGCAGGCAGACCTATTTCTCCGTGCTGGCAAATCCTGCTGCTTCCCAGCCTCTCCTCCTAAAGCAGTCTCTGGAAACTCCTAGAATTTTTGCTTGTCTTTATTACATGCTTTTAATACTGCCTTGATTTGCAAATGAATACTTGTCCTCTTAATTTTCTGCCTCTCACCATAGAGAGAAATGTGTTGGGGGGGGAGGGGGTATAATTTGTATATCCATTCACATCAACCACAGACAGACATGTAAAGAAATAAAATGAAAGTGACAGCATCCTATATACTAGAGCTCTAGTGAGACTTTAAGCTGAATGCATATGTGTTTTGATGTGCCTTTGCACCGCAAGCATGCATTGTGTTGCCTCCTCATTTGGTGAACAGGCTTTTGCAGAATTATATATAATATTGGCTGCCTTTGTCTCTAGTGATGTTCCTAATTATGGCAGCTGCTACCCCTGTATTTCGTTACAGATAGAAGATCTGTCAGATGAAGTTTTTTCCTTACGTCATACGAAGTATGAAGAAAGAGAGCGAGCAAGGTGGTCGCTGTGGGAGCAGAGCCGCTGGCCCAGAAGGAATAGCAGGCAGGTGTACTGACTTTGATAAGAGCATTCCTATTGAACCACTGGTGTTGGCTGCTGGTGCAGCAGTTTAAGAAATGCTGTCACAGAGAAGTTTGAAAACAGGGGCACTCTTCATTAATTAACTCATCAGGGACAGTACCAGGCATGTTTGGTTTTGTGGCTGGAAAGGGAAGGCAGTGCTGAAGCATGCATACTTACCAAAATTTGGCATGTTAGTGAACTGGTATTAGTGAATAAAAATCTTACTCCCATACCGAACACATAGCTCTGCTATTTTGTGCCACTCCCAGTTATTTCGACTTTAGCCACCAAGTGTAAAATGAGCCCTTCTTCACTCACCTGATTTAGATGAAAGTCCACTGCATTCAGAGACGCATTACTGAAGGGTCCTAGGCTGTGCCAGGGACCGTAGGCTTAAAAAAGTCATTGCGTGAAATAAGTTAATTCTCACAGGCTTACCGTCTGGTGCAAAACTCATCAGAAATTAAATACAAGCCCTAGAAGTCTTGCAAAAAGTAGTGCATATGAGAGTGAACATCATAAAACCGTATCTGCAGTTTGGCTCTGAGAAAATGACTCCCATAAATTGCTTCAGGATCTGCCAGGACAAAAAGCATCCTATAAATGCTGGGATAACTTTTTCTGCTATTTATCATATGCTTGTGTCTATTCTTGGCTGAAAGTGAACTGTGACACTATGAATAAATATGCAAAGGGAGGGTTTTTTTTTTAATGCAGGATAAAATTAGAGCTAAACTCTATTAAGGAATTCTTATTTTAAGCGATTTTGAACATCAAAAAAGCTTTAGAAAGTGTACTGAATAATACAAGTTCTGTATGTCCCCTTAATTTTGAAACACTATGAACTCCTTGGTGAAATCTTAGTGCTCTTTGCATTCAGAAGTAAAACTGCCCTTGACATGAGCAAGGTCAGACTGCCACCTGGCATTTAAGATGTATGCCAGTATTTTATATCTAGTTCAAATTTGTACAAAAGGTGAGGTCAGCCTTTTTAGTTGTCTTAAATTATTTTGACTGCTTTGGAGACGAGTCCAGAACAGAGGTGGGAAGGGGGAGCCCGAGGACCTGCTGCTTCTTCCTGAGTTCCACTGGCACCGTCCGCTGACATTGCGGTTTGGACTCCGCAGGCTCTTGTGAATGACGCCATGTTCTCCTGAGTGGGAAGAGCCCACAGCTGACTTCTCTTGTCCAAAATTACAGTTCTGGTGAGCATGTGGAGGGAGGTGCAAGAGTGGGACCAGCCACCAGCTGTTCTGCAGCCAGAGCGTACCTGTTCCAGCCCTGTTTTACCCAGTTAGCTCCTCCACACAGCACTCCGCTTGTGACAAGGTTGTCAAGAACCATGTGTTTTCATCTCCTTTGATTTAAAGAAGTAGAACATAGACAGTATGTAAGGAGAAACTGCACACTTTGAAAGAAAATCTAAACTTCCAGGCACTGTGAAAGGGCAGGGAGCAGCCCTTAAGACTCTTGTCTCTTATCTCACACTAGATCTTACAGCAAAAATGCTGACGGACGACACAGCCAAGACTCAGTGCAGAAAGACCACCACGGCAGTTCCTGTGCCTCGCTGCATTGTGCTGCTGAACCTGCTCCCGACTTGACTTCAGAAGCCCACAGCTCCGTCTGTTCAGGGATTGCACAAGTCTGCAGGGAGAGCCAGGAAGCGAAGGTGGGTCTTTCCAATAGCTTCCAGGTCTGGTCAGGTCTTCAGTGACCACTATATCTAACCTAAAACAAAGAACCTGAAACTATCCTGAATGTAGCGCTCCTGTTTAGAACTAGGTTGCTACACTTCATCAATGAAGCCCAAGATTTGTGAACATGTAAAAATTTCCTTGCTCAGTACCCACGGCACGTGTTTCTGAGGTGAGCATGACATGCCTGCGTTCAGCAATGCTGGATCTTTTACCAGGGGTGTTGGCCAGGGTTCCAGACAGGCCTGATCGTTACGGTGTCAGGTATCCTGATGGTCTGGCACCATGGAAAAGAGCTTCCCCCTTCCCATACTGTGCCTGTTCCACTGTAGCTCTGTTACTAGTTCAAAACCACATGAAGCCAGCTTACATTGACAGCTGGTGCCTAGCAGCGTCGTATTCTTTATCTGAAGAGCCCTGCAAACCCTGTACAGACAGACACTCATTTGTTACTTGATAGCTGATCATTGTGCACACAGCTAATCGGTTCAGACTGAACTGAAATACCTTTTCCCCCTCTTCCCTCTTTTTCCACCCTCACTCCTACCCTTCTGATTCCTTTCAGTCTGGGCTGTGGGAACTTCGAGTTTTTCCACTAAAAAATGAAGAGGTAGAAGCTTTACTGTGCCAAGATCAAATAACAAATCAGACTGAAATGTCAAGTGCAGCTTTCCCCAGTGACTCTCCCTGTACTTCATGCACGCCCATTGGTTTGCCAGACAATGGCCATCCACCAAGAAAACAATCTGCCGAAGACTCGGAAGACTGCGAAAATGTTTGCCTGGGAATCAACAATACAAGAAAACAAAGGTGACAGGGAATAATGTGGTTCATTAAGAAAGCCAATTAAGGTGGAGAAAAGCGTAAGGTAAAATCTCTCTTGTTCACCCAGCATATGACAGCACAATTCAAAACCTGTATGTTAGCTGCATATAATATATTTTCTTTCTTGCTTTGTAACAGGCAGGATAAATCCCAAAGACAACACTTTCTTCTTCCTGAACCCCAAGAGAAAGTAATTAATTCAAGCTGGAAGTCTAATATTCCCGATGTCGGGAGTGGGCACACATAAATTGCTGGCACCATTCACTTTCTGTTGTCATATTGCCACATCTGTTAATAATCATCCTTTTCTGTTTTGTTTGTTTTCAAATGCATTTCTGGTTCTAGTGGATTCTGGTGCAGCAGGATATGCTGTCTACCTTAATCAACAACTTCAACTGAACACAGAAAAACTACTTGAAAAAAACAGTGGGGAGAAGCAATAGCCTCAGATTATTTTCCCGTGTGGCATGACCGTGGGGCAAAAATCTGCCTCTCTAAATGCATGTGTGTAACCCATGTGCAAGAGAAGGGGTAGGTGAGAACTGGCAGTTTCAAAGCAGGTGTTCTGGAAGCCTTGCATCTAGCTTAAAATCTGTACTCAGCTCTCAGTAGTGCCAGGGCATGTTTCATATAGACGGTCCTCAAGCAATAAGGTAGAAATAGACCACTGCATTTCAATAGTCAGTATATCCGCTCCTCAGAAAGTAGGGTTTCTGCAGCAAAGAGGAGTCAAGTCAAATCAGTGACGCAGCTCTTTGAATATTGTGTTTTGGGTCATCTTACTTCCTTAGTCCTTCAGCAGCTAATGAGGCTCATAATATTTTGCTTTAATATGTTAAAGACAATTGTTCTGATTTCTGTACAGTGCCTTGTAAGAGTCTCGCAAGTATGCCAACATTTGGTGACTAGCTGAAAAGGAAAAGATGATTGAAGTCTAGAAGACCAATAAAGAAAAAAGCCCCAAAGCTTTCCATTGTGATTCCAGATAGAATTTGAATTTCCCAGCGAGTTCCTGGTGAGGAAACAAAAGCAAGTTGTTTAAACTTGCATCTAAATAGCATAGTTTGGAATGTATCTGCAGTCTCAAGAGGTATTAACAAAGATTAAACATTGAATGTATGTATAATCCATCAACAGGAAGTTTTTCTGTGTAGGACAGTTGAAGGCAATTTAATAGGGGTCTCTGTCTTTGTGCAAAATTTTCTTCCACGTGTAATATCTGGAATGGCACTGGACAGATGACCCAGTTTTACTGTCAATTTTTTTTTTTTTTTTTTTTTTTTTTTTGTCAAAATGACAGGAAATACTCCCTAGGCATCTGAAAACAGTTCAGTAAAGTTTCAACACTACAACCTATTGCTACATTGTAGTTTATTGCACATTCTGATTATTTTTTTAAACACTTTTTTTAACACTGGTTTGTCTTAAACTTGAATCTTGCCTCGATGTCTGATACAATAATCTTTGATGCAAGGTTGTTTTTTTTAATTAAAAAGTTATTTCTATATATGTTGTATCTAGTCTGAATTTGATGGCCTTTTAGAAGTGAAGAAATAGCAGTAATGCTTCCTCTTGGCACAGAGACCTGCTTGGCCCAAGAATGGCTTTGCAAACACCCTGAAGTGGCAGCGACGCTCAGCTTTGCTGTCGCACTGAAGCTGCACTGGTGCTGCCAGGCTAAGGTCCCCCTCAGCATCTCAGCACAGAGGTAGATTTTTCCATCTCTCTTGTCCTGCATGCGCATCTGCTGCTGGGAAAAGGTTTCTGAAAGTTACGTGTCTCAAATGCTTTGCAGGTCTTTTCCATACCCACATCCATTCATTAAGAAGCCTGATCCAACCAGCTCTCACTCAGCTTTGTTGCAAGGTCAAGACTGCCCGCTCTGTCTGATCCCGGGGGGCCGTGTGACAGGTTTCTGCAATTTAAGAGGTGGGATAGGCGAAGTAAACCAGCTAGCTGTCTTCCGTCTTCTGAAGGTGCTGTCAGGAAATGCAATCCAGCGTTTTACAGGAAGAAGCAAGAGGAGAGTGTTCTTCTAGATTGGAGGGTGAGAAGGGAAGGATGTTGAACACCAGGCCAAAACAACCCTGTATGATAGGAGCTTGATTCACCAAGTCTGGTCAGCCTGGTGAACTGTGAAGCTGTTCCTGCACTGCTGCAGTGTGCTGTTGAACCACTGTGTTGCTTTTGGGTCAGGCTCCGCTGCGCTGGTCTAAAGCAGCTGCTTGTTACCTTGCCAGCTGCAGGAGCCACACAAGTGGTTATCAATACGAGCAAGGTTAAGCACATTTTCTTTGTCCCCTCTTCAGATGTTCTTTGTCAGCTGTTGTGCTAGTGCCTCACAAGGCAGCAATGCAAAGGCTAGTCAAAGAAAGGGCGGGCAGCCAGGAGACTGAAAAAAAATCCCTGGAGAAACTATAAAAATGTCTATTTGGTCATCACCCCACCCCACCACTCTCAGAAGTCTTTTCTCTAACAGCTGCCTCTCAGCTGGCTAGACCCGTGGCAGCAAACTGCAACTGCCCTCGCACGAAGAGCTGCCTGACCAACTGCAAGGCCCGAGCATTTCTTCCTCCGCACGTGCCCACCCCAGTGCTGCTCTCCGAGGGGGGGCAGAGTGGGGCGCAGGCTTTCTCATCATCAGATGAGAGCACATGCAAGTGTGGCAGGCAAAGGCCAGTGGGCAGGGGTGACCAAGAACAGGCTCCACTTGCTTTTCTCACGTCGCCTGCCTACCTCCCGCAGCCCTTCACCTGGCAGGGGCAGATGGGGAACACAGCACAGGTCAAGCGAGATGCTTTTTGGGAAGCCCTGGGCTGTGCTGCTCGCCCACAGCACCTCTAATAATTTGCCACCTTCTTGGAGCAGACCAGGTGCTGTGCCCTGCCCTCTGTTTCTACCCTGTGCGTCTTTGCTCCAGCCATCTATGCACCTAATTTTTCAGTAACCCCCTTTCACTACTGGGATAGGCTATCAAACTTGCTTAACTGAACCCAGTCACAGCAGCAGCCCCCTCCTTTTGTCTTTCCCTGTCCTGCATGCAGCACAAGTACTCTGTTGCCTGCAGCCCTTTTCCCTGCAGGGCTGGACTCCCACCTCCAGACAGTTCAGTTTTGCATGAACGTTGGTGTCATGAGGAAGCTGCTGGTGGTGGGAACAGGCTGAGCGCTCAGAGCCAGGCTCATGCTTGAAACCATAAAATGTGTAAGAAACCCCTGCTCGTCTCCTTTCCTTTCTAAAATTTTAAACAGGGTGGGGGGAAACCCCAACCCATTTCTCTTTTGGCTGTTAAGCTATGAAAACAGCTGTCAGCGCTGCTCCTGATGTTCTGGCAAAAGGTATTACAAAGGCTGCCTGTGAAATACCAGCTGAAATGTAAGGCAGCGAGGCCCCCCCCATGAAACTGGGGTGTTGCAGCTTCACAAAGCAAGTCATTTCCCTTGAACTTGTTTACCATTTTCAATGAAGACATTTTTTAAGGCCACCTATGTTCTGTTCCCTGCTGCTGTGAGGTTTAAACACATCATCTCTGCATCCAGGACCTTAATGGAATGTAAGTACAAATACAAACTTATAAGCCCTATTAAAATTAAGCTCTGTGTGTGTCTACTGCAGTTTTTTATCTTGCACAGGGTTGTGCACTGTACCACCCTGTGGAGCACATGGCCAAGCCCAGCCTCACTCCACTATTTCAGAGTTCCTTTTATCCTGTTTTCCAGTGCAGGCAGAGCCTTTGCACTGTCAGATCACCCTGGACTGCTCCAGACCATGTGACTCAGTATCACTAGAGTGTGCCCTCCCTTGTTGCTGAAACTTTGCTTTATCAGAGAATTGCAACATCTAACGGTCCTGGGGTTTGGTTGGCCCTGTGGATACCACACAAGCAGCTCCCGGTTTTCCTGTTGGTGCTCAGTTCAAGTCCTGCCGGCTATGGTGCTTCCACTATGGGGTTACGTTACTGAGCATGGGAGGACAGCCCTAAGTAGACCCTAAGAGGTAACTTCTGTTAATAGACAGAGGCAAGAAACTGGAAGTCTTAGGCACTAAAAGAACTGTTACTTCCATGGATGCTCTGTGGTCACTAAAAAAAAAAAAAAATTAACCTTAGATGTGTAAAAAGCTGCTGCAGCAGTAGCCAGCTCCATAAACCCTGGGTGGGATTTAGACAAAAAGAAGCAATTGAGTAGTTTTACTGTGTGTGTAATTTCTCTCTCCCACAACACTCCTAACTCAAGAGTCAATACGACAAAGTGACTACAGCCTCCGAAAGAAACCATACCCTTACGGCTCTGTGCTCTGAAATAGGCACAGTACCATCAATTAGCTACCACGGCTTTGGGATACCTGTTCCCCACAAAATTAATCCGGAAAAAAAAAAAAAGGGGGGCTGTCTGTGGTAAAAACAGTTTGATTACCCTTTCAAACCAGCTTATGGTCAACTGTAGGAGGCAAGGATACTACAGCTGTTATCCTACTGCTTTCAATAGCATGAAAGGCCACACTTCCAAATCCTAAACTAACAGTTCATAGCCCATTTGTGGCTGCTTGGCCTGCATCTTAGATACCAGAGCCGCAACGGTTTCTCTACGCACACTGTATTAGACCCTACACAGGTTCTTCCCAGAAGTATGAACAAGCTGCTTTAACACACCTGAGAGCCATACAGCCTATGACCCTCCCTAGCCAAGCTTTCTTTTGGCAAACCTCTTCTGAAAGACGTCTGGTCCAGATGACTCCATTTTTCTTCTGCTAGGTCTCAAATGAGTTGCAAGTGGAAACAGGAAGCAAACACATTTGTTTACCTAAACAACTATTAACCACCCAGGAAAAAGCAGTAGTTAAGCCATTTCAGATGCCTGTCTGGATTGTTTGAACTAGCCCTGGCTTCTCCTGCTGAACAGTGGCAGTGACCCACACTGCACCGCAGCCATCTCCTTCCACAGCCACCGAGCAGAGGCCCCCCTGTAGGACACCACGCGGTCTGGGCATGGAAAAGAGTGCCTCAGCGTTTGGTAGGTGACACGTGCCCAGCTTTGCTGCAACGACAACAGATTTGACTTTGGCCTTGTGGAAATGGACTGGCTGCAGCTGGGGAGCTTCTGGCCTCTTCCCCTGGGGCAGCAGACTGTTTGCAACCCTTCTGTAGTTACAACTTAAAGGGAAAAATACCATGCGGAATACCATGAAATATTAAAGGAGTCAGCAACACTAATTAGAGCCATGGGAGGCAGGTCTATCTAAAATGACCTGCTCAGGTCTTCCTCTACTGGGTTGTAACCCCAACCTTCACGTGCCCAAACAGGCCAGGCTGTGAAGTCAACCCGAGCAAATTGAAGGTATGAGAACTATTTGGCTTCCTAACTAAAAGCAGCATTAAGCCCTTCTACAGAGCCATCTCCACACAGTGCAGTTCAGACTGCATACACTGAAATCTCTTCAGCAGACAACGCCCCTGTGTGTCGCTATCTTAATCGTTTGCTCAAGCACACCTACAAACTGAGAAGGCTGTAGGTCGAGATAAAGTTTTTTAAACTACGTAGGGTTTTAAAGCAATATTCTTGCATGGAATCCCACCACTTCCAGGAATTTCAGACACAGCTGTCTTACCTTCTCATTTACCTTTCAAATAGCCAGTTATTTCCCATTCTGTGGCTGGGTACAGATGTTGCACTGACTTGTCTGATGCTTGGCTTACACAGGCTACTTCAATGCAGGAAAAGCAAAACAGGAACATTTCTAGCATCCGTGGGATTTTTTAGCCCTCTTAAACTGCATTTTTCCCAAACTTACTCCCCAAACCACTTGTTTTTGACAGTCAGCTCAAAGGAGACTTACCACACCAAGGGAGGGGTGTTTAATGCAGACAGTGGAAAAGTTTTGTAGGAATGCACAGATCAAATGACAAGATACAGACAGCAGAAGGCAGTTTGATTAGAGTCCTCCACAAGAGAGATTGCTTGTGGTGATGCTACACTCTTCTAGCAAGCAAAAAACCAACTGACTGAAGTTTAGTTCGGTCCCATCAGCGTTATAGGTTGCGCCATAAAATTAGCCTCCACAGAATCAAGACAGGTTCAAACCATTGCATTTCCAACCTTGAAAGACAGCCAGAATGTTTTTCACTGCCGCTTGCTTCATTGCAGTGAAGGAACAATTCCTCTGTTCAGCAGCAACAAGTTTCCATAATTAATGTTCATCCAGCCCTCCCTTACGCATGAGAAACAAGGGTTCTCCTGCACGCACAGAGCCTTCTTGAACACTGCTTGGGTAGGTCTCATCGATCCAGACAACGCTTCTGAGCTGCTTCTGAACACACATTCCTCAGAAGATTGATCACAGATCTTGGATCTGCGCTCTTCATAATAGCACTGCCAGATACAATCATATTTGCACCTGCCTGAAAGACATTAAACACCCACTCAATAACACAGAACAGATCCACTTGTTACAAAGAGTTTTTTCTTGCTGTGAAGTATGTAAGGAGGTGGTGAATTCTAGGCTGGTGGGCAAACAGAGCGCTTCTTGTGGGACAGTCGTAACATACCTCTAACTACAACCACAAATCAAGTTCAGAAAAGACAGCTCTTCCCCAAATAGGAAATTTCTACCTGAACATACAAGAAACACACAACTCTTCTGGCTTAAGGGAGGCTTCTATAGCCACTATTAAAAAAGGCACAAGATTAAACCTCAAGTGGATCTTGTTATTAAGCGTGCTTTACTGTTCCCTCCAAAAACTAACAGTCAAAACGCAATTCCTCCTCAGCTTTATTTTCCAAGGGACAATTAACTCTCTTTGCACAGCGACTGAGAGTGCTGCTCCGCTTCAGCCTCTTACCTCTGCGCACTTGTGGATGGTGTCAGGCCCGACTCCTCCATCCACTTCAATATCCAATGAGGGAAACTGTGTCCTCAGCCACTGAACCTGAGAAACAGCATAAGAACAGCTGGCACCGAGACCCACACTCAGCTGCTACAGTTACGTTTACCTTCTCACAGGCCCAGACAAGATTTATTCACTTCATAGCTACGCTCCATCCTGTTAATGAGCTTTAAACTCTCAATAATTAAGGAGAGAGAAACCTAGTTTACCTTTGGCATCATATCTTCCATAAATTTCTGCCCTCCGAATCCAGGTTCTACCGTCATCACCAAAGCCATGTCTATCTGATTGGCCCAAGGTGCCAAGTGTTCAACCGTCGTGCAAGGCTTGATCGCCAGGCCAACCTGCAGGAGAGGAGAGACAAATCCAAGTGCACCTTACGATGACAGCAACCTCGGCGGGAGCTCAGTACAGGCACCCAGGAAAGCAGTTATGTGCCTGGGCGAGTGCAGTAGCAACAGCCCGCTCCAGGTGAACATTCCTGACCTTCTGGGCCAAAGCGGAGGCCCGACGGCAGGCACAGAGGGCTGGGGCCGACCCCTGCGCGCCCGAAGCCGGGACGGCGGGTTTCCCGCGCCAAGCCCGCGCTCCCCTCACCTTCATCCCGTTCTCCCGAATGTCCTTTATCAGCGCCCCGGGATTGTCTGTCGCTTCCAGGTGAAAGGTGTACTGGTTGGCGCCGGCGACAGCCATCGGCTTCACCCACTGCTCCGGCCTGGCGACCATCATGTGCATGTCTGGGGGCGGGGGCGGCCGTCAGCGGGGCGGTGGGCGGCTGCCAGGCCCGGGCCCCCCGCCCCCCGCCGGGCCCCCCTTACCGAAGAAAGGCTCCTGGCCCAGCTGCTTGCGCAGGCTCTCCACGACGGGGTGGCCGAAGGTGATGTTCGGGACGAAGTGTCTTGGGGCCCAAGAGAGAGACCCGCCCGCCCGCCGGTTACGCCCGCCCGGGGGGGGCCGGGGCCGCCCGCACCCTCGGGCCGGCCGCCCCCCGCGCCCCCGGCCCGGCCCCGCCCGCCCCCGGCCGTTACCCGTCCATTACATCCAGGTGCAGGTAGTCGGCGCCGCAGTCCAGCATGCGGCTGCACTCGGCGCCCAGCGCCGCCAGGTCGCTGTTGAGGATGGACGGCCCGATCCGGCACCCCGACGCCATCGCCGCCGCCCGCCGCCGTCCCGCGCCTGCGCCGCCGCGCGGCCTGCCGGGAGGGGCGCGCGCCCCCGCCCCGCCGCTACGCGCCGCAACCCGCCCGCCGCCATCTTGGGCCGCGGCCGGGGCGGGCCCCGGGGCTGGGTGGGGGGGAGAGCGGCGGCCGCTGCTCCGGCCGCGCCGCGCTGAGGGGGCAGGTGGCGCGGGGAGGCCGTGAGGGGCGCGGGGGCTGCCGCCCGCCGCTAGCACCGAGGCCCGGCCTGGCCGGCCCCGCGGCTCCGGCGGAGCTGCAGGCTCTGTGGCCCAGCGCTAGAGCAGGGCCGCTTCTGGCGCTTGGGAGGGCACCGGCCCCGCCGGCGGCCGCCTTCGGGCGAGGGGCCCAAGCAGCGGAGGGGCAGCCTGCTTGGGCAGTTGGGTTTTTGTAAAAAAAATCCCCGACACTATATTTCGTTCCCCTCGAGACCCTTCACGGGCCGCTGCGGGCCCTGCCGGGCGCGGGCACAGGCCCCGGTGGCACCCCAGGCGTGGGCTGGGGCCGGTGGGTGCTGGTAAGGCACCGACCAGGAGCAGAGGGGTGCGTTTGAACAGTGCTGGCTGTACCTGCGAACAAAATAGCCTCAAATAGCAGCGTATCAAAGCCCTTTAGAGAGACCGACCCAGTGTTGCGCAAGAGGCTTAGACACAGAACTCTCCTTTTGCCGTCACTCCTCTGTATTTAGTACTCGGGACAACATTTGCATAAAAAGCTGAGGCGATGGGACGGACCGACACGCTGACAAGACTTGTACAGCCTGGACAGTTGTTGAACGTGACATGCACTTAAGGCCTCTTAACACTATTTAAGCAGCATCATTTGTCTTCACAGCAGAAATACACCAGTTCTGTTAACAGAGATACGGGAGGAAAGCACAAAACCAGCCAAGTACGTCAAATGCACCTCATTAGGACAGTATCAAGTGCGACCGATGTGCAAGTAAAACATGAGAAAACAGACTGACTGGTCTGCCTGTCTGTTCCATCTCTCCACAGTCACCCAACAAAAATCAAAGCCATCTTCCTGGCCACCTGAATAAAACTAAGTTACGGGTTACATCATTTATAAGCAGCATTGATTTCTAGCAGGGTAGACGTTAAAAAGAGGCGTTTTAGTCCTTCCTATGGCTTACTACTGTGGATTCACCGGTGACAGTGGGAAACCTGAATGGAAACATTTATCATACATACTGAATTAAATGAAGTAAATCACAGTTATATTGTCATTGTTAGAGTGGAGTACCGTGGTGAGGCATCTACCTCTTTCATTAAGGAACATGCCTCCTCCTCATTTTCAGCAGAAAAGGTCACTATAAAACGCACCATGAATTCTCTATGTGTGGTGTCCCAGCGGTTTACTCGGCTCAGGTCTAAAACTCTCCTCCCGCACCCAACTACCAGTAACCCAGCCTACCTTGGGATTTGAAAGTGAAGCTGTTTTCTCATTTGTGCATCACTTAATAATAAAACTTAGCATCTGGAATTTTGCAATTCTTTGAGTGACCTCCAAGCTAGGAGCTAATCCAAAGCAGCCTCCTACAGGTAGCTGGTGCTGGCTCCAGTGCGCTGAGGAGATAGGAAGCAGTACAGCATGTTTTGGTCAGCAGAGTAAGCAGTTTGTCATTCAGGACACACACTGAGACATTGCCATCTTCACCTAACCATCGCTCTTGCAAAAGCCATGTACACTTTAAAGTTGCATTAAATGTGTGTGTGTGTGTGTGTGTGTGTATATATGTATATACACACCCCTATGGTGATACAGGTGGTGCACTATAAAAGTAGTTGCCTTTTCAGCCCTGCTTTTCCCCAGAGGTGCTGAAGGTGTCCACCTCTCACCAATGCAGGGGTAGCAGAGCATGCCCAGCACGCAGGGCCCCGGGAGAGGGATGGCTTTTGCTGTCTTCAGAGGTTTAAGGGGTTGAATTCCCTCCTCAGACTGGTGCGCCCAGCTCCTGTCAAATTTGAGCGTTTGGCAAACACCAGACAGCACGGCCTGAAGGCTGCTTGGGTTTCAGTGGGCTGAAACCTGCTGTCAGGTGTACGGTTAATTTTCCACGCAGCAGTAGAAACTGCATGCTGCACTACAGCAGTGAGGCAGCCGTTTGCATGGCAGGGTTTTAAACAGCTGTTTCAGAGCTGTTGAAGAGAGATGCCAGTCCTTTCTTTGGAGATGGGTAGGAGGATATCATTCTGGCTCCTCAGTAAGGCGGTTTTATGATGTGTGTGTCCAAATGACAAGCCCTCGGGAGACAAACTGGTAATTAGCACATTTTACAGACTCTCAGGATGATCTAAAACATTTTCCTCTGCACAATAACGCCATGATTATAAACTGTATTCTTCTAGTGCAAGCTGAAAAAGGCAGTATATGATTCCCAAAGCACAGGGTAACTTTGGGCGTTGCTTATGATTTCATGGTTTGTTTCACAGCTGTTTTGCAGTTTGCCCGTAAGAAGCTAATGGCTAAGTTCACATTTCAGTGTAATTCCGTGATGCTGCAGCATAGCACATAACTCGGCTGTGACTTCAGCCGATCCCCCACGGGGATCTCCACCTACGTATAAATGTCACATATATCTCTCTCCCTCTCTCTCTAATACTTGCAGCCGTGAACATTACGTACATAAAATGGAACCTTTTTAAATACAATCTCAACATGCCAAAAATAGATTCTTTCATCAAGTTTCTGCCCTGCAATATCCATCTTTGTTTACAATGTACATATATATTTATATTTTTATATATAGCAACATGAAAATACCATATATAAATATTTACTCTAAATCCCTATATGTGAGGACATACGACAGCATCAGTGGAGCAGTTGCTAGGTACCAGAAGGTCCATGCATTCCAGATGCGGTTTTTTGGGGTTTTTTTTAAGCTGTGGAGATGAATTACTGGGTACATTTAAGCAGGGGAGCATGGACTATGTATACCATCTGCAGACCACTCACCCCCTGCCCATCTATATCTGTGCACAGCACGTGCATTCCTTCTTATGGTATGTACTGTATTTAGTTTTACAGAGCAAATATTTTTGTAGCACAAGGGCAATATCTTACAGAGTGGAATGAAACCAACAGACAAAAGTAAATTCAACCACAGTCTGCAGTGCCCCAAAACAAAACAAAACAAAAAAAAAAAAAAAAGAAAAAGGTCTAATTGCTCCACGGTGCTTCTCATTGCTCTGCAAGTTAGAAACGATGGTTCCAGGCTTGTGAAAAATCAAGCTTTAGACGGGTACTTTTTGTCAGTGTTTTCACTGTTGGTACCAAGGTGTAAGAGCCTTGGATTCAGCTACTATATAGCCCTCCTCTCAAAACTACTACAAAAATAAATCTTGGGCACAATCTCAAAAGAGGCTTCTCTGCTCCGTCTCGGACAGTCCGAGAGCCCACTTACCCAACAAGGCTGCTGATCACAGCACATGGCTGCCAGATCAAGGTTTTATGGACCACAGATTTGCCCACACACCCCTACCCTGAGAATTTTGTACAAATTCTCTGTTCCTGCCGTCTTGCCCTGAACTGAAATAGATTTCACAAACAGAAATGTACCAGTCTGTAGCAACTGGCTGTTTTCAGATAATAAAGTGCTCTTGTTTAATTAGTTACTAGTTAGCAGGGAACTCCAAGGAGAAGGCACACTTTCATTTTCTCCTCCCACTCCTGCACTTCCCCAAGAGTTAAACATGAGATTCATCTAGGTCAACGTCAGTCTCCCCAAGCTCCACGTGCGTGAAGCTGAAGTGAGTGGCCAGCAAGGGGTTCTCCATCCCGTTGTCCTCACTGATGTGAAGGACAGTGTCCCCATGCTGCAGCAAGCTTGTGGTCTCAAGGCCAGCGTAGTCGTCGGTGTCAGAGAGCTGGGTGGGTGGGGTGCTTTGTGCTGTTGTTGGCCAGGACTCCAAGCCCTCCTCTTTTTCCTTCTCCTCAGCAGAAAGTGCCTCACTCTGCAATTGAGGAGAGCCAGTGATCAGGCTCAGAGGAAGTGGGAGGGAGAGGGGGGAAAAAGCGAGGGAACATCAATAAAATATTTTCTCATTTGGAAATACTGTTTACCATAAAGGGCCAGGCACTTGCAGATTATAATTGCAGAATATATTGCCCCAATGATATATTTTTGCTGGTGAATCAAATTTGCAGCAACGATCAGAAAGGTTATCTGATTTCAGTCGTTAACACATCCTCATTGCAGTTTTTTAAGTGTATTTTCAAGACGGGTGTCTTTCATTTGTTCATGGCGAAGGACAACACCCCCAAAAGACACTAGGTATGTGGGTGTATGAAAGTGAGCTCAATGTCACTGACGTGTTGAAGGGATGACTGTGACTGTCCCTGCACTGTCCTCAGTGGTGTCCAACACAGGAAAAGGTTAGACAAGCAATTTCTTTTGGAATGTGGTGCCTTTGCCAGAGCAGTCCTGAGGTTTGGAGGGAGCTGCTCCTTAAGGATGCATGTCTCAGCGAGCAAGCTGTAAAAACCCATTGATGAAAATTTGCACTGGTGAGCAGGCCCAGAAGGACAACTATATGTGGTGGGAAGATGGAAAAGAAGATGCAGGAAATATATTTGCAAATTAAGAATCATTGCATAGATCGAGAAGTGAACGGTTTGCAAAAGGAAGGGGTCAGACAGCAAACTCAGCCTAAAGAATAGATGTCTTCACCCACCTGTCAGCGTTCGTTACAGTGCTGTAATGCATCGGGCATTTCCCTGTAAATTTGCCCTGCAACTGTGATGAAGCAGCAGGTAGACACAAATGATAAAATCATCAATCACGTTACCTGAGCGGTCTGGCTGTGGAGATCAGCTACAACGATGGCAGGTGAGGAAGTCAGCACAGGTTTGCTGAGAGGTTCCTGCTTGCTGGTCGCCTGGGGGCTGCTGTGGCTGCAGCCCTGCTGCGGGGCTGCTGGAGCTGGAGCCGAGGACGGGTCCCCTGGGGAGGCTGTTGTTGCCTCAGGCTGGGCTTCAGTGAAAGTCACCGACCGCTTCTGCTCCGCTGAAGGGTACAAAGCCCAGAAAATTTAATATTAAAATGCTACAAATTGGGAAGGAAAACACAACAAGAAAAGAAGAGAATCTCTGGAGGTTTAACAACGAAGGCAGGATTCATGATTCATTCCATCTTTATAAGCTGTCTAATTGGAGTCCAGTCTAAAGCCTTTTACCCTGGGCTTCCTCTAAAGCCGCAGCAAGAGTCAGGGATCTCCTGAAGAAGACTCACCCTACCTATCCTTGTCATGACTTGGTGAGATAAATGCCACCCATAACATCTTTCCATCCCAGCAGAACATACTGGATTGAATTCCCATGCGAGTTAGTCATTTTTGCCTTCAACCAGGAAAGGAAATATGGAGATGCAAAGGGCAAAAGGAAATGCAAATATATAAGGGAATTGCCCAAGGTTTTGCAGGAAATCTGAGAAAAGAAATAGGACAGCTGATTGCCCCCCATTCCTGCAGACTAAGTCCACTATTTGGGAATAACAGACCAGCACAGGTTGAAGAGAGCTAGACTGAAATGTCACAGTAAACCCGATACCCCTGCTCCTACTCTTACTTATTTGGGATCAATTTTTATGTTTCAGACATCTCCAGCAGTGCTGTTGCCCCAGCACAGTCCTGGCTGAGTGGTTAGAAACCCAGAAAGTTCACAAGCAACCTTTGCTCTGCCAGGTGTTTCCTCCAAAGTTAACTGCTGGCTTCAGATGGTACGGAATACAAACTCCTGCTCTGCTTGGCACTGCTGACTCCTGGAAACATACGGCATGGACTAGAACAGTCCTATTTTCATTTCCATATGCAACCTTTAAAACTCTGCACTGCTTACAAATGATGGGAAATTTCCTTCTTTCTGTTACTCTCTACAGCAGCTTCAGGTTTTGCACATCTGGAGGTTGCGGACAAGGCATCCTGAATAGAGGATTCTATTATATCTATTCATTTCTATATCTATTCAACTCTCTACACCTCTAGGAGACATCATAATTCACTGTCCATGTGCAGTTCTACCTTGAAAGCCTTTGGAGAAATGATCAAAGTGTTTTGAGGGGGTGATCTTCTGATAGGATATCCACTTAGTAGGAAAAAGGATAAAACTGTGAGGACTTAACTTTAATATAGGCTACTAACAACATACTAACTCTAATTTCAGCTGAAACAATGACATAGTATTTTCTGCTTTCAAATATGAAGTGCTGGTTCTGGAAATGCAGCGCTGCCCTACCGCCAGGTTTTGGTTTTGGCTGGATGCTCCGCCTCGTGGTTGAAAGTCGAGCTCCGTGACGGCTACGAGGTTCGGTTTGAGTTTTCTGACGTGACAGCAGTGGTCGCCGAAGCTAAAAGTTGGAAGAAAGAGTCAGGCTGATGTATGTTCACACATTACGCAATTTCTCTGTAAGGAGAACAGATCGTCATTGTCTAAATACTCTAAATGTCCATTCCCTCTACTTTTAGCAGATACATGTTTTAAGGTTTCCATGGCTCAGACATCTTCTTCATATGAGCTTCTGCGGTTTGTGCCTATTCAGTTTCAGTACTGTATGTAATGCAATGCAGACCGTGTTTGTTTAAAACAAAACAAAAAGCCTGCAGAGGAAGAGATTGGGGAATTCAAAAGAACGTGCACCTCCTCCCTTACGGATTTGTCAGGTCTTACAGCTCCGACTTGTGCTACGGTTCCCACTAACTCAGTGGGCTGTGCTAGTATATCACAAATCGGGTAAAAGGGACATGTCACAACCACAAATCGTTTCGAAACAGACGAGAAAAACCAAGCCAATTCAAACAGCAGGAGAGAAGGCTTGTTCGCTCCCCATGTTCTCACCTGCCGTAAGCCTCTCTTCCGCCCCAGGGGCTGCTGCAGAAGAAGGTTCTGCTGTCCTGGCTCACTCTGCACGCTTGCCACCCTGTTAGATGTTGACAGCATTAGGCCAAGCACAGAAGCACCCGATATAACTAGTAGGTGTCCTGGCAATTGTGGCTAAAATAAATAAATAAATAAATAAACCAACCACTAATGGCACAGTCACTTCAAAGAGCAACACTGTCTTTGAAGGATGGGGGGGACGTGTCTGTTGGGTTGTGGCTTCCGGGGCTTAGGAAAGGGTGGGAGGTGGAGTCATGGCATTCAGGACTTGGCCACGCACAGGTAGCATCCAAATATAAATAACTGCAGATTTCAGTTTTCAGTCATTGATTGATGCATCCCACTGAGCAACACTCACTTCTCTGCATCCTTTGCCACATCAATTAAGGCAAGAATATCAGCTTCCTAGCTCAAAAGCTTTCTTATTTGCTTTCCTTTTTCAAGGACAATATTGTAAAACCTACTTTTTTTTTCCTCCCAAATAGACTCCACAGCCTCATCACCATTTTGTCATCTGGTTTTAATTTCAATTTAAGTCAACAAACAAAAAAAACAAACACAAAGTGACAAAGGATCCATTCACATAATGGATGCATGAGTTATGTGAACAAGGCCCCGCACTCAACACTTGCAGCCTTAAGTCTTTTTGGGGCTAACAAACAAAAAAGACAAGTAAACATAAATTACATATTATATATATACATAAACACAGCTTTTTAGTTTTTAATATCTTGGCACAAAATATCTGAAAATCTGCAGTAAAAGAATCTTTAGCAATAAAACATACTCAGCTACATACAATCTCATTCTACTATTCAACTGACCATTTAATCTACTTAAAAATATCACCCTCCCCTCGTTTGTATCAAAACACTGTACTCCTCCAAACAGTTAAAAATTGGTCATTTAGCAGACAGCGGTCACAAAACATTTTATCTGAATGAACTACGTCTGAGAGGAATATGGTTACAACAGCAACTAACATTTAGGATGGACGACTTCTAAATCAGGCAGCTGCTTATTTGGGGCAGACTGGAATCCACTGAGCCACACATCCTATTTAAGCAACTTCCAGCTATATCTGGTATGCATTGTTGACGATTCGGTATTACAAACCATTTTGCCTTCGGCCTGCATTAATCTAAAGGAAACCAACATTCTTTTCTCTAGATGTTTTCCTTTTATCTCCCTGGAGCTGCTCTGTACCACCAACAGGGTGAAGGTTTTATCTCTTGACCTTACAGGAGCAGAGGAAGAAGACAAACCTGAGGACATGGAGGATGTCTATGGAGAGGTTTAAAAAGTTCTGTCTCCTGAACAGCTCGTTCTTTAGTGTGGCAGAAGTTATTTGCCCTTAGAAGGTTTGGTGGAACAGAACATGAGAACTTCCTGATCTGCTCTGGGTCACAGTCGGGTTACCTGACCTGAAAGTCCTATTCCTCCCTGCCTTACCAGTGTAAACTGGCCACACTTTGCACTAAACCATACGCGTGCCTTTCTGCCAGCTCTACTGGGGAGACAATGGGCAACTCCAAGGAGAGAGACAGCTTAAGACCCTGAAGCTGTTTCTCCTCTGGTTGTCTGACCACAGCCTAATAATCCTAGGCATGCCCTCAGCAATCTCACCACAGCTGCAGTGGTTTGGGAAAAAAGGAAAAGCTTCTGCAAACTCAAAGCCAGAGCAAACAAGATACGTTTGAGTCCTTTTCTCCCTCAGACAGCAATTGTGAATGAGATCACCAGTCTCTGGAACATCTTTTCCAGCTTTTACGTAGGGTATTGAGATGATTTACACACAAAGCATCCTAAACATCATGCAAACACCCGCCTATGGATAAGCAGAGTCTCAGAGTTACTTCCAGTTGGTAGGACGGTATTCCTGACCCAGACAATGACTGCAGCACACATGACTGGTAGGTTCAGAAGCAACACAGCATTCCTTATTAACGCAAAGAGACTGCACTTAAATTAGCCTTTAGGTCTGTGATCCAGACTACCCGAAATTACAGCTTGTAGACTTTCTTAATCTTCTCTAGGATTACATAAAAACTTGCCCCTCTGAATTTTAAGAAGTTTTTAGAGTAGTCACCAGTATGTGAATTAAGTAGGAATTAGCTGAAGAAAGTCTTGAAAAAATAGTTTTCTATTGGACTGGCTTTTGAGAATACTGCTACAATTTCTGATGAAGGAACAGTAATTCTTAGTTCTGTGAGTGAGGCGACGTAAATATCTGTAGGAGAAAGACTACAGTTATGGTCAGCACGAAACACTGTTCGTAGTGGTGAAACAAACTCATTTCACGTGCATCATGAAAATGCTTTGATAAAGTTGTTAGGAAAAGGGAGTACATGGACTGCATGCGGGCACAGAGGCTATACATGAGGAAAAACCCAATTCCCATGAAGTAATATGTGCACTGAAGACAAACAATAGGGTGACCAAAAGAAAGGCTGGACTTTGTGTCTTCCTGCTGGAGTCTGGGATTTTCAGCCTGGCTTATATCATAAGTGAAATGAGTTTAGTGAGCTGGTGGATGTTTGTTTCCTTTACCAAATCATTACACAAATTGGTATAATTTGCGATGATCTTATGAGCTGAAATTGCAGATATCTATTGCAGGCAAATGGTGGACCCGAGAGCAGCTGAGTTTTGCAGAGCTGCCCTCAAAACCAGCACAGTTCTGCTGTGGCTGTCTCTTTGCCTTCTATCCCCAAATTCTGAAGAAGGCAAGAGAGAGAGAATTGTAAAGACCGAAAATTTCAGATGAGTGGCTGAATTTTCACATATAACCTTTCACTTCATGAGGGTTTGTGAGGGTTTCTTTTCACATCAAAGAACAGCACTACTGATCTTGTTTCCGTGAAAATTAGAGTGGCAGGCAGACTGCTGGCTCCGTGTAGCCCTCCCTCCTCCTTTTCTGCCTCTCCTTGTTTACCAGACCTGACCAGCAGTATACTGTTTTTCTGGCAGCCTGTGGGACCCAACCGAGGAACACAGAATCAAATGCCATTTCAGCTGACAGTATGTTTCCCTCCTGTGGCAATGTGATCAATAAGAAGGGGGTTTCTGCAGTACATAAGCCAGATTTCTTTCGGAGTATCAAAAGAGAAGTTTTTCCTGCCCACACAAAGATGCTCTGTCACTCTCTGAGTATCTCTGTCAGGAGTATCTTCACAATCGTGTTACTCCCATTACATAGTTGGGGCAGAGACAGGTGAGCAAAAGATCAAACCAAACCAACTTCGTGGAAGCATGTTGCCAGCACTACAAGAAATGACAGCCAGTGCAGTCACACAGTGGGGGCTAAAAGAAATGTTGTCAGGTTGGCAGTTATAATAAGTGATGCTCACGAATTACAAGAAACCATGCAGCCAAAAATATAAGAAAAAAAGAAAGAACAAAGAAGAAAGTAAAACAGAGACAAAGGAAGCAAGGAGTTTAAATGTCGCTTTAAAAAGGTGTACATGCTTGCCACACCATTACGATAGAACATACACACTTTGTGTCCCAAGACATCTGAGTGAGAGGGCTGGTGGACAAAGGCCAGTGGAGAACGGGTTAAAATGTAGAGGAACTCCAGCTCTTGTATTCCCAGACACATCCTTGCCCAGCTAGTGTTAAATCTGCCGTGCGTGCCCTGGCAATGTGAACTCGCCCTGATTTTCCCCATTAGGCACCATTAAGCTAAGGTAGGCATAATGACAAACATTAAAGGGAAATGTGTTTGTGCAACAGATTTCCATTACAGTGACTTCTTGTTCTTCCTTTTTGCTTTGGGAAAATATCCTCTCCTCTCAGATTATAACCACAACAAATCACAATGCTAGACACATATGCTCCTCAGCCCTGTACCCTGTGCTATCTGTTTACTTCTGAGCACTTAAATGCTACCCGCTTCCTGTCTTCCCTGCTTTTCTACATGGCTGGCTCTAAGTGCTGTAGAACAAAGGGAAAGAAACTTTATTCTTTTTTGTGTTTGTCACTATTTATTTAATTTATTTAAAGCTCCTACCTTCCATAGGGGTCTAGCCTCCATATGATTTATTTCTATAAAGAAATATAAATAAAGTCAGTTATGACTAAGCATCAGCTTTGGAATGCAGAAGAGAATCCTGAACAGTTACCATCATGCTCCAGCTGAAATCAAAGTTAAGAAAAACTCAAGTCTTCCTTATGCAAAACTAACACTCCTGATATAAAACCACATTAACTGTCGCATGAACCCCACAGCACAACAGGCTCCCACAATGTCTGCTTTATTACTTCTGTCCTTTAGAGGAGGAATCCAATTTGCACATTCAACAATGCAGTTGAAATATCTTTTCTTCCTCACAGAACTCTAAACTAGCCTTTTTACAAAAAATTGCAGTATTTCCCTGTCTTTGTTCTTTCTAAGGCTTTGCAGCCGTGATGCCCCTCCCTCAGACATTAGCGCCCGCTCCCTGAAAAGAATAATAAACCTCAACAAGAACTGACTCCCAAGTACATCTGTTAACCTTTTTGCCTAAGGAAATCTCTGTACCGTAGAGCATGGTGGAGGATAGTGTCCTGGTCCCCAGCGTGACAGAAATTAGAAGGAACCCACAGTACAGCTGATTACATTTCAGGGTTCAAAATAAATTATTACATTTGAACTCATCCGTTGACTTAGCTGTCTCATAGTCCTCAGCCTCACCACCATTACTAGGAGTGACTCCTCCCCACTGAGCAAGGTCAAAACATTTCAAATTAAACACTGATGTAACCTGGTATCAGGTCATTATGGCTTTAACTCAGATGCAGACCTTCTCCTTTGTCATCCTCCTCAACTGTAGTGAGTTTTTAGCTCTAGGTGAGACACAGCACTTAACTTCTTTGGTTGAGTAATTTCTGTTCTCTTTAGGCCCCAAAACATGCTCGGACGACCAAGCAATCCATTTTACTGTATCACAAAACCAGGTAACAACATTCCTGCCTCTGACAAGAAGCCCATGTCTTTTCCTAACGCCACTTCCACAGCAGTACCAATTAGAGACTGATCTGCCAAAGCAGGATTCACACACACAGAGGACACCACAACTCATGGGATGATCTCAGTGACACCACCAACGATAAACCCTCCATTTGTCAGCTGAGAACGAACAAACGAACAAAGCAGCCTGTCCCCACCCCAAAAAGCCACTACTGACATCTACAACCAACTAACAGAAATAGAAACCATTCACACAAATGCCTCTCAACATATCCACATCTTCAGCCGGTGTGGTAGAGTAACAAGCCAGAGTGTTACCCTCTGTGTTGCCAATGTAGGGAGCCATGTTCTTCTGGAAGGAAACAGAGATGCTCTTGGGACTAGTGACAGCTCTCCGACCTCGCAAGGTGTGAGGGGTTGGGAGGCTCGAGCACAGCAGCAGGACAGTAAGGATGATTAACACGACTGAGCTGGCCGTTAAAGGTGCAGCCCTCCCTTCTAAGCTCTGACCCGTTTGGCAGACATGGCCATAACAGTTTGCACAGGAACCCCCCCGTCCACAGGTAATGGGGAACAGCTAGAACTGAACTCCGGCACTGATGGGGCAGTTTGAAATACATATTAATCGTGATCACCTGCAAGTTTTCTAAGGCGTCATTTGAGAATTGGAAACACTTTGTAAAAATAATGAGAATTACTGTAAAGCACCCACAAAGCACTATATTCCCCAGGTCTTATTATAATTAGTTTTATTAGTGAATGTTAAAGAACACAGCTTGATATTGTTATTAAGTCTTTTGTGGTGACAGCATTGTGAGATGAATGGAAAAACAGATGTCTCTGTTTTATATAAGCCTCTAGACTAATGCTTATAACAGGCTACAGCTAATGCCTCACGGATAATCTTTCTCATGCCTTTCAAGCAATAGCTAAACAAGGGGAAAACCCCGAGGCTAGCCAGCCAGACCGCTATTTTACTTGCTACAGCTTTTTCTTTCCCCTTCCCCTTTAGCCTCCTCAAAGTTACTGGCAATCAAAGCTGAAAACTGAAGGTGGGTTGCTACACCTTTGACTTGCAGGCCTGAATATCAATGAGCCACAAGAGACAAAGATGGAGAGAGCAACAAAAGGTGAGGGGAAGAGACAGAGGAGATTGGAAACGGCTCGTTTCCCAGCACACACACTGACAGACAGGTAGTGTTAACACTGTACCTAGAGAGGCTGCCCTCAGTGGCCAGGCTCGGGGAGTCATCGAGGACATTAGGTTCACTGCAGGAGGGGCAGGGAGATTGAGAATTTAGGGAAAGAAAATGCAAAAAGCATGCGATTGTCTCTGTTTTCAAGGGAAAAAATATCAACGGAATAAAAAAGAAGAAAAAAAAAAAAAAAGGACGGTAACATTAATTGGTCTTGCAGGCTCAACAGCACATATATGACTCAGAGGAGCTGAAAGAACATCTGATAACGGGAACAGCCTTTAGAGGGAGTTTACTGTACGTGGAGACTTAATACATCTCTGCCGAGAACTGGGGAGCTGGGAAGTTCAGTAGGATGCGTTTCCACAGGAAATAAGGGCAGGGAACTGTTTTCAAAGCCATTTTCCTGCAGCATTTCCATTTATTTTGGTTCTATTTACTTCCAGCTTCATAGAAAGCTTTTTTCTTCCCCCTTCCTCACGAGCCAGTTCTCCCTGAGGGAGGGCTAATCTATCTCCCGTGAGCTATAGACCACTCTCCTTCTGGTAGGACTCTAAGGACAAACATCTGGAAAACAAGGTCTTTAGTGCAATTAAACTGTAAGTAAACAGCTGGCACGGATCCTGGCAAATGAGTACATAATCACATTGCTTTTCTACACTTCAGCCATTTGGGCAGGAGCAGCCTTCTCAGCCCATAGGAAAAACATGAAAGAAAGAAGGCAGTCTGCTGGGTTACCAGCAGGAAAGCAATAATAATATTACTTAACGTTAATTAGTTTACGCTTGTGAGGCAGTCTGAAAGCCCAGAGACCATCCATAAATAAAAAGGGCATGACGTTGTGGACTATGATTATGCTTGCTGAGCTTGTACTTCCCTACACAGATGAAAAGCGATTCTCCTGGTATACCGTGTACTTAAAAAGTAGAGAGCAAAGCTCTGTTGTAATTAAAGTCTTTTTTTCTCAGCATCACTGTGACTTGGGATTGCACAAAGCAAACATTGCTATCAGTCAACTGTGACTCTTATGAAGCTTATGCATTGAAGATGGTAGTGAAAGATTGAGGAAAATGCAGTCTTGCATATTAAGTTTTCAAGAAACAAAGGGACTGAATCAACTGAGTTCAAAAGTCAAATAAGTTCCTGTAAGCCCTTTTGTGAAAACTCCCAGATAAAAATCTGTGTAACTTCTCTCTTGTAAATCACTTCTCCTATCTCTGCTGGTATGTACCACAGCTGTTACTTTTCCTTCGTGTATTAAGGTTATTTCTTTAATTCCAAGCGAGACTGGGGAGGGAACAATGTTGTTTGATTTTCCAAGGCTGGTCAAGAGATAATGTAGAATTTATTCTTTAAAGGTTCAAAGGAAATAACATAAATCAATCTGTCCATTGTCAGATATCCTTGGATAACTATGTCACAGACAAATAAAACAATAAACATTGCTTACTTTGAAAAAAGATCCCATTTAAATGCAAAACTTCTCTCTACATCTTCTAAAGATGTGTATTTCCCAAATTCCAATCTCTTTCTCACACTCCATGTTAACCAGGAATAAGTTATTTCTATCAACAAGTATATTTCTAGTTTTAAACAGCATTAAATCTCGTCTTTGAACTTGACATTCAGTTTCTGTGATGAGCTAGCTACTGTTCTAGGAAGTACAAAGACTACATGGAAGAAAACAAAGTGAATCAAATAGAATGCCTCTTCCCCCCTTTCCAGCTTCTCAGGGTTCCTCCCCACTCCTTACACAGACCGGGTACGGTCCCCTGGTTCAATGCATAACCCCAGAATCACGTGTTTCTTTTTGCTGTCCACCGTAGTAGCAAAGGAAAATAATAGTGCTGAGGGTTTCTGAAGGTATTTAAGAGGAAGGGTTCTGTGGATGGCAGCTTGCTCTTATGGACCTTACACAACACATCATCCTGGAAAATCATTCTTTCCAACCCTGCATCCTTGGTTCAACACGATTTCAGGATGAATAAATTTAGCATCACTATGCTGGCACTGATTCTACTATCCCACGTCTCTGACGTACACATAATATACCTGCACCATTTCTGCTCTTGTGAATATAATGGGAAAGGTGAAAAGTCCATGTCGTTACCTTTGGCTGGGTAACATGCCCACCTCAGCCTGAGGTGCGGACACGCTGGAGAGATGGCTGGAGAACCGCCTCCTCCCAATGGCACCCATAAGGTATGCTTCTTGTTCACTTACCACACTGGGCATGCTCAAGGAGTCATCTAGAAAGAAAGGAAAAACAGGAAAGGAGAGGAAATAACCACCCCAAACCCCACCTACACATTCACAGTTGTCAAGAGATAACAGGATGCCAAAGGTGTACCCAACACTTTACTTACCAAGGCGCCAAGCCTGCAAATTTGAATGCTTCCATTAGATTTTACAGTCACAGTTCAGAAAGACATATCCATGAAACCCTGCAGGATGAGGAACTCAGCACACACGGGGAGGGGGTTTATGTATGCTTTCAGCTTATATGGCTCTCGAAAACGTGTTTGGGAAACTCGGCTTCCACTAGGGCTTAATTCCTGTGATTAATACATTGTTTGTTGATACACAGTGTTTTCTGGCATAAAGGTTGTAACTGGACATTTTGCTGTTATGAAATAAACTGCAGCTATGATATAGCAAAGCACATTTACCAAAGTTACAATACTTGACAGCAAAATGCAGAACTGACACCCTTGAACACTCCTCGGGACATGCGTTTTAAAACGTTATCCAAAAAAAGGACAAATTGACTCTACATCATACTGCAACTGAGTTACGCACACAGTTGGATTGTGATCAGGACTGCTTGAAATTGTCAGTGCCTTTTCAAATTACCTGAAGTACCTGGAAAGAAATACCTCTTCTGTGGGTTTTACCATGACAACTTCTAACTACAAATAAATAAATAAAACAAAGGGGAAGTTTTGTGTAATTTTCTCTTTTCTTCTCAACATTTTCCAATTTTGATATACTGAAATATTTTATGGCAGCATTAAGCCAAGGCAGGGCTGAGGTAATACGGCCGTACGCAAATGGGAAGATAGTGCTCAGCGTTCCACACAGTGGCTCATAATTAATCTGAGGCTGAAACCAGAGTTTGCCACAGTGAGTTTCTGAGCAATGTATCAGCAGTACCATGCTGAGCGGATCGTACAATGTTTAATGATGAACCCAGCTAAAATAAAGCTGGGCTGAGCCTGGAAAGTTTCAGGCTGTTCTTTCCCAAAAGGCAATTCTGCTGTAACCACACAGGCCTTTTTTTGAGGCACCCATTTCCACTCCTCATGTTTGCCTTTGGGGAATAGTCAGCAGTCCTCAGATAGAGGAGTGAAGCACCTGAGTTTCAGGCATTGAGGCAACCAACAGTTGCAGCACCAGAAGAGAGTATCCCTGCTAAAGTAGGGGGGAGCCCAAGCCTGATGACGTATGAGCAGAGTTTTCTACCCTGGCTTTCTGTGATGGACAACCCAGAAACAATAGGCAGCTCAGAAACAGAGAGAAGGCAAAATTCCAAGAATAACATGAAACTGTAACGACAAAGCAACATTCAGGTCATTGCAGATTAGTCCCCAAAAGTTTCACCACCCTATTCCTTCTAAACTGGTGCCAGAAAGCCTGGCAACTCCTGAACATGCCTGCCGACCGAAAGCGAGATCAAGCTTTTGTTGTCAGTAGGTTTAAGGCTTAATTTCCTCTGCTAATCGAGTAACACAAGCACACAGACATTCCACCCTGCAGAAAGTCACGGCTGGACCCCTTGCAGCACAATGACAAGGTATTCCACATCGGAGCACCTGGAGAGAAGCGATGAGCAGGGAGTACTGAGGTCCTGCAGGAACAGGATCCTAACTACAGAGCCTAGGGCCAGGACGCAGGTCAGAGAAGGCTGGTTGCCAAGTGCCTTGCCAGCACTGTGAGGACTGCATCGCAGCCCAGGTCTCGCACACTAAAAATCTGCCAGTGCCCTTCCCTTTCCCCTGCCCAGCGCTCGGGGGAACGAGGAGGTGTGCAACGACCCAAGCTTTAGCACCTTGAGCTGTGTAGCGACCACACCGGTTTCTCTGCCTCATGCCTCTGTGGTCTTTTGTTCACACTGGGACGGGGACAACTGCCTTCCCCTCCCAGCCATCCTCTGGGGCATCAAGAAAACATCTTCAGTGCTGGGGGCTTAACTCAAATCAGTAGTCACGTACTTTCTTCATCCTCCTCATCCGTGCGGCTCAACGTGTCCTGCGAGGCCTGCTGGGAAGGCTCGCTGTCCTGCTCCCAGACCGTGCCAGTGCCGGTGTTGGAGCGGGACATGGTGGCCAGGCTCAGGCGGTAAGCGGAGGTGGAGGTCCCCACGGTGCTGACAGATGTCTTCCCTTGGTAAGCTGCACAAGAGTGGGAAAACCAAACCCGAGTCAGTGATGGCACCGGAAATCAAAAACCAGCCAAGCATTCCTGTCACGTCAGGCACCTGGTTGTGCCCAGACTAGTGGGGCAGGGGTGATAAACCAGACACGGCTGCCCCAGCTCACCTCAGCTCTCCAAAATCTCTGCCTGTTCCTCTTACGCAGTCTGGTTTTCTCCCTTAACCTTGGCGCCATTTTTTCCAGATCAGCTTCAACATTTAGGAACAAGGCAAATTATTACCAAGGAAACGAGGCTGAGGCATTTTCTTTCGAATTTGTTTTCTCTTCTTGGGAACAAAGCACATAAAACCTCCTGCCGTGCGTAAGCACTGGCTGCCATCTCGTGGCAACAAGAGCGGCTGTGAGAGGAGAACGTGTCCCCTCGTGCAGGGGCGAACGCAGCGCACCGGCAGCTCAGGGACGCCGGGCTGCACCTTGCAGTGGAGAAAAATAAAGAAGAAACCAAGAGGAGAGAGGAGCAGGCCGATCTGCTGCAGAAAAGCTGACGTGTTGCTGCATGAGCAGCTTTGGCTTTAGGGAGATGTGGCTGGGGGCTCACGCATTGGGGGCTGCACGGGCCAGCTGGGACGGCGAGCGGCAGCTACTGGGAGACGGGACTCGGTGGAGTAAGTGGGCACGGCAAGGTGCGTGTCACTACCGACCTGGCTTGTGCTGGCTGTCCAGCGATAAGCCTGGGCTGGGCACAGGGCCCGATCCGGGGCAGGCTGCTGGGGGGCAAGTCGATGACCCCATCCCCTCCTGGGCAGCAGGAAGGTCTGGCCTCACAGGTTAACGTACGAGTGAGCCCGCTGGCCAGGTTGGGCTGCTGGCCCTCGGCTCTCCCCGCTCCTCCTTACCAGACCCGCTGTGCACTGCCTCTTTCAGGATCTTCAGCTCGTTGTTGAATTCGGCAATGAGGGAGCTCTTGCAGAGCGGGCGCGGGATGAACCGTCTCTCCAGCTGGTCGGCGATGTGCTGTCGGGCAGTCAGCTCCTCGTGGTTCTCGGCTGGCTGGGCCAGCAGCTGCAAAATTGGGACAGGTTAGCGCTGCAGGGAAATGATGCCCAGGGAACTGGGAGTAGTCTCCAGACCAGCAGGAGCCTGCAGCCAGCAGACTGTCCTCGTTGTAGGCATGAGGTGTTTGACTCCAGCTACAAGGTTTCCACCTGTCTGTCAGGGACAACCTTACGTTTGACTGAACAGATATCAAAACCTCACTGACACTGGTGCGTGGGGAGGAAGGCTTGCTTATGCTAAGCTCTACCCTCAGACGTGAGACAGCTCCTTTCTCCAGAATGATTCAGTCTGTCAGGGTGGTGAGACACGGTACCATGGGTACGTGGGGTACCATGTGCTAGCCTACCTGGTTAGCAGGGAAGAGCCACGATTAACTT
Organism: Falco biarmicus; assembly: GCF_023638135.1. Lineage (NCBI taxonomy): Eukaryota > Metazoa > Chordata > Aves > Falconiformes > Falconidae > Falco > Falco biarmicus. The sequence goes on from NC_079295.1 coordinate 12,061,115, forward strand.
AAGCCCAGGCTGCCTCAGCCTAGCAGCTGTCTGTCCATCCACAGAAGTCCTGTCAGAACCTTCACCCACGAGATGGGAAGTGGAGTGGTCCTTCCTGGCTGTTACCTGTATTGCCTGGCTCTATGCAGAAGAGAGATTTCTGGAAGATTTCTGCCAACTATGCCAACCCCCTCCTAGGTGCAGAGCATCCACGCTACTTCCAAGTGCTTTGAGGGTCTTTGTTGCAAAAGCAAGTCCGCATGCAAGCCCTCTTGGTCAAGCCTGAGAGTACTTTCCCATCCAGGGGAACTAAGACTAGCTGTGCTCCATGGATCAGAGCTCCTGTGTGACTGGCAGTGTCACCTAGGAAGAAGCCCTGTGATTTAGTTTCAAAGGGTTCCCAGGCTACTAACTTCTGAAAAGCCACTCCCTACATAAACACAGTTCTTCCAGAAGTGCTGTTCCTCTGTTCTCAGCAGGGGAACAAAGGGTATCTTGCCTTCAGGGAGTGATCTATCAGGAGCCAAAGCAATGGTTACCTTGCACTGGATGAAGGGCCGAAGGAGCACAAAGATAGGGATCCGTGTTCGTACGATAAAGTCGAGGAAATCCCACAGGGCCAGCCCTCCCACCTTCCGCAGTGCCATCTCTTTGACTTGCAGGCTCAGCCAGTACCACTGGCTGTCCAGTTGGCGTTCAAAGCAAACAAGGATCACCTTCAGGGCTACAGGGGAACACACACCAGCAAACGGCAGTCAGAGGTGCTATCAGTGTCCCTTGCAAGCATGGAGGGAGGAATGGGGGGGGGGGGGGGGCCCACAGTGGGCACCAACCTACACAGGCATGCATGCATGCACGTGCACATGCACACCCACACACCTCAGACTCACAACTGTCTTTTTTTATCAGTCTCCAAACGTGGCAGGGAAGGAGGGCAACCTTCTTACATTAAAGGCTTCAGGATCAGGACTGAGAGTCCCATTTGCAAATAAATTTTCCTACTTCACATCTAAGTTCCTCTGTGTTTTCTTGCTGTAGTTTCCAATCTCCCTCCCTGCAGATTTCTTTTGTCTTCCTGGAATTCAGATATTTTGAAAGCAGCTCAGGGGTGAGTACAACCCTGGCTGATCAGACAACCTCAAAAATTCTGATCAAGCATATCCACACAAAGAGTCAGCCTGTGAGCACAATAACCTCCAGGTTATTTATGGGCTAATGAAAAGAACCTTTCTAGCAGCGCAGCTGCATGAGTCATGGCCAAACTGTAATCTAAACAAAAATATGGTCCAGTAAGCCAAGGGCCGTAATTCACAAGAGCACTGTGTTACAAATGGGGATGAACAGCGACGAGGTTCAAAACAATGCTGTATATTAAGGTGGGCAGTGACCAAGATATTTCACAGGAGAGACAAGGAATGTCCTCCTTTCCATGCTCCCCTGGTCTGGAACAAACAGGGAGGCCCGGGAATTGCTGGGGGAAGGCTGAGTACTCCATTTTCCTTGATGGGATGGCCAAGACATTTCAGCCATCACACATACATATCCAGGTTTGTTGGGGTGGGGGAACTAAATCAGTTGGTGAACTGCCTTCTTTTATCAGTGTTACCCCACTCCTCAGACACGGGTTAACGCAGACCTGAATATAAGTCTTTAGATAAATACTCTCACAAAGTCATAAAACACAGCAGCTGTTTGAAGGAGCGAGAGCTTTGAGACAAAACACTCTAACCATATAGCTCTGACAACCTGCAGTGCTGCTGCATCTCCAATTCAATGATTTTTTTCTTTCTTTGTGCCAGTGGGTCATATATGAGAAAATATAGTACTACCTTGCAGCAGTATATAGCGAGTAGAGGGAATACCAGTCAGTAAGGACCGTGTGTGCGCAGGGCCAGCAGGCACTTCACCCTAGCTAGCCAAGGGCCAGTAAAGTTGTGATATTAGAGGCTGATAGGCAGCGTGACTTGCCTTTCGTGGCTTCACTGCTATATTCTGGCAGTATGAAAACTGAATGACTTCTACCTGTGCTGCAGTCTCCTCCAGCTGCAGTGCAGACACTGCTCACATTGCAATAGATTCCAGAGGTACTCCTGGCTTCGTGCTCTGGCCTGGCCCCTTGTTCAGGACAAGACCTAAAGCAGCTCTAAAGAGCTCAGTAAGCTCCTGCCTGAGAGGGTTTTCTTTGGTGCTGCCTACGGTCTTGAACACTCCATTTTGTCCCTTCTCAGTGGTCAGAAGAAGCCATCACTCACCCAGGTAGGCAGCCTGGCTGGTGGACTCTGCGAGTCCTTCCCGCCGCAGGTCCTTCCCCGCATCCCCTGGGGTGGAGCAATGGGCAGGGGAGCTCTCCAGCATAAAATTCTTGCTGCGGGAAGTGCTGATGATGCGAGGTGGCAGGAGGATATTGATAACAGTCTGGAGCAGCAGCAGGACCTCTGGCTGCTCCAGCCAGGGGCTGTCTGAGATGCATTGGGAAGGGAGAGAGAGAGAAAGATCAGGCTACATCCCATCAAAGACACCCAAAAGATCCAGACCCTGTTCAGTTCCAAAATGGGATGCAATCTCAAATGTCCCCTAAGCCAAAACTCCGTCCCCCACACCTTGTTATGCTGCTTCTCCTCCTGCAAGCAAAGGCAAAGTTTATTTTAGCACCAACAGAAACACACAAGAACACAGAGCTATACAGCACAAAGAAATGTCCTGTTCAGTTGTCTCATGATCTCATTTCCTTTTGACATTCCCCTTTCCCTTTACTTTTTGCTTTCATGTAGGGATTCACCAGTGATCACCCTCTATAGAAGAAAGCAAGGAGCAGGACTTGTGCCAGACAAGCGGCATGGATTGGGCAGACTGAGATCCACAGGGGCACACAATTTCTGCGACCTCTGCTTCCCTCTGTGGCTTCTGCTACAACAGATTTGTCTTGCCCTGCACTCCAGTTTCAAAAGAAGGAGCACATCTGTGTAAGACCTGACTCAAGAACCATGGCACAGCTGAAACAAAGAGAAGAAACAACAACAAGTACTTCTCCCAGTGGGGCTCTTTTCAGTCTCGGACCCAACAGGCACTTAGCTGACACACTGCCAGTGACAGAAAACCAAATTAAACAAGCAAACAAACAAACAAACCCCCCAAAACAACAGAGGGCAGGGAAAGTGCAAACATCAGTTGTCAGAAAAGGGGGAGAAAAATTCTTTTTGTTAAATTAGTCAGACCTTTGCTTCCAGATCCTACTGTGAGCACAAATGGAATCAGTAGGTTTAAAAGCATTCCTTCCCTTCTTTCCTGATTGGTGAATGGGGAGACGACATGGCTTAGGGGGAAATCTTCTTTCAAAGCCTGTGCAGTAATAATAAGAAAGGATTAAATGATTTCATCGGCAGATCATGCACACAAGTTACTGCAGGGAATGACGATCCCCTGGGCACCCTGTTTACACAGTACAACACCAGCATTGACGACCTGATTGAATTAGAAGCTGTGAGACCACTTAGTCAGGAGCAAAAGGAATTCACAGAGTAACACAGGTGTCACCTTCTCTCCTCAGAGCCAAGATGTAAGAAGGCCAGATTCCATAGATACCATTACCAAAATTGGATGTATCCCACAGGAGTCAGCTGAGTGTTTGTCCTAAACTCTGCACTGCTGTAAACGGCATCAGGATCTGACCCAGGCTATGGGGAATAAAAAAAGGAACAGAGGAAACTGCAAAAAGGGCATAATCTAAATATTCTGCTGTCCAAACATGGAGGTTATTCCCAAACACATTTTTTGTTCTGCCTCACTTTGTACTGTCCAATCATCCTCCCCAACGCAAGGAATGAACTGAAAAATAAACAAAATTCATGTTTACTCCTTGACACATAGTCAAGCCTAGACTGAAAAGTCTTTCATCTTCTTTAGAGGAGGTAATACAAATAAAGGACTGTCACTAGAACCTCTGCTCATTTACAGCTTCTCAGTTGCTGCAGACTTGGCTGTGAAATGCAACTGAACCTTGCAACCCCTCAAGCTTGCAGACCTGGGCTGAGAAATTCCAGGACAAGATGTTTTCTGATGGGGTGTGAAGTACTTCTGTTTCATATCCTGCTGGAAGTATTAGGAATTATGATCACTCCCATCTTTTTTTGACACGTTTGGTTTTCATTACATTTCAAGTTCATGAACAAGTGAGCAGGGAGAAGATGAAAACAAAAGTAAAAAGTCCCAATACTTTAAAAAAATATTAATTTGGCATCTGGTTTTTAAAAAGAGAAAAGACCTCAGAGAAGGTGAAGGTGGCCCTTTTTTTGCTTTTGATTAAAGAACCATTACCTCAGAGTTGGAAGAAGTCTGTCCTCTTTCTATGTTGGTACCAAAAAGCATTTGTGTGCCTCATGCTCTGAGGGACAGCAGAGTGTTTTGGTCCCTGTAAGCCTTCCTTCCCAAGCTGCCCTGCTGCTCAGAAATACCTGCTGAAGTACTCAACTGAATGTGCCAATGCATATTTAAAAATGCAGGTTGGAGCTAGATTAGGAAATTTATCCCTTTTTTGGTCACCATTCTCTCTGATTTCATGCCAATGGGGGGTAGGGGTGGGTGGGAAAGGGATACAGAGGCAGAAAGACTCTGCAACACTTATGGCACTGCTATGAGAAAGGAATAGTGATGAAATTCTCCAAAAACTCCAGGATGTTTTTATTTTTCTATTATTATTCTGGACAACAAGGATGCTATTGAGTCAGCAGCTGAAAAGCCAAGTTGCCCTGCTTTTTTGAGCTGGCGCACTGTGTGACCAGCTCAGGTAAGAGTAGAAGAGCACAAACTCCACTCTCAGTTGCACACATGGTCCCACAGTAAGAGGTAGGGTTGCGTGGACGTGACCTAAGCGGAGGCCCGTCTCCCTGTGGCAGGAGGCTTATGCTAAATCCTTGGATCCTGCAAAGAATCCTAACGTGCTTGTCAGAGCCATAAACAGCATCGATCAGCCGAACTCCCTGGACTTCAACGGCAGCGTTAAGCTGATGGATGCTTGCTGTGGACTTGGCCACAAAAGGTGAATCCTGAGCTTAGTTCAAGTTTCCAAAAAGAAGGGAGAATTTACATGCTGCTTCTCTTTCATTTTTGGTGTATGTTCCACAGTTTTTGCCCAGCTTTTGCAGAAAGAAAACAGAGCACCGATGAGTTGGTGTCTCAACCAGAAGCTATAACAGACCTGGCCACAGGCCAGGGCAGACACACCTGTATCTGCAATGCTACAAGCCGGACAACAGCTGTGCTGAAGGGCAGAGGTGGCGAGAGATAAGGGCTGAGATGAAGAAGGGGTAATCCGTCAGCCACACTGGAGGGTCCTACCACTCCCATCACCTGCAATACAAACAGAGCACATCACCACAACTGACTACTTAAGAGTTTCATCCATGCCATATCCTCCAACGCCAGTGAAATGGAGGTGTCTTCCACTGAGCACTGAGTTGGGGTGGATCTAGGAGAACCAGCCCCCCCAGTGGTCCTTGTGGGAGCTGGGGCCAGTGAGGAGACGGAGTTTTAGCAGGGAAAGGGAAGGGAGAAGAGGGAACCAGCAAGGATGGGAGGAGTGCAGAGGTAACCTGGTACATTTATAAATGTACCCAGTACCAGCCCTGAATGACCAGCACTGGACTGGTGGAACAGTTAGAGTTGGAGGATATGTCATGTAACGACTGTAACAGATAAAAATATGTCATCAAAGCAAAAAGTCTGCATTGAAACTGTACATCATTCCCCTTCTCTTGCTGATCTACTTGAAAAATAATGTCCTAAGTATGACCCAAGTCGGGTTTTGTACAATGTTCAGATTCCTCTCAAACAGAGTCTGCTCTTAGGAGCTCTTAATTACAATTAATCTCACCTGACCCCAGACGTCTGAAGCAGAGTCACCTGCATGTGACCTGGTTGTCTCGAGCAACTTGAAATAACAGTGCAAAAAAATAGGGGAGAGTTATTCAAACCAGTTTGGATGTGTCCCTCAGGCGGAATTAAATCGCAGGCCTGCATATGCCTGTTTCTCTCCAGGACTAGACGCATCTAGATGACGGGAACAGGGAGAAGCTTCCTGGCAGATGCCTAAGCTTAGGGGAAGTGAACACACTCTTCTTTTAACAAATTCAGCCTGGGGAAAAAAGGCATAACCAGTATTCTGCCAGAAAACCAAGGACAATTTAGAAGGGGAAGAGGCAGAGCCCTTTCATTGTATCATTGTGGATTATAATCTAGACATTTCCCCACTTTCCTGGCTGGTGTCTTTTTGAGTTTCATGATGCAACTGGTCTACACATGATACAGCATGCAGTTAGGGGTGCTCCCACAGCTCACAGAGGCCATCATAGTTCTGACAGCTAAAGGTAATTTACTCCTAGCAGTAAGAGTACATCTTTTCCTGGTAGCTCTCCCTGATGTTCCCAGCCAGCTGAACAGAAGCATGATGACTGCACTTCAGCACTGCGGAGCTTTCTGCTATTTTAGGAGTGCTGGCTAATTGTTAATGCAGGCCCTCCGGAGAGCTTGCTGGCGTGATTCACTCTACCATGCCTGCCTGCCAAACTGCAAGGCCATTCTAAACTTGTATTTGAGCTAACTCTGTAGCAACCTCCCCATGTAGCAACCCCAAGTAGTCTGAGGGCCCCCATTTGCAGTACCTCCAAGCAGCTGCCTCAGTTTGAACAAGGAAGGAGTCTTATGGGCTCTGACAGCTTGGAGCCTCCCTGCCCTTGCAGCGACGAGTGCCGAATGGACTCGAAGGACAGGAACCTGGCAAGAACTGATACTGCATTGTAGCTGATTATCATTGTTTTTAAAGCCCCTCAGAGCACTGGTGAACCCTGATAGGTGTCTTGTAACTGCTAGAAAAAGTTATGACGTTTGTGTTCTAAGGAGAAAGCGTTATAAAACCCAACAACAGAAAAGCTAGTGCAGCCTTTCCCCATTTATTTGTATTTTTTCAACATGGAATGAAAGCATGCATGTTTGTCCAAATGCCTGGAGTTACACTGATGTCAAACCGAGGGTTTGCCCCCAGTGTAACAGCTGCAGAAACACTACAGCCTGTCACTGCATGACCAGACCCCGTCTGTATCGTGCCTCTGTTGTAACACGCTTAGGAGCATAAAATGTACTGAGAGTGGGATCTGAACATTGTACAGTGCAAACCTGTACTAGATCAAGCCAGGGACATTGCAAACAGTGGCGTGAATCCACCCATGTAAACCCTTCTGACTAGCCAACACCTGATGGCCTCTGTCAGGGCCATCGGGGTCCTTCCCCACTGGAGACGGTAGGTATCCCCAGTGCCACCCTCTCCCCATCTCTACCAGGTGTGTGCAGTCTCCACCACCCCACTCTCCAACTTGCAGCCCTCAACTCTCAGCTCAATCTGGCACAGGTGGATCTTCAAAGTGGTGCGTGGGAAGCAACGGAAATAAATCACTTGACCACTGCTACCGGTCACTGTATCTCCCCATGCACCACTTCAAAAATGAACCTTGCTCTCTCTAGTGTCACTTGCGAAGTCCCCTTGCGAGTGGTAAGGGGGACAGGTAAAATGACAGGAATGGGAATGAACTATCTTCTGTCCAGAGAAGTCAACAGCCAGGGGGAGGTTTAGCAAAGGTTCACGGGGTTGCCGCTCGGCTACTCACCAGATTGACACACACATTGATCAGAGACCTAAGGTGAGGCAGGAAGGATATGATAGGCTGCCTCTGAAGTGTCAAACAAACCCCTTCAATCAAATTGCTGGCAGGCTCCCACTCAACCTGGCGCCTGCAATACAACAGTAGGTGCCGTTAGCCGCGGGCCTCCTGCCCCCCACCAGACGCTTGCAAACACGGCGACCGACACACAGTGATGCCCACAGAGGAAACGTTTCAGACAGCGATGACGTCCAAGATGAGCACAAAGTGCGCAACAGAGAAAAGGTTTTATCCACGCAGAGCCACAGAGCACACTGGGCGTTTGAGAGAGACAAGAAACGTAGCAGAGGGGTCCGCGCTAGCGACACAAACCCCCTCACAACAGCAGTGGCGGACGGGCTGTGTTTCACTCCCTGGTGCTTCCCTCTGGCCGGTGGTGAGTGCAATGGAGCCACCAGCCAGCTGCCTCGGGGGTGCCTGTGTGGGGAAAAGGTCTGCTGTGCCACGCTCCCAGCTGAGAAGGGACTCCTCCATCCCTTGTGGCTTGTGGGCGTTCTCACCGAAGGGAACAAACCCCATCAGCCGTGAGTGCCCTCGGTAAGCCGCTCTGCAGTCCGGCCTGCTCTGCCAGAGCAACTCCCAGACACAGTCTGCCCTAAACATAGACTGGCCCAGCAGTACAATCTTTACCTTCCTCACCCTGTGTGTGTGGGGGGGCTGATTTGTTCCCAACCAGCACCAAAGTCCTTCATTCCAGGATTCTTTCTTCCCTGACACTTTGTTTTTTTTCACCAAAACAGCTGTCAAGGCTTGTGACAGATGCTGATGGTGTCCTTCCTAATCATAAGCAGGCACAGCGTAGGTAACATGAAAGCGGATTGCACCCTTCAGCTCAGGGCCTGACTCCTCCGAGTAAGCACAGCTCTCAAGCCAGCATCTGACTGTGCACTCGCTGGGACAGGAAGACAAGGCTTGCACAACTTGTTAGCTCAGTGCTAAACAATAAGTCAAGCTCCTCCGAGGACTTCTTAGAGTCACGTGGGGGATCAAGTATCTACTACTTCTTATGCAGACGAGCATACATCTCGTCTTTCAGCATCCACTGTTCCTAAGTCTCCTGAACAGTAGTTTGTTCTTGTTGTTACACATATACCACCTCCCATCAGACACTGGTTTTGGAAGGGGGTGCCCACAGGATACAGTGTATAAGATTCTGGTGCGAGTACCCCAACGGATGGCTCCTGGGGTCTGGCGCCCAGTCCCATCCCTAAGAGACTTCATAGCCCAATGACACTTAAATGTAGTTGCTGCATTTGGTTCAGTGGCTCTGCTGTCTCTCCCTTTGGGTACAGAAGAGCAATTTCAGCAGGTGTAGGTACACGCACAGACAGAGAGAATATGAAGGGAATTCTCATTTATGAGCATTCATTCAGCTTACACAAAAAGGAAAGATCTTGAGGAACAGAAAGACCCCTAAGCTGCCTTTGAGGCAGAGGAATGTATGAGCAGGAAAAGAAGGACTGAGAAGCAGGCAAGACATGTCCAAAAGAATCAAACCAACAGGAAGGAGAAGCATCAAAATCTCTGCCTCTGAATTCCCTACAAGGGTAGGAGTTTTTTAAAGCAGACCGTTAGCCAAAGGAAAGCAATAGACAGTGATGCCAGAAAGAAGAGATCACCTCCCTGTTATTTGCTCCACCTTAGTTGGGTACATATGATTCCCACTGGGACCTAAAATTTTGTGTCCAAGTCCTAAATTCTGATGTCCTCTGTCATTTGGCTTCTCATCTGAGACTGCCAACAAAGTGACTAATTGAAGCAGTTGAGGACATATGCCCATGAGGGTGACTGAGACCAGTGACTCTTCTTACTCAGGTCACAGGGCTGAGAGATTTTATTCTACCCAGACTGGATTTGTATCACTGCCTCTGAGGCAGGAGTGCTCCGTATTGAAGTCACCAAAGCCTGTACCATAATGCTACTAAGTGATGCACCAGGCTTTTGCCAGACACTGACTGGATGCAATCGATGCCATTCTGTTCCCTCCGCTAAGGAGCATTCAGAAGCTACTGCATAGCTCCAGACTGTTTTTATCTTTACAGAGAACATAACAGTATTTTCATGAGGAGGCATGCTGGAAATTACTACAGTTTAACTTTCCATTAAAAAATAAAATTCATCTCCTCAACTCACAGCTAAAATAAAGGGGGTAGTGATATAGTATAAATCTGAAGACTTATTTTGTAGAAAGAAAAAAAAAAAAAAAGATATTTCTGCAAGTTCCCTCTGTAGTTCTTAATAACCACACATTTCTTCTCTGGCTACCAGAAGACACAACAAAAATGTCAACATAAATGCACACTTACAGAGATAGAAACATCTGTTCACTTTCTGATACGTTATAAAGGTTCACTCTAACATGGCAGTTTTAGTTAGATGACATACCCACACTTCAAGGCTTGCAACATCAGAAACGGACCCCAGAGGGTTTCCATTATACCTGCTCACCTCAAAGTAGGCATCTTGTGTATTTTATTGAACATACGATCCAATCTCTTTAAGATGAGGATAAGGGCAGGTCTCACCGCCTCAGCTGTCCAGTCAGTGATGGGCAGCATCTCCATGATGTAGCGCCGGAGACCTCGGCTTTCCATCGTCTGTGTGTCATAAGGTGCCAGTTTCAGCAGGGAATGTGCAATTTCCGCCAGTCTAAAAACAGGGTTTATTAAGAGGAAAATCAAACACAACCGGCATTTCTCCACACGTGCTTATGAACTAACAGATAAATCTTCAGTAGCCTAGTAAAAAGAAAAACTGTAAAAGTCAGATCTGCTGCTATTTAAACTCTTAGATCCAATATCATAGTTCCTGGTCTGTGAAGATTGTTTTGCTGAAATCACTGTTTATATTTATGTACATGTGAATGGCCTAAAGAATATTTTCACATTGGTATTAAATGCACCAAAGAAACATCAGGAACCACGAATTTGTGCAGCTAAAAACGAAGTGCCTGAGCTGTTCATAAGATTATAACATTGCAATTGCCTCTGAAACACAGACCTGACATCACCTGTATGTCAATTAATGAGTGATTTGGTTCGGGTTTGTAGTTGTTTTTCAGTGTCACCACTTCTAAGAGGTCTCACTGTGCAATTTCTTGGCGTTAAATTTAAAAATAATGTGCTGTCCCATAGGTTTACACAACATGTACTCTGTGTGATTACTCCCTGCAGCTTTGATTTGTTTCTCCTAACACTTCTACAGATTGTGTTGCTGTTTCTTCTTCTAACCCTCCCAGATGGCCTTGCCGATGGCATTTTCTGTATTGACTGTGAAATACCATGGCAACATTTAACTTACACTTGCGGTTGGACAAAGATCTACTGAAATACTTGAATATTTGCAGTAGACAAAGAGAAGCAATAAAAATACACCTACTAATAAAAGGGACAGAAATCTATATACTCCCTGAAACACGAACAGACTTTGTAGTGGACAAGTACAGTACAAACCTGCTCATATTGTGGGGGCTTCTTCTGAAATGCTTTCAACTAATGGAACATACTTCTCTTTAAAATCTGCTTAGCAATGTCAAGGGAAAGGAGTTCCTTAGATTGACCAAAAGTGCTGTAAAAGTGTTTCTTTATCCAGTATTTCTTTATTATTACTTTATACAACAACTTTGTTCTATTATGGAGTAGTTCTGTTTTCTTAAACACTGTGAAACTTAAATTATCATATAATTATGCTTCTTTCTGGAAATAAAGTAACAGTGGCAATACAGTATCAGTGGCACATAATGATGTATGGAAACTTTCTTATGCATTATAAAGTATAAGAGCCATCTCATCCGACTTGAGATGTCAATCTCAATTAATCTTCCAGCTCTGTTCATGCAGAAACAAGCAACCTAGAAAATTTTACTGTTCCTGAAATACTGGGATAAACAGCTCATTGGATATTCATCTCTTTTCACTGGATCAAAAAAGATCTTTATGACTTTTACAGACTAAACATTTAACTTTTAAATGGCTACAATTATGTGAGATTAATCCTGTCTGAAGTGATGAGCATATGATCTTGTTTTCTGAAGTCTCTGAAATGGCATCTGCCAGCCTCCCAAGACCATAGCTGTCACATCACATTCTGGTAAATCTGCTCTCTGCTTAGAGGTAAGGTTTTTGCCTACAGTGGTTAAATAGTGTCAGTCATTCCACTGATACTTATGAAATGAATTTATGTAAGAATCAAGATGATGCTGGCTTTTATTTAGGGCTAACTATGATAAAGCAATTCAGGTTCCAACCCCAATAAACCAGTTATTTCTAACACTTTCCAGGAGATGTAAGAGAATTAGAGCACAACTTATAGTCCTCTGCAAATCAATCCATCAATCCCTTAGTTTTACTGCTGTAACCTTTGACCATGGAAGACCACCTCTCTTGAAAAGAATGCAGTATTTGCCAGCTAATACTGTGTACTGCGACTCTGCTTTATGGAAATCTTCTCACAAGAAAGTATCCTTCCAGAAAATATACCAATAACACCTTCTGTACATACAGATTTAATTTTGTTAAGCTCATCTTTTAAGAGAGGGATATAAAATAGGTCAAGAACAATTAAACTCAAGTACTCAGGAATATAAAAACTTGTACAAATTCAGTTCCCACATTACTGTTAAACTGCAGATACTTCTGGGTAGTACACTAGAGCATTCTTATGTTACATACAAATGTAAGACTAGGATAATAAAAAAGAAGCCAGCCCCTTTCTTTACTGTATTAAGTAAAGTTCATTGATCAGATACATGTTCCTCACTCCCATTAAAATCATAAAGAAAACCAACCCATGTCTAACCGAGGGCATAATCTGTCCTGAGAATCTCACCTTTGTTTCTAATATAAGATTACAGTTCTTATATTTGCCAGTGCAGGGCTTGAGGGGGGGGAACAGCAACATTCAATTCATATGGAAACACACAAACCCACCTCCCAACTCCCGAAGGAATTTGTGGCATTTGTTAAAGATGACCTAAATTAACAACAAACACGGTTTTGTGTTCTATAGAGACAGCCCGATTCCAACGATCTCTGATGGTGACAGAATCTGCCAGCTAAGGAGCTTTGCCATTTTTTTCAAAGCATGCATGCAAAAGGTAGAAGGGCTTTTAGAGGGTTTTCCTTGATCCAAGGGCAGGAAGAGAGCTAGTTCAGTGCATTGCTAGTATCTGTCACCCTTCATCTTACTTTACAGGGTATTCCTGAGGAAAAAAGTATAGCACTCAAAGAGAGGAATAATTCACAGGCCTCTTGGGGTTCAGGGAGCAACATAAATTCCTTTTAAGGTGGTTGTGATTCACTTTTGAGGCCCATCCCAAACAGCTTAAGATAACTTTGCTATCTTTCCTATTTACTTTAATACTCTACTGGGCACCGTTTGGCTTAGGCCATAAAAAAGTGCCTTTTGGTATTAAGCTATTCTGTATTCAAAGAATGATCTTGAAGTATTTCTCTGCCATTCAGATTTCAGAATTCGGATACCTGTCTCCCTGTGACCCCTGCCAAGGGATGCACTAGAACTGCTTCATATTAATCCCAGTTTTCTTTCTGACAGGTGCCAGTCAGAACACTGCTAACTGTGGCTCACTTGGAGAATATCTGTGCTGTTTTCATGGTGACACACCTTACCATGAAACAAATCTAATGAGATTATGCTTCCTGAGGGAATACTACATCAGAAAGGGGTTTCCCTGAAAATGAATGAAAAACTGAAAACGGAATCAGGTCCATTCCCTCTTGTCCCAGTTTTTGCTGTCATTTACACCTGGGCAAACGTCTCAGTAGCAACTTAATGCTATTTTGTGTTTACCATGAACAAACACATGAGCGAACACAGAGGGGAGAATCATGTCCAAAGTGCTTAGAAAGCCATACCCCCAACTTCTAGGCCAGCATCACATGGAATGGTTTGCAGTGAGCATCTAATCAGCAAGCTGGACTCAGTGCTGCACCTTATTAAAAGATATGCAGCTGCTGTATCACACACTGAGGTGGTGGTCCTAAATGCCTTTTGCCCCAGCCTCCCCCATATTTCAGGCATTTATGCAGTACAGTGGTTGCTCTGCCTTTCTTGCTCGTTAGCAGCTGGTTCTGATGCACAGTGTCACAGGGGAGGATAAAGGTCGTAGTCAGCCAGCCAGGCAGCTTCCCCACCCCTTGCCTCGCAGAGGCAGCCTTATCAGCTCTGCTCCTTGCTGCAATTTATTCTGATGTATCAGATGGGCTGCCAGGGAGCTATTTCAGCCACTGGAGGTGGGGGTCTAAATGAGACCAGAGGAGAACATATGAAACCTTTCTTTTACACAAGTAGCATAAGGTATGATCCAAGGAACATCCAACATCCAAAACAAGCTCTGCATGTTTCAGACAGCAACACGCAACTGCAGTACCAAAAAGTGATTCCATCTGCTATTACGAAAAATGAAGAGCTAAAAGAAAGGAATCCCCCTGAAATGAACAAGTAAAAGCAGAATGCCTGTGGAATACCTCATGTGGGACTTCACATCCAGCAGCTCCAGAGAAGTGACTCGGGGCTCACCAGCCAGGTTCTGCAAAATCTTCAGCCTTGGACCACAGTGCTTGTAAAACTCTGTGCAGATATTCAGCAACGACTCCCGCGGTCTCCTGAACTCCTCCCTGGCAATTCGTTCATCTAGCTCCTCTCGGGGAAGACCCTGGCCCTCTTCCAGTAAGTGAAGGTTCTCCCTGGAGGATATAAAATGAGGAAAAAGTAGGAAGTGTTATAGGCAGTGGAACAGCAGAGGCAGATTATAACAACCTCTCCAACTTGGTTTTGCAACACGTTTTCTACTGCAAATGAAAAGAAAGAGAGATGCACCTGCAATAAAAAAAAAAAAAGGGCAAATTATAGTCTGCAAACTCATGCTAAAAATACAGATAATTTCGATATGAACTATCCTTTGCTACCCTCCCCTGAGAAAAGGCTGCCTGTCACAGAAACAGTGGGTGGGACTCAGTGAACCTGGAAACTGCTGGGGAACAGTCCATCACATGTCAAGGAAGACTGGGTGAAGAATTTACGTACCTGATAAAGTGTAGTTTGGCTCCCTGTTCTGGGTACCTGGAAAAACAGAAACAGTGCAATTGTAAACAGCAACTTAGTAGTGCCTAAACCGTGCCTTTCTGAAAGAAGGCAACCCTGTTCTAGCCCAGATAGATACTCACCATGGGCAGGATGGTATCTGGTGTCACTGGAACAATGGCTGCATGCAGTGAGCAACCACACTGAATAGCCTTTACCTCCCAACTGGCAGAAAACTAGAGATGCCTATAGTTACTGCCCTTGTCACAAAAGGAAAAATTCAGGCTTAAAAACCATAGCTCTCTTTCGAGCAATTTCTCTTAGTGATTTTCACCCCAGTGCTCAGTCTGTTCCAAGAAGCCAGAGCTCACCTAGTGAGTGTTTTTTTTTGTTTTATTGTCATTTTCTCTTGCCACTTCTTGTTGAGAAAGCATTAACAAACCCTGCACCGCTTGGCTAACACGTCCTAGGCTGGAACAGCGACCATTCTACCATCACAAGATTCCTGCTGTTGCTAGCAGATGTCTGTTGCAATGGTAACACAACAGAAGAAACAAGGGCAGGAAACCTGGAGCAGTGCAAAAATATTTTGGATCAGAGACTGAACGACTGATAACCAGAAAGATCTGGAAATGTAAACCAAGATGTCTGAGTCACACAGCATCAGGAGTTTCTACATTGCCTGTCAGCAGATACATATTAACTGCTCTCCAAAATCAGCAGACAAATAATAGAGCACTACTTTCCATTACACCTTATTTACCTTAGACCGGGCAATCTTGCAATGGAAGTAAATGGCATATATCCACTTCAGACTTGAGCATGAAGGGGTTTATCTGCTTCTCAGATCCGGGATAGAAATTCAGAGCTATGTTTCATCGATGCCTGAATTGGTCTTAAAGAATAACAGACTGATTCCAAGAGTTAGCAACCAAGATTTCTACACTACACATCTATAAATTGTCATAATAGCTCTTTGATGATCCATGCAGAGACTGATTTCTATCTCTCTTCAATATAAAAAAAAAAAGACAGGGAGTAACTTGGAAAGCATGCTTTGCCAGGAGAGCGTTCCTGATTTTCCGTCTTATATGGTGCACAGTATTGTACTAGACTATTGGGTGTGCACAGACTCAAATGAGAAATCCAGAGTAAATACTCTGCTCTGGAAGAACAGCTACTCCAGCTTTTGCTAGGGGAAAATTCCCTTCCTAAGTCCGCACAAACATTCAACTTTAAGCACAGTAAGGCATAGCCTGGCCAGGAGAAGGCAGGGCTGCCCAGAACAGTAATCAGTACTGCAAAGAACACCTTCATAATCCCAAGTGCTTGTGGGTGGATTTTGTAGCAAGATTTCTTAAACCCTTGCCCTATGACTGAGTAAATTGTCCAGTGGCCTCGCCTAATTCACAGCAGCCTAACTGGGATGGCCAGTATGGCCAGGGAGCAGTATTACATTCTGCTGGTGCCATCTCTTTCCTTACTTCCTCCTTCCATGTGAGGTTTTTATGTGAGCTTTTTGTGGTTTTTTTTCTAAGAACAAAAGTATTCCCAGTCATTCTTCCCTTTCTCTCAAATCCTCTGCCACCCATTCCTTTGCTGTCTGTAACTGCAAAAAAATCCAGACCAACGTGGAGGCAAAGATGACGGAAAGGGACTGTAGGAAAAGTAAAAGTGATCAGGAAACAGAAGAAAAACTGGAGGAGGTGCTAGTCTCTGTGAATCCCAAATGGCATTCAGTTTGAGCTTGTACTGCTGTTCAGTCTTTCAGAAAAAAGCCAGAGGGAATCTGACCCTTCTGCTATCCAAGTGGGCTCCGCCCAGTGGTTGCTTTGACGGTGGGCTCAGAAGAAGGCAACGCAGAGAACTGAGGGACGCAGCTGTTTTGTCAGTATGCTTCTAGAGTGTGAAAAGGGAAACAAGATGGCATGTCCTCCATTTTGATATCCTGGTCTTCTATGTAGTCCCATGGTTTTAAACTAGAAATTCTAGTCTTGGGGATTTTGGTCCTGGGCTGTATGCTCTTTTTATCCAACTATTTTCTCTCACAGTACCTAGAGCAGTTCCTTGGACAGCTGAGGAAGTGCTCCAAGCACTCTGAGCAATAAGATGAAGATGTTACCTTACCTAACATCCCCCCCCCCCCCCCAACCAATCAAGAAAAAAACAAACAAACAAACAAAAACCTGTTCAGAAAAATGAGAAAGACAGAAAAGCTCACTGACTTACCTGGTGTTCACACCTGCTGACATGGTGTGGTTTGCTGTTGTGGTCCCTTTATGGCCTTGGTCACATCGACTCATCTGTGGGGCTGTCATAGGCCTGGCAAAGGGAAGGTGAATAGCACACTAAAGACTAACAGTTGCACTGAAATTCTGCTTGTGATCTGGTGAAATTTGGCGCTAATTTTACCATGTCTAAAACTCAACCATTATTCAAGCTAAGCTGCGTATCGTGACCTCCAGTGCACTGCCTCTCCCCACACTCATAACCAAACGCAGACTCAGACCTTTGAACCATGTGGGTTACCTGGTGAGAACTTCTACACTGTACAAGAGGGCCTGCAAAGAGGTGGCAAGGGCAGCCATAGCAGCAATCTCCTCACGGGCTGCTGTCACAGTCTCCACTTGAGAGGTTTGTCTCTTCAGTTTCTGCAAGTAACAGGGAACCAGCGCTTCCAAGACCATCAGCATCTGGAGGCTGGAAAAATAACCAGTACTTGGTCTGTTTAATTTTGTCGGTCCTGAAACTCCCATCAGGCAGAGGCTTAAGCTTCTATCTGAAGACCCTTGGATCTCTCACTAGCCTTGTGATTTCACTGCTTCTTACTAGATAAGCAGTCCTGGGACAAAGAAACTCTTGAGTCAGGGACTTCAGGGAGGAAATCAGCTGATATATGAAACAATAACCTAAACTTCTGGGTATATCTTCTGAACATGTCATCCATTTGCATTCATTCATTTTCCCTTCCAAAGACTCCTTTCCTCTCTGGTTCCCTCTTGGAAACTAATCTTTTTGCTTTAGCAGTCCACCTCCCCTCTTTCTGCATCTTCCTGTTCTTTCCAGCTACCCCTTTGTCCCTCTCCAGCCCCCTCTCCATTGCTTCTCTGAAAACAGAAACCTGCAGGACACAGCGTGATCTCCACATTGGAAGTACGGCTTATGTGTTGCTGCTCAGGTTGCCATCCAGCTTAGTGCTGCAGCCAGTGGCTGGCAGAATTTGGAGCCAAGTGCCCTAGGAAAGGTATCAACAGGCAGAGGTTTGGCCTCACAGAGAAGCCCTGTGCTTGGAATGCATTGCTATGTCCTCTGCCTCCGTTTGTCAGCCTTGCTTTCGCATGCTATACACAGCTTTTATGCTTTTTCTGAGTCTGCACAAACCAAGAAAACAGATCAGCACCTTCTGAATGATTCAGGAGCATAGGCCACCACCGTCACACACAGCTTGATGGCTTCACTGATTGAAAAGGTCAAGTCTTCGTTCCCATAGCAGAAATCTAAGGGAGTAAAGCAGTATGAGAATACTATCACACAAACAGTGAATATGAAAGGAGCTAGCACACTCTTTCTTTTTCTCCCTCTTCAATTGCTTGCTTCTCACGTTAACAATCCCCAATAAGCTCTTGATTTTTGACAAAAATCTGTCTATATAAAGGAAACATATGTTACACTCCCACTTGCACCCCGCCATCCAAGAACCCAGTAGGTGAGAAACAGTTCTCAGTAGGTCAACTATGCTGAGCATAAGGCCTGCAGCTGCCACTGGAGTCCCATTTCAAACATCACTCATCACAAGCAAAATCTTAAGCTCATACATGACAAGAACACATGTCAACTTAATGACATTTTTTATGCTCCCTCCACTTTTTCCTAGATGTTTCCACCACACTAAAAATGATGCTGATACACCACAGATGGCAGAAGATAGTCCTACTTCTGAAAAATCAAGCCCCTTCTATGCTGGCAGCCACATGGGCACCAGCGCAAGAGTGGGTCTGGTTTGCTAGTGATTTGAGAAAAAAATTTCAAAAGCATTTAAGTCCCATGCTACAAATATTACTTTGGGGATAATTAGTGCCAGGCACCAAGAAACTAAAGTATCCAAAGAACAATATTTGTAATACAACTATAGTCCCATTTTTAGAAGTGACTTTGATATATAGAAGCCCAAGTCAAAGTTAAGGTCCCAAAGCATGTAAATGACTATGAACAATGGAACGTGGAAGTCAGATGCTTTAGACAATTCTGATCTTCATATAAAAAATACCAGGTACACAACATACTCATCCACAGTCTCATCAACACACACTTCGGAATTTTCAGAGATGCCTTCAAATAACCCTCCACAGAAAACCTAAATATTTTATGTAACGTTTACTACAGTCCACAAAGAGGAAGAAATATCTTATTTTGTATCATTTTTATTATAACTTGTGATATTTTGTACCATTTTTATTATAACTTGTGATAGAATTGTGCAGCATTGTAAAATCCCAGTATATAAGAAAGCTTTAGCTCTAAGGCTAGACAGGCTTCACGGTTCATCAAAAGAAGTATTATTTAAGGGAAATGCAAATTAGGAAAATAAGTTAAAGATCCTTATAAAAATCAGCAAAAATTACTTCCCTGCAAATCACAAAGCAGCCAAATTCTTAAATGCCACATTGCACATATAACTATCAAGAGTTATAGTACCCTGGATACATCATACAGCCGTATATATTCTGCTTTGTGATAAATCAACACACCCCCTACAGCTCAGCACTGCTGAATGTCTGAATGGCATCCATCATTTACTAGTCATAGTCTGCCCACGGGAGAGGATGCTTTTGTTTCCTGCCCACATGGAGCAGTGGAGAGGATGACACTGATCTTGTCAGCATGATACAGTTTATTAGGCATCTTTATTCTTCACCCACACATGATAAAATTCAAAATGCCAGGGGCTAGTCTCACACTAGCAGTCTCAATGCAGAAAAAGTAGCTTTAGAATAAAATAAATTAATAATTCCCCTCCTGCAGAAAATATCAAAAGGATAGTGGTGATAAAGCCTCATGAGAAAAGCCTCATGAGGCATAAGAAACTGTTAGGACAGCATTCTGGGAGAAGAAAAGGGCCCTGAACAAATCATGCTGCATCAAATGCATGTTGAATCAATAAACAACAAACCAGAATCACTGAATAAAGGGTGCTTTGCTGTTACCTAGTGACTTGAGAGGCTTTTCTGCTTTCACCAGCTCTAAGATGTCCAAAATGTCTGGAGTATCTCCCTCTAAAGACTGCAGCAGGTCAAACAGGCACTGAGCTGACACTCCTTTGCTGGTCCCATTGTTTGTAGCATCCTGTTTCAACAACAGACATCCGTGGTTGGTTTTCTGAGGGCTTTTGTGCATCCCAGGCATCTTTACCTGGAGGTGTGGGCAACCTTTTTTTTTGGCAAAGGGCCTACATGGAGTTCGAGAGCTTACTGCTGTCAAACGATAAGCCTTGCCTGACTCAATGGATTGGTGCAACGGTGGAAGCATGATCTAAAAACTGCACACAGCTTTACTTTCCAGAAAAAGCAGATCTTTGCTGTCGTGGGAAGGAGAAAGCTGTGTGTGTTTACAGTGTATATGCAGTCATATTTGGCAGTCCCATTTAAAATTCAAGTTTCATTAACTTGTTCTAACTCACTAAAATGTTAAGAAGTAATTAGTGAATATTCCAAAGCATAGCTAATCCAGTCTTATAGTTCACATGTACTGAAACTTGGCATTAAAATTTTAGTTCCCATTGCTGGATTCTAAGAAAGGATTTGCATTTAAAGAGTTGCAAATAATTATTGTCCTTTTATAACCTATTTATACACAGGACTTTAAAGTGAAACCACGTTTACTAGCCTGGATACCAGTGACCCATTATTACCTCAGCATCCTGCTCAATCAATTGATGAACAAAAGCACGCAGAAATAAGTTCAAGACATGGCTCTGTGCAGCACCATGTGCAAGTAAGGACGTGTTCAGTAAGAACCGTGCTGCTGCTCCAGCTGTTTTCTCTTTGTTATCTCTGATGAGGGTCTGGCTGCATACACAGGCTTCCCCACACTGAGACTGGGGAACAGCTTTTACTCACAGGGAACTCCAGGAGAGGGGCCACACTTGCAAACAGCTGCAGAATAAAGGGCTTGCGATGCAGAACGTAGAACTGGCGGCATGCAAACTCAATCGCTTGGCGTAACTGTGGGTTGCTCTCATAGTCGGCGTATACCTGAGCAAATAAAAAAGGACATGGAAATACTACTCCAGTGGAAGGGCTCTCTATCTCCTGACGCCAGATCGAATCAACTATGGCCTTGTCATTCCCCATATGTTTGCCTAACGTTTTTAAAGGTGGAGGCTTGACCACCCCCCCGGCAATGCATTTCAGGGACAAACTATCCTTAAAAAAAAGTTTTGCTTGTCACGCTTGAACCTTGTCACAGCTTTAGTCCATTATTTTTTGTCCTATGTATCAGAGATAGATTCCTTCCCTCTCCTTCCTAGAAGCACTTGTTTGAAAGTAGTGCTTTCTTCCTCAGTCTTCACCTTTTTCAGTTAGGCAAGTCCCAGCTCTTTCAGTCCTTTCTCACATGACATGTTTTCTAGATGTACATCCCTGTTCCAGTCTGCAGTCTTTCCAGTTAACTGATGTTTTTTGTGCAGTGCCCATGGCTGGACATTTCAAGCCAGGAGTGCTGCCGATTGGAGCAGCAGAATTACTCCACATTTCTTTCACAAGATATCAATCTGTATAGTCATCCCAAGAATGGCATTTGAGAGAGATTTTTTTTTTCCTTCCACAGGACACTGTTGATTCATGTTTATTTTCAGATCTGTAACAACTCCAGTATTCTGCCCTGCAGAAGTGTTACTGAATCAGCTGCTTTCCCTTCCTATTTATGCCGCTGGTTATTCACAAGTAAGGACTTAACGTATGTCCAACCTGTTCAACATAATCTGGGTTTTTCTTTTATTTTCAGACTGCACCCTCAGTTTGTCAAGACAATTTGAACTCCTAGCCTGTCCTCCAACACACTGTCAATTCTGCCCACTTTTTACATATTTTAAGTTTTTTAGAGTGGCATTTCCTTCAGGGCTGGCCACTGAACCATGCAGCCAATGTGTTGCCAAAGACGTGGGATTTGTTTCTCAGGTATGTAAACAATATAAATTGCTAGGAACAACATCACTGTGTGTCCTCCTTCTGTCCAGTTCAACAGCCTGTCTGAACTTCTCTCCTGGTATGAGTCTGGGGGAGGTTTGGGGTGGGGGTATGCAGGATTTTCTTGCTATTTGCTGGCAACAGGTAATGTTGAGATTTTATGGTAGTGCAAAATTTGCATTACAGCACAGGGCTCTTGAAGGGTCCTAAAAAATTGTTAGTGTGCGACACCTCTGCAGAGATGTATTCACTGCTTAGTAGCCTAGTAGGCTGAAGAGATTGGTATGTCTTATAGACAGTCAGAAGCCTCTAGTGAGCTTATAAGGACAGTTAATCACCATGGCCCGTTACACTTACAATATCTCATTTACTTGACAAATGGGAAATAATTAACTGTACGTGCATTTCACCAAGAAAAGCATAACAAAAAGAGGCCTGTGGGGAAACGTGCATGTACGCATCAGGAATTAAGCTATTAATGGTTGGTTCAAGCCCAGAAGCGGTAGAAGAATTTCTTTGTAATGACAAACCGATCAGCTGATCTCGAGTGCCTGGAATGGAGAAGTGAGGATCTGCAAAACCAAATAAACTCAGAAACACTTGGGTTTTCTTTTGGAATTACTGTTTTGCCTCCTAAGAGTGGTATTTCATTAATTTCATTAAGTAGTTTAAAATAATTGGTATGGGGCAAGGGAGGATAGGAAAGAATTACAAAACTAATTTCTCTCAATATGACAAGTGGAAATGAAGGGAGAGTCCTCCACAATTTTGAATGGATACTGCCAAATACTTCAAATTAAGCTATTGAGTTATTTTATTTCAAAATGTCTTGTTTCTAATGAATAAATCTGTGCATTGCAAACCTGGATCTAATATGTACTTATCCAACCATGCAAGGCATGACATTAGAATTTCCAGTTACTAAAGAGTTTGTTTAGATAGCTAAATTCATCACTGGTCCTAGTTATTGTGCTCTGTTAACTATATTAAAATGAGCATGCATAAGGATGCCATAGTCATTGCTTCTTTTACAGAAACAATAGGTTTTTTCTGTATTTGCATTATAATACTAAATCCTTATTTGGATACTGTCTTCAAGCCCTGCAGAAATAATCTTTCTGTCTGTAAAAGAACTGTATCTACTTTTTATTTATTTTCAGTATCTGATTTTTGTCAAATGTCAACAGGAAAAAGGCATGTTTGTACACCCCAAAGGAAAGAGAAACTCCACCTCTAACACTTCCAATATTTGTCATCACTCACATGCAAAGACCACATACAGTTTTTCACAAACATTTAGTCTTCTTTTCTGTTGCTGTTTAAATTGCAGAGAATACAATTATCATACATCAAAAAGTGAATATAATTTAGTTTCCATCAGCAAGTAGCAAATCCAGATATTTCAACTATTCCCCAAATTTCAGCCATCCCTGGAGGAAAGAACACTGAGGGAGACCCAAGGTCCAAAGTTTTTCCAGAAATTTCACATTTCTATGTGGAAGTACATAGTAAGGGAAGCAGACATTCATTTACTTAACATAAAGAAGACGACAAAAGGTACTCAAGAAGAAAAGGGAATGTAGTCTCAGGAGTTCTGATCTGGGCCATCCCACCTTGATCTGTTGTGTTCTTGGGGCCCCCAAAATCTGTGATCTCACCAGGACTCAGCAGTTTAACAGTCAGTTCTATGACAAAGTGCTCACTCGGAAGTCTTCCTTTGTATTGTTCATGGAAATGGCTCACCTGCAACATGCTGGGGAGGACCCACTGGTACCCGCTGAGGGAGAAGAGGTGGTTAAAGTGCACGGCTGTGTTGATGACTGTGGCAGCGTACTGCCTCAACAAGGCACTGTCCTCAGGGTGCAAGATCAGGGCACCGTTGAAGACGTTCAAGAACAGCATGATCTCGTCCCCCCAGGGGAACTCGCTGGGCATGCCAAGGAACATCTCCTCCAGCAGCTTAATCCACAAGCTTTTCTGAAGAGTATCCAGACCAAAGAGCTCTTTCCCAGCTGTGGGGGAGAAGAGGCAACAGCAATCAACTCTGTCCACCACAGCCAGCCTCACAACATTCCCAGAAGTCAAAGGCCCTTCCAAAGAATCATCCCACAACACCGACCATTGTTCTGCCTTTTTAAAATTATTTCACCCATCCTGTACTTTGAAAGTGCCCATAGGGCTCAAGTAAACCTTCACTTAAAGCAACACACTTAAAGATGAATGACAAATATCACACAGCTCATTAAGTCTGCTCCCCACTGGTTGGAAATTCTCCTCTTAAAAAGTGAAAGCAGATCTGAGCTTGTACCTGTATCATCTGCCTCATACAACTTGAATGGCTGTGTGGATTTATGCTGAATTTTTATTCTTCAGGTGTCCCAGACATTACAGGACATTGATGCAGAGTTACAATAATGCTTCTGAAAGCAAGTGCCTTTAGGGCCTGTTACAAAACTTGCCAGTGCTTACCACCCTGCAACAGTGGCCTGTTTAATCCACAAGTCAGGCTGGAAACCCTACTTGACATTCAGAGCAAAGCTTCTAAGAAGTGGGCTGTTTCTATATCCCTGCTTCAGAATTTGCCAGTCCTCATTGGAAGTCCTTTCCTTCCTCAGGGTGGGTGGTGAAGGGCTCTGACGAATCCTTTCTAGGTGCAGTTATGCCACTGGACACAGTATTTTAGCTGTAGCCTCATGCATGATTTTAATATATAATTATAACTTATTCTCATTTGGATCCAAAGAAAGTAGCTTTGTCTGGAGACCTCTAAGGGCAAAGCCCTTTCTGCTGTTGTGCTTACAAACCAACAGCTATGTATTGCTTTCCCTGGGAAGAGATTTATTAGCTTTCAGTAATGCTACAATCCTGTGTGTTTCTAAGGCAAATTAAGTGCCTCACAAAAACCTTCTGGACCCTGTACAACCACCAGAGAAAGCTATCAAAGGGCCATACCTTGGGGATCACTGAAGAGTGAGAACTCGGCATCAATGGCACTTCGGGGAAATGAAGGCAAGCGGAGGAGGTCCTCCTGGAGCATAGATACATGGGACTGCTTGTGGGCAGTAGGGATTTTCTGTGTCAGTGATATGAGGAATAACACCCGCCCCACCTCTTCTAGCTTGCGGGTGAACACCTGAAAGAGAAAAAGAGACAAGGATCAGAATCAGCCTGATCAAAGTGTTCTTTACAATGTATATGCACTTTTCTAGGTTAGCTTCTATGGCTTTCTCTTCCATGGCAGGGATGCTGCGCTCGTGGCCCAGAAGATCCTGTTAGAATTCACAGGGCTAACGCTGCACCCTTTTGTTAGGATTTGTGTGACCACTGTTCTTCAGCCCAGGTCCACAAAGATGGATACTGTTTGCAAAAGAGCTTTTAGCAACACTTTCTATTTCAGTGTTGTGGAGGACTTGGAGTGGTTGTCAAACACTTTGCAACTGTGACATGTGGTCCTTTGTAGATTAACGTAAGCTTTGCCAGTGTGAACCCCAAGGTGGTTCAGAGGCAAGCCAACTCCAAACTGAAAGCCATACAGTTGTAGTTGCTCTCTGCAAGGTCTTAGACTATAGTCAACATGAGGCTGGAATATTATCTACCTTCTGGGTTGAGATTGGCTTCTGTCCGGCCATAGGAAGTGTATGTATAGTTGCAAAAGAGAAGTAGCCAATAAAACAAAGCAGATCAGATTCTGCATTACTGAATGTGAGTGAAGCCCTGCTCACTTCAGATTATCGCTTCTGGATTACACCAACTGGATTACACCGACTGGGAAACCAAGTTCCATTCTACCAGCCTCCTTTGAACTTCTGACTGATAAGGCTAGTCAGGCTAGCTATTTTATTTTGATGCTAAAAGTAACCATAAGGCAGAGTGATGCTCAGTAGTAGAAGCAACTGTCTTTGGAAGCCGTTTCACGACAGCTCTTAGCTACTGGGATAAAGCCAAAATTCTAAGCATGCGGCTTACCATGTGACAAAGCTCAGCTTCCCAGGGCCTGCACTTGCTATGACCTTGCTCTGAAGAGCACCCAGCTTAGAATTGGGTGCTCAGTCAATCAACAGTAAAGAAAGTACTTTTCCATGGATTGCAGCTCTGTGGGTAGGCTCTACGTGCTGTTTTCTCTGCTGAAGCTGGATGTTGTCCAGCAACTTACTGCATGACTACAGAGAGGCTGGTAGATACTTGATTTAAGTTTTACCTTAGAAATATTTTGGCCTCTATGTACTCTAAACAGAAAAAAGCGGAATGCAAAATAATGCCCTGACAAAACTGGACGGGCCATTTTAAGCTTTTTTTGGTCATGTAGGGCACATCAAACTCATTTACGTAGTATGTGGGGCACATCTACTAGAGCCAGAATAATTTCTGTCAGAGAACCAACCAAAATTATTCCAAGAAATTTCCAGTTTTTATAGACTTCCCACTGATAGATACAGCACATTAAATATTACCCTATTCTGTACTATACACGAGACATCATTAACTGTATTCTCCATTATTTTAGCTGCTAGTACATCTTAAGCAGCTTTATACCCACTTTTTATAACCATTCCTGATGATATTTTCCTGCCCTTGCACTCACATTGCTACAGACAACCACAGAAGTTGTTTTTTGACTAGAATAATACAACTGTTAACACCAAACTTACACTGTTTAACTACATTCCCATCCTCCCCTCCTTTTTTCTTTTTCCCTGCTTATTACCATTCTTTGCAGGTACAGCTAAAGCAGCTGTTCCCTAAACAGTCAACTCTGTGTTACTGAGACAACATTGCTTTTGTGGAAAGCAGAACATGCGGCTTCCACAGGTGGAGTGAGCTCAATGCCATCGTCTTACTGTCTAAAGAAATGATACTTGTAAGGGTTTGCAGCACATTAAAGGCATTGCCCTGCCACTTTAGTTAGGATTTAGTTCCTAAGGTAGAGCTCCTGGGATCTGCAGAACGTTAGCGGATCATGAGGCTGGATTATCAGGTCATGAGGCTGGAAGATAGGGAAGACTGCTCTTCTGAGGACAGATATTCCCCCGATGAAACAGTTGCTACTGCTTTGCCCCTAGGAGTAGCTATGGTAAAAGACTAGCAACTGAGAGCAGGACAAAGAAGAGAGACAGGTAACATTCTCTACAGTGAGAGGACAGAGAGGAAGGTAGAACGGAGAAATCCTGCTCCACAGCCAGAGGTAATCTAAAAGAAAGAAATAAGCAACTTTTGAAGCTGAGGCAACTGAAGCTCTTCCGGCCAGGTATATGAGAATGCAAAACAATCTGCCTAAAAGAAGCTGGCTGGAGAGAATGGGAGAGAGTTCACATTGTGTTCTTTGACTCTTCTTAAAATACTATACACCTGTCCAACAGCACCAGGGCCGATTTTATGCCAATTGCTACTTCCCCAGCAAAGCTCTCTTACCTGCATGCAGTGTGAGTGAAGGCCTTTAAAGGGAAAAAAAAGGTTCATTTAGGTTCAGGGTTTTTTTCTGGGCAGAGTTGTTTGGTGGCAGTAAGTTACCTGCTTCTGAATGAGCTCTTGACCCTTTTCTGGATGCATTTGCACTAGGTTGAGCTGGGGAGAAACTGACCTCCGGAAAGGGTAAATGTCACGGACGTAGGTCTGCCAGGAAAGAAAACAAGTGTATTTCAAACAAATGTAAGTGTAACAGCATCACTCAACAGAATCAAAAAAAAGGTCTTTTAGCCCTTTCTGAAGCTTCTGGATAGGGGCTTTCAGACAGTGTTTGGCATCATGGAAAAGCATAAACAGAAGAGAAATTTGCTCTTTTCTAAGAAAGCTAGACACTAATGACCTAAGAGCAAGGGACTCCAATCTTCCCCTCTTCTGTCAGACTCCAATCTTTCACCACACACAACTAAACACCCAAGATGTGGTGCCCACAGGACAGAATTCTGTGTGGTTATGGCCTGCTTGTTCTCCTTTAGATAACCCTGATATTTAAAAAGGGGCATAATGGAAAGAACAAAGTCATCTGAACCTGACCTTTGTCTTACCTTGTTGTAATGAATAAGATTCCATCGCTTATCCATTAAAAAGTAATGCGAAGACTGCGTTTCAGGTATGTTAAAAAACTCCAAGCACTCCTGAAAAGGAAGGAAGGAAAACACCCTGTTACTTATTAGCTGTCCTGTAGAAAGACCACAACATCTAAAAGAAGAATATCCAGCTAATAATGCACAAAGGCACAAACCTGCAAGCCTCAGACAGGCTGTTACACAGTTCTGGCATTGATTCTTACTTTCTTTCTTTAAGTACATGAATATGTTTGTGATAATCAAGCCATGCTGATATCACAGTCCTGAAGACTGATGTTACTGAATTTTGATGTCTTCATAATCACACATATTTGTCTGGCTATATGAGCCATATGGGTATTGCAGCTTCCATTCCCATACTATGTATTTAGCAAGCTTTAGTGATAATTGTTGCACAGACGCACTGAAGTTCCAGTCCTTCAAAGTACTGAGATGTGTGATTCCCACCAGCTGGACAAACTGAAGGCTTTTACAAATCTGTTTCCTATGTGGCTCAGTTAAGGCCATCCAGGAAGTTTTTGGCAGAAGGGGGAACTGACCTTACATCTCCTAGATCCCAAGATATCATCATAGCTACTGAACTCTCATTTCCATGATCATTCTGTTGCCTTTAGTGTTGAAAAAGCCAAACTTTTAAACGATTTATCTATTTATCCAAAGCATAATATACAGCAAATATCCAATAAGCTGCAATGTCTTCAAATATAGTTGCATTTGTAGGGTTCTGGCTGTCTGTGAGGTCAGGGCATTTCTGTTATCCTTTAATACAGTGTCCTGTTTATTGCAACCAAGCTGTCCTCACAGGGAGGCAGAAATGCCTGTCAGCAAAACTTCCCAACACGAAACAGGGTGATCAAGCAGAATGTGTTGCTGGCGTACAGGTATGGCAGTAAATGTATTATTAAGCAGTTTGTCTGGTTGAGAAACTCATTCTTACCTTCAGAAGAGCCTCAAACTGTGTGTCCTCATGGACTGGTAACTGAGTTGGGATGTCACACTCATTCTGTCCATGCACGACAAGGGTTTTTGTACCTAAAGGAAGAAAAGCAGTTGCAGTCTCCATGGCCTCCTTAATTAGTTCAATTTCAAAAGACTGTCCATGGAGGAGAAGTGATGGTTCAAATTCATTCCTGGGCAGAAAGACAATGCCAGACCTGTCTGGAATCCATTATGTGGTGTTAGCGTAGCCTCACACTTCCATAGTTAATAAGAAATTGATCTGTTTCTGAAGGATGAGCTGGTTTTAGCAGCAACTGTCACTCTGAGGAAGGAACAAACCTAAAAGGTCAAATCTGTTTTTCAGCCAGATATCTCTTGCCTGACTCATGACGGCCTAGGCTAACAGCGTGCTCTTCCTGGGCTCTCTCAAGACTTAAATGAGAGGTTGCAATGCATCAAATCAAACTGAGTCTGAATCGTACAGTCTTATAATGATCACCCTGCCAACCTTTCACAGCCCACCTGGCAAAAAAGCTCTGGCTTGAAAAGACTGTTCTAACTCACTTTCTGTTTGCTTCTTTTAGAGCTCTTGAAGTGGCTATCTGAATCTCAGGGAATTAGAGATGGAATTTACTGACTGCATCCTCAGCTCAAGGAAAACTGACTTAGAATATGCAGCCATTAGTAGCAGGTCTTTTTCTGATCTAGTTCTGATGCATCTCCTTTTCGGTAGACTGGTCGTGAACTTGGAAGTGAAGGAGATTTAAATAATAATTTCTTATACCTGGCATTGAGGCAGTCACCAGCAGCTTTACTTCACATTGTTCCTTCTTCATAGTCTGTTTAAGATCCTTGAAGAAGAGTCCTTCTACATAACCCACCACTTCCCAAAGGAAGGTAAGTGTGGCAGAAATGGCATCCATGCCCCACTCACATGGAGTGCGTACAAAATACATGATCAGTCCTACCTGCAGGTAGTAAGTGAGAGGAATATCAGGTTATACACACTCTTTTAACTGTGCAGAGCATTGTATAAACACAGAACAAGAACATTGTTCTTTTACCTTTCTTCACTCAGAGGGATAAGCTGAAAGTTTATACATACTACAGAACAATCTGCCTGTACTATTCTTCCTTTTTCTAGAGAGGATGAGGTTTGGGGCAAAAAGTACTGTTGTAGCCCAGCCTTAAAAGCTTTTGTAGATGAGGAAAAGGGAGACCCTCTACAGCAAGAGACTCCCTATGCCTTCTGCTGTGTTGCTGCCACATAAACAACTGACAACCAACAGAGGCCTCCTGGAGTAGCATACATCCTGTCTGTTTCATCTCCTAACTGCAGCAAATGCATTTTCCACAATCTTCAAGGAAGCTGCTAGATTTGCTCCAACAGGACTATCCAAGAGGAAAGCAATGTCTGAATCAAAATTAAGGAAAATAATACAAGGTTTCTGGCACTGGGATCCTTCTATTAGTCCACAACTCACTGTCTGTGGTTCAATTCAGAAATACATGACAGACTGCTTAGGGGTTTAATAAAAAATTAAGGGTTCCTTTTCCTCTCCCTAAAAGGACTCAAAGGCTGGTGTGTAAGCCTGGTGACTTGCACCTGCAGCCAGAAGAAGATATGAGCTATATAGGAAAAGTTGAGAGCATTTATTTCCTTGCAAATAGGAGATTAACTTTAAGGATGCATGCAGGCAGAGGTGAGATTCTGGGCTGCACAGCGGACCCACAAGCTACTCACCAAGTAGTTAAAGAGGATATGAGATGTCTGGGCAGGGAAGTCTCCAATGTTCAGCAGAAGCTTCCTTAACATATACATCAGCTCATCCTGGAAAAAGAGCAATTATTTTTTCTTCCTATCACAAAACAGAGAATGTATTTCTCCCTTTTGTCTTCTCTGGCTTTGTTTCTTCCTATTTTTCCATACTCCCTTGCTCAGCTCTGTCTCTCAGTGCATGAAGTAGAATTATATGCTTGTGATGGCTCCCACATTTCCCCAGATAAGGCTCAGAGAACAGCAGCCCAGTCAGTGTATTTCTTTTTTATCTCAGAGAGGCCAATATCTCCTACTGCAATTTGTACTCACTGTAGCATCCTGATTCTACACTTCTCTCTCTGTGATAATCCCCCGTGTTGCTTATCACAACAAATGACTACCTAAATGACCTGTGAAATCTAGTTCAGCTCAATTCAATAGCTTGTGGCTGCTGGGAAGGAGGTGCAGGCAGAATCTAACTTTTCTTCCTTTAGAGGCTGCCTGCTATAAATGTAGGCTAATACATTTCTTGTGGTGGGAAGGGGTTGTAGAGGAGAAAGAATCTCACTAATGGCTAAGGACTGACAGATTGTATCTAAAATGTCTTCTATGGCCCTCATCCTCTTAATGCACAGCAGATTTGAGCTAGTGTTACAGGCATGAAATATGGATAGGACAACTGATGCCAGTGATCTTATCTGCTGAAAGCTTCCAAGGAAATACACATCTTCTCTATGTTCTCTACTTGTGGTTGTAGTAGGTCTATGAAGAGATGGTAGAACAGCAGACTATGATATCTCTGAGGCTACACAGCATATAGCTTCCTTCTCAAAGATACTCAACAAACAGAAACAACCCTCTAAACTGAAATAGAAGCTTTGGGAACTGTGGCTGAGATGTCTCAGGAACAGCAAGGCCACTGAGACCTGATTGCTCAAGGAACCAAAAAGCAGCCTTTCCTGCCCTTTCTCTAAGCTTAACATTCATTTTTTAGTCAATTCTTAGGTGGTGTCTTGGAAGTTGAGGACAGTGATATTTCTGATATCGTACACCAAGTCCACAGTTGAGAAAGTGGTATG
Source organism: Falco biarmicus (assembly GCF_023638135.1). Classification (NCBI taxonomy): domain Eukaryota; kingdom Metazoa; phylum Chordata; class Aves; order Falconiformes; family Falconidae; genus Falco; species Falco biarmicus. The sequence goes on from NC_079295.1 coordinate 12,092,852, forward strand.
GAGAGTCTCATTACCTTTCTTCCGTAAAGCTTAGCCACGGCACTAGAAAGTGCTCTAAATAAGCCAGGGAAAGAAGAGGCCACCCCCGTCTTTCCAAGAAAGCTGAACAGTGGCATGGGTGGAGGCAACATTGCCTACGTTAGATAGTGTTGTGTTTTGCCAGACAGCTGTTCAAAGCTTGGATTAGAGCAAGTCAGATCCTTAGTGGCGGTAAATCAGCTGTGTCCCATTCACAGTAGAGGGCAAAGATTGAGGCCAAGTGATGATATGGCCTAAAAGACTTTGAGCTACATTATAACAGCAAATGTTTTCCTCCAGCGATGCCCACAGAGTGATTCTGCTTGCAGCTGTGCTCCCTGCTCTAAGCAATACATAACACCCACTGGGGAGAGGAAGAGTTTACCTGTCGGTTGCTGATTGTGAGCTTCTCAAGGAAATGGCGCAGAACTGTAGAGGGGTCTTCAATTAAGCAGTTCCACAGGACCTGCTGAGCAACAGCACTTACTGTAAAAGAGAAAACAAGGTCAGAACCATCTCCCTTGGAAAAGCCTCGAACTGGTACACTTAGACGCAAATGTTTTGAACTCTCTACGGCAATTGCCATGTTTTGTACAGAAACACACAGGCGCCTCTGATGTGCTAGGATTCCTGGTCACCAGTGCAGTCATCTCAAGCAATAATGACAGGTCTAATATTTGAACCTTCCCTAACTACTGGTGATATGATGGGAAGCACTTTACCACTGTAGTCAGAGGAATAATAAAGAAATAACTATTTGGATTCACAACTCCAGATGGAGAAATCTGGCAATTAAAAAACATAAATACATGTACTTTTTTGTTCATACATCATGGTGATTCATTGATTTTGTCTGGTATTGGTGAACAGTGTAAGATAGCAGGGAATTATGTTGATGATCAACTCCCCAGTGTGAAATTAATTGCAATCCTGTGAAGATTAGTAACAACAGAGAATTACTCATTATTTTGTCTTCAGTATTCAGTTCCCGATCACAAAATGACAACTACACTATTTAGGTAGCTGACTACATCCACTGAAAACAGAATATAAAATGTTACAGAAAGTTAAATGTGCAATCAACTGACATGATGACTGATGAGAAAGGAAGGAAGGGCAACAATCCACTTCCACCATCTACAAACATTTTAGAGAAAAAAATACAAAACCCCGCATTATTACTTTACGAATACATCACAGAACATAACCAAAAAGTTCAAGCTGTATATAGGTGGCTTTCCATGTCATAGGATCAAATAAATGCTCATGGGAGTAGACCTCTGAAGGTCTCTAGTCCAAGCCCTGCTTAGAGCAGAACTGCCACCTACACCAGGTTATGCCAACCATGGCTTTGACTAGCCAAGGCTTGATAACTGCTGTGGACAACCAAGCAATGGAAATTGCACTATGCTCCTGGCTATGAAGTCACTTACCAATTTCTAACCTGAACTTCCCAAGTTGTAACCTCTAGGTCAGAGTTCCTCTAACTCACTGTTTCCTTTTCATCACAGCAAACAAGTCCAGCTTCTGCAACCACTCCTCACAAAACACCTGTTTTAGGCCACTTGCCATCCTGGGATCCCCTCACTAGACCCTTTTCACTTCTCAATATTTTGAATCGATGGCTTTTTTAGGGCCCCAAAAGATCAAAAAACTCTCAAAACAAAACACAAATTGTGAAGAAAAAAAAATAAAAAGGAAAACCCCTACAAATTCACATTTCTGTTGTGAATCTACTTCCAAATAGTTTGTGAGGATTTAATAGATTATTCATTAATACTCATAACAACATGCGGTGCGTAATACTTCTAGGAAACACGAACTGTGAGCAAATACATTGTGACTGTGTTACACCTCTTTTCCACTTTAGTTATGGCACCTAACAAATGTAAGCCATTGTTCAAAGTCCTCACAGGTTCCACCACCCTTGAGCCAGAACCCCTTGAAGTTTAATCTAGGGCAGTACCAGCTACTCCATCCTCCCGAACTTCTCCATCTTCCATCAAATGGACAATGGGGAGCACTGCTGCACAGATGCATGCTGGAAACACAGCTTGAGGTGGTTGTGGCACATGATGGTTTGGAGTATGCTCTGTAGTGTGTTCTTCATCTGGAGCAGTAAGAAGAGTAGAAGGTGAGTGTTAGTGAATAAGCTCTGGTATTATCCAGGCAGGTTAGATAAACATTTATATTAGGTTCTGTACAAACAGAACAAAAAATGATAGGCTGGCTGATCGCTGTGCAAGCACAGCAGGTTTACTGCTCTCTACCCAAGAAGAAACTGAGCCTCCAGCCAACTTCTTGATCAAGAATTTTCATTGTAAATATATGTTTTTTCCATTTCCATTTCTTTTCTTGTAGGGAACCCATTTTCTTTTTGATGAAATCCCATTTCATTACCATTTTAAAGCTAGAATGCTTTCGATGGCACTACTGTCTAAATGAAAGATGAAGACATTGTGACAGCAGGGGTGACTAAGGTAATGCAGGGCAGTAATTCATTATAAACTGGCTCAAGCCTGGGAATACATTCAGCAAAAGGAAATGCCACCAGCTTTATGGTTCAACAGGAAAGGCTTCCAGTGACTGAAATCTCAGGAAAGGACACTTCAAAGTGAAGTCAACCCACCTTCTGCACTGACTGCTGACCGCACTGACCAGACAGAGCCACGGCGGAAAGAATAGTTCCTATGAGATGTACTGGAGGTGCAGGAAGGACTCACAGAGAGACGGCGGGAGGCCAGGTTGGCAACTTCTTCTACTGACAAAGAGAATGGGAAATGTCAATCCAGGTCCAACTGACAGACTTTAGGGAACTTTCTGGAGGACAGCACTTACAACCAAATTGGAACATTGAAAATTCAAGTCAGGTGACACTCAAAAGGCACAATTTAAAATCTGTAAAGATTGGTCAGATAAGTAATTTGCTCATGCTTTGGGAACCAGCAGAGCACTGCTCCATAACAATGCTTTGGTGAGTCACATTGTAACTGAGTCAGCTCTGTACTTCTTTTCATCTACATCCTGTTCACAGATTTCTGCTCACAGATTTCCCAGTGTATGTTTAGACCTGAACATCACTGTACTCACCTAATGCACATACCTTGGAATGCCTTTAATGACAGCTTTGTGCTGCTAGCCTGGACCAGTGAAAATCCTCACCCAAAGACTAAGCTTTTCATGAATCACATCACATAACTTTGGCTGTCTGGAAGTTTGGTACTGAGGTTGAGTGGGTCATCTAGACTCTCCCACTAGCCACCACAAAGGTAGAAAACTCCAGGGTCAATTCAGTCTATCCTAAGCTATGTGTCTTAAGACAGATCCTCCCATACTTTAATTATTAAACAGTTAAAGTTAGAAAAGGCAAACTTCATTCCTAGTGTCACAAATTCAATCCTGCAAGATGCTGGGAGCTTTGAGATGTTACATGCAGGCAAGATCCACCGAAGTTGGGGGAGAAAAGGTAAGGGGCTTCAGGTCACACTGTGAGCACTCAATATGTCCAAGGTTTTGTGGTTTTCTTGCACAAATTTTTAATTACACTTTTTCTCGATGACTTGGACTCTTCAACAAATGGATGTGGTTGTGACTTTCCTAACACTAACAATCTATGTTCCTGGACATCACACCCCTAAGCAGTGCTCTATGTTGGTGGCAGGTGCTCTCAGATTCCTGGAATGCCATTGCTGGCCCTGGAGCACACCTTCTTCTTCCTGCTCTGAGCTGGGTGTGCAAGTTGGCTCATAGCAGGCCTCCTGTGTGATGGGGATGGCAGTGATGAGACTGGCTTCCCGGCCCAGGCGTTTCTTCTCTTCCTCCTGCTGCAGGTTCTTCAAGATGTGCTCAGCTCGCTGATGGGAACGTGACACAGCTCTGGCTGAAAATGACTTCTGTCAGGAAGAAAAGAGAAGAAACACAGCCTGAAGCTGTTAGTTAAGATGCACGCATCCTGCATTTTCTGCCAGAGACCTCAGTGACATTCAGCAACTCAGTTTCAAAATGCAAATCAGACTAGTGCTAGCTGAACAGAGGTTCACCAGGAGACTTCTCTTGCAGTTATGTCTACAACAAGCTTTGGTGCAGACTTCTCCCAAGAGATGCCACAGAGAAAACTGTCTGTCAAGTAGTTCAAGTGAACTAATGTTCTTTTGGGGAGAGAACAGCTGTGTGCTCCTAAGATCTGAGTTACTGCTCACACAGGGATATGATATGCAGTACAGTACCTCAGTGAGCAAACAGAAAAGCCTTATGCCCATGCAGAAAATTCTGTGTGCCCTACACGCACTATGTACAAGATTTTTCCCAGCTGAGGATGACAAGAAAACTCAGTTAGTCCACATCTTTTTGCTTAACTTCCCCCATGCTGCTACAGAGAAAAAACAGTGCTTACTCTCACAATGTCTGCTTACCGACTGATCTTCATTTATAGGATCTTGCACACTCCCACTGCACTGAGGGACCCAGGGTGGATCAAACATTGGCACAGATGGCATTCCCAGGACGGGAGAAGGCAGAGTGAAGTTTATACTTGGAGGAGGGATCTAAACAAAATCATGAAAGACATTTAATTACAGCAGACTATTATTAATGTCAGTACTGCTAATTAAACATGAGCGAAAGTACCCAGGACATTAATTACCTCTGGAATTTTTTCCCAACTCTGTTATCTCACTACACTGTAACACCATGTATGACAAGCATTTTTTTCTTTCTCTGATGTTTTTCCTGACCTGTGTGCCCATTATACTCTCCCCATTTTATACAGGAGTTCTACACATCACCTCCCCCACTAGTGTAACTTACACAACCATTTTTTTCTCTAAACAGATTTTCAGGCAATTTCATGGCAGTGTGTCATTACACATCTATCCCAGAAGGCAAGCTGTAAACAGCAATGTTGTCTTTCACGTGTCCTATCTACCTTAAAGATCTGCTGTGCGCCCTCTTCCATCCTTGGCCAGACTTGATACCTAAATCTCCACAGCGTGTGAAATTTGAGAATGGCATTCAGTCTTTGCACTGTCTCTGGGTGTTGAAATTCGGACATCAGCATGTCAGAAACAGCCTCTGGCACTTTCACAGCACACAGCAGGAACATGGCGGCTGCAGGGAGACAACATCTGATCATCTGTTTTCCTTAAGAATCTGTTTATTTGGCAGAGAAAAACTGCAGCTGTACAAACCCCCACCAAAGCAAACCTAATCTTGGCTCCAGAAATGAGATCAGCAGTCTACCAGGCTTAGCAAAAACCGTACTGCTTCATGAAACCAAGCACGCACGATTCCACCTTTTGGAGCCACACAGCATTACACGTGAAGCTTGGAAAAGCTTCTGGAAAACCTGCTTTTAAAATAAAATACAGCTTTGCTCCTCTCATGAAAAATCTCAGTCATTACTAATTTAAATAAGAAGCATCTCTTGAAGTAACAGGAATAATCAGGTTTGACTTTCAAAGATTCAGCTTCCAAGTGATTTCTGTGATGATTAATATAGACTGGTTTAACAGAAGCTCTGTGTTCCCCTCAGAGCAGGAGACAGTGCCCCCAGGTCTCACCTATCTATTTTCACAGGTAAAACCAAAAAGAAAGGTTCTTAGTCAAATGGGCACCGTGCAATCATCACAAACTGCCTCCAAGAGAAAATGGGGTTGCTACGAATTGCAAGGCAAAGGACCAGGTCATGACGGAAAACAGCACAATAGAAGCTGAGCTGGCCCATAGTCATTTCAGTGGAGCATATTGTAGTATAAACAGACATAGTCAAGCTCCAGACTGATGGAAGCCAATTAATTTAGATGGGTGTCTGAGGGGCACTGAGCACAAAACAAAAGCAGAGAGAGCAGTGTTGCTGTGGGATTTCGGTGGGTGTCAGAGGATCCATGGCTGCTTTGACCAGTTGCTCACCACAGAGCACTGGAGGCAATATCTCTAGATTTGATGGCTGTTTGTCCACAGCAGAAACAGGACATTTGCCATCGTGTTTGCCTCAACACTTATTCAGAAGGTGCCAGGCATGAGAGCAGTGCTGAATGGAGGCCATTTGAACATTGCAGAAAAACAAGGCGGCTCTTTGGCTGCCTGGGTCCTGTCTTGCACTGTGAAGGCTCCCGTCCCTGCTCCAAATCTGTGGGGACCTTCTGTTTCACCAGCTCAGAGAACTTTCTACTCTTTCATCTTTTCAATGTAACTATGTCAAGTCTTTGTAGGACTGATTTTAAAAGTGTGAACTCATAGTCTCGTACTGAGGTAACCAAAAAAAGAAATACAGCCTTGGCAGGGCTCAGTAGATGGTGCTGTTGTACACCAACACACAAGTTCTTCAGCTTGTGGATAGCAACATTATAGGTTTTCAGGTTTTGACCTTGATGAAGGTGATTTATGCTTGGGCTGAAATCACTCTCTACTAAAAAAGCTACTACAGACCCTCAAATCGATTTTAAACCTTCCTTCAGGAATGGGAGATGGAGAAAGAGGTAGCTCAGAGGCTGCTTTGGAGGAGCCGCCAGCTAGCACTCCTCAGGAAAAGTAGCAAAGCTTTGTTCCCTTCCCTGTGAGCCATGGTAAATTTTTGACAAGAAAGAAAGAGTATCCAAAATTATTCCCCCAGAAGGGGACCTGAAGGAGAGAAAAGAGTGCAGTTTCAGGCAGTTTGTTTCTTTTCTTTATTTCGCTCCTTTCTCTTCCTGTCTTGGCCTGGGAAAGACAAAGGTGAAGGGAAGAGCACAGAGAAGACCTGCGGCTGAGGAAGTACACTGTGCACTGGTGGAGAAGATTCAAGCTCATAACAGAAAAATCCTTATTATTAGTTTGCAAGGACATGATCTTACACTTTGTAGTAATAAATTTCAACTCATATCTGGAATTTCTTCTTCAAGGTAATACTCTTACAGGTGTATGATGTTCTAATCTTCTGTCTTAAAGATGACTCCCAACTATGTGTCATCAGCAAATATCATCTGCACAATTTAATACCAAAGGGAAATGGAAAATTTAGATAAATACCACACCGTAAGACTACTTATTGAGCAATGCTGCTGTCTCCATGCAATATGAGAATTTTCCTTTCAACAAAGCAGAGGGGCTATGACAGTTCCACTCTTATCCCTTTTCTCTGTTTTTGTATCAGCCCTCAGCTGGTACTAACAATTTCCATGAGGCAACATACAAAGCACTTGAGTAAACTCTAGATGGACAAAATCACTATTTCCTCTGCCTAGAAATCCAACTAAACACAAATACTAATTTTGATGCTCTCTAATCACGGACCACAACCAGGGTCTGAGAGACTGCCTTCCTGATCCTTCTGACTACCTCTTTTGTACAGAGCCCAAAAACACATGCAGGTCTATGAAAACCAAACAGTTCCCAATAAACCCTTGGTGGCATTCAGACTCTTCCATTACAAAGCTGTCTTGCAAGGTTAGCCATACTAAGTGGTTTTGTTCTCTTACCTGCTGCCCCAGCCATGTGCTCATCCACACTGAGCAACAGCTCCCATGCTGCTGGCTGGATGTCCCCATACATCTCTTCTGTGAGGATAGGAGCTGCCTTGATTAGCAGTGACAAAGGTGCAGGGGAGAGGCTCATTACCTGCAAAAAAACAAGTCATGCCTTACAGCAAACCCTAGTTTTGGTCTGCACATTACCCACTGTTAACTTCTTGTTTCAGCCATTTCAGATAAGGCTTCTTCTGAACATCGCTTTCAGCCTGCACTGAAAGAGCAGTGTTTGCAGCCTAGTTCCTTGAATCATGTACTAGTCACTCATGTCACAAAAACACTGATAAAGAGGATGAAAGGAAAGCCAGACTCTCCCAAGGTGGTGCACAAACAGTGATACAGATCCATGAAAATATCAAGGACTGCCAAGAACAAGTCTGTGAAAAGCCTGTTGCTTCTTCAGGAATACTGAACAAGAAAGAACAGAGAAAATTATTGCTGTAAACTGACAGGTTGTATTTGGACACATATGTGGGGTTTTTTAATTATTATTATTTTTTAATCCCCAGTTTTGATGCATATGTCCCTATAGGAAGCCAGAGATGCAGACTGCAGTTTAATGGAGCTACATGTTTGAAGGATTCTTGACAGGGTTTCCTTAAAGAGGCTTAAATTTAGCATTACTCAGCTGGGGAAAATATGCAGAGCTGAACTGATTCATATTCAGGAACAGTTCTTCACACAGGCTTGGAGATCCATATACATTTTCCTTCTTGTTGCAGTGTAACCTGACATCTATGTATCAGCCTCCCTAACTAGCATACGGCCTGGTCAGTACCTGGTGCCTGATGTATTTCAGCATTCCAGAGTCCTTCTTCCCTTCCAAGTTGATATCGACCACTCTCTTTTTCAGAGAAGGAGTTCTCAAGCATGACTTGTCTGAGCACTGGAAGGAAAAAAAAAAGAAAAAAGAAAAAAAAAAAAGAGTGGACTTCACATTTAGATTTCCTAAAATCTAAAGATTTCACACCTGCCTGAGAGTTGTCCCTAGCAGATTGTCAATGACAGTGATAATGACAAATCCTTTTAATGTTTATTATTCGCAATACCAAGGACTTTTCCCAGAATGCTGGGTTGCCACAGACTTTTCTCCTCAATCAAGTAGCCTGATGATTAACACAGGGGGTCCTCGTTTACCAGAGAGCTCACAAAGCCCCATGGAGCACACAGCCAGGTCTGCATATTGCAGCTACCTCCAGCTTTTCATTCTGCAAGCTGTAAAAAAAGAGGTTCCTCTGGATCCCAGATAAGTGTGGAAATGGTGTCCATGCAGTCAGAGAATGACAACACCTGAAGAATTCCAGAGTATGAAGAACTGGGATGAAAAGTCTACAGTTACATGAAATTCAGAAGTTATCACTCTCCCGCAGTCTCATCTGTACAAACATGGGGCACGTGTTTGTAGGAAACCTTATTGCCTCCCAGCCTCTTTTTTCCTTGCTATTGCTTAAAGGCTTTGATGGTTTGATGGATGATTAAATGTGTATCACTTTGCCTTGCAATTCAAAGCTATAGATGAAACAACACACAGTAATGCACGGAGTTCTTTTGCTGCCTTTCATGAACACTGCCAGCTGCTCATCTCAAGCCTGCCTTCTGTAGGGGAAATGACTGCCTGTCTTCCTCAATAACTGACACACTACTTCTCTGTGTCAAAGGGTTACAGTTTTCAGCGAAGTAGAATCATTAGCTGTTGTTTCATATGCTCTGTGCTTTGTTCCATACAAGTACCCTTCGATTTTCCAACTTGACAGGAAACAATCTGCTGGTTGACAAAGAAATGTTACGAACTTTCTCCTACTCCTTCATTTTCCATTTACAGGGATGGTAACCTCTTTACTCAACTTAAATCTTCATGAGAATTTCGTGAACACTTTTGTTTTCAACATTACTGCAAAGTAGTTCAGTGGCTCTACTATTACAAGTATTCAGAATAACTTAGTCTGTTGTGGTCAAGAACATGAAAGTATTAACCAACTGTTGACATGATTCAGTTGGTACCTGGGTGGGCACTTCACTGAAAGCAGAAATATATTTCCACTGAAGTTAAAGGCACCACTTATATGGCTAAAAAGGCACAATCTTGTTTGAATAACCTGATGAACTAGTCATTACAAATGTGCCACTAAAGAGACTAACATTAAATACTAATGCATATAATTCTTGGAACAGTTCTGAGAGTTTAGTCCTAAAAGGAAGAAATTATGCAAGATTTTAGAGGAATTTCAAGATTGATTCTTACTAACAGATGAGGTGAACCCTGAAAAAAACAGAGATTGGACTCCAGGGGCTGAGAAGTAGCGGCCATTAAAGAACATTAAAATTTAAGTCAGGTTATAAGCTTTTAAACAACCTTATCAGCAACTGAGATTCTTCCCAATCAATACAGATTACGTTCCTTCCAGAATCCTAAATGACTTAATAGTTCTTTTTACAGCACAGCTGCATTTACAAGGGCTGTGTTCATTTTGTAGTGAAAGAACTGTTTGAGTACATTATGCAGTCCTTGAAGGTAATTATGACCTGCCCAGACAAACCCCAAAACATTCTGCTTTTTTTTATCTACTCACTTCCTTTTGTTTTTTGCCTCTTGCCACACTGTTCAACGTGCTGTTCTCTCGCAGAGAGTCCACTGTGTCTCCATACAGGAGTTTGATGGCCCGGACAAGGCGAGCACAGGACCGGCTGTGATGGAGGTAGCAGTGTGGGTGACAGTAGTCAATGTGGGTACATATGAAACTTTGCTGGTTGCATAATAGGATCATAACCTTGGGGGGGAAAAAAAGAAGAGTTACTTATAGAAAGGGAATTACACAGCGAACTGCGTAGGACAGCCTGTGATGGGGACAGTCAAGCTAACTTGCCCACAGCCTAGCTGGGGAGCCGTGAAGCTCAACACAGCTTTTTGAAAAGACATGCGTGTCGGTGCAGAGCTCCGTACTTACAAGTGGTTTACAATCTAGCTAGGCATGGCTAAAGAAACACTAGTATTAACAAGGAAATGAAGAGACAGAGCTGCTGTAGATGTGGATGTTTGGCTGGTGGCAAGAGTAAGGCTGAGGAAAACAGTATTCTCTCAGTTTGCAAAAAGCTGTTGTATCGTCACTCTGAGATGAGGGCTTAGACCAGAAATTGTCAACTACTCAATCATCATTTAAGCTGCAAACCCATCAAGTTTGAGGGTTAGTTTCCTTCAAGGAGTAGGAAAGGAAACATCTCAGTATGCTTTTGAGTAAGCTGTGCCAGTTGTTCTGCATATGCTTCCCTCACTGTGCTTGTGTAGGCCCACCCGGCCTGGCTTTATGTTAGTGGCTCAGTTACTACATCTAGTGGTGTTGCTATATGGAAACAAGGAGCTCTAAAAACCCATCTAAGAAACAGAGTAAATATCTGTGCATTTAGCTATTCTGAACCCTGCTTTGCCACAGTGGCACTGCTATTAGTCCCTAAACTAATTAAAGACAGCCTGAGGTAAGTCAAGACTTCACTGTCTACTCTCTGGTGTAACTCAGAGGGTTTCTTCCCAGAGGAGTGAAGCTCAGTCCAGCAGCTCTTTGTACATCGGGCTTCATGTTACACACAAACCCAGACACTTAGTAGTAGCACTCTGAGGAAAACACACAGGCAGCCCCAAGCCATTCATGCTGTAGGTATAACTGGCCTTTATGAATCCTCTTCTTCATCCTACAACCTAGTGCAGAAATGCTCAGAACTACCAGAAAGAAGCTATCTCACCTTTCCCATCCATTTATGGTCTGTGCAGCTGCAGTCTACTAGCTCTGTCAAGTAAGGCAGCCACTTCACTCTCAACCCTCAAATACTTAGGCTTCTAAAAAGTCAGGAGCTTGATTTAAAACAAGTCTGTGCTGCATATGCAGGATTCTTGTCTTTGCATGCCTGTTCTGGCCTCATGTTATTTTGGGGTCAATCAGGAATAACTCAAGCCAATAGTGTTGTATCAACATGCAAATGGTATAAATCTGATCAGCACTGTATAGCCTCTACCCAGCCTTTGCTCCACTGTTATAACTTGTAGTTACGGTACACTGACACAGAGTGAGGACATCATGCTCTGGGCTGCCATAAGGGACAGGCAGAGGAAATGCTGGTGCCTGTGTAGAAGCAACTGGAGCCAGTGATCCTTTTGAGTGGCTTGCTCATGACCATTAAGTAAAGCAGGTCTTTGTTTTGCCTGTAGTTTGAGTGACCATCCACCCGCACCTTCCTTCCAACAAACAAAAAGAGAAAGTTCTCATGCGATACTGGTACTTGCGTGGCATTAATGGAACGGGTGATTTTTCAAATCTTCCTTTCCTCTATGCAGGCTAATCACATGTAAAGTGAGACAAACATCTCAAGTTCCTTTCAGTTTATACCTCGTATTTATGAGCCCATGCATCCTCCTACATTGAGCAAATGCACCATGACTTATCCTAAGCTGCTAGCTAGGGAGATGCCTTTATCCTCGAGCAACTCATTACCTAGTACACACTCTCATGTCTAACATACTTGGTTTAGCACACTGGAATTTCCAAATGAGATCTAATCATTATGAAGAGCATTAGAGTACTGACAGAGAAGCAGGGTAGTCCAGGGATTGAGGAACTAGCTTGGAAGACATGACATCTAAATTCCCTGGCCTGCCACCCTCTTCCAAAAAAGACAACAATCAAGAACCGCTTCCGACATCACAGTATCAGATTAAGCCTGTTCTTGCCCACACCCTATAGGAACGGGGCAGTTGAGAACAGACTGTATGAAATACTTGCAGGAAAGAGGGGTATATCAACTCATTATTGGCAGTTGTTTTTCCCAAAGGCAACTCGGAAGTTAAAACTCATACATATATGTAGGATACAATCGATCTGTGCACAGGGAGTCAGTCCAACTTTTCTGCAATGCATGTGCACAAGGACACACTGACTGTACTGCACCATCACAGCGTGTCATGCGGCAACAGAGGTAGAGGTGGACAGTCCTTGGACAGCAGTGGATTGAACTGTGTAGACTTGCCCAACTGAGTTTTAGCATGTCTAAATCATAGGTACATAGGAGATGACCAAAATGCATGTCTTAGGCCCTGCATGATCAAACCACATTTGCACTGCTGTACTCCTCATCTGTTTGAGAGTCAAAACTACACAAGGCCCTGTTGTGTTAGACAGTGCGATAGAACGCATCTAATGGAATCAAAGAAAGTGCTCCAAAATATTTTTTTCCCCACAAGATGCATAATTAAGTTTGTTGCCACAGAGTTAATGGAAATAAAAATATATAAAGTGGCTCAAAAAGGGGCTGGAAAAACTCCCTAAGAAAAATATTCTGGTAGTTAGTGAACACAGTGGTCACAACAGAACCTCCAGCTCAAATGCCATTTCCCAGAAGCTGGGAGCCCAGTTTACACTGTAGTCCTTTCTATTAGTCTTCCTGACCTACCCCCGCTACTAGCCATGCTGGAGATACTGAGCTAATGGATTTTTCAGCTGAAGTAACAAGTCTGTCCCTGCACCCCTAGAGAGAAATAGTCCCTTTTTCCTTACAAACTAAATATATGAAATAGATGGAGGAAGCAAGACAAAAACTTCCTGGGTTTAGTCCATTTTAGAAACAGCAAACAGACGATTACCAATGGTTGCAGCTTGTTTACACTTGAGATCCTTGATGCTATATGGAGAAAGCACAGATTGTGATCTGGTTAATGCCAGCACAAAGGTATTCCTACTGAAAATGCCATCCTTGAGAGCACTGCTGGTGACTCATACTTACATGCAGCCACGACATGTTCCGATGATAGTTCTCCTCCGCGCCTGTGTTGCTCAGCACCTCGGGCTCAATGCTAGGCTCACTCGCGCTCCAAGGGCTCCCTTCTTCAAAAGAAAAATACCCAAAAGGTGGTTGTTTTTATTGCTCCCTATGTGCTTTAAGACTAAGGACAGCACTTGTAAGCCAGGCCAGCCTTGTGGGAATGCACCAGAGTACACAGAATATGCCACACTGGAAAGACTGCGTTTGGACGCCCCTCCCCAATCCTTGTACCATGCTGGCTTGACAATTACAAGAACCATTTAGACTTGGCTCACAGGCCATCTTGTCAGTAGCAAATGCTGCTCCCTCCCTGCTTTTTTCTTTAATGGAAGGGGAGAAGGTAAATGAAAAACGTCAGAAAAATTATTTGTACCATTCAGATGCTGCAAATGGTTGGTTTAGTGATCTGCATTGACTGGGCTCTGTGGTTAAAAATGTCAACAAAAATCCAACCAGAAGTGGCATCCAACTGGAAATGCCAATGGGCAACGTCACTGCTAATTGCCCATGGAAACTGCTAATGTCGTGGGGATGAAAGGGGAAAAAAATCCTGATTCTAGCATGCTAGTCCTAAAGAACTCAGGCAAGGGAGATTTCTCCAGGAACTTCACTGATCCCTGTATTTCCTCCAGCTGTTGTATAACCTATAGGCTTCCTATAAAACTAACATTAATGCTGTTAAGAGATGGCTGGGGATGAATTGTGGTTAATCCTTTCTTTCCCTTTTTAAGTGAACTGTGACTTGCCAAAGTCTACAGAACAGGTGATCCCAGTCTCCATGTTAACATATTGAAGCATCTTATGGGCAACATAAAAATGACCATTAAGCCTGGGAGGTTATTTCAGCTCCAAATGTATCCAAACTGTAGGTTTTTGTTAACACCCCTAGCAGAGGGAGCCCCTTTAGTTAAGCTGTAAAGGAGATTTCTCGTGGCAGGATGCGCATTTGGTTTCCATAAGATAAATATATGGTGATTCATCTTTCGAAGACTAAGGAAAGCATCTGCAAGCTGTAAAAATATATGTATATGCCAATATGCAGAAATATAGTATGTAGCATGTACATGTTATGTTCTACATATAGGAATATATATATTACATGTCACACAACATGTCAATGACATCATACCCTACACAGAATATGAAGGGCATGTCTTCACATATATATTTATCTCCTATCTGTTACTATGGACAATAAAATACCATATATGCATATAACCTCATGGATTCATTATATCATACAGTTTAGGGGTGTGTGTATGTGCATATACACACGTGCATATGCTCCCCTAAAGACAGCATGCGTTTGGCTGGCAGGCATCAGCATTCCAAGAGTTCATGCTCTAACACGGAGCTCTCGATTGACAACCTGTGCACGGAGCCAACGCTGCACCCGGGATTTGAACCATGTTCCTCCCAGGTACTAGTTCAGGCAGTCCCTATGAAGAAGCCTAGGTTTTTCCTAGCCTGCTGGGATGGGGGTCTCTCATCATTTCTAGCTCTGCTGCAATCACATCGAGAGTTTAGGTCCTGCCTACTGTCCCCTCCCTTTCCACCCACTCGTCTAAGTTACCTATATCAGTGACAGTGTCCCTGCTGTGGGACAGCTGCAGCTCCTCATTCTCAGACTCTGAGTCCTGCCGTGATAACTTGGTGCTCTTTAGGCTGCCGGCCCGGCGAATGCTGGAAAGGGAACCCCCCTTCTTCACCCGGAAACTGCGGGTTCCTTTAATCTGGAGCAAGCGGGAGCCTCCTATCCTGATCTTCCTGCTGGGAACTGTATTAAAAGAATAAAAAAGGACTTTTTTCCCCTTAATTTTTCCCCATTTAAAAAAGAAAGATATCCTGGCCCTCCCCTCCCTCCCGACCCGCTGCTGCCAGCCTGTATTGCAGCGTCTTTTTCTTCTACCAAGGAATGTGGGGCCAGAGCCTCCCTTCCAAAGCCACCGCCAATGCAGCTCTGTCAATCAGGCAGTAAAGATGCTTTACGGAAATGTGTTCAGCACCTCATTTCCTGGAGACCTGGTACGTCACCTCAGGCCTTGTCTGTATTTGGAACTAGCCCTCGTTCAACCACTAGCAAGTAGAGTCAGCTGTTCTAATAGAAACCCAAAATATGGACAAAGAAAACCTACGATTTACACCAATTTGAATCAATTCCCGACAGGAAACAGGATCTGCCCAAAGGATGTAAATTGCAGTTTTCTTTGCCAGCCCCTGGGGTTTACATTAGTGCAGAATCACCTCTTGCTAGGGATAGATGGCTGAATCCCAAGCATGAACAAGGCACCGTGGACAAACCTATTTTCCTGTGGGCCTGGGTTCTGTAAACCTCACTGAGCTCTGCAGTAGGATCAATTATTTATTCATACAGCACGTGTGACTGCAGAAGAGTAGTCTGCTTCATGAGGTTAGCACGCAAGACTTCTTTGAAGTAAGATTTGCATAAATCCGTGTCTCTGCATGTTACTCTTCGTCATTAGAATGCTTTAGAGGAAACGGGAGCACGTAGATCCTCTCCTTCAGACAAATCAGTAGCTTTCAGGCATTAACAACATCCATTGACACTCTGCATTTTTGATAAGCACAGACATGAAATGGTTCAATGTTCAAAGCACCAACCGTTTGCACTTTCATTCTCCTTTTAGTTCAAAGGCAGTACATGGCAGAATGTCAGTCCAAATGTTGCAACACTCAGTCATTTTACTGCAGATCTAATCAGGCAAGGCCATGTGTGATCGATTACCTTTTGGTGTGTTGTTGAGAATGAACAGGATACAGCTTTTTGGATACCACGGGAAAGCAAAATACTTTAATAGAATTGTGGTTTGGCTTCAGGAAAAATCAAACACACCTTTACTCCTGAGAGTGCCCCTAATTCCTCCAGAACCAAATTCCCACTCCCATTTCCAGTGGCTAATGTCCTGGCCGAAGACAGGTGGATAGCTTTTGAGAGCTACTCCTCAGTCCTCGTGAATGAGCTGGGCAAATCACTGCTGAGTGACCAGAGAATCTCCCTCCAAGTGACCACGCTGAGTTCCTTAGCAATCTCTACTGCTTGAATTCTGTTCAGATTAGCCTCAATACAGTGGCTCAGTTCCCCTGAACACCAAACCACTTAAACACTTGTAACTGCATTGCATGAAGTCTGCAGAACCCCATTTTAGCACACAAATACTATATATGATCCTCTGAGAGCTTGCCTCTACCTAGCTTTAGTGTCTGTATTTCAGACCTACCTGGAGCAGATTCTATACAGTAAACTCGTAGCTTTTGGATACCTGTTAAGCCACACCTGGGGTAAGCAATGAGAGCAAAGTTTTTAACACTCCGGAAAAAATGAAAGGAAACAGATTAGTACTTATTAAAGAGGTTGAGGTAAAGAAACCTGTCACTGCAGGCAAGAAAAATTTAGTTACATTCATACAGCATTTTCTTATCTAGAAGAGTGCAGATTATGAAAGATGCCTCAGCATTGGTTATGTTTGGCCCAGGCGGATCCCCAGAAGAATATGCTGTGGCCAGAGACAAGAACATCATTATTGTAATTTTAAATATAACATTATCTTGCATTTATTTACCTTCCAAAATACTGCAAATATATTTTTCCTAGAGTATATTAGTATATTAGGATTCAGCCTTCCTACCAGAATCACTCTTCCCGTCTCTAAAATGCATTAAAGAGGCAATTTTAGTAAAGGAATACTACATGACAGCTTAGGGAAAAGGGAGAGTGGGGAAAAAAAAAATCAAGCTCAAACTGCAGGGAAAATGTATTTTGACAGAGACAAGGATGTAGAAAGCTAATACTGTCTTTGCAAAAATAACTCAATTCTGCACGATGCCTGTAGCACAACAACACATGAAGGAAAACCTAAGTCAGCATTGTCTCTAATAAAAATAGGACAATTAGAGACCAGCATTTTCCAGCAGGACTGTATGCTTGTAGGCACTCTCCCACTCAGGTAACATCCCAGTGGATGGGACTGCTGCCCGAGAGGCTGAAAAGTTGTTTCAAGTAATCGACACAACTACCTTCAAAAAAACCCAAGCCCCAAACAAAGTTTTTCCTCATCTAAATAGTTAGAGACATCTTATCCTACTGATCTTAGACTGTCAGACAGACCATAAGGCTGTGCGCTTCTCTGGGCTGCCAATATACCAAGGGTACAAAAAATGGGGTTGAGCATGAGTTTATCCAGCTTTCTCAGGTGGATACCTCGCTGTCTTCATGGGCTGTCTCACCTGACACAATCTCGGAGGCAGTTTTACACCATGTGAGTCTTGGATGCAGTTCTGATATTTTCTCCAGTAATTGTGGCAGGGTCACAGCTGAAGACAATGCAAACTTTATCCAAATCCCCCTGAAGTCAGTAAAAGCTCCTCTGAATCATTAATACACATTACAGTTCCTAGAGGATAACCAGCCACAGACTCTATCCTTTTCAAATGATCATCAAACATTTATCCTTTTCAAGCAATCATCAAAATTATCATTCAAACATCCACACCTTTATATGGCTATTATGAGACAGAATTTAAACAGTTCTACAAGACTTTTTAGAGGGAGAATCATTTACAGGTAACTGCCTAGCAGTTTAGCCACTAATTGCAAATACGCACGATGACTGTCTATTGTATTGCAACACTTGTACCATCAGATAGTATGTGAGTTTTGCATGAGATGGCTCAAAAATGGAAACAATCTGCTGTTCTCAGCAAACACAGTGAGCTTGAGGTTTGCTTGTACAGTATACAATATGTTGGTAACAATAATCTGCTAGCCATCAAAAGCCACACATGTGTGTGTTTTTCATGTGGTAGCAAAGAATTCAAGAGATCAAGTGATCAACCACTAATTCTGTGAGATGCCATGACTTCCAAACCAGTACAAATTTTCACAGAAAGATCACAGTCTTCCCTCTGTGGTTTCCCCAAAACTAAAAACTGTAATCAGAATAAAAACCAATCAAGAACACTTTTGATCTTTATTTTTAAAGTGAATCAAATAGTGATGCTTCTCTCAGCATCTCACTGAGAGACAGTTTGAATCAAGGCATCCTCCTTTTTAGAAATCTTGCAATGCTCTCAATCGGTTTCAGTCATAGCAGTGTTTCGTAAAATTTAACATCTTTGCTTCTCACATTTATTATATTGAACCCAGAAGGCCAGAAGCATCTCAGAAATGATTCAAAGCCACGTGACTCCATGGCCGCCTGCTTTTTAACACAGTCTATGCAAATGAAAACATAAAATCAAGCGCCACTTCACAAGCCCTGAGAATACAAAAGCCTCATTGTGCTGACAAACCTTTTTTCTCCTCGAAACCAGCCTCAGATTTGAGGGTGTGGCTGCTGCTGTGCAGGGAATCCTTTGAATCTTCATTTTCATCCAGAACCCCAGCAAAGCTGATCTTTCTTTCATACCTGTGCCGATCCATCTCAGGGTCCAGACGCAGCCTGCAGCTCTCCAGATCCTGTATCAGAATGTAGAGACCACACAGATGTGCGAGCGGTATGAGCCCCCATGCTTTCCACTGCAACCACAGAAGCTTCAGGAAGAACCGCTTTAGATGGGAATTTATTTCTACCACACAGTTCTCCATCTACCCTGACATTTTCTAATCCAGCTATTCTTTGAGCTTGCAGCGCACTGAGCCATGCTATCAGGATGGAAGAATTAAGAGGTGTTAACACACGGGCCTGGTGAACAATGCTGAGTGAATTGGCACCCTGTCTGCAAGTTCACAAGAGGGAAAACACATAAATCACATAAATGGTCCCTAATGGATAGGTGGCAATAAAAGGTGACTGTTGCCCAAGATGTGGGGAGGATGGTTAGGTCTCTGCTCCAAAAGGCTCCTTGTCGTTGGTTAGGGAATGCATTGCTACTGTACTCATCAGAGGCAGAGAAGCTGAGAGAAAGCTAGCTGCAGTGTGACAGCCGTGACAGCATGGCCCACAGAAAGCTTTATGTGTGCAGATCAGGCTGAAGGGACACAGAGGAAAACAGGGAGTATTAAAAGCATTGACTGCACTTAAATTCTAGAAAACAAACACCATTGCACCAGAGAGAAACTACTTTGCACCCTCATTTTCTCCTTTTAACAGAAATGGCACCATTTGTGCAATCTACTGGCTACCAGCTTGGGCCAAAAAAGCAGAAGTCCTAAAATCCCACAAGCTGTGGATTATCATCCACTTTCTCTAACCACAGCTAAAAAAAGAGAAAGAATGACTGCGAACTCCCACGCTGGCAAACACAGTTAAAATGCCGGGCTCTTTTAGAACACCATTTGTGCTTTTTGACTGGGGATATCATCAGCTTTGAGATCTCCCCACCCAAGATGGAACGAGCTAAAATCTAAGATGACACAAAGTTCCTTGCTGTGGATAAATGGTTGATGAATGTGAATGATAATATCACTGAATTTATCCAAAAATTCCAGATAAAACTCTGTAGGCTCAGGAGATCTTATACTGGAATTTGCACACAAAACTCCCATAGAAGTTACTGTGAGTTACTTGGGTAGTGACAAAGCCTGCTACTCTAAGAGTGGGTTTGAAAATAAATACATAAATAAAAAATGGTCTTCTCAAACATATGTTCTAGACTGAGCTGTGCTGAAATGGGTTAACTAGCCTATCTAACACCAGCTGAAGTTCCCAAACCATTTGCAGTCAGCTTTGCATCTCCAGGGAAAATTATAAGTGATTGTCAGAAAAGCTAACAGTTGATTGCCATAAGGGAAATATTTTATTTTCCTCAATAACAAAACCTGGGATATGAAAAGTTGGGTGCCTAAAATAATGGTCTGTAGTATCTCTAGAATTGAAAACTTCCATGTTTTTGGTTTTTGGGGTTTTTTTGGGGTTTTTTTCTCCATACAAAGTTAAAAGCAGCACTCAATGGCCGTTTTCTCTAATAGGCTCTTGCATAATGTGACCTTAATGTTTCTTCTGCCTACGCATCACAGAATAATTCCTCCTCCTTCTATCCCATAAACAAGTCTGGAAAGCTATTAATCAGTTACATCTCTGTCTGGCACAAAAGCACAAATTCTGTTGACCTTCATTACCCAGCATATTCTTAGTTCCAAGCCTAACTACTTAACTGAAATGAATTCTAAACCCTGGTATTATCCTGCTTTTGGACGCAGTCATTTATTACATGGTAAAAATATCAAGAAAGTGTTTAGGAAGATTTCTGCTGAATTTATCCCTGTTTTTTAAAATTGGCCTTCTTGCATACCTGGGGGCTGAGTCACTTCATCATAGGTCATCTAAAGCCTTTGAAATAAATTTCATAACTTAATTACAGTAATGCTCAGCCAAATCAGCCTGTCAAGCACAACTGTCATCAGCAAAATATGATCTAAGTGTCATTAACAAAAACTGGAATAGCAGGGCTAAAGCCTTCGTGTTCACTTGGAAATTTAACTTCTCATTCTTTCTTTATAATTTTTATCCTGATTTCCTAATGAAATCAGGCTTATAAGATGAAACTGCATGTTTGCCACTCAGTTCTTGTCTCATGCCATTCCCACCACCTCTAAAGAGCTGATGGTCACCTTCAACCCAATTTGACAAAAGATAACTGAGTGCCTGTGTATTTTGTGAAACAACAGACTGAAGGCAGCATTAAACCACATTAGTCATAAGAAAATCCACACAAGAGTGAACCACTGGAAATCAGGTTTCATGGGCTCTGCTATTCACAAAATTAGTTGTCACCTATCAGTCATTTAGCTTACTATTCATGTCAGGATTTGTCTGTGCCTCTCAGTCTCACAGAGACTTTCTTTCCTCACTTCTTTTGTCTCTTTTCTTTCTCCCCCCAAGTCCCTTCAATTCTGTTGTTTAACTCAAACGAAAAATCTGCAAGTTTTAAGCTCCAGCAAATTCTCTGTAAACCATCCTTTTCCTGTCTTCTATCTGCCTTGTTCAGTTCTCTGTCAACTGGCCCTCCTAATCAGCTAGGTAGCACATGAGCTGTCACCTCCTGCAGTCCATCTCCCACCCCTCTCAGGTCCCCCACACTAGTTTCTCAATCCATCTGCTACCCTCTTCTCTATTCTGAAACTTTCTTGAACTTCCAGTGCATGTGCTTCCACAGTCTTACCTTCTTAATCAACCCATTTGAGCGCCCTGCCCATCTTCCATTCACCAGACAAGGGCTCCTTTCTCCCCGTCAGAGATCCACTTGAGCCACTGCCCCACCCTGCCTCTCCTCAGACAGGCTCAGAGCCCAATGACTTTGGTGGCCATGGCTCCTTCTCCACAGTGTGTTGTCCACTTACCACAAGAGGCTCAGTACGTGGCCTGGGCATGTAGGGAAAGGTCTCTCGGAGAAAAGTGGTTATCTCCAGGAGAAGCTGACAGGCCGCCATTTTCAGTGCAAAAGGACAACAACATTTGGTAGGGTTCACAGTGCCTGGGAAAAAAATATTTCTATGGTGAGCAAGGGGATTACACAGAATCCGGAACCAAGAGGTGATTGACATTTTCACATATGGTCCACAATGCAAGCTGCACTAAAAACAAGGAGAACCCAGACTTCTCTCTATGCTACTATTCCTACACTAAAAGTAACAGTCAAACAAGTATGAATCCATGTATTTACCAGCATATGCAACAGTACTAACACACTGTAGTGTACTATAGCATGTATTATATTTTGTTATAGTGAAGTAACACTGTAGTGTACTATAGTATATATTATAGTGTATTACGGTGAGGTACCTACTAAACTAACATGATCTTACAGCATTTTATATACACCTCTTTTAAAACTTATACAAGTTAACAGGTAGACACCCTTCTTCCTGTTTACAGTTTTGCATTCAGCCAAATATGCAGTTCTAGAAAAGAGTCACTTTCAAATATAGGAAAATTTCTCAAAACACATGGAATTATGACTAGCCAGCAAAGAGGTACTGTGCCTGTTATTAATTACTACCCTGATAACTGGAAAAGACAGCCTCCTTTGAAGTCAGGCTTCTTTATTTGTGCAGCGAATCCAAGTGCTATTTAGAGATAATCAAGGAAAAAATATTCAAAGTGCTTAATCAAATTATCCATTCAAATGCTTAACATAAAACAAAACTGGGAAAGCGAAGCAGGATTATCAAAATAGTTGGAGTTTTGTCTCAACTGCATCTAAACAATCAGCTTCAAAAGCCTTATACTTTGTAACCCATCTAATGCCATTCAAAGCTTGAGAAGTATAAAGGTTTCTTCAGTGCTTGATCAATTTGAAAAATAATGTTTAGGATAATGGACAGGGAAAAAAAATAATAAAAATAAAATTAGTTGTAAAATCAACTGACCACACCCATTTTTTAATAATGCCTGATATTACCATCTACATACATTTCTGAGATATTTGTGTTTTCACTTGCTTTCCCCATGTATGATCTAATTACTTTTGGCAAAGAAACAGTCTGAACCAAGCAAGTGAGAGGACACTGCATGGATCAGTTAAAACCACATTAACTCTGTGATGCTTGCTAATTCCTCTGTATGCATTACCAGTAATGAATTATGTATGGACTTTGTAGGGACTAAAATAATCTGAACTATCAGATACAGATGAGACGTACAGTGTAACGGAATATCCAACTGCATATTTTATTCTTCTCAGTCTACTCCCAACAGCACACAGGTCAGCTTTTGGAAAGTCTCTGCCTTCATCAGGAATGCAAATCAGTTATTTTCAGACCCTGGCTTTCAGGAGAGTACTTAAGCTTTTAAATGGCTTGCTAGACCACAACCTGTTCTCTCTGTTTACTTCTTTTAGGCAACCCTTTAAAAAAGCAGTTCCACACCCCCTTGAGTGCCTAGTATCTGTGGCTGAACAGGGACAAGAAAGTCTATTCTGTCACTCAGTCATGGAAATGCAGTTGTTCATTCATGGTGCAGAAAAGGGGAAATTTCGGGTGCACCCACCTCCTGCTTTAGATATATCTCCTAGAGGGCAAATAAAATACCCAGAACAGCCACCCACATTCACGTAGCTAGCACTAGCACACTACAGTGGCACATATGAAGGTCTAGCTTAGGGCCAATACCTTCTCTTGAGATTGTTTCCCACAAGTGCCATTCCACTGCTCCCAGCTACTCCTCTCTACTCCAAAGTGGGCCTGTATGCAGTAAGAACAAACCCAGAACCACAGAAAAAGAAACCAGAAGATAAAACAGTGCTAGCACACTACATCAATGGTGAACAACAGTACATGTACACAGGAACCTGTACGTTACAGCACACACATATATACAAATGACATCTGGAGAGGACATAAACTTTGATACCACCTTCACCTACATCTACAACAGTATGTGCTTGACTTAATTTGTTTTAATTCACAGTGTTTTTTATAATTTGCATGCCTATCTAGACTTTCAGAATCAGTGATCTGTCACCCCTCCCACCCATACATGCACACAGGCACAACTGTGTGTGTTTTACTCATCTTGTTACACAGATTTTTAATGATACTTTTTATACCACTGTACTGTATTTCTGTCTGAGAATCAGGCAAATATACTGAAGTCAAGATTTAAAAGCCTCTGGCAGAGCTGTGCCAATTCACATCAGGTAAGGAGATGACTCTTCAATCTTAAGAAACAGAAAAGCAGCTAATCTTATACAAATGTTCTGGCAGAAATAACTGGGAAGAATGGGAGTCTGAAGCACTTTTGGCACTTGGGTGACAGAAATTCGACTCAAGAAATAAATTTTTACCCTGCTTATAATTGCAGTTGCCAGTATACATACATATATTTGCTAGCCCTTGTACTTGTGGGGGACTTCAATCTACCAGATGTCCACTGGAAATACAACACAACAGAGAGGAAACAGCCTGGGGAGGTTCCTGGAGTGTGTGGAAGATACTCCCTGACACAGCTGGGCAGGGAGCCAGCCTGGGGAGATGCCCTGCGGGACCTGCCGTTTGCAGACGGGGAAGGACTGGTGGGTGATGTGGTGGTCGGAGGACATCTTGGGCATAGTGATCATGAGATGAGAAAGGTTTCAATTCTTGGAGAAGTTAAGGAGGGTGCTCAGCAGAACCGCTGCCTTGCGCTTCCGGAGTGCTGACTTTGGCCTGTATAAGAGCCTGGTTGGCAGAGCCCCGCGGGAGATAGCTCTGAAGGGCCAAGTGGTCCAGGAAAGCTGGACATTCTTCAGGAAGGAAATCTTAAAGGCACAGGAGCGAGCTGTCCCTGTGTGCCGAAAGACAAGCCAGCAGGGGAGAAGACTGGTCTGACCAAACAGAGAGCTTTGGCTGGAACTCGGGGAAAGAAGGAGTTTACCACCTTTGGAAGAAGGGTCAGGCACCTCTGGAGGACTGTAAGGATGTCACGAGGTTATGCAGGGCAAAGATCAGAAAGGCGAAAGCCCAGCTAGAGCTCAGGCTGTCACTGCCATAAAAGATAACAAAGAATGTTTTTACAAATCCATTAGAAAAAAATGAGGGCCAAGGATAATCTGCATCCTTTATTGGATGTGGGTATGGGAAACATAGTGACAAAGGCTGAGGTTCTTAATGCTTTGCCTCAGTGTTTAACAGCAGGGCCAGTTACCCTCAGGGTACTCAGCCCCTTGAACTGGAAGATAAGCATGAGGGGCAGAATGAAGCCCCCACAGTCCAGGAGGAAATGGTCAGTTACCTGCTGCTCCACTTGGACACACACAAGTCTATGGGTCGGGATAGGATCCACCTGAGGTTACCGAGAGAGCTGGCAGAGGAGCTCACCAAGCCGCTCTCCATCATTTATAACAGTTCTGGCAAACTGGAGAGGTCCCAGAAGACTGGACATTAGCCAATGTGATGCCCATCTACAAGAAGGGCTGGAAGGAGGATCTGGAGAACTACAGGCCTGACACCCTGACCTTGGTGCTGGTGAAGTTTATGGAGCAGACCATCCTGAGCACCATCATGTAGCACATGCAGGACAACCAGGGCATAAAGCCCAGCCAGCATGGGTTTATGAAAGGCAGGTCCTGCTTGACAAACCTGATCTCCTTCTATGACAAGGTGACCCACCTAGTGGATGCGGGATAGGCTGTGGATTTTGTCTACCTAGAGTTCAGTAAAGCCTTTGATACCATCTCCCATGGCATTCTCCTGGAGAAACAAGTTGCTTATGGCTTGGACAGGTGTACTGTTTTCTGGGTAAAAACCTGGCTGAATGGCTGAGCCCAGAGAGTGGTGGTGAATGGAGTTAAAGCCAGTGGGCAAGCCGGTCACAAGTGGTGTTCCCCAGGGCTCAGTATAGGGCCCAGTTCTGTTTAGTATCTTTATCAGCGATCTGGATGAGGGGACTGAGTGCACCCTCAGTGAGTTTGCAGATGACACCAAGTTGTGGGGGAGTGTTGATCTGCTGGAGGGCAGGCAGGCTCTGCAGAGGGATCTGGACCCATGGGCCAAGGCCAGTTGTACAAGGTTCAAGAAAGCTCAGTGCTGGGTCCTGCACTTGGGTCACAATAACCTCACGCAGCGCTGCAGGCTTGGGGAAGAGCAGCTGGAAAGCTGCCTGGTGGAAAATGACCTGAGGGCGCTGGTTGATGTCTGGCTGAACATTGGCCAGCAGTGTGCCCAGGTGACCAAGAAGGCCAACAGCATCCTGGCTTGTACAAGAAACAGTGTGGCCAGCAGGACCAGGGAAGCGATTGTCCCTCTGTACCTGGTTGGCACTGGTGAGGCCGCACCTCAAATACCATGTTCAGTTTTGGGCTCCTCACTACAAGAGGGACGTTGAGGTGCTAAAGTGTGTCCAGAGAAGGGCAACGGAGCTGGGGAAGTGTCTGGAGCACAAGTCAGATGAGGAGTGGCCGAGGGAACTGCAGGTGTTTAGTCTGGAGAAAAAGGATTCAGGGGGGACCTTATCACTCTCTACAACTACCTGAAATGAGGTTGTAGGCAGGTGGGGGTTGGTCTCTTCTCCCACATAACAATTGACAGGACGAGAGGAAAGGGCTTGAAGTTATATCAGGGGAGGTTTAGATTGGATATTAGGAAAAATTTCTTCACTGAAATGGTGGTCAAGCTTTGGAACAGGCTGCCCAGGGAGGTGGTGGAATCACAAACTCTGGAGGTGTTTAAAAAAAATGTGTAGATGCAGTGCTTGGGGACATGGTTTAGTGCTGGACTTTGCAGTCCTGGGTTAACGGTTGGACTTAATGATCTCAAAGGTCTTTTCCAACCTAAATGATTCTATGATTTATACAGGAACTGCAACTCACTGTCCGGTTTCCTGCCCTTTTCCTTCAGTTTCTCAGTGCTGCTACCCATCTGTCATGTTGTACATCTAGGCACGGAAAGAACAGGGGAGAAAGCTGGGGTGAAGGTGAGGGACTGGGAAATACAGCTGGGTGGCAAGAGGATGAAAAGAGAAGAAAAATTAAGTGCTCCTAAAACAGAGGTTCTTACAAGCGGGGGTTCTTGTAGTAAAGGGAGTCTCCTTACTGTCATCTAAAAAGTCTTCTTCCTCATCCTCCTTTCTCAGGCGCCTCTTGGTCTCCTCATCATAAATGAGGCCCAGCAGGTTGGCAGGGCTCTCACTCTCAGCATGGCACAGCTCGTTGAGGCGGACGCCGATTGCCTGCAGACAGGTAGGAAGAGAAAGCACAAGGAGGTGAGAATTTCAGGCCAACTCACTGGTGGTCAAGGGCTTGGCCCATGCAGGCTGTGGAGATGTTCCAGCCAGAACAGAATGTCCTGGCTTTATCATCTGTGAAGTACAGTAAAGTAGAGAAAGAGATGAAAGAAGATTAATTACTATGAAGACCATAATTTATTTCCCCATTTTTTAATCCAAAATTTGCAAACAGTGTCAATTTTCAGGGTGAAATTTTTTGCAGATTTGGTTAGATAACAACACAAACACCCAAC
The DNA here is from genome assembly GCF_023638135.1 of Falco biarmicus. Taxonomy (NCBI): domain Eukaryota; kingdom Metazoa; phylum Chordata; class Aves; order Falconiformes; family Falconidae; genus Falco; species Falco biarmicus. Next base: position 12,120,071 of record NC_079295.1, read on the forward strand.
CTACATGATAGGGAGGAGGAGATTACGCCATTATTTTGCATGCATTTCTTCCACTTTTTTTTCTCCCCTTGATATGTGTGTTCCACACTTTTGCTAAGCCTTTCCACTCAGAGTGTACGCCTTCTGTTTAAGAAACTATCCTGTGACTTAGGAATCCAATAACAGCCCCTGTTTCCTCCACAAAACTGCTGAATGCCCATGGGAAAGCCTGCTTCTATCTTTAAAGGAGATGCACTTTCCAAAAAGTGAACTAAGAATATGCTTATAAAAGCTGGGAGCATGCATGGGCAATGATGTAGAGGGAATCCATGTAAAGAACACAGACAGACACATTTCCACTGAATACTGTTACATTTTCCAGAAAGGCACTGATGGTTTATTTGTGGCTGTCTGCCAGCATCATTATCAGCATGTAAACCACTCTCATGGTGCTATCAGTAAAGCTACAGATAAGGGTGTGTTAGCAAGAAGAATGCATTCCTCCTAAAACATTTCAGAGCTATTAAGGATTTCCTTAACTTTCTTTACTGCAGGTAGGTGAAGAGAACATAGTATGTAAAACTTTGTTCTGTGAAATCTGTAAGGGAGGATACGTGTTTAATTACAGAATTTTTATCAGTACTTGTCTTTTGGCTTTTTTGATTTTGGGATAGTTTCAGAGGAAGATACTAAAAGAACTTCTGAATCTTCTAAAGTCAGAACTGACAGTCATGCCAGCACTATATAGTTTTGCTGTCTCGGCTGAAGTGACGCAGAAATACATAAACAGGCACTTATTATAGCTGCTCTTCCTTGCTACTAAGCAGTCCTTTTGAAATCCAGCAACTATGAAGAGGGTAGACTCTTGCTACACAAAGAAAATAAGGTGATATTGTTGTGGTTTGCAAGCTGATGCAAATAGTTGCTAATCTCAGCTGTCTGTGAGCTTGCACATTGCTAAATAAACTCCACATTTCCCTCAATTTTTTCATGTTTCAGGCTTTTAAAGGAAGAAATGTACTGCATGCCTCTCCACAAAGTAGTACTTTATCACATATTATTTACACTGTGTTGTCCACCCTAATATTAAAGCAATCATACATAATCCCACAGCTTCCTACCTAATGAGCACTGAATTCCTGAAGTATTATCTGCATGAATTATGCTTGGTTTTCCTAGCAAACAGAGAGCATGCCACACTTAAAAAGAAAATGCATCTTAACAGTAGCAGCCAAAGGCAGTGACAGACTAACCTAATTAGAATAGATTTAAGATTGTGTTGTTTCAAAAAGGAGCATAACAAGTGAGGTTGGTTGATTCAGTAGGCTTTATCACTATTAGGAGCAGTCCAAACCTTACCTCAGGTAGAAAGGGTTTACCACTGTTATTCTCCAATGAGTATTAGGGAGGCTGAATTAAAGGAGTTGTGTGGGGAAAAAAATGTTTTACATTTATTCTTGATCTCACTAAACTTTGACAATAGCATTCTATATCACAATTAATGAGCACTGATAGACAAGGAAGAATCCCTAATGAGCACAAATTTCCAGCCTTATTTACTGCAAGGAAAAGAAAAAAAAAAAAAAAAAAGAAAAAAGAACAAGGCCTCAGTGCATTCAGAGATTAATATAGTCTTTTCTCTTTGTCCAAGAATCTTCCTTCCACAGCAGCAGCTCTGCTGCCACTAAGCAGCAAGGATGGTGTGCTGTAGTGCTGACTAGGACCTGGCAGCATGAAGGCAGAGATGGGCTGGGTGAGGTAGCCCGTCTTCTTGGCACTGGAACTGCTTAGGAGCTATATGAGTGCAGTCATACCGCCCTTCATGCTGATACTACCCATGGTGAAATGGGCAGGTTAACACACAGAAATGGCAGCATGTTCTACAGCAGGTGCCTGTACTACAGCAACAGAGAGCTGTTTCTCCTTATAGTTCAGCCTATCTGGTTGGAATCTGGTCAGAGCCAACAAAAGCAGCCACCTGAGGAGCACAGCTTGCAGGGTTCCAGCCCTACGGGCTTGGCTGGTGGCTGCCACTTATACTCGCAGCCAGCTTAATTTGAATCAGCTTCTGGGAGGAGAAGCAGTGCCAGAGGACCAGCCTTGCCCATTATTCAGCATAAAGGACATAAAGGAATTGCACCTCAGCAGTGTTTGGTGCAGACCAATCCTGAAGCATGAGCTTGATTGGGGGCTAGTGATGCTGTGGGTAACTGTACTGTCCTAGACTCCAGTGAGAAGAAACACAAATATTAATGAGGGGCAGGACACCTTGCAGTAAAAAGAGAAGAAATGTGCACTGTAAAGACTACTTTCCAATTCTTCTCCTCCCTTACAGTAAAAGTAAAAGTAAGGCTTTTCCCTTCTGGGACATTCCTAAGCAGCCACCAAACATATGCTATTCCTAGCAGGCAGAATGTATCCAGGTAAGTCTTACGATGCCATTAAAGTTAAGGGGAAAAGAATTACACCAAGTTGCCTGCCATCACATTTCCCTGGGTCCTTTCTTGTGACCTTGCATCATGAAGTTGTACTTTTAACGTTTTAAAAAGAAAACCTTTCTGGAATTTTTCCAGCTCAGGCTATTTCAGTCTCTAAAAATGGCAGCTAAGGTGGAATCTAACTGGCTTTACCAGTTCCTGACGTGCTTGCTCCGATTTTTCTCAGACTCTGAAAAAAAGGAATGTCTAGAAGCATGGAATCCACAAACAGAGATAGTCTTGACTGTCAGCAACACATGCAAAAATACAAGGACTATGTAATCCTATGTTCTCCACTGAGAAAGAGTTCTCAAAGGAGCTAGGCTAAGGTGATGACCTCACAGAAAGCAAATACTTTCACACTATGTACTTTTCCAAGGAACTTTGGTATTAGTGCTGTTATTAAGATAGTCACTTGTGTTTGATACGTAACAAGAGAGTATGGTGCCCTGGTAGCATTCCCTGAGTTAGCTTTAGAGATGGAAGGAGAAGAGCTGCCAAGAGACAAAGCATGTTAGCCTGGGTGCTCAGATGCTAGCTAGGTTCTCCCTCTGGGCTGCGTTTTGCAGTGGGAATGTACTGACATGGTCAGCACCAGCTCAAGGTTCCCTACAGTGTGCTCCACTGAGAAGCATGCATTGGCTTAACCTAAGAGAATACAGGTCAGCAAGGCTTTTTTGGCATGGCTTATGTAAGTACTCCAAGACTGCAGAATACATAGAATACATGTTTTTCGAATTCCCCTAAGCCTTGGATTTTTTGTCTCTTTTTCTCATTTTTTTTTTTTTTTTTTTTTTTTAATCACGCTCACTGTAAAAATCTCTGGGTTTGTGAGAAGAGGTCAGAGGCATAAAGCTTGCTTCCAGACAGACATATGTAACAGGCACCATAGAGGTCAAAGAAACTTCTCCCACTTTTTTGAATTGTGTGAAATTACTTGCAATAAGTGTCAGGCCTTCAGCAGGTATACCCTGGTGGGTTTCCAAAGGAATTGCAAGTAGCACTGACAGGGCCAAACAGCGCAGTTGCCTGGTTCATGTAATCAAATAAAACTTGAAGAAGCCAAGCTCAAAGCAAACAGAGAAAGTTCCTTAGATGACATGTAGTAGCCCTGTAGAATTCCTTGCCAAAGAATGATGAGTGCTAACAGTTTATGTGGGTGCAAAGAGAGACTGAGTAAGTATGTCAAAGAGAAATCTATTACTAAATATACAGTAGCACATCCAGCTCAAGAAGCCCTAGGCTAAAAATATTTCAAAGCTAGAAAAAAGCAAGTAGTATCACACACCCTGCTTTTACTGTTCCTTAGGCATTCACATATGACAAGTGCTGGAAATGGCAGAGCGGACCAAGTGGATCCTCAGAGGCAACAAAGCAGGGGGAGTGGAGGGGAGGGAAGGGCACACTGTTGTGTCCTAACAAAGTCTGTTCCTATTAGGAGAAGAACTAATTCTGGCAGGCTGCAAAGTCAAGTTGGAAGGGAGGCTTATGAGTCCCCATTTTACTGGAACTGAAATTCTGTATAGGATCCAATTATCTTCACATTTGGCTATATTTTTTAATGTAAGTAGAAGAGAAACAAACACTTACATCTCCCCACTGGTAGAAAAGCTTAGCTGCATTCCACTGCAGCTTCTGGTTCCTTTTGTTGCCCACAATAGGAGAACGTCCGCGGGACAGGCCTTTCTTAGTAATGTTCACATGGTGGCCCTTCATCCATTCAGGCCAGTTGCCACGATTACAGCGGTGAACAAAGCGTGCACACTCGAGGAACAGGGCTGCTCTCGCCACTACAGGAGCTTCCTGCAATGATTGCAAAAAAGCACCTTAAATACAAACACATTGGAAAAACTCCCTGAACATTAGAGGACTTTGTGTTTCAATCAATTGGTTTGCAAGCTTGCCATGGAGTTGCACAGACTGAGCAATCTCTCCATCAAAAACTGAAAACAGGATCTCTGACGTAAGTCTCATCCTCTTGAGCTAATAAAACCAAGGCTCATAAGTACTGAACAGTTACACTTAGTCCAGCCACTAGACAGGCAGAAAGAGCCACATTATAATCCTATAAACAACCTTGTATCACTGCCCCCTGTAATGCTTTCTTTCAGAAACCACATGACTTCCAAAAAGCAGAAGCATGCATCTGACACTAACTGGAGGAATGCATCAAGTTTTCTTTTCACCTTTGCTAGTAGGGCTGTAAATATTGCAAGTGCAAATGGCAGCACGGCCACATGAATCCTGGCATTTGTCATGTTAAGTTCTGCTTGCACACCTTCGGGGTGGAAGCATGAATGGAGGCTTGCTGAAACTAGCAAGAGTGCTATTTTGCACTTATAACAAGCAGATATGAGGAGAGATGTCCATTACTGGCATAAGTCAACAAAATTGTGCTGGCCTAACTTCAATGGCCTTAGCAAGCATCAGACAATTTAGCACTGAAACAACATCAGGCAGCTGAGTTTTGAAGTGATTGACTATTTTCCAGAGGAAAATCCTCCTGCCCTCAGCAAAATTATATTGATTGTATTAAATCACCCAACAGGACCCATGTTAGACCAATAAAGAATGCTTCTGAAACTCTCAAGTACGTTCAAAAATGGACACTGCAATTTGTTTCCTAACGGGTATAACTTAGACTCAGGAACAAGCTTTCTTCCCAGCAGTCTACAACTCTGCAAAAATAACATCTTTACAGAATGGAAAGCGACTAAAAGCAAATGGTTCTCCTCATTTCCATTTAACTTCCACCCTCTTTTCCTGCAGTTTTCACAAGCAAAACCCCGTGTGGCCAGCAGGTTGTAAAACTAAGAATAAAACAATGCCCACAATTTTCAAGTTGGCTTTGAAAGATTCCCTAACAGGGATTTCACAGGACAGAAACATGTGTATTCCACATATTTAGATGCTGACAGCTTTAATGAGATAATTTAAACAGATCACCATCTACTTATAAGGGGAGGTTCCTCATCTGTGGTCCATAAATAACAGACAGGTCCTGAGACCATGGGGATGGTCTATAGAACGTTATTAAATAGTGCTTCTAAGAGTGCTTTAATCAAAAGGAGAAAGCAAGAAATTTTGGACCAATATTCCAAAAGTTTGGGAATTGATTTAAGAAATTCTGTATTGCAGCTAAAATTATAGCCAGAAAGTACTGCTAACAGGACTGAAAAAAGTCAAGCCTTTTAGGGGACTGTCAAAAAAAAAAAAAAAAAAAAAAAAAAAAAAGAGAGAGACTTATGTTTTTTATAGATTAACAAGAAAATGTGTATTAATTGCTTCCTGACACAACATCCTGTTGCAGCTTTTTGCTCATATTTTATTTCAGTGTTGGAAGAAAATAGAAATCTTTTAGAAATTCTCTTAGAAGGCAGAAATCTGAAGCCAGACACTTACTGACAAACAGAAACAAAACTAATCACCTAGCACCTGGAAAAACCATTACAAATTACACGTTGCTCACATGCAATATGAAACACAATAGGAGAGGATTTCATTCTTTTATTTTCACAGAGTAAAACCTTAACCATGGAGACATAAATGAAAAGATGAAGCCCCAGACTTAGTCTCCTGTTTTAGTTCACCACTGGTAAAGTAGAAATTTCTTAGCATATATGAATCTTGTAAAAATATTCGTTGTAAAAATGAATGAAGCAGTCAACTACTGTAACTAAAGGATGATATGTAGGAATTGGGGGTGGGGGGTGGGGGGGTGGTAAAGGGGAGGAGCTGGAGTTCCAAATTAAAAATCACTGAAAAGACTTCCTGCACAAAGGAGGACTTTCTGAATATCATGGGGCACAAGCTCCCTGCGATTGCTTACCTGAGGATCAGAGAAACCTGAAGCAGCAGCAAGAGAAAGATGAAGATGTGACAGAATGGACAGGATGGATTCACACCACAGAGAAACACATCACAAATGGAGAGAAATGAATCAGGCAGGTGATGCATAGCTGAAAAGAACACAAGTTACCATAGTCACTGTCAAAACTTAACACAGCAGCAATTCTCTCACAAGCCTGCCCATGCCTGTGAAACTGTTCACAAGTCAACTTTTAACATTAGGTCTACTGTATCACTTTGCCTTTTGAAAATTTTCCCATATAAATTGACATGAATAAGAACCACCTTTTTTAAATAAAATTTCAAGTACTCCCATTGGAGCTTTTCAACAGATTACCTGATTTGTACTAATAACAGTAAAAGCAATGGCCTGAGTGGGATGGACCAAATACAGAATGGATTTGGAATTTTACAGCATCACATTACTGTTCAAGTAAAGCTGATTCTGTAGAGTTTTATGACTGCAGAACATTTAAGTCTAGCTTTGTTTCCAAGGATAATCAATTATATAAGACTAATCAACCAGTGGTAATTTTCTTGTGCCCCTTCTTATATTCCACAGGCAATTTGAGCAAAATTAATTTCCACTGGTCTCTGCAAGATAAAAAAAAAAAAAAAAAGGGCACAAATTAGCAACAATCTACTTTTAAGAGTAAATAAAGTAAATTCAAGGACAGTCAAATGGTGCTGACTAGATAGCTCTGCTTTGTCTAGCCACAGGATAAGTCTGACATGAGGAGAAGTTTAGCAGGTATATGAAGATAGGTTGTGGGTAAATTATTAACCAATGTCTTGGAGAATTGCCTCGGAAAATTAGCTCCAATCTCTGATTACATCTCAAAACGGTCAAGTACAATCCATGACACAGGTCTTTGTTTCTGTTTCCAATCCTCTACTTTGGGAACTTGTTTGGAGTAATATCTGGTTTCCTTCCAGGTCATAAGACGTCCTATAGACAATATTTCTGGTATGGAAACAGGGACATGGGAACAACAGAGCCTGCCTAAGACCCTGAGTGACATGGAGTCAGGATACTGGCAAGTATTTGTGCACTTTAGACTTTGCTTCTGCCATCCCAATATTTAGTAGGTCCTCTCAAACATGACCCTGCCATAAAGCAGTGCCATTATGGCATTTCAGCAAGGATAAGAGAACGTGTTAGAACAGAGCAGCTCACACATCTTACTGGAGGTATTTAAAGGTGATAGGTTTCACACATTGCTAAATTGGTCAATTTAGTTTCTGTTTCCCGACCTGAGTCATTTACACTAGTCTAATTGGGATACTTAGGTAACATCTTTATCCAGTGCTAGACAGTTTATTGGGAACCCTCTGCAGAAACTTGACCACAGACTGAAATATCATATTACTTGCCTATCAACCTCCAAAGTTTCGTAAGAAGGGAAGTGAAATCAACTTTATTATTGCCAAGTCTGAATTTAAGCTGGCACCGTAAGGGTAAAGCTGTCTGCAATATATTATCAATTGTCACTGAATGTTTACAAAGCCGTAAATTGATTGTAGTTTTATAAAATTCAGTCAAGGATGGATGCTATTTCTAGGAAAATATGTTAACTACGTAGTTTCTAAACCTAAAGCAACACTCATTTTAACATATAAATAAATCACTACCGCTGTAAGGATTCATCAGCCTTTGTTTCACAGTTCTAATTTCTCTAAATCATTGTGGCAAACCTGTATAAACATCCAGGCTGATCAAAGATCTTGAAGTTGGTATAAGAATGGAATTCTGAAAATCTGCATGAAAAAGCATGCTCAAAATGTTTATGAAAGAACTGAAACCAGAGCTGTTTGTCTTTCATTTTTTAAAGGATAAAATTACTCAAGATTTTAACTTGTATGAAACCTGATTCAAACTATTACTTCAAAAGCCCAAAACCAGAAGTTGAAAAACCAGAATGTTTTCTGTTGGGTATGCTCTGTTGACATAAAATATGGGAAATTTCCATAACAACATACATTGTTATTAAGCAATACAGTGAGATGACAAGCTGTCATTTTTTGAAATCTGCATTGCATGTGACTTCTTGACTTTCCTATATCTCCAATACTTTGTAGACAAAATGCCAGCTGAGCAGACACTTGTAAGGAGTCTCCCAAGTCTGTAATTAGAGCAAGGCTTCTTTCATCTTTAGCTGCAGACCTTCTAGAAACTCTGATACCAAAGCCTTCTGAATCATTAAGCAGATAGGAAAGAGAGTCAAGACTCCATTTTGTAAAAGCCAGCTCTGGAAGTCGGAACAGACATCTTCAACAGTTCACTCTGATTGGTAGTTTTCAGTTAACTTCATACATGGGCACAGAGTAAGCTGGTCTGTAGCTTAAGCGTTAGGCAAATTTATAAAATAAACAAGAGGGTTACAGGCAATAGGACATAATTTTCAAACCCCTATTTTATCATCTGATTTATTAGTACACAGAGTAGCACATGCCCAGAAGCATCTTAATGACATACTTTTCAGCAATAAGCTCCTTCCTGCCCATACACCTTATGTTTCCTGTTTAGTTTAAAATTTGCAATGGGGCGGCAGCTTGGCAGCCTTAAATAACCAAGTTCTCTCTGTGCAGCACACCTGGTAGGAGTGACTATCTCCTCAACCCACCTTCTGAGCTCACTGCAACCCTGACTGCTAGGAACCACTTCTGACTGTGAGAGCACAGGACAGGCTTCCCTGTCAGCCACTGCTTCCATAGCTTCCAGCCAGAGGGACAACGATCTCCAACAGGAAGAGTGGGAAGTAGTGAAGAAAATACCTGTCTACTGGAAGATGAACACAGACCAGTCCAAATGGTAGAGCGAGATGTGAACTGATAGCAACAGTGACTTTGGGCCAATATTAATGCAGACTTGCTTGAACCTGCAGCTTAAGGATGCAAGGTTAAGAAGAAAGTATAAAGGAGTGGTGCACAGAGTGTATCGTCCCTACAACTATGCAGCGGAAAGGCAGCACAGCTCAGGGCACAGCACTAGCAGAACAGGAGAGTCCATGAGCCTGGCCTCTCCAGCAGAGAGCAAATAAACCGAATATAAGCATAAATGACATGACATTCAGAGAGGCAAGAGGTGGGGAGTGGGAAGACAAAGGGATAGAGAACGTATGGGTGCTCTATGAACACAGGCTTTCAATCTTTTTCAGTTTGTAGACATCCAAACGCTTACGGAAGGAAGCAGAAGAGCACTGTGCAGAGAAGTTACTAATCATTGGCTGGCTTTTCATAGCTTTTCATATTTGTCACGCTCTTGTGCTTGTCACATAAGCACCTCACAGAGCCCCACTGGCCTGTGAACCACAGGCTAAAGGACACTGTTTTAGAAATCAAGGAACTGTTAAAAAAACAGCAGCTGCAAGGAAAAGAAGGAGGGAGATACAGAAGAGACACTTGGTGTCAGGAAGGAGGGCCTGAATCGTATCACGTCTATGATTTGTATCTGCAAATTAGCAATAACTGCATTTAAAAGCATGCACACTCTGACATTTGAAGTTTTTTCCACTGACTGGCTCTGGTGACTAATAGTTCAATGTTGCCCAATATATTTATATCTCTGTCAGAACTCCTGAGTGGAATTCCTGTGCCTCTCCAAGTAGCTATCCAGTCTTCAATCCTTACTCTGTAGGTTATTATTGACACTAGGGGCAGAAGCAGAATGGCTATAAGCAAAATTTGAAGTCTTACAATAAATGCTTTATGCTGGCAATAGTATAGTTCTGGGGATCCATGTAAATAAAAAAAGATCCATTCTGTCTGCATACTCGTCCAGTCATAGTTGCCAAAACTCCACCTAATAACAATACCACCAGTTGGCATTGCTGTGACGCTTTACCTGCTTTCTGTGCAGGCATGAACAGAATTAGTGAATGACAACAGACCACCACATATGAACATGATCTCACTCAGCAGGTAAAAATACACCAACAAATGACTTACAAGATCTAGGGCTGCTGCCAAAATGGAGGCATCGGGGATAGTGCCTGGTTCACAGCAGTTCAGGAGAAACTGAAAGCGCTTCATGCCTTGACGGATTGCTCCCAGGTTCACAACGTTCTTGGGTTTTCCTCCTTCTTGGTTGGAGGTCAAGTGATCATCAAAGCTATGGCAACCTAAAGAGGTAGAAAGTACAGAGGGGATGCAGGGAGGGGTGGGGAGAAGGGAACACAGTTTCTCACCAACAAAAAAAGTGGAACAAAAATCCTGATGAATACAGTCTAAACCCCTTGCTCGCCTTGACGTGCTATCTTGAAGATAACAGGGGCATTTTTACAATATTAATGACTTCTGTGAAACAGACGTGCAGCAAGCTAGATTCTGGCCTTGGTCATACTGATGTCTGCCCAAAACAATTCCACCATATACTCCTTGTCAAAGCCCAGGACCTATTTCAACATAGGTGAACCAAGATATGGCCTTTCCTCCCCACCTCTTTAACGCATATAATCTTGCTTACTGTTTTTCCTGAATAATCTCCTAGCTTACTTCTCTGTTGCCTCAAAGTTTACCTTAAAGTGAGGCATGCAAAAACCTTATTTCTCATGTATCAATTTAGTAATATATCATCTACTAAGAGACAAAAATCAGTACCAAATATCAGAAATGTTCTCTGTGGAAGTCAAGTACTGTCCTTTTTTTCAGGCATACATCTTCCACAATTACCAAAACACCCAAAGTGAGACTGGACTCAACAACGAAGTATCATCATCATTCCAGCCTCTCTCTCTTGAAGTGTCTTGCACTCTTTGGGATGGAAAGCTCCCTAATAAGAGTTCCTTTTGAAATGAAGCTAGCACCCCACTCCAAGGTTTCCTTCAAGCACAATTTTAAACTCCAGGTATAGAGTTCACATGATAAATGAACTAATCCCAATGCAGATTGGAATGGACTCTTCCGAATGCAGAAGATCATTACGCAGTCATTACCGAGAGCTGAGAGAGGGGTAGAAAGACATATATGAAAAATCAGGAAAGTATTTTCAGGTCAAAACAAGAATAGTCAGCTCTGTGCTTTTTGTCTTTATCTATAATACTCTCCCTGTTTACATGTGAAAGTATAGAAGCTTACAGAATACTGAAGGATAAATATCTGAAGAAGAGAACACCAAGTAGAGAATTCAAGATGGGCTTTAAACATGGACCTGAAAGACTGGAAGCAAAATGTCAGCTCTATAGGACTTTGTGACTTCTCCTTCCTCAGGAAAAAAGAATGGCTGAAAATCTAAGTTCCTTTGAGATCGCATTCCCTAGAATTACTTGGAAAGCACTTATGCACCACAAACAATAGTCACAACAGAAAATGACAATGTAGATCTTCAAATTTCCCCTGAAGACAGAGGTATATCAAATTTAAGGGATTCTTTATGACACCTGTGGCTTTTCTCTCTTCTGTGAAGCTGTACATAGTTTTCCAGTAAACAAAATGTTCCTATATTGGGAAATATTTCATCAAAATGGCACAAACAAACAAACAAAGTAGAAAGAACAGGCAAAACAATCACATAAATGAGCGGGCACAAATACTCTTTTCTTCCAGCTCCTGTTTCCTTATAGCCTGTAGCATACTATCTGAGCCTTCCTGCTATGGCTGTTGTAACACTAACTCATTTGAGGTATAAACTAGTGTTTCCTATTCAGAGCCCTGTTAGGGCTGGGCCTGTATGAGGTAAAGAACAGAAACCTGACTTTCTGACCCAGAAAGGCATGCCTAAGGCATCTCCCTAACCCCTGCTATAAAGATCTAGCAGAGGTTTTGTCTATCTGGGTTCAGCGGTACTACCTAAGTCTATCACTTTGCTGCCCTTTGCCGTTCCAGCCTTGCACTTTGTTGAAGCATTACAAGAGAATCCTTCAGAGGTAGCTGGTGACTGTCCTCCACTATGCCCATCCTGGAGTAGCCTTGCTGTAATCACGGGAACCCTCACTGGCTTAATGTTAACATAACTCAGCCCTGGAGAAAATCTCATACAGAGAGCAGAGACCATTCCTAACATAGGGGGACAATGGACGTCCAAGCTCCTGCCCCCACAGTTACTTCGTGTGTGAACGTGAGATCACCGGTTAGAGCAAGCATGTGATGTGGTTCATCTGTGCTGTTGTGCCTTGGACACCCTGGCAACTTCTGCGGTCACTCACAATGTCTTCAGTAAGTGCCCAAAGGAATGTTAAGGGTCTCATGTAAACATACTGTAACTTACTTCTATGTATGTACTTTGTTCTTAGTATACATAAAAAGATCATAAAAAACAACATTTTGTTATGCATCAATGTGCATATATTAATGTGCATATATATATGTATACATACGCACACATACAGATATACACACACACTCTTACTTACATATCCAACACAGAATTTCCAGTGGTCTAGATGATACAATGAAGATCGCAATCCATAAATGATATGACAAATTGTTTTACGTTATTGTTTTTTACTGTAATGTATTTCTCATCTCTCTGTCAGTTTGGTTTACTGTGTTACAAAACCCAAAAACACAAGAGGAAACACCACATGTGAAAAGCATGAGCAAAGTAATGGCATAGCATCATGAATGACAAGAATGAGAAGGCAAAACCAGCTTTGGGGTCAGACCCTAACAGATTTAATAGCATGCCCATCCACCTACAACAGGCTTTTATTCTCTTCTCCATAAGCACATAAAACCTGCTGACCTTCGTGGAAGATACAGAAGCACTGGAAATTTGAAGGCTGTCAGTAATGTTGCTGTTCTGTGTTATAAACCGTCCTACACTGAAAAGGCCTCACGTCAATGTCACTGCACACATGCAAGTGCATGCACACACAGGCGTGTACAAGTACTCTACTATTTTTGCTAGTGATATGTGGCTTTCATTGCATACCAGAGATCCGTGTGGATGTGGTGATACAACTTCCTTAACTGTCACACGCTGCCTTAGAAACCTTAAATACCCTCCTTTCGCTTCAATTAACGATCAGGCAATAGCCCAGTCCTCCTCATCACCATCACTAGACAATTTGCTTGTTTCTCATACTAACATGCAAAGGTCTCTCTGTCTTTAACCCATTGCATCACTTTTATTATGGCATTTCTAGCACATGCTTATGTCAAAATCAAGCATGTGTCACGTACATCTCTTCTCTCACAGGCAGGTAAAAGATGTTTCAAGTTCCCCTCATTAATTACATAAATTCTGATGTTACTCACAGAAGGCTGAAGTACGGACAAAACTTCCAAAGTTCAAAAATCCAATACTAGTGTGTCATCTGAGTTTTGTATACATACAAGATGTGCCACACATACTGAACAAAGCTTTTGATGCTCACAGGGCCACGACTAAATCTGTGCCGTTGAAACAAGAATATGGGCACTCAAGGCAGAAGCAGACTCACAGTGGCATAAAACCAGCATTAGCAAGATGGAAAAAAAAAATTCCTACAAGAAAATACGAAGAACATCTCACATGACCACTGTAGAAACATCTGTGGCAGTCTATAAAAATCTGACTGCCCTCAGTTACTTGTTCCCAGCAAGAGCTGAGAGAAAATATGGTGGAAGTATTTCACACCTACTTCAGCACAAAGTATGTGATGAAGAAAACAATGCAGTTCCTTCCATCCTGGGGGTATTCAGCTACCAAGCTATAACAGACTTCTGAGCTGATGTATTCTCCTGCTAAAGGAATGATACATTCTACCTAGGAGCTAGTTGAAAACCACCACCAGTGTTTCTGCAGTGGTAGAATGATGACCAGTTTACACTGGCAAGATATGCTCATCCTTTGCTAGTGTCACTTGCCTGAACATGCCTTACATGCATTATACTGCAGGTCTGGGACAGATGATGGTGAAATACATAGAACGCAGTGTCAAAATATAATGTTAGAAAATAAAAGACATAATGCTACAGAAATCATGATGAAAAAGAAAATCTACTTTTTGTGTGTTTTTGGGAGTCAGGTTGTGTTTTCTTGAAAAAACAGTAACATAACTTCAAGATATAAGGTTGTCTCCCTGACAGCAAGGATGAGCTCTGAGCTGAGGACATGAGCATATGAATGCCTGCATGACATTTTAAGACAGAGTATATGATGACCTTGTATTATTCATAAAGGCACTTTTCAAGCATTGCTGATTTTGAAAATACATTGCAATTAAATATACTTCTGTGGAAAGGAAAAGTGGTGGTGGTGTTATGTTGTGTGCTAAGAAAAAGGGACAGCATCCCTAACGAATGGTATGCAGACACTAGACATGCAAACACAGAAGAAAAGAGATAATTATAACAAGGTTTGTGCAGGGTTTTCCATTTCTGTGCTGATCTTTGCTAAAACTGTCAAATGGTCACAAATTGGGAAAAAAAACAAAACAAACCAAACAAAAAACTGATGGAACACCCATTGTCATATTAGGCAATGAAAGATTTACACACCTAATTTTGAACTGAATAAGTGCTTTGAAGCAAGCATTAATTTTTCAAGTGTATTGATCAAATTCAAATTGGTTTAAAAAGCCCAAATGTTGTACTTGCGTAATTTATTTGGATAGTCTTGCTTTTTTAAAAAATTGTCTTTACTACAGTTTTTCTAAACCAAAACAAAAGAAAGAAGAAAGGGAAAGAAAACAGTTGCAAAGACTAAAAAAGTTGGAGAAGGCTAGAATGGATACAAAAACTATGGAGAAAACATGAAAAAAGGGAAAGGGGTAAAATACAGAAAGAAACATTTTTAAAAAAAAAAAAGTTAAAAGGAAAGGAAAAAGGAGACGAGAACCCTGATTTCTAACCATCTTTTTCTTCTGTGTGATGAAGCTTGGATGGGTGTCTTCGGCAGGTGCGCCATTTACCAAGACGCTTGAAGAAATTCTCCTCTTCGTCTCGCCCATTGTCCAGGCCACCTCCTGGCCCCCCTCCTTCTGACAGCTTCACTGCGCTGGTGAACTTCACCTGTGCAAAGACAGAGGGCCGGGTCAGGCTGTGCCATACCGCTATCTCTTGGTCTTCCTCGCTTAGGCATAAAGCATCTACAGAAAAGCTGTAACACGGCGGATCACCATAGCAACACAAGTGGGTCTGCACACATTTACGTACGCTGAAACACTTCGTCTTTTAAACTTTCTGCTTAAGTGATTGGTCTTTCGCAAGAGGCTGTAAGGGCACAAAGAAGGAAGGACAAGTGTGACCAACAATTAAAACTTAAGTGTGTTGACAGAGCCTGCATTTCTCAGTGAACCAAGGCAGACTGACAAATACAGTGTAGGTTTAACCTAGTCTTCACCGTGAGCTGCACAAGTCCATTATCAAATTCCCATAGCACTCTACTCTGAAGGCTTCTGTGACCGAGTCTCATTGGCTGCAGTGTCCACATTGAATAGAATGTTTCCTTGGACACCTAAAACCAGCCAGATCCTGTCCTTCCAAGCTCTCTGCAATCCAGCCTGACACATTTACCTTGGAACTTTGCCTGATGAAAGAGAGACGGTCAACAGAGCTGATATCTAGGAGATCTTCTACCCCATCAGCCAGGCCAGAGAGGGAGGAGCGCTTCAGCCAGTTCCCTGTTGCAGAATAAGCCACTCAGGACAATTCTGAAAATGCTTCCAAGCAGAACCTATTTATTAGCAATTGCACCGTATTTCTCCAAAGTGGCCATGCTAGGACATGGGAAAACAGGAGGAAAGGTGGAGGCAACCTTTTCATGTTACATGTATTTACCATGCAAGGCTAGGTCCTGGGACTTGTGAAGGATATATTCTTTGTCTATCAAACACTATTTGGAATATTTCTCTTCTGTAGAGAGGAACGACGCCTGTGAGATTAAGGTACTAGCCTACTACTTTGGAGACACAGATTCAATATTCTATTTTGCCACAGATATCCTCTGTTATCTTTGGCAAATTGCTTACATTTCCTTTTGCCTCAGCTCCCCATCTGTAAAACAGAGAGAGCAGCATTTCCCAGCTTTCCTTGGGAGAACATACGATATACTTGGACAATAAGGAACTGTGTTGCAATATTTCTTAAGACACATATCTATCTGTGTTTCTCTGCACATGCAATATTTGTATAGAATAGGAAGAAACATACATTTACCTATGGGGAGTTTGAGTTTCTTTCGAAGGGAGATTCGTCGGGAACGGGAGCGGGAACGCCGGTCTGTGGTGGTCCCAGAGTGTGCAGTGGTGCACTCGGATGTGTCCTGCTCAGACTGACTACTGGTATCACTCGCTGCACTCTGTGACTTGAACATCTTCCGCCAGAAGTCCTTGCGTCCCAGAACAGCCCCTTGGATTTGCTCATCACTCGAAGAAAGGGGATGCAGAGTGTGAACTGCATTTCAGTGAAGTTTGGATGCTCAGGGAAATGAGGCCTCCCTCCCGCAGCCCCCTCCTAACCTCTCTATTATTTGAGGTTGTTTCACTTTGAATTCCAAACATACTTTTCTCAGTGGGACATAATCAAGTTTGACAACATGCTCAGTATTGTTCAAGGCACAAAATAACCATCTTTTCTACCCTAAGGAGCTTGTCCACAGAACAGTCCATTCCAATTTTTAGTTCCTACATGTGAAAAAGAAATCATCTTCTTTAGGTCAAAATGACCTATGTTGATAGGACTACATTGCTGTTTTCTACAAGCGTGTGTACTGGAGAGCTTTTGAACATCACGGTAGCCATTTCTGAAGATGCTGGAGTCACAGTTCTCATTAATGTATTGGAATGGGGACAGCAAATCTGCTATACACTTAAGATCTCCCATGGCTGTGGCAGGGCTCAGAGCAGAGCAGCTTGCTGCAGTTCTGCAGAGCAATAAAGGGCTTTGTGTTATCCTTGCAGTCTCAGCAACAGTGAGACTTTGCAGGCTCAGTTAATGCAGAAGAATACCTAATACAGAGCTCTGGGCCCTTGTGCAAGCAAGGTCTTCAAGCAGTGTATCTCAAAGCACTTTAACAAGACAGAGGACTATTCAGAGGCCTGGAGAAGTTAAATGACTTGTCCAAAGTTACTTAGAGACTAGTCACCACTTATGAAATCTTCTAAAATTCTTAAGAGTATTGATTAAATTTACTTCAATATTAAATGGCAGAATTCTTTGGACAACAGAGACTTCAAACGTGCGATGCCTAACAGCAGGTTGATTTGCTCATTAAGAAAACTGGTAAAGAACCTCTGCTGATAAGGGAAATGCAACAGTCTTTGGAGACTACATGCCCAAGATAGGTCAGGAATGGGCTGGCTGTTGTGAGGCAGTAAAGGATTAATGACCCTTAGCAACAACTTGGAAGCTGAAAATTAATAGAATCATTCCCCAGAAGTACAAACAAAGCATGGAGAACATCTCTGATGACATCTCTGAGGAATTAACACTATTTGTGGCTATGGTAGTATGTGGTATTGACAAATCTATTGCACTGTCTTTTGAAAATCTCTGGTAGTTCCCCATCAAAATCAGGGTGGGTCCTGCTGGCAGCATTGTTAATAGGCATTATCCGGATGTTATCAGCAGCTCCTGAACAGACAGTCAATGCATTTATTGTACCATCCAAAGAGATAAGTCCTTGCTTTCCTGCCCGTTTGTACTAATCCTAGAAGAAAGCTGCTGGCAATAACACATGAAAAAAAATTCATTATTTACTTACTGTTCTGGAGTCTGCATTGGGCGGCTCGAGACGTAACTACGGCATTCATCAGGGGCAGCTGATGCCTGGCCTTTGTCAATGATGACACTTCCCACCTCAGACCTATACAGACAATATAAATCATCAGCTAAAGCAAATGGATGGCCCATCTCATGGTCATCACACAGCTACAAGACATGGAAACCAGTGCTGCTGAGCAACAAAGCACCCTTAGAGTTGTACCCCCTCTTTGAGAACTTACTGTCTCTATACATATAATTCATGAAAAAGGCAGCAGCGCTTAGAAGCAAAGCCAAGGTGTTTAGGAGTTTTTCAACTTTCTTAATCCTTCCCAACATTTTAATATGACAAGTCTCAAAGCACCAGAGAAAATGTATCTTTGATAAAGAAGCATGTCAGGATTAGATTTCTTCTGGGACTTGTTTTGCATACGTGAGTTTACTTGTCAGATAAACAACATTAAGGATGTGATGCGTGTTTCGGGACTGACACTATGCTTCTTACTTCTCTTAACCTTTCTTTCTCCCAGTGTTTCCTTGTACATGAGGAATAACACTTTTTGCTGCAAATCTATTATTGTCTCAGTTCATTAAAATTTAAAGGAGACTGCTGCCACAATACGATTCTGTACATCAGGAACTGAATATGCTATCAAGAAAAAACACACAAACCTTTCTACATTCATGTTCAATTCATGTAGTCATATAGCCATATGCAAGTCAGTCATTTGCCTTCTCCCTCCTAGACACCGACCTTTTGCTCCCAGAAGGTTTTGGCTCTTGCTCCGATTCCTCTGTTTTTTTCCCTGGTATTAGCTTTTCAGCACTGTCTAAGAGGGCGCTGAGTGCCACTCTGCGAAATACGTTCCCATGAGCCTCCTTGATAAACTGGACCAGCTGTCGGATATCGCAGTACAAGCCCTGAGTAGCAAGACATCATGAAAATGAAAGAATTCAGTCTGTTGTTTGTGAAGAAGCAGTGAGAATCAACAGTTTCTAAGGTACTTCAGAGCAGGCCATTACTTCCTTTGGCTGTTGTGTGATATACTCTCTATGTACAGGGTTTGGGTTTTCTGGCTGGGATCAAAATGTGGAAACTCCATTTAGTGCACTCAGAAGAAGCAGACAATGAGGAGCATTACTGTTATGGAACATGCTCTGTAATGGACTACAGCAGATGTAGAGGTATCAGAGGCTAAAACAGCTGAAAGATGAGGGAGCTGCAAAGATGACTTAAAGCCTATTTTATTCCTTTCATCTAGCCCATAATCTTAAAAGGCATGAAAAAGCTGGGGGTGGTGGAGGGGAGGGGAGTAGAGTGCAAAAAATTGCATGTTTTGTTTCAAAACCAGGGGGTGTCTTGGGATTTTTCTTAATTATTTTAGAGCCTTACATCACGGGAAGAGAGAGGAATGACTCACTCATTCCCCAGCCTACTCCTACACTCAAGGCTCTTTTTAGTGCTGAACATTCATACACATCTGATATGACAAACCACCTCTATATCTGAGGGCAAGGGGATGGAGGGAACAATTTTACCAGACCTGATTTATGATCTGTGAACTTTTCTGAAAGATCTTGCATTATTCCAAATTTCCCCGCCTTCAACAAAAAAAACCCAAACAGACAAATAATTGGATCTGTATACTGATTAAGGCTTTTTTTTTCATAAGATATTGAAACACAAGATTGACATTAAAGAGTGATCCAACACCAGGAAATCCTCATGTATACTCTGTATACCATGTCCTCCATACAGGCACAATTAATGGTGCTCCACTTCAAGATAAGTTTCACCTTACACATTAAGGAAAATTGAGTCCAGAAAGACATATAGTTGACACGGAAAATTTATACTTCGTGATCCTAATCTAGATCCACAATGGTGCGTGTTTTTCTGTATCCCAACACTTAATCACTGCTGAGAAACATTCCAAAGAAGGAATATCTATAAGAACAAGAGGACTTTGGCATAGGCAGACAACTCTGCTGGTTTAAGAGGTTACTGTGTTTTTCTTCTCCCTCTCCCTTCCCCTCACAGAGAATTACTGTCCCTTTAACTGGACTTCAGTTCCTCTGCAGCTCTGCCATAAGGATGGAGCACAAGAGCGCTTCTTGGTTGCTTCCATGACAAATCCTAATTTCTGATAATAAAGGAGGTGGTTTGAAATTAGCTGCTAGATTCTGCACCAATTTGGAAGAAGAGAGCTCATGTCATCCATTCTACTGACTGCTCTGGGGAAACAGCACATCGGCAGCAACGAGCAGCATCTTACTTTCCTCCAGGTGTTGGTAAATGGAATGTTTGTCTAACCCTTGGGAAGGCCTACCAAACTGCAGTTCAGTAACTCACATACTCTGTCACAGGTGGGCCATGTCCTTAACCAACTAAACTGGCTTTAACTTTGCTGAAAGTTGATTCATGCTGGCTGTAGTCTTGTTCATCAATCCCTTGCTGCAGACTAAACTACTAATCCATTTGGGAAAAAAACCCCAACAACAAACCACCAAAAAAAATGCAGAAGCTGCTTGAACAGAGAGGAAAATGCAATTCAGAGTCAACAACTTTTACCCTGAATAACTCCCCTGGTTCCAAGGCAGGCATGCAAGGAGGGTATCAAATTTATATCATGTTTTAACTGTGACTGTATAGCTTGCTAAACCCAAGGGATTTGGCTAAACCAAATTAATTCTTCACTGTAAAGTCTCACTGGTGACACTCAAGTGAAAAAGTAACTTTGTTAACATGAAATCAAGTGCTTACCAGGTTTTCCGGGCTGTGCAGCTCATGTGTAGTGGAAGCACAGCGAGTGATCAATGACTTGAACATGGCACTCACAATAATCCCTTCTACACTCTGGGCTGTAGACTTGTTGTCAACTGTGGTAAAGTTATTCCCAAATCCAGCTTTGTCTGTAAAATTCAAGTAGAAGAAAACCCCCTTGTTAGGAACAGTTTAAAAAGATGGCTTAAAGACATGTGTAAAGGGATTCAGATATGTAAGACAATGGCAAGTCCCCACCTAATAGCTTATGCTCAGTTCTTGCAATCCTAAACCAACACAAATAAAGCAGAAGGGAAGGGTAAAATAAATGAGAAGGATGAAATCTTCCCAGAAATAGTTGTAGTACGAAAAAGGATTGTAAAGATCAGGACCATTCTGGCCTCCTTTTATACATATCTCTCATTTAGAGCTGTACAGAATAAGGCATAACATTTGAACAATATCTCCAGCTTTTCTATTTACTGTTCTAAAGGACCACAAATGCTTGATTAAACTGCAAAGTGACAACACCCATGGAAAGAAAAGAAAATCTGAACTATAGGAATGCTGTTCTTGCAAGGTGCATAAGAAGACCAAGCTCTTAGAGAGTCAAAAAAGAATTACATTTATATGAATAAAAAGAAGTATCCCAGTTTCATTAGGTGACAGGAAAGACTTTCAAAAGCTGTATGAGCTGTCATGTTTCAAAGCATAAGCCAGTCAATAATTGACGAATACCTGGGGAAACTTCCTACGGGCATATTCTTCACAAAATCCTGTGATATAGTATTTTTGATGCTTTTTCTGAAATGCCTGGGATCAGAGGTAGGCTAATATAGTCAGACTCTCCAAGTGCTTCAGAGGAACTAGTCCTGCTCTGTACACAGTCATTGTTAACTGTTGTTGCATGCAGTGACCAAGCATAATCGTTTGGTAATTCTAATAGCACCTGGAATAATTTTCCTAACTTAAAAAAAGAAAACATAAATGCCTACACAGACACACATGCACACATGCTTGCAACTGCAGGCATGCGCATCTGCGTGTTCATGTTCTTGTTCATTCAATCTGGTCTTGCTATTTACTGCCTCACTGGAGGCACCACAGAAGATTTTAATGCTCAATTATATCTCCATTCAGAATAAACCCTGGATTAAACAGGCCATTCCAGCTGGCGCCTGGTCATGTCATGAAGCAGAAAACTTCCTGCCTGAGGCAGAGTTGAATGAAAACATTTTCGTTGAAGAGCCATGAACAACAGGTAGGATGAATCAAAAGAGAGACCTTCAATTTTAGGTGCACTGGGTGATACAAGATTGCTAGATGAGTCAAATCAGAAGAGATTCAACTTCCCTGACCCACACTGGCTGAGGATATGCTCTGTGTAATTTGAGTATATTAATTCACAGTTGGTTTTTTTTTTCTTTTTTTAAAGGAAAATGAAAGAGCGTGGCTTCTTTCCGATGGTATAGTTTAGGAATATTCATGTGAGAATTTCTGATGCCGTCTATACTTACTGTCAGTGACTGGCTCCATGCAGAAACCCAGTAAAGCATGTAGGAAATCCACCACATTATTGAGAGAATCCCTGTTCACATAATCCCTCATGGTCTGCCGGAACTGCATCTTATCCAGTTTGTACAGCTTTGTGAGGCAGTTCTGAGCCTGCAATGATATCCACCAAATCACATCACATCAAAGTACATGTTCAAGTTTTGCTAACAGGAACAGAGTATTTTTTGCTCATGCTTAGCCAGTGCTCTGCTGTGCTGTCTAAAGCAACCTCCCCTAGGAGTCAGAAGGTTCGGGTCCTCTAACATTATACAGGTTCACCTCTGAAGCCAACAAGAAATTCAGCACAAGGAGACAGTGCACTAGTATGGGTGCCACTGTTTGGAGGTGGCGGTGAAGTCACTGCCAGCCATGTCTCAAGGTTTGTCCTCCTCGCCCCAAGCCCAAGGTAAAATCTCACTGAATATGAATGAAGTAGCAACGTACCACTTCAGTCAAGGCTTACTGCCTTGGTGAAACAGGTTCTTAGCCTCAGGCATCTGATTTTCAGCCTCTGGCTCAGATCCAACCCATCTGATGCACCTACACCCAGTGACCAGTTTATATCATGCAAAACATTAGAGTTTTATTTAAAAGCTATTAATTGTCAACTTCTTATCATAAAAGTATCCACCCTATCAGGACCCCATGCAAAGAGAATCTGAAATATCAGCTCTATGGGAAACATGAACTCCTCTGCTACCTACAATAGGGTGCTTAATTTTCCAGTAAACTCAGACATGATTGTCCATGCAGTCAACACAGATGGTGCATGCAAAGCAGTTTGGCCAGACAAATGCACAGGAAATGCAGCAAACTTTGACACGTAGGAAAATCTCTTACTGTAAAAACCTCAGTTCAATGAGTCTGATAAGGACCTTGGCTCCAAGAGACCTACTCATTTATGCTTAATGTTATGTATAGGCCTAAATGTTTTGCTGGCTCAGCTACAACACAACATAAAAGCCTAACTCACAGTTTTGATGAATATGGCGTATGTTCAACCACTGCTGTGTGCAGAACCCTTCCACTGTTACCACTGAGACTCTCTTACCCCATCTTGTCCCACTGTGTCCCCAACAAATGTTACTGCTGCAGCCTCCTCAGTACCCAGAAGTTTAGCTAACAGAAGAATGCTGCATGATACAGAGGCAGCCAAACCATCTCTGAGCCATGTAGCTCAGATTGCAGAACCAAATCATAGCTCTGTTGGCATGGCTCAGGCTAACCAAAGCACCTGGCTCCCACCCACGCTGAGGATGGGCACAGTGTAAATACTCATTACAGTCATCAGAAATGCTCCCTGCTGCAAACACAGGTGAGGAGGGGGCATGTGCTGGAGACAGCCTTTGAAAGGGTCCCATTTGACAGGGCATTGGACTAATCTCAGGAGGTCAAACTCTTCCAGGTGAAATCAGGTGTCTGGTCTACATCCTGGGCACTTTCCACTGCTTCAACTTGGTCAGAACCAAAAAATGTAAGCTATCAACGGTGACCATCCACCCTGCCCTTCGACAGGGCATGAGTCTTCTGCTTCCTTGCAGCACACTAAAATGCCTGCAAGTACAGTGCACTCCAACTATCAGGAGCCAAGGGAGCAGCCCAGCAGCAACCAGTCATAACCACCATTAGGAAAGGTGGACATAACCTTGGACTTCTGGATTCAGATATGCAACCCAAGATAGCTGCATCTCTTGTAAACAGCATACTCTGTTGGGGTACCAACAAGGTGAAAAATTACTTACACCAGCTCACACAGGGGAATTGCTCCCATATATTTGTCCCTTCCCAGACAACTTATCCATTGGGGTGGTCAGAAGCACCCTGAGCCTCAGGTGTGCTCTTAGCAAGCCCCAGGGCTGGAAGGTAACACCATAGCTGAAAATCTGCTACAGCTGGGCTGCAACACAGTCTGTGAGCTGGGGCAAAGAGCAACACATTTACTGTCAA
The DNA here is from genome assembly GCF_023638135.1 of Falco biarmicus. Classification (NCBI taxonomy): domain Eukaryota; kingdom Metazoa; phylum Chordata; class Aves; order Falconiformes; family Falconidae; genus Falco; species Falco biarmicus. Next base: position 12,144,266 of record NC_079295.1, read on the forward strand.
TACAGAAAAAGCTACAGAGGGGGCAGACAGCAATCTCAGCAGCACATGTCGAAAGTACAAAGGAGACGCTTTAATGAGCTTTAATTCTCTTACATTCTCCCGGAATACCTGGTGTCTCAGGCGATCTCCAGAGAGCCCTCGGTGTCCTTCTCCACAACCATAGGCACAACCCAGGGACTTAACAATTTTGATCAGCATTGTGAGTGCCAGCCTATGGGTGCTGACAGATGGGCCTTCATCCTGAGGGTCACAGAGGGGAAGATGGTGTGAAACCCCGGCACAACTACTGGCGTTCTGTTAGCATTGTACTTTTAACAAATTGTTGTCCATTTATCCTCTCAGACACTCCATTACTGATGAGTTACTCTTGAAATGTTACCTCCAATTATTTTTCAAGTTTAGGGACCAGCCCCTTCCCTTTCAGCTCACCTAAAAAAGTCATGCTATAAATGCAAAGCCCCCTACATGCTACTATGAATACCATTCAGCACTTCAAAAATTTCTGCCTGAAAAACCAAGAGCTGACTTGCTTGAGCAGAAAAACAAGCATCTTTTAAGAATGTCTTACGTATTATGCTAGTATGAATAGCAACTTTGGAGATCAGCAACAGCATCTCTTGGCCAGTTCTCATAGCAATACTGAAAAATTTATGATTTCTGGTGATCAAAGAAAAGAAACTGTGCTCACACACTGGATTCTGTTTTTTCTTGTAAGTTATGAATAATGAACCTGAAAAGAATCATTGTGATTGAGGTTTCAGGCACTTTGACAAGATATTCAAAATGTCGATGCAAGGCTCACAAACTCTGCTTTTGGCAGTTGCTTTGTTGGAGTAGTTACAGTGCTTGAATTCCCAATCATGTTTCCTCAGTGGAACTCCAAAGTACCAGAGCAAAACAAATTAATTCGTCATTGTGGTGAAAAAAAAGAGAAAACAGAAGGACAGTTGCACACACATGCATACTCAATCTTAACAGATCTTACAGTACATTCAGAAATTGTATAAAGGGAAGCAAGACAAACCTTTTCTTGGTTCTTGTCATTCTTCTCATATGGCCCTCCTCCTCCTCCACCACCACCTCCTTCACTTCCACCTCCACCTCCTCCACCACTTCCACCACCTCCTTCTTCTCCATCTCCAGCTCCACTAACTGGAGGAGGCCCAAATCCACAAGCTGAACTACTAGAAGCAGCCCCTTTGAGCTGGAAAGATCCTTCACTTGGTCTCTTTTCAGGGGCCTCATTTTCTTTGTTCTCACTCTTCCGCCGAGCCTTCTCTACACAGGGCACCACACCAAGCTGAAGTAAGCACTCCACAATGTTCAGTGCCACATCGCAAATCCGGGAACTGATGTCATGGTTCAGGACCAAGTAAACAGCCTTCAGGACCACCTGGGAGATTCAAACATTGTATTTAAAGTCAGACTTATTTTCTCTCCTAAAACTATTTAGTGCCTGGAAATTCTAGTCAAAGACCAGAGACTCATCATAGCAGGCACAGTACAAACTCAGAATGAAGTACACACAACCCTCAGCCCCAAGAGCCTACAATCTAAGTATAAGACAGGAAACCACAGGCCGGGCACAGTCAGGCAGAAAAGGAAACCATGAGATGACATCTGTGAGCCTGAGAGCTCTGCTTCAGCACACCAGGACCTGCCAAGTCATTAAGGGGAATGCAGAAAAGGTGAGTTTTAAGGTGCCACTACGAAGGTGCTATTCAGCTTTATTCTATTTTATAGGGAACTTGGTGCATGCCCCAGGAACACAGCCATTACATAGTATCGCTTCCGATTGGATGTGTGCATTCCACATGCACATGCGCTTCTTGCAAGGAGTAATAGGAGTTGCAGTATCTCAGAGAAGACTTTTATGATATGCACAAATGTATCTGACTGACCTTTACGCACTGCTGAGAGAAGTCATATAAAGAGGTGGAGGAAAAGCCCATCAAACCCCTGATCTCAATGGTACAGCTATATTGACAGAAGAGGGACCTGGCTTTCCTCATTCCTTGCCAATTACCGAGAGATCCAGCATGCCGTTCTTGTGGACAAAGTTGTTGGTTCCATCAATGTGATCCGTATCCTCCAAGCAACTGTAATTGATGCAGGAGTCTGTCAGGCTCCGCGGGAGGTTGGCACATGCGAGCGGCTCATGGGGCATCTCAGGGATGGGCACCTGGTTGCAAAGCTTCCTCATGTGCTCACTGAAGAAGTCAGCGTAGCCCACATTGAATGAGGCCAGGGTAGTGTTGAAGGTTGCCACAGTGATGGTAGAGATCTGGGACCGCACTGCAGGGAGGGAAATGGCTTCCTGTAAATTTCCATCTCTAGAGTTATGAAATGGAAAACTGAGACTGCACTTGTTTACAAGAAGGGAGCTGCTCTTAATGCAGTTTGTAATGACGAAAGACAATACAGGTTTGTAATTCCTATGATGGGTACAGGGATGAAAGTATAGATTCATTTCTTCCTTTAAGCCAGTGTAAATTAGAACTATCCCAAGCTTGCTGTAGCAGTACAGTTCCATGGCAGTTTAAGCTGATCTCAGTCAACTGGGCAGCTAAGTAGATCAGGGAGCTCAGCCAGCCTAAAGCTAATCCAAGAGGGGGATTAGATTTTGGCTAGCTTTGCTCCCTGTATTGGTCCAGTGCCTGGTCTTAAAAGCAGTACAGACCCTGCAAGGGAAAAAAGGAAGGACACTGCAGCTGGATGCAGGACGGAGCATAGGGTAACAGCAGCACCAATTTGGAAGAGCTTTCTAAGTCACACCAGTTTGAAATATTTCATCACGCCAGTTGAAAAGAATGGAGCAGTGTGTTCCTAATAGTACTTGTGACAGTCTAAACCATCTCCAAAATGCAAAACTAACTGGTGAGAAAGGCAATGTTGTGTCTAAGTCCACAATGCTCAAAGGACCTCATGACATAGCCAAGCTTAACTTTAAATTGGTTAGCTCAGGTAGTGGCAGAATTTTGGCCACACAGGCCAATTTTTGTCAAGGATTCACCATTGTTGTACAACTCATGCTGAACACTCTCTGTCTCTGTCGCTCTCCCTGATAATCCTTAACCTACTCACGCCCTCCCGGAGCTTGGTCAGCGGAGGTCCTCTACCCGGGTGCACTCCTACAGCTGTGCTCACTGTGCCACCCAGTACTGGCTGAGAGCAGGGCACGGTCAGCAGCCTGGCATCTGGGTGGCTGCGTGTTCCCACTGGAGCTCTGTCTGGGCAGCTGCATCAGTTGTGGTGGGTGCAGAGCTTAGAGAGGCCGTGGCTTTCTGATGGGTGGATATCATTGCTCCCATCGAGCTGACATGGCTTTAGAACCTGCCCTGCCGCACAAACCGCTGCACCAGGCTCTGTTTGCCTGCCCTGTTGGCAGTGCAGCTGGTCACTAGCACTGCCCAAGGGCTTCTTTTCTACATGTGGGGGGCTTGGCCGCCATTGCTCCTGGCCCTACCCAAGTCCCTTCAGCTGCTGTTCTATGAACTGTGGGCTCCAGGTGGGTCTGTCAGCTCCCCCGAGGTTACCCCGGGTTGGGAAACCCTGCTGTGCACCACACTGGAGCACTCTGCTGCCCACCCTGCCAGCACCGGAGCCACTCACCTCAGCATAAAGTAATATTTCCTGTGTGGAATCTGTATTTCATTATCACTGATAGAGCTGACTGCTGGATGGGACACACAGAGACAGGGAAGGAGGACTAAGGACTCTTCATTTATATCAATACATGCCTGCAGCATGTGCCCATGACTCCTCTTGAGCAGCTACCTAGGACACAACTACTTTTTCATCTCTGCTTTTCAGTGTGTCAGCAAGAAGAAATTAGTTCATTAGCAAATGTCTCCTGGCCAGGGAAAGTAGACAACAAGACAGGAAAATATGAATGACCGGTATACTTGGATATAGTTGGTCCCACAACAACAACAAAAAAGAATACCTAATATTTGTACTTATTCTGTAACTCCAGAATGGTTTATTCAAAGTCATAGGCTACTAATGACTTGTCCTATTGTTCATATAGTTGCTGCACAATTGTACCTGGGGTACAACTAGAAAAAAAAGCATTGCATATGGCTCTCTTTTAGAAAATATTTGGCTAGGAAGCTCGTGTAGTGACTGGGATTACTGTCCTATAGAATGAGTGCAGGTCAAGAAGACAGACTCCATAAAATCGATCCAGAAGGAGAGCTTTGCCCTGGAGACACAGAGCAGAGATGAAGGAGATGCACCCATGCTGGATTAGAGCTGACGCAAATCCATGCCCTCTCAGACTATTCAGATTTGTTGTGCTAAAATAGCATGGATCTTTGAGAGCTCAAAAGCTACAGCAGGTATCACATGAGTGCATCTGTAGCCTCCTAGGTATGCTGCCTGACAGCTTGTGCAGAGACAGACTGTGCTCTGCTCCGTGGGGTGCATGATATCCTGTTCCCTCAGCAAGGTTTAAGGTTGCACTTGCCACAAGTGAGGCCCAATCTCTATGACCAGGTTTTGCCAGTAGCGCTACACATGAAGGAGAAAATAAAATCGCTGTTTAGGCAGTAGGAGCAGTGCCAGCAAAGTGCCCTGGTGCAGACAGCTCTGCTGACAGAGAAGAGCTTTCATCTGCTGGGCTAACATTGTTTGGCAAAGGTGGTGTTGCCTAGCTAACAGAAAGACTCTTCCTTCTGGAGCAGACTTCATCCCACCAGGGGTTCTTCCATCTCTCCCATCATGGTCACACTGGTATTGCTATTTCTGCAGGGGCCTCCAAGACAGATGGGCCCCAGGGACACTTTGAGCAGATTTCAAAGCCAGGCTTCTATTTGGAACCAGGAGAATTAAGAAAAAACTGTGATTCTCAGCACAATCCAGCAGCAGTGAAATGAGAAGGGACATTAAACACCACAAGATTCCCCATGAAACCACAAGGTAGCAATACTAAAGTTCTGCCCAAACGTCTGTGATGTGTTGTGGTAAGCCAAAAAAACCCCACCAAAACCTGCCTTTTCCCTGTTGATGACTGCCAATTTTTTTGATAAACTGCACCAGATAAACATGAAAGTTTACAAGATATTTCTACACTGAACAAAAAAAAAAACCCTTAAGAGAGGTAGGACAAAAATAAATAAATAAATAAAATAGTCATATACTCATACATAGAAACAGCAACACTTCCTCAGTTTCTTGGAGTTGGGATTTCAGTAAAAATTTTCTTTCCTGATGTGTTAAATTTACCTTCTTTGACTGTGTTCTCCCCATGGCTGTTTGAGTGGTCCGGCAGATCAGAAACCAGCGTGTGGTGAGAGTGTGAATGCCTGGCGCTCAGGCTCTCCATCTCCGTCGCTGTGTCAGAGCTCCCCCGTCTGGTAAACTTCCCTAGGGTGAAGGCAAGACGCGGATGTTTAGTTTACTCCTCTGACAGGTGCTGGGAGGCAGGAGACAAGTAGCTGAGGTTAGAAATTGAAGGATTGGAATCCACAAAAGTCAAGGCCTTCCAGGATCCTATGAAGCAGAACCAAATATTATAGTGGGATACCTCGCAGGAGTTCACTGACATGAAGATTGAACATACAAACTCTCTGCAAGGCTCTTCCCCTCAGCACATTGTCACCCTCCAGGAAAATAAGATTGGTCAGCACTGAAAGACTCCAACCTTTGGGGAAGGTTATAGGAATTTGGTTTCTTCTCCCCTTGTCCAAAAGGAATATATATATTAGGTTCAGGAGTGCCAAGGCAAAGGAAATTCTCCCAGAATACAATAAAATACAAATCAAAAGAACCTACTGAAAGAGGGGGACTGTCTCTGAAGTAGGCAAGACCTGTTGACCATCAGATCTGAAATACATGATTTCACTGAGATATCAGAAAGAATGAACAAAAGGTTAAGCCAAGATAGGAATCTGAAGCCACTGAGATCAAAATTTAACTAACTTCTTCAGCTATGGAAGATATGGAAAGGAGGATTTGGATACTATGTTTGTTATTCCTGTACAAATCTGTAGATGTTTGTATATTAACCACTGACAAAACACATACGAGTCTTTAAGAATTCACTTGGTTGAGCTCATCGTGCCAAAGAGGGACATGTTTACAATGGAGAGTTTACCTAAATGATGCTATCTAAGCCAATGAAAAAGAGGAGGTGTGGCATGGCCTTAGGCAATCACTTTGCTGCCTATCATCTCCAAGAAAGGGTGCCAGGATGAAAATCTATGACATTAGGAGTAAGTTTGTGAAACAGAAATAATGCCTAGACACTGTTCGACAAATCTGGATGCTTAAAGGAGCCAATATTTAGATGTAAACACTGTATCTTTGCAATATCAAGACAGTATAAGCCTCATTATCTGAGGCAATACCCTGTTTATATTGTACCCAACATTTACTTGCGGAAGACACTGAATATTTTTTGCCATACTCCTAATTACTATATTGCTGCTTCTCCAGAGATTTCTCTTTAAAAGGGGATACAACCGTTCCTTGGATCTATTTTAAGCTGCAGTTGTGCAATGCTTGCTGTCACTCAGGAAAATTGTATTCAAGTGGTACAGACATCACTACAGGTTGCTACAGTAGCTGTTATTCCAGTAAAGCTGATAGTTTTCAGAGAAAAGTGAGCTATAGCACAAGTCATTCAAGATTTGCTGTCAGCACAGTTGCCACTTCTACAGACGGGTATATAAAGCTGCAGAGCCAAGGACATAAGGTGGCAATAGGATGGATGAAGAAATAAAGAGCTTCTGTTCTCTGAATGCTCAGGACAGGAATGACACAGAACCTGGGGCAGAGATAACATCATCTCACCTAATATGGTGGTTTGCCATCCTCCTCTCTCAATGCCACGCCGGTCGTCTCCAATTCCAGAGAAACTGCCAAAGGAGAAAGTGCTGCGAGTGGGTGAGACATCCAAATGATCCTCATGAAGAAGGAAGGGTACCCCCATCCTTCGCTGACGCTTCTTCCCAGTATGGTGGAAAGGAATTGACCCTTTGCGCTCACGCTCCCTGTCCTCTTTGCGGCTCTTAAACTGCAGGAGGAAGAGGAGCAGATATGAGAGCAGGTAGAGGCTTTGAGGCATAGCAAACTACCATCTGAGGGAAAAAGGTAACACAGATGTGTGGCTGAAGTATAACCCTCCACTTTTTTATCTTGGCCATTTACCCTGACAGCAACTACCTGCACTCTGGGACCACATGAGAATTTAAAGGAACTCATCAGTCTTGCCCTAGACTGGGATGGATGCCCTTGTATAATTGTATGACATTCTCAGACCTTCTCTAGATTTACAGAATCCACAAAACTCTGTTAAGTATCTTGGGTGGCTGCAAAGCCAAAGCTTCATGAGGTAAAACCAGCAGAACTCATGGCATTAGCTGGAACTACATTGAGAACCAGCACTTAAAAATCAGCACTGTTTGAGTACCCTCCTCTCATGCAGTTTCAGCAGGACAGGTATTTGAATAAAGATTTCAGTATTGTGTTTGGAATGTGCATAAAATCCCCTATGTAATAATACATGGAATCACTTCCCATGAAAAGAGATGTCAATCTCACACATGGCATGAATATATAGTCCAAATAGACCTTCAGCTGCGACTTTGGAGGACATTGCGGTGCTCAATCATATGTAAATTAAACTACAGTTTTCTCACCTTTTTGAAGATGTTCATCCCCAGGTCTGTGGAGAGATCTGGAACTGCTGGTCTACGCAAATTGGTCAGTGAAACTTTGGAAAATGCCTCTGTGCTTAGTGATTTTTCTTCCTCATTACATTTCATTGTGAGATCCTGCAGCTCCCAAAAGAAGACAATAAGCACAAGGAGAAACAGAGGATAGTCAGCTTAAAAGAAAAGAGCTACTTCCAAGAGCTGTCACAGGAGCACTGTAGAGGAAAAGGATCTTCAACTCATTACACAAAACACTACTTACACATTTAAAGAATACCAAAGGAACAAACAAACAAAATTTAGAAACTCCTAGAATTATTGACCTTGTCTAATATTTCTGTCACCATAGGAAAAAAGTACAGCACATTGTACCACCACAGAAAGCCTCAGGCATTGCAATCAGTATGATCTAGTGGCATGGAAGCCATGTTCTGCTCCACTCTGATTCTGATCACAGATACAACTCTGGGTAGCTGACAATCTTCTTGAGGCCTTGGTTTACATTTATAAGCAATCACAATGACTACCTTTTCTGAAGCGTTTTATTTAAGATCTAGTAGAATATGCCCTTAATAACATATACCTTTAAAAATGTGGTTTGGAACTGAACTGTAATAAGCAGCACTGTTCCTTCAACAGAGGTGATTTGTAAAAAAAAAATAAAATATTTACGCAGTAAAGAAACCCAAGACTTCTACATCAGGAAGTAGCCTTCACTTTTAATAACAGTGCTCCAAGGCCTGTCCATCACAGTTCATATTTGTGAAAGCCTCTGTAGATATAGCACAGAATGTCCGACAGCAAAAACCTTGAGACTAATTTACTCTAATTACAGTAGAGGGCGCTCTACCCCCCTACTGCACGGAGCAAAATGCATTACAGCTGTCTACCGTAAAGAAAGGCTTTGCTACAAAAGGTGGCATAAGCTCAGCTCCTGGCCATCTGTTCTCATTAAAGATCTGATGCCACTTTTCATGAGATGTTTGTGCAGCTGACCTGACCAAGTTCCCTCAGGATAATTTTCTCCTGCCTAAATATCAGCTTGTTTCCAATGGATATGCTCTTTTTCCTTGCTTGCCCGTCAGAAAGGTTCTGCTAAACAACTGGGTCATGTTAAAATACCTTTTTGCTTTCAATCCAGAGATAGCCATATACCAATGATAGATGAAGTGACTCCTATGGTATGGGAGGTTTAGATTCTGCCTAGCCAGACTGCATATTACAGAGAAAACCAGCTCTGCAATACATGTGTGCAGTTTTATGCAATGAAGGTCCAGCAGAAGCCAGTGACAGTCTTTGCAGCTGAAGTCCTATGCACCAGTTAGTTTGCAACTGAGGACCACACATTCTTCAGAGACCTTTCAGACTAAACAAAGATCACACTTGAGTTGTTCCTCTTACTCTTATCAACACAAGAATGAAGGAGACACACCACAGAAAGATTCCTCTTCACCATTATTCTCAGTCAAGGTATCTTTTAAACCATTTTGCATATATGGCTAAAGATTCAGGGGAGGAGTCACACACAAAATCCCCCAGACAGCAAATCAAGGTTCAGCCCTAGGTGCTCTCAACAGCAAGGCCAGCAAGCACTCCACATGGCTTGGTTTGGAGCTTTTCCAGCTCTCTGGCCTCTTCTGGCTGGAAAACATTGTATGAATTTTTATTTCAGATTCATTATCTTTGTCCGCTAGTTACAAAATCAGTGTTTTATTAGGTGGCTCACGTCCACCAAAAGGACAGAGTAAGGATCAGAGCCTACTGTGATACGAGCTATACAAACACACAGAAAGGCACGGTCCCAGTTCTGAAACCTGCTTAGGGTAGGTAACAAGCAAACAACACTAGAAAAGCAAATTACAGAATCACCTTAAATCTACTCTATTTTAAGGAATCAAGCAAGCATTCCTGTTGAAGAGTGATTAAAAATATGGCTATTCTGTGCTGTACACCATGTGGCAATTATAAGATGGATAAGAAAGCAAAATAGTTTGGGGGTTGCTTCTATAGATTTTGTTGTTTCTGTTGTCTTCCTTCTGCGTGACTGTATGGCTACTTGCTCATTAGTACTTCTCTCAGCTCTCAAGATATTACACTTGAGACTCTTGGCTTTATATTAGCATTGCAGCAAGCACTACAGCTGCATTGGTCTTATGCTTAATTTAAGCTTTGGCTCTTTGCCCCTGTGGTGCTAGTGCAAGACTGTAGAGGTTTGTGAGCCTCTGAAGGTTTCCGTTCCTAGACCTGTCCTTATACTGAATTCACTGCATACAGGTACAATGCAGGTTTCCTTTGTCACATGTTGCCAGGTCTGAAATATGTTTAGACTAAAGTAACTTTCTAGAGGAAGCTAATATTCATTTCATTAACACTCCATCCAGTACTGCTTTTCCTATGCCACAAGGAGTGCTGGCATGCTGCACTGAATCTTTTTCTACTTTGCTGTTCAGTTTACTAGGCAATACATGGAGGATGTTTCTCATGCTTTCTTGATCCCAACTGCTTTAGCCTAAGCTTATATTTGAAACATAATTTTAGGCACACAGAAACCAACAAAAAGTGTGAAAGTTTTGCTGAGGCTTAGGGAGATGGAGGAAGTGACCTTGATAAACTGCAGAACAATAGAAAGAATGTGGATTTACCAGAAAAATCAACTGGTCCCTGATGTGATTTGCAGGCAGCTGTTTTTGTCTTTAATCAGTTTTTGCCTGCCTTTTAAATCTATCCTGCTGAAACACAATGTGCTGATATTTTTGAGAAGTTACTGATCAACCTTTGAGCAGAAACTATGACATTGTGTTAGGAATTTAAGATCTAGACCGAAAAAGTAGGCTTTAAGCATATCCCTGTGTCAGATGAGCTTGTGAAGTCTCAGGATACAACCCCTCATGTTGACAGAAAAAAATGCCAAGTCTTAGCCCTCTGGAGGTGGCATTCTCTCCTCTGGCTAGCAGACAGCCCTGAGTGATGAGACTCTGAATTTAAGAACAGCAGTTAAGTCACTACAGTTGGCTGGCATGAAAGAGAGCCTAGGTGTCTCTGTGCATTGCACGAATTTCAGTCCTCAGCATTGTACAGAATGGCACGAGCTGAAACTTCTGCTGCATGGAAGACCATTTCACCTCCTCCATCACAGCTGTTCTGTGCAACAAATTGGAAACCTTTTAAAACAGGATTCCAATTTGATGAAGCACGGTAAAAATACACAGGAGTGACACAAAGGTTACCAAAAGCAATCAAACCTAGCCCTGGAGGGAAGAATGCCCTGGATGGAGTCCTCACATTAACAGCTAGAAAGTACCCAGTGGAATTGCCAAATGGTTTTAACAGAAACATGTTAGTCAAGAGGAACTGAGCAAAGGAATCTTCTGCAAGAGAAACAGCCTGGAAAAGCAAGAAATAGCCAAGGAGGGAAGTGTCTCAGAGTATATAGAAAAGAACCAGCACAATACTAGTGCAAACAGTGCCAATGGAAGGTAGCTCCATTCATGCTGCCACTCCACTGAGAACCACTGACTGCACTCCCGGTTGTGCTCGTAGCTGAACTTGCTAATGTGCAAAATAACGAGGTTGTTATGAGCAAGGGCAAAGGGACAGTTTACGCACGGAAACAGTGAACCACATCAACAGCAACATCTTCCAATTCTCCCTCCAGGAGATGATATTAAGGAGGATTTTCTGCACATGCACAGCAATCCTATAAAATCCCCATGCAAAGGTAGATTAAAACTAAACAGTAATGCATATCACCTGGCCTTTATGAAGATATGTCAAGCTTTTACAGGGATAAAACAGACAGCATTTTATAGAAATGACACAGAAGTATAATACAGTTTAAACAATACTGCTGCTGCTGAGCCCTTAAAACCACAAGTAATCACCAGCCCTCATAAAAATTGTAAGAATGGCTATACAATATGGAGATTTAAAAATAACTGTACTAATATTTACATTGTTTATGCTAGTCTTCTGACTTACGAGCATCTGGGCTGTATGGGAAAAAAGATATTTCACCCTTCTCCCTTGTAAAATGACAGGTCAAAAACTGCCAGAGGTCTACAATACTGAAAGCAAGGATTTTAAGAAAAAACACCAAAAATTCTGAGAGTTCCGACTCAAAAAAGACATTTGAAAGTAACATTAACAGAAGATAGAGCCTTTTACTTGAGGTGTGTCATAAAATTGGATTGCAAAAATAGAATCTGTATTAAATTTAGTTAGGCATTTTCATCAAGTCAGTAAATCAGAATTTGCTGTTAAAAGCCCACATGGCAGAAAAAGAGTGCACAACCTAAAAGTAGCACAAATCAACAAGCAGATTAACTGAAACCACAGCAGCATCCCCTTTTTATCCCTGGAACAACAGCGAGCTACCCAAAAGAAAAAACATTTCAGCTCTAACACAAAGATATTTACTGCACCAAGGTCAGGAGTCTGAAGTTTCTTTTTCAGCAAAACAGGGAGCAAGTCTTGACACCTATTACGGCAGTATGTCTATTGAGGTTGTGTTGGCAAATATAAAAGTTACACAATAAGAATAACAGCAGCAGAAAAGGTAACAACATGGAGGACTTTTGCTCACTGTCACTATTTGCAAAATCTACTCCAATATTTTAACCCAAGTGTTTGCCTTTCCTATTTATTTTAATAAATATTTAACCGAAGTGTTGCAATTCCTTTTCTCTCTTTTGAGGGGTTACACCAAAGGAGCTCAACCATAATGAAAAACCAGTCTTATTTCTTCTGACAGCCACATTAGTATACTCTCACATTAAAGACTAATGTTATCACAGTTCACCCTACAGTAACTATCTCAGATCAACCCTCAAGCTTTCAGCTCTGACTCTGCATCAGACTCTGCCTCAAAATCCCTCATCGTTCTCAAAGTCTCTTTCTGAATCAATGCACACACCTGACCTCTGAGCAGTCTAACCAACACCAAAGCTGTGCTTTTCACTAATTGTCCAGCCATCATTTCCCAGCATCACCACAACAGTTGCTGTTCTCTTATTGATGGTAACTGCTTACCTGAGTTTTGTGGGTATTCACCAGAGAGGGTGCAGCAGCCACCATGGAGCTGCTGCGAGGTCTTGGTAAAGGGGTGATCTCTGGCTCAGGTGGTTTCTCTGGCTTTTCCTGTAGCATATGCCTCAGCCTCTGCAGGTAGTACATCAGTGACCACTGTGTGCCCTCCTCAGACCAATGTGGCTGCAGCAGGCAGCGCAGCACTGCCACATCAAAGTATGTGGCATAGCGAGACCTCTGGCATGGTGGGATCACCAAGGACACCCTGTTCCAAAAATGAGTACAAATGTTAATCATCAGGCTCCTTAGCCCTTCTTAGATGCTCAGCTTTCTGAATAAAGAACCACTAGATGGTCTGTCAGGTTTGTATGTTCAACTGTTCTTAAAGGGCCACTCTTGATATCACAAAGTTTTCTTTGCTGGCTGGAAACCAGTTCTGTCGTAGCATACGTGCTGGTCCACTCCATAAGACCCAAGAGCGCTACTAAAGAGGCCTAAAATGTAGCCACTCATCAAGAGCTGTAAGCCATTCTCATTCTCCTGCCACCTGCAGAAATCACCAGGATGTGCACACAGCTGTGCCAGCTAGCGCTTGCAGGGATGTTTGACACTACCCTTTGGGACTAAGGCCCTGACTGAGGAAAGCATTACTGAAGACACGTAAGTGGCTATTTAGCTTTCAGCTCCCTAGAGGACATGCTTTCTTAAGCGCTTTCTTGGATAGGGTTGCTTTCTTAAACTATGGTCTGAAGATAAGCCTCCAGCACCTGTGCTGTCTGTTTCCAGCTGAACAAATTATTCAACCTTTGAGCATCTGCTGTTCAGATACTTGTAATAAATATTAAGGAATGGTTTACATTTGTACACATCAGGCCCTACCTAAGAAGGAGCAGGCAGGGCAGCTACACCAGTTAACCCTTTAAGTCAATTAAATTGATCCTTACACAAATAAAAGTTACTGTTATGGGCATCTTTGCCAAGGTGTGCCAGAGAAAAGGACCATTTTTAGCCTTCGTTATAATTTTCCTGCCTTTCAGATGGTGTCATTTCCTGATGGGCTTTAGTATGCAATTTCCTAAGTATTGTAGAAGTTTGTGCATGCAAAAGCAAGATGTCTTGTAGTAAGCTTCAGAAAGGAGACTTCAAAGATTTCAGATTTCAAAGGGATCATACCTGTTTTCAGAGCCAATCTTATTGCAATAAAAATGCTCCAAATTTTTTATTATTTATTTTTTCTACCTCATCGTTCCCAGCAGAGTTCAACTGGCCTGATCTACCCTCTGTATGACTAGTCACTAGCTGTTAGGAAACAAACTGTCAGAAAAGAAGCAGTGAAAGGGAGTCAGAGGAATGAGAAACACATGGCAAAAGCAGTGAAATGCTGGGGGTGGGGCAGGAACTCTGGAGAGCTGTCTGTTTTGGTTTTGCCTGCTGAAGTACATAATTTGAATGTTTCCACTCTGTGTTAAAAACACACCTCTGTGAACTGAATACTTCTGTTGATTTTTGAATTCTTTAAAAATCAACAGCACTTCCATGAATTGTATTCTCAGGCATTTGGGAAGCATCACAAGAATATTGGGTTGTTTGGTTGGTTTTTTTTTAAAAGCCATTAATATTATCAACTCTGTTAAACAACATGCAAACATCATTGGCAGGACAAACCCATCTCCAGCTGGGTTCCACCACATTCTGAACAGAGGTGTCCAAGGCCACAGCCCAGCAAAGCATTAAGGAACAAGCAGCAATACTGACCAGTGGAACCTCGGAACCTCTAAGTGAGATGCATGCTTGAAGTGCTTTGCTGGATTGCTGCCCACCACCACAAAGCTGCCCTGTGTGTCTAAGGTAGATATAGGACTGGCAAAGGAGAAAGATGTGTGCAGTGGACACTGACACCACTTGAAATTATGTGAACCTTGCTCCATATTACACGTTTGGAAACAGTGGGCAGGTGGCAAGGCTGGGCTTGGAACGTGTGCATCTAGAACTCAAACCTGCAGGAGCTGGTTTGCTGCCAGCCCCACAGGCCAATGTTGAAGAGACTTGGCAACTGCAGATCAGCCCGTCTGCGTCAGCATATGTCACTATATGGAATCTATAGATTCAAACCTTCTCCCCTAGTGCTGTGTTCAAGGTAAAAGTGTTACAAGTTTGATGACTTTAAAATGAGCTGTTATATGTAGAACTGAATTATGAAGGAGAAAACAATGATAAATGGAAATATGCTACAAAGTTTTCCTCCTAAACCTGATGCGAAGGCTGGTTTTGTCACGGTCAAGACTGTGTCACATAGATGCAACCTGTAAAAACCCATAAGGATAGACAGATACTCAGAGCATCCCAGCAAAGGAAATAAAGCCCATTAACTCAGTAGCAATTGTAAAGGATGTTGCACTGCTCTCTGGTCACTTTGCAGGACCCAGATCAGTGTTTGAGTCTACAAAGTCTTTCATGCTCCTCTGTACACATCATAGGCAAACCTGAGGCACAACACACCCTGGAGCAAGGCATGTTCTCCTCCTTATAAAATACTTGTCTCTGAAGTCCTTCCTGCAAAGTCTATCTCCCAGGCTGTGTGTTCAAGGCAGCAGCTAGATAAAGGGCTGTGGCTTTATTTGCTTCAGTGTTAAACTGTAGCATCCGTAAATGAAGAATTTCACTGAGTGGAGCAGGGATAATTAGCCAAGATCAGAGGAACAAGCCATTTGCTCAAGAAGTGTCTGAGGAACCAGAAATTAAACTCTGCACTTCATTTAGAAGGAAACCTAGTGTTCATATAATCGGCTCCTGGTTGCCTGTAACTGCAGGGAGAGTGGAAAGGCAGCCTTCCTTCAACCCCGGGCCAAGGACAAAGGAATACTGCGGCTGTTGGTAAGTAAACAACATTTGTTCCCCAGTTGTCTGTTGCTTGGCAACCAAAGCTCCCTGTACAGTTTTAACTGATCAATGAGTCCTGCAAATGAGAAGGCGTAATGATGCTCTCTTCAAAGCCTGTCTGAAGCTTCATCCCCATGGCAACCACCAGACCCAGCTTGATAAATTGATCACCTGATTCTGTCTTCTTAAAAGGCTGCTTATTTTTTTATGGCTGTGCACTCTCTGAGCAGTAGCATTCACACATTGAAAGGCAGTTCTGTCCCCAACTTCAGTTTTACTGGCTTACTTTAACATAAATAAGACCCAGAACTGACAACAAGCTTAATATAAAATCCCACGGGAAGCCTCCTGATGGGATCAGAGCCTTAGAGAATACCTTTGCCCTTTCCACCTGTGAAAGGGTGCACCAAACCCCTTTGTGATATATCAGAGCTGTTCCTAGATTATATTCAGAAACCCACTCCATCCCGCATCACTTCAGTCAGTGTAATGAAGCGATTTCTTAAAACACTGCAGTGTCTTGGATATGACATTTCCCAAAAGTGATAAGCAACAGGACCAAAATTTTCAGGAGGACTTTAAGTAACACCCCTAAATCCATAGAGATCTAAAAATATAGCTAGACTTCCCTCCCTCTCCACCCCCTGAAAACACTCATCAGCTTCATTTACCTGATGGCAATACCAAAGCCCAAATCTAGATTAAAAGTAGTTAATTTATCAGCGCCATGCTGGAAAAACATGGCCTGAGCTCTGCAAGGCAAGCTGGGAGAATGTTTGCATGGCTGCATTTCTTTGTTGATCTGTTCCTTTGGGCCAGCAGTCTAAAGAAAGCTAAGCAGCAGGGTACAGAGAAGGCATAATGAAGGCAATGGAGAGAGGTTTGCAGAAATCCTTTGCTAAAGGGAAAGAAAATTTGATCAGAAGGAAGCCAGAAAAGATACTGGTTGCCTGAGGCTGAATCCAGCTAAGGAGGGTAGAACCTGCAGGTTATTTGTTAGTACCTTTAATTATAAAAAGCCTACATATTAGAAAAGACCAAAGAAACTGTCCCAACAGGCCAGCTAGAGATTTCTCCAATGAAAGCGACATTAAATATCAAATGTCACTGTCTTGATTATCACCCAGAACTGGAATTTGTTGAATTAAGTGTTTGAAATAAACATCCAGTACCCTTGGCATGTATTGACAACAGCATATTCAGGATAAAGGACTTCTGTGACCTCCACTATTGAGTCACACTAAAGAAAGCCTAACTTTCTACTGAAGGGTTTGTACCTGGGATGCGCAGTACCTCTCTCCTGAGAGGTTTGGGAGGATACACTTCCATCCAAGGAATTTCCACGATGACATGTTGAAACAGTGGCTTTTGGAGGTACAGAATCTGGCTGGGTTGTCTCACAGACCACCTGTAGTCCCTTTGGATAGTTTTAATAAAAGGAAATAGGTATATAAACATATTTATCTCTCCCATGTTAATTTTCTTAATGCAATTTGTGCTTTGACATGACTATTACTCATACTGTAATACCATGGTAATACCATAGAGAAACCAATTAAGCCTGGGGCTTCTCAGTAC
Organism: Falco biarmicus; assembly: GCF_023638135.1. Taxonomy (NCBI): domain Eukaryota; kingdom Metazoa; phylum Chordata; class Aves; order Falconiformes; family Falconidae; genus Falco; species Falco biarmicus. The sequence continues at coordinate 12,161,407 of NC_079295.1, forward strand.
TAGGCATGGTAAATCCAAAGGGTAAGCCAGGGCTCTTGCCCAGGATAAACCATAAGATCAGTCTTCCATCTTATAAGATAGGATAAAGCCAAGGAGATCCTGACAACTATACTCAATACCCTTTGGTTCCACTGCAGAAAAGTTTGGGAGCTTTTGGAAGAACTGTGAAGAACTGTAATTTCTGGAGATGGAATTACTTTAGGGTGGTAACGGCAAGTGCCATTTCAATATTAATTTCCCCCCTCCCTCAGCTCCTTCTTCAAGCTTGTCTAACGTTAGCATACAACTTACCTCAGTATGTCCACTGTCCAGATTAGGGGATTCACAAGTCACACTCTGATTGTTGGTGGGAGAACTTCTCTTAGCTGAGGAAAGAAGGCAAAGGAGGACATTTCAGGAATCACCTCTAATATTAAAATGTATCACTGAAAGGATGAACCAGAAAACAAAAACAAACCCAAAGCAGCACCTGTCTGCTGCAGACTTCCTAGGCATTAGCCTCAGCCATAAAGAGAAAAATTTAAAAGAACTGCTTAAATTTTTCCACAATTCATTCAACTGTGTTGTCAACAACACCGTCTACTGAAAATCTGTATTTCTTTAAAATTAAATTTGAATATAGATTTTATCCTAAATCCATTTGGCATCAAATTGTGTTTTCCTGTGCATAGTAGTGCTTTTTGTTTTGGAGATCTTCCTCCTCCTATGTTCACATATATTCAACTCCTTTTCTAGGTTACATCTCTCAGAACGCATTGTGATTTACAATTTGACAAATGCCTTTATCACAGGAAACACACAGATGTCATGCAGAAAGTGTAATCAACAATACTGTAGAAGAACAAAGGCATCACAAAGACTAGGATGACAGTTCTTGAAATCCTGTCACATTGCAAGCTATTCAGATATGACTTAGTATTATACTGACTCCAAACAAAACATTGCAAAGCTTCTTCAGTATTTTTTTATTTTGTTGCTTGAAGGAAAATATAAGCAAATTTAACATTTTGTCCCAATTTGAGACAAAAATGCTAAGATAGCAAAATCTTCCTTGATAAAAAGAGCCTCATTCCAATTTCTATTTCCATTCTGCTGAAAATGTTTTCAAAACATAATAGTACTTTCATTTCCAACTTTACTCCTGAAGTTATTCTTTAGGGATTTTCTGACCACACCCCAGACCTATGGAAAAAATTCCAACAGTCAAGGAAATCTTAGGACTAATTCCTTTTATTAGTTTCAGGGGCAAAATCCTATTTTTTAATTCCAGAAGTTGAAGCAGAGGGAGGTAGAGCTAGATGTCAAAGATGGTTTTGAATCATTTGAAAGACTTGAATCTTTTCAATTCTGAACTGTCCTAGAGACCCACAAAGCCTTCAGAACAAAATAAGATATCCAGAATGGCTATTAATCAGAAAAATCTGATTTAGAGTACTACATTTTCACTACTGTGAAAATTACAGTTCTGTGCTTTTGAGAACAAGCAAGCAATGCTACAGTGATACACCCAGCACACTTTCAATTCACTGCCTTGCAGGAATTATGCAAAGCCATTGCCTAAAAACATAACAGCAAAACCTGTTTTTTAGAACTAGGCCAGACACAAAGGCTTGGAAGCCTAAGCACCCAGCTCCAGTCTCATTATGGCTGAAGTACAAAGGAAGAGCAATCCCTTCCAGTATGCAAAAGTGAAATTCACAACCTATGCCTTCTTTGGAGCCTCTTGAAACTACTTTGTTTAATTTCATAACATGGTGAAATTCAAGTTTTAGATAGGAGGAGAACCTACACTGCCAACTGAGTGTTCTTCACTGTTAATTTTTGTCCCATGCCAGTCTGGGCAAGCTTTCTCCACTGTGTCAGGCTGCTGCTAAATACTGCCTTTGCCCTTCTTAGGAGCTAGGGAAGATATGGTGAAAGAGAGATGTGAGGATGACAGGTAATTATAACTCCACTGAAGAGTTTCTCATTTCCTCTTTGTGATTTCTCTCTCATCTCCTATTTAATTGTTGACTCTGAAGGGAAACATCCTTAAACTAGTCTCAAAGGTTTGGCTAGTTCCTGCAGGATTAACATATTCCTTCAAATATGATGGCTACAGAACGTAAGGTAGCATCAGGCAAACAAAGGAAAAGTTTCCCAGCTCTCAGGAGCTACATTACCACAGCAAAGTCACAGACCTGTAACGATGTTCCTGATTGGTTTTACGAGGGCATTGAAAGCAGAAACTTCAGGTTGCCTGTGTTCCCACATAGGCTGCCAAATAACAAGGCCACTAGCCAACCGGAATGTAAGGTCAGACTCCTAGAAAGACAAACAGAGGTTGTATCACACAAGCTCACACAAAAGAACATTGTTTCCCATTTAAAGGACTGTCATTTCTGTGATGCACAGATCTTTCAAGAAATGAGTGATACCATGTTCAGTTCTGTGGTCAGTATATGCTAACTAAAGGGCCACTGATACTACCCAGCAGACATTTCAAGGACAGCTATTAAAATATAATGGGGAAATCTCAATACAAAAATATACAGGAAGCTTTTTCCAAATGACAATTCTATACTAGTTAATGAACCCCATTTTTTCCTAGGACATTAAGCTGTAAAATAAAAGGCCATTCCTGTGTCAGAAAGCATCCCTTCTGACCATATATAACCACTGCATATTTAGCATTCAATCTCAGCCTTAGGATTGACACTTCAAGATTTGAACTTCTTGCCCCAAAGGAATAAGAATACTAAATTTTAAAACATTACTTAGAAATTGAGGAAATACGAAATGTAACAAATTACTATGAAATAGCCATATATAATAATATTATTATTAGCACTATTAGTACCTGAGCTATGTCAATACATAGTCACTTACACTTGTGCCATCATCTTCTTACATATGCAAGTAGCTGAAATCACGTAAAGTAGTACACAAGTAAATCTTGGCAGCATCAAAGTGCAGGTATGCACTTACTTGACCTAAGGTCAGATCTGCATTAGGAGGCACTGATGTTGGTATAGTCCAGCTATCCCCAAAAGGCAAACAAACATGGTAATAGCAGTTTTTGCAGCATATTTATAGCTGCACCACAGTTCCCTGTTGGCACAGCTCCTCATGCCTCAGCAGTTGAACTTGATGATGCAGACAGAGCTGAAGGAATGGCAGGAGCTTACAGCTTGTACATCTCCAGCCTTTCTGTTCCCTATTCTTTATTAGTGCTGTCTTGTCATAATGAGCTCACAAGCTTTCTTATAAATGAAGCTTATTTTTAATTATTACTTTTACTAGGGAGCACCTTGCAATGCTTTTGGAAGCAGTAGCAGTAACATGTTGCATTTTTACTTTGCACTACTAGCTGTTGATGACATGCCACCACTTTTATCTACAGTTATTAAGTTACAGGATTACATGTATCCCACTCGCCCCTCAAAAGCCTCATCTAAAATCACATTGCTAAATACACAGATCCTCTCAGAAGTTAAGAATTCCATCATTTCGGTCTGCCTGTGCAAACATGTATCATCTTCCTTGAGCACATGAATTACTTTGGTTATCCAACCAGATAGTATTCTTCCCCTGAGACCTATACAACTGTAAAACACAGAGGGGACAATGCTAAATTAGTGAGCCAGTTACATGCCTCATTTACCGTACCTTTTTTGAGCTTTGCTTTGGTGACAGCAACATACCTGTTTTCGTAGGCTTTTCAACGTTCATCCCTACAGTATCTCAGAGATTTTCAAGGTTAACCTGAGATACTGTTATAAACCCCATCCAGTAAATGGGAAATTACATCCCAGAAAAACTAATATGAAAAAATTGGAAACTTAATCTCTAATAGCCAGGGTCTACCTCCAGTTCCATTTCCTTTACTCAAAGGGCAGCCCACATTTGTGTGCGTAGCAGTGGAAAGAATTCAACATTTCTTCCTGTCATTTCTCAGTAGCTTACAGAAAAAATGTGGAACTAGTAAACAAGTATGAAAAATTTGGGCTAAATAAATCGAGCAATACTGTACAGGAACCCAGTAGCAGAAGTAAGGAAAGAATGCAGCTCTCCAGACCTGCTTTCACCTGCTGTAACCAAAAGATTATTCTTTATCTCCTGTACTTTCTTATCTTCAATTCTTGCAGCATATGAGGCAAGATTAGGACAGATAACAGCCTCCATCACTTCATGACTTTATAGACCTTTTCCAAGCACTTACTCTCCAAAGCCAGTTTCTCTTCCAAGGCCTACCTGCAAACATAAAAGCTAAATGGTGGCCCTCCAGAGAAGCTGAAGACAAGAGGCAGGAGTCAAAGCATGCAGAAAATGTCCCCTCATCACACCGCTCTGCAAAGCTGATGCACTCAGCATAAAACCAACAAAAGGACCCCAGTAGACAGGAAGCCCACAGCCTGCTTCCAATTTCAGAACAAAGGAATGCTCAATTGCCTTTCCTACTGCCATGCTTATACCACTATCATGCATTCCTGGTAATTAGCGTCAAGATGATTAGTAATGACAACAACAAATCCCAGTGGCAGCCCCACAGTAGAATCTCTGAAAAGCTAGCAAGGCCCTTCTGAGCAATGGCTGAGAATCTCTGGAGCAAGCTAAACCTTGCCATCCTTTCTGTAGGTTCCAGTGTCTCAAAGAATTCCCAAAGACCACAGATCTTTGACATTCCCAAGGGCTGAAAATGGCTCACTTCATATTTATTTGCCTTTGTGTCTGCTTGATGTTGTGGTGATTGTGCATGTGACTGGAAGTATTTCTTTCTGATGGCAGTGGTGTTCTGCCAGCTTGTTAAAACATTTCCAATGCCAACCCAGTGTGCGCTGTAGGATGAAATGTAATGATCACACAAGCAGAATCATTTTCCTGCTCAGATCTGTCTCCACAAAAGTACTGCATCAGTGTTCCACTTACTTTAATCCTGTGGACAAGGGGAGCAAAGAGGAATACAAATAGCTCCACTGTGGCCATGGAATTCTGGAAAAACTTCCTTCTGTTATTCTCCTCATCATCATTTGTGGCGCTGGGCCGGGGATGTCCTGGTGATCCTTGATTTTCAGCCTGGTGGATAAAGGCGCTACTGCTCCCTCCCCAACTAGAGCCTCTGTCTCCTCCAAATCGGTCATTGCTGCAGTCCTGAGGGGCCTCCAGCAGCATCCAGTGAAGAGTGTGAAGAAGCTTTGTTTCAGCCACTCCAAGCTTATCCTGATGTCCTGGATGGAAAAATGCATCACAGTATCTCACAAGGTTTCTATTAATGGCACTGTTGAGACTTTCAGAGCTGCACAGAAAACTGGGCATCCAACTTCCTGATAAGAATTTGAAAATTAAAATTCTGCCATTAAAAGTATCAGCATCTTGTTTCACTATGTTTGAAACCTCCTAATTCATAAGCCTTCATTTACTTCACAGTGTTTGCAGTTCAGTCCCCGAGATGTCTGTTGCAAGGCAACTGAATGCACAGACATAGAGTCATCCTAAAAGATGTCAGCTTGACAGTCTTGTCTGTTTGACTCTATTGAATAAGACAAAATGCAAGTGAGGACTGCAAGGTGCCCAAGCTTTGTCCTGTTGATGTTCCCTACTGGCATGTCTCACGAAGCAAGTTCCTGCTGAAATCATTGCTGAAATCAGTGAAAGACTAGTAAAGTAAGTTAGATTTCAACCTGTCTCTAACACTATTATCTGATTGACTTATCTGCTGAGAATTGCATGCATTGCTCTGAATAAAAAGAAGGGAAAAAAAAAGTAAAAAAAAAAAAAAAAAAAAAAAAGAAGAGTACTGAAGATGTTGAAAATACCGGCTACATCTGGCCACTGCAGCATGCCTTGATAGAAATATGCATTCCTTCAAGGAACCCATGCCTGCTGGGTGGTAAGGCTTTTGATAAAGCTAGTTTTATTATCTCTGGAAAATAACTAGCAAAATATTATTGAACTACTTTGATTCTTCAGCTCATCAGACCATCAGCTTCATTGGGGAAGATCTCACAGGTTACCCTGCTACATATGAGAACAGATCAAGAAAGACAATCCACAGAATGAGCTAACTGGGATTCTAAGATTTAGAATACGTCGGCACCCTGATCATCAACATATCGTATTTTGAGTGATAACTTTAGTAATGTAAAAAACAAATTCACATGAGCACTAACCTAGCTTGTTTCGGTTGGAGAGCAATGTTGCGGTGCAGTGCAGCACATGCGGGAGTGCAGCTTGGACGAGTTCCCAGCGAGAAATGCTCTGGATGGCTTCAGAGAGAGCTGGAGAAAGGCCATGCAGCTTGTTTTCTACTAAAACTCTTTCAAAAGACTAAAAGTAAGAACAAAGGGGGAAAAAAAGACATTATGTATCTATTTCCGCACATACCTTCTAGTACATAGTAAGTACATTCTTTTTTAAAAAACTGTAATTTTTCATTACGTAACTAAATCATGCCTTATAATATTTTTCCTGAAAGCCACAGACTGTAGCTAAAGCTCACCAGACATATGGACATCCTTGGCTAAGAAATTAATTGGCCACTCAATATATTTTATGTAATAAAAAGGAATTAAAGCAAGTATCATGTGTATATTAGTAAGTGCTGACATCAAGCCAGACTTAGAATTTTGCTGGGTATTAATCTGGCATGCCAGTAATCCTGTTGGAAGTCACAGGAGCTAATGAAGCCTGTATTTGTGGAGCTGAGAGCTGGGTATTTTTCTCACACACACGCTTTTTCAGTTTAATGTAACATAAAGGGCAACCCATTAAAGGTATGTGGGCCTCAGGAAATGTTTTCACACCCTGCCACAAAAAATAATCAGTGTACAGAATTCTATGTTGAGCCATGATGTAATGGTTTTGTGAACACTTAAAAGAGCTGATGGCTACAGCAAGTTCATTATTTCCACCTCAAGCAACACAAAGCAAGACAACCTAAGGAAGGATCCCTAAGGAAGTTCCTTATTGCTAGTTGCTCCAACCATTTCAGGAAGTTTTCCCTCTGACCATATACAAAGACCTTATTACAGGTCACAAAGCAAAGCTGCCAACAAACGTCAGTGTATAGGAAGTCACACTGCCCACCTATAAGAAATCCCAGATTCTAGTTAGGAAACTAATAGACTTTATTTATGGAACAATGGCTGAAACTGGAGGGCATTAATTGTAGTATATGGACAAAACCACTGGCTGCCTGAGTCAAAAATACTGTGCCATGGATTAGGTTGTCAGCAACATGTATTTCTTAGCACCAGGACTGGCTAACGTGTCTACCAGGGAAAGGATGCCTCAAACCACTCTTGCAGCTATCTGCTGGGGGCCACATTGTCTACAAAGGTAAACAGTCTCCTACTGAATCTCCTATGAACCTCCCGATTCATTCCTATCAGTTCAGGAATGGGGGGAACATGAAGGGATGGCGGATGCTTGTAAAGCCTTTGCAGGCGGGGAAGCAAAGTACTCATCATATGGCCTGAGTATTCTGTTCTATTCAGGAACTACAAAGTCATCAAATCAGGGTAGCAGTCAAAAGCACATTGCTATAAAGACAAGAGGCCTAGAACAACTATCCCAGACAAGGTTACCTAAACAATAGCGGGGAACAAAACAACATAATATCCCCAGAAGCAAGACAGGAGATGCGTGGTTAATGCATGACTGCAAAACAAAGTCAAAGAGCCAGTGAAAACCATGACATTTTATTTATTTTTGTCAAAAGGGGACAGGGTGGCACTCCTTACCTGTTGCACCAGCCACACACTCCCACCTCTACTCCTGCATCAGCTCTGGGGCTCACTGAAGCTTTCATTCAGGCAAACCAAGTATATACACAAGCCAAAATGAAGCTCAGCATAGAGGTAAGTAGTTTCCATCAAGTTAGTGAGCTGAATTAGCTCACTGAAAGGCCTGCCAAGCACCAGTGATGACCTAGGCTTATCTAAAGAAATTATCTTCTCACCTCCAGTAGAAAAGCCAAACCATAAGCTCATACTTCAGTACAATGATGAAGCTATTCAGTTTACACAGCCAAGGGAGAGAAAAAAAAAATAAAGAAAAACCACGAAACCACCACTGTGATCAGCAACATCATTCTGAACTGTGATGGAAGACACATTGTTGCTCTCTGGCTTTCCATTCAAGGTTTCATTCACAGGTATTTCAATGGCATCAGGGAGAAAGTCCTCCAACAACTGTCTTTGGGAAGCCCTGGCCCACATTCTGCATACCTCAGAACCTCAAAAGGAAGCCAAAGAGTCTGCAATTATGTCTTTAAATTAGGCTTATATTCATCTCAACATTTTGTGTTTCTGAGCCACATGAAGCTTTTCCTACACAGTTAGCCACCAGATTCCTCTGTTCTCTCCTGGCCTGAGCACAAAGCTAAATATATTTCTGTACCACAACGAAAAATTAGCTTCCAGAACAGCATATGTGATCACAAGCATCTGAGACAGAAGTACTGTATGTCACCACAAGAATGTTAACACAAAGGCTACTGTACGGAAAGCACCAAGCGTCCCTGTGTGCTACGGGCACTGGCTAGTACACAACTGCCACTGTGCCTGTGCTGTCAGTGGATCTAGCTGGCATCAGTCCCCACACTGATAACTGTCACAATCAGCCCAACAAGAACATGCAGTTCTTTGGACAAGTGTTCCCATGGGATTTGCCTGGAGTTCTCCATAAGGGTCCAGCTCACATCAGCTTCTGCCTACACCAGATGTTCAAGATGCAATGCCCTGGGTTAGCATTTGCTCCTGTAGAGCCTCCCTTTTAGTCTGCTATGGCTCTACTCTAAATTCCAGGACCTGCTACAGAGAATATACAGACATTAAGATGAAAGACCTAATTTTCACCCCACAAGAACTAAGCAATTGCTGCTACAGCTGAGAGGAGTTACATGCTTCAATAAGAAGGCTGAATAACAATGTCAGAAGTAAGCTCCCTGTAAGTCAGTTAGAAGAGAGATATTGTCATGCCTATGGGTATGTTTGGAGCTGCAGCCTCAGGGCTTCTTCTTGGCTAAGAAAACAGTTCCCTACTTAGAGCAGGCTTGTCCCTGCCTGCAACACCCCATGTGTCAAAGGATAAGGAACACCTGCCAAGGTGGTAGCAAGGGAAGTCACTGTTATGCCTTGGCTAGAGAAAGGGCAGTCCCTTTCAGCAGCACACTGTGTGTGTGTTCAGCTCCCTCGGGGCCACTTTCCACAAGCATTTTCCCTTTTAGCCTGGTGATGCCATCTGTTTTCACAGAGTGGCGGTCAGTCTTGTCTGGCTGCCTTCCCACTGCTGCTGTTCTCCTTTTACCTTCTTCTCCACCAGGAACCAGAGGGCTGTCAAACGCTCTGTGACCGGGGTCAGCCTGTATGTCACTGCTGCTGGAATGGGAACAGGTAGCTGCCTGAAGAAGCCTAGACAAGCACTACAGGACAGAGCAGATTCCAGCTGGGCTTTGCCATGGTTTTCTAGACAGCTTTGCTCAAGTTGCATGGAATTCCACTGCTCTAAGGCCAGGGTAGCCATATCTGCAGCAAACTGCATAAGGCAGCAAGGGCTCAGCCAGGCCCCTAGCCCCCACTGGACAGCCAGGACCTTGGGAATCTCAGCACACCCTTGTTCCATCCTCTCAGGAATGCCAGATAAGCTGCAAGTCTCCTCCGGGGAAGTAGCCCTAAAGGATCTCACTTGAAAAAAATTAAACCATCCAAAAAAGATTATCTAGGAGATCAGGGCCCAGTGCTTAGACTAGTGTATGTACAGAAGGACCCTGGCAGTGACACAGAGACTATTAGTGCTTCTTGAATTGGACTTCTGTCCTTGGAGGGAACCTTACTGTCCTGTCCTTCCAAAGCTGAGGCTGCATCACGGTGGAAGGCAGAAACCGTTGCTAAAGTCGCTTCAGACTGACTGGAAAGAACTTGAAATGCAGGCAGACAGTATTGTTAGTCTGGGGAAGGTCCCCCAAGTAGGGAAGAGTTCCTGGAAAAATCTAAAACATTAATCTAGGAGTTCATAGCACAAGGGACGGTAAGGCTCCATTGTTTACTAAATGTAGTAATAGTACAAACACTGACAAACAAGGGAAAACAGATACCAAGCATTTCACTTACACAAAATTCCTGTGTTAAATAATTCTGTTTTCTGCAACCATGTCCATTGGCTAGAGAAAATAAAGGTGGCCTCTTTTTGTTCTGTATCTATCTTTTAATCATTCATAACAACAAAACATATTGCTGTGTTTGAAAAAACAAGTAAAAAAAAAAAAAACAAAACCAGAAAAAGGTAAAGTTTGAATTTACAGGATCCCTGTGAAAACCTTTGGGTTCTTCCATGCCCAATGCAATCTAGAGTAAAAGAATTTAAAGCATATCCTAGAGTCCCTTACCCTCGCCCCCCAAAAATACATTAGCTGTGTACAGCACTCTCATAGATGTGAGGTCATTTAGAGCTTCGACTTATGCACATTAGAAATGACATTGTGTCGGGGAAGAAGAACTTTAGAATGGGGAGAAGGAAGAACATTAATTTCATACTAAAGCACATGAGCATTTAGACAGTGTAAGAGAACGTGCAGGGGGCTGGAATTTATCTTCAGATTAAAGGCTGTTATTCATACACCAGTTGAAGTCTGTGTCATTGTTCAGGTAAGGAAAACAAGGGACTGAATGGTCCAGGCTTTTCCTTAAGTATTACGGTATAAAGAAAAGCTCAAAGAAGCAATGCAGCCTGCTCTTGCAGACCAGATGCTGTACTCGCTGAATCCAGGCCTCCAGCATCTGCTTATTCAATGTTCAATATGCAGCAAATTCTACTGCAGGAAGTTTAAAGCCAATAATAATAATAGAATACTGTACAATGTGGTGACATATACGTTGTCCGACAGCTAACTGCCAATAGACATGCCTAGAACAATTCAAGCTAAAGAATTTTAAAAGGACAGGTCATATAACAGGTGCACGGTATTTTTAGGCACACTAGTCAATACAGTCGTGTTAGATAGTCAGCTTGATGTTTCAGAAGACAAGCCAGCTACCTGACAATTTCCAGAAACCCTGTCTCACCCATGCATGCAGCACTCTGCTACCCCACTGAATAACATGGAAGGTGTTGATACGGGCAAAAATTCCGGTGCATTGGCAGGGACGGGAAACTGTTGGGCAAAAGAAGATGGCAGATGCAGCAGCTCAGGCTGTATCCCACCAATTACTCAAAACTAAGCCTCACTTTTCATTAACTAATGATTACATTAAGAATCGGAGAAGAATCAAGTTCTCCTTCATCCAAGGGGTGGAAATGGATTGGATCTTTGTGAAATGCATTTTTCCAGTGCTCCCTTTCCCTTAGCTGAAGTTTATGATTTATATTGTCAAGTTTTGGGTTTGTTTTTTGGTTGGTTTTTTTTTTTTTTTGTGACAACTTTTCTTTTGTTTTGGGGAGTTGTTTGGGGGTTTGGGGTTTTTTTCACACTTAGAAAATTCCATTAAGTCCTCATAGAAGAAAGCTGCTTTAGAATCAGCCTTGGGGACATAGAGGAAGACCTGAAGCCAACAGCACAGCACGAAGTGCAAGGAAATCAGAGACAGATAGGTACATCACAGAGAATGCAACAGAGAAAGAAGCTCTGTCCCTCTGTCCAACAGTAATAGTCATTAGCTCACAGGTGGGGCCATAACCTCAAATTATAGGTGCTTCAAGGCATGGTTCCTGCATGGTACTGAGATTTCTGGTAAAGGACATAAGGCAACAAGCTCCATTTTCCAGTCTCTGAACAACCAGGAACTGTCAATGGTATAAACCAGTGATGATGCTTTTTGCTCCATGTGCCAGAATTGCAAAATACTTTACTCACCAACACAGTAAGCCAGCAGTCCTCTATTAGTATGTGGTATCTAGCAATAACCCTGAAAAATTTATGGATTTCTTAGAAGAAAATTAGTCAGCAGCAGCTAGGGCTTCTCCAGCTTAATATCTTGTGAGAAGTCAGAAGATTGCTGCAGAGAGACCTAAGTACTTTAAACTATTAAGATACATGTCCAGACCAAGTTTTTCCAGTCTGTCAAGTTTGGCTGCAACTGCTTAATGTACTTTAAGTTATCCAAAGATCAGCAACAGTTCAAGGAATTCAGAAATTGCCTAGGCACCCATCTTCGCTGAACTTGCTGCATGCCTTCCCTTTCTCCTCCCTTTAGATAGTAGATTGAGGGTTCATTTGAAATAGAAACAAGAGTTATTAGTATCTGCATAATAATTTCTCTTTAATTATGCTGCTAAGACATGCTCCATGTATTTTCCAGTGGAGGAGGTATTTTCATCTTACACAATGGTGAAAGTATTGTTTAAAGCCTGCTAGTAATATTTAGATGTCTAATATTTTAAGTCTGAAAAAACTGCAGTAAACGCAAACGGAAAATACATCAATCTCATCTGAAAACATACACGATGAACCCCAAGTTTAGACCCAGATTGTCATAGATCAGTCTGCTCATACCATTACTTACTTTATTTAATTACTAACTTGTTCAGTTACTAGTGTCCAAATCAATATATTTTTGTTGTGTCTAGAGAGGTGCATGATATCCAAATTCTCTAGATGGGAAAAGATTTCACATCCTCCATGTGATAAGAGTACAAAATTGAGCTGAATGGACTAAATCCACTTCTGGCATAAGCTGAGAAGCTGGACAATAAGCCACAATGGTCAGATCAAGTTGCATGAAAAGTTAGTTACTAATAAGAGTTGAAAAAGAGAGACATGTACATACCACACAGGAAGCTTCATATTGTTTCCCCAGTTTAGGTCTTAAAAATGCACTGAAGGAAGGGAGAAAAAGTGTTAGAGATCCACTACTTCAAGCATGGATTTTGCATATTCATTTTTAGGATTTTTCTCATGTCAGAAGGTTGACAAAAGGCTGAGAAACTTAACATAAAGGGAGACATAAGGCCAAAACAATGTTCAGATACCTGTTGACATCTGACAAAATGCTGTTATCTTCTCTAGAAGACATAAGTACCCACATTGATATGCCAAAAGTTAGTTAATCCACCCTTAAGAAAAGTCCTGTTCCCCATGGATAAAATCTTCCATCAGACAGTTTTCAGCCATTTTACCTCAGTGAAAGATTTTCAATACATTCTGTTTAAAATGTGTTAAATATTACTGAAATTTGCCTTGCCTCTATTTTAAGCCAGATTTAAGCCATTTGCCAGTTTTGTATTAAGTATTTTCCTACATAACTGCCGATGTGGAAGGCTTATGATGAAACGCAGGCCTGTACCCTGTAAGTAGAGAATACCCACCCTCTACTGTCATTCCCCTCCATAATGGGATCAGAGTTAAATATTAAAAAAAATAATCAGGTCACCTTATTGCAGCATTACTGGTTTGTGGTTTTTGGGGGGTGGTGTGTTTTGTTTTGTTTTGTTTTGTTTGAGGACATTGAAACTGTGGAATAAAGGGGGTTTGTGACTGAGGCCTTAAATGAGAGCCACAACCTTCAAACCTTCCAACCTGCCCCCCCACCCCCCCACCCCCCCTACTGCAATGTTTTCAGTTTAGGATGCTGTTGAGACAGGAGATAGACAGGATTCACAAGGAACATGAAACCTCAGCCACACATTCAGCCTGCCCCTCACACATCATTAGTCTGCAATCCAATGAAATAAGGTGAGACTGGGACGTATCTGTTTGCATGCTGACCTCTCAAAGCATAGATTACACTTCCAGAACGGCTGCAATTACAGACACAAGCAAACCTCCCAGTCTGGTGCAGCGCAGAGGGATGCTGCTTCTGGTGCCAAAGCTCCAGGAGTCCTCTTAAAAGGGGGGGGGGATGTACGGGACAGGGAGGAGGGGAAAGCTGCACAGATACATATACACATGGATGTTTTAAAGTCAAATCAAGAAGCTGCCTGGGACTGCCACTAGGTTAAGCTGCCTCCAGTCCTTCCCCCATCCCCAACGCACACAGATAGCTCTATATTGAGTGCAAAGAGAAGAGCTTGTTTCAAGCCTTCATGTTGCAGCTGCGATAACCACTTCCTCCCCGCCACTGGGCAGCAGCTGGCCCACCGCCCCCCCTCCCCACTTCCACTGCCCTGTTGCAGCTGCATCCCAAGTACCCAGGGCTTGCTGCTCTCACCTGGTTTGCCTCCATAGGAAGGTCTGGATGGGTAGAGGGATGCCACGGCCGCTCTCCTGCTCCTGTCCCTCTGAGCTTTTCCTTTTCACCATGATGCTGATGACAGCTGCCGCTGCGAGCCAGTCTTAGCAGACACTCCGGTCGGGCTCTCCCATGGCTGCCTCTCCGTAACTCTTTTACCCTCTTCCCTTCATCCTCTGCAGCCTACCCCCCCCCGCCCCCTCACACCTCCCTTCAGCTTTGCTGGTGCAAAATGGCTGCAAGAAGGCAGGGAGGAAATTAGGGGAGCGAAGATGTCCGCGTCCCTCTGCTTCCTCCCTGCCTTCAGCACCTCCCTCTGTGGACAGCTCCCAGCACCGCCAGCCGCGCCGGCAGGCGGTGACAGGGGAGGGCGGGGGCGGCCCGGGGCGGGCGGGGCGGGGGGGGGGGGGGCGGTGGACCCCGGCCCCCCCCCGCCCCGCCCGCCCCGGGCCGCCCCCGCCCTCCCCGGCCCCGAGCAACAGGCCCGCTGCGCCCCCGCCCCACCGGCGGAAAGTTGCGAAACCGCCACAGCCCCGCGGCGGGAGGGGGATGCGGGGGGCAGCCGAGAACCGCACGGGCCGGGAGAGGTCGAAGGGGCTGCTCCTGCGGGCCGGGTGGGGTCTGGCCGAGCTGCGCCCCCCCCACCCCCGCCAGCCGCCGCGGGGTGGGACCGAGGAGGGTTTTCCAGGTGCTGGTGGCGGGGACTCACCTGAGGTTTGTAAGGCCGGGGTCTGCAAAGGCAGGAGCCCCCCCGGCGCCCGGTACAGCACGGAGCAGGGCTGTTAAACGGGGAGATACTCGTTCGTCTCAAGAGTGGGGAGAAAGGAAGCAGGCGAAGGCTGGGGGTAGGAGCAGGGGAAGTTTCGGGTAGTTATTCCACGTTTTTTTCTTACGAAGAGTCGAGACAAACAGGTGGGGAGGGTGGCCAGTGTCAAAGCAGATTTGTGTTTCCAACTAGGCACCAGACTGATTTGACTAACAGGAATATATATTTGAGTCAAGTTTGCTGGAAATATTTCTCTGTCACTGTTAGACTAGCTCACCTTAAATACCTAAGGATATCACAAGATCATCTACTACTACAAATAATTAATAGAATAAAATGAAAACGCAATGCAAGTCCACCCTTATCAGTTAATTTTTCACACAAAAAAAACCCCCAAAAACGATATTCCATTGCTTATATAAAACGATTGCAAGTTTAAAGAGAGATGCTCCAACAAGCCAAGGCCATATTTCTTTCTGTCTTTCAACCTTCCTACTCAATATTGGGCACTTAAAGACTCACCAAGGTCATTCCTTCCTTGAACTAGAGCTGAACTGATCAACACCTGTATTTCCTTTCCTATGGGCACTTTGAGAAACAGGTTTTCTGAGAACCCAGTGCTAATACTTTCATGATCTGCATTTACTCCCACTTGGGATAATGTTTTTTTTTTTTTCTGGTGCCCAACCCAACACTTCCTTGCAGTGACATAGGTTGATCTTCAACTCCACTCACGGAGAACAGGAATCTATGTGGTCTACATTTTGCTAAAATCCTCCTCTTGCTCAAAAGGAGTATTAAGACAGTTAATTAGAAGCCAATCTGTTAAACAAAAACTAAGCAACATGTTTGCAACTAAGAAGTTTTAAATGATTAAAATCACTAATCAACCGCAGTGCTGAAATGCTAAACCAGTTGGTTTTGTTTGTCTTGTGTGGTTGGGTTTTTTTCTAGCAGTAACTTTTTCTGCTAGTGCACAGAAGTAAGGCCTTTACTCACAAGATTCGCTTGCTCAGGAAAGTTTTTAATTACTATTTTCTTTCCTTCAATTAAGTGAGATCAGACAGGAAAAAGTAAGATTTCAGAAATCAAGATTATAAGAACTAACTACAGAGAGAAGATCGTTAAAACAAATTGCTTCTAAGTGCAAGGTACATATTAAAAGAAGTTTAACTACTCCACAACTCCTGAATGTGTCCAGGAGTTTTTATACAAAGTCTTCTTGTTTGGAGAGCAAATTTGAGTTTTAATTCCCACCAGCATGCCTCTTGAGAGTCAGACAGAAACACAATGCAGTAGGAGTGATAAATGTATTTTTAAAAAATTGTTTTTTCCAGTCCTGTAATGTGTTATGAAATCATTGAATAAAGCATAACTTCAGTTAATAACAAATCTGAAGTCTAATTTTATTTGGAGTTTTAGTAATTACCAAGCAGGAGAAATGCTCTTCTTGCAAGAGAAGTATGAGGACCAAAGAAAGATTCAATGCTATTTGCAATTAAAGAAAATAAGTTAACTGAACTGATCCGTTAAAAAAGACATTCACAATAACTAGAACTCATAGCTTCACTACAGTTAAAAGAATTACTAAGGCTCAGCCAGAGATCAGGATTGCAGGGTAGGGATGGTTTACCTGGCTGTTCTTTTAAGCTTTGTATAGTCTTACTCTCAAAATTAGTGCCATCAGGCATTTTAGTTAGTTATTGAACTGGCCTGAATTTAAGACACTTGCATTCTCTCAGTAACTGGTAAGCACAGCTCAGATCTAGTTTGCGGGGGTTTTTTGGTTGGTTTTTTCTTCCTTTTTTTTTTTTTTTTCCCCTTCTTCCTTAAACCAGTATCTCTCCTTATTCCTGCATTCAAGAACAGTCACTTAAAATAGCTTCCAGTTTGCTGCTCTAAGCCTAAACTTATTATTCCCACAAGAGCGAAAGAGCACTGCAGCTTGCTTGCAGACTACAACCAAAATCTATTAATTTTCCTGATTGACAGGGACACCAGAGACACTTGGTGTGGTCAGTCCAAGGCAGCTGCTTATGGGTAAACAGGGATGAAAACATGAACACAAAGTTCCACAAAAAAAACCCAGAACAAGTTTAGTAGGAAAACATTGGCATGCATTGGTTTCAAACCTCCCCAGGTAAACGTCATTGCTGCCCCTGAACAGAGGCAGTCCTAGAGAGCAGAGTTTGGAAACTCACTAGCAGCACTTCATCGAGCTTCCAAAAGGGAATCCAAATACCCTCTCCTTCAGTCAGAGCAGGAGGAGCAGAGCATGCATGAAGCAACTGCACACTAGCTGCATACTTGTCAGTGCCAACTACGACGCAGAAAGCAGGACAATACACTAGTACCCCTACTTTCTGTTACATTCCTGAAGGATTCTTCAGGAGAAACAAAGAGTTTTGAAGTACAGTATTATTTTTCTTACTCTTTTTTTGTGCAGAGCCAGCACCTTGCTCTGTCACACAGCCATTAGCAAGTGGAGCTCAGGTAGCCCAACAGACACTGAGAGGAAACGGCATAGCTACTACTTTGTAGTAATTGAAAACCTAACTGCAAATTGCAGTTCTAGTCAAATTTGCCATTGTGAGTCCAGGGTATTGCTCTCCACAACACACAGCCATAAAAGACACCTAAATCCCTCTGTACAGAGGTTTGAAGTTACAGAACTTCTGACGCAAAATAAATCAGAAAGCAAAAAGATTGCCAGCAGCCCGCACTGTCATAAGACCTGCAGTCACAAAGGTTCAGATTCTCCAATCCAGCCTGGCTGTGACCAGCACTAAACCCAGGAGGCAGCAAAGGTGGTTTATATTAGTTAGCGGCTAGAGATCAATTTTGTTCTTCCTTCATTTTGGAGACAACACCCACCCACCACAAAGGGAATACAAAGCTGAAGTGATCTGTACCGATGTAAGTTATAGAAGTGAAACAGCTCACAACTTGGGAATTGCATGTGTAGGAGAAGGAGGAGCTTTACAGCCTGGAAGATTTTACTTATCTCTATACTGAACTTCTGCTTTCAGATTTGCAGTCAGCATTTGACTGTACATAAATACTAACACTGCAGTGGGTACTGCAAAGAGAAAATACTCCAGATCAGTCCCCCCAGCTTTCCCTTACAGTGGGGTTAGAGAGGAAGCAAACCCTTCAGGGAGGTCATTATAGTAGGACAACAACAAGGTGTCCTGAAAAACCTGTGCTCTGTTTACTAGGCTACACTGGCACCTTGGGCTGGCACAGAAACACAGGTCTGCCTGCCTGCAAAGAGATCAAGGCTAGTGTGAGGAGTAACTGCTTTCAGGAAGCAGGCATGGGGAAGAGCAGAGATGGCATCATTAGGCTCTGCTCTACTCCAGCAATTCCAGCCCACCCAACTGCTTGGGCACAAAAGATGCCCACGACACTATTTTTCCATTTCTTCTTTTACTATAGGTAGCATCAGTCTGACATCCCCCCAGATCACTTGATTCTGCTTGATCACCACTTTACTCATCACACAGTCATGTTTACACATCCATCACAGTAGGATTCAGTCTTGATTCAGAAACAAAGCTGACAGCATGCCACAGAGCAGGAACACTGAGCAGAACCTCAGCATGAAGCCTCCACCCTACACAGAAGTGCCCAGAGCAGGGAACTTCAAGCTACACAGTTGTTTCTATGCTGATGCTCTCCAAGTCCCCAGCCCCCACCCTGCCAAACACACTCCTAAGTATTCATACCTTTTAATGTATCTGTTATTCTCTTTGTGCAAAAAGAGCCATAATCCAAACTCTCAGGAGTACCTCGAGCCATTCTGTTGTGCAGCCACCTTTCCAAGAGCAAAGCCGTAAACAGGTCCTAACAGTACACCCCAGAGCAGAGAACAAACACAATTGTTTGCCACACTGCTGAGCTTAGTCCTCCATAAGCTGCCAGCAGGCTTTTATCATTGGCTGAAAGGACCCATGCTGAAGACCCCTTCTCTCTTGGGACAGCCAGTCACAGAAAGTCAGTAACTGATGGGTGCGACTCATTTTACCCTTTCTAATACGGGTCTGTCAAGGAGAAGCAAGTTATTCCTTCATCTATCCACTTCTCTTTCTAGCAAGTCTTTGGACCTTGTTAAGTAACTACAGTAGAACACAGCAAGAGCATCAGCAGACAGCGAGCACAGAGGGCTGTTTCGTTAGCAGTACAGTGTGCACTGTCATTTACATCAGTGTAGAGTGGGTCAAAGGCTGCTGTTTTGCCATAGCAACTGTATACATCCTCTTTGCACCGTCATGAGCTACACAAGGTAGACGTATGGGGTGGGTTAAAACAAAGGCCTGAATCTCTCATTCCCAGGTGTTTTGTGAAAATTAAAGAAACATAGGAAAGTTGTTTTTTTCTTTAAGCATTTTTAATTCAGCATGAAAACATTTCAACTGAGGTTCTTCAGAAGTCGCTTTCACAGCTCTTCTTGTCAACCCTTCTCAAGCACAACTATACATTCAGAAACAAGGATAAATGAACTCTTAAAACTACCAGGTTTTCTCATATTGCTACATGAATTTGGGCAAGAGCAGGCTCTAGTCTAGCTGGATCAGATTCTGTAAGGACAATCAGATATTTAATCCTTGGGCCACATTTAGCTGAAGTCAGTGGGAATGGCACAGCACTCATGCATCTGAGAATCCTATTTCGAACAGAGCAGAAACAAATCCTCCACAGTCAGCACAGCAAGTTATTGCCTTTGCATAATGTTCAAGCAACAAATCATATTCACAGAGCCATTTAATCGCAATTACATACATAACAAGTGCAGGTTGTGCTCTAATTAGATAAGGCAGGGAGAGAAACAAAATCCTAGAGATGACATGGGGGGTGGGGGATGGGGGGGAGGGTGTCATCTCTGGACAAGACTGGAGGGAAAAATCCAGCCTTCAGTGTCAGGGTATCATACCACCCCTTGCATCAGGACTTTCCAAGCTCTGGGATGTGACTGCTTTGATGGTAGCTGCAAAACTTTTACTTTGAAGGACAACAAACCACCTCCCCCCAAACCTCACCACACCCAAACACATTTTTCACCTTATTCCTGGAGAAGAAAGTGTGGAACTCTTGTTCTACTGAGCTACCAAACATGTCTTCCTCTCTGTTACTCTGCAGAGAGCTGAGAACTGCCTCTACCACATGCTTCTCCTTCCAGAACAAGGGCACTCACACAAGTCAGATTTGGTAGCCCCTCCATCAGGGCCACACTGTCTTTTACCTTCAAAGCATCAGACTTCCACATGGCCACACACCTGTAGGTGTTAGGCCTTCTGCCTGCCACTCTGATCTGATCCATGTCACTGACTCACCTGGATTTTCTATCATTTTCCTATACAATGCAAGGAAAACCCCATGAGCTGTGATAGGCACGGGGTGAACAGGTCCTCTCTACATCTAGCAAACATTGTAGCTGGATTCCTGGGCTTCCCTCGCTTTCAGTAACACTGTAGTTAACCAGGATTTTATTCACAGCTTGTACTCACCTCAGTGCTCCAACATCACAATCTGCTAGCAAATTATAAAATACATTACCTACCACATGTTGCTAGTAAGACACAATGATCATAGAAATCGCATCCACTCTTCATTCAGTTTGCAAGTAGGAAACAGGTTCTTACGAGCTGTCCTCAACCATTGCTCTAGCTGCGGATGCTTAAATCAGGATTTATCCTTTTGTTATCAACCTCTTAATCCTTTCCCTTTTAGCAGATGATACATTAGTTCTGCCTTGTGCCTAAGCACCCTTAGGAGGGTGCTTCTAATGGATAATTAACAGCACTTAATTATTCCTCCAGGTAGTTAGACTGTATTTATTTATGAATATTGCAGCACTACATGAAAAGTCCAGCTTTCTCAGGGACTAGGGTACTTAAGGCAGCGTACTCAGTTTACCTCCCTCCTACTGCTCAGGCTACCAGCCATGCTCAGAGGATTCTTCTTCTCTTAGCAAGTCCCCACTTAGCCGCTACCCAACCCTGCAGAGCTCACACAGCAGCTGATACTGAAGCTCATTTTACCTGTGTCATTGCACCTCCAGCTGCATGGCGCAGGCTTGCACACACACACACAGAGACACACACACCCCCCGGGGCAGGCACCAGAGCGGGGGGGGGGCACCAGAAGCAGCCTTGCTTAAGCAGCCCCAGAGCTGGCAGCGCAAGGGCGGGAAAGCCTGGGGGAGGCGTTTCCCCTCAGCACAGCCCCTCACAAGGCCGAGGGAGCACCCGGTCCGCTCGGGGGGCTCGGGCCAGCACACAGACACTTTCTGGAATATTTCTTCATTCCACCTGCAACACGGACTACGCTTCTCCCTGACCCGAGCTACGGGAGGGGCTTAAGCACCCGCCAACGGATCCAAACCAACCAACTCCTTCAAGCAGCACCCCAGACCTCGGGCCGTTTCCCCGTTACTTTTCGGGGCGGTCCCAGGGGCTCATCCCCCACGGCTCCCGTTACCTTTGCTCCGCTGCGGGGAGCCGGCCCCGCGGCGCCCCTCTGCCGCTGCCGGCCGGGCCCAGCGCCCCGCGGCCGGCCGGGGCCGCCCCCTGCCGCTGCGAGGGGAGGCCGCGCGGCGCGCGCTCCCTCACGCCCCGAGCCGCCGGCCGCTCAGCGACCGTTAGCGGCCTCGCGGCCACTCACAGCCCGCCGGAGCGCGCGCGCCCCGCTGCGTGCGCGAGGCAGCCGTTAGCCGCGCGCGCCGTGCCGGGCAGCGGGGTGGCCGCCAGTCCCGCGGCGGGGGTCGCGCCGGGGGGCGGGTAGCGGCGCCGGGGGGCGGGTAGCGGCTCCCGGCAGGCGGGCAGGCTGCCCCGCGGCTCAGCCGAGCGGGAAAGGCGGCGGAGCCGCCGCCCAACCCCGTGCCGAGCCCCCGCTGGCGCCGGAGGGGCGGCTGCGGCCGTCGGCGAGGCCCTCGCACGCCCCCGCGCCGAGGCAGCCGGGGGAGCGCCGAGGAGGACGGGAGGCGGGCGCTGCGGTGGGCACCCCCTGCCCGGCGGGCGCATCGCCTCAGTGCGGGGTGCTGCTCAGCCTCGCCTCCGGGCTGGCACCCCGGGGGGCAGGCCGCGGTAACCTATTCACACAAAGCAGGGAAATAGTACCGCCCAGAGAGGACGCTAGCTGTAAAACCGGGTTCTTTTGGCAAGAAGTAACGGGGACTAGCTGAGAAATACGACTTCATCCGCCCTGGCTTCTGGCGAGACTGACTACCAGCAGGTGGATCACACGTTTTTCCGCACTGGGCAGTGACGCGCAGAGGTTGAATGTAGCAGGAGCTGTGTCACAAACAGTGGAAACAGACACAAGTGGTTAGATGACAAGCGATTTTATTTTGCAAAACAATCACTATACAGCAACAAATACAATTGCAAATCGGATTGAAAAACATGAACTACCTACCACCAGCCATTCAAGAAATGCCTCTTTTATGGTAACAGGCTCTAGAATTATCAGAAAAAACACAGGTTTGTAACAGCAGACTGTATTTCTTAACATCCCAGCATACAGCATGTTTATTTGTTGGCTTTTTCTCTTTGCTAAAGTTGAAGTGGCTTTTACACGCTTGACTTTTCCAAGTGTGAAACTAATTTACCTTCCTGCAGTGGGAATTGCTGGAGTTGCAGAGGGAGTTGCTTTAGCAATCTGACTAGCGAGTGAACTCGACACACACCTAGGCTAGAAATCTACCTGCGTTGATTTTCATAGCAAACATGATCTACTCTTCAAGGCATTTGCCTTTGAAGGGCCATTTGTACTTGGGTTTCAAACGGTATTTGGTCCAGCACAGAAAAACCTTCTGCTCACATGTGGTAGTCCACACAGGCTGCCTTTCGACTCCCTTTGGGTCGTGTATATAGGCACACTTAGATTTGTAAGCAGTCATGATGAGGTTACTACTGTACCTTAGCAGAGTGTTGAATGGGTAATACCATTTACTGCTGTACAGTGAAAATATAATAGCCCTTGTGGGCACACAATTTCCCTCATCAGTATTAGTTTTTCTTTTATTGTTGCTGGACAGAGGTTTGCTCAACTTTGATTTCTTTCTGCTTATAGTTACATAGAAACAGAACTCTGCAGATGGGGCAGAAGCACTTTTTCTTTTGTCCCTACAACCTGATGGATTATTGATTTGGGGCTCTCCCCTAGCTAAGGTTTCACTATTCCTTTTGTCTGGATTATCTCTGCTTTGTTACAGAGTTGGGTCTCAGGCACCCAACATACCTGCTGGCTCAACATGCCTGTGGAAAAGAAACACAACGGATGCAGTTTCCAGGAAGCTGGCTCTATCTTCTTTAGTGGGCATTACATATTTACAAAACCATTGTTTTTAAAACCAACACTCTTCTTGAGAAGTTAAGATTAATATGACATTTTTCAGTGAACATATAGAGTCATGTAACTTGTTTTTTTTTTTAAATTATTATTTGATAGCACAAAACTCTTGATTTCTTTCCATCTAACTCCACATCGTTCTAGGATTCTTTCTATGGAAGGATGATTATGATTACAAAGGTCTTTGCTTGAGTCAAGACAAGAAAGCTCATTTTAACGCATGAAATCAATGACTCTGTGTGTTACACCACTCTAATTTTGGACTCATAGGTGGATTAACTAAGCTTCATTTCCTAGAGTACGAGTACATCATGTCAGTTTTAAAAGCAGAATAAAAAAAAAAATTGAGTCTCAAGTTAACACTGTTGTCACTAGCTGGTGTTCAGCCTCAGAGAAGCTGAGGTTCAGTAGTACCGCAGGCCCTCTCCCACATTGGCAAAAGGCATAAAATAAGAAGCACTGCAAGGCTAATTTATATTAATTGATAGCATGTTCAGAGCAACATGATATAAATACTGTTGTTTTTTCTTTCTGTCTGTTATTTTTCAGAAGAGAAAAATGGGAAGAGGCTTTTAATGCACCTCACTTGACGCTGTTTCCATGTGAATTCTTAGGATTACTCTAAGCAAAAGTATAACAAATAGAAGGCAGAAATCAGAATCCTCCAGATGCACTTAGCATGGTTCTAAACTCACTGTCCTTTGTATATAACAACCGACTTACAAACAGTATTAGGTACTTTATAGTGTGAAAAAGCTTTTTGCAGAGCTGAAATGTTGTGTGTGACGCTGTTAGGACTTCATCTTCAG
The DNA here is from genome assembly GCF_023638135.1 of Falco biarmicus. Taxonomy (NCBI): domain Eukaryota; kingdom Metazoa; phylum Chordata; class Aves; order Falconiformes; family Falconidae; genus Falco; species Falco biarmicus. The sequence goes on from NC_079295.1 coordinate 12,185,478, forward strand.
TAACATTTTTAGAGATGTAACCATTTTGTTCTTCTTTGTACTGCTGTGAAAGCTTAGCCAAAATCCCCCTTTGGTCCACTGAGTATTTACTGTCTAGTAACTGTACATTCACTACCTGAATTTAATGACAGGGAATCCTGTGCTATTAATTATTAGAATACCTCTCCACAGACATAAAAATCTTCTCTAGGAGTCTTTTCAGATCAAACCCCAACACACACACACACATTAGGAAGGAAAAAGAACAGATCAAAAGCTTCCAACACACAATGTTAACCTAATACATGTATCAAGTATAGCTCAACTGACAGTGCAACGTTTAGTCAAGAGATTTCAAAAGGAAAAGATCAAACAATCTGCAAGAATGTAAACTGGTCATTTCATAATGTCTACTGTACATATAGTATCAGCAGATTATTATCCGCTGATGAGTAATACTACCATATTACCTGCAGTGTTCTCTTAGTGTCCATACAATAGTGTTGCAGTTCTCACAGGTAACTCCGTTAGATCAGTTGTTTATATATCTCTGCCTTTTATCTTTTATGCACACTTTTTCTTATACTTTTTATAGTCGATATAATCCCACTTTGCTCAGCTCAGATTTTAAGATGCCTACCTATCGATGAATCGCTATGGCAACCCAGTCTAGGGAGCGCATTTTATTTATTCACGTACTATAATTTACAGGCATCTCTGTTATGTTTATCACTGTTTTCTGAGTGCCTGAGTGTATACATGAGACATCACTTAAAGGAGTGGAAACAACATCTGAATACTTTTTTTCTGTGTTTCAACTTTAGCAAAAGAAAAAAATAAATAAATCTAACATTCACTGTTAACTATGGGAGTTTAAAAAACCAAACAAACAGGAAATAAAGAAAAAAAATCCAGAACCAAACTATTGTGGATTGTTAAAAAATCCATAATCCAAACTCTGCCATCTTTGGAGACCCTTTTACAAACGTCTGGACCCCACAAAAATCATAGCTTTGTGAAGAAAGGGAGGGAAGGGAAGAGGGAAGGAATCCTTTTTCTAGCATCACAGAAGAGACTTGCATCTGGCACTAAAACAGGGTCACGGCTTTTAGTTGTTACAGAAAGCAACTTCATGCTAAAATTTTCCTCTTTTTTAAATGTATTCTTATGAATAGGGAAAAAACCCCCTGCTAACATCTACTTTTACATACCTAAAATTGCAACACCAAAGGGTGCAAGAGACACAGATACTGTGAATAAAGAAGTAGAATATTCAAGTATATGAGGAGGGTATATCACAAATGGCCACAGAGAAATATATATATCTATAATACTGTATCAAACAGATGGAAAGGATGTGAAACCAGTGGTGTGTACACAAATCTAGCCGCTTAACCAACTTTCTAATCAGACACAAGTCTGTTGGGGTGGACGTGCTTGCTTTCAACAGCATTTTTATATCACTTCCCCAAGCATGGTTCAAATGTTTTCAACTATTTTTAGTTATTAGTTAAATAATTTATTGGCTTTTCAGCTATACACTGACATAATTAACCAGGCCCAAAAAAATGTTAATAACTTAACCCAACTTTTGTTCTACTCATTTATACAAAATAACACTTCTTTTTTTTTTTTTTAAAACTTGAATTTCTCTATATGCCCTTCTTTCTGGTAAGCAGACTGTTAATTTAACCTGTAATAACTTACAATGGGCAACTTTTCTTTTTTTATTTCCCCATCTGTCAACAGAACAGTGAAATGAGCAACTTGGGATATTAACAAGGCTCTTCAGAAAGAGGTGGATGGCCTTCAGGCACATGAAAGGTAAAAATGCATTTTATCATAGTACGGTACTCCATGCAAGACAGAGCAGAGCAACAATAATTGTCCAATGTAACATACTGCAGTTGTATACCCATATAAAGCCAGTGTCTTCCTGTTGTAAATGGAGATCAGGCCAATTTCTGCATCTATTTAATTATTTTTTTTTCCTTTTATTTAACTGTATGGTAACTACAAGTCTTGGGATGTGACTTAGTTTTAGACATGGTAAAGAATGAATGTAACACCTGCTCTGAGCCCATTCCTGCCAAGAGCTCATGCCTAAATATTATTACTTCATACAACGCGAAATGAGCAAATTCATAAGCCCTGCTTAGCAAGGGCTGCCGTGACATCTTCAGCGAGGGTAGCAAGCTGGGGTGATTCAAGCAGGTTGATGCTTCCAGAGGATGAGACGTTGCTGAGTCTGCGTGGTGAAGCCACGCTGGACCTGCCTGGTGACTGCGTGATGATCTCAGCCCCGTGATCAACACGGGCTTTAGCGTGCTCTCTGAAGTTTAGCTTCTGGCTGTCAATCTGCTCCAGGAAAGCAAAGAATTTAACACATTATGTATTCACCAAATTATCTCATTATAGATCATCATTTAGGTGTTATTTTGTTTATTTTTAAGAACTCTTTAGAAGGATTGAAGCTTTTTTACTCCTTAGAATAACTGAAGCTGAAGATTTTGGCACCTTGTTTTATATATGCTGGCTTACTATGTCACATTCTCTTTTCTATTTCTGGCTCTGATGGATGCTTTAAGGAGTAGTACCATTGTTCCTAGCTGTATGAATTTAACAGATATTTTATGGGCATTGAATTTGTTTCTGAAATCTGTATTTTCTTATATTTGTGGGAGTGATCTTACTTTCAAGATATTTTCCTTCTGTTTCACAAAGTAGTCCTGATCCTCTGGGATACCCCCATTACAAACTTGCTAGATCATACCTATGCTGTACAATGGTCCCAAACAAGGTTTACCTTTAGGGGGAAAGCCCGTGCACAAACTACGGGAGGTTTCACTTTAAAATTCACTCTCAGCTTAGAAATGGATGTGAGATTGGTCCTTCCAAATTCCAAAGGGAACAACTATCATGTGAGTGTGCTTGAAGGAGATCAAACAGATGTTTCCTACTCAATTCAGAGCCATCACTGAATTCACAGCTCTCATAACCTCACTGGGCCAGGGGCGCAGTGGTAGTCTTTTTCTCTGATAGCTGTCCCCTTACCTTGACATTACCACCGCCAGGTACATGGTGGGCATTTTCCAGTGAACCAACTTTAGCCTGAGCTTTTTCTTTGAAATCCAGTTTCACGCTTTCAATTTTCACACGCCCACCTCCTACACAGAAAAAGGAAATACAGATTAAGAGGCTGGAATTGTTCAGGAGAAAGTCTGACTTGATGCACATGGATGCACTCACATTACTTCCCTTTTAGTTGAGATCTAATGGTTTTAGAGAAGCACAGAAAACCATGCTGCCTGTTCAGTAGAATGTAAAATCTACAACACAGATTCAAACTGTAAGCATATGCTGCTGCCCTACAGATTTTCATGGCATTTAAGCACATGCTTAAGTATTTTGCTAACTTCAGCCTGCATTTCAGTATCTTATCAAACTAACATTATGCCACAGTAGCATCCTTCCGCATTATATTTTTATCTCCTCTCTGAACTAGGTGGTCCCATACCTTTATGTCTTTATATATGTAGTTAAGTAGAGTTAAGAATATTACTTTTATTAACAAAGTGTATTTACTTTCTCTTAGACTATAAAAGAGAATACTATTGTCCATGATTTCTCCTTTACATAACAGGATTAGGTCTTTGCTTTGTTTTGCCTCCCAGAAATTCCTACAATACCTGGCTTGTGGTGGATGTTCTTGAGTGAGCCACACTTGGAAGTCACATGACTCAAGTCAATCTTCTTGGTTACAATTTGTACCTGTCAAAAGCACACACACACATGAATTACAGGAATGAAAATAATAAAATAAACAAAAAAGCCAAACCCTGCAGAGGGAGAGCCCAAGCCTCTACAAACCACTGGAAAAGGAGAGATGGTTAGTAGAAAACAGACCATGCCACAAAGGAGCAAACACCTACATTAATACAGCAAGCTTCCTTCCCGCCTAGGGAAATGACAGAGCTGGGTTAAGCTTTACTATTAGCAAAACAAAGAGGAGGACAAAGAAGATCAGCTTGTGGGTTCTTTCTAAAATGTTTCTCAGCCTTCTCTCAGGGTGGAGGCTCTAAAGCCCTGCATGTATCAGGGCTCATTCCATTTGCTTCTGCTCTTGAACGTGCATCCTGGCAACTAGGAATATTTCAGTGGCTGTTTATTTTTCTTCTACCATCTGTTCCATATCTTTCTGCATCTAAATATGGTATGCATTTCATGTTAATCTGCTGTTGAGAGTCTGATGAATCTACAGATGTGACTCCCGCAGCTGTACCTGAGCTGGCTGGTATTCAGCCAGCCGCTCGGCTCGGTGGTGCTCACAGGAGAGCAGTGGCACCACTCTGCTCAGCCAGGCAGCAGCACAGGCACCCTCCCTTCCTCTGCTGCCGGCCACATTACTATGACTGTGGTGAGCCCCACTTTAGAACAGCCACAGAGCAACAATCTCACCTTATCGTGCTCCCATATGCAGCCCACAATCACAGTGACTGTGTTCACTGGTCTTGAGAAGCTGCAGCCTCTGCAAGCCAGACAGGAGCTTCAGAATGACTGCAAAGCCACTGGTTTGCTCACATCACCAGCAATGACTTAAGCCAGCACCGGTGGCTGTGCTGAATCTGTTTGGATCAGACATGCCCATGCCATCAGCTCTCCCACCTGAACAGGAGATCATTTCTGTCAGGGTTGTCATAGCCACCACCTTCAGCTGTTCCGGCATGACCGCTGGAACTAATGGGCATCTGGCCAAACCCTGAGCAACCTCAGTTTGTTATACTGGAATAATGCTGTGACATTAACATTAGCACTCAGCATGCTGGCTGCTCACACCCTCTCTCTGAGCTTTCTTTGTCCTTATGTTTTATTTTTCTTCTTCCTCTCTGATGAATACATGTAACTGCAAGGTTAGCTTAGGAAGGACAGATGCACTGGAAGATACCCAGGTACAAGGCTGGAGTCTCACTGTGAGCTGCAGTTTCTTCCTGGAAATTACTTCCTTGGGCCACTCCCATGAAAGGCACTGAACCGTTTTGGCTCACACTGGACTTTTACTGTTGGCACCTTTGGGCACTTAGAGATAACCCTTCTTTTCTCATTTTCTTTTCCTGTCCAAGTTTTGGAAATGTGTTGTGCTCTATGGAGAAAGATCAGGAGGCCACCACTGCATACACAGGGCTCACACGACTACCAGACCAGACTCACATGTGAAACAATAGCAAGAAGGAAAATAGTGCTGAAAGGAAGGGAGACAGAGGGGTCTGGCTGTGCAAGGTGGGTCACCACAGTGGAGATGCCTGTTCACAGGGTGTCTGTACTACTTACATTTCCTCCCCCTGCAGAATGTTTGATGTTATCTCTGGAACCACACCGGGATTGAATATCGCTAAAATCAATCTTCTTGTTTAAAATCCTAACCTAAAAGGAATCGGAGGTAACTTACTATATACTGTACACACATTCCATCAGGCTGCAGGACGAGGAAGCCGGGGTAATTTTACCTCCTGCTGTGATTACTTCATCTGACACTTGTATTGAAATGTGAGAAAGTAAACCACGTGACTCTCTATGCTTGGTATATTAACACAGCCTATGTAAATACACCATGCTTCTCTTTTTCTATCTCATGAAGTGGCGGTAAAATATAAAGGGGAAAGTTTTCATGATGAGAGATATGAAAGGTGCCTTTTCCCTGAAAAACTCAAAGAATTCTTTGCTTCTCTGGACTGGAAATAGTCCTTGGACAGCCTGTCCTAAGTTCTCTTGAGCAATGACCAGTGTTTCTGCTGAACTGGCCACAAGGTAAAGATGTAAACCCTCCCTCCCACAGCTCAGCACCTCCAGCCTTTGATGCAGAAAACCCAGATCCAGCCAGCTCAGGCATGGGTTCAAATCCAGAGGTATTTCACCCCTCCTTGCCATACAGTCGTAGCAGTGGCTACATACATACAACAGACCTCAGAGTGTCCTGTGAAAGGGGACTGATAAAATTAATTAAACTGAAACCAGAGCTCTCTACTGCTCACTCTCTTTACTGTCATCTACTAAAGAGCAATGCAGAAAACAACAGCATCTGGAAACGTACAGCTGCAATCACTGCTTCTTGATTTCTGTTGCTGGCCATAAAATTGGTTACAACTTTCTGGTGCTAGCAGAACTGTGTTTCTCTCCTGTGCTCTTTGTTTCTGGCAGAACAAGTACCTGACCTTCCCTTGATGGCACCGGTCTCCCTTACAGATGCCGGAAGCCCACATTTTTTCTGTGTTACCATAGCCACAGGTGCACTGCAGGCATATGGCAGTGCCTGGAGGTGCACTCCACAAAGGGCAGGCCACATTATCCCATGCTTGACCTTGATCTTGACCCTCATGTCACAGCAGTTCCTCCACCTGGCAGAACTCAGGTGCCACCAGTAATTACCCTCCCAGGGATTGATGTGCTGCTGGATGGCCATTACCAGCAGGCAGGGACAACTGGGTGTAGGGTACACACCTGAGTGACACCACTTCCAGACTTCTTTCTGCACAAGGGCAGGGGACTTTCCTCACCAGTATTAGGCTTTTCAGGTGTGTGAGAAGGTGTTTCTGGCTGAGGCTGCACCAGAGCCTTCTTTGCACTAGAAGCTTTTAGTTACTCAGAGTGCCACCTGTGCAACATATTCTTTCTCTAGGTAAATATGAAATCTATTCAAATGTTATGTTGGATTTTATTTATCTCTATATTATTAATATGAATATACACTCTTTCCTGTACAGAAAGCCACAGAATTTTGGGCACTATCTATTAATTTTGCTAAATGAGATTCACTGACATATGACTTAGAACAGTCCTGTTGGCTGCTGTTGTAAGTAAACCTACAGCAACAAAACAACATTGAGATAAAAGAGAGGGAAAAATACACTGGAGCACCTTATTGCAGCTTCTTACCACTCCAGGAACACAAAGCAGCTGCAAACCAGCTGAAGCAGTCAGTGGGAGGAAGAACAATTTTGTGCAGTTTCTGCTTCCTGGCTTCAGGTCCCCAAACTGCCCCAAGCTCCCTAATAAATCTGAGACACTCCCTCTCTGTGCTTGACCTCTCCAAACTAGGAAAAGACTATTTGCCCCCTTACAGGGATATCAGATTTTGCAGCTTTTGGCTCCTGCAGTGGGCATAACATCACATTTAGGTAACGAGTCAAATCCTCAGGCACTGAGCATCTGGAGGACACCCTTGACTTAAGTCCAGTAAACTCCAAGAAGAAACTTTCAGAGGATCACACTTTGCAGCTAATGTGAAGAATTCCTTCACAGCAAGCTGTTTCATGGGTCCCCCTCATTACATATAACATAACTGCTAAAGCATTCGAACCATTAGGATGTTAAAGTGTTCTCTTGCTTTAATTGTTAAAGATCTGTGGTGATGGCATGCTCAGCAATAAGGGTGATAACAGCGCCAGAAAATCCCACAACTTGTAGGTCACCTTCAGAAAGGCATCTTCTGCAGGCAAACCAATTTCTGTCTTTCTCCCTCCTATCTGCTTAATCCTTTCAAGTAAACCAACGTACACTGAAACATTGTATGCAAATGCCTTTGGAGTTTTATGCTTGTGCTTTCTCCAAATATACTATTCCTTTAAAAATGTAACGCGGTACTATAGAAGACAGGTGTCACATCAGTTACAGAAACACATGTCAGATGTGCAGTCAGATCTGGCTCTCGGACAGCTTCAGGCCAGACACAACTGGGCAAAACAGAAAACCTTCCTAGCACTTTCTGAGCACATCTCTCAGCAATGGATCAGCAGTACCTCTTAGCAATGGCCACAGGGAAGCATCTGCTCTGAAAATGCTAACTTAGGGGTCATGGCAAGACCTCAGTGCTGTGCACTGGGGGCCTGTAGCTTAAAATGAAGCCAAAGCAAGGTGATAAGTTGAGAGGGTGCCTTTGATCAAGTGCCTAAAGGTTGATTTGCACCCAGAAGTCTGACAATTTATGAGTCTCACGGCCTATGGACCTGGCTAGCAGACATGTAAAGGACCAATCATGTCAATTATACTCTGTCTCACTTGGTGAAATGTGCCCCTGTGTAGAGGGGCCAGCAGGAGACCTATGTATCATTTATGTCCTATGCTGAGGGCTGAAGTGAGCTGAGTGATATGGATGTGTTGTGCTGATCATCTGGCAAGGGAGAAGCTACAGTGATCCAGGTTTTCCCTGATGATCTGTTTCTCACTTTCCTGGAATATATCAATATCCCTGCACATACTGAAATCATGACTGCCCTCTATAACTAAACGTTCCACAAACTAATGGCATCTTGTTTCCTATAGTTGAAGGCTTTAAACTGCTTAATCCCTCCACCCTATATTCTTCAGCGATCCTCTCTCGCCAGCAGTATCTCCTAAGCTTTCTCCCAGGTCTGCTAGACCCGGCGAACAGAAGCCCATGCACAACCCATCAGCTGTTTGTTGTCTCTGATTGTGGAGGAGGGCTGAGTTACCGCTGCCTTTACACCAATGACTGTGTTATGCTGAGTCTCTGTTTTGTATCCAGTCAAAAAGTATCACCCAACTTGGAGGGACCACCTGTGTTTCTAACCACTGCTCCCTTGCCAGCACTGGTTGAAATCAGCCAACAAGTTACAAATGAGTTGAGGAAGGCTGAGACTGCCAGCCAGACAGCGTGACTGCACGAGCTTTGTTTCTTTTGAGAAATCGGTCTGTAAACATGAGAGAGAGAGTACCAGAGAGGGACAGGAACTATTTAGGCTAAAGAGAAACTTTGGCTTGCAAACAAAGAGTGTAAACTGACTGTGAATTATTTGAAGCTGGAACCTAGAGGGAAATTTGTAATTACCAGAGCTGGGAGTCTCTGGAGCTGCCTCCCAAGGGAACAGAGCTACAACAAGAAAATTATAAACTTTTATGATGGCACTTGATGAAAGGAATTAGATGATGCAGCTGCCTGCACTAGAGACAGCATGAACACCATGACTCACCAGGAAGGTCTCAGTGTTCCTGAATGTGTATGTACATCTTATACGGGGGTGGAGGTGTTGTAGGGATGTACATATATGCACTTCAGTTGTGCTGTGCATTAAATGAATGATCAAGCCTGTTCATACTCTCACTCAAGAAAGGGAACATTTTAGTCCCTTTAGTGAGCTTTCTCTTCACACTCACTAAACATCCCAACAAGATGATGTCCTGACAGTCCCTCGTAACACTTGTGCTGATTTGCCAGTCTGAAATGGGTACATTCTCTTCTGATCCAGCACTGGTTTGCCCAGGTATGCTGGATAGGGCCTGGAAGTCAGTAATTTGATCATGATCAAGCTGAGGTTCCTCAGCTTTATGAAGTGAAACCACAGTGGAGAAACTAAGCGTTACAGACAATGCTGGGTTTATTCCAGAAAACCACATTGCCCAAGGAAAAACTGGCTTCTCTCTGAAGCTCTGAAAGTCTGACAAGACCCTCTCCCCACTCTGTCCTCTGGTGACTAGTCCAAAACTGAAGCCCAGGGCCACAGCCTCACTGACTCACAGTACTTCTAGGTAATCCCCAGCAGGAATCAGACACTGTGCTCCAATACCTTCTGTGCCGTTTGAATGCTATCTGTAAAAGTACTGGGAGATTCAGGGCATTTACGAGTAGTCTGCTAGGAAACCACGTGTTGAAGGTATTTTTCCCCACAGTTAATTTAGATGAAGAATATATTGATCTGCACTCATCAGGGTAAACTAATTCCCTTCTGGCCTGACTGGCAATCTAAACAGGAAAGGGCTGTGGTCCAAGGGCAACATCTACACTAGACCAGAGGGGATGTTTTGGGGTTTAGCTGGCTGACATGACCTCAGGCAGGCCCTCCTCTGTCGGTACTGCACTGCTAGGTTCTTGATGAGCAGAAAGGCAGAGAAATGCAAGAGAATTTAGTTCAGTTGTGCCTCACTGCTAAAGACATCAATAACTGAAAACTGCTTATGAAAGAAAAAAATATGTTCCATGGGTGCATAGAATCATTTAGTTCAGCTACTTGTCACAAGAGGGAAAGCCCCTAACTTACCAGCATCTGGGCACAGAATCCGTAAACAGCTTCCTCCCCATGGTGTATGACACTGGTACACACCAAAACAAAGATACTTGAAGAACAAATATTGTGATGCTGATGAAATTACAGGCTCTGAATTTATTTTCCAAGATGCTGATGATTTATGTTCTCCCTGCCTTGCAATTATGGCCTCTGAGAAGCTCTACCACAAACACTGTGTCTGAAGTGTTTCAAAATACTCTAGCTTGGCACAGCTTGCAGTTCAAACATGCTGTGGGGCTGTGATATTGGGAAAAGCTCCCAGACTCCTAACGACTTATCAAAAAGGGCAGGTTCCTCCTGCTTACCACAGCATCATAGTAATTTGACAGAGCTACGTCCCAGGAACTAGACATTATTTCAGTGTTCGGTCTGCTGGTTAACACAGGGATTGAATGAGACAAGAACTGGTCTTGCATTGGAAGCAAGGTTAAGGTTAAAACCTGATTAGAATCAAGAAGCAATTCTAAGTGCTTCCAAATCTATATGCTGCCAAGGACAAATGATACTACAGTTTTCATGCTCCTGGCAGAGGCTCCAGGTAGAGGAAAGGGAGGGGGAAGGGTATTTATTTGGCTTAGCAAAGTCCTTGAAGAGAAAGACTGTGCCTCAGACTTTCCACATCTACAAACAGAGCTTGCAACCATGTTCAGCCTTTGCACTCCTAAAATTACTGGATACATAACACTGGTGAAGCTGCCAGCCTACAAGCTAGTGAGATTCAAAAGAAAAGGCTGCACTGGACATAGCATAGACAAAATAACGTATCATCCTCCTCTTGCTCCTCGTAAAAGGGGAACAAGATTGGTTCATTTCTGACTCTTAAAAACGTACCCAGAGACAGACACAGCACGTAGTATTTCAGCCTGAACAGCTAAACTGTGAAACAATTAGAAACAACTGCTTTCAGTGGAAAGTATGAGTAAAATCAAAGAGGTGTCTTGCAATCAGCCATGTCTAATACTTGCATGGGACAGTGCAACGATGGCTGACTTACAAGCTTCTTTCTACCTACTTGAAATCAGTGCATTCACCTAATTAATAAGGTGGCCATACTGAACTAGGCATGTCCCTACCGATAAAGGGAGAAAAGGCCTATAAAAAAACACTGAGAGGTTTTGCATAATTGTGCTGGGAAATACAAAGCAAAATGACCATTTTCCATGCCAAAGAGTTTACAGTCAAGAAACAACAACTGATTTGAACAGACAGCTCGGGGAAGTACAAGATCCATGTCAGATGAACTGTAACACGTGCTCTGTAATCATACTCCTTACTACATCTGGGGAGCCAATCAAAAGAATGTTAAAAGAAATCAAAAAGATCCTAGGAGCTCAATTAATCCATCTAAAATACAGGGTGGTCCTTGTTTTAGTAGTCCCTTAAACAAAAACCCAACAAAACAGATTTTACGTAACTACAGAGTTTGATACTTAAATTTTAAAGGCAACAGTCCCCACTCATGGAAAGAGTACAAGTAGTTTCAAGTATCAAATGCTGAGCGTCAGCTCTCATAGTTTTCAAATCAGTTGCCTAACCTTTAAGAAAGGATGAGTTTTGAGTCACTATGTCTGGATTTTCTTTAGCATAATGGAGAAAAGTAGGTTGTTCAGTTCAAGTTAAAAAAAAATAAACTTGTATGTATCTCTTCGTACAAGCTGGCTTTCCCAAAGCTCAGCAGATGTGTCCCTTAGCATCTCTTTTTATTGTTCAAATCCAAATTTCCAGATAAAACCTGATATTTTTACCCTTTCCTTCCTGCCCTTTCCCATATAGCAAAATAAACTCTTGCTCTCACATTTCCATGAAAGACAACACGACTATATGACCAAACACCTCTAAACCAGATTATATATTGCCTGAATGTTTTTTTTTTTTTCCAAAAGAACAACCTTCCCCATTTTATTTCTCAAAATGTAGACGAGTTAGAGCACAGGTGAAAAAGCCTCCTCTGCTGAACTTGCTCCTGGGATGACTCAGACTTTCTAGGAACTTATGTCCTGGCAATTTCAATCTACTCCAGAAAAAAAAAAAAATAATCAGCTTCTCCCCTTGCTATTAATAGGACACCAACAAAGTATGGTATGTCACAGCTGGGATTTGTCCTCTCTAACATTAGGCAGCTAAGAGTTGGAACCGGTCACTTAAGCTGCCACTGTAGTTGATGGAAAGATACTGAATCCTTCACAAAGTGATACCTTCAACTCTAGGTAGACAGATCGAACACACTCTCATCTGACTGGCAGCAATCAGTGCACTGCTGCCAACTGCCTTCAAAAGAGGGAAAAGTGTTGGTTTATGGCTACTGTAGTCAGTGGAAGCTTTGTTACTGGCTAGAGCCCCATCAGACAGCTTGTGACTCTCTCAGTCATGGTTCACAGTTTGCCCTCAATGAGCAAGTTTTGTAAAATGATGTGCGTTTTACAGATGGTTGAGGCAGAGCAGTGATGTTACTTTGTCCCAGCCACACAGAAAGTGAATGTTAGATCTGGATAGAAAGTCCTAGTTTCCTGCTCATTTCTACCAAACCAACCTCTTTCCTCAAAGAAAGTTTCTGAAACTTGCTAGAGCCTGGCAACGATTGCTTCATTTTTCTAAAATATGAGTCAGGAAGATGATCTTGCTTTTTATCCAGAATAATTCAAGGCTTAACTGTACAGACTGTACTCGGGCAAGCCTTCCATTAAATGAGTGCAGTCTGAACACAGGAGCTGCAAGACGTTATTTCTGTACGATCCACAGCGATCAGCCAAAACTCTGAATTTCAAGGTTAAAAATGAGGGGTTTGTGCTATGACAGAGTTTTGAAGGTGTGCCTGAAACTCCTAATTTCTCTTTGCATTTGTAGATCTGCAATTAAAAAAGAATGAATTAGTCTCTAATTTTCAGTCTAGAACAAATCCCTTGAAATGTCTTGCAAATCCACAAAACCCGGAATGTATAAGGAAAACAAAAGGAGACTGACAGAGATGAATTTGTCTTACAGTTGTGAACTGTTGACTTGGTAAATGCAGAAACTTATTCCAATGAATGCAGCTAACAGTGTGGAAACAATTGCCTCCCAGTCTCTCATTAGCCAAGTATTTTAACAACAACGTTACTATGTCAATCCACATCTCCCTGTACAGCTGCCTCCTGTGGCTCTGGCTAGGGAAAGCACCAAAGCTGGAACCTCACAAGCTCCTTTATGTTCATTGCTGTCCTGAGCAGGGACATTCTCTTAACTTGGGCCAAAGTGTTTTTGGCTCAGCTATGCTGCAGATCACAATCACAATGGATTGGAGAAGAAGCGCATAACGTACCAGAAGGAGATGGGAGACAGAATGGAACCCAGCAACAGCTCAGACTGCGCTTTTTGTTGGGCTATATTCTCCACTACCTCTCAGGATACTTCATCAGCCAGTGCACCAATAGCATATAACCTAGAACTTCCGATTAATTTTTGGGCAGTCATTAGTGTTCATAATGTGGTGCAAAGACATGTGAAACAGGAGGGAGAGGAGTGCTTAAGACGCCATCTCAAGGGGAATTTCCTGAATTCCTTTTTGACCTGCAGTTCTCTCAGGAGGTGCTCAGCTCTGGTGCGCCACCAGACCTGTCTGTCTCTGCACTGACTGCATCGTGGCAAGCTGCAGCCAAGGCAGGGAACACTTCAGGAGCCTACTGTTCTCTGTAGATGGGGTTGTAAATTGTGATGATGCAGGGGTGTGTGTGTGTGTGTGTTGTGAGGGAATCTCTCCTGCCATCCAAATTGATTTTGAAGCTAATAAAAAATTGTTCAAAGACAGTGACAGATATTTATCCAAGCTTCCTCCTCTGCCCAGCTCTGAGATGTCTTATCTTTCCTTGTGCCAGTCTGTTTTATCATCTAATGCAGATGCCTATTCTCCTTGCCAACCTTTTTTTAGTTTCTGGACTGAATAGTGATGTCATCAATTTATTCAGACTTTCTGACCCATGACTTATTGCACTTCATTTTCTACAGTTTAGGAAAGATGGTAAAGTTTGTACTTAATCTTCCTAAAAACCTTCAAGGAACACTTCATTCTTCAATATGGCTTAGGCATTTCATTTTTCTATGTGTCATCTTACTTCTTTACAAGGTGCCTGGCTGTTACTATAGTTATTGGTAGTTTAAACCTTTCGCATGGCAGTCTAGTCTGTACAGCTCCATTCACTTCGATGAAGCTATGCTGATTCACATCCACTGAAGTTCTTGCCCACGGCTGAGATTTTAGATATAAATTTTCAGATTAAATTAAAAGAAATCTATCCTTGGTTGCTGGCCTATGATGCTTTCTAAATATTCTGCCTGGTCAGTAACAAAAAGATTCAATTAGTGCACTTTTGTTCTCTAATATGGTACAAACCACATCCATAGATGGAATTTCAAGAAGAAAAATAATCTGAACAGAGAAGAAAAAGCCCAGTCTTGGCATCTGAAACAGATTTAAAACCCCTTCCCCCCGTTCCCCCATGCTTCCCTTGGGCTGTCTGAGAAATAACAGATGCAAATGGGTTACTTTTGAAAGCACAGCATTTCCTCCACAGCTGATGCGGTGCGAAAATCCATCTGAAGCCCAGCAGACATACCCATGAGCAAGTCGCCTCTGAGCTTTGCCAAGAATGATACATTTCACCATACTCTACTATAAAGAGAAAACCAGACAACCACCTACTGGCTGCATCACAGAGCAGAGCAGCTCTCATCTCTCCAGACTGCAGAATACCAATTAAAAACATCTCAAGCCATCTATTCCTAGCAGGAGCTTAATGCAGTGCAAAGTTAGCTTGCTTCTTCCCCTAGAAGCATGCTCTTTCCCCTCCTCCCCCTGTCAGGTGGAGCAATTTCTCTCCTTTTCTTTGTTTCTGTGGCTGGCAAGTCAGAGCTGAAGTAAAATCAGTCTGCTGTCTGATGAGCTTTTGATGAAATTCAAGGCTGAAGCACTGTATTTCTTGATTTATTTAGCATTCAAACATCCCCTGCTTCTTCAGTTCTGCACCTTAGCCTCTGGCAGTTTCAGAGTGTGGCTGCTTTCTCTAGGACAGCTGCAAGCTAAGAAAAGACCTTGTACTAGGTTCAGACATGCCTCTGGTAAAAAAGGATAGTCTGTCTCCAAATGACACTTTTGGGCTGCATATCTGTATTCATTTAGGGATTTGCACGTCATGTTTATGTACTTAACTTGCCCAGATATACGCTGGCTTTTTGTCTGCTTGTTTTTTGTGTGGTTATCACTATCAGCACTTCCATTTCAGGTTATAAAACTTACACAGCTTTCTGTTTGTTTCACGTATCATCACTAAAAGCAGATAGCAGATAACAGCTCATTTCAGCCAGTGCAGTATTTGCCACCGGACACTGAAGAAGTGAGCAGACACAAGGAAATGAAATTAGCTTTCGTGTGTTCCTCTCACAGACCCTATGAAATTCAACTGCAGAAACTGGAAAAGAATTCATTCTGAAACCTCTTGTCTAGACTGAGCAACTATGGCATAAAGGAGACATAAAGGAAAAACTCAGTGAGTCTCTCCACAGCTCGATAGCCACATACCACTGGGAATTAAAAAATGCTTTAGCTTCAATGACATTACGTCCACCCAGCAGATTTCCCCTGTGATCTCTGAAAGACTGAAATACCAACTGCTGTGCCATCCTTCAGTATCCAGCAAAGACTCTGTGCAGCTCTATAGAACTGCTCAGGAAACATAGCTGTCTAGGCGTGCTGTTTGCAAAGAAATACGATTTGCTGTGGGCCCGGATCCCTGGTCTTGTAGGTTGTTACAGTCTACAGAGTAACAGGGAGGAGGAGGACAGGCTAACATGGTGCTGGTTTCGAGCCCCATGTCCAGCACCTGGGCTTGTTCTGAGGAATGCTCATCCAGATGCACAGTTTGAACTCGTGTTCCGAGCCTCCTGAAGCCCCTGTGCACTGTGACCGTCTGCCATGCAATATGTCAAATGGGAGTTGACTCCCGTACAAAATAATTACACAGACACTTGCAAAAATAACAGAGAAGAACCTTTGCTGAAGGCATTGTCTTCCTGACTTTATCTAACTGGCTACCGTGCAAATCCTGGAAAGCAGTGAAAGTGTTAATTTACCATAAAACCAGGATCAACACCTAAGAGATACCATACAGTTTAAAATATAAGCCAAGGTTTTTTCTCTGGAAGATCTATGGTAGATGTAGGGTTCCAGTGTTAAGTTTTGATCAAATTTTTTTTTTTTTTTCTGAGACAGAATTAGGCAAACCTCACTGTTCAGTACGTTTCACTATGAATTCCAAAACTCGGATACATATATGTAAGTATCTGATCAGGAAACATTGTGCAACTCAACTTTCTGGAATGTCTTGTCAGGAGAGCTGAATCGGGGAGCATGTTTTTCACCCTGATGCCCTGTCCCTGGAGGTAGTTGAGAAGTGAACCTTTTCTAAAGCACTCACACTGCCATTGCTGTCACGCAGCAATCCCAGGGAAGAAAAGGGAGCTGGGGGCACTGGGTGTTTTCCTTGTGGGGTTGTGTCCAGAATCAATATGAAATGCACAGGTGCTTTTTACAAAAAATAAATCAACATAATTTTTACACCCGCAAGACTGAGTTGTCTATATTTTTGGCATAAATATTGGTAAGCTATATTCTTTTCCCTCATTCAGCCTCTTTGTTTCTAAATAAAATAGAATTTCTTCAAGGTTATAAATGGTTTTATAACTCTTTAAGTATTAATAGAATGGAATGCTTAACGCTGTAAGCTAGAGCAACTGTTCTTCCAAACAGAAAGACAAATTGCTTGGATGTAATTTTGGCTTTGAATGCCCTCTGTGCTACCATTTCTGCATTGCCTCAAATGAGAGACTATTCCAGCACTGGCCTTAGCTCTGCTTGGTAGGGCATTAAACAGAGACACTTCAGAGGAAGGTATAAACACCATATCTCAGGAAGATATATGGGACTTCCTATCTGATTTTTCCTCAATCTCCAAAAATTTCTGCTTAGCTTAAAAGCCTACACCTTTACTGTCCTTTCCAAAGTTTGCTAAGTTCTGTCTGTAGTAACAGGGGATTTCAACAAGGCCAAGTGCAAGGTCCTGCACATGGGTGGGGGCAATCCCAAGCACAAATACAAGCTGAGCAGAGAATGGATTGCGAGCAGCCAAGAGGAGAAAGATTTGGGGGTGTTGGTGGATGAGAAGCTCAACATGACCCAGCAATGTGCATTTGCAGCCCAGAAAGCCAACCGAGCCCTGGGCTGCACCAAAAGAAGCGTGGCCAGAAGGCTGAGGAAGGCAATTCTCCCCTTCTACTCTGCTCTTGTGAGACCCCACCTGGAGCACTGTGTTCAGCTCTGTGGCTCCCAACATAATAAGGACATGGACCTGGAATGAGTCCAGGGGAGGGCCACAAAGATGGTCAGAGGGCTGCAGCACCTCTCCTATGAACACAGGTTGAGAGTTGGGGCTTTTCAGCCTGGAGAAGAGAAGGCACTGGAGAGACCTTCTAGCAGCCTTCCAGTACTTAAAGGGGGCTCATAAGAAAGATGAGGACAAGCTTTTTAGCGGGGGTTGTTATGATAGGGCAAGGGCTAATGGTTTTAAACTGAATGAGGGTAGATTTAGACCAGCTATAAGGAAGAAATTCTTCACTGTGGTGGTGGTGAGGCACTGGAACAGGCTGCCCAGAGGAGCTGTGGAGGCCCCATCCCTGGAAGTGTTCAAGGCCACGCTGGAGGGGGTTGGAACTAGATGACCTTTAAGGTCCCCTCTAACCCAAACCATTCTATGATTTTGTTGCCCTACATACATATTTAGTCTTCAGCCAAAAGCAATCCTCATGAAAATGCACTTCATTGCAAAACTCTGCAAGGTATGAAAGAGTATTTTTTTTTTTTTGCCTTTTAACTGCATCAGCATGTCCCTGAATTCTTGTTCTTTCAGAGAGTGAGAACAGAAAATCCTGATCTCCCTTATTACACTTTTTCTTATATTATGTACATTCTCCAGTTTATGTAATACACAATTTAGTTTTTTTTTTTTAATAAAATTTAAGCCCTGTTCCTGCTTATTCAAACTCTACAGAAAAACAGGTCTGTCCCCTCCCATCATCTTTAACTGGGGGTAGATTTACCAGGTTGGAGGCTGCAACCATCAGTAACATCACCCAACACAATGCATGTGTTACGTAAAATGACACAGGAAAAGGTCATGATGCTATGCAATCCTGCTAACATCTATCTAAGTTGAATTTACACTTGCTTGAATTAAAACAAACCTCTTTCATTTGTGATGGTTGTGATGAAGACTAAGAAAGCAGCAACTGCTGAGACTCAGGCTGAAACAGATCTATGGCATGAAGTGCAAACTCTTGTTTGAAAATTTTCAACTGGTCTCAGTGAGGCACTGTTAGTTTTCAGGTGACAAAATACTTTCTGAAGATTGTCCTAGCTCTCGCCATTTAACATCATTTAAACAATATGTATGGACAATAGAAGCAGCATTTGTGAGGCAACTCAAAACGTCTGTCATCCCATACCTATCCCAAAAGCGCACACATAGGACTAAATCACATATGGATGAACATAAAGAGTGGAATCCTTACCTGCCCCCCTTTAGGCTGGTATTTGATGTTATCTGTTGATCCAATTTTGGACCTGACGTTCTTGAGGTCAGGTAGAGGCTGATTAATAACTCGTAGCTGCTTTGGAGTGGCTGGAGATTTAGGAGGAGTGCGAATTATGGCAACTTTTTTCTCAGTAGGAACCAGTATGGCAGATTTGGGGGTCCCAGGAGTGTGTGGGGTTCTGGAGTAGCTGGGTGTCCCTGGAGTGCCTGGCGTACGGGAGGCGTAGCTTGGTGGTGTCCCTGGAGTGATGGCAGTGGAGCCAGGAGTAGTGGGGGTAGAAGTTCCGCTTTTCCCTGTTCTGCTACGAATTGGTTCTGATCCTACGTGCAAGAAAAAAATCACAGCATTAGACCCACAGATATACAGGTCTTCTTCCCTCTGTACCTCTCAAGACTGCAGCCCTGTCTGCCAAGTGAGATGCAGCTCTAATACAGCCATGCTAGGGCTGGAACAGCAGACTGGATGTCTGCCTCTGTGTCTTACTAATCAATCTGCCAGGAGCTACCTTGTCATGTGCGACTGAGCTGGTAAATTGCCTATATGGTAACTGGGCTCTCTGTTCTGTAACACAGGTGTGCTTCCCGTAACACCTATGCTTCCTGCAAAGCTTGGTAAACCATGTACAATATCACACTGAATTCTGTTTTGGGGAAAGGACGAGAAGCACCCTTGGAATCTAACCTTTGGGACTTGATCTGACAACCTGACTAGCCAGTAAGAATGTTGTCACCAATTTCAATGGATATGGGTGTTAAACGAGAGAGTGGGAAAAATTCTGATTGTAATCCTGAAACTAAAGGCTCTGAGTACCTGGCTGCTGCTGGTCACATACCACTGCCGGTAATCTGGTATCTCCAGTTGAAGCCTGGGTGAGCATTTGGCTGATGAACAAGTCATAGCTCTGTTGTGTGGATGGGCAGGTGTCCCTCGCATTCAATTGCTATTTCTTATGAGTGCAGTGAAAGAAAGCAATTACAGAAGGCAACCTTAATTAAATGTCACATTCCAGTTAATGCACGCAAGTTCAAAATAAATAAATGCTGTAACATTTTGTAGTAGCTCCATTCAGTGTTATGGCATTGTCAGTCCTTTTCATTGAGCACAAGAACCAGTTTAGGAGTGGCACTGCGCTTTCCGCAGCCAGTTCTGCTTGTAACTCTCAAAACGCAAATAAACAGAAACTGAGATACCTCCATATGCTGCTGGAACTAAAGCTTTGCTGAGAATACTCAGGGAGAGAAAGAACAAACAAAACAAACCAGCCACCAAAACCTGGGAATCCTGATACCAAAGGGGTGAACAAAGGTTTTCATCTTTAAAATGTTCAGGAACTATAGATCCAATGGGCCTCTCTACAGCAACCAGCAGGACTAATCAAAATCTCATTTAAAGTATTTCTTAATCATTCTGTTTATATAATGCTGGTGGACCAAACCCAACTCACTGCTGCCCCTGGGGTCCAGGAGAAACTCTTTTCTCTGCATAACTCATTAGATAGATGGAACATACTCCACACTTACCTCCAGTTTCCCTGAACGGTTTCTTTCTTTCCAAATCAACCCTAAACCAGAACCTTCTCACTATACCGAGACAGAACGGGAATGATTTTTTTTTTCCCTAGCTCCCTGCAGCTTTGGTATATTTATTTTTCATTCCTCAGGCCATCACCACATTGGCAAATGCTCAATGGCCTCTCACTCTTAGTCAGCAGAATGGGCTGCTGTGCCAGCTGGGGGTCACTCTGCTTACAAAGGGTCTCTGTTTTACCCTTGGAGCATCACCCAAGACTTTCAAAGGGCTTTTTTTGTCAAATTTAATCATCTAGTTCCCTTAAGCTGTCTTAAAAAGTGCTGAGATTGGTTTTTAATGAGAGAACACAGAGGAATTCCTATTGGAAATCAGGGAGCCACATCCAGGTTCTGAGGCCTCGGATGAATGCAAATCTAGCTAAAAATTCTGGGGGTACATGGTAAAATTCTCTTTGTCCTGTAATTTCTTTTGCCTTGTGATTTGCTAACATTGGTCCACATAAAAGGACCTTGCTGGTTTACTATCCTAATTTCCCCTAGTGACTCATTCCACTAGGTAACATCTCAGCAGAGTTTTTACCCTAGGATTAGACCACAGGGAGATCATTACTATGAAACAGCAAATTACTGACTGTAATTACTAGGTTCACTTTTCCAAGATCCGTCAGAATATTTTACATTGCCTGCTTCAGGTTTGTCTCATTTTTCTTCCCGCTGTTTGTAAATGCCCTGTGTTAAATATCTTACCTGGCTTTGAGCTTCCTGCAAAGGCATTGCCTAGTGTCAGTGATTAGCCTGAACAGCAGTCCTCGCTCTGGGCACTGCAGGCTATGGAAGGGGTGCTTCCTGTCGCTCGTTTCAAGCCCTTGCTGCTCAGCACTTGTTACCTGAACAAAATCAGTCTGTGGGGCTCTGATTTCCAACAGCAAACCCCAGACCTACCCCTCTGCATAAAAGGTAGGGACGCATGATGCTAAATGTAACAAGGATGGGAGACACGCACAGCAGTAGGAGAAGGTTAATATGCAAAAAACATACGGGTAGTCCGTCGTACTGAAGAGGAAAGTGAAGCTGTGAGGGAGAGAGAGTTATCCTCTCTGTCTCGGTCTCCTGATACACCTCTTCGAGGAGGAAGGATAGAGGAAGGTCTTGGTAAAGAGGAACGCTTTTCGGGACTCTTGCTTACTCCATCCTAATAGCAGCAAAATAAAAAAAAGGAAGGTTTAGTTTTCAAAACTCCCTTTCTGGCCTGCGATTTCTCTCAACCTATATACAGAGGAGGATACCTCATCCTATGGGCTCAGTTTACTACTCACATAGGAACCTGTGGGGATTCAGCCACCCCCCAATGCCCTCTGCTTAGCTCCCTGGTCCTTCTCTACTGTGTCAAAACACCCAATAGTCACCTTCTGAGCTACCTTAAGACAGATACAGCTAATCTTGGATCCAAATATGGGTGGATTGAATATTTGGTTCTTAAGAAGGAACAAAGGGGTTTTTTTAAGTGCAAGTTGAAAGTAAAAGAATTCTCTGGAGCTCAGGTTTGAAATTCCTATGTGAATTTACCTGCAAAGTAACTGCAATACTGGTGCCTAGAATACCATTTTCAAACACTAACTTGTAATTTTTTGAGAGAGAAAAATTTTTAGCTACAGTTTTTTGGGTTTTTTTTGAGTGCAGGACTATTAATTGTGGTTACTTATTTACTCCCATACTCAACTTTTTACTTTTTGAAATCAGCAGATACCTTCTTTTACCATGGTTAGAGCAATGGACATGTATGTTAGAATATTTTTGAACTTACGGGATGGGCAGCCAAAGACAGCCTTGCATAAGCATATAGCCCTTTCAAAGACAAATACGGTGATGGGCCCAACCAGTAAAAGACACACCAAGCACAGTGTTACACAGAAAATGGAAGTCAATAGTCAAAACAGTTTTTAAATGGGGCTAGTCATCAACTCAGCATCAAGTTGATTTGAAACACAAGTGAAATGTAAACATGGGGAAGCTAGGGTGGACTGCCAAACACCTCTTTAAATTTGTACTGCAACTTCAACAGGGTTCCCATGCATAGGCCAAATTTGGTTCCCAGAGTGTTTGGCTTCTGCCCTTGTTGCTGGTGATTAGAACTGTACTCTCCTACACTGGGGACTGAATTTGTTTTCAGAGAATACTGACTGGTAGAAAATTATGTTTTTTGAACTTGGAAGGCAAATTAGTACTATGTTCCTTGCCACTTACCCACGTGCAAATGGGTGCAACTTCTTAGCGATCAATGAAGCAGCATCCATATCACCAATAGAAAGAAGATATTTCCCTCTAGTTATAACTTATTTCACTTATGTTTCCTATGGAAAATCTTCATTTTTATACATTTGGTAGCACAAATCTTGTAGCCTGATAATCAGGATGTAAGTAATCCCACGTAAGCTTCGCAGAGAATTACTCAAATTCAGTGGGTAAAGAATGTCATCCATGGAGTTCACCTACATTTCTCCAAGCTAACTCTCTCTACCAAATCTGCTACCTTACCTTAGCATCTGATTTTGAGTAGGGCAAGCAGTCTCTTGGGCCTGCTGAGGAGGGCCGTACATAATAACTGTCTGTATCGAGAAAAGTGGCCCTTTTAGTAGTTAATGAGCAAGCAGAGCTGGGTCTTGGAGGAAGCAATGACTTTGCTCTAGACTTTGAGGCAGGAATCTTTGACAAAGAGGCAGTCTAGTCATGAGAAAACAAACAAAAGAAAACACAACATGAAGCTGGACAAAAGGAAAATACATGCAACATGGACGAAAAAAAATGCCAAGCTATGAATTAATACTTTTCCTGTGTCTGGTAATGATGCCTATGCAGTTCTGATATGCATGAAAGTTTCCGTTCTGTGCTGTCTGGGGCTGGGCAAAGTTACTATTTTTTTCTTGTGTTAATAGGACAAAACTGGTGCCAGTTACTGGTACAACTGCTGGCTGGCTGCATTAGAAACAAATGCTAAACTACAGGAGCACCAAGAGATCCTAGTCCTTTAAAATTAAGTTGTGCATTTGAAATATAACCCTCCAGGGCTACAGTCAAGAATAAAATGGTGGAAATCTTAAAAGCAAAGTTACAGCAGCATTCCCACAATGGCAGAAGGACAAGACAGTATTGCTTCTTGTGCCACTGTGTACACACAAAATCCCTAATGCACCTCAAACACTGTATTCTGTGCACTTGGTGTCACTCTACAGAAATTCATAGATTTATATTGACAATGTGGAGTTCTGGGATGAAGAAACCCGTATATGGTTGAAAAGCTGACATGTCATTGTGATCAGATACTTCTCTGATTCTGAATAATGATATATCCCCTTGAAAGAACAATCAAAACACAAATAGGGGAGATTGAAAATTCTTCGTTGAACCTTAAGAGCGCCTAACTGCTTTGAAAAAAAGAATTTCCTTGAAAGAGAACCAGGCTACTTGCTTCAGTGACATTTTTTTTTTTTCTCCCACAGGTATAACTGATAAAACAAAGAACAACTGCAGGGCTGTTATCTTGGCAATTTGATCCTGATTCTCTCTGTATTCATACATCAGAGCAATCCCAATGGGCCTGTAATTATGGGATTTGATACAGAACTTTAGCAATGAAAAATTTGGCATTTGATCTAAGTCAGTCACCTAGACCTTCTCAATGTTCAGAAAAGGTGTATAAGTTATTTCTTAAGTTGTCTTTATTAGAAAATGAGAAGAGAATGGATTGTCTAGGATCTGGCTTAGGCTACGTACCCCGCCTATAGAAAACTGAGGCTGGTGTGCTGAACATCACTCGTGACATCATCAATACGATTAAGAGTTGCAGAACTGTGTAACAAACAATCCCAGCCCTACAACACAGCTCAGAGGACTTCTACTGGATATCATCATCCATATCGAGTAGCAAGACAAGAAATTAATTCAAAGGATGGAAGTGCAAGAACATCTTCCTAGAATGAATTTTGCAACACATTTATGACTCTTTCTATTAATACTTATTTCACTGTCTGAGAATAAACAAAAAAATCACTGAATTTACATAGAAACTGCACAACATGTGTTTCTGTCACACCAAAGGCTCCTCCAGACTTTGACTGATTTGTCATAGTTCAGTTTATGGGCCCCTTTTGAAGCTTTGGGCCATTATTTACAAATCCACTAAGGTGTTTACTGATGCTTAAACTCTGTGGAAGCAGGGTATCTATGTTGGGTGGCTCCAAGGAGCAGATATTCTGTGAACACATTCCACCTGGTTTTCTGAACTTGAGATATAACTAAGCATGCACAGTCTGAGGCCCAAATGTTCATTCAGTGGTTTTCATCTTTTCCAACTTGTGGGTCATACAAAACGATTCCTCCAAGACAACTGGAAAACTCTTTACAGATTAAGATTCTAAGCACAATGTAGACACTTGTCCTTTTTACTCGTGTTGCATAGCGTCCTCGGTGAATACGTGCATCTAATGGGGATGCTAAAGATGGACGAGACTGAGATCTTTCAGTGGAACAGCTGGGGAAAATGCATGACCTTGAGCTAATGCACTGCTCTGAGATTATCACAGTCTAGATCCCTTCAGCGTTATTTAGGGAGCAAGCACTTTTTAGTATCAGTAAAAGCAGCAGAATCTTGGTCCAACCAGATTTCAGTGACATGCCTGAGGCTGGTAAAGCAACCAAAGAAACCAAACGCCTCAATCTCTGCCTGTGGTTTACCTAGAAAAACATTCTTATTCTCTGTTAGCAATACATTACCTTTGACTGTTATAATTCACGTTGCTGGAAGTGCCAGCTGTCCACAGCACAAAGATCTACATAACCGTGACTAAGACTCAAGGATTGCTGAACTTGGGATGCAGTAACCTCACTTTATTTCAGAGGTATTCCTAACATAAGCAATGTTTTTATCATCTCGCTACCACAGGTACACAGATCCTTCCAGCAGATGGAACTGCTTAGCCTTTCCTGAACTTGTTCTGCAAAGCAGTATGTAAACTGTAGTTTGAAGATGGGTAACAAAACTGACCAGTTTGGATGATCTCACATTACCAGTGGAGAGGAAAAGACTGCACTTGAAGGACATAAAAGCTGAAAATCAGGCAGAAACAACAACAAAAAGGCAGAGGTCTTTATAAAAGCACTGGTGAAGCCAAGGCAAAGAAGAGAAAATGTCCAAGATTTGCGTGAGTGTGGCAGTCAGAGAAGCAAGGCAGCAGGGAGAGAAAGTAAGCAGGGGACAGACTTCTGATCTTTGCTATAATGTAAAGGACAGGAATAAGAAAGGTGTGTAGAAAGCAGACCATTTCAGAGAATGACTTTGCATTGCTTGTACTTAGAGTACTGCATGAACACAGATGACTCTGAAAATAGGCTAGTATTGACTCCTCTTGTGCTAAGTGCTGATCATCCCTCGAGAAAAGACAGTAATAAACCATACTGTTGACTCAGCCCAGAAACCTGTCCAGATATTTCTTACTGTACTAGTAAAGAAGCTCTAGCAGTCTTCCAGCTATGAGCTGAAATCGATCAGACCTGAAAAAACACAGGAAATCCCAGAATCCACGGCTGATTTTCAACTCTGAATTTCACAGCTCCTCCAAACTCTCCAATCAGTTATGCTGTTATCATTAATGATTTCTTATGATTCATAAATAATGCATAGCACTTTATGAGGCAGACCTTTTCATTGCCCGATGAACTGGTGATCCGGTTAGACAAAGGAAACGAATCAGCCATGGAATATTTTGGAAATTTAGAGGAATCCTAAGGAACTTCACTGTTCATGATGGCTACAATGACAAAGCATTGTGCTGCAGATGTGAATTAGCGTGTGCCAGGGTGATGTAAGAAACAGTTGCATAGGGAATAGTGAAAGTAAGTTGATTTCCTGGGGATTTTGGAGGGATGGGACAGGAAGAGCATAGGATCAGCATGGGAGCAGGGCGGAGAGGCACTGCAGCATTTGCTGAAGGAAACTCAGCGGGGGAGAGCCAAACACAGGGAACAGAACAGGCTGCAGAGCAGCTGAAGGCAGGGCACCTAACTGTCACATTAAAACACAGACAGAAGTTGGCAGCCCAGGAAATGGCCATTCAGAAAGCACTTAATTGCACAGAAAATGCTAATGGCCAGTAACTTCTACACAGGCATGGCTCCTGCAGAATGCACGGCTATGTAGGGGTGCATCAGAAGACCAGTGAGTCCTGGGGGAGGGTTTCTGCCTACACAGCAACTGAACAAGGTGGCACTATGAGTTGGGTGCTGCAGAAAAGGCCACGGTACATAGTTTATCCCAGAGGATGTCCTGGCTCAAAATGCTGAACACATCCAACTCTTGCAGTTTGGAGTCTGTGTACCCCCTATGAATCTGCAAACTGTCATCATCTACTACCCGGGACTGTAATTCAGAGCTTGTTCAGGAAAGGTGGCTTTAATTACCCTTTTAAATGAATAATGAATATGGCAAACAAATTCTAAATGGAACACAAATTTTAAATGGAACACACACTTACTGAATTAACACAAAAAGATAGGAAATGAGGACAAACAGAGATCATAAAGATGAACAATAAGATGATTTTACTCACTGAGAGTTTTTCCTTTGCTTGTTTAAATACACTGGGAGCCTGGTTAGTTTCACCACCTGCTGCTGAGAGACACAAAGAAAGACTTGATAGTTAAAATCAATAATAATAAGCATTTCCACTTAGTACATTTGTTAGAACAATTAAATGCCTTGGAACTACATGCAAAGCAAGTACTTTGTGAATTACTCTCAGTGATCTGTATGCAGAAATGTACCTGCCTTAAAATTATGTCCTGTATTCATCATACTTGTAACAAAATAGTATTCTACACATTCCAAACAAATCAGTATTTTGTATTCATGTTCCTAGAAGTCTAGAAACTACAGTAGAGTTCAAGAAATAGCTGACAACTATAAGAGGCTTTAGTTCCAAAGGTCAGTCCTCAAACACCTTAGCAACCTGATTTTTGGGACTGTCTTCTAAAAAATCAGGCTGCTTTAAGTAATCCACAAACGAAAATTTTAAGAGAGGCCCCTGAAATCACCACTTGTCAAAATATTAGCTAAAATTCCTAATGGAAAGAGAGAGATTCACTGTTGAATTATCACCCTAGTTGCATCAAAAGGTCAGTGTGCTGTGGGTCAACTAAGCCAAGACTTTACCAACTCAAATTCTATCTGGGACATCAAGTACGTTAATTCATTATTTCCTTTATTTGATACAACAAGATTTTACTCTGACTTAAGATCCCATCCTTACGAGAAGCTTTGGAATGGGGCAGCTTTTTGGAAAGCAGGTTATTAGTTTCACCCCAACACTGCTGCTTAGGATGTAATCTGCCACACAAAAACTAGATGTGAACTCTTTTGGCATCTATGCCAGGATGCCATGCCCTTAGTAAATGCAGAAGCAGGACAGTAGTCCCAGATGACAATCTTCTGCTGTAAACCCAACTGTCTTCCAACTGTAAAACCAACCCCAATGCATCGTACAGGACAGAACCAACTAATTTCCTCCTTTCCCTGTGCAGCTCCCAGGTGTGGTGAGGAGACCTCTGGTTTATCTGCCACAGTTCCCACTCTAGTTCTGCCCTGTTAATATATTTATTTTTGTTTAATTGAAGGAGTAGAAGAGAAAACTCGTGAGAGGTAAAGGAGTATGTAACTGCATACTTCAGTTTTTCTAAATCTGTAGCAGGGATAAGTACAACACAGCCCTCCTGCATCACATTTTAGCACATCCATTACTGCTGGGTTTGGTCTGTTTTGCACCTTTTCTAAATAACCACAAATAGCATCTTCCCTCAGTCCCTTGGTATCGAACCCTAACCAGCCACCATCACAAAGTGGAAAGAATAGCGTGCTGCTTGTGCTGACTTACCTGAAAGCACCATCACTTCTCCATCTGAACAAAAGATCTCTACAGGCTCTGCTGCCAGTTTAAATACACAACAGACATGTTTTACCTCAGGGGGTGACCCCAGAATTGAAGACAAGGAACAGAAGTGTATCACATAGCGACTCCCGCTCATAGCCAGGTAATTGCCCAGGCCTTGCCACCATAAATACTGCTCTGATGGCATAAATGCAGCGGCATCTCACTGCCGCTAACGCAACACCAGTCAGATTGGGGTTTCATTCATGGAGCTACACCGGTCAAGGCAAAGACTTCACAAGTCTTTCCTCAGAGTTGGCCATGCAGTTTCTTTTTCAAATGGCAAGGATGAGTCTCTTAAAAAGCAATCCCACTCTTGTGGATACAGCACTGTAAGTTACCAGTATTTGCCAGTGCTTACCAGTGACATGGGAATTTTCTTCTGGTATTGGGAGGAAATAGGGGAAAGATGTCATTTCCCAGGCCACTACACAGAAAACACGAGCAAATATTAACTTTTTTTTTTAGACACTTGTACATTATGATTGGACATGTTTCGTTTTAAAGCCACAAGAAATGCAACATGGAGGTTTTCACTGCAATACACTCAAAGCTGTCTAGACTACACTGCCAAGGGACTTGGTGTGGGCCCACTGGCCAGGTATCACTAAAGCTGACAAGACCATTCCAAATCAAGTACACTGACAGTCAAATCCAGCTTCAAGAAATGGTGCTATATTTTATATAAAAGGAAAACGGGAGACATACAATGTCCCTCTAAATTCCAGATCCTGGAAAGAACTGGATGACTGGTTCAGGCTCAAGGATATGTAGGTTAACATATGGCTGCCCACACTCTTAGGATATCACATAGCACTGGACTCTTTCTCACAGCCTCCACTCAAGTCCCATCAGTAAGTGTAAAAAGGTGAGGTAGAAGAAAATACAGGCTATTGTGAATTTTCCAGCAACGCTGATATGGTGAAACATTCTACGAGATAATTTTGTTCACTTTGTGGTGTGGTTCAAGCTCCTCTGCTTTAAAGCCCAAACCTCAAAGTTCAACCCACATTACTGAAAATGTTACGATCATTTTGTGTCCATCATTTTGGTTGCTCTCCACTTCAGGATTTAAATGTCCTGGGAGGTCAGTTTTGTATTACATTTTTCACTTTGACTAACACATCTGCTTCACTATGTATTGGAATGAGAGAGAAAAGGCTCTGACAGTTTCCAGGCAGCAGACATTTAAGGCACCTGGCAGATTTCCTTACGCAAATACAACTCAGGACTCTCCAGGACAATATGGGCCAGAAGAATTCAGAGGAGTCAGTAGTAGTTAGTAGTAGAGTACCTGACGGCAAGACAGCACTGACCACATGGCTGTAGAAGTGCAATGAAGTTGAGAGCACTACAAACCTGACACTTCCCCGCCCACCCCCCTTTCCACTGCTCATTGAACCCCCTGGGTCTTCTGAAACAATATGGCAATGATGGGTCATAACTTCTGAGCCGATCCAGCTGCGCTTCAGCAAAGAGCAAGAGGTAGCAAGAGTTGTTTTAATCCTTTTTTAATACTCCTCACTCCTGAGTTGTTCTGGTCCAGAGTGCAAGTTAGCACAGAGAAACTGCAAACTGCGGACGAGCCGTCCCTGCCACACAGAGCGCCTGGATCAGCCTTTCCTTGCCTGGCTCCGTTCCTCGTGACGGCGGAAGTAAAAGGACCAGATTCCCTCACAGGATCAAGGGGATGGGACTGAGTATTTACTTCTGTTGTGCTGATGGAATGCAACTAGGAAACAATACGCACTTCATACAGTTGAGGCATGACATTAAAGCTACCCTCGCTTAACTATCCTCTTACTGTATTTTTCAGTAGTCACACATCCATACCAAGACTGGTCTGAATTTAGAACAGGAGTGACTCATTGGTGCAAAACTGGATGGGAATGGCTTTTTAGGAACACTTTTGGTATTGCACTGTTTAACTACAGGATGGATAATAAATCCTGTTCTTAATTTCTGAGCCATGAGAAGAGGCCTATGCAGTTTTGCACTGCGGTGCATGGTTCTTCTCTTAATAGCCTGAGTTTTACTGATGAACAACTGCGCTACACTATGCGGCTACATTATATGACAGAAAACCTGACCTCTCTTAGCAAAAATTTTTTTTTTAAGATCACCAGAGAAGATGTTCATCTTTCCACCCTGAACTCACAGTAACAATGAATAGTATGATGAAAATGCTGGAAGTGTTCTTTTTGGTCCTTAAATAATGATACACTTATCAAGATGTAACAGGAATAATTTGTTTCATCCTTTCATCTTCCGCTACTGAATATTAAGATTTTTGCTTGCAATGCATTCGTAGTGTGAGCTCAGATTTCTTCTCTCTCAGCTTCATGCTGCCTGTGGCTGGATTCCCCCTGTGGATTTTGACTGTACAGCATAAACATCAGTAACAGATTGGGAAGCGTCAATGCAGATAACATCAATCAACAAAGTATAAGTCTGAAACACTTCTTATTATGCATGAGAGTAAAAAAGCAAAATAATGGAAATGCATACCATGGTTTAAGCTGTCAACATTTTCCCACCAGAAAAAAAAAACAAAACATGGGTAATTAAAAAGAAAGAAAGAAAAAAGAACAAAAAGATGAGTAAAGATTCCTACAACACCACACTATAAGCACGATGCCAAGGTACAACCACAGCACTTGGGAGGTCCAAGCAATGACAAGCATACATGATCATGGCCTCCATTAAATAAACAAAAAAATACCAGGAAAGAAAGAAAGAAAAGAAAGATGATACAAACCACTACAAAAGCAATACTATTTGTGAAGACTGATACTCTTGGAGGAAAAAAAAAAATAGAGAAGCTGCTATAGCCATGAGATTTACAAAAAAAAAAAATGTCTATGTTTGCCAGCCACATTGCATAACTGAACAGAACGCAGTCACCTGTCTGCTTCCGTTTAACACAGGAGAGATGAGTTGGTCTAGTATATTTGATAGCAGGTTTTAAAATGATTTTCCTGGAGGGAGAGTGGGCCTGAACTTCAGTTTTTTTAGCAAGTTCAGCTTTCTTATACACTGCTATGGACAAAAAAAACACAAAAACATAGAATCAGGAAAAAAACCCAGCAAACAGTTTCATATGACAATACATCAAGTGGCAGGCCCACTGCTCCACAACTCCAACCCGATGCGCCGCTTCTACTGGGATGAACAAATCCAAAGTTGGAAGAGGGGCAGCACTGGTGCATTGACCTCAGATGTGTTACCCAGCGATCAGTGGGGACGCCTACAATGAAACGGGACCGGTGGAGCAGTGAGCCTTGCACATGGCTTTTCATATAGTTGTGGAATGTCTCATTATAAAGCACTACTGTAAATACTGTTAAGGTGCACATCATCTGCAATAGAGTAATTGGATAGTATCGTACAATAGTAAAAAATAATTAAAAAAATTAATAACAGAAAAAAAAATTGTAATAGGGAGTGTTAAATGAACCTTTTTTCCTTCTCACTTCATCTCTGGAGAGTGTGCTAGGTTCCTTTTTAGCTATTTTCCTTTCAGGAGTAGAAATCCTGCCTCTCCCAGTTTTAAAAGGTTTCTCTTTTTTATGCTTATCGAGAGATGATCTTCGCAATTCTCTCTCTGCCTTCTCCTCTTTAGGAACAGTCTCTAACTGTTCAGTCATGATGCTCCTATCATCATCTGTAGGATCAGAGCAAATTATAACAACAAACAAAAGATTAGTAACAAATGTTAACAATACTGTGGTGGAGCAGGGAAAAATAGTTGAAGACAGAGCAGACGGATTATTAAAAAAAGGCAGACTATTTTACCATTTTTCTGAAACATGCTGAGATTACTATTACCACTATAATAATTTTGCTTTTTGATCATTATGAATTGGAAGAAAAAATATTTAACAGACAAAACAGAAAGGATAATGCACACCTTGAGTATCTGCCCAGAGACTGTCTGTATCCATGATGGAGTCATCGATTGTTGTTTCATCTTTGTAATCATCACACGTCTCTGTCTTGTAGTCGGTGAGCAGGATTTCTTCTCTCTGGGGTGAAGCAGGAGCTTCTGGGGAGCCCTCCTTGGGCTCAGCTTGAATGTCAACCATTTCCTCAACTTCCAGCTCCTCTTCAGCCTGGGAGTCCCCTGCCTCGATATCTTCCTGCTGAGTAGCAGCAAAGCGCACACTGTGAGAAGCAGATTCACCCTCATCAACTGTTGTCTGCACCACTGTGATAAAGTCATCCTCTACTGTCACCACGGATTCAATAATGCCTTTCAGTTCAGGCAGTGCTTCTGGGCTACCCTTGGCTAGCATTTCTCCAGCAGAAGGTTTCCCAAAGTCTATTTCTGGGGGCATTTCTGACACAAGATGCTGTTTATCCTCTTCTTTTTCTTTTTGCTCTACTTCTACTTCTTCTTCATGTTCTTCCCCTTTTGTGGCCCCAGCTGTCACTTCACATGGCAGGAGCTTTTGGACTTCCGTAGGTTTCACAGCTGTATCAGGAATCTTTTCAATTCCTTCCGCAGGCTGTGGTATGGTCTCCATCTGAATCTCAGCAGGCTCTTCCTGGAGAGGCTCAGTTTTTGGAAGAAGCTCCACAGAAGGCTCCTTTGCTGGTAACTGTGCAGGCGTCTCTTCCCCAGACATGGGAGGTTTTGGAGGTTCTGCTTTGATATCCTCTGGTTTCAAGGATTCACCATTCGAACCTTCTTGGGCTTGATCATGCTCTCCACTAGACTCGTAAGATTCCTCTTTATCAACTGCCTCTTGATGTACCAGATCGGGCTTAGTTACTTTTTCCTTAATTTCTGTTTCCAACAGTTTGGTGCTGTCCTTCACATAACTAGGCTCGGTCTTGGAAAGTACATCTGCATCCTTTGCTTCTCTGGATAGGATGGTCTGATCTTTCTCTTGAATGTCTTTGGGTTCAGGCTCTGCTCTTTTAACAGAGGCTTTGTCCTTCCCTGAAGGGAGAGAAACCACCTCACTGATCTTAGTCTCTAACTGACTCTGATATTCTTGGTCAGCTCTCCTTGCAGCCACTTCCAAATCGTGCTTTATGGCATTGTAATCAGGTCTAATTGGAGCTTCTACCTCAGCTATTTCAGGAACAACACTAAGAGACTTCTCCTCCTTCTCCATCAACAAAGCAGCAGCATCCTTCTCTATTGCTAACTCAGAAGCTGATATTCTGTCATACCTGGTATCATCAGTTACGTGAACTTTATCAGCCATACTTTCTTCTTTCGTTTCTAAGATTGCCTCAGGTCTTGTCTTCTCTGGCTCTGCACCTTTAACGGGATAGACCTCTTTAGAGTCAACTTGATCTTCACTTTTTTCTAGCACAGTATCCAGCTTCTCTTTTTTCTCCTGCTCAAGGTCCCTTGCCAGAACAGACTCACCAGTGACATGCTGACCTAAGTCTTTTTCACTGAGGAATTCTTTCGATTTTTCAGCTGCTGCCAGCTTTACTTCTATTAAAGACAGGTCAGGAGCTAGGCCACGTCTCAGTTTTTCATCTGTGCCTTCGTAAAAGGGACAGGTGTCGCTCGTTAAATTCTCACTGTCCTGAACTGGAGAAGGGAGTGGGACGGTGTACTTATTGAACACACAGTAGCCCAAGTCTTCTAGCTGACTTTCAGCTTTTGGAGTTACGTGGTTTTCATCTGTCACAGGTGGCAGGGCTGCACTGCTGTCTTCCACAACAGTGTCAGAAGGAAGTGACTTCTTTTGCGCCACCTCAGCATCTGCACTCACGGAGGCTAATCTAGATCTTGTCCCTGCCAAGTCTAACATTTCAGGCAGGTCAGGAGCCAGGACAGCCCCATTTTTGTAATAATCTTTGGCAAGGAAAGGTGATTCGGCTAAGGTCTCAGGCTGGACTTTTTCTTCCACCGTTGCTTTTTCTTCTTCGATGTGTTCATCTTCCTCTCTACTATCAATGGGGAAGCAGGGGGCCTTCTCCAGTGCTGGTGTGGTTGCTGGCAAGTAGTCATCACCTTCATCCATACTTCCACTAGTGTTAGTTAGAATATCCGAAGCCAGGGGAGAAAGATCATGCGCACGACCAAAGCTAAATCCTAGAGCTATTGAATCCAGGCAGGACATGGGTAAGTTAATAGACATACTTCTCTGTTCAATTGCAGATCTGCCCCCAAGTCCCAGGCTCCTGCTCAGAGTCAGGTCATCTTTATTTTTACTGTGGAGTTCTCTCTTATCCCCATAGACTTTGGGGTCAATTGTGAACATTCTTTCTGTTGGGGAACTCGGTTCTTCAGATTTGTCTGGTGTGAAGCTCTGAGCCAGGGTACTGTAACCTATTTCGTGAGCAGGCACATTCTGCTGTTGATCCAGTTCTGCCTGTAATTCTTCCTCCTCTTCCTCTTTGTCTTCAGGTATTAGGCGATCTGTCTGATAAGGCTCATACACAGTCTCTTTAGTGTCACTTAGCTCATAGTAATCACTGCCTTGTTTCAGAGCCTCGGCTTTGAAGGCTTCCTCTTTCAGAGCAGAGGTTTCAAAATACTTCGACATTCCCGATCGATCCTCCTCTTCTTTCATTTGATGAGGAGCTGCAACACTTGTCTTATCCTCCTTGGTATCTTTTTTAACATCTTTCTCTTGAGAAGCTTCTAGAGTAGGAGTCTTGTCAGTGGTTAAACTTGGTGCTGCAGGGGTTTTCTCTGTTATTCTGGATAACTGAGTGGTATCAGGGTACTCTACCGTTTTCTCGGGGCTCAGTTCATGGCCTAACTTGGCTGGGGGTGGCTGTGTGCTTGGCTGCACCTCCTTCTTCATGTCTACCATTGCTGGGAGCCCACTTTGGTCCATTTCTTTTTCTGCTTTGAGAAGATCAGGTGACCTCTTAGCTTCATCATCCTTTTGAAAGTCTGCTTTGTCTAGGGAAAGTGTCTTAACTTCAGGCTCTGTGGTAAATTTACCATCATCTAATATTCGAGCCTCCCCTTTATCATAGAAGTCATACCTTTCTTCCTCATCACTCTCATCCTTGGTCAGGTCCTTTTCCTCCCCCCACACAGGGATTTTCTGCGTGCTTGGTGTTTTCAGGCCATCTACAGTTACTGCTGAGACTTCTTGCAGAGCTAGCGTCCTGTCTCTGTGGATCTGTTCATCTTTAGTGACATCTTTGGCAAACAGTTGGTCGGTGGTTTCCCATTTTGTTTTGGAACTGCCTTTGAGTGGAAGCTCCTGGGGGACAGCAGGAGCTGGGCCTGAAGGAAGTTCACATTTGGCTGCTTCTGCCTTGGGTTCTGATAGCAATCGAGAACTTTCACCATGGCTGACAGCAAGATCTTGGACATCTTTAAGGTCATCTTTAAATTTCATAGACATAACCTGGTTGGATGATGAGGGCACATCTGCAGTCCTTTCATCTGTTTTGCTCCCTTTAGGCAGTTCAGATGAGAAGTCCTTCTGTTCCTGAGGAGGAGGCTTGACCGCAGGTTCTGCCAAACTGGCTTCCCCTTTCTTTTGTGAATCAGTTTCTAAGACCTGTTCTGATAGAGGTGTAGGCATTTTTTCTTTGTCTTTGCTCTGCGAATCCTTTTTGTCTATAGCCTCTGTTTTTGCTGGCTG
This sequence comes from Falco biarmicus, assembly GCF_023638135.1. NCBI lineage: Eukaryota > Metazoa > Chordata > Aves > Falconiformes > Falconidae > Falco > Falco biarmicus. The sequence continues at coordinate 12,221,234 of NC_079295.1, forward strand.
TGGAACTAAGGCATCATGTTTAGGTTGCTCACCAGTCTTACTGTCTTTGCCAGATTCATGTTGCTTTGTGTCTAATGGTTCTGCTGCGAAAGGGCGTGCGCCCTCCTGGATGCGGAATTCCATCTTCGCGGCTGCAAGTAAATCTGAAGTAGTTTGTTTGGGTTTTATAACAAAATTATTTAAAGCACTTACAGGCAGGCAGTCATGTGGCTTACAACATCGTCTTGGTATGAATGATGGAAAGGAGGGGGAGAGAGATGCAAACATGCAGCAAGGCCATCCACCTAGAAATCTGCTTTAAAGTGTTAAATCCTAGTTTCAATATATGAGGTTTTACAGTGGAAATGTGAGTTGTACACATATAAATATGTGACCACTGAAATGAGATGATTTAGTATGAATTCTTCATCTTCATGGTTTATATACAAGAGCAAAACCACAAGTAATCCTCACTTCATTGGTATGCTTTGCTGAACTCTGTAACTTAGGTTAGTTTTGTGTTAGTAAAGTCTGCCTGTAAGTCCAGTCAGTTGTGCGTTGCTGACATTTAAACATACATAGTTATGATACATTTCTGTATCTTTTTTTTCTTTTTTCTTCTACATACAGCCTAAACTAAAGAAATAACACATACAAAAGGTTTCACAACTGTTAGAAGAGGCTGTTTTTTTCCAATTGTACCGATTTTTGACATTCACTCTTTGGCAAATGAGAGAAATCTCACTGCTGTCACAAAACCAGTATGTGTAAAATCAGCAACAGAGCTATCAATAGTTCCAGATCCTGAAGGTCTGGTCTTCAAAATGGCCAGCCACCTTCAGCTGTAAATGAAGTCAAAGAATAGCTGGCATGTTTCAATGACTGTCGATCAGGCCCTAATTAAGTCAATTTGAAGCTAAAAATGCTACTCTCAATGTCTGCCACTACGCTTTTAGGGAGTAATACCAAGTTACGATTTTTTTTTAATACCTGTTCTGTTAATTATTAATAGCTCGTTCTTTTAAAAATAAAATAATGATTTCTATTATATGGAAATATTCCTATCATGGAAAATATGAAGAGATATACTGCAGAGTGTGGCAGAGCTTTCTTGCAGCAATGCGCAAAAAAAGTTTTATGAGTTTTTTCTAAAGCTTTTTACAACAAGTACTGGGCCAACTGAATCCCCTCATATCTGTCCATGAAGCCACCTTTTTGCTCTGATGAATCTGTACTTTTTAGAACAATTAGCATCAAAGTATTGGTCATTCTTTAAGTACTTGCATATGTTAACATTTAGTCAAAAAAAGCAACGGCCATTCTAAACTCTACAGGTAGAAAAAACAGAGGTCTACAACTACAGCAATTTTACTTCTTTATGTTTTTACTTTTAGTGACTTCCTTGCAAACTCTATGAGGTATAAAAATATGGCCATTGAGCTGATGTCATTCTCGTTTCACAGAAATTAAATAGCTAGATACTGACTTTCTTTATGTATCCTACTGTACCTCTTACTGTAGTGCAAATGAACAATCTCAATGGCACCAAAACATATTCTGACTGCCAAAGGAATTTAATACTCTTTAGCTGGGCCAGCTAGAACACCAGTCTCCCAAATGCAGCATTTCTTAGTCAGGTAGCAGATGGGTACATCACTGCTCCACACAATGTGCCTTTACACCTTGTTGCACTAGCTGAAGAGAAATACCATTAAAAGGAAAATCCTGAAGCCTAATTCTTCCATACTGAAAGACGACTGCAGTAAATATTTTGTTCAGTAAGCAGATCAGAACTTCATCCTATACACCCTATGCTAAACTTCACTATGAAGACAAGCATCCCAGTGGAAGTGATGGAGGTTTTGCCAAAGAAGGGCACTCAAGCAAGCGTAAACATTTGTAATAAGGTAAGACACAAAAAATCAGAGTTCTGGCAATGACTGAGGAGAGGAGGGGTAGACTGCAATGAATGGCAAGGACGTGATGTAAGAAGCAACAGCTTTAGGGAAGCTAAACCAGAATGCACTGAAGCACACACCAAAAAATAAAAACCAAACAAAACACCTGCACACTGCTAATGAAAACATTTCTACAGTTTAAGCCTCTTTATGTCATAGTCAAAGTCAATAAATCTACTTTTTGAAAGAAAAGCAGATGAATCTCTGCACCAAAAAGAAAAAAATATACATAGCAATGTGACTGGCAAACACATCTGAGATGAGGGAAAAAGGTTTACGCAGAGGAATCAGCTTAGCTGCAAAGCACATTTTATCATGGCAAAGTAAAAAAAATCAGGAATCAGCCGCAGTGGTGGGAAACCATGTTGTCATACAGCACCTATGCAACCATATTATCTGCTACACACTCTTCAAGCATAATAACAAGAGCAGTCATACTAATAAATGGGAAAAACAGGAAATGAAGCAGCCTTGGAAAGCGCTGGAGAAAGCTGGAGGAGGATTACATCAGCAGCAAACGACATGCAAACCTAAGGAGGACACACCTTCCTCAGCCGAGGAAGGGGATGTGTCTTTCAGGGGTGTTTCCGCCACAACGGTTACACTCTCCCTGCTGGATGCCACACTTGGCACTTTGTCTTCACAACACACTTTGGCATCCAAACCAGAATCCGACGGGCCCTCACAGAGGCCCTTTGCCTGGTCCGAAGGCTCAGTGGGCCCGTGCTCTTTCCCCAGTTGCTTCCCAGGAAGAGCAGCAGGTTTCACTTCCACAGCCATCGGACTCTCTACTGGTTCTTCTTCTTGGGGATGGAAAAAGGAGGCGACATCAACACTAACAGTAAACACCAAGCACACAGCTCAATAGGACTGCTTTTACGTAACACTTTCAGCTCTGAGCATTTTGAATTGAAGTGTGTCAAAGGACTGCTACTATCCAGTCACTGTGGAACTGAATTTTCCTCAGGGAAAAAACCAAACCAAACCAAGAAACCCATCTCCCCAGAGAAGCACGTTTATGCTGTAAGACGAGAGCTGAAAGTGTTTTACAGGTATACCTCTCCCAGAGATGACTGTGGATTAAATATTCTTTGCAAATGGAGATGGTCTTGAATGATGGATGGCTCCAACAACACCAATGCATCAATGAACTCAAAGTACACTGGTACTTTTCTGATAAATGTGCCGTTTAATCCAGTACAAGACATTCAATTGAGGTGGAGGAAGGTATGAGGCAGTAACTTCTTCCCACTGACCTTGGCGACACTGACTGCTAAATGCCAGCAAGTCAATCTATCACATGAATCCTGGATTTGGCAAAATACTTCCACAGTCTCAGTAAGTCTTGTGCATGGCTGAGAACTAACGGTTTCACAAGAATTCAGCCATGATTTCTACACTGAGCATTATAAACAGTTTCTACCTTAGGCTGCCTGACAGCTGAACGCTGTATATGAAAATCGCAGTTTTAACATAAGGACCCTCAATTTTCTTTTCTAGCTTCCCCACTAGCCCCCAAGCTCCTCATCACCAACTATGCTAAAGAAACCAGTGAATGCAATGTAACTGTTCACCCGAATTTCTACAATGCGTCACTCAGCCTATGGGCTGTTAGGATCAGTACAGTAGTACCAAGATCAGTCTTTACTCATGCCACAGCAGAAGAAAAGTCTCCATTCTGGACTGTACTCCGGCCGTTGCCACTCAGACAGAATATTACCCTGCTCTATTAGTATCCCCTCTGATAAGGAGTCAGTATTAAGTGTGAAACCTTTGAGTCAGCAACATACTTAAGCAGCTGACCAGCAGCCATGCTGCAGTCAACCTGGTGACCTCCCTGGGTTTAAACTGTGTCTCATGATTAAGGCCTTTGCTGAATAAGACTTAGAACAAAGCGTTTCAAATCTGGAAATGGCTGTATTCAGCCTCTTATTATTCAAATAAAACCTCTTTACCAGGGCTTGATTGTTTTCCTGAGACTGGCCTGGCAAAAGCTAGACAATCAACCATCCGCTTCAGTTGTGGCCTCTAAAGAGTGATTTAAGGAACACAAACACTATCTGAGGCTGAGAAAATATCACTCTGAGAAGTACAACACATTATTCATAACATATAAAAATGTAATTAAGGTTACATACTATATCTTAAATGAACAGAAGCCAGAAGATTCAGAATCAGAACTGGACCGATGCCTGAGTATTACAGGGATATTTACACATGGGCAGATTGTAAATGTAGCCTGGCAGAACAGCAGGTGTCCAGTTAAAAGAGGCCCTGCCTTGAGTAACTTGCTTTACTTTTCTTTTTTTGATTTTATTTAGTTTTGTATTTGCATCTTTTTCAATTAAAAAAAAATTTAAGCAAAGCTTCTCCTTTTACTCTGAAGAATTTCCAGTATACACCTCCATTTCTTGAGACACTTTACACAATGCCGCATGATTAAAACTAATTACTCACCAAAGTAGAAAGTTACCCCTGACTTAACAATGGAATCCTACAGGCTCCCTTTGTGCAGCAGACTCTCTTAAGCCAAACAGACTGCTAGCTTACAGGCAGCAGGGTGGGGAGGCTTGTTTCACAATGCCTGTCTTTTCACTGATGATCCGTCTTATTTCTGTACTTCTTTTCCTCATAGATGTTCTGAGATCTTACACTTTCACCAGAGGTAGACGCATGTGACTGCAAAGGAAGCTGCCCATGAAGGAGCTCTAAGTACAGCTATAGGCACCCAGCTATAGTAAGGCTGCTCTCCTGTGATCTTCTGCCTCCCCTAGCTTCAGGCAGACATGCTGACTTTAACAACCTTCAATTATTAGCACTGATCTCCTCTGGTGCTGTTGCAGTATTAGGCTATATTATCCTGTTAATTCTGAACAATGCTGGTTTCTTTGGAATGACCCAGTGAGCTATTTCAGGTATACACCTTCATCTTCCTGAGACTCAAACCCTTAGAGGATTCAGTACTGGTTTTCACTTCGGCTCCTGTGTCCCAAGATTGACTTAGTCAAATCCTGCTAGATAAAACGTGATTTATTTTGCCTTGGAGAAGACGCCAGTGTTCCTGGTAGTCACTGAAATAGGTTCTCCCTTGATTCCCCAAAAGCCATTTCACTTTCACGTAACCCCCACTGACAAAATGATACTGATGTGCTCAGGCCATCGAAAAAGGGGATACAGAAACACAGTAACTTTTTTTTCTTCTCCTTTGCAATCAAATGACACGATGTTAACTGGTTGCATCCACAAAACAACTGGACATCAAACATGACCCAATACTGCCTGAAGTCACCTGGGCATACTGGGGTAAAACTGATTATCTTTGCCTGCTGGAGAATTAAGGACCCGCCACTGCTATCTTAGGGATAGACATGGGGGTTTCCCCATTGCATTATCAACTGACTTACCTCCAGCAACAATCTTTTGCCCTATTTTGCACACTGTTCTTGGCAGCAGTTCTCTGGCACAAAGAACAGTTTAGCTTAGGCTTCTTTTAACTAGCTGCTCCTTTTTCTTCTGTTATAAGCCAGGCCAGTAGACCAAGAGCCCCGATTTAAATACGGACCATGGTTTCACTGACCCCAAAGTTGCACTCATCGCTCATGCTGAAGCTTCACTTTGACATGGAGATACTCTGGAGGGGCGTCATTTCCATGTGGGGAGAAAACACAACTAGGCTTCCCTCCCCAGAAAGCAGCAATCCCAGGCACATATATAATGGAATGGATGTCAGGTGGGTAGAAGGGAAGAGGAACAAAATGGGACCATGCTCAGTTCACCTTCATCATGGCCCAACAAGACCTCTGTGCTCTTCACTGTGGCACTGGAGCGTGTACTAGAGCCAGTCCACTCTGAGCTGAACAAAGGGTGTTCATAGTACTCCTCATCCGAATTGTAGGGCTCATCATCAGGCACAGACACTGAAATGGAGGGGGCCAGGTGTTTACGCCACTCCCTGCCGGCAGCAGGCCCACAGCCTGGGCAGTGGTGTAGCAGTCCCACCTTATCCTCCGCCCCTTCATCTACAAATAGACACACACAGACAAAAACTGCAGGACAGACAGACAGACACAGAAAAGACAAGACAGGATGGATACATGCGCTAGCAACACTAGCCACTATGTCATACTGTGGATGAAATCAGCCAGGGCGCGGGTTAGTGCAGGATGGAGGAATGAGGCAGCTGTGCATTTTAACACATGGGCCATGTATGTGGCATTTCCTACAGTGTTTATGAAGATCAGAAACAAGCCGTCAGAATAAATCAATTTCAAAACTCATTACTTGGAGGAACATATTGTACACAGACCACATCTCACAACTTGCACTGATACTCATATGTATTATACAGCTGACTGACTGTATTAAAAACCTCTGAAGTATCCTGACACGGTTGTATCCCTCATAGTCATCAGGTGAAGTACCTGAAAGTGTAGATTTTTAAAAGTCCTTTAATTAAAAAGCAAGCCAGCTTACACTTTGGTCAGTGGTGGTTTTATTTCTCATTGTACCTGCTTCAAAATTCCCCACCTTCTTCTTTTCCCTATAAATAAGTAACATTCAAACAAGCAAAACAAACCCTTCCCCAAATAGCTAGCTACCTTTTTTCCTGATAAAGGCCACATAAAGCTGCTCACGGCAATCTTGGTTAGTCCTGTATTTTGTGCTGTTGTGTCACGTTTCTGTGGGTGAACTAGCTCCCACCCGGGTGTTTGGCAGTGCTTTGGAATGACAGCTTTATTCACCCGTCACTGTAGCATCGCAGATTATCACCTAATCATCTCAGGACTACACCAGCTACTGACAGCTACAGAGACGGGGAGATTGGGTGGGTTTTTGCAAAACAAAGAAAGACAATAGTGCCAAATAAAAATGACTGGCCTACCATCCGATCCATACAAACTTAGAGACTGGAGAGCTCATGTAGGCTAAGGTGCCCTCTTGCCATGAATAGAGCTATGAAACATTAAGCATCTAGTACCAGAGAAAATAAGTTTAAGCCCATTCTCAGTGTATGACAACTAGCAGTTTGATGAACACTACATTCCTGGGGTGCCTTTAGCAGCTGCAGCTATCCCACTGGATTTCCTACTAGCTTCAATAACAACTCCATGCCTGGTGTCCTTGGCCTTACTCCAGGCAATTACAACTTAAATGAGTTTCCCCAGAGCCTCCAAAACATCCCTCTCAGATCCAAAACACTGAGTCAGAAAGCAAGGCTTTAACACAGGCAGCGTAACAGATACTAACCAGACCTCTGTGTGTGACCCGAAAACAAGATGGCTCATGAATGCTGTCGGAACTGCCATCACCCGTCTTGGAAAGCAATTTTTATACAAAACAATTCCATCTATAAGAGCTCTAACGTTCTTCCTAGCAAATAACGGTAAGTTTTAAGTTTCTTTCTATAGCACACCATGACAAGACAACATCTATGTCTTTAAAAGCAGCACCCTCTGCTTTCTGCACCAACATGGCAGCAAGTGCCCAGTAACATAATGACATGTATTTCTTCTGCCTGGGAAAAAGAACACTCAGTATCAACCCATTCAGGCTCAATCATCCACAAAAAAGAAGAAAAATTATTAATGGACAGCAATACTGTTAACTCCGATATGTGCCACCGTGCTGCAAAAGCCCGATTATCCATGTTTAAGATCCTGTGACAGCCCCGAGGCTGGCCAGGACTGAAGGTATGCTACGTGCACCTATGTACGTACACAAATACCACCCCTGGAACTTAAGTTTAAAGCGAACAGTTCTCACCATTTTCTTCAGGGCACAAAGAGTGCCTGAACCACTGATAGTTTAGTTGCTTCACTCTTGTAGTGGAACTCAAACCTCAGGTTCAGGGGTTTATGCATGCTTAAAAGAGGTAGGTGTGGGTCTACCTATATCTAAGATAAGCCAGCAACCTGCTTCTGCCAAGCAGAGCACTGCAATAGGAAATGCTAAACACAGGGCTGTACCTGAGCTCCCACCTTTCCCTCATACTTAAGACTCAGCAGTAAGGTTTTAGGGAAGCCTTTTGATCCACCTGCAACGCAGAACCTGTGGATTTCTTCTCTACAGAAACTTCTACAAAATTCAGTGACAGATTCAAGGGAGATCACAGTTTCCAAAAGGGTAGGGAAAGAGGACATGTCTCAGGGTGTGGGAGACCAGGAATCAACTCCCTCCTAAACCTGAGAAGATTCAAAACTACAACTCCTGCTTCTTCACAGGGTGCCCTCACACTAGTCCATGCGCTACTGTGGACAAGAGTGGAAAGGGTTGATGCAATTGCCACCTCTTCTGCCGGAACTGGGACATCGTGGAAAAAAGAACAGAGGACTCATATGGTCACAAGCAGGACACAGACAAGGAGGATGTACAAAAGGGGAGGTTCTCCTTCCAGCTGTGGGTCATATTAATCCATGGGCCCTTCAGAAGTAAAATGCATCAACAAGAGTGAAGATGAAACCCCAGGACTTCTCTGTACTGTTGCAAACAAGGCTGAAAATTCCTTCTTTATAGGCTCTCAATGATTGTAGGCAAAAACCATAGGCCCTGCCTCTGTTCCTTAAAACTACAGGAACTGACAGCAGCAACAATGCTTAATACATATTACTGTAATGCCCTAAAATCAGTAGGAGTGCAAAGTCTAGTATTGTTTGGGGCTGTTACGTCTGTGGCCACTACAGATTTACACTGTTTATTTGTCAGTTTCAATAAAGGTATTTTCAAAATTACTGCAGATAATTTCATTAACAGAATAATGATGTCTTTAAAGGAGGATATGCTTTTATTTCAGCAACAAGAAAAATCCTTTCTTTGTTAAATTAGTCCCTTCTAATAGTTCTTTTTCATCTCAAAGCGTGGGAAAAATCCCCAAATTTATTCTGAAGTCCAAGATTAAAATCACTTCTGACAAGGGCTAATTCTGCTTTAGCTTGCAGGTATCTTTTGAAAATGCCTTTCAAGAAGCAATTTTCACTGTAAATAGATCAATTTTTATAGGACACTTGGTTCCTTTCAGTTTGCAACATACTTTTATTTGGTATATAAAGCCTAATCTGAAATGCCTGTTTCAAAATGGAAGACAGTCTGTCAAAGGCATCCTTCTGTCTTGCAACATTTAGAAAAAATGTTTACATGAAGACATTGTTGACCATTGTCAAAAGGCGCAGAGCACAAAAGAAATGCCAAATTGGCAAGAAAATACTGTACATGCCCTGCATGTCCAGATGCAACTGCTAAAAGGATTTGACTATGCTAGGGAAAATTTCATTTCCTAAGCAAAATGATGTTACTATAGTTGAAATAATGAAATAATTTCAATAAGGTAAATTAGTTATCTTACCTTCTGCAGCCGTAAAAAGGGACAGGCTCATCTGATCGTTTTTTCTGCAGCCAAATGAAAGGCGGAAACCTACATCCACTGACTCCTTCTCTCATGAAATACACTTGACCCACAAACCTCTCTGTCTTTACTACCTTTTTTTTTTTTTTAATTTGTGTTTGCTGCATGGCTGGCCATGTCCACCTTTGTCACATCTACAACAGTGATTTCCTTCCTGCTATGACTGAAGGAAGTCTCTTTTGGATTCAAAGCAATGCAACACATACTGACAAGTGCATTAGGAAAACATTCCAAGAGAAGGAGAAAAAAGGAGGTCTGAGGTAGATACACACACCAAACACCTTTTTTGTTCAACAACTGTAGAATTCTGTTAAATTCATATATTGTATTTTACAGAACAGAAAGACAGACAGACAATGTAAAGGTGCATGAGGATGGGATAGCCAGATGGTACAGGGAACCGAACGTTTAAACAAGTACAGTAAAATTGGGTCAAACCCTACTGAGGCAAACTCTTCTGAATGGGAGCTTTGCCTGAATGAAAATGACAGGTCTGGCTCACTCAAGTCAGCAAAAGCTTGACTTAGCCACAGAAAATAAGGGCCACATCTAACACAGAGGAGAATATAAGATAATTTTACTACTATTAATTACAATGAATTGACAACACTGATATTTTGGGAAAAACTAACATAATATACTTCTGGCAAAATTTTTATCAAGAAGTTCCTTACGTTCATCAACCAACTCTACTGTAAGATCCAGTTTCAGAGCCGGACACAAACAAGAAGGTTCCAGCAGAATGCATTAATGACTCAGCGGATCATTTCTGTCAATACTTGCCTTACAAACCTGAACTTTTAGGATTTATACAGGTCATCTGCTCTGAAAACTGAAGAGTTGAATCAAAATCTTGTCATGTAAGAGTCTCTTTTGACTGATCTTAAAGGAAATTATTTTGATGACTTTTAAAAAACTGTAGCATTGAGTAAATCATCAAAATGTCTCCCAAACACTGACCTTTCAGTCCTTGCAACCACCCCTGAGGGGCAGGTAAGTAAGTGCTATTATATTAGCTCAATTCTACATGCAAGGAAAGAGAAAAACAATGATGTTAAGTGACTTGCTGAGTCATATGCACAGCTGGGAACAGCACAGTCTGGTAGTTCATAATAACTTCGAGTTCCATAGTGTTTTGCCACCTTCTTGTGTTAATACAACTAGCAAAATGGTTGCCATTTGCTTAGGGGGCAATCTACCACCTCTTGCCAATTAATCGATACGAGTACTTTATAAAATCCTAAAATAGGTGCAAATAATACTGCTGATAGAAAGAGCACACAAAGCTAATCCTCAGATAAGGGTAATGGAAGAACCTTGACATTGGCCTGGAGCAGAACAACAAGCCCTTTATTGTGATATGAAAAAAATCAGAAAGCATATGCTGAACTAGTCAAGTGAACTATATATTAAAAATAGTGGTAATAATTCTAAAAGCCTTTGCTAATGCCTTACTAGCTTCCTTTTCAGTTAGTAGTTTTGATTGTCATTACCTCTGGGTGATGAGTCTAGGAACTGCTGTAATATTTCTTTAAACACACAATGGGCAGATGTTTTTTTTTAAAAAAACAAACCCAGTCAATCAAATTCTTTATATTGGTTGCTAACCACATCCAGTACAGCGGACCGACAAAGGCTGTTGTTAACACAGCTTGTAATTGCATGATCTCAAAAATGACCGCAGGATGAAACATGCCTAATTGCAGTGTCCTGATAAACAGTCACACTATGTTAGCACATGAAATAGTGACCATCCACTTGCAAAATTAATAGAGGCTCCATGTTAAGATACCAACCAAGTTTGTTCAGCATATGATAAGAAACTATTTTCATGCACTTATTTAACAAAAAGAAAGAAAAAATGCTAAAAGAAAATCCAAGAAGGAAATAAATGGACAGATAAAAACGCTATTAATATTGGCAGAGTTCAACTGACAGTCCTCTGGAGATTCTGAACCCAAATCCTTCCCTCTTTACCCAGATGATACAGCTCAGGTGTAACGTATTGCTGTCTCCCTATACTGATGGCCTTGATGCAGCAGTCGTCTGTTGAACAAAGCACTGACACACGTGCTTACCGTGTGACAACTTCACTGGGATTTAAGCCTCTGCTTAAAATTAAGCCAACACTGAAGTTCTTTGCTGGAGGGGATATTAGCATGAGCAAAATGCAGTAATCATGGGCTGCTGGAATTGTGCAGAACAGAGGAGAAGTCTGTCTTGTGAGACGAGAATGTGATTCCTGCACTCTGTGTACAGAACCCCCAATACACACAGGCATGGCAGCATGAATTAGATGTCAAAGACCAAAGAAACAATTCAACTCTGAATCTCCTTGCTTTCATGCATTTAAGATTCCTAAAACAAAGCTAATGGTAATTAAAAAAAAGCAGCCAAACAAACCCTAAGAAAAGAAAGATGACCCATACTGAATCACAGTTTTGGTGACCACATTGGGACAACAGACGTGTTGTTGCATATAGCATAAAACAAGTAAAAAGGTGAGCATTACCATATTTTTTTCCTTTTTTTTTTAAACATGGATGCACTTAACGTATCCTGTCAGTTACCTCTGTGCATAAGTGTCTACCTCATCCATGCACTGTGGCTGGTGTGCAGATGGGGCGTTATTGCTGGGGAATGCTTTATCTTTTCACATGAAGGTGCAGAATGAATCTCCGTTTTCTGATTCCCCCATCTTTTGGATTCATGTCTCATCCCTCTGCTGACAGCTGTGCACTGCAACATCCAGGAGACCCTTACCTTCCTCCAGAGCTGCAGTCTGCTCGGAAGCTGGCGACGGAGGCGGGGAAGGAGGCAGGTTGGCTGACTCTTCGACTGCTGGAAATTGAACAATGAAAATGAGATACAGCAATTAATTCCAGGGAGACCGGCACTTGATGCAAGCTGCAGTCAACCTGTACTGCCTAGCTGAGAGGATTATTCAATGGGGACTTCTGCCTAGTGGATTTTCAGGTAGACCCTTTCAGAATACATAGATTTTTAGTTATAATAAAAGGACTTTTTTTATTTCAGATGGTATGAACTATTTTCAAAATTCTGGTCATCTAGTACAATACAAAGAAAAACTAAGAAATAATCTTTTAAATCAGTATTGCCCCTTAGAAAACCTTCAGACACCCAAGGCAACAACAATAAAGCATCTGAACATGAGTGTTTTATAAGTTCATGGTGACTATCAGAAATTGGCATCCAATCTCCAATTTACCCAGAGTACATGAACAAAAAATGTTGTGCATAATTATTTTTTCCTTTTGCTGAGTTCAAGGTTAATCACAGAACACATGAAAAGACTGCCTGTCCAAATACAAAAGACATCAACATTGGGAACTTATGTCAGCCATGACGTAACAATGATTCAGCTGACAAAGGCACAGTGAAATCTTAAATGCACTTACACTAGGCTTTAGATTCATTCTCAGTTACAAGATGCTGAAACCAGACGATGTTTTTTTCAGTTATTTCAATTCAAGCATGACTGAAATACTAAACAAACTGCTTCTTAAATGAACTCAACATAACCTGTGCATCTGATCTCGTACCGATCACTGAGAATTTTTTTTTTCTTTACAACCAGATCCAATACTGGAGCTTAACCAATGCTTTTAAAAAAACCCCACAAAACAAACAACAAAACCAACAAATCTGTTTTAACAGATCTGTCTTACAAATGGCACCTCTCAACAGGCTTTTTCTGATTCAGGGCTTCTTCCCAAGCATAGAAATGCCAGTTTCAAAGTCCCAGCAGAATTTGCTAGGCCTTTTCCTACTGATTTTCCGTGTGGTTTGGGAAAGACCCTTATGTGACTTGCCCTTAAGATGTGCTGTCCAGGGACGGAGTATTTATATCTTCATCGCAATGCAATTCTACTCGCACTTATTTAATAGTCACTGACCACAGGAACTGTAACACCAACAGTTGCTAACTAAAGACATTCTCCTCACACTATCCTTAAAATATTTTATCTGACTAGATGGAACTGAATATCCATTTTGCCTCACCCAGACCCCAGTGAAGCAATCTGTGTGAGTACGTGTGAAGTGTTTTGCAGAATTGGGGTCTCCCATGTAAATTGAGTCTCTGTAAAAAAGGGAAATACCAAGCAACACATCTCCCTGCTGCAGTACAAAATTAGTTCAATGAAGCGAAAGACCTTGGGAACCAAATTTCAAATAAATATTCTAAATTACTCATTGACTTGAATTCATTCCTGAGCAGGGTTCAGCCACTGTACCAAACAGAGTGCCTGAGGGGAAAACACCAGAAGGCATTATTTTGATTTGATCACAACGTACATGCACTCGGGCAGAACTTATCCTGGGGTAGGCTTGCAAGACTGGCTCTGCCCCAGGACAGAGTATGGCCTTTCTCTGGCCTTCGGTGTACAAGTTTTGAGCTACTGTGGAAGTTTTCTGGCAGGCAGGGAGCACTATAGGTACAAACAGCTGTATACTTCACTTATATATCCATATATATATATACACACACACGCATACTTGTATTTCAGAAAGACATTTCACAAGGGAGCCAGCAGAAGCATGGGGGTACAGCATGGACCAATGGCAGTGGTACTAATCCCAGTCTGGCCCACTCCCACTTGCTTCTACCACCTATAACTCCCTCTCCCACAGCCTCCCTTCACCCTGCCCGGCTGCTAGCCTCCCTCCCATCCCTACCCGGTGTGCCCCATTCCCCTCTGCTTCCTGTTGAGGTGCTCCTCCTCCATCTTCTTGCCAACCAGCAAAGCCTCTCTTTTCACAGGCCTCTCCAGACATCAATCCATCAGTCTTTCTCATGTTGTACGTGGATGAACACAATCGGGCTCAGAATGCTGCTGGGTCCCACCAAACACAGCCACAAAAGCACTGCCACTGACTACGTTTGCAGCTGTGCCACTCAGGAGTCAGAACCCAGGTGAAGAACTGCTGTTAGAGCAAACAGCGAGTGAGACAGTCACAGGGCCACGAAGAACTGGGGCAACAAGGATACCGCTGTTATTACGTGGTTCCAGCATTTATCCAGTGACGCAGTTTACCCATGACCATAATGTATGCGAATACACAGCAGTGTTTTTTGTAATATATAAACATTTGCAGACACAAGGATACTTTGAAACTTCTTTGTCTCATTTTACCTAAAGGTAGTGGTCCAGGCTGGTCTTTGTGCTGGGCTTCTTTTTCCTGTTCGCCTTTCAGAACAGCTACAGCTTCAGCTGTTACTACTTGTACTATCCTCGCAGACACTTCTTCTGTGGCAGCAGCGAAGTTAGAAAAAACAAAGAAAAGTATGCTAATGAGAACAATGTTTTAAAAATATAAAGATTAGCTTGAACAATAAAAAATGGAGGCTGACAATCCATCTTTAAAAGGTAATTTTTTTTTTCCTGAAGTATGAGCAAATCTTTAAAAATAAAACAGAAAGACCAGATATTCCAAAGATCTATCTCAGTGGAAAACAGTGATTATTTATAAAAAACAGGACTCCAGCCTTTACAGTATGATGCACAGAGCATCATTATTAAATGTTCTTTCTGTTAGGGACAACGTGCAGCAACTGCAAAATTTCAAGATGATCATTTATTAAACATCTAGAAATTTTTTTTCTGCAGGTACTGTTTTGCAAACAGGGGTAGAAGGGCCAGCTGAGCAATGGGATTTCTTGACATTTAATATATGGAGTTAGCTGCATTCATACATGCACTTTGGATGATACTTCCTCCTCATCAGCACACAGTTAGTACGCATTAAAGGCACTTCCCAGACAGACATCTATGCTGATGAAGGACTTGAAAAAGAAGGGCCAAATAACATTTCTGTATGATTAAAATGTATGCTTTGTCCTCCTCACCCCTTTTAAGACTGCAAGATAAAGCTTTAATTAAACAGTAGGTCTGAACACCCTGCAGAAGGATTGCAGAGGATAACATTTGTTTAATGGGGTGGGCTCTCAGGCCCTGGTCTTGGAAAAGGCTTGGCTCCCAGCCGCTCGCACTCGCTGGCTGTGCTGGGAAGGGGGGATGTGTGTGAAGCCAGCTGAGGCACTGCATGCTTGACAGACCTGGGTGCCCAGGCTTCCCCACTGCCCTCGATGTGTGGCATGTCCCAGAGGGCTGAGAAACTGGGTGCTCTGGTGAGTGGAGGATGGTGGTGGGACCGCTCAGGGAGTAATTGCTTCTAAAATGAGAAACTGTAGCTCATCTCAGGTCTAGACCCATTCAAAAGTGCAGTGAAACGTCACCAGGCACAGGACTGCATGTGGAAGTAACCGGTGAGGTTTCCTGCCCTCAGGGCAGTTAAGACACCTTTGATCCAGCAAATCCAGGACTTAGGGGTTAGTCCAGCAGAATCATCTACAAAAGAATTCAGAGAAAAAGGGTTTTGTTTTCCTATCCGTTAGCCCACTCTCCCTTGCTCAGTAATATTCCTCCCTCTCACAGCCGAACTTGGTGGAAATAAACTCCTTCACTCCCCGGCTGTTTCCGAGTGCTGGCTGAGAGGTATTTCAAATGCAGGGTGCCAGGACCTGACACACGGAGCTGAGCCCTAGGGATGGCAGCCAGCTGCACAGCTGCAGACCCACCAGCTGCACAGCTGGGCCCACCCCTGAAAACGGAGCAAGAATTTCAGTGCTGAGCCACCCCTCGCGTGGAGACCGAGGGTCCTAACGGCAGACGGCAAAACACCCTGCTCCTGACAGGAGACGCTCACCGAGCCCCCATTAATCACCACCCTGGGGGCAGAAATAAAAGCTCTCTGCTCACCCATTACTGCATCCTTCAGGCAAGGACCAGCTGGGAAGGGGAAGTATATTTAAATCAATGCCCTACATGTAACTTTACAGCAACCACCCCAACGAGGGATGCTGTCCATTAGATTAATAATGATGATTTCTTCTCATAGCTAGTACTCTTACAGAATTCCTTTGTACTTTTAATGTAAAGTTATTCCTCTTCATTTGTCTTTTAGAAAAGCCGATTTTTTTCTCCCCAAAAGCACAGATGTGAGTTACTTGACTTTCATAGTTGTGTTTATCTAAAAACAAAGTGCTAAGTTAATCCTTCGTTTGCACAAACTACATAATGAGATATTAAAACACACACACCTGCCAAAGAAGAATATTCATAATTGTTGGTATTTATATCTTACAATTCACTTCCCTCCTGACTGGTCGCCAGGAGGGCAGTGACTGCAATAGTTTTATTTGCTCCAGCCAATAGCAAGAGTAGATGGATGAGTATGTCAGAGCATGTACCAAGCAATGAAAAAAATCAGCTGAAATAAAAAACCATTAGTCCAAGAATACGTGAGTATAAACTTCCCAAGGATAAATTCAGACTAGAAATCTGAGAACGCTGCTTTCCTACTGTCAGGAATGTGAAGTTCTGGCAGTCTTCCACACAGCAGGAAAGGACTCAACTGGTTTCAAGGTGGAGCTCAATACATTTACAAAAAGAGCAACACATGATATAGACGCCTGTATAAGCAGGAGACTGCGAATGGCAGCTGTAGTTCTCTGTCCCTCTGTTCAGAACGCGCCCCTAGCGTGAGATAAAACTCCACTTTGTGGTTAAGCAGATCGAATCAAGCACCATAACCCCCATAAACCAAGTCATGCATGTGGCTAGTCCTATGGACCAAAGAACAGGGACACTGATTTAAAGTCCGTCACTCTTCCCAGCTGCCTTTCAAAGGCCTGCACCTCATTTTTTGGCTTTTCTACCTTCTCCTGCTTCCACACCTGCTGGATGCTGAGGGTGCTTCTTGGCACCTCTTGGTTCCTTCCTCTTGTGAGAAACATGAAATAGATACCTTGCAGACCCTCCCAGGCTGTCATGTGGTGCTGCTGTTGCAGAGCAGTGAGCTGGACACAAATGGTCCCTTGGAATCACTACAGGTCCTGACAATTCCCCGTGTTGTGAGGGACACGCTGACTGCAAAGCACAAGCGGTACAGGGGGAAACTGGGAGAACGAACCTGCAGCTTGGCCCAGCCTCTTCCCGCAGACCCGTGGTACCCTCTCCCACGCCACGCAGCTGGCATGCTGCAGCACCTTGCATGGGTGGGACACGTCGGTAGGAAACAAACCACACAGCATCCTTCGGTTATATCCTGCTCAGATTCCGCTCTTTCAGAATAGGAAAGAGTATTGCCCTGACAGCTTTGGTGAGCGTGGAGAATGGCACAGAGCTTCGCAGAGTACCACAGCTCCAGAAGACCCCACGCCAACTGACACTACCCGCTTTACACCTGGAGGATGTGACACATGACCCTTCTATCAAAATTTCCATGAATCTACTGATCAGAACACTACTGACAAAAGTAACATCATCGAGTCTGTACTGCTCGTTCAGATGAGCAAATCAAGACTCCGTTAGGAAGATGTTAGGAGAATCAATTTTTTAAGCTTATTTTCACATGAAACTTCTAAGAAAAGACTCCAATTAATTTTTCAGATACAGATTATGCAGATTTACCCTAGAGCATATCTAAAGGAAACCTACTCGGTCACCTGCTCTCTATCACCCAAGCTACTGCAAGCCTCCTTCCAGCAAGGTAAGACAAATGCCTATTAAAAAAGGTCTCCTTCATTACAGAATTTATACTTGTTCATATCCTGCCTGGTTCTGTGGTGCAGATGAGCTCTCCAAGCCTGGAAGGCAGTTCCCACCCTCTCAGCTCTTTTCCCGATTTAATTTGCTTGGGACAAAGATTACGTTCCACAGGGAGATATGGCTGGGGGTGAAAGGCTGTCTCATGAAAAATAGAAATTTCAATACAAAATCAGTAAATAAAAATACAAATGGCCTCTGGGTTTGTTTTTTTGCTTTGTTTTGTCTGGCTGGGTTTTTTTAATCAAGAAAGGCTCACTTCTGAACACTCTGTTGATGGATATTTTGGGTGACACAGGAGGCATAGGCAGTTCGCCAGAAGAGCACTGCTTTTCCTGTACATGACTGCTGCAAAAGGACAGACACTTTTGTACTAATGGACACTATAAATAGCAGATCCAATGGGTAAGTCAAATCCTCACAGGGCAGCTATTGAGACTCTTCATAGTTTCCTCATGGTTCAGTTAAAGTTCAAGGAAGCCTAATGATAAAGAAAAAAAAAAAAAAAGGATAAAAAAAAAGGATGCCAGGCAAATTTTTCATGGCCTAAAAGCTCTGGATTCATTTGAGATAGTTTTGCTTCTAGAGATTTGTTTTCCTTCTCTTTAGGCAGGTAGACATTCTCTGACTCTAATTTGTGCCACCAAAACGGCACTAACAAATGACAAGTAACACCAAATATACATTTCTTAAAGGCTACAAGGACCTTGGCTTCAAATAAGACTCCAGCACAACAAAGAACAGCACCATGGCTTTCCTTTGCATTTTGCAGAGAGTAAAATGCTTCTCCTTTTTACCAAGATATCAGCTGCCCATGGGTACAGGACACAGAGCGAGTCTCCCAGTTTGATGTCAGGGAATGTGGTACCCAAAAGTACGGGTGGTCCTCCAATGTGACGTCCATAATAGGGTGGAGACATTGTGGAAGATCCTCAACACAGGCTTTCAAAAGCCCCCTGACACGAGCAGGCTGAGCTGAGAGGCCAGGAGCTAACACACAGGGACAGGGATTCTGCTGCTCTCTTAAAGGTCGCCACTTCAGAGCAAGACCTGATGGGGCTGCCAGGTCAAGTTGCAGCCAGTTGCAACTAGTGCCATGGCTGCTCTCTGGCAGGAACAGAGGACTCTGCCCTGCTGAGAGGGCAGGCACCTTGTCTTGGGCACTACGCTAATTTTAACCGAAGTTAAAAATCAAATGAGTAAAACCAGGAGCAGAGAGCACTTAGAAGCCAGCCCAATTCTTCTACAAACGCCAGCACCCAGCATACCAAATCAGGCCATCTGGAATCTCCCTGCCCCTCACGTAACTCAGGGACACAAACCCTTTCAGAGCACAGGGGATGCTGAACCAGCTGCTGACGGTATGGGGAGTCGCAGCCTTTCCTCTTGGCTGGGTTTAGAACGCCTGGTGCCTCCAAAACCTGCTGCACTCCTCATAAGCACACCCAAGGGCACAACAGCTGCCCGGTCCTCACCCCAGCTTGCTCTGGCATCAATGTTTAAACTGCAGCAGGTGTCAGCCACACACTGCCTCAGACACCTGAGCCCCCCTTCACTGACAGAGACTCAACCAGGGGCCATTAAGCAAGGTTACATGTCAAAGCATGGCTACAGCACAGCCAAAGATCTGGGATCAAATCCTGTACAAGGCCAAGATGTCATTTCAAAGTCCTTCATTTCTTATTGATGCTGCTGCAGTCGTCAATGGGCTGCAGATGTCTCCACTGGCACCTGAATCCATTACCTACAGCACTTCCATTTCCCAGGAAACCTTTCCAGTCCATTAAGTTTTTTAACAGACAGGTTTTACCAGCCCCAGGGACAGATGTACAGATGGTGGCAAGAGTCTTTAAAAATGGTGTCTGAGCTTTCACCAAATATTTCCAGAAAATTGTTCAGAAATAATTAGCAACTATAAGGACAAGAGCAAAAGTTAGAGCTGCAACACTTCTCTGCAGCAATGTGTGGTGTCTGCTTGCTTTGTGCCCTTTTTAATGGTTTTACTTCAGCCTCGGGCACCTTTTTCTCTTCCAACGTACCACAGCCTCAGGCTCAATCTCTTGAGGAGCTGAGTTTGCCACGAACACCACTTCCTAGGTGAAACCGCTCAGGCTCAGATACTTGCCTCTGACAGCCCTCACCCAGCAGTACCTTTCATCTTCTCTCTCCCCCCTACCCCTCAATGCAATGCTGTATTATTATCCTGAGGATTGTTTTTGACAGGAGACATTTCCTATGGGCAGTGCTCCCAGCGTCTTCCAGCCTCGCAGGTACGTGACCAGCACCACCGCAAGGATCCTGCTGGCAAAGGAACCGGGGCTGGTGCAGCTTGCCCAGGGGAACAGCCGTCTCGTCACCTCACATAACAGTGTCAGTGATTCCTCAGGCCAGAGTTGCCCCAGTTGGACCAGAGTTTGTCTGCCAAGCTCTTCTCCTTCCCTGACTGTAGTCACCCGTGCTCCATTACTGCCATTCATCCAGTTCAGTCAGCCCACCTATCTATCGCTTCTTCCCACTCGAGAATCCATTTCACAGCAACAGGGACAGCTACTCCTAAAATGAAAAGGCATTTCACGTCCCCATAATTCCACTGAGACACTCTTCCCAGACTGAAGCAGCATCACCCCTTGCTTCTTCTAGCAACAGCTCTAACTGATTCCACTATGGTGGCAGAAGATCCCGAGTTTGCCATAGCCATGGAAGATGCCACCTGGCCTCTGTAAAGCAGAACTTGTTGAAGACATAAACAAAGTTTAACATTCTGGAACTGCATGGCACAACGAATGCACCAGGAGAAAACCGAACGGATGACAGGAAGGAGGGACAGGGAGGAGGAGACTGAAAATTGTGTCAAAACTTTACACGCATTCACAATGTCACCCTTTAGACACCTACCAAGAAAATTAACAGTTAGCTCGGTTAAAACGAAGGGTAATTAACGCTCCTGGAGCACTGCGGCTAAAACAGGGATAAAGAAAGATGCAAACAGATGGAAAGGATAAAATAGTATGTTTTGTTAATTTTGCTGCATTTTAAGGAAGAAACACAGGCAGAGCCCAGCAAAAGGATTAGCTACATGTGTGCTTGCAGAACTGGGAAAACAAAGCAATTTCAGTCAAAATGTGCCTGTCAAAATCCTCAGTGGGGTGCAGAGCAGTTTCCAAGGTAACCAGCACTAATTGTTGGCACAGTGGAATCGAGTCAATGACAAAAGCACAGAGCAACCTGTGCTGCTTAGTGAGGCAAAATACTCCAAATATATTCCTGCAGAAAGGAAAGACACAAAATGGCTATTTGCTATCTTTGACAATTTGAAAAGCAAACAGGACCTATGGATTTTTTCCCCCCTCGGGTACTGCAATTCCGAGTGCAGCAGGACTATAAAGCAAATAGCTATTCGATTTGTTTAGAGGCATTAGCCAGTCCCCTAAGGCCAGGTCCTGAATTCATGCTCAGCTCTCCTGGAAGCTGGTGGACAAGTCTTGTTTGGGTCAAGACTGCTGCAATCCTGGGGGAAAAAAGATCTGGGTTTCACCCAGTGACAGTTCTGATGGAAAAAACAGACACATCTTGGACTCTATCAGTGGGATCACGACAACTCTTAAGTACTGCCTTTTGCACTCAGGTTAGAAAAGAATTATGCACAGCAGCAATCAAAGCAGTAGGCATAAGTTATAGAAAACCCAAATAATGCCAACAGATTAGTGCTTGCGATTGAAGAAAAAAAGCAGTAACATAGCTTTACAGAATTCAAATATTTGCTCTCAAATGGCTTTCGTGAGTATAAATATTTTGCTGTAAGTAGGTCCTTGATCTGGATGTTGGCAGTATCAACAGTAATTGGCAGGAGGTATGAAGGCAAATAATGGGAACATCAGCTTTTAAATTAAATGAAACCACAACACAACTGACAAGTATCATTTCCCTAATAAACTCGTTGACTTTAAGCTACTGTTGCATCAATGAGGATAGCGACAGATTAATCACCAGGATTTACCAGCTAACCAACTGAACAGGTCAGAAAAGGCTTGTGTTCTGAGAGAAAAAGAGCTTTGATTGTTTAATGCATTGAAACCCAAAGGCATGAACATTCAGACAACCTTTGGGGAAAGACGTATTGCAGTGACATGTGCGGGGGGAACTACAGCTGGATACCTGACACAGTAGCTTCATGCCCTGGGGTGCCCCACAGCAAACAGTTTACGCCTCTGTGTTTTGGGCTACTTCAGGTATTCAACAGCCCCTTCTACCTTCTCAAACTCAAGACTGTAAATCTGAATTGCCATCATCCAGCCCCTTAACGTATCTGTTTCATAACAGAGCAAAGGTGGTGTTGTGGCTGCAGCTGAGCTGGGTCGGACCGGTCGTGCTCTGTACAGGCAAACAGGGAGGCTGGGGGGCAGCTTGGCCATGCACACCTGGCTGCCTCAGGGGAAGCAGCAGCCTGGGCTGCCCATCCTTGGACCACTTCCACACCTTCTGCACGTACCTCAGCTCCACTGCCTTGACTGCATTTCCCTGGTCACCTTCTTCAGCAAGAGAGCTGGACAGATAGTCCAACTCTCCAAGGCACTCAAGTGTCGAAATCCAAAGCGACTCATGCTAGGAGCAGGGAGCAATTCTGACCATTCCAGTAAGCCCCCTCCTCTGCCTCCCCAACACCCCAGTGCACGTTCAGTAGGCAGAGGCCTCTGCCACGCTGTCTAGCAGCTGTAAAAACAGCCAGGGATCAGTCCCCACACCCCTCCTCCCCTGAAATATGAAAGACTGTTAAAAAGGAGTCATACAAATGTCAGTACAATAAAGCAATGCTTTTAAAATGAGCACTCATTACTGCAAATACTTGCTCGCTGTGCATCCCCTGAGTCGCATCTTCTTAAGTCTACTGTCTGGAACAAAATATTTACTACTGTCAGCATTTCCCAGCCAAGTCAGAGGTGGGAAAAGCTAATTGGTTCTGTTTTGTCTGATGCATCTGCAACACAATTTACAGTTAACATGCAATACTGAAGCAGACACCACCAGACCCTCAGCCAGGACAATGCAGTGAGGTCCCACTGCTTTTCCCAGGACTTGGTATCAGCTGAAAACATCATTCACACATACAAAGCAGCTCTATCTTGCTTTCATTAAAACATTAGCTCCTTAAGACTCATGCAGAAGAAACCACTTTGGCTTCCAAAGAAAGAACCAGATATTTAATCTTTTGAGTGTGAGTAAATACACGTAACAGGAAACTCACTTTTAAAAATCAATATTTGTTTTGAACTTCAGTACAAGCTCAGATTTTAAACAGACTTTTAAGGATGCCCACAGAAGTCAATGGAGCTTCAGCCACGTACAGCAGGAGGTGACATGTGCCTTACAAGGTCATTTTTAGCTCCTTTTGAGCTGATTTTAAACACTTTCTACAGCGTTTCCTGTGATCTCTTTAAAAAAAGAATTCCAGGTATGCTATACAAACTCTGCTGAATTTAAGTTTAAATTAACATTAACCTGTGCATGCGTTGTGTGGGATTTCTAGTTGTGCCTGGCCAGAAGGACTGAAGATTCTGTCAATGCAACAGAACTTTGGTTCAAGCCATTGGGGGATACAGTGACATACAAAAGGCAGCAATACTGTGTCCTCTTCGCTCCAGGGCTCACGCAGCCAGTCCAGCCCCATTTAACCAGCTAGCTCTGCAATGCAGCTACAGCTGCGCAGCTAATCTCTTCCCAGCTCCGCTTCCCAGCCGAGCCCTGTGCCTGTACCAAGACAGATGTTTTTCTCCTGCCGCCTGTGCAGAACAGTGTTGCGTACTTACAAACGTGGGTGTGCAGGTGTTCCCACAGACAGGCAGAGCGGAACAGGTCCTACGTCACATACAAATTAACCAAGTCCCACAGATGTCATGATGTGGATGATTTCCAGAGCAGTTCTCAGCCCTGCTCAAGAGTTCTGCCCTCTCTCCTCCTCTCTTCTGGCACTACCCCAGTTGAAGGGAGCCTTGTTTCTGCCAGGTCGCTGTCTGTGACTGGGACTCATCCTTGCCTGCTCACACACCTTGCTCCCGTCCACTGCCTGCCCCCCCTTGGAAGCTACTGGCTCACAACTCAAGTGTGCAAAATGATTAGGAAAGAGAGATATGCACCTACTCTTGCAGAAGGGAGATGTGAGAGATGCACATAAAAGCCCTCAGTGCATCTTCTGAACTACCTCTTCCACTTTAACAGAGCCGTCTTCTCTGGGCACTTAAACACCTGCAAGCTTCTGCAGCCCCAGTGCTGGGGACATGTGGGTGCTGTGGGGAGATGAGACCAGGGTTTGGGTCACTGTAGCCACTGGGAAAGGTCTGCATCCAGAGCGGAGCTCTCAAGTGTACTGAAAATGAGGAGTGGCAGTGGAAATTCAAGGTCACAGAGAAGCTACACTGGATGGCTGGGATAAAGCTGGGGGTACATAGAACAAGGGGCGGGGAGAAGCTAGAGGCAACGCAAGTGAGAAAAAGAGAAAAAGAAGGTGAAGCTGACAGAGTAATTGTTGAGAAGGACAATATATTCTTAAATGGAGAGAACAGATGACAGTGAAAGCAAAAAGCAGCAACTCATGGGCAGGAATGGCTAAGGATTAGTTCCCTTTACAGCTCACCAACAGCTTGTGCAGGTTGTGTTTACCCTGGATTTGGCACATACTCTGAATTTGGGGTAAAAAGCAACATCCACAGCTGAAGCCTTTTCCTTCTATGCGGTGCAAGGCTATGGCTGAAAACTGTTTGGGTACGTCAGCACGACTGCCACATCCATGCAGCATGGGCAGCTGATCGGTTAATAAAGAAGAGCAGAAGTATGTCTCGCCAGATGCACGGGGACTGCCACGGACGGAGGCCCAGACTATAAATGAGTTTTATTATAACTGCCATAGGCTATATGGGTTGCTGGGAGCTGTAGCAAACTGATCGTATATCACTGTGAATTAGCCTCAAGGAAAGAAATAGCAACAAAAAAAGGGAAGTACCTGGGTTGGGTTTTTTTCCCTGTCCCAAAATATATAGTGCTACCAAGTGAAACTGATTTCCATGAAGTATTCGATCTACTCAGTCCAGACTGAAAATGAGTCTCTGGGAAGCAGCTAACAGGTTTTCCTGCCTCGGAGATAACGATATCTCACAGTTATTTTCCATATACTGCATGCAACTAAAATTAAAATTTTGACCAGGTATTTTCCACAGACAGGAGGAGGGCTCACTCACACGATCTAACGTACACAGCTGGAATGCCTTCAGTTTCCTGCACTTTTTGCATGTCACAAGGAATGCTTCAGCAATAACCAAACCCCCAAAAAACAGACTGCATTTCTAAACCATCACCTCAGGATGGGTTTTCCAAGCTCCACTGACTCCACTCTGCAGTCAATCTGTGAAACAGCACAGGAAACATAAATGTTCTGCTCAGCACCTCCCAAGGAACAAATGACAGCGTCAACACCAGCACATAGCCTTCTTCACTTTGAGTCTTGCCTTTGAATTTCCAGATTAACCTTTTCACAGCTGGTACGGACAGGCACTGGATCATCAGTGCTCATCTGCCAGCTAATGCCAGCTACTTTATGCTGATTTCCATCCCTTCAGCTTGCAAAGGCAAGCAAACCTGTACTAACCATCACTATAAAGATTTAATTTAAAGTGAGCAGTTAATCTACCAGTAGCAACTCCACAAAACAGAAAACCCCAAACCAAAGCACCAGTACACACTGGGTTTTGCTGTCCTTACTCAGGATATGAAGGCAGCATGAGAAGAGATGATTTCTTGCTCTGTATTGTAACCTTACAGACTAAAACAGCAGGGAAGATCAAGACAGGGGCCTTGTCCCTGGCTTCCTTCTAATCTTTCCTTTTGAGTTCCTTGCTAAAATTAAAACCTGGATTGCCTTTGTTTTCCAATTTTAATACACAGTAGCTCATCAGTGTTAGCTGAACCAAGAAATTTGCATATATGTATCTCTCACACATGTATTCTGCACTGTAAATATGCCCCAAAGTGATATCTGCTTTTCATTTCCATTAAAGTCGTGCCTCAGTGAGGACAGCAGAGCGAGGTGCCCATCGTAAAGTGTTCCCAGTCTTTCTCCCCATCTACCCTGTTTCACTTAACCTTGAGAATGAAATGCTAGAGGAAAGGAAGGAAAAAAATTAAATCCTCCTCTCCTTTGTCAGACAGCCTGGCTGTGTCTCAGAGCCGTTACCGAGAGGCTGTGCACTCCTGAATGCTAAATAAGCTCCCAGGCTACATACTTTCTCTCAGCGGATCTTATAAAGAGATCTCACTCTACTCAGGGACGTGTTGGCATGGCAACAGGGAAAAAAGAAATCAGCAGCGCCTGGCACTCCTCGCAGGAGCAGCAGACTGTTTGTGCGACTCATTTTTGTAAGTGATCTGATGGCACCTACCTCCTCCCCGCCAAAGGTTAAACCCCCGGCCGGCTGCGCCCGGGCCCGGCCTCGGGAGATGCCTGGGGGTGGCAGGGAGCTGGGCCTGGCAGTGCACCGAGCCACGAGCCACGCGCATCAGCTTCTGCCCTGCGAAAAGGGGAAGGAGGGATTTGTGAAGCACGGGGGCGAGCAGCAGGTTGATGGTTGCACCTCCAGGCTCTTCTGCTCCACAGTGTGAGAGACCCTGAGAGCCAGTAATGGCCTGTGCACAGGGTGAGGGGCAGGCAACGAGGCGGGGAACGGCAGGGAATGCCCACTAGCACGTCCCAGGCTGTCACCTAAGAACCTGCTGCTTCCCTTTCAAGGTGACTTTGGAGAAGAAGTTGCCATTTCAGGTCTGCTTGAAACAAGAGCAGCTGTGTGCCTGCGAAACAAGGCTCTGTTGTTTGGTAATGAACCTTCCTCCAAATCTTCTTGCCCTCAGATCAAAACTGGAATGGAAGATTATATGCTGGCACAATCCCCAGCAATACCACCTTCCAGCTGCAATCGCAAAGACCTCTGCCCACTGCCAAATATTGCCTAGTGTTCCTGCACATCCTTCATGCTGCCACCCTGGGGATGGAGACCATGATGGCTTCCCTTCAGACATGACAAGGAAGAGCCAGTGAAGTGCTCCATCTCCACCTCTCTGCAAGCGGCAGAGCTTAGCCAAGCCCAGAGGGCAGGAGACTGCAGAGGCAGCACGCAGCTCTGCACAGGGCTGTGCCACCTGCCCACAGCTCTGCCGCAGCCTTCCTGGGCGACCTGGGGTGGCTCTCTTTGCACCTGCATGCCCTCTCTCCTGGCCTTTACAAGCCTTGTCTCTTTATGCAATTCATAAATGCACAAACTGTCTCCTACCACACGCGGAAAAGGACTCCAGCGCACCAGGCCACAATTTAGAACACAGCCTCTGGACTTAACTGCCCCAGCAGTCACTCAGCTAACACCAGTGCTGGAGGGTCAAGATCCAGCCCACAGAAACAGCAAAGTCCTCATTACAGCCCCCACCAGAGCAGGCAGCCAAACACGGATGGCGGGGAGGGAGGGTAGAGGCGAACAGACAAAGGGCAAATTTTTGTCCACAAAAAGAAGAGACAAAAGTGAAAATCTGACTCCCGGGATATGTTCCGTATTTGGTAGGCTTCATCCTTCAACAGCAATAGCTATCCTGGCTACAGCAGCCGCCCAAGAATGGCTGCAGATGTTTTCAAAAGGCAGCTTTGATAAACAGCACTCATGGCGTACAGTCTGAATTTCCAGTGTGGTAGGAACAACATGTTATGAAAGATATTTCCTCCATATCCCGGCCTCATTGCTCCTTGTTGCATCTCTAAGGTTGTTACCAATTATGTTTTCTGGGAACACTGATGGCACTGACTGAGTGCTGGTTGCCAGGCCAACACAATCACAGGCATTTTGCTCTTACTCCTTAAGGAAGCACAGCTGCTCATGCAATTCCCTCTTAAGATGCTCATAGCCTAACAAGAGCACAGCAGAGTGAACCAAAACACCAACAGGGAGCCCAAAAGAAATGGCTGCTTGATGCCTTCTCTTGGCCAGATTCAACACTGACACAGCACGATGCAACTGTTGACTCTTGATGACTGCACCTGGTTTGGAATACGGTTTTCAAAAGCAAATCTGAACCCCACACTGCCATTTTCAGAGGACCTTTAGGGATAAAAGAGACCGATGGCTAAACTCCTCTGGGTATCTGACTCCCAGCTGTGGGAGTCAACAGCACCTGCACACTGGGTTATCTCGCCCCACCCCCTTTCAGGCAGTAATTTTTGCACGCTTGAACTGCCCAAAACTGTGCCAGACCCTCCTGCTCCTACTAATACATTTCAATCACTGACTGATTTCTGAAGTCCCAGGAAGCCTCTCAGAGAGGACATGGTTGGACAAAACGGGATGTCTTACTGGATTCAGTGACCAATACAAGTGCCAGACACAGAAAAACCTGCAGACTCGTCTCTACAGCAGTTATTAAGTATTCAGAGTCAGACGGAAGATAGCTGGGGGTAGGGCACACACAGCAAAAGATGAATTTCTGTGGTTTCATTCCTGATCCTCTGCAGAACAGCAGCTGAGAAGGACCTCTAGAGTAAGCTTAACAGAGAACGGTAAACCCCCCATTTTCTACAAGTGCCCCAAAGAGGCTCTGCTACCTCCACCTACGCTATCTTCAGCAACATAATATGAACGTGCCTAAAATATTCCAATAATGTGTCCCAGAAAATGACACTTGCATCACTCTTAACACAGAGAAGAAAAGTTTCAGAAGCACGGTATGTTTGCCTGTATCTAAATTGGCAAAAATGATGGTGCACAGTAATTACTGTCACATTCCCTGGGCAAAGGGTGGAAGATCAAAATGCCTAATTAACAGCTTCTTTCCCATGGGAGCCATGAATGACATGATAAGATGCATTCTTCCAGCTCTGTAAAATAAACAACTGAAATGGGACAAACACAGCAATCACATTTATCTTTGAATGTCATCGATTTTGCATCCTTCTGTGCATTTTGTCTGTGTTGCTTAAGACAAGCCGCTTGTTGAAAATGCACGTCTGACAACAGGGCAGGGAGGCTTCTTTGGGAAAAAGGCATCCAGGGAGTTTGTGGAGGGCTCTGCTAACTCCAGGAGGGCTTAGGCATCAGCAGGACAGCCAGTGCACGCAGCCAAATGAAAAGGAAAGCTCTGACAAAGCCGTCCTGCTGGAAAGACAAAGAAGGCATGTCTATATGTGTACTGGCAGTGCCATCTGAGTATTATCACTTGTATAGCACGAGAGAGAGAAAAAGGAAAAGATTAAATGAGATGTCACTAGGGGAGTGGGTGGGTGGGGGAACATATTTTTTTCACATGGGACCAGGAGACGACTCAGTGAAGTTTCAGCCTGTAGAAGCTGTTGTGTTTACTGACCCCATGCACAGGGCTGCAATCCTGCCCCAACACAGCCTGCCATCACTGATGCTCCAGGCCTGGCCCTTCTGAGCTGAGGGCCCTGAGCCTGCAGAACTAAGCATCGTAGTGATTTTCTAAGTGCAGTGGTGATGACCGCTGTGAACAAGATCCTCTTTACCTGGAGACTGACTACAGGGCAAGGCTATGGAAGGTGATGGGATACAGACTGTTTCCTTGATGCACTGCCAGGTGGCTGTAACGAGCACAATCCCTGTCTTCAACATGTTGTTTTTGCACAGCCAGCCTAAAGGGACTCCCCACCTCTGCTCAAGTATTACTGGCTATGCCAGGGCAATCTTTCAGACTCACATTCCCTGCAGATTATTGAAATATGCTTATTTAATGAGTACTTGGCCACAGGAATAGATTTGTTGCAGATCTCCATTTGGTCCAGCTGAACAAAGCCTAAAACAAATGGCTCAATTACAATAAATTACATTTAGGGCTGTAAGACGATTTGCCCCTTCCCACTTTTCTCGTCAGTTGTTCCCTGCAGACTGTGCTATTCTGAATCCCCTCCTCTTTAGGGTAGTATCTGCCATCATGCAAAAACTGAGTTGGCTCTGGATGAACAGATAAAACTGAACCTCTTTCTACTGTCCTTACCTTATCTTAATTTTTTTTCTTTTTTCCCTGCCATTTCCTGCCCCTGCTTTGCTCCCTCACAGCTTTCATCTCACCAGCTCTTGGCCCTTTTTAGCTCCCCTAGCTCTCCCACTGCTGGATCTGTTCCCCCACCATTCCCGAGTCGCGTACTCCTTCCTCAGCTCAATACTGCCACTTCTTCATTCCTCTTCACAGGTCTAGGTCTCCCCGCTCTTTCTGTTTCACTTAGAGACTGACATCTCTGGGTCCCCCCAGCCATCAGAAAAGCTGGCCTCTCTCATTTATCTGTCATGAGCTCCCTCTCACCCACCTTTCCTATGAGTCAAGAGCTCTGAAAAACAAGGCAGGAGCACTCAACCTGCAGTTGGTCCGCTGTGCTGAGTCAGGAACTCTGCCACAATTTTCCGGCAGTCTCTTTGCATCCCACATGGTTTGGGTACCCTGCCAATTAATGAAGGGCTCTGTTTGCCACTCTGGCAGGATGTGTTACCATCCTTAACATTGACTGACACCAGGACAGAGCCACTGTCCTGAGGCTCTGGTAATAGGGTTTCAGGAAATGCTTTCCCTTCATCTGTCAAGAAAATAATTCATCAAATAACTGTGTGGGTAATCCAAACCCCCTCCAATTATAAACCTGAATTTGGCATATAATAAAGTGACTCAGTTGAGTCACTGTACATAAAGACATACTGTAGAAGATGCTTCATAATGAATCTAACCACTTTCGCCCCTAATTACATAAATTTGACAGGTTATTCATTACATTACTGAGAAGAACAATAAATGCATTTTAAGTGTAAAAAAACAAATCTCTGCAGCTTGATGTTCCTTGCAAGTCAAATAAGATGGATTGTGTTGAACTGCTGTTTCCCAGAGAATGCCGCAGCACACCTGTACTGCCCCCCAGCTTCCTCCCAGTTACCTGACCACAGCTTTTCATATTCCATCGCAAGTCAAACACATCCTGTGCTCTACCGTGGGGTCCAATCCGAAGCTTCCCACATCAGCCTGTTCCAGAGTGAGTTTCTGAAGGTTACTCTATCACGTCTCCTTTGCAGCACACATCTCGTGTGACATGAAAATGTTTGGCTTAACAAGAGCTACAGATCTCATCCTCCACTCTTAATACTTCCAAAATCCTCACCAAAGATGCCCTGTGTGTGTGTGTGTGTGTAAGTGAAAAGGACACGGACAGGCATGAATCAGAGGGAGGACACTGAAACTTGGTGGGTCGTGGCTGCGGGATGCTACAGAGCGTGTCAAAGGCAAGGTGTTCTCAGGAGCTCCTCGGGAGCAGCATGGGACTTGCAGCTGGCAGAGGCACGGGGCTGAGGATGAAGCGGGGTTGAGATGGTCTGCCAAGGGCAGCCCAAGTATATATATAAATTTATATACACAAATACATATAAAAAGGAATAGCTGCGTTACCACTCTTACTTATATCACGTCCATAACAGCTTCCTGTGCACTATGCCAAAAACCCCGGCCTGTTCTCTCATACGTATTTGCCTTTGACTTCAGTGGCTGCCGGATCAGGCCCTGAGGCTGCCCTGCCCGCAGCACTGTGCGTTCTCCCACGTTCCCATCGGTCCATTTGAAAGGAGGGCATTGATGTGTCTCCATAATGCAGCCATTACCAGCACGATACCGAGACAGATCAATCAAAGGCAACACAACAGCCAGATTCAGAGGATTCCAAAATTGAGGTCAGACTCAATAACTCTTAGACAGATGCCAAGAGAGAGAGACACATATATACAGGAAGGCAAATTTTAACTGTGCAAATCTAAAAATGTCACTTGCAGTGATCGATTAGATGCGTTTTGGCAAGAACTGTTATATCCTCCCCTAGTAACACCCCTTGCCTCTGCATCAGTGTTGACATAAGGTGCTTTTGTCCCGGTGGCCTGGCTCTAACCTTCCCCTTAACACACAGCCCTCGGATTTTACAGCACGAGCCCTGCAAATGGGTACACCCTGCTGCTTTTCTGTGCCCTGAAGGGACTATTGCACTGCTGCAGAATACCCCTCCCTAGGAGAGGTCCATTTCATGACTGAACCCCAGCTCTTGGGTCAGTCAGGTACTGCAGAGCTTCCTCAGGCAAAATGCCTCAAAATGTAACTGAGCTCTCATCACCAGGGATGGGGCGATGGGCAGCTGCTGGGGAAATGCCCTGTTTATACTCGGGCTTCACTGTGGCTGAGCTGGTTATTGCAGTTGCTGGGCATTTACGAACTCTGACATGATGAGAAGCCAGAGATTTTCCTAGGTTATGGTGCTGGACTTGCACCAGGGAAATAAAATCCCTGTAAATCCACTCAAACTCACAGTTTGGCTTAATCATCTCAGTTGACCTTGGCTTCCTGTGCATTTTCTTCTCAGCTGATTGGAATAGGTAAGCTACTACAAATGATTAAACGATTCACTTCATTGGTAATTATGTGTATCGGAGCGGCATTTAAAAACCTTACCTGATACACCACCCCACTGCAGTTAGAATTTGCAAGCAGACAAACACAGCAAAGATGACTGAATTTGGTGGCAAATGGCAATCCTGATTTCAAGATCTAACTTTGAATCAAACACCAAAAATCCACTTTAAAGTTCCTGCTTCACAAAGCTTTAAGCACATCCAGCTAGGAAATACTAGTGTAAAATGGCAAAACTGCCCTGGTCCCCTTTTGTCAGTACAGTAAGTTGCCAACAGGTTTCTCCTTCAGAAAGAGAAAAATAGTTAAATACATCTTAAGTAAGATGCTTTACATTGCATTAATCAAATATGGGCTTAGTCAGTGTGTGCATGTGCAGTGTACAAGTTTCCAGAGAGCTAGGAATTCATGCATGAAGGCAAGCATTTTTAGGGACTCTTCTGATGTTCAAGGACAAACAAGGATGCCACGTGACAAGCTATATAAGACTCCCAAACAAAAACTGTATGTATCGACAGTAAGTCCCCACACCAGAGATCTCTCAATCTAAGCAGACACTGAGAAAAAAAGCAGGAGAGGAGGCAATGAGGCCATACGGTGGTGATCAGAGAACATTACCTGAATCAAGAGTAGTTTGTTCCCTTGGCAAATGTGAGTCCCCACTCGCACTGCCTGCCCTAGACCATACTGCCTCATTTTTTTCCTGTCCTGCTTTTTAACCCCTTGCCTCAGAAAGCAACATGAAAATACATGACAACAACACCTGCTGCTGGGCAGCAGTGGGTTCCTGCCTCTTCTCACCCGTTAGTTGCAAACTCCTCAATTAAATGGTCCTGTCTGTCTCAGACAGTCATCACCACTCAGAACCTGAGCGTGAAAGAGCTTGAGAAGAGCATTTCTCTCCTCCCTTTTTAAGGATAGGAAATTCCTCTTCATCCCATAAAGTTTATCCCACTTCTCCACGTGTATGGGTGGGACTTGTCCAAGATTGTGCGAAAAATCTGTGGCAAAGAGGAAAAATACACTCGGTCTCCCCACAACCCTTGTCAACCCCTAAGAACTGCAGCATCTTCCACCTGAGATTCCTGCACACCTGCTCCTGCTTACCTGCTGGCTAAGCATAGCCCAAAGTTGGGTTACAGCAAAGAGACAAGACCTTCTTATCATCTCTCCAAACAGTGTGTTCATCTGAATGCTTACACAAGATTTCTTTTACCTTTCACTTTCACATTTTGGCTATCCACAAGAAGAGATTCTTAAAATCTAAACTTGTTCCCTTTTAGCAGAGAGATCCATTTCCAGAACAATTGCTTTCGAAACAACTGTAGAGTCCAAGACCCTTGAAATTCTCCAGCTGCTGAGAAATTATGAATAGGCATCTCCGAATGCTTCAACAGCCAATAAACATTGCTAGAAAGATCTCTTTAGCACGCATGGATGGATGCATCAAGGGCAGTTGTGTCTGTACAAGAGAAATTCCTCCTGCAATGTGTATTCGGGGTTTAAAGTGGGAACTCAGCACAGAGAGAATTAGCATTTACTTCTAAAACAGGCAACTTGATTTGCATATTCCATTTTGACACACAGTCACCCTTTTTTTCCCCCCTCAAATTACAAGCTGAATCCTAAAATCCCAATACAGTTTACAAATAGATAAAGTCCCAGTGAAATACACTTGGGCGAGGGTGAATAAATGCTGACTGAATAGTGGCATTCCTGGTCAGACTGAGCAACACATTATTCTGCAAAGAGTTGGTGGTTTCAAGAAGGTGTTGTTACTTGTGAGCAGTAACGGGAGAACCCATCCTTCAGGCAAATGTACGCAGAAGCACAAACACATGCAAGAGCAACATGAGCCATCCATGTGCAACAGCTCAGCGGTTTTCTACTCCCTCCTAGCCCAGAGGAGCTGGGAAGCCGCCCTACGCCAGCCTGTTCTCTCGTCCCTAGAGAGGTGAGCCTGTCCCACCTACCAAGACGCACTAAGGCACCATCATGCCTTTCCTGAAGTCTTCTCAGAGCACTGCCCAGGATCCTGGGTAAGGAGGTAAGCTGTGCAAACCTGGATGAAGATGCAGCTTTTGCTGTGAAGAGCTAGTGCCCTTCCAAAGCACATGCTCCCTTACAGCAGCTCCCCCATGCCCCAGGGCATGCTTGGCTCCACCTAACATTTTCCCTTGGAGAAGCATTATCCGGTGGTCTCCAGAGACCCGTGTTTTGTGGCAGGGCACCGAGGTGCATTACCTGCGGTCTCCCTGTCCCCTGCCGACAGCTCGCCGTTGATCCCATTCTCTTTGGTCCGAGCATACGTCCCCGGCTGCTCATGGGCGCCCAGCCCCGGCTCCTCGTCCTCTCGGTAGGGAAATCCATTGGCACTTCTGACCAGTCCGGCACCTGCACCGCCCTGTTCCTTAATTTCAGGTGAATGTGGGTGTGAAGAAGCCTCTGTTAGCTGACCTGAAGTCCAGTGCGGTGCCTTGGCTTCGTCTTTCCTATCCTCTGCCATGGTTCCTTGCCTTCACCACTTGGCCTGTAACGACATTAGCAGGAGAGATCAGCTCCGAGCGGGTGACCGTGCCCCTGACTGTCAGGCAGGGACCGGGTGCAGCACAGGCACATTACCAGCAATGCTGCCAGGGAAACTCGTGTCCAGCAGATGAGAGAGGGTTTAAATGCAGAAGTGGCTCTGCTTATCTGTCCTGGGCATGAGTGAACTGCTTTAAAACCAAAACAAATCAGAAGCGGTAAAAATTATGGGTCATGTCCTCCCTGACTCTCATATGCCTTGCAATTATTAGCATCAGTTTCTTGAGGGCTGCCCTTTCATTAATCTAATTTTAACTCATTAATTACACTTAAATGTTGACCAACTTAATGAGAAGTGAATTGGTCATCATAATGCAACGACATCTTCCCAGGGTGATAATGGGAAGAATGCCACAACTGCTAAAAGAAGTGAAGCTGCTGTTGCAGTTTTCATTGCAGTTGCAAAAAGCAGGTGCTCTTCAGGCACAGAACCGCAAGGTGATGTGTCCTCTGTGGCATGTGCAATCTGCTGCTAGCCATGAAAGAAACCACATTTGAGAACACTGACTGGGTTCCCAAACATATGTGCTATCTGACCCTGTTTATATCCCCTCTTACTTGCTGTTTTGTGAACATTCACACTCATTCCCTTTTGTCCAAAACAGCTCATGGGGAACAGCTGTTTCCCAGACAAGCATTTGCATTCTCTTATGACTATCAGTATTTATACATAAACAAAACTAATCATTATTTGCTACTTCACACGTATTTCACTCCTATTAATTAGCTCTCATTTGTCCAAGCCAGGAAAAGAAGCCACTGCACAAGCCATAGACTTCAGCTACTCCTCACAGAAAAATGTATTAGTAGCTACTTAATATGTAAACCTAGGAAAGAAAATCTATCATAATCTGTCTTTTGATGATAAAGTAGCCTCTGAGGAGGAGACAAAGGCTTGACCCGAGCTAGCTATTTCAAAGTGAAAACCAGCAGCAAGCCTTTTCCAAAAGCACTTCCCACCTTTTATTTCCTGGGAGAAAAAACCCACACGTATAAGAAATCAGCTGAACGCAGTCAACCTGCCACCTATCTCAGAGGTTGAGCAGCCTAGAGAAAAGAAGGCACAAAACTGGATGGTGCTTATATTCTGCAGACATTTAACACAACCCCAATAAACAAACCAGAAAAAAGCCCTAGTTTCCACAGAGTCGGGTCAGTTTGCAGAAAACCTCTAAACATGAGAAAAAGCTGTTGGTACCTGGTCAGATAACCATTCACAATCAATGAACTCAACCCCTTTCTGATCAGATATTATTGTTTAATAAAGGCTCACAGAGCTACTTTAGAATGGAAAAAAAAATAATCATGGTAGATCATGAAAATGAAGATTTCGTTCACAATACGTGACTCAAGCTGTAGTTGCACCCCAGAAAGGACTAATAACTCTTTTGCCTCCCAGTGAAACACGGTGTTTTGGGAAGCACAGTTCCGTCTGCTCTCACCCTGACCCAGCACCAGTCCCTGGGGATAACTAATTGCATGAAGACCGCGGGAGCAGGTGAAACTCCAAGCCCAGCGTTTCCTCTGAGCTGTAATGAAAACGGTGGGCTGAGCAGTATCAGCTCAATGGCAACGAGACATGGCTCAGTCAACCACGGGAACAGTAAACACGCTCCGCATTTCTTTGCCTTCCCCCCCCCTCCTCCACCCTGATGGAAGACTCCTCAGCGGGCATCCTGCAAATACAGCAAGAGCCCTCATGCAGCCAGCTCAAACCATACCAGAAGGGCTGACGGGGTAACGATGAAGGAGCGAGCCCAAGCTGGGCAAAGG
The DNA here is from genome assembly GCF_023638135.1 of Falco biarmicus. NCBI lineage: Eukaryota > Metazoa > Chordata > Aves > Falconiformes > Falconidae > Falco > Falco biarmicus. The sequence goes on from NC_079295.1 coordinate 12,258,022, forward strand.
ACACCTCCTGCGAACCAAAGAGATAACCCTCTGCCTCTAGGTCTGTTTACCACAGGACACCGGGGAACATTTTCTGATCGGAGCCTTTCCAAAACATGAGGCCACAAGACAAATGTCCCCCTCTGCACAGGAGTGAGTAGCACACATCCAAAGCCACCAATGTTTGGGGTCCAAGGACAGAACACAGCCTGTTCTGGGAAAAAAGGAAACATTCCCCCGTCCTCTCTCTGAGGAAAGCTCAGCGGGGGGTGGGGGAAGGAAAAACAAACCCCAAACTAACTCAAGGCCTTTCCCACCGATCCAGTGCGCTTTGAACCTGGCAGCAAGTCCCAGGAGCAGTACAAACCTGCCCATCAGCTTCACCATGAGGGGAGCATGGCTCTGGAAATCACTGGGACGAACGCAACAGTTAGATCCCACACCACAGTTTGGAGGCTATTATCCCTGAGGTGCCCTTCCCAGTTCCAGGCAGACACTCCCCGCTTCACTTGAAGCTCTTGAGGAAGGTTATTCACATCCATACAATGCACTGTGTCACAGAAGTCCTCTATGAAAGTAACAAGTGCTTTTATCTTTAAAAATAAATGCAGTGGGCAGGCTTCAATGAGAGCTGTGTGTATCTGGAGGCAGAATTTGGCTCAGTATTTATAATAGATGGTTACAGAGTGAAACATGGATGAATTCATTCTTGACTCTCTGTTATTCATCAAGTGCTCTCAGAGTTTATAATGGTAGTAGAAACACAGCGAGTGAGTCACACAATGCATCTTTATACTCAGCAATTTAGCAATAACTATCTGCTGTGCAGCGTGATTCATCTGCAGCTCAGGTTCAAATCCAGAATACACAGGTGTGCTTTTTACCATAGGCTAGTTGTTTTTCTGTCATTTCATTAGCATACCATGGAATTATATCAATCAGGTAATTTGAAAATATTGACATAGAAATACCAAGAGTGGACAAATATTATGGTAGAATTTAAATAAAAAAGAACAAACCTGGAATAATTTGGACAATCTAGGAAAACACAGTATTTCAGGGAAGCAAAAAGTTGCTCTTTCCACTACAATTTTCTTATTCTTTGCATAAACTACAACAAAGGCTTTCAAAAAGTATCAGAGGGAAAAAAAAAAAAAAAGACACAGCCAGTCCTCAAAAATATCACATTGCCTTAATTAAAAATTAATTTGGATATTTATGAACCTTTCTTCCCTACCCGTTGTAGCAGAACCTCATCATCAGAGATCTTACTAGTATGTTCTCACTCTTCTCCTCCATCAGCTGAAGTCAGTGGCAGTGACAGGGTGAGCAGGCAGGCACAGCACCACGGCCAGAAGGGCACTGGGGCTCACAGGCTGTACCAGCCTTGGCTGCACCAACACCGCAGCACGGCCCCTTACTCCAAAGCCACCTCTGGTGACACCACGCTGGTATGCCACGGGGCACAAGTATGAGCCTCAGCACAGGCTGCGTTAGCTACACGGCATGGCATTGTGGAAACACTCCTCCCTCAGTATGTTCCTCACCTTGAAGCCAAATCAAAGCCAGCTGTGCAAATCAGGGTATGGGAGCGGGGTGGCAATGCCCTCTCCTTCCAGAGGGATCAAGCAGGTGCTGTTATGCACCACAGACATCAGTGATACTGACCCACATCTGTGGGCCATGCACAGCCCTCCCCATATGCTCTTATATGTGACACCAGCTCCTGCTGCCACAGCTGGGTTGAAGCACCTGACTGTTTTGAACTCAACACACAACAAATCACCTGCAGTAATACAGATCATGAGATCATGATATGCAAAACCCAAGATAATGCTGATGTAAACACCCTGTCATGCTAGCTGTCCTTCTAAATATTTTGTGAGTACATCTTGCAGAATCATCTTAGCATTATATTAACATTGCCTTTGCATGTAAGCAGATGAATTTTCTACAGATTTCACTTTTTAAGAGAACAGAATTAGGCGAATACTGAAGGATTTTGCAAATACCCTGCCTTCCTGCTTCAGGCCATGGTTTTACCTGCTCCTGTGTCTATGAGCCCATTCACAGTGAAATGAGGCTACCTGATTTCAGAGAAGCTAACTCATTAACTAAGAGAAACAGCCATCTGGATCCATGGAGCAAGAGCTACAATTCCAGCTCAGGGGAGAGAGTAACACTGGAGTTTTCTGCACAGACAACAGACCTTCAAAAAGAAAAACAAGGGGCATGGACAGATCCTGAGCTCAGTGGGAGGAGATAGGAGGAAAGGGGAACTGCTCCCTGTCCTCCAGGGATATTCTCCAGGGCCAAATCCTGCTTCCCAGAAGGCTATTTAGCTTGGACACAGCATAGCACTGACTCAGCCACCCTGCTCCCAAGGCCAGAGCAAGAAGAGGGTGGGGTTGCTCTGTGGAGGCAGGCTGGGGCTCAGAGACACGGCTACCATGACCTCGGGTACCTAGAGCTTCTAAAACTCCCGAATGAGACTGCCTAAATTATGAAATCTAAGAAATTCTGATAAATTCTTTCAGAGAAAAGGAATTTATGAGGTGAGGTGTTAATAAATAATTGAAGAGAGGGAACCAAGAAGTAGAGAAGAATGAAATTAAGATGTTCTTCAAAATGAGTTACACTGAAACACCCCAAACCCATAAAAAACTTCCATGCTTCCTTAATGCAAAAACCCCAAACCATATACATATATGGGGTGCAATCTAATGTCTACTGGTAAATAACACAACCAAGAAAACCTTTAATTCATGTCCACATACCAACTGGCCAATTGAGATGTTGTGTCTGAAATTTAAGTATCAGGCACCGTGGATTAAAAGGTCCCAAAAAATAGTCAGTAAATTTAACTTACTGACAACTTAGGTTTAGAAGAGCCAAGGAAAGTGGGTAGGTATCATGAGGCTGGAATAGAAACAAGAGACAGAATGGGAAATCTAGATGGACAAATTCCAATAACCTCCTGCCACCATCAAAAAGCTCAGTCTGTAGTTTGTAGGACCCAAACCCTAATGGTGCTATTGTCTTCATGGACTCCCCACATATCTACAAAACATGAGGGCTAATTTTGGATGCATCAACACATGCAGAGCTTTGCAGCCACATTTCACGCCTTCATTTCAGCTAATGTGCATCTTTTCTCAAATTAATTTGATTATTTCCAGATGTGAGCAGTGTGCTTCACACTGATCAAAAAGAATCACAGTAAACAGCGTGCATGGGGAAGAAGTCTCATGGCATCTGACAGGGAACATGTTAGCTTCCCTCTTACTTAAAATGCTTGGTCATGGTTCAGAAGCCACTAAATGATTAACAAAAGTCCACTTGATGCTAAACATCTAAGTGCCATAATTCTGGTACTATGGTATATTATTAGAATTATACATTCTTCCAATTGAGGCACTCTACCTCTCAAGCCTAATAAAGGATGGACAAGCTTCTCTGGTAATTTAAAACAGATATCATTTATTTCTTCCTTATCCACTGCTTGAACTATTAATTTGCAGCTAGTTCCTTCTTTCTAGAAAATACGAGCAAGACTACCCTCTTAAATACCACCTTGCAACTGTTAAAAATGCAGGCAGCGTTCTTCTCCTCACACTTGTATTAGTTTTTGGCATTTTTCAAAGGCTTTTCCATTTCCACACTGCAAACAGTTAGTCAATAGTCACATATTCTTTGTAGAAAATCCTTTTGATCGTACCTTGGATCAGAAAACAGATGAAAAATAACGGATGGTGCCTGGACCAGAGGCTGAACAAAGGAGGCTCACTGTGGAAAGACGAAGAAAATTTACCGCAATCTGCAGCTTTGCCAGAGCTGAGAAGGAGAGATGGCTGCAGGCTCTGAAGCAGTCGATCAGACCTGCAGCAGTGGCTCGGCAGAAGACGAGCAGAGCGCCAGAGGAGCGGCTGCTCCCGCTCCGCACACTCCGCTCCCTCCTGCACGCTGTCCTGCCCTGTGGGTGCAGGGATTTAAACCCCTCTCCGAGTTTCCCACAAGCTGGGCTGGGCATCAGCGGAGACAGGCAGGTCGGAAGGGTGGGTCACCCTGCTGCAGGAGCTGTACAGCTCCTGGTGACGGGGAATGCCTTCACTGGGAGAAAAGGGAACCTGACAGAGCCCCTCTACTCTGTACTGAGTAACAAACCCTGCTTGGCCAAGCAGCACACCCAGGCGGTGTACAGGAGGGACGAGGTGCAGCACCAGTTGCATTTCCATTGGCAGCAAGCAGGTCCATCTTGCTGGAGAACACTGAAAGAGGTAAACATATGCGAACAAGTCTTTCAGCTGCTACGCTTGACTGTCAGAGCCCTTCCTCCCTGGGGAAGTCATTCATCCCTCTAGATTGCTGGACAGCAGAGCACACCGGAGACAACCTGCTGTTGCATGCTCCTCTCCCACGACACAAGGTTGCCTGGCATGCAGGGCTGCCCTTGCTCCCATGACCAGGGACTGATAAACTTGCTCAAGCTACAGAAATCTAAAACCAGGTGCCCTTTTCTCTTGCAATGGTAAAAGCATGGTACTAGCAGCTTCTGCATGCAAAAAACCTGTCTACTGTAAAGCTCACTTCTAGCTAAAAAGCCAGAAGAATCCCTGCACACCCCTTCCTGCTCCAATATCACCCCTTTTCAACAAACCGTTTCTATCTACAATGCTGTGGTTTTGCACCATTTACCATTCATCGAACACCCTCACACACACCCATATATCACTAATCATTATTCCTTCCTGCAGGAGAGAGGAAAGGCATTTTAGCTGGTGAAGGAGATGGTAACCATAACAACAGCACCATGACGACTGTAAGTGATATCTGAAACAAGAAATAAGGCAAAAACTTATTACCAATAAATTTGGTCCACGATAAGGATGGCAAAAGCACTAAAGAAGCAATACCACCAGTCAGTAAATGTGCCAACACGAAGAAACACAAGTCTCTCTGGATTTAAGTGTACACAATTCTTCTCCAGATTTTAAGATGAGGCACCATGACAGCTTTGTTTTCTCCTGATTCAGTAAAAACAGAAGCAGCCCCTGCTCAATCCTACCTGCGATCTCTCCTGCCTCAGGGAGCTGGAGGGGCTGAAGGATGGAAGAAGTGCTGCCGGGAAGCTGGGACATTTCCTGGCAGCCAGAAGACTCCCAAATTTCTCAGTAGAGTCTTTTGTTTCCAGGAGACTCATAGAAATGAGCCCTGAGCAAGGACAGGATTGCTCCCAGGGGAGCACCTCAGAGTCAGACACACTGCATTGATTTTTCCACCAAGCACAATTTCAAATGGGCATCGCCAGCCCTCTCTGTGCACTTTAGAGAAGCCATTGCATTTGGCAGGCTTGTTTGAAACATGAGGCTCCGCAGCCGTCAGCCAGCGACCATCTAAATGACCCATGCCAAGCCCCTGACTTACAAACCTGGCAGAGAAAAAGACTCACCAACACTGTAACTACATTGGCTTTTTCACGCTCAGTGCAGGAGGCACAGAAAAAAAAAAAAAAAGAAAAATAAACAGAGCTATCTCCAAGGGCTGTGTGCAGGTAAAGTTATTTGGGGTCTGATCAGACAGGGAAACACTCGAAGAGGCAGCTGCACTACATGGCCCTCTCAGGGACTTTCAGGGGTAATTGAGCTCACCAGTTTGCTACAGGATTGCTCAGGGTGGGCACACTGAAGTGGTCTTTCCCCACTGAAATATTTTGTCACCCTCTGCACAGCTTCCCCCTCCTCACCTCTTTGGTTTTCAAAGCACTGCAGTAATTTAACTGGAAATTAAACCTTTCTACATGGTACATGGTGGTTCTTCCATAATATGAATAAATATAGAGTTGAAAAATCTCAGTTAAATAAACACTCAACAACTCAGTCCTTACTGATACTTTTACAGTCTGTTATTTGCTACTGAAGCAATTATAAAAGATTTGCCCCACTTATTACAGATAATTTTTCAAAACACAAAGAACAGAGAAAAACTTTAAGATGATGATTTTGAAGGGAAAAGCAGATTCAGATAGCATCAAGGAAACACCTCTCCAACAGATTTTTTTTATTATTATTATTATTATTTATTTATTTCCCTCCTAACCCAGTGGTCACTTCAAACCTTGGCAAGAAGGCAGTTGAAAATCCGGAAGGACAACAGAGCTGAGCTGGAGTACGGGCTACATAAGAATGCTCACAATACTACTTAAGGGGAAAAATTCTTAATTCTTCATCAGTCAGGGAAGAAGAAATATACAACTTGATATTGTCGTTGCAGGCTGCGGAAAAAAGAAAGGTAGAGCTACTAGAAATACCCACAAACACGTAACACTAAAAGCACTGTGGCTGTCAACATTTCACAAGTTTGGCCAGCTGAAAACTTGTCAGAAACAAACACTGGCTGGTTAATAAAAATGAACACGGAATGCTTGGTTCCCCTCCCCATTGCAACTGCCATTATAATTTTCAGTGCATATAAACGGCTGAAGTAAAGTCATCTTCTGCTTATTTATTGCACAGGTACAGAAGCTGACAGCAGCACACGCTACCAAGCTTACAGTTGCCTAATTCTCAGACTCCAATTTCCAAGCTTGTTGTTGGAAGGAATGCCAGCCAAACTGTGGATTTGCCGCAGCTACTGCCAACAGGCTACATAGCTCTGTGCTTGCTGTACTCTCAGTCGCACTGATCAATACTTGTGTTCGGACAGGGTCCAGTAAAGGCAGCCCACGAAAAGACTGGAGTGACATTTTCCAGGATTTCTTTTCCCCCACACTGACTTTGCTAAGACACGTTGATTTGATGTTGCATCTCTTCTCTCATGAGACTCCATGATAAATGTCAGCTAAGATTAGCTAGTGAGCCATTAATTAATTATGCTAATGTTACCTCATATTCTCCACGCTGACAGATCTGTGCTCTTGCCAACTTCAGTGGAGCTACTCTGCATGCAGGTGAGGCAGTTTGGACCATTTAGCAGAGAGGTGCTACAAACTTAACTGCTAAGCAAAAACCCGCACAACAAAATCTCACTCCAGAACCAGCACTTTAACTACACTGGTGCGTTCTTTTCCTTAACTGCATACTTTAATTACTTTTACATCCCTTATTTCTTCCAGTTTCACTGAGATGTCATCAAGCATGACACATTTTCACATGATCTTAACTTTACTCAGTGAGCTTTAAATTAGGAAAAAAAAAAATGCTGCCTCTACAATTTTTTGATTCTTCAAAGGTCTTACCTAACATTTAAAACTAATTCTATCTCTGCTACAGTACGATCTCTGAAAATACCCTAATGCTATCTTTGGGATCACCATCACGTCAGCTACTACAAATGGTAAAAAGCATGTCCTGGGCTAATTTCTGGCAGATTCTTCCCCATAAATACACGCAGGAGAACCAGCTTACAGTAGAAAACCGGAACGCGGCATCTACATCCCACTCCAGCTCTCTATGCCCTCCCCAGGGCCATGGACCCCTAAAAAGGGGGCAGTTCAGTAACTCCAGGGGCAGACTTCCTGATGCAGCTGCCATCCCAATTTAATTCTGTCCTTCCATATGCTGAAGGAACACACTCAATTATTCTGCAACTGAACAAGCAACACAAAGACACTGATGTGAAAATGAAGTATGGAGGTGATAACAGGAAAGGATCTTCAAGGCCATGTGCTGCTCTAGTTTGTTTGGGTGAAAATTCTTCCTTGCATGAAAAAAGTTTCCTCCCCAGGTCAAGGTCAGTAGATCATTCCTTTGCTGAGAATGCTTTTAGCTTCACTTCATAATACTCAGACACACCAGGCAATTACGCCAGGCACACAGTGGGAGCAGAAGCATCTCATTGTCTAACAGAGGCATTGTTTATTCATGCTGAAAAAGAGCATAAGACAGAAGAAAGCTTGTTCTGAGGTCCCTCCACCCAGACTCACTTAAGCATCTTTGACTCTCAGTTTCGTGGTCAGAAAACCTTAGAGGCAGGGGCCCTGGAACCCATTACAGCCAACAGAAGCCAATGCTTTTAACTGCAACACAAAACATCTAACTGTAAATAAAAAAAATGGAAATAAGGAGACAAAGAGTTGGAAAACTGATTGGGAATGAGGTTATTTGCAAAGTCTGCTTGCTTCTGTATTTACAGCAAACTTGGCATGGATTAGCTAGTACTAGAATTTTCTTGCCTAGGGCGTATCTGGGCGGTGAACTGTTGTGCTGCAAACCTTGGTCCTACAGAAGTGGTAAGATTATTTCATGCCTTTGTATTATTTTCTAACCAACAATGTTATAAACATAGGACTTCTTTTAACTTAAATATACCCCTGTGCTTGTATGACTCAAAAATACGCTGTCCACCCACATTTAGCCACCCACCCATATGACCTGTGACCGTATACTCAGGCAAATAAAATAATCTCTCCCTACCTGGAAATGAGAATACCCAGGAATCTTTTGTATTCTTACATGCTCTAGACAGTAAAATCACAATATTTGGGATATAATTTTATCATGTGGTAGCTGTTTCCTGCCAAATCTTTACTCAACCAACCCTACTGCCTACAAAAGAAAAGAAGGCAAGCAGCCACCCCTCCAGCCTGTTCGGGCAGGAGGGCAGGGAGGACAGAGCCAATATTGAAGGAACCTGAAGCCACAGGAGCTGATTTTGCAGCCCTTGCTTTCAGAGGAAGTTTTTCCCTCAGAAGGGCTTCAACTAAGATCTTGGGATGTGCACTGAAACAGAAACAGGAGTTTATGTGGTCCAGCTTGTACCTTAACTACCGTGATCTTTTTGAAAGTTTAATTTTTAATTCCTTGGGGTTTTGAATTAAGAAAATTCAAGTATCTGAAGTGTGAGGAGGAATCAACTCACTAAGTCACTCAGTCCTTCTGAAATTTTAATCGCAGGACTTGCTGTCACAGCAAAGAACTATTTCAGAGAATTGTTTCCTCCCCAGGCTCCCACAGGTGTATGCAATTACCTGATTCTTGCTACAGGTTGGGTTTAATTTTGCTCTGCTGCCACCCCTTTTCTTCCTACCCTGTGCTGAGGGGTTGGCATATGTACATGAACCAGTGGCATTCTCCTGGGAGAAGGTGAAGAATGAATGAGTTTTGTGGGAGGCATGAAACAAGCCCAGGGTCGGGGAGTAGGGAAGGGTAAGAAAGTTGCATTGGATGAAGAAAGTGCATGTCAAGAATGATAAGATGTGACTGACGAACAAATTCAGTAACTGAGGAAAAAGTCTGGAAAAAACCCAAGCCATGGGGCTGAACGCACATTGCTTTAATATAAAGAGACAGCCAGGGGGAAGGAGGGAAGCTAGGATGTGCCATCTCCAATCAAACCATCCAGCCTAGACTCCTGCCACAAGCAGTGGCCAGCACGAGCTGCTCCACACGAAGAGGCAAGAAGCTCCACAGAGCTTCAGTCTCACATCAGCGTTCTCTCAATGCACAAAGTCTCCACCCGGTGACACTGACCTGCTGATTTCCATCAGAGCCCGGTGCCTACATGTCTATGAAGATCCAGATCATTGTGCTCTTTGCAATACAAGCAGTACATTCAGAAGATACCCTCAAGGAGACTTTGTGGACAAGGGAAATAACCTGTGTCCTTCCATGGACTGCCATCAGAGATTTCCATTAAAAGGATAAAGGACACAAAAAGCACAATGGGATATAGGACGTGCAGAGCACTGACGGAGACAGAAAATTCATGCGTACATTTATCAGTTCAGGTGATTCAGATGTCTTTTTTGAGAGGTATGCAGGATCCAACATACGATTCATCTTGAATTTCTCTGTATTTTCTCTTTTGCAAAGTCTTTCAGCAGCACTAAAGATTATGTTGGTTTAGGATGCCTGAAAGCATTAACTATTAATCACAAATGAAATAAAGTAGACCTGGAAAAGGTACAAAGAGCTCAATGAAGATGATAAAAGATCTGAAGAAGCTTCTATGCAAGAACTGACTAGACAGGCTATAACTCTTCATCCTGGCAAAGAAGGGAATGGGCCAGACGTTTATAAAAACACATGCAGCACAGAGAAGAAAAGCAGGGAAGAGAAAACAGTCACTCTCTCCACAAAGAGCTATGGTGCATCAGCCAGAACTCTCTGGTGGCAGGCTTCCTGCAAAAAAATGGTGGTTCTTCCCACTGTAGGAAATTCCATGGTGCAGGGGATGGTGCACAATACAAGTTTGCATAGGTTAAAAAGCAGCTGCTGAATTTTTCTTCCATTAATTTGCCCATGGTTTCTCAATTTAAGAGCCTTTTCTGGGAAAGGAATGTTTTTACCATGTAAGTAATATCTAGATCTAACGTGGCTTAGAGGCTTTACCTCCTATTTTAATATTGACTTTAAGTAATTGTGTGGTTTCCTGTCATAGGTTTTTAAAGGCAACTCTTCCCCATCAAGTGTGGTGGAATGTCACAGCCCCTTGATGAGTGTTACGTTTAGCAAACTCTACATGAAAATGCACTGTATGACATAGACTGTATTGCACAGTAAATGAAAAACACCTATTACACAGCCAGGCTCTAGCAAACGAACAGTTTTGTTGGTCTGCAAAGTTTCTAACTGAAACACGACTTCACATCCCAGACACGTACATCCCTCTGCTGATGCAGCAAAACCAGGCTCTGCAGGTTACGTCTTGCCACTTGCGTGGGACTGGTTCACCAGATGAAGAAAGAAGATGCTAATTTGTAAGCTGCTCGGCAGAATCAACCTGACCACCTTATGCTGAAAATCTACAGACAGCACACGGTGACACTGAGCTAATGGTTAGGGCTGGGGACATCAACAGGAAGATAAACTGAGAAAAGTGTTCTCGAGTAGGGGTGACGCTGAAGAGAATAGGCACATGAACAGCTAGGAAGACAGATGGCCCTTCCAGAAGGACCTGGTTATGTATCCAGGGCCGCCGCTTGTAAGAGGTCTTAGACTATATGTAAATGTTTTATAGATGAGATGCTCAAAGCTGCACAGCATAAGCAAAGTCTTGTGTGTTTTCTTTTTCATTTAGGGCAAGCAGTCGGAAACACATGCCCCACCACTGAACTCAACTCTGACCCAGAGGGGCTGTCTCTGGTTGAAAAGATGATTCATTCACTCTGCTAGAAGGGCTGAATGAATAGGCAGTATTCAGACTGCAGAACGCTTATCACTTGGGATTCCCTCAAAATTTAGGTCTGACATGACTGGGTCAGTAACCACGCGCTTTTGTTCCTCGCTCCTTGAACAGCAATGTCTCTTTGCATCCTTCAGTGGTTCCCTCAAATCAGGTCGATTTTTATGGCTTGCTAATTATTACTGCTAGACTTCTGCCAGGCTTCAGGATGAAAAGACGTGTATTTCTGAAAGCTCAGGGCACAAAACTTACAGAATAAATCACCGTCTGTCTGGCAGCAACAAAATCCAGCCATGGCAGCCACTTAAATATACGCATCTGGATAGTGCTGAACTTTATTTGTTTAGGAATGGAAAGTTTTCTTCCGCTTTTGTTGACAGAGCATATTAAAGACTGCCAAAAATGCAAAGAGAAAAAGAAGTAACTGTCAGAAGCTGGATTTTGTCTAGAGGTGCATCAACATGTATCACACATACAAAGCTATTTGACATTCAGATTGCACCGTTATACCTCAGGAGGCTGGCTGTGAAAGAAATGAGAGATGACTGCATAATCGTAGCTAGGGCCCCTTCTGCATATGTACTAAGCTACTGCCTAGTTCAACAAACATACTTCATACTTCCTGCTCCCTCTGCCTAGATCATCCCAGTCTCCACTGCATCACCCCCCTGTCGCAGCCCAGGCATTGCCCACTTGGGCTCCAGCCCCTCACCCAGGCCCTGTCCATGTTTGCTGTCCAGATCACAGATTTCACCACTGCAAACTGTGAAAGTTTTATCCCCCTCATACCAAGGCCCACTTTCAGATTGCCTCCTGCAGGTTTCATGCCAAGCAGCAGTTTCCTCATTCCCATTCCTCTATTAACTTCCAGTTTTCCTTCCTGGACTTCTCATCCAGTCCCTCACTTGCATCCAGCTCGTTCCTTACCCATCCGTACCCTTTCTCCACACATCCTTTATCAGAGCTCTCTTCTGCCCTGGATCCCCTGCTTCTGCAAGTTCCTGGCCATGTTTTCTAATTTTGGTTGCCTCTGCCTTTGAAAGTGTGGACTTTCTCCTTTCTCAGCAATTATAAGCAAAGGAGAGGCAGCTTATTCTTTTTTTTTTTTTTTTCCACTCACAGTGATACGATGTGACATGACATAAATTGGGCTGGTCAGGCTCAGGGAGGTTGGAAGCAGCAGAGGCTCTAGCAAGTCTCTCCTGACCCTCAGCAAATTTTCAAATGATGTGTTGTCCCTTCCTCCGCAAACTTTCAAATGATACGTTGTCCCTTCCTCCACAACCAGGATGCTAAAAGAACTTTGCAGACAAGATCTTGAGTTAAAACAGCAAACCTGGCTTCCTCAACCCAGCCTGGGAAGGCAGCCTTGCTCCAGGAAAGGGCGGCTTGGACCAAAACATGTGCCTAAGAGGGCAAGACAAGCCTGACTGCCAGAGAGGAAAGGTGCAGCCTAAACCACAAAAAGTTTGGCAAAGTGGTAATAGAAACAGGGTCTTGTAGCAAGCCACCTCAGCTGGCAGCCTCACCTATAACACCACAATCAGTAAATGGAGCGTGTGTGAAGAGATGTGTATGTTATGCTCAGGGGTGCGCTGACAGGTAAGATCGCTGTATCCATAGTGATGGCAAGTGAAGCAATGGTAGTACTGCAGGCCAGAGTCTGATGGTCTAATTTGAAGCACAGGGTGTAAAGAGACCTGGAAAGACTTTTCCAGAGATGCAGACAACCCTTCTTTGCATCCCCAAAAGGAAGTATAGGTTCAATTAGGGGAAAGCGTAAGAGCTCCCAACAAAAGCATCTCAAAGGCTTTGCTATACACTCTTGACCAGCAAAGAGTTGTCAGCCATTCAGATCTGGGTGCTATTCCTGCCCAAACTCCTGCTACTGGTGGAGTGGCTCGGGAAGAGCCAGCTTGGATGCTGGGACTGCAAAGAGAATGGCTTTGGACCCTCTGGGTGCCTCTTGCTGAAGGTAATATTGCATCCATGTCTCCTGTTGTGGGTCCCATAATCTCTGGTCCTTTCTTCCAGCGTTGCCACCACTACATGTCTGAGCCCCAGCTGCCCTCCCCAGGCAGGTCCCAGCCAGCCAAAGGAGCACACCATGCTGGGACCTCCCCTAATCTCTTCTCTCAGCAAGCTAGTGCTGAGTAACAGGCAGCAAGACACTTGTCCCAGATCCTGTCTTAAAGGTGTAAAAGGGCCTGAATTTACTCAGCCTGGGCTCTGAGCTGAGGTTTGTCCTGGCCAGAACTCAGGATATAGCCAAAAAAAATCATACTGAGGTTCCTTGCAGCCCACGGGACAGACCACACGTAGAACGGCAGGGCACCTTGTTCTGAAGTCCAGATACCTCTTTACCTCCAAAAACGCTCTGAAGCGATAAAACCACCACTACTTTCTCTGCATTTAGACTTACACCATATGGAACAGAACAGCCCCAACATCAAATGCTGGGCACCCCTACAAAACTGTGAAGAACGTGCCCATGAAGAAACAGGTGCTACATTCAGTAAGGTACAAAGTGGCTGCCCCAGCACCAAGGTGTCCCTCTTCAGTCTCGTTCCTTTCCTACCCCAGCTCCAGGCACAAGAGAAGACATATGTCAGCCCACATCTAGCCTCACACCAATCTTTGAAACTCCCCTATGGCCAGTGCTAAATCCTCACAGACTGGTTCAGGCATTCAATTCCTGACTAATTTATGGTCTGTGGAAACCTCCCACCCCACACGTGACTTCTACACTGTATTAGGCTGAGCTGGCATGTGAGGGCATTTTTCCACGGGACAGTATAGAGGTATTTTCCAGTATCACTGGGTACCCTACGTAAGCCTTGTTCAGGAACAAAGAAACGATGAAAACCACTTTTTTTAAAAAACACAATACTTGCATATTATAAAAAGGAGGACTCTGCTACTGTCCTTTTAGCTGTTATCAGTTTGAAATAAAGCTGTTAACGTTTTACATAAGTAAGGCTGCAGCACAAAATAGCAGAATAAAACCCTAAAGCTCCTTTTCCTGAAGTACTGCTAGGATTCAAACCCTACTGTGTGCATGCCAATTGGCAGAGATTTTCAGTGAGGATTTACTCCGGTGCTTTGTCAGTATTCTCTGGGAATATTACAAAAGTCAGAAGATTTTTCTTGAAGCAAATTTTTACTTGTCCTTCAAAGATGCACCTTCTTTGATACAGAAGGATTTGATGTGGGAGGATACTCCAAAAATGCAGTCCTCAGCACACTCAAATTTTCTTTAAATTCCTGAACATTTTAGAGGGGCTTTACTTGGTGAAGTGGGAATTGTTAATATTACGCTAATAAAAATTACAATATCCACATCATTATATTTGACATAAAGCCCAGGGTCAAGTGCAAAAAATTAGCATTTAAAAGATACAGTTGATATTTCAAACACAACCATTCAAATGATACACTGCTTTGAAGAATATATTGCACTTCACTTTGTTGTACTGCTTCCAAGGAGCATTGCTCATAACTATTTGCAGTTTCTGAAACGAGGATGGTATTCTTCCTTTTTCCACAGCAAGAAATGACTATTGAGACAACGTGGTTTTAAATGGAAAGCTTTCTATTTCTTTCTATCAATACTCAATGAACACAAAGGTGACAGGAAGTTACTGTAGAATCCATTCTCTCCATACAGCTAATATTTCCTTGCCTTCTTTGTTTCCTAGTAAAAAACCAAAGTGGCTCTATGTTCTTTGGCTCTTGACCTTTTACTGCTTTCTCTGATGGTTTACCTGTTCAGAATCCCAGGAGGTCTTAACATGAAAGATTTCCAAAATGAACAGAGAGATTTATGAACACTGTCCAACGTTCTCCTTATCACATCAGAACAATCTGCCACGGCAAGAGAGGAGCAGAACGAGTTCACATTAGTGACGATCAGTACAGCATTCAGAGCCTTCTGCTCAAATCCCAGACAATTTCTCAATCAGTGGTATGGAAAATGGTCAGGGAAAACACTCTGAAGACATGGCATTAAGATAATTGTCACTCCAGCTCTTCTTCAAACTCTAGATAAAAAGATTCATCACAACTTAATTTCTATCATCCATTCTTCCATTTCAGCAACTGCTGAACAAGGAAGTTACAAGAGCATAAAAACATGGGGCAGCAGCAAAGCCCAGTGCTGTAGCCATGCTAGAAAATACGTTAAGGTCCCTGGACTGTCCCATCTCTGCAAATCATTGTGAAGTGCTTATGCAAGACCAAATTAGACAGGAAAGGGCACAACTGGACTTTTATACACTAAAGTGAATAACCAGCCCCTTTGCAGCAAAAAGTCTAAGCATCCAACACATTGTTCTTGAGGAGGAGTAAGAGCAGAGCAGTCCGGCCTCGCTGCAAAGCAGATCAATACCTGTGTGGAAGACCAGGGAGCCGAGGAGAGCTTTCTTTCCCATAGCCGAGACACCTCTGTCTTTTCCCAACCCCTAACTGCAGCATTTTGTCTTACTGGCAAGCCTGGTATTTCTGAAAACCCTCCTTTCAACACTTTAATGACAGCGTGGGCTTGGCCATACTGACAGAGCCAGACCCGCCTGTTCTGTGTGGGGAGATCACCGCGGTGCATTAACCATCCCCGACATACAGCTCCTGAGACAAGGTTGTAGGTTCTGCTACAGGTAAGCCAGGCAGGGACATTTCGGGTGTTACAGGGTTAAATCCTATACTGTTCAGGTCCTAATAGGCAGGTTGCAGTAAAATAAATTTTAAAAAAAATAATCACTGGAACATCATTTCCACACATATTTAAGAGCAGGAAACAGCCCATCTCATTGTAAATCAACTTCTTCCTCGGCAGCCAGGAGGGAACTGTATCTTACATTTTCTGACACCCCCACGGGATTACTGACTTGGATTCCCTCGATCACTGCATATCTGCAGGACTGCAAATATACTGCAGTATAAATTCATTAACTGTAACACGGAATGCATCAAACGCAATTGAACACACTTCCATTACACATGGCAAAGCAGCGGACCATCTAGCGATTGGACATGACTGCCTCGTTTCCGTGAGTTAGCATGTTTCAGCCATGTGGTGCTTTCAAGATCAATTCGTTAACAGAAAGTGAAGTATTCAATTCAGACCCAACTCGATTTCATTTTAACCCCTTCCTCCTGCTTTTCTCTGCATCTATTCATACATAGAAAAACAATTGACAACTCATACAGCATTCCAGTTTCTCATGCATTTTCATATGTGTTTTGATGGGAGCTCATGTTCATGATAGTGAATCAAAACATCTGTCAATAAAACTCCTCTCTCAGGAATTACAAACATGACATAACTGTGATGCCAGAATACATCTAAAAGAACGAAAAAGCAATGTAAGGAGTGCATTACACTTTAATGGCACCCTCTTCAGAGAAAAGACAACAATAGAACCTGGCAAAAGATTTTCTGCATTCAGCAACACCGCCTTCCATTTTACTTCCCTTGTCATCTGCACCAGAAACACTGAAAACCCAGCATTGCTGCAGTTGTAATGACTTAACACCCACCTCAAGCACATACAGAAAAAAACCCTAATTTTGTAGGCTTCAGTGCTTTTAAATTATGTTTGTTACCATGAGAACTTGATCAAAATGCCACCCTCAAGCTTGCAGAAGGGGGGGAAAACAACAACAACAACAAAAAGAATCTACTTTTAATCACTGGTAGTACACTTGCTGCATTGCAGCATTTTCATAAGCTTCACAACCTTCTGCAGTAAGAGGCAGCAGAGATGCCCAGACAGATATATTTTGCTGAACACTTTATTCTGGAAAAAATATAGCTGACAGCACGGTTGTCATCCAGTACTATTATGCAATGTTCCATGTATGGAAGATAAAGCACACATACATGTTCTGCACCATATTACAAGGCTTGATTTGAAAACTAGACAATTACACATATATACAAGCCGGGGGCAACTCTGACAGCTGCTCAGGACAAAATATTTTTTTTTTTGTGATATCAGAGATAAACCAAAGCTATGAAACCCTTCAGTTTCTTCTCCATCTTTATCCATTTGCTAGCTTTATAAATTTAGGTTGATTTTTATGTATCTATATTTCTGGAAATTTCAAAGATAACACTGTATCATCTAGGCTTTTTTTTTTTTCCTTTTTAATTTACAGTCTCATCACCTTTGGATTAATGGTTATGGACACTGCTTTACTGCAGTTTGACTAGGAGCCATAGTTTGCAGAACAAGCACCCCAAGCCTGCAGCCGCTTCACAGGAGGTAATTAGCAGCGTAGCTGAATCAAGAGCCAGTAATAAACTACATAAAGTAGCTTGTTCAGCTGTATATGTGTTTAATGCTGCAGCTGACAGACTACAGGAATGACATGCAGCAATGGTGGGCTAGGATGGAGGAAGAGTTTCACACCTCTGATCAGAATAACTTACTAGCCACTTACTCAAGGAGTCATCTCACACAGCTCTCCCTTAACAAAGATGTCCTTTGTAGACAACACCAAGTTGCGGGGGAGCATTGATCTGCTGGAGGGCAGGCAGGCTCTGCAGAGGGATCTGGACAGGCTGCACCAATGGGCCAAGGTTCCATGGTACAAGGTTCAACCGGGCTCAGCGCCGGGTCCTGCACATGGGTCACACCAGCCCCACGCAGCGCTGCAGGCCTGGGGCAGAGCGGCTGGGAAGTGCCTGGTGGGAAAGGCCCTGGGGGCGCTGGGTGATGTCTGGCTGAACATGGGCCAGCCGTGTGCCCAGGTGGCCAAGAAGGCCAACAGCATCCTGGCTTGTACAAGAAACAGTGTGGCCAGCAGGACCAGGGCAGTGATTGTCCCCCTGTACTCGGCACTGGTGAGGCCGCACCTCGAATGCCGTGTTCAGTTTTGGGCCCCTCACTGCAAGAGGGACGTAGGGGTGCTGAGCGTGTCCAGAGAAGGGCAACGGAGCTGGGGAAGGGTCTGGAGCACAAGTCAGATGAGGAGCAGCCAAGGGAACTGCGGGTGTTTAGTCTGCAGGAGACTCAGGGGGGACCTTATCACTCCCTACAGCTACCTGACAGGAGGCTGTAGGTAGGTGCGGGTCGGTCTCTTCTCCCAGATAGCTAGTGACAGGACAAGAAGAAACAGCATCGAGTGCCAGGGGAGGATTAGATTGGATATTAGGGAAAAATTTCTTCACTGGAAGGGGTGGTGAAGCATTGGAACAGGCTGCCCAGGGAGGCGGTGGAATCACCATCCCTGGAGGCGTTTTAAAAATGCATAGGTGTGGTGCTTAGTGCCATAGTTTAGTGATGGATTTGACAGTGCTGGGTTAACGGTTGGACTTGGTGATCACAACGGTCTCTTCCAACCTAAATTCTATGATTCTATGACATATCTACACATCTACAGGAAGGAAACTACCACTGTTCTCACTAAGACATCAGCCAGACTGTATCCCATTTAAGGTGAGAACAGAATGAATTTCCCTGTGAAAGCCAAATCACCCTCTTGAGGATACTGTCCATGCCAGAGCATTAGGCATCCTTTAGACTTCAAACAAACCAGCTCCAAGAGGAAAAATCCATCAGCCAGAGAGAGATGGCATGCCCTATGCCAGAAACCCTGGCTACCATCTTCTCAAGAGGAAAATAAATGTAAAGTGAGTTGAAAGAAGGGGAAAAAATAGACCTTCAGTGAAGTAGACCCAGTTCCTCACTTGCATCTTTACAGGTCTATCCATTTTGAATGTTATGTGTAATGTGTGTATTTGCAGCTGTACTTTGACCTGTCATGAGTTAAGCATCACAGATGATAGTGTTCTTCACCAGAGGAGGTGACAAATCCAGGAAGCAGCAGCAGGGAAAAGCTCAGGCTGTACAGGGAGATTGTACCACCTAGGCCAGAGAGGTACAAACATCTTCCAGTGACACTGGATGCTCACAGCTGTGCAGTAAAATACAAGTGTACTACTTGCTAGAACTTAAAAGGTCAGACTGGGAGTGTGTCATACCCCCTATTAGGCAAGGTCCTAAAGGAGATTTTTTTTAAAAATCACCGTCAATCAATATTCTGGGTAAGAATTCTACGCAGCATCCATCACAAGTGATTTCAGTGAGGTCAAGAGAACTACCTTGACTAACTCACCTCCAAATCTGGCACCCACTGAATGCCTGGAGCTCCCACCTCAACCTCTCCCTGCTCCCACACACGTACAGGACTGACTCCCACCAATTTCCATGGGATATACACCATGAAGCCAAAACATGAGCAAAGCTTGACCCTATATACAGAAGACAATGGGCATATCATGCCTGAGGGTGGAACATGGTGCAAAGAGATTTGACAAAAGACGTATGAGGTGGGACACAAAGAGCAACCAGAGTTACAATAGCCATGGGTGAGCTCTGCATTACCTGCTTTCAGGCCCAGGACACGTAACACTGTGGATGGGCCAGTTTAGCGCAGCAGGACCAGCTCAGACAGCCCCTTGGATCAATGGCATCACTTTTCTATTTTTTTCCTCCTTTCCTTCTGTTTTTTCTTCCTGCTAACTGTAGTGAAACCAGGATCACATTCCCATAGGGTTGCAAAGAGAGGACAAAGAATGTTACGATTATCAGTGACGATAAACAAAACTTCTCTCCTTTGTGTTCCAGGAAAAGCTTGGCTTGTTCTTCATAGACATGGATTTTCCAGGAAATTAATAACGTTAGCAATTATAAGGTTCTTTAAATAAAGAGATTTTGCTTTTACTATCTATAGACTGCTGAGACTATGATTGTCTCACCTCTTCTTTGGATTATTGTTAATTTATTATTTGCTGGCAACTTAATCTTCTTCCATTAGGCATTAGCTGCATAGAATTTCCTAAAATTGACCAAAGGATGAAGAAATTCATGCACTGATTTAAGTACCTTCAAGATTACCTCACTCAAATAGAGGTTTTCTTTCTCCTACCACTGTGGTATAATATAGGTATTCCTATAATCACGAGGATCCTGTGAAAAGCAGAACAGTTTTATGGTTAAGGCACCGAGATGCAAGATTCAGGCCAGGGCTCTGCTGTTTACCTGCTCCATGACCTTGAACTTTTGAATAAATAAGCTGTGCCTCAGTTCTCCCAGCTGTAAAACACGGATTATAATGTTCACACTGTCTGTAACTTGACTATTTATGCTGCAAACCCTTCAGGGCAAGGGCTGTCTCTTCCCATATGTGCGAGGAGGCTCTGGCTCCCAACCAAAGCCTTTGCATCCAGACCTCACAAAGTTTTGCTCAAGAAGGGACATTTATCAGACACAGCATCTGCCTGGAGGCAGGATGACAAAGTTGCAGCCACAAAAAGGAGACCCCAAAGGAGAGGACTGCAACATTAGCCACTGGCACCAGAGCCAGAGTTGCTTCTTGAGCATGTTGGGGAAGCAGAGGAATCTGGGACGCCATGTGCCTGCTTGACAGCTCTGGGGACAGAGGCAGCCTTCAGCTTTGGCTGTTTAACAGCTCTAGCCCCTGAGAGCCTAGAAGCTCAGCTCAGACCCCTGGTGCTGCTGAAAGGGGCCCTGATCTCTTAAAACTCTCAATGATCAGGCGGGACTATCAAGAATAGCCACAGTTTAAAATATGTATGTGAAGCCTCTGATGAAAGTTGCAGCCCACAGACTACATTAAGGAGCCCCTGCTGTTGATGCTAGCATAAAAACAAATAAAAATGCAGATTCTTATTTCAACTCTGTAGGACTGCTGGCCTGACCAACTGGGTTGTCTCTAAATGGCTTAACTCTTCCCCCCTCTTTCCTCCAGAGATCTATATAAAGCTTTTTGCATTTCTACTTCTGATGGATGCTCATTTCCAAAAATACTTTTACAAAGAGCTGCCTTTGGTAGAAATTAAAAATGTGACACCATGTAGTGCCAGAATGCATTTAAGACCACATAAATCACAAGGTACGCATCGAGTCCCTGATGCCAACCTGCCTCCACAACTACATGCCAGGTACTTAAAATTTCTCCCTGACATTAAACCAGTATTGTCAACCCCAGCTCAATTCTGCCGGTTAACTCAGCTGAAGCTGTGTGAATGTACAAGCAACCCAAAAATACGTGCTCCCTAATTCTCTCATTGTGTTTGTGCTCTGGTTTCCTGTCTCTGCCTGTCTGCTGTGTCTATCCCTAATTATGAATCACACCAGCCAGCTCCTATCATGTTTGACAGAAGATGTTAAGCTCCTACCTTTCACCATAGGAAATCCACAGATGGGTAGAGGAGAGATAAGATATTAACGCCTCTATGAAGGGAAATGCAAGGAGAAGAGCTCAGCCCTTATTTCTTCTGATTATCAGTGTCCTGGCGGTCTAATCAGATGTAGAGCTCACATGCAGCCATAGCATATGCTCTTTCTGGCCTGATTAACTGTCTAAGCAAAGACAGGTAGAGGATGAAACAGGTGCTGGTTAACCTACAGTGGGAAGTCACGGCAGAGAGGACATAGAAAGTTGCTGAGACAATGCTACGTGGAACTCGAACTCAGGAGACCCCAAAGGTCTGAGGAGTAAATGGAGATAATTTGGTTCAGAATCAGAAAAAAATCAGGGGAAGAGAGCTGAGGATGCAGGGAAGAACCAAGTGCTGTGGGTGCGAAGGATCAAAGCAGAGAGCGTGAATCTTTCACAGGGAAGCAAGGAGATGAGAACACTAGTGGTACCTGGTACCACAGGAAGGGAACACAGGGGCTGGAGAGTTAGGTGTAGGCTGCAGGTAGCGTGGTGTAAAAGGTCAGGAGTTGTGAGTAGAGTGCCCACACTGGATACCACCCCCTCCTAAAAATTAATACAAATTATTTTAGTTTACAAAATAGTTTAATTGGCAACACCGTTTCCAGCATTGAGCTGAACTCTAACCAAGAGGGAGATCTGATCTCAGGCATTTCAAAGTACGGATTTGCTCTGAAAGGTACAGGCACATTTCAGATTGTGAGAGAAGGCACTTTCATGACTTTACCACATCCTCCTCACTCAGGCCAGAAAATAATAGCTTTTCTCATCTTAATTTGCTGGGTTTATTGCTACCTGAAGCCAGATATCTAAACATTCAGAACCTGGGGGGAAAAAAGGGGGCATGGGGGTCTAATTCCATTTTAAGTCCAACATTTAGATTAGTTTTTAATGGAGCTGAATTATTTTTCCTGTTCTGTTACTTACTACGCTGGCCAATAAGCAGGAATATGGAGCTGCAATAGCGAACTTTTGCTGTATTAGAGCGAAAAATATTCCCAACAGAAAACATGCTAAAACAGCAGAGAGACTAGAGATTAAGTTGGCCACATGTGTTTTACAACTCATAATACACTGGATTTTAAGTAAAAACAAACAAAAAAAAGTAAAATAGGATTAGATCCCTTGTAGCTGCATAATGTATATGTTTTCATGCTGATACATCCCAGGTGAACTGAATCACATGGGTATGGTTTTCCATCTACAACTTCCCAGCATGAACTACGGGGTCTCTAAGCTACTAATTACACTGACAAACACGGTCCTCACCAGTGTGCTTGTCTGGCTGCTTATACCTCCACACCTCTTTGTAGATTTGACTGTAAGCTCTACAGGGTCTGGAACAACTCTGCTGTTTGAGCACACAGCGTCTAACACAACAGTGACCTAATCCAGACTTGGACACCTAGTTTTTAATATTATGGTAGCTAGAGCCATGAATCACGGAGCATTAACAAGAATCACAGCAAAGCTGTTGCACACATATCTAGTTCCCAGGCATGCTGCCACTAACCCCAGACTCGATCCTGTTGTGTCTAATTCTGTTTTCATTACACTCATTAAATGGAAATATAAT
This sequence comes from Falco biarmicus, assembly GCF_023638135.1. Lineage (NCBI taxonomy): Eukaryota > Metazoa > Chordata > Aves > Falconiformes > Falconidae > Falco > Falco biarmicus. The sequence continues at coordinate 12,280,943 of NC_079295.1, forward strand.
TCTTCCATGTTCTGACAATTTTTAGCAGCAAAACTGATGCAAGAATAATTGTATAAGCAAGCAAAATAATATTTTTTTTTTGCGCACAAGAAGTCATAACTAAAATAAGGACACTGGGGAGTTATTATTAAGAGTACACTGCAGAAAAATCTTACAGACTGGTAACATCATGAATTAATTATTGAGGAAGGACTACTGATCAAAGTGCCTTGCAACCTACCCCAGATATCTCACACAGACATGGCAAAAGGCACAACAACAGGCAATCTTACAATTTTGTTACAAAAACATCCCGAAGCCTTCTGATTTGGAATTCCAGGATGATATGGAAAACAAAGAGAACAAGATGTGTCTGTAATGTCAGGATCTCACTTTTCCTGTGCAGACCACACTTGTACGTGAATAGAATCACATATTACATCGCTCGCTCTGCGTAATTATTGCAGCTGCCCAACGGCTAGTGTCATGGCCAGAGCCCCGGCTGAACAACAGCTTCCTGCTTCAGAAGGGACTGAAGTCTTGGAGGGATTCAAAATGAGGGAAAAAAATGACTCATCTTAAGGATGACAACTAGAGTATTTTTTGGTCACGATTATAAAGAGTTCTCTTTCATCAACTGTGCTGGAAAGAACATTACGATTCAAACATCTGTTCTCCTCATAAGTTTCATTCCTCAATACAATGAACCTGCGCCCCTCACACTCCTCTCATGGAGAACGCTCACAGCACTCCCATTACTCCCACTATTTTTCAAAAGCGTGTTTACTAACACAACTGCTTAAATACACGAAACTCAGGCTTCATTCTGAGTGTCGTTTCCCAGCACTGAATGTAACAGGGTTGTGATGCTCAGGCTTTTGGTGACTCGCGCTACAAAGCCATTTACAGTTAACGAGTAGGAAAGGGATAATTTTTCCCATGAGCGCTTTGTAGGCAGCACTGACTTCCATCCCTCCCTCAGTGCTGACAGGCGAGAGCGCATCCCTGTATCCTGGCCCTGACACCAGCCAGAACCAGATGCTTCATAGGGAAGTTCAGAAGAACTCAGCAGCGGGGTGCTATAGACAAAGGTGACTTTAGACAGCAGCTGGGTTTGCTGTGAAGATAAACAGGGGAGATCTGGTAGGTCAGACCACTGGAAGAGGCATGTGATACAAGCCCTTTTTGGGTAGTCACCAGTCCAGTCACATCGTGGTGGATGGCATAATCAGACTGGCACACAACTGCTCTCCAGTTCCCATTAATGAAGGGCTGGTACAGGCACCGCATGGCAAGGACTGTATACCTTTCAAAACAATCGGGTTTAGAGTGTGGGTAGTTCCTTTTTCATATAGCCATAAAGCTATAATCCTTAGCAAGATGATATATTTTCAAAAGGGTGTCTGTGGCAAAAATTCAATTGCCTTTAGGGAGCTGAGCTTCTGCTCCATGGTGTTTTCTTTCCCTCCACATGATTCAGGAGACAAAACTCACAGTTGTGAGAATTCAGCATTACCACACTGGACTGGTTCTTGAGCTACAGGACGTATTCTGTTGACTTTACTGTTGGAGATGCAAAAGAAAATATACTTCTCAACTGCAGTAAGTCTGTACAAAACCAAAAATCAGCTCATCAGCTCACCTTCACCTTGCTTAATTTTGCCCTTCTATAAAGTCATTTAAGTACTGCAGAAGAATAGAAGAGCTCAGTATTGGGGTTGGCTGCTGATCCTGACAAAAACATTGAGTACAAGCTACAACGCAGAGAACAGTCCAGTTTCCCTTACCTACCAAACTCTTCCTCAGAATTAAGCCCCTTTGCTCATCACTTCAGATAGAAAAGCAAAGATGACATTTCCCTCTTCCTCTCCCCCCCCCACCCCCCCCCACCCCACCCAGTTTCTTTGGCCCACCTCTTGCACCCAAGGAGCTAGGGAGATGCTTACCAAAAAGCCACAGCAAGTCACATAACCTCTGCCTGTCAATTCCTGCCTGAACAGCTTTGCTTCTTGGATGCAAACAAGTATTAAGCATCTGCTAGTGAGTCACCCTGCTAGGCAGGATTAGTACTAACACTACCATCATCATCATCGTGATTTACTAGTGACAGGGGACATTCTTCTTGCTTTCCACGGCTTAAAGACCACACCTGAATTCTTTAGAAATGTAGCAAATACTACCTTGGATAGCTGATAAATACAGTAACACAGTGCTCTGCCTTTATAACTTTGGTTCAAAACAGGTGTTTTGAAACAAAAGAAGGTGCAGATAATGGCTATTAAGATAATCAGAAGAAAGGATGAAAGAGAAAGGTTGATTATAAAATCAATGACAGCCCTCCTTGCAGAGGAGGAAAGAAGTAGATTGATGATAAGGGATAAATACAAAGGGGGAAAAACCAAAGGCTAGTTTGGTACAAGAACCCTGTGGCCACTGGTAGGTTTTAGCTGGAAGCTAGAGGTTCCTTGCAAGTGAGATTGCAGTACAGCCTACCGGTTCGCAGGAGACTATTTTTAAGAGGGAGGCTGAAGAAGGAGGATTGGATGCAACACTAGCTGTGACAGCAGGCATGCCAAGAGCCCTCCTTCAGCCCTGTGTCAGAACTACCCAGGTGGGAATGCCTCCTTGCGACCCACCCAATGTCAAACAGGAGACACTCAAGCTGGCTGCATGGGAAAAGTGAAGACAATGCCAATAACACCACTAAGCTATATCTTGCGCTCTGCCCATTTATCTTTTCCTAGCGCTACAAAGATCATTGAGAAAAAAACCCCACAAAGCAAGAAAAATGAAAAAAGAGAACACCTCGAGTTTTTGACTTTTGAGAAATCAAGACAGCATTTCATCTGTAGGTACTACAAGAAGTCCTTCTAACAAGTATCAATTTGCAACCCTTTTCCTAAAAATGGTTCTAATCGTTGTTCAATGACGTCTTTCTGTACAATGTTAACTTCCAACCAGTAGTGAGGAAAATTTCTAAGCCTGAAATAAAAGCTACAGTGTATTTAAAGTGCAGTCATTTAAAGTGCAGTTAGCTCTCTACAGAATGCATGTAAGATGCACTTGTATTTGAAGACATTCCAATCTAATCAAACAAAATATTAATGCAGAAATGTTCTCCCTGAGTACACTGCATGTTCACCCTGGCCTCACGCTATCCTCGAGACTCTGCTCAGGATGGCTGCTGCCAAGCACCATCCCCATCTACGCATCTCTCCTTCTGAGCATCAGCAGACTGACAGTAGAAAAAGCACAAGTAACGCTTATACTTAAAAGGCTACTCAAAATCATTGGGAATGTCAACAAGACAGAGCCTTTGGAAGGTGTTAGAGTTCGCCGTCCTGCTTAGAAGCAGCCCCACACCAGGCCTAAGCAGAGTATAGGTGAGCAAACTGTCTTGGTATCTTCCTGTCGTGCCTTCATAGACCCAGCTCACACGCAGAGACAGCACAGTGAAAAGCTCATGTAAGAAGGAGATGCCGAGTTTGCTCACAGCACACAGGGATCACGGGGCCTGGTGACCAGGGTGAACAGTCACCGCAGCAGACCCAGAAGCACAACTATCACACACAACACACTAACAGAACACAAAAACACACTATCAGATAATGCCATAACACATCCAAAGCTGAGCCCTCGACTCCAAATGCTGCAAACAGGCTGTACTGACGCCCTAGCTCAGACAGACATGAGCTTTATCACCCACTCCTGCAGCCCTCCGTACCACCTTGCTGGTTCTGTTACTCCTCCCCCCCATCCAAGAGCCCAGCCGTGGGGGATGCTTTTACACAGGAGGCAACGCAACAGCGTCCTTTTCCTGAGCCTCTACCTCCTTTATCACAGCTTCCCCCGTCACTCACCTGCAGCACCTTATTTCCACTGCTAGTTTTCACTGTTACTTAGAAAAGGACACAGGAAACACAGCAACGTCACGAGGTATTATACCTTGGTTTTTACCTCCTAACCGCTGATGTAGCAACTCTGTGTAGAAAATGCTAGTTCTAACATACGATTGCTTACCCTTTTCATTTCAGACTTGCCCACCCACTTCTGTCTATGGTATCCCAGCAGCACCAGGAGGCTATGGGGCACTCCACAGATATATGTTTGATTTCAAGAGCAATAATTTAGGCCCTTCAGATAAAGACGGGACATGCAGAGACAATTCAAGCTTTGCACAGTAGACGCCTGAGAATTTACTTTATCACCAGTGGAATATTATCAATGGACAAATGGTGAATGCAATAAAACTGCCCATTACTTTAAGTCTTACAGGCTAATTTAATCCTTCATTTAGTACATGCATGCTGCCGCAAGGGTACTCTGGGGCCATGGGAAAATTCCTGAAGCGTGCAAGATCACTGCAAACAGCCTTATGCTGCCCTCCACCCTGGCAGACGCTGGCAGGGAGCCAGCCTGCAGGCACGCTGGGTTGCTGTATGTGCTGGCTGCCCCAGGGAGCCTGACGTGAGCAAATGCCAGGGCTGGGGCAGCTCCTGCCCTCCTTCAAGTTCACCATCCAGAAGGCGAATGCTCCTTCCCGAACTGCTGCGCTGCTTGTGCCATGCTTTCCAAGGGAAGGAGTTGCACTGAAATTTAGCGTGACAACAAGAGACACCTTAAACATAAGGCACGTCAGTGTCTCCTGTCCCCGAGACACTTACACACACAGCCTTTATCTGACTCCCACAGCCCATGGCAGGTCTGTGCTGCCATGGCCTGCGAGAGAGAAAAGCTCACGGACAGAAGTGAACCACCTGGTACTTGCACATGTGCTTTCTACAGCCTAAAAACCTAGAGGGCCAAATTTGAATCTTGATTTCCATTTCCTTCAAATTCATAGAGCCAGAAGAGACTGTATGCAGAATTAAACTAGGGGGTGGTCAGGAAATGAATATATTTATGGGCTTAAGAAGTCCAAAGCCAGCCTTGTATGCAATACTTCACATTTAAGTGCATATGTATGTGTACGCACAGATCCCCATCATATACTGTTATGGCTGTTGTTCATTCTTCAGTATCTTCTTGCCTTACTTTAAAGCTGTGCTTGATCTTTCCATTTTTCCATCATTAAATATCTTGGCAGCCTCAGAAGCATGGCAGAGTACTTGAGGAGAATAGGGAGATAAATTTTGCTCGCTGTTTTAAGTATAATCTCACAGAAGAAACATGTCCTAAATTGGCATAATCCAGCACCTTTTTATTAATAACAACACAGAGGCAGTAACCAGCTGAATAAAACTGGTTTTTGCGTGTGTGTTCACGCTACCCCTCAAAGGACGCGGAGTCTGAACCTCCTCTATCTTGCTAAGCTGAGAGAAGATCCTGGGAAGAGGACCACCATCCCATTATGTCTTACATCTCACGCTCCGTGAGCTTCTACAGGCATCTCCTGAGCTCACTGAAACTTGCTTATTTCACTTGTGCTGTAAGGCCAGAGCGATCACAACGCTTCACCCCAGAAGAATGCCAGTATTTCACCCTGCCCTGCCCAAGCCAAGTTACAACAGCAGAAACTTGGGCGCTTTGCCACCCTACCCACGCTGCCCTCCCGCATTTCTTCCTTACGCTTCATATGTAGTCTTTCAAACAAACTCCATTCCCATTTGCTGGAGTTCAATATTCTGTCTTTAGCATTTCAAACTCATGCTTTTAAGAACAGAAACTATGTTCGCTTGTAAATCAAGCTGAAATGAATACATGAGCCTACAGAAATACTGGCAAAACAAGTATCTGCTCATCTACATGATAGAGGCAGCACAGGTTGCCTCAAATACTACTTGTTTTTAGTCGTCTGAGACAGGGGTCTCCTGAAAGTTTTCTTTCCCAAATTGGAGAACAAGCGCATTTCTTTGATCTAACACAAATCATTTTCTGTTCTGGAGACAAGGCAATATTACTTACTTGCCCTTACTCTGCCAAACCATTCTCATCTTTTCTGTGGTAGAACTCACTGCAGTAGCAGGACATGACAAACCAGAGGAGCAAGCAGCAACAGTCACCTGTCTCAGATGCTCTGCCTTTGTATCAACAACATCTTAGGCCCTTTCTACCCAAAGCCGTAAGCAGGCTTTTGCTAAGCCAAAACTAAGATGACAGCTGTTTTGACAATGGTATGGTGGCTCACATCAGATACAGGAGGCTTTTAAGATGAAAACCAAGGAGGATCACAGAAAAATAAGGTGTTCGAGGAGTTTTCTTTTTGCTCTCTTCTCAAGCCTCCTTGGTTCTGTTGAAGCAGCCTCCTTGTGAAACTATGCTAACAAGTAAAAAGGTCATACCTGTTTAAGCAGATGATAGGATGCTGTGTCTGGTTGTTAAACAAGGGAAACTCTCTCTGCCTATAAAGAAATAGAGAAATACACACTATTTAGTCTCTATTCAATGAATTTAGAATAAACTCAACACTATGAGGACTATAACATACTGCATATCTGTACATTGATGTCCAAGCCTTTTTCTCTCGGCTTTATTTCCCAAGGCTCACTTAAGACACATTAATTCAGATACTCTGTTCTGTCCACCCTGCTTTGGGACCACCAAGGAGCTGCTTAATCCCTACACCTTCCCTAAGAAAAGGTGGCAATGGCTCCAAAAAGCCACCCATCAGGAAAGGCAAATGGAGCACAGCATATTCCCAGCCAGACTCCCTCCACTGGGAGACATGGCAGGGCTGCTACACACACACAGTCTCTGCTGCAGGGGGATCTCAAGCAGGAACAAGGAAAGGGGCTGCAAAGATGGCCAGAGAGTAATGGAAGAAGAGCAAGAGCCCCCCGCTGACTTCCCAGCATGACACTTCAGAGCAGCTGAAGATCCCCGTGCAGGGAACTACTCCAATTTCATCTTAAAACGGTTTTTCTTGCCTCACTCATATATCGGAGGGGTCTTCAGTTCTCTCCAGTTCATCTGGGATAAATAGCAAAAGTTACCACAGATGTTACTCCCCTTTTGTGACCCTCTGTACTCAGTAAGAAATGCTTGGACATTAAATGTTGTTAGCCCGTTGAAATATCCTCCTCCGCACATCCTGCTGCGCACCCTCTCTCCTTACTGTAAGTCTTTGATCACGGCGCACTGGGGAGAACGTTACAGATGCAAGCAGCAGCCAGGCACTGAAGTGGCTGCATTCAGGGAGAAAGGAGCCTCCTTGCCACAGGTGTGGTGTTTGAGCATCCCCTAAGTATTACAGGGACAGCTGGTACTATCACCTATATTTAAGACTGCACAGTTTCTCACCGCTCAGTCACCTTTTCATGTTGCCGATTTTAATTGTTCAGAAAGTAATTCCCCATGTATGATATCTGACTCAAGCTAATGGGTTTGTTTAAGAGTTGTTTGTTTTAAAGCTTCAGCAAGAACAAACGAGGCATTTCCAGGAACTAGAATAGTGACAAATATATTACTAAAACAGAGTTAAAAAGAAAGATAACATTAAGGTAATGATAAACCAGGATGCCGGTATGCAATTAGAGAGAATCATAATGCATACACACAGAAAGAACTAACCTTAAACTGGAGAGCAGTTCAGGCTTTTCCTATTTCCAAGCCTAGACTCCATTCTTTCACACCGAGTTAGTCTCCTTGCCTGCACCACGTCACTGGCGCGAGGCTGTGCTAACTGCAGCGCTCCACCAGTTTCCCCAGTTAACATCCAGCAAGAACTGAAAGATTTTGCTGCCTTGAAGGAGGAAGTTTTCAGATGGTTTCGACAGCACATAAGTGGAAAGTGACTGCTCCACCTTACTGCAAAGGCTGTCAGCAGAGTGTACCATTCACTTACATGCAATAATTACTTACACTAAATGAGCTACGTGGAAACAAGGCTCCAGACAGCATCAATTCTACCCACCCGCAGGATGAAGAGAAATGTTAAAATAAGCTAATTAAATTTGCTCTGGCTCAGCAGAAAGATCGATGTTCTCAACAGCTGAGTGTTCAGCACTTGGCGTCCCAACAGCCCTCTGATGTGTCACCGATGCAAAATAATGCCACGTAGTCAGAACCAGAGGAGGTGGATGCACGCCTCTTGGGAAAGGTAAATGCAGAAGACAGAGGCATTCAACAGAGACATTAACAGAAGCATGGACACACCTGCAACATGTACGCCAGATGATCAGATGGCATTAAAAAAACCTGCTGTGTACTTTCACATGGTCTACTAGCACCATTGAACGTGCACTCTAATAGTTTGAACTGAAACATCGATCACCTTTCTGCTAAAGTTCTACTGCAATAAATGTGATTTTAGCTGGCAGTAGAATACAAAAAATACCAGACAATCCAAATACAGATGCCAGAAATGGAAATCAGTTTTGCTGCCCCAGGAATTTGCTGAAGACAGGCTGTCATCAGCACTTCTACCTCTTGCCGACCAGGAAGTAAGGGAGATGTTTCAAAGATTCTTCCCTTAGGAAACAGAGGAGACACCTGGTCACACAGAGCAGCCAACAGCTCCACGTTTGGGACAGTTATCTAGAAAGCAAGAAGTTAACATTTAAGTGCCTGGTCAGAACCTGGCACCACATACATGAATGGGTTTTTCCACTTCCCATAAGCATCTTTAATAATCACAGTGCAGAATGTGTTAGGATGGGTTTCTTTTTGTTTTTCTCTCTAACCCTCTTGCTTCAGACAGAAATCCCTGAAGAACCTGTCCCAATAAGGAATTCATTAAAACTGGCACAGCCTTTAGAAAAGGGAGACTCTGGCCTGTCAATGTCCAAAAGCCAGGACAGCAGGGGACAGCGCCTTGGCCAGTCCAAGCGTCACCTTTCCCAAGAGACAGGGCACAAAAGAGATGAGTTTTTTTCCACTCCTAATGGGAAGCTGCCATTAGGAGACCCTTCAATCTTGGATATGGAAACCTTTATCAGATCATGCGAGCTTATCACCATGAAGAAACCTTGCGGAAGTCCTGTTCACAAATACAGACTCCTAAGTGCATTTAGCATACATTTACTTTCACTTAGGTACATTGTACAGATTTTCTGTTGATGCAGACTAACACAGGTCTAGACAGCTCTAAACTGAATACACTGCAACCTAGTGTAAAATTGGTAAGGATACCTGCTTATCCTGGCTCTGCCATTCACCTATGAGTAGAACACATCACTGACTGCATCCTACTGTCCTGTTGCATATATTAGGGATTGCGTTTCCTTCATTTTGTTAAACAAACATGTTTGTGTGTTTTGGTTAAACATAAAAACTGATAGAAAAACCCCACTGTGCATATACATACATATGTACAACAGAGGACTAAGACTCCCTTTCGTGTACGAGGTATTTGTTAACTGTTCTTCATTAATGTGCACCTGCTTCTGCTTCTCCTCCTATTAAACATGCAAAAACAACTGGCCCGATAGAGCTATATATTTTATCCAATTAAAAAAAAATAAAAATCTGTTACAGCCGTTTCCCTTTCTTTCATTTTGGGGGCTGTTTAAAAGACTCCGGGTATGACCTCCCCAATACCACACCTGTTCTGCACAGTTATCTGTGATGAAAATTATAGGACTAAGTGCAGACCTCTCCTAAGCTGCTCGCTCAGAAAGGAGCTGTGCTGTTATCCTGAGGGGTCAGCCCATCCCCCCAAGACCCTGACTCTGCCTTGCAGAGTTCTATTAGCTTCACCGATCTGGCTGCAGAATTGCACATTTAAGACTTTAAACTCTTCAGTCTGGGAGCTTGTCTTCTCCTACATAATCCCCCAGAGCAGCATGCAAGCAACGATAAAAACCTGAATTGCCACAAAATACTTTTAAGCATTTAGTGTTTGGCCCAGCAGTGCACTATACACGTTAGTCTGCAAACACTAAGGCTGCAAACGTATCTGACCCGTTAGCCCCGATTCCACATAGATTTTTCCTTTTAGGGTACACGCTCCTCCTCCTTCCCATTTCCCACACCCCCCATGCTTTTCCCTCTGCAGCAGAGGCTTAAAATAAGATAAGAAACATTTTTCAAAGGGATGCAAAGAAAAAGAATCTGATATCTGGAGGGCAGAATTCACTATGCATTTATTATTCAGTCTTCCAAAGTGCTGCAGAATGAAGGTCAAATATATCTCAATTTACGCTGGCGTTGATGTGGATAGCAAATACCTTTTAAAGCACTGCAGCTAAAGGAGGCAATCCAGTCACCAGGTTATGCTGGTGTAAATTGCTGACTATCGGCAGAAGGCAGCAGCCTACCCTTGCTGCAGACATGGCCCAGAAATTGAGGAAGGACTGCAGTAGGATGCTGCCCCAACTTGGGAATCAGGAGTCCACTGCCACCCTGACTGAGAAAAACCCACACCAAAATGTTCGCCCTCAGTTTGAATGGGCTTGAGGCAGCACATAACCCAGTACTCTTCTCACTCCTAGAACATGTCCTACCTCTGAAAGCTGGCTCAGCAGTACTCTTAGGAAATGTTCCCTTTCGATCCAGCTGATCTAGAAAAAGTTTTAATGCTGCAAAAAAACAAGCAGTGCTGATCTTGCCATCACATATTTATTTATTCTAAAAGCTATTAAAGTGCTTCAGTGTCAAAATGACTGGATTTCTCTCAATACTTTTTCATTCCCACTGCTTGTCTGGTGACTACAGAAATTTCCTTTGCACTGTAACATCCACATCAAATTTTTCAGTAGGTTAGAAGAAATTTTTAAAACCCTACAGGTTGAGAGAAGTCTGTTCATGGAGAAAAGCATCTTGGGGCTGCTACTGCTAGTCGGAGCTGCTCACAGCCCATGTGAAGGTAGAAGACAGAGTCCAGCTTGGTTTTAGCTGTGAGGAGGAGCTGGGAAAGATGAAAAGCGCTCTCAGCATCCAAGAATCCTGGGTAACTAGAGTCTGAAATACGCTGCAGACAGGAGACAGTGCTCAATCATTTAGGGAAATCAAAGTTAGCCATGTCAGCATAGTTGGCTTGGGAGGAAACAGTTTCCTCATCCTCTTGGCGCAGAAGTAACTTGGCTGCATTAGTGGCTGCCAGAAAGTAAGGAATAAAGAAAGGAAACTGAGAAGGACAAGGAAAGCAAAGGATAAAACGAGTACATCAATGTTTTCACAGCTTGCGTATAGCAGCCCAGTTAAGACCCCAAGGGGGTTTGTTTCTGGAACCTCAGAGACAATTGCTACGTTTGATGAAAATATATGCTGTCTGGGTTTTACAAATGGTGTCTCTAACAGTGTATCTGATTTTATAACTAGCAGGGAAAGAAATTGTTCTGATGACAATTATTGCTGAGGCATTTGAGGCGTTTTGCTGCATTTACTGGCATAGACCTGTCATTAATACTCAATTTCTCTTAACCACAACTTACTTCCTTTGTAGTTGCTCAGTGAAGATAGGTCTGGGGGCTGTTTTCCTGGTCTTGTCAAGATGAATTTTAATGCATACTGCCTGAAAGATGTGCCACCTGCTATTTTATATCTATAATTTATTCTATAATGAGTTCCTATAAATTCTTATGATAGCTTAAGAGACTTGTAAAATGACTTGCTAGCCTATTTTTTTCTCAGTTCATCAGCAAAACAGAAAGAGCTCAGGTCACTTTGAGTTCCTCCAAGACACCCTCTTTGGCTGCGGCTCTGGCTGGCTTCATTTGCGGAAGAATCTGGCCTCCAGGAGAAGGGCCATTACAAGACTTGCTGATGAGATGCTGGCATAGCAAACATACCACAGTTTTTGCCATTTGCTTTAAGAAGCCTCAGCTATTTCAGATACCCATTAAACCACTGTAGGGACACAAACTATAACTTCACATGCTGGAGAGGACAAGATCACTAGAGACTTTTCTAGACACGGACTGTCTGCTACAGTCATTTAGTGAAATAGAAACCAGCAACCCTGCAAGTTGGTAGCCAAGAGAAAGTATTTAAGATCTGGGACTAAGGAATCTTCCACTTATTAGGGCACACTGTCCTCACCTTAACATCACACACCAGAAGACATATTTCCACACTTTGGTCCAGCACCACACACACAGAGCTCCCAGCAGAAGCTGGAGGTTTTTCCATTTGGGACATTACTTTACATTCCCCGCTACCTCTCGTAGCCAGGAATTTGCCAAACACTACTACTAAGTTTGTAGGAAGTGATTGAGATTTCTTCCTTTTATTCTTTCCCCTTTTTGAATGAACAACAACAAAAAACCCCAGTGACTTCAGAACATGGGTACTATACTACATGTGTCTTATTAAATACTGCATTTAATCTGTCTTTGGACTAACAGCACTTTCCAAAACAAACCGTAGCCTTCAGTAAGCTCATGGATGCAAAACCAAAAGTGCGTGTTGAAACGAGGCTGTTCCCAAGCAGAGCTCCTGCAGCGAATAAAGCCAGGATGCGCCAGGATCGCAGAGGGCTTTTTGACTCAGTCATGAGCGACAGACACCATCAACAGGGAAAATCAGCCATTGCCTTTCATCTCCTTACAAAAGCCTTGACAGCCAGGCTGTTGCAAACCAACAGTATAGGAGTCTTTCCCTCAGATCTCACATAATTTGAGGGAGGAGAGGAGGGAAGAAGAGGGCCTGAGCAGCTGGGACAAAGCATCAGGACAAAGCATTGCAATGAGACCGATGGCTGGGCAGAGCCACTTCCAGCTCTGCTAAGCATGGGTTTAGGGAAGCTGCAGGTGCGCTGCCCAGAGCGAGCAGGACCCTGCGCATCTGGACAACCCTGCTGCAAGCACACACTGCAGACCAGCCGCAGGTCTGTGCTGCCTGCACTGCAACTCCGGGGACACGCTCCAACCCAGCAGCAACAAGGGCATTTTCTCGGTTGCTACTGCTGAGTCCTGTGCTACCGGAGTGGTAGAAGATTCATCCCAGAGGGAAAGCAGCAGTAGTTTCTCCATGCTAAGTTCTCTGCTGCTCTGTTTTCCAGAATCTCGTCTAAAGTTAAAGACGGGGTTTCCTTTCCCTAGAGCATACAGGACTGTAATACAGATACAGCCGATGCACAGGGCAGAAGTGAACAGACAAGGCAGCTGCAACAACTGCCTTCCAAAGGACAGCGCAGGAGTCTTTCACCATTACAGGGGGTCTCAAGGGGCAGGAAGGGGCCCTTCTGCACCCGAGAACTGAAGGAGGACATGAGAGGGCGTTAGAAAGCAAGAGCTGCTGCATTAGCTTGGCTCCATTCTCTTGCTTGAGGATCCTCTAACACACCAGTTCTGTTCATCCTGCAGATTTTCCTGGGATATATTAGGCAGACAGATTTCCTCAGTACATCCTATACCCACAAAAGTCAACTTGGTATTTCAGAGGTGTGATGGAAATGCAAAGTATAACACAATAAAAATATGTCACTTTTTTTTTGGCTTGGGTTGGGTTTACTGTTCTAGTGGGTGTGATATTACACAGTTTAAGGGTGTTAATTAAACTTCAGAAGATGGTTCTGATTAAATCCCATTTTACAGGTTTGGAGAGTGAGATAATTCCTGTGTGTAAGAGAGCACACAGAGCACTGTCTCCCCGAGACAGGGAGAAAACCAAGGTGTCTCAGCCTCTGCTTCTAATAATAAGGTTGAACACATATCCTCAGAATTGCCCCTGATGTAACACACTGTATAACTCCATAATCCTGTAGTAACCCAGGGCAGCTTTTTCCCAGCATGCGTATTAACACAAACTACATGATGCCAGGAGAAACGCCACGGTTCAGGATTCGGGGTTGCTCTGGGGCCGTTATGGGGAAGCCACATTAGCCTGAAGCTAGTCCACAGGTTTCTGTAATCAGCTGGCTGTATGTTATCTCTAATTTTAAATGCTCCAAAGTTAACTTTAAGGAGTGGAGAGCAGGCTGTGCAAATTGTGTGGTACCCATGGTAACTGAGTTTAAGCTGCAGTTTTACACTGAGATGGATATATTTGCGATAATAAGGCTGAAAGCACCAGATTAAACAATGAAGGGACACAGAAGACATTGGCTAGAGCACATCCTCGAAGGCACGACTCCAATGTTGTGGCATATGTGCCACCAGAGATGCCCAAGATAAATACAAATGGCATAAAAACATTGCCTGAAGACCTCCACCTGGGAGCAAACATGACAGGTGATGCAGTACAGGTTAGCAGACATTCCTAGCCTTTTTTTTTTTTTCCCCAAAAAAATTTTAGTACTGTACTTTGCATTTCTGCTTCTTCCTTCTCCCCAGTTTAGAGCATTGCAGCCAAGCAGCAGTGGGGCAGTACTGACCACATACCATGGCGAATTATGGAAGTTTTACTGGCACTATTTTGGAACGAACCACATTGCTTTCCTCATGATCATATTGACAGACCCATTTCACACACAGCCCATTAACACATGGCCTTCCTATGCATCCTACAACTGCAAAGCAAAAGCTCCCAGAGACTTTAAACCTTTTATCTTTTAAATCACCTCTAAACTGCTTATCTCCATTAGCAATCTGGAATGCACAAGTCACCTGTCACAGAGTGAAGTGGAATTAAGTAAAGCAAAGTATTTTAGTAGTTGACAACTGGAAGATTTTTGCTTGCTTTGCTGGGGATTTTCCAGACATCCCCCGTCATCATTTCCTCCAGGCACCTCTGGAGTCCCAAGAAATGTTTGCTGCCAGCCCTTGCACATCCCAGCCAGGCACCCCAGGAACAGCATCCAGAAACTGTCATCAACCTACTATCAGCCACATCACACCGGCTCAGGAGCTGCTAAGCAGGACAGCCCAGCAACCAACTCCATCATTCAGCTTCAGAGGTTTTGGGGAAGTCTCTGAGGTGCCAGACGCTTTCACAAAAAGACATCCACAGACTGAACATCAACCCTGGTGAGGGCCAGCCTCCCTTCTGTGCCACGGTGGAGTTCACTGGAGGAACCAGAGACCGTGACTGAGACCTCACCAGGGCCTGCAACAAGAATGTATAGCGAGAGGTGACTTAGGAGAGGACAGGGGGTGACAGCAGCCCTTGAGGACAGAATCACCACTGTCTTCCTACTCTGGATAGACACTGTCTAACCACAGCAGCTGTCATGGTTAAGGCACCGCTGTCCGAGGCCAGCTGCTTGACACTGCTGCAGAAGATTCCCTGACTAGTAGCCAGCATGATGGGGAAAATAGTTTCATGTGTGCCTTGGCTGTTTGACTTTATCATTCATCTTGAATTTCAGCTCACACTCATCACATCAGTAGCTCAACCTAACATTCTGAGCTGTGACTTGAGTCACCTGGAGCCCTGTGACATGGTCTGTCTTGCTGCCCCTACAGTGGGAGAGACCACCATGGACAGACAGGTGGAACAGACATCATGTAAGGAACATCTCAAGTCACGACAGCGAGTGCTGCCAGGTTTTGTGTCTCAGTCGGGAAGGCCATGAGTAGGAGAACCACTGCACAAATAGCCAGACACGATGACTAGGGACTGCACGCTGCATGAAGCCACTTGTAGTGGAAGGAGACAAAGACCCGCATATATGCATGCCTTCCTGTAGTTCAGTAAGAAGTAACAATCTTTGAAAAAAATTCAGCTCCTCACTCAGACAACATCTATCCCCAAATCTGAACTTGATTTTCTGCTTGACCAATGTCAATGCTCATAAAAGCAGACTGTCTCTCCCAGGCTGGGGACTGCTGAAGCAGCCACACCTGCCATAAAATTTTTCTTAGTATACACCTGGTTCCTGCTTTGTGGAAAACTAGTAACCTGCTGATGACTTAAGTAAATGAGCAACGCTCCCCGCCAGAGAAAATATGATACCAGAACCAGCCAGGAAGAGATATTTCCACTGTGAAACAGGACGCGCCAGCAGTTACATATTCAGCCTCAACACAGCTGGCACCAGCACATCCACATCCAGGCTTACCCCCTTCTCCGGTTTTCCTCTCATTCCACTGTCCACCTGTCGTCTTCTTCCTTGCTAAACTCTTAAGAGCAGCAAACTCAAATGACATTTGCTTAACATGAGGCATTTGGTAAGAAATGCAAATTTCTTTCAAAGATCAGTGATGCTGATGGAACAGGGGCCCCACAAGTGCCACCATCACACAGTCCCCAGAGATGTGACAGTAGGAAAACAGTCTGAAGAAACTGAAGTATGATAGTTCTCCAGTCCCTAAGAGTCTCATTCCATGGATTCCCTAAAAACAAAACCTCATACTTTGTATCTAATAAAGAAATTAAGAAAAGGGGCAAAACCTCTTCTCCCAGTTACATGCAAGCCCTTGCCTGTTTGCAGTGGAGCATGGGTGGGTTCAGCAGATAACAATTCAGGCACAGCTGCCTCACTGTATGCAGGTAGCAAAGCTGGAAATATAATGTTGGGATTGGGCAGAGGGCTGTCATAAACCAGAATTTCAAGCTGGGGTAGAGGCTCCAAAACAGACTGTGGGTGCTCCCTGAGATGCTGTCAAGGCCAGGCTCAAATCTTCTCTCCAAAATGGATGTGTAAACAATTTCTCAAAGTTCAGACCACCATACTCAGCGAGTCTGTAACCCTCCATTTATACAATTCATAAAAAGTCTGAAGCTCAACTTGCAGCAGCAATCTCTGGCTTCCCCATTCCCCAGGGCCCATGAACACCCACTCCCCAGCTCGTTTACCCTCCCCAGGCTCTGGGGATGCAGTCCCACGCAGCCTCCTGCCAATTACCCACCTTCCCAGCCAGGCTCAGTGCTTACCAGCATCAACATTACCACCTCTATAACATGCGGGCACAAAGGGCCAGCCTGACAGCCGGGAGCAGCCATCCCACTGCTCAGCTGTGTTTGGGGGTTGTGGGCACTTGCAAGCGCATCCTCTCATTGATCCATTCTGCCTGTCTGCTCTTGTGAGAGACAAATCCTACTTTATTTTCAGGGCTTTTTCTGCTCAGAACACAGGCAGCAGGGCTAGAATGAAACAACGTCCATAAATAAAGCTAATGACACAAGTCTTGCTGCTACCCACTTGACCAGTATCTTTTTTCATCCCCTCTCTTTTAAATTAAAAGAGATTTTTAATTTAATTCTGATTTTAATGCTGATTCTTTTGCTTCTAAAGAAACTGTGGACTGGCCTTCTCCATGTACCAATAAATAGGCAGCTCCTGGGAGTCATCCACGCTATGGGGACCCTCTCAGCTTCAGACGCAGCAGAAGCCCAGGGTGACTCAGCACCCCACACCCTCAGCCTTCCTGAAACACGAATACTTTCAGCTGGGCTGAGGTGCCAGGCGAGGCAGTCACACTGCTTTGGAAACCTGAGTTATTGTTTCCTTACTGGGCTGCACTCAGCCAGGTGGAAATTCCCCAGGTGGATCGGTACTGCTCGGCATGGTGCTGCACCCATCACCAATGCCCAGAGCTGGCAGGGATTGCCTTGGCAGGTCCCACAAGGTTTCTGAAACGTTTCCTCAATCCAAGCTCAAGATATAAAAAAAACAACCAAACAAAAAACACCGACCCTTTAACCCCAAAGCAACCCATAACTGCATATTTCAGACTGGGTCAACTCAAATGTTTTAACTGGGTTTTACTTTATTTTTTTCCTCTGAGTTGAGTTTTCCTTCAGAAATTCAAGCTATTCCAAACTGAATTATTCTTTTCTCCTGTTTGTCTAAAGGTGTCTAAAAAAGGGGGAGAAATTTTCAGGAATGAGAAGGTTCTGAAACCAATCCTTTCGCAAGAACAGTTTTCATTTTATGAATAGTATTTTTCTCATTTAACAAAAAAAGGTTTGATTAGAAAAAGTCCATTTAGCTCAACTTCCTAGCTTTTTCAACATCAAATCCAAACCTAACTCGGGGAAACAAGTGCTTTCCCCAAAGACAAGACAGGAAAAACTGACCTGCCTTCATTTGGGAGAAGAGTTTGCTGTGAAAACTCTCTCCCATAATGGAATATATATTCCAAGCACTTGTTTATTTGAAAATTACATAGTTCCTGTGAAACAAATGTTCTGCATTTAAATAGCTTAAGCTATAAATCATAAAAGCCAAATTCAGCAGACTATATGTTATTAAGAAATAGGGATCCAGATGGCTAGCTGAGGTCAAGCCGAGGCCAGCATGCCCATGAAGAATACACACTTGTGTGTCCTTATTAAAGTTTAGGGTTTCAGTAAAAACAGGAGTATCTTCCTTTTACAGCACTCCCGATAACTCTGCTTACTTTCATAAAATACCCTACATCTTTCACAAAGTTTGAAAAAATTAGAGAAGCTGCCAGCAGTGGGAGACCACTATACCCCAGTTTCATGAGGAACTGTGGCATCTTTTTTCCCACATAATTAAAAAATAATGCTAACTTGTAACTACTTTTGTCAGAAGCCAGAAGCTGTGTGGAGGTTCCTGCATTTTGGGAAAACTTCCTGTGGGTCGAGGGTCTAGGAATCCTACAGAAATCAGTACCGCCTCCTCTTTTACAGCCATCTGGCTCAGCTAAGATGAGCCTGTAGGAGCAACCGCCTCTAGCTGCAGCAGATTTGTCATCATCTACTGCTTCACAAAGCTCAGGTGGTCGATGCTGGGTGCTGAAGTCTGTGCTTCCTGGCCACCGTGGGTAATGCAGAGGAATCACCAGGCAAAGCAGTGATCATCGCTGCCTGTTACTGCTCGCCACTAACCTAACATGGGACTTGGCTTTTAAGACCAGGAATCAGCCAATCCAAAGGCATTTTTTTGCAAATTATGGAGGCTTTGAGCATCAGCTAGGATGCAGTTAATGTGAAAGGCCCTGGCTCGAGCAGTAGGTTTGAGATAGGCTGAGGAGCACTGATCTGTTGAGGCTTCACAGTCTCCAGGATGAAGCCCTGCATCTCACCACAGGCTTTGCCCGCAGCTGCCCCAGGGCAGGCGGGGGTCTCTGCCACGTAGATACCGCAATTCCTCAGATCCTGTTTGATATTGACATTTCCCAAGAGAGAACTAATTAACAGCTGATGACATTGTGACATGAGACTAGTGCAAGACGAAGCAGTGAAACAGAAACCAGAGGAAGTTCAAAGGGCCCTGGTGTTCTCAAATCCCCATGGTATATCCCCTTCCCTCCTCTGAAAATCCTGGTGTCGGTGACCAGACAAAATGAGACAAATTCACCATGAACATTAATAGCCAGCACCGCAGGAGACACAGATTATAGTGCTGGGCAAAATGCTCATGGTTCCTCCTCTCAATTTCCTATCACCCTTTCTCTGATAATTCCCTTTATTTATGAGCAGTTCAAAACTGTTTTCCATTATTATACTTTAATTGGCTTACGGATTAAGCAAGCAGGTGGTGCTAAGGAGATGAGAAACCATGGTGCAATACAGTCAAAAGCATTAGATGCCTTATTTCCTCCCTCAAAAAGAACTGTATGGCACATCTGAAAACACTTAGCAATGGCAAGCCAACAAGAAAAGCAGAGCAAATACAGATTTCTACCCTCTTGAAACTAAATCCCTGTAAAGAAAATTATTATTCTCTCTCGGCACCACATGCTTCTGATTGTATCAAAATGCATTAAAATAACAATGCTTTTTCCTAAGCTGACCAATCTCAGGAAATGATTTGCAGACTGAAAGCTGTACTTCACTTGCTGGAGACTACATAAGTACCAGGCTGCACTGGTTAGTCACAGCGCCATGCTTTTCCCCACAAAAAAGAACACTGATTGCAATACTTTTATAAAGAAAGAACAAGTCAAAAATAGTGTTTTGACCTTTAGATTACAGACTTGATAGGTCACAGCAAAGCCACCAACACCAAACACCTGTTGGAACAATTTTAAAACCAAGTATTTTATTACCTAATTTACCTAGCGAACTTGTCTCTTCTTTAGAGCTAGCATCTAAAACTTGGGGAACTTTCAGAACAGAAGCTCATTAATCAGAAGTGCGTAATAGCTTCCTTGAAACACTAAGCTGTGTTACATAAATACCTTAACAAATATTAAAGAAAGTGACTGAAAACCAAAGGTTACTGACCCACTTGACCAGAAGGACCGCAACCTTCTGTAACAGAGGATTTCAGACACTTTAGCATAGTTCAGACCTCACGTCAAATGAGTCACACATAGCATACAACGTCCTAAAACTCAATTATATAGTGACCAGCACTTCTGCCCACCTGGCAAATACTGATCTTTACATTCCTGATCCACACGTTTAAAAACGGATTCACAGATCTAGACACAACATTACAGAGCAACAGAAAGCTGTTTAAAAACACTCGTGTATAGAAATAAAAAACACAATAAGAATCTCAACCTCTGCATTGATGCATTTGGTAACAAAATATTGTAATTTCTATTTGGGGGATATTTAAAATTTTAAAACCACCCTACAGTTTAAAAACTATTTCTACAGATGTAGAAAGATACTAGGTCTCCTTAAGAGAAGTGGATGAACCATAGGCAGGTGGGGGTTGGTCTCTCCTCTCAGACAACAAGCAACAGGACAAGAGGAAACAGCCTCGAGTTGTGCCAGGGGTGGTTTAGATTGGATATTAGGGAAAAATTTCTTCACTGAAAGGGTGGTGAAGCATTGGAACAGGCTGCCCAGGGAGGCGGTGGAATCACCATCCCTGGAGGTGTTTAAAAAACATGTAGATGCAGTGCTTAGGGGCACGGTTCAGAGATGGACTTGGCAGTGCTGGGTTAACGGTTGGAATCAATCATCTCAAAGGTCTTTTCCAACCTAAATGCTATGATGCCACAAGGAAAAGCCTTACCTTTCAGCTCTAGAATCATGTTCTGCCCATCATGTCACATGCAAGAGGATGTGACAACACTCACAGTCCTTGGTCCAGACTTCAGGGATTGCTCCTGGCTGAGTGCCTGTCAGGCCATGAGCTCTGCTGAGGGCGAACATCTGTGCTAGAAGAGCATAAGGAAGGTGAGCCAAGAGGAACAGGAAACTTCCATGGCTGTTGTGGAGAGGCAGAAAGCCCTGCACATGCTCCCAGAGTTGAGAGGCTGCTCTTCCTGTACATGTGGAAGATACCATCAGATTCCAGCAACATGATTAGCCAGACACCTCTCAGTGCTGCCAGATGTTATAGCCATGGGTTCCGTTTGTCAGGAGCACAGAGCTGCTGGAGAACAGCTGCTGGAGCCAATTCGTACAACCCTTGTGCATCTTGAGCTCAGGATGAGCCCCATCTCACTTACAGAGTCAGCCCCGCACTGCAGCTTATGGAGCTAAACCAGCTCAAGCTTTTCTAGCTGTCTTCTAGGTCAGGATCAGGGACTAAGGCGCCTGAACGCTGAGAAAAAGAAGACTTTTCCTTTCAACCACAGGGCCTGAAAGACTCCAAGGCAGTCTGCTAAAAAAAAAAAAAAAAATTGAAGTCCTGTATCCCACAGTTCTCACAGATGTAATCACAAGAGCAAACACCAACAACCTTCTAGGATCTGATCCTATTTATTTCTAGTTTATAACTACATGCCAAGTACATTGTTAACGCACGCAGGCTTTGCCTGAGAGTGGGACCCATTACAGTAGGCAGTGCACATACTGAGAAAAGACATTGGTCTTTGAAAAGTTTATAGCCCAATATAGACAAACAGAAGACAGAAAAGGAAACCGCAGTTATTACCATGTACCTGTATGTATGACACAGAGGCTCTCTGAAATAAATGAGTAACTTGTAATTCAGCATCGGTGCAGAATATGTTCATATATAAGTTACACAACAGGAAGGTTACCTGCCTTTGGTCTTCCCTAGCCCGTCTCCTGTTCCCCAGCTGTTGTGCTACCGCCTGCTCCCTGTCTCTGATTTTGGAGGATTATCTGTGGCTTCATTTTCAAGGAAAATAGTTTTAAGAACTATGTTGTATTGTGCCTTTTTTAATAAAAAAAAAAAAAAAAAGATTATGTATTGAGGCCAAGGAAAATAAAATGCCTTGCCTGAAAATATGCACAGGCTCTATAGCGCATCAGGGAAGTGCACGCAAGATTTTCTGAGTTTCAATCCAAGCTTTAATAACAGAATCACTGCTCCTGCTTAACTAAGGGCTGCAGTAAATAGATCATATGGGCCATAGGCCTGAAGTTTATCTTAAGCTCCTTTAAAAGCACCGCTCATCATTCAAAGGAAAACGTGTGACCTCTGGTGACATCTCTCTGGAAGGAGCTTTCATGTCTGTGGCTCTGAGATGATTAGAAGACATGGTATTTTGAATGCAAACTAAGAAATTCCAGTGCTCTACCGCTTCTTATTCTCAGGCATTAAGAAACAGATTTCTGAGTTTTGTAGGAATTGGGGAAATACATAAAAACAGGAAATGAGCAGTGGAGCAGCAAGGAGCTTTGTCTGGTCCCTCCTTCCTCTTGTTGGTGGAAGTCTCACTCTTCTCCTTTCAGGTGCTGAAGGCCACCCTCCAGCTGCATATTGATCAGAAAAAGTTGCCTGGAGACTGGAGGAGGCACAACCAAATTGGAGGTGTGGAAAGAATGAAAACCTTGTTGTTAGCTATTACAAATGGACAGCTGCTCCTTATTCCAATCTTTCCTTCTGGGCATGGACTAGGACACTTTGCCAAACACCAGCTTCTCCACCAGAAAGAAGGGATATCTATCTCCTCATCAGTCTGGCCATGGCATGGTATGTTTTCTCTCTCCTGCTGGATGAGGACCCAACTGGGTGAGGAGGGAGAATATCAGGTAAAGGATACCCAGCACACACGCTCCCTCCTTTGGGGAGATGGTCTCCTCAGTTCTAAGTGCATCGTGGGGATGATGTCATAAGACTATGGGAACAAGACTGGGCTGGATCTGCCAACAAAAGGATGATGCCCTATCTCATAATGACATCATCAGATATCAGAAAAATACAACTGTACCTTATTAATATGATTGCACCTAATTTAGTCACATTTGTGCTTCTCTACGCCTGCCTGGCCACGAGTATATCTCTGCCCAAAGAGGTATGTTGTTACCTGACCTGACTCAAAACAGCCACAGAGACCTACATGGCACAACCCTAGATTGTACCAGCCAAGGGAACAGCCTTGAAGCAGAAGCTAATTGAGGTAGACCTCAAAGTTTGATCACCAGTACAATTACCTTGGTTATGGTAGCAGAACTGTCAGTATTCCTGGAAACTACGAGGCATCTGAACTGAGCCCTCTTGAGGTTATTCAGATAAGATAGTATGAGCCTTTATTAAGGTTTCCTTCCTTCAAGCCCCTTGCATCCACATGTACAGTGCCAGTTTTCTGGTAGCCTTATTACTGAGCTGGCCCATTTCCTAGAAAACATATGCCATGTGAAGTAGCTCACCCCAAATCATTCCAAACCAATTAAAACTGTTTTCAAAATGAACTGCCTCTTGGCTGAGCATATTTTCATGAAGCAGTATTTTGCTCTCCTTATTGACTATCATGGTCTTTTATGTCCTTGCTATACCCCAGTCACGGGGGCATTAGCCCAAAATTACTTGAGGGAAGCTACAGTCTTCCCTCCTGTGGTCAAAGAGCCCAGATGCAAGCGTTCAGGCTGTGCCACATCCCTGTCTAATGATGGGGAGAGTGGAAGAGAGAAATTAAGGCTGAGACAGAGAGGTTCAAAGGCTTCCTATAAACAACTGCTAAGCCCAATCTGACTTACAAAGGCAAAACTACAACATGGTGCTCTTCACTCAGGAAAAATGAAGGCATAAACAGAGGAGAAGCTGCCACCAAAATAACATACCAAAAATGTGTGTCTGAGTTCTGTAAAGACATATGGTGTCCCAATAACAGGCTCCACCATAAGTAAATACGGACACAACTCATCCTGAACACGTGTGACCGTGGGGCCATGAAGTCTGGGAAACAGAAGATAGAATAAATCTCCTGTAACCCAGTACATGTGCTCGGTGTCACAAAATAAATAATCAATTTGTCTTAATTAGGCTACATCCTCCTGCTGTCACACAACGTCTACTTGCCAACTGCAGAGCTAGGTGAAACCGACCCCTCACGTATCAGTAATTACTGCATAAAATGACTTTGCTTTATTCTAGTATTTCAGTGGTTTACTCTGCAAAGTTAGCCATGGTATTTTCAATTCAGATGGACATAGGAGATGGCATACCTTAGTCAGCTTCACAAGTAACACCTTGAATAGGTGAGGAGGATTTAACCGACCAGCACAAATTCCAAGGAAAACGAAACAAAGAAATGCGGAAATAAAGACCGAGCACACACTTGGTATGAAAGTAACAGTTTAAAGCAAGAAAACACTACTACAAAACAATTTCCTGTATTTATCTGTGCACTTGGAATACATTTGCTTCAGCTATTTTCAGTTGTTGATGGACAATCAATGAAGAAACAGTCTCAGTAACACTAGTCCACGTGGCTGTTCTAGTGCTAGGAGATTAATGGGTGTTCATATGCTTCAAGAGCTTGGAAGAGAGGACTTACTCTTTTGGATGAACTGCACGTTGTGAATTACTTGTTCCAATCTTATTATTCCTAAGGAAAATAGAGTAACTAGTTAAACAAATGATCCATCCTAATCTGACCACCTACAGACAAAATCTTGCAAAAGGTATTTTATCATCAGAACTAATTGAACTACGCTGCACATGAGGCAATGCCTTGCATGGTGAGGGCTAGTGTGTGTCTCGGCTTCCAGAAACAGCAAACTAAGAGCCACAAGGGCACAAAAGGCTTCTTTCCTATTGCAGCATATGCAGACACAAAAGGGTAGCTGCCTTAGCAGGAGAGCAACTACGGCTTCATGGATCCCTCCGAGAATGAGATTTGCCTCCCCACATCCACGTATCAGATGACAGCTACATCCCAGCTCCCCTCCTGCTATCCATAGGTGAAAGCAGAGCAGCAGAAAGATGCATGTCTCCATGGACCTCCCAAGCTGCTCACAGCCGTTCCACCTGGTACCACAGGACAGTCCTGATAAGCACGATGTGCAAATTACCTTTTTACCCATCCAACACCATCACATCAGTTGCAAAGGAAAGATCTTGTTGGTTATAACAGAGCCAAAAGGACCCTGTCCTAGAAGTGGCTTCCATAACATTACTTTTTACTACTGATTATTAATAGAACAAACTGACAGAAAATAATTTCCAAAAGTGAGACAGTTCAACAGGAAATCAGCATCGGCTGGCATCAATTAAAGGAGCTCACAAGGAAGCAAAAGGGGGAATATTCAATGTGGCCTGCCCTACAGACACCATGAGTTCAAAGCCTCATCCAACTTCCAGCATTCTCCAACAGCTGATAAGGTGCCCGGATAGGAACTAATAATTTCTAACACATTCTGAATCCCGAAACATGTACAGGAAAGCTAAAAGCTATCTCAAAAGTCTGTACCATTTTCACATCATTAATGAGCCCCATTCTTTACAACACACACCCCTTTTGTGGGTTTATGGAGAACATATGTAGAGACTTCTGCCACTGGGATTTCCGTAGATGGAAACAGTAAATAACATGCAGAAAGGAACTACACTGTAGGAAACTGTGCCCTAATTTTGACGGCATATGCTTTAATGTACTGTTTGCAACCAGTCAATAAAACCACACAAATCTGTCTGAATATGGAAATGAAAGCATTTCAACGTGAGTTTAATTTTTAAGGTTGAGCCCACACAGCCGCATGTGCTGCTATTAAACCACTTGGAAGAAATATAATTTAAACAGCCTTTTTAGTACTTCTCCCCCCCCCCCCCCCCCCATTCTTACCCTTAAACATTCAGCTAAGTCCATCACAATTACTGCCTACATATTCATTACAATTAGGTAGATATGTGAATTAAAACATCTTCATTTGTATAAGCATAGCACATACCTAAACACCTCCACATTCACACCACAGCTACACCTTAACCAGCAACGTATGGGATGTCATTACACCAATTTACTAAAGATGATCAACCAAGAAATAGACACCACCAGCAAAACGTGGATGTTTATATAGGTTTTTTTAGATGTAAGGGTTGTATTACAAGTATATCCATAGCAGCCACGAGCATTTTAGAGGAAATGGCAATTCAGGAACTAAAGCAAGCCAAAGCTCTACCAGCAAAACATGACTGAATAACTAAGAAGGTAAATCTTAGTAGTTTAATATTAAACAATAAATTGTCCCATCCTGCCAACATGATTAATGTCACTTTTCAGCATAATGACAGCCTCTGGCAAGAAGCTCTGCAGTGACAATTCCAATTAACTTTCCTCATCCTTACCTCACAGGTCACCTGATAAAAAATGCATGTTTACTCCTTGTTCTCTCAGAACAAGACTGCAGCGGAGGTGTAGTGTTCTTCTAAGTCAAGTAGGTCATGCCATCTCAGCTCCACTTGGTACAAGTCCCTCCGCACGTTGTACGAGCTGTCATTTGACATGCCCTCCTCCCCAGCTTCCCGGCTGAGCGGTTGCCTCTCCCTCCCTGCACAGTGGAAGGGAACCCAAAGAGCCACTGTGCTCACCTACGGACCTCAGCAAAAAGAGTCCCCACTAGCAAGAGCAGCCCTTATGCCAGCATCTAAACTAGCCCAGTGCGCTCTCCTCATGGAGTAAGCGGCTCCTTAGAAGCCCAATCTAAAACCCACTAAAGCTGATCAAGGTTTTTACTTTGCTCTCAGTAGTAGGGCTTTGAACCAAGTTCTGTTGAGACCATCACACACTTCCCACAAGATACACCAGGGGAAGAGGGTGAGAACCTGTTTTAATCTAATCCTGTGTTCCCCTGACCTTAAGGAAAGAGTAGACAAGAGGATCATTCTGTTACATCAGGAGCGCCTAGGACCCAAGAGTTGATTTAAGGAATCCATCACAAGCTGATTTCACAGCTGTGGTGCACAGTGCAGTGACAGCTACCAGCTGAAGAGACCCAGTGGCAATGTGGGGTATGTCCCCAGCAGAAGCACATCTGTTTCCCTCTTGGATATGGTTGTGCACAGAGGTTGTTTATAGGAGCTGAGTATTTGCCCCTGTAGACATCACCTCCAGTCCCCACCCCCTTCCCAGGGAGAGAGCTCTCTCGCAAAAGGGAACTTGCACGTCAAGGCTGAGACCACACAGACCATCGTATCAGAGCGATAGGACACCAAAGAAGTCTCCCATAACATCAAAATCTCTACAGACCTAACAGCTAGACAGACTGGAAAGAAGAGGAGGGACATGATCCAAGAATGAAGGAAACATCAGAGTTTCTTAGATGATATAAAAAAGAAAATGCATGTTTGTTTAATTGTGCATAGTCCCGTAGGGCATGTATGGGGAAAAATGGTATTGTCTTTGCATGCAGACAAGCCTACAAGAACTGACTGCACACAAACACGTACACAAATTCATCCCATGCCATGGTGAGGCTATATGACTCAAGAAAGAGGACAATCAGCAGGAAGGTAAAGCTGCATATTAAAGTGCTAAGATCCGTTGTTACATCTCAACTTTGTGAGGGAATGCTGAAAAAAAAAAAAAAAAAAGTAGTAAGGAGTTCTCTGCCTTGAGAGTCCAGGAGCATTTCTCCTTCTCTGGCCTTCAGTATCAACAATTGGGTCTTTATTAGGCGAAGAAACAACAAAACCCAAGCCCCCTGATTGCTCTGCCTTGACACAGTCAACTAGGATTTACCCTTTGAAGCGGTTCACCTGGCAGTTTCAAGACTCAAGGTGCCCGCAAGAGTTTCATTTAACATATGCTGTGCAATACACCTTTGGTCCTAATATCAAGTTCTACATATGGTGATTTCTAGGTAGTTAAAATGCTCATTTCTGGTGGTTTAAGTATCACAGTAAATGCATTCACCATTTCTGCTTATACAAGCACTTGCTAGGCTAGTGCCCTCGCATGCTACAGACTGCAGTGTTTTGCTTGCTCCAAAAACCAAAGCACTGTCACTTAGCTCTTTGGACTTATCCCATCAACGGCACATTCTCACGGCAATGCCTTCAACCTGAAAATCCCCTGGGAAGACTGCAATCTTTTTGCAAGATCTAGGTCCAGTCTCGGCAAGTGACTGACCCAGTCACTTAACTTTCAAGCCAATATAGGGCACGTACAGGTTTTAGATAACTATATAAATGCATATATTTTATGTATCTACCTCATCGCCTCTAGATACATGAAGGTTTTGGGGTTTTCCATACATTTTCTAAGTAAGAAAGCAGAGTAACGTAGTCAGGTCTGAAGGAAGGAATTAAATTACTCATCCCACGTTGCAGAGCTGTCAGTGAAAGATCTAGAAGAAAACTGCCTTCATGCAGGTAGTTCTGTGTAACAGCATGTAGAGAACTCTACGTTAAGCACTGTAGGATTGCCCCATCACATAAGGTACTTAAAGTTTGTGGATTGCTCCTTCACCTCCATCCTCCTCCTCTCCCACTTACAGAAACTGTAACCGATACCAGGGTAAGCAGGATGAAATCACTGGGGCTTTGCAAGGATCACCAGTTGCATGACTGAAGCCTAAAAAGACAAAAAACACACCTGAAACACTAAAGTGAGGAAAATCCTAAAAGCAAGACCACCCGAGCAATAGCCAGTAAACACACAACTGCTGTTGGACAATCTCCAAGCACCCATTGCCACAGGCACCCAGGAGATGTGGCAGCAGGCTCCCGCAGCAGTGCTGTGATTGATGTGCTACAAGCCCTGGGAACACCTGACTTCCCGACCGGTACCTATATAGTACAATGTGCTGGAAAGGTGGGGGGAAAAAAAAAGTCTTTCACATGAAGGTGTTTATTTTCTTTAATCCATTTTTCTACTCTTTAAGGATAGCAGTTGTTCCATTGCTCTGAATTTAAAAATCACAGCTAGTGAAGTGTACTTAATAACTAAGAATATATTTTCTTACGTGCAATCGTGTTGTGTCTGTGTCCCCACATCAGTTTCTCAAGCCTCAAGCTGTTTTATTCAGTGTGCCTAACCAACTACAGTTACTTGCATTTTCTTTTACAATGGCCCGACTGGTTTGTAGATGATCTTTAGTCTTGTTTAAACGTGACTGCAGCAGCCCCACAGTCCTTCCTCCTCCTGCCCTAAATGCAAATGATGCTCACGGTGGTTAGGGCAGGAGGGATGAAGGTTGATTTTCTGCAAATTGTGACTTGCTGGAGCAGGACAATACCAAAGTCACACTACTGACCAGTCTTAACAGGAATTCAATACAGAAAAGGATCTTTTTCTTCCCCTCCTTCCTTCACCACCTTTGATTTTGGTTGGCTGGTTGGTTTTTTTTTCCCAAGACAGTCCCCCTGCTTAAGTTCTGAAGATAGACACTGCCCCTCCAGCAGCCACCTTCCCGCAAGGGATGCCAACATGCTGTAGCTGTGACCAGGAGTACCAAAAGGAAATACTTTCTTGGTCACACTGTTCAGCTTGCTGATATGCTGATTACCACCATCACTGACTCAACAGCCCAAGCACCGCACTCCACAGCAATATCTCCTTTAGGATATATTAAGAATGGATTTATACAGTGCTTTTGGGGGTACTTCAAACATTTTGTAGAAGCTGAACAGATATCTATGGGACAAAGACTGGAAACCAGCAAAAAGAGATCAATATGTAACAGCAAAGACCTCAAAATTCAATTTTTTATTAACCCACTCGCACATCAATCAGCTCCCAACTTTCACCTTCGGTGAAGGAAGCAAGGTTCTGAGCGCGTTGCCACATTTCACCCCTGCCCATAAACCTATCAGCACAGAAAGCTGTACAGGACTTTGTATAAAGTGAGGTAAGACACCATTTAATTTTTAACTCAGCCATAAACTGACAAGTGACAGGCTGTGTTAAGCACCCGAGGACAATTTGACAGTCTTTAGTCTTCGCAAAACCTGCAGGGCTAACCCTGCAGCTCTCAGGAGCACAACAGTAGGAGGATGCCTCCAGCAGCAACAGTGGGAGTCTGAACTTGCACAGGCTTAACCTCTGTCTGGGGATGACAAACACCTCCAGAAATCTTCCAGAATATTCCTGCTTTCTTGCACTTGCTAAAATTCTCATGGCATGGACAGTTTGTCTAAATGAAGAATTTCACTTGGGCACTTCTAGGTTTGCAACTCTTTAAAAAGTCTTCATCGTTGATGTCGAGAACACCTGGATGGAACAGATCAATGAAACATGAACTGCAGACTGACTCCTACTCCCACGCACATGCATTGCTGCAGACCTTCTGCAGCTGCTGCACATAACTAGCTTTGGACTTGGTCCAGAGATGCAAAGGCCTTCAGTCTGCTCAACACTGCCACGCAGACAGCAGAACTAGCCACCAGCTCACGAATAAGTACCATCTCCCAACAGCAGGTAAGCAGACCGACTTGGATACAAACTGGCACAATGACTAAAATATGTGACACATTTACCATTGCGTTTTTATTACTGTTAGCCCACTTGAAAACTCCTTCAAACCTCTCAACTCTTGCTAGCAAAATTTCTACAGTTCCCTGAAGCATCTTCCATGTCCAATGTTCTTCTCCAAACGTTTCATTTATCTCCCTCCTATTATATTAAATCATAAAGTGTATTTTGGCTTTCAATGGTTAATGCTCCAGCTATTGTTTGCATGGCTAGTCTCTTCTGTTTAAAGCCAAGGCTCTTTTAAAGCGCAGTGATTAATCAGGATGATAAATGCTGCAGTAAGGTCCCTGCTATCAATCACATTTCTTGTGCAGAAAGGCACCCATGCCAAAAAGGGAGGAGGGGAGGCTCATTTACCACTATTGTAGTAAGACTATTTTCTGTTAAGAAGAGTGGCAGCTCCTTTATCCAACAATGAATGCAGACTGACCAGCAGTTTAGAGACCTAGTAAGATATGGTTAAAGATAATAATAAAAGTTCTCCTGTGTGAAAGGGGACAGATGGCAGCCACACAATAGCCATCAAGTCTATTTAAACAGATAAGTAGTCTTCCTAACGCCCACCCCAGCACTAGCCGTGCTGATTCAAAGACTGGCTCTCCTTGCATGGAGCCCTCTAACCTGAAACAGGTGCACAGGTCACGGTTTTTCCTTCCACACTCTCATTTACAAATTTGTCCATTCTCTCCATCAAATGCAAAGTCAGCAGAGCCTGGGACAGATGCTCCTGCCCAGCAGCGATAAGCTATGCCTCTGTGCCTTGCAAACACGTGCTCCAGGTCCCGGGACAAAGCGGCACAGGTCCGGAAGAGGCAGAGGAGCACTGTACTGGAAACGCAGCCACCAGCCTGGCAAGTCCAGTATTTTACTGCATTTCTGAGACTCGGCAGAGACAAACTGCCATGGACAGCAGAGGGCTGCACAAGTGTTTCCCATTTCATTTCAGAGATGCAGGCCATCCCCAAGCAGACTTTCTGTACAAACAGAATCAGTAACAGATACAGATCAAAAGAAACAGAAAGCCACCAGTGCCAGCCAGGGTGGCCAGAGCGGGCAGGCTGCACTGAACGACATGGATTGGTAAAAGACTTAATTCTACTAAGCAGCCAAGGGCCTCGGATCCAAAACCAATTTCTGCTATGGGGAGCACTTTATTAAAATCAAAAGGTACTGATGAGTCTGAGAAACCAGCAGCTAGAAAGAAGTGGAAAAACTGGAAGGGAAGCATCAGGGGGCTGGCAAGACAGACCATCTCAGCAAGTTTCTATGAAGTCTGACAGGCCCTTCCCCCAGAGACACTGCAAGACTGGGGCTTTTAATAATGCAAGGATTACTTCAATCCATAGGCTTAACCTTCCTACAGCGAACCTGCGCAGAGACAGTGCCACCGTCATTCGGCTGCAAGCTGGTCCCTCAGCCGCAGCCTGGCCAGTCAGCACATCAGGCACCACCAGCAACTACAGCTTCTTGCCGGGGCTGAGTGCCCCTGCTTCCCACCTGCACGGCACCCTGCGCTGCTGCATCTCTGTACACACCTGTCTTCTGGCGACCTCTGCAAGCAGCACTGCTGGGAAATGAAAATGCTCTGGGTTCAGTTCTCATAAACACTCATGGCTGTAAATCCTCAAAAGCCTTTTTAAGCTCTGTCATAACATATGACTTTTTTTCCCATGACATAGTTTATTATACAACTCTTTCTTTCCCTCGTATTAAGAAGAACGGAAACATAACTGCAAGGAAGTATGTTAGTACCGTAACATGAACTGAATCCAAAGGTGGTAATGTTTTTTTGGCAGAATGCACGTGAGCAATTTGGGCCTCTCATTACATTTAGTAAACTACACAAACAGAACTACAGGTGGAAAGGAGATGCTTACATCTGGGACTACCCTTCACCCCAAGCCTAGCCTAAGGCTTTTCAGGTCAACAGTCAATTCCACAGATGCTAGGTTACACCCAGTAGGACTGGGGTTTTTTTTAATAATTTTATCAATATTACTTTAGTAACAGTACTTCAGAACACCTAAATAACCTTTTTG
This sequence comes from Falco biarmicus, assembly GCF_023638135.1. Lineage (NCBI taxonomy): Eukaryota > Metazoa > Chordata > Aves > Falconiformes > Falconidae > Falco > Falco biarmicus. Next base: position 12,313,200 of record NC_079295.1, read on the forward strand.
CCTGTCAACAGAAACAAGCATCTCCTCTTTGACTGATGTAGAAAGCTTAAAAAAAAATACAACCCAAACACCGGGGTTTTATAAACCGAGTTAAATTCTGGGTAAGTGAAAGAAGGTATGCTCCTTTTTTCTCCCTAATATTATGAATTTAAAGTCTATGTTTCTGTATTATACATGATTATACACACATATACACAGGCCAAACTCATATTTGGTTACAGAACAAAGCTGATTTGTTCCAGGAATTAGATTTTCCACAGTACTTTATTCCAACAGACCTCATAAAAATACTTCTAACTCCAACACTCCTCCACTGATACTAGGAAGAAGAGTTTGCTTTGGTATTTCTCCTGCCCATTTGGATACTGCAGAAAGGATTTTATGGGTCAAGACAGTGTTATTACAAGGGTTCCTCACAATAAAAAGCACTCTGAAAAATGTAAATGTAAACACTAACAAAATCTAAGTGAACATGTGGACACAGATGCAATGATTTGATTATATCCCCCTCCTTGTCTCACTGCTTTTCTCCATTTTTTTCATTACAGGTTGGTATTTTAGGGGAAAAAAATCACTATTATATTGCAAACCTAACACCACAGCTGAATACTTTTGTTTGCCCTGCTGGGCACAGATTAACTTTCAACAGACGAAGAACAAAAAATAAGTCTGGGTTCACACCACCAAAAAGGATTTTGTAGCACAGTTGTGGTGATCTCAAATCACAATCCAAAAGGTAACTGAGGCGGCTCCAGCACTTCAGATGTCTGTGGAACAGAACCACAATCATCTGCCAAGTTGCCTATAAAGGACATCACAATAGCCCTAAGCCTCTGTGAGTCCCGTTTTAAACATAAGCAGCAGAAGGTGGAGGGATTTCTACACACACACAGATCACCTTACAACTGGAAGAGGAAAAAATGAAAGAAAAAGGAGGGGGGAAAAAAAAAAAAAAAAAAAGGACAAGACAGACAGTCTTGCTGCTACATCTCTCAAACTGATGTCATGAGAAGAGTTCCCCAGGCCCAGGTCTTGCTCAGGAAGCTCAAGAGTGCTGCACGATCTTTGCAAAAGGTTCAATTGCCTCGCTTCCCCCTGTGCTGGAGTGACACAGCTAGCAGCAGTAACAGTGGCCTTCACAAGCCGTGAAGAACATCACCAGCACAGAGACAGCAGAATCGGGAGGCACCTCTTGGACACCCGCAGAACCTCCTACCCAAAGGCATCCACGTAGACAACTCACACAGTCAAACCACAGCAATACAGCTGTGCAGGGCCTTCTGCCTGGAGGACCTTGACCTGCACCTGGGCCGTCTGGCTGCCAAGCACAAACCCCAGGAGCAGGACTCATTACACTTCATGCACCCTTCTGCCGTTGTTCCCTGCATTTGATATTCTAAATAAAATCAAACATATTGTGTTTCCTGCAAAACACGTAAATGAGGAATGGGAGCACACAAAAAAGGTAGGCTCTAAGCATTGCTAGATCTGTAAAGATCACTCTGAGGTGAAAGAGTTACAGGACAAGAACACGGAAAATAACAGGATTCCATCACAACAACAATATGCTTGCTCAAAACCCCCCAAGAATCCTTCCTAGCCAGTCCCACTGTACTCAGGGCTGTACAGCCACATCATACTAAAAGGTTTATGAAGATCAAAATCTCTAACTACCCTGCTCTTCCACACACACCCCTCTTGGCAAACACAACAGTAAGGGCACAGAGCAGACTGAACAGGGACCAGTGAGATGTGCAACAGTTCAGAATGACAGTCTTAATTTCCTTTTGTGTGTGATACAGCCACAGAGAACTCTTTTTTTGTTGCTTATTTTTAATTCAAATATTCTTTAGTGAGTTCCTTCAAGGGAGCTATTCTTGATTTGCAAACTGCAAGCCACATGGATGCGTTACTTGTATCACGGAGCACTGTTTCCATCCCTTCTGCTCTATAATTAATCACTAAAGTGCTCGAGTTTCCTGCCCATCACACACATTAGTATTTAAAGTTTTTACACACACTGGCTAACTTTACAAATGTAAAACTACTTTTAGTAGTTGTATACATCAGGCTTGAATTTACCTTCTCATAATTACTTCCACAAGTGCTCGCTGAAAGAGATTTTTACTAATGGACACTAAATACAATAAACCTTAGAATAAGCACATTCATTTAAATACTCAAGGGCATTTTGTGTATTTTGCAGGAAAGGTTGCTGCAGTTAGCAGTTCTGTCCATGTCTCATGGCTGCCCTTATCATTCATTACGTAACACCATCACTACAAATAATAGCAGCGATTCTTAGTTTAATGATTATTAATATGCTTAGTTGTATTGCAGCAGTACTTTGTGGCAACTTTCCAAGGAAGAGGATTCAGTTCTCCTAGGCACCACACATCCATCCAAGGAGAAACCGAGCTCTTGTTCAGGGGGGCGGCGGCAGCAGCTCCGAGTACAGGGAGCCCACAGCACCAGGCGCCGAGAGCACAAACCTCTGCAGATCCCAGTGGGTTTTGAAAAGAGACAGGAGGCCCCTTTGGTATACGTATAGGAATACGGGGTGAGGGGGGGATCACAAAGCTTTATGTTTCAGACTTCCATCTTCTCTGAGGGCATTCAGCACATTACTGAGCATCCCAATTTGTTGCTTTAACTTCTATCTTATCTTGACTATGAAAAAAAATATTATCAGATCAATCTTGACTCATTTTTTGGCATCTAATGTTCCTTTAGTTTTACTGTCATGTTGCTAAACCCAAGGAAAGATTACTCAACTCTTGTCTTGTCCTTTAGAGGTTCAGAGCACGCGGTGTAGGAGCTGCACGCTGGCTTTAGCAGAGCACTTTACGAGGACCCACTGCACAGCACATTCAGCTACACTTTGCTTCACTTAAAAAAGAAGGTGTGTTTCAAACATCCTCTAAACTTCAGAAAGACACAAAATCAACTCAGACTATGCTCGACTTTGTTGGGAGCATAGGGAAGTCACCAGAGCAGTATGTCATTGGGTTGGGGATCTGTCCTCACCGGACAGCTGATCCTGAGGGCAGCTGAGCACCTCCATGGCTGGCCAGGACTAGACCCCATTGTAGCACTAGGGTGAGGCCTGGCAACACAGACTTGCTGGCATACTCTTGAACTGCAGCACTAACAAAGTCCTGATTTAACATCAAGTTCTCAATACAGGTATCAGCCATCTTGAATTCTTATAAACTTGATTTATACTGCATTAAGTCAACACTGAGGAACCTAACGCCACTCCATCAGCCAGGTCACCACAATCACATTAAGAAGTGCTGAGAAGGGTTTTGGATTGATGCAAGGAAATCCACCCTTGAAGGGATATCAAACTGCTGTGACTGTGGAAATCTTAAGGCAGATAGTTCTGTCTGAAATTATTAAATGTTACTGGGTTTGTCCCTTCTCTGACCCCAGTCAGAGGCAGCTTCAGGTGGATGATGCAGACTGAGGTTTTATGCCTCTGCTTTCAGACAGAAACAAAAGCAAGCTGGAGCTGTCAGCGAGATTGCTCCCTGTGTGCTCAGGGCTGGATACAAGGGAAGAAAGGTGCTGAGTCCCGGACAGGGCAGCCTGGTTTCCAGGGCTACACTGTCCAAAGGCAGAACCTGATCAATCTCCAGATCATGACAGCCCTGTGTTTTCCACACCTGCTGCCCTTTCTCCACAATACCTCAGTCTCAAATCTCTTAAAAAATAGTAGGGGAATTTGGAAAATCCACACTGGAAAGAGAGGATTCTAACCCTGTGAAATCCAAATCATCTCTGTTGACATCTTATCTTGGAAATTATCACTACAGAATTACCAACAAAACCCTAACACTCTTCCCAGCGCACACAGAGGATGTAAAATACAGTTGCAAGAGTCGCAGTCACTGATGTCCATTGCTGCCAGAAGCACACGTGGGGCCTGACAGCATGCTGACCAGTAGTACCCCGACAGCATAATGATACACAAAGTATGTGAACAGTGCTCCTCACCACAGAGCAGAACTAGGTGCTTTCCCCAGCGTAAAAATGAGATGCGAGTTTAACACGATTTCTTCTCTGCTCTATTACCTACGCAGTAGACTGTGCTGCCATGCACATGAAGTCAGCAGGGATTTGCCAAGGAACTTTTCACAGAGATGTGTTGTGTGTTTGTTTCCGTATCTGTAGCTCAAACACGCGAAATGAGTGTTTGAGGATGTGCCTGCATGCCAAGTTCCCAGAGCCATCACATGGACCCTTCTCTCCACAGCCAAACTCGGGGCCACGGATTCCACCACAAGATGAAGTTTCTCAGTATTAAATACTACACAATGCTGAGCCACACAATGCCCAGGTCCCTTCGGGCATGCAGATGGAAGCGACTTAGGAACCAGAGGCACAGGCAACTAGACAATATGGGGAGTTTTATACTGACATTTAAATACACAGATCTATCATCTCTCCCCCACTGCTCTCTATTCCTGTCTCCAGCAGTCATGAACCTCTCACCCTTGATGATGAAAAGGCTAAAGAAAGGCACTTTCTTAAGTGTGACTCATTTCCTTCTAGCCAATTAAAGTGTACATTTGCATTTTCAAGAGCAAATATACACACCAAGTAAGAAAAAGAAGCAGCGAACCCAATTTACTAACCACACTTACTGAAAAATCACCTTATCGCAAGAACCAGGATGACTCAGAAAACAAATGTAAAAAGCTTCTGTGATGTAGCGCCGACTGACACCCAATGTATTAAAATAAATTGCCCATGATTTCTCGCAAGCTCCATGCTAATGCACTCCATAAAACATCAGTCCAAACGCAGCCGTGCATAACTATCTAGAGGCTTCACTTGGTGGCAAAGAACACAATGAATTGTCCCCTGACCAAGACAGGGAAAGGAAGTTAATCTGCACTTCCAGCCTTTCAGGGAATGTTCCAGGTTTGTAAAGCATGAGTCAGCAGCACTGCTGCTGTAGAGGTTTTTACCAAGCATGCTACTGGCAGCAGAGTCTCTTCTGCCTTTTCCAGCTTTTGGTATGTCAGCGTTAAATGTCCATCAGGAAATAGCCACCTTTTGTATAAAATGGGACAGGTGAATTGATTGCCATTTATTCATTGTCGTGTTAAAAGTTATTGCAGACCTGTATGATCACAATATACAGCGAACAGCTCCACAAGAATAAAGAGTTGATGGGTGAAGGTGGGAGAAATCAAGTCTTTTACTAAATGTTTTTTAACATTTTTGTTGGTACTCCTACTACAGTAATACCACAACCACCTCTGCTACTGCAGCCAAGACAAAAGCCCCCATATACCAAGCCTCATCATCAAATTTTGCACATACACAGCTTCTTCTAACCAAGAACCTCAATCATTTTGCCAAGTTGACGATGACCCCTACTGAGGAACACATTGGCATTTCTTTGTCTGATTTACAAACAAAAAATAAAAAAACAAGGAAGAGAAGGAGTACACAAACTTTCAGAAACAAACCTGGCAGCTCATAGTTCCTCACAGGAACCACAGGCCTGCCTCTAATCACTTCTTCCTCCAGGTGAGGCCACGTCTGTTGATCTCCTGGTCCAGCTCATACTCCATTGGATTTCTGCACTTTGATGGTTGTTTTCTTGACAGGTTATACAGGGTCCTTCCTAAAGTTACTAAACTAAACTTCTGCTGTCTAACTGTCCCTAACACTGAATATTTAAACATAGCTTGACAGACAGTGAAGGAAAGAAATGTGTTTTCTTCCTAGAATGAAAGGCAGAACTGAAATGAGTCCTCCTTTCCCTCAAATGAGGAAAACAGTGACATAACCTCACCACTTGCTGCCTCTGATCTTCCAGGCAAGCAGCACATGCACATCCTTGCAGCACACACAAACGACCTAGTAGACTGTAACAAGGCTTTACCGTTGGTCAGATTCTACTGTCTGTGCTGTATCTCCTTCCTCCAGAGGCCAGACCACACTGCTGCTCCTCCATCCAACCCCCTCTCCCACCATCCTCAGGGCTATTTAACCACTTTGTGGGAACGAGCTACAGCTGCACATCATCCATGTCAATCAACCCACTGCCGCTGAGGCAAGGCCACAGCTGCACATTATCAATGCTAATCAGCCCACTGCCTTCAGTCCTCTACAGCACATGATGGCCAGCCAGCACCCCAAAAGCAGCTCTAGCTCAATGCCATATCCTGGCTAAGTGACAGCATAAGGCCATAGAGAAATGGGGTTACTCTACTGCAAAGGGAATAGAAAATGGGGTAGGGGAGGAGAGGACACAAAACGTAAACCCGTGTGAAAACAACTTTCACCAGGACTACAATGTATTCGCTCCAGTCTTCCATAGAAAACCAGTTTTACGTGGCTTTCATTCTCCCCAGCTAGTAATTTGAGCCCAATGACCGATGTCAGCCTGCTTTGGTATAGAAGTAGAGATAACTGTCTTCCTGCAAGTCACATGAAAACAGACATACAAGTAGAAAAGACAGACCGTGCAAGTGACCCCCCCTCATGTCTCAACCGAAAGGAAAGCCATAAAATAGGACCCTTATTTGCTGCTGAAAAATTTGCCTAGAAGACAGCCTTTCTAATCTGTAAAACTGCAGGAAAAATTTCACTGAGAATTCTTCCGTGAGCACAAGGCATAAATCAACAGGGAAGTCAGCACCCTTAATGGAGATGCTCAAAAAAATACTTGTTTCATGTAATCATAGGAAAAAACAACATTAATACTGGTGATCTAACCCTAACCCTAGTAAACAAACTGAGGATACTGAGACCCAGAAGAGTCACAAAGCAAACCTTTTCCTTACCTCCATCACACACGCCAAGAGAGGGCCATCTAACAACTGGGGTTAAAAAAGAGATGACTATCTCAGCTCAGGACAGAGGCAGACGCAGGGGTCCAAGCTTGCTCCTGACACTGCTCCCCACAAGAGAGCCCTGGGGATGAACTGACGCCACACGTTGCTTCTGAATGCCTTTGGCGCATTTGGTCACCATGTCATTTGTTTAAGTGAAGGCAAGTGCCAAACATCACGTCATTCTGGGTGCACGCCCTAGAGTCCACAGACTGCCATCCAACACACCTCACTGACACGGCACGCTCTGGCTTCTGTTGCCTTTTTGCATCAGCTAAGAAAATGTTTTGCTTTTGATATTCCAAGCCATCTTATGCTACCCCTGTGGCCATAGTATATTTAAGTCTTGTCAATCTAGAATTAATTCTCTTCTTACAGCATAAGTGCCCCTGACCTCTACTTCAAGAAAATTATATTATTTGAAATAATTTCCATTTTTGCCATCATAACATCTCATTTTCTTCTTGGCCACCAGAAGGAACTATTTGTGATGTGAATCTTAAAAAAACAGATCAAAGGAGGAAGTTAAAATGACAAATAAAACAGAGGTGTAAGAAATGTGCATGTATTGTTTACATTAAAAAAAAACCAACAACAAAAAAACCCAAACCCACACAAAAAAAAAAAAAAAACAGAGTCTCCTCACCAACTTTGATTTATTAACAAACAGCTGACAGCCTTTCTCTGTTTTTAGGAGACCATAAAGGACTGATAAGATGCTGTGCACAGGAGATAAGAGACATTTCCATAGGAGATGAAAACCTTTCATCTGAGGGGATCACACTGTCAACAAATTTGACTCATTGTACACTGATACTGTAAAAACTAGGCATTTCTACTCATCTGCTAACAATGTCATCACTTCTATTTGTGAGAGACCCTTCCTTTCCCCTTCTCCAATGCTGCAGCAGAACCTTGGATTCTGACATCAAGCCCAGCAAGCAGCGTTAGTCCTTGAGACAGTTTGCAAAACATTAATGAAATCAGAATGAGACTGCAGTTCAGCTTGTTGCCCTTGGATAATAGAAGTGAAATTAAAAGTAGAGGGAAGACAAGGGACTTGCTTCGTTGCTAAAAACAGACTGCTGAGTGCATTTTTCAAGAATTAAAATACTTTATACACTATTTACTTCAGGTTTTCTCTTTCAGTAAGTCTAGTGATAATTTAAACCAGAAGGAAATAGTATTAAAAGCAACTAAGAAAAACTAACTAGTACAGCATTCCTTTGAATAATTTTATTTAGCCAGGAAAAACTGTTAGGTAAGATGCCTTCTGCCAAAGACAGAAAATACACAAGGGCCAAGAGAACAGAAAGATGTATAGAAGAGGAAAACGAGCAATAGAACTGTATACATAAGAAAAACAGGAGAGAGAATATCTTGAAAAATTCACAAATGTTTTCCCCCAGGAAACAGCGTGTATCAATCAGTCCTAGCAATTTACTGCAATGAAACTGATTATTCATCACGTTTCAGAGGGATGCATTGCTGCTAGCAATGGCTCACATCTTTGCCAGCGCTGACATTCTGGCTTGGGATTCCTGCCTGTCTGTGGACCTAGCCTGGCCATTTCAGGAGACCAAGCTTTCTCACAGCTACCTAGGCTAGAAGCATAACTGCCTTTCCTGAATAACTTCTCACCTCTTTTATTCTGGTTTTCAAAAGGCACCCTGAAACTTCAGAGTAAAAACATACACAGGTTTTGATTGCTGCCCTACAAACACATATTCCCTCCAGGTCTAAATGCAAAGCTAAGTATAATCACCTGGAGGACACCTGGGAAGAACAACACAGGATATAGTCTGGTTTGGATGACATTGAGCAAGAACTGGCACCTCAGAACTTAATGCAAGATGGATACACCTTTCCCTCTGTCCATCAAGGTGGAGGGAGCAGACTTTCAATCCTGCTTAGACTTTTTTTTATCTACCTCGTTGGTTTTTTTTAAGGGGGCAGTCCCCACTGCAAATCAATGAGATCTGCATTCCTTACCCAACTGACACATCTGAAAGTTTAATATAAAGTTGCTTAACATTTTTTATTCTGCAGGGTTTTATCTCACCATTTCCTTTACAGCATCAAGGGATTAAAGCAACCAAAGCCAAGAGGTATTAGGGGGAACAGGATAATAAACTACTTCTCTTGGGAACTAGCAATGACACTGTCAAAAACCCACAGTTTGCTTCATTTTGGTACGCAGAAATTATTTCTGAAGCACCAGCAATATGTCAAAAAGCCATCAGACAGATGCTTATCCAGCACCGCCCCACCCTGCCAGGCTACTGGAACACTGGGCATAAAACCCCTGAGCCGAGACACATGCAGCTCTCGGCAGCAGCGAACAAGTTAAAAGAAGTTTCCCTCCTCCATGAAAGCAATACAGCATGAAACCACCACTATGCTTAGTGCCCTGATAGACTGTACCTGCTCTGAGCAAGGCAATGAGTTTAACCCTGTTCTTGCTGATGCTAAAATCAATGTTCAGACAACCCCACGTCTGATATGACAGAAGCCAGTTTTGCACCCTTGTTGTACTAACCCAAGACAATAGACAAGCACCCAGGTTTGTCTCTCGCTCTTTGGTAGCTGCAGCTGGAAGGACTAATTAAATAGCTGCAGCATATGCATGCACATCAAAAATTACTTCACAGTACCTGCCAAAACAATTTGAAAATCTATGCAAAGCTGCAACACAACATAGTTTGACAAAATAAAGAATAACTACTATTGTTTAAGTAAAATCAAAAGAAACAAAACCCAAACAACAGTCCACACCCTGTATCACATTCATTCCCACATTCTCAAAATCATGTCCAAATACAGAGGTGTCCTACCTTTTCAATCTGTGAATAAGCAGATTCCAATCAGTGCGTCACGTTCAAGACTATATACCGGAGAATCTGTTAATATAAAACAAAAGTGTTGGGGGGTGGGGGAACTGAAAATACTTAATTTTTGCTGAAAAAGAGTTTTCAGCTATGAGAAAAGCAGGGTTTTTTCTATTACACAAAGACATAGATGTATAAACATATCCATACAAGTATGTGTATATGAAGGTGTGAGTGCATATGATATATATTATGTATGCATCAAATATATTTATAAACAAAACCACAGAAGTTTATTACCTATACATTTTAATTCATCCAGTGTGCACCGCTACAGAATTTAATTTACAGCAGACTAAATCCAAACAGCTACAGCATAAAGGTGTAACTCTTTCAAATCCTCAAGAAGCAAAGAAAGCTGACATTTTAAAAAGAAAATTATTACCAGCTCATACGCTGCCATACCACAAAAGCCTATCCTTAAATAACTGCTGCACAATCATTCTCCCGGAGTGTTGTTATCCATCGGCTCGCTGCCTATCTCCAGACAGACGCAGTCTGCAAGCCACCAGCTTGTATCTACCATGTGTAGGTCAGGAAAAGGAAAACTGCAAATTAGAAGAAGTCCCCGCAGTGGTGAAAAGGAAAAGAGGGTGAGTGGGAGAGGAAGAGGGAGTTCACTGGCCACAGAAATTTCGAGAATGATGACAAACCAGCCGGCTCCGCCATCATCCACTTACAATAGGATGCTGCACCTCGCGGCTGCTGAAGCAGTTTGTCAGGGGGTTGCTGGTAACAAATGCCTGACAGGCATTTTAATTGCATCCAACCAAGTGTGTCCCCAGGAATCAGGCCTTTAATCCTATGAATATCATCAACTGGTTTCTTTTGTGCTGCTGCCAAACACACACAGGCACGCACTGCACAGAGACAGCAGCGCACCCGGTTTCCACTGTGATGCCGATCCAAATCCTAAACAGGTTTTACGGACGGTACATGCTGAAAAGGAGGTCTTGAGGGATTTAGCATTTTCTGCATTACGGATTAGCAGGGCGATTCACTCTCCCCCTTTATTTTTTCTATCTAGCGCTTCTGTTCACATGTTGGAACCAACTCGTCTATGCTGTTATTTGAGCCTTGCATTTGCTTATTCACACCAACGGAAAATAAAACCATGGAAAATGCAGAAGTGCTGCAGGCCTGCAGGGACAAGCGGGGACCCTTCAGGACTAACACAACGAAGGAACAAGGCTCACTGCACGGTTCAGCTCACAGGCGAGTTGCTGTGAGGAGTCTGGTTTTACTGCCCCCGTGCAGCCACCAAGTCTGCCTTGATCTCGCCTCCCTGTTCCAAGGCTTTCCCCACAACAACGTTAACCTGAGCAGGACAAGGGACCTGCAAATTGGGAAATCACCCAGTGTTTTGGGAGGAGACACAGCACGACTGGGGAGGGGCAGCAGAGAAGGGATAGAGGAACATGAAGTCATTTTTTAAAACGACAGAGTGAGAGAAACAGTTGAAAGATGAACTGGTTTGTTTTGAGCTCTGTAAGTCTGTAACGAAACAGCGCAAGCAGCAAAGGAGCAGTCAACAGAAACCAGTGAACCCAACCACACTCTGAAGGACTGAGTCTCCGCAGTCACGACACACAAGCCGAACAGATCCACTTCCCAACAGCAAGCTGGCGTTTCTCAGTCCCTGTGACAGCAGAACCCTTGAGAGGGCAGGATGTCCACAAGAAAAGGACACATCTCCCCAACACAAAGGTTGGGAGAGGCCCAACAAACCCCATCTACCTTTGAGAGGGATAAGGAGCTTACAGGAAGGAGTAATAAATCTCCAATGGATTTCCAGAGCTTCTCTACCAAAACTCCGGGGGTAGAGGGCTGCAAAGGGAATCAATTCCTTCCTGCCTTCCTCCACAACTACGACAACATGACTTTTCACACATCCATCAAACTTTGCATCAACCAGAAGTTCCACCCTCGCTGCTATAAACAGATCCTAGTGCCTTAAAAGCATCTGTACTGACCTGCCAGTTTTCCCCTCACTCTCTAAATCACCACAGCAGTGAGGAGGATGAGGAAACGAAGTAACGGAGCCCCCATAGACAGCTTGTATGGGACAAAGATAACAGTGGAAGAGGTGCTGCATGGCAGCAAAAAGGCCTTCAGAAGGAATGGAAAAAACAAGCAAGAGCAGCACTATCACAATTCTTAGACCTTTCCTCTGAGAAAGCCTCCTGTGACTCATCGGAAGGGGTGCCTGCTGCTGCCAAACCTCCCACTGCAGAGCTCATCCTCTGCAGAAACCAAGGAAACTCTAATCCTGCCCTCGTCTTCCTCACCTCCACCATTTAACAGTTGGTGCTTATTCACAGCATTGCTACCATCCCTCCCTCACTTCCCCTCTACAGCTCCCCTCCACCAGCCACTCTTTCCCCAAAGCAACCAGAAGCTCTGGGAGGTCCCAGAAACACCACCATGGGGTTGGGATAGTAGAGGGGGCAAGAAGTCCTGAAAACTGTCCTGCAGTTGCTCTCAGATGTTCCTGACAGACCTTATGTGGTTCACAAGGGATTGATCATATTGCCAGGCTGTCCCCTATATGCTAGAGCCCATAACTGAATCTCAAACCAGCCACCCAAATCACCCTCACCCTACCAATACAAGCATTTATGGGGACCCAATCTGCCAGAACAGCCCATGGCAAATGGTTTCATCACCAGATACTGCAAATAAGACATAATCTTAGTAATCAAGTTTGTTCTGGGTGCTGTGCAATATGTCTTTTCATATTCCCATAAAAGCATTTCTGACAAGACAAAAAGGGAGGAGACAGGGATGAAGAGCGTAATTCAGGTAGATGCTGGAACACAGAGAACACTCAGCTCTGCCTGAGATTTAACGTCAGGTTTTCCTGGCTCAGCCAGGAAAGCGGGATCAGTCACAAAGCAAACTCATCACATAAAATTAATGCGCCCCAAGACAGTGAAACAAGAACACTTGTGAGCAAAAAGAAATACACAAACATTTGTAAGTTGACAAGTCAAGGTCCTGAAAACATTTTAAGTTGTGAACTCATGCTACATAGCATGCATTTTCAGCACCGCACCTCTCAAAAAGGAATAAAGACATTTACAGTCTCAGTAAAGGAGGTGGTGAGACTGTGACTGAAGCCTGGTCTAAACTCCAAAAGATCTTGCATGTTCAGGTGAGTTTTTCTCTTAAATTCTGACAGATGGAAGATAGTCCACTCAGTTTCTGCACTGTAGGAGGAGCTTAGAAAATCCAGCTGCATACTGGATCCCTCTTTGCAAGGTACTGGGCAAAACAGGAGACTGCTTCTGTTAGAACAGAATACTTAGAAGAGCCAAAACACAAAGGGGAATACCGGTAGCATTCTACTAATTTTCAGGATAATAGAAAAAAAGAACGATTAAGGGGCTTGGGCTTGCTCAAGGTCACACACAACCTCTGTTATCAAGCCGAGCTGGAAGACCCTGCAAGAACCTCCATCTAAGATCTTTCCACTCAAATCGCTGTTGAAATCTTACATCCCTTTAACAAAGGACTTGGGGGTTGCCTGCTTCTTTTTTAGCAAAGACTGGGTGAACATTTTATGCAATGCCTAAAATAGCATCCAACATCATCAGTGATTTAGATTAAGAAGAGTAAGTCTACTGAACAGAAACTGCACCACTCTGGTAAAAACAGCCCTGGAACAAGAGATTTTAATTTTATTCACTACTGTCTTACCAGTTATAACTGTGCTGGGGATGTTTGTCTGCTGGAGAGGTTGAGAAGAGATGGATCCTTCACTTGACTTTGTAAATACTGCCTGTTGTTCTGCAGTAGTAATAAACATCAGACTATCCTATTTTACCAGCCATTTGAGGGACAGCCTTGATATTTTATTTTTTTTTTCCTTCCTTGTAGGGGGAGCACACATGACAACAGAAGAGCATTAATCAATTCTGAAAAAACACATGCAATATAGCATACTAGCTTTTTCACTAGAGCTACACGGTGAGGAAGGCTGAGGCTGGAGTCACCATCTGTATCTCTATGGTTACTGATAATTGAGAGGTTGAAGGATGGGGAGGAGTTAGGAAAAGCTGCAGGCTGAGTTAGCAGCTTCTGTGGGTAACAAGGTGCAAAGGATTTCAAGGCAGGTTAGAAAGATGTGGGATGCAGAGGGAGCCTGGTTTTGTTTGTAGTCTCCCCCCCACCCGAAGACAAGCATGCAAGAGCTGATGTACCTCCCTCATGCAGCCAGCCCCTCCAAAGCCTTTTCAGCTGTGCTTTTTGCTTTACAACAGCAGTGCCCCTGCTTTGTATCCACAGCAGATTTCAACATCTTTACAGGACTTACCTGTCCTTTCTCCCAGGCTACAAATAAAACAGGCCCATACAGGTGACATTGCCCTTTCCCAGCATCCATGCGAAGGCATCCCTTCACACCGAGTACCACAGCCAGCTCTCATGCACCCACTACCCCAGCAATTAACACCACATGGGCTTCTGTGCAGCATGGTTATATAAACAAGCCTTCAAAATCCAGGGAAATTACATCCTCTCTTTCCCCTACCTCAGCTTATTAGTTTAAAACCTGTCAGACACATATTTTCAGGCATGATCTCTCTTTTGTGAATTCCAAGCTGACTCTCTTCAACTAAATAATAGATATGAGCAATACCTAGAAAGGGATCTCCTATTTCCATTTCACTCTGTGCCAGCATGTCACAGAAATCAAGCTGGAAGATGTAGATAATTGAAATCCTCCCAGGCTTGCTTTTCAAAACAACTAATTCTGCACAGAACACTTTGAAGCTACTAGACAAATGTGTTCTTGGGCTTTCTTAGGAGATCCTTGGTTTCTGGTTTACAGGCCAGTGAGAACAAAAGACTAAGAAAGAAAAATTCAAAAAAGGTGTTTGTTAGCCCCAAACCTTGTACATTGATGTGGTATAGTTACTAGTAACAGCTCCAATGCAAACTTTTGTATAACCCCATAATAAACCACCACCTCTGCCCTGGCTACTGCACACGGAAGGGAATAGTCCTGTCTCACCACTTGTTCAGCCTGTTGCTTCTGGAGTGCCAGTGTCTGACGGTACCGAGCCACTGGTGTGTCTACAATAGATTTGTTACCGTTTAAAACATGTAGGTGAAGAGGTGGGTTTATTCTCCATTTCCGTTTTAATTTCGTCTTTCATTCCACTTCCTTCAGGAAGCTAAACTGCAGTTTTGCGTTACCACATAAAGTAGTACCCGTAGCGTTATAGCCACAACGAGCTAAGGTTGTAACAGAAGGCAAGTTTTCAGGGAATAGTATCTGCTCTTATCAGAGCAGTGCTGGTGCACGCACCAGTCAAAACACAAATTATAATTAACCCTATGGTCTACCTAAAGATACTGTTTTTCCTACAAACCCTCCCTCACGTGCCAACAAGAGATGGAGGCAGCTCCTGTGGCCACCACAAGCAACGAGTCTTGTAAGACTGCAAGAGACTCAGGATTCATGGCCACCCCCAAGTTAAATGCAAAGATGAGGTTTTGTCACACTCAGAAGTTGATTTTCTGAATGAAAATTAAGAGTTAAGGGTGTCAGAAAAAGGCAAAGATAGATTGATATAGGTAAAAACAGTGCTTGTGGTGTTGCCTTGACTATTACAAGGTAACCAACCACTTTTTGTAATTCCAGTTCTCAAAATCCCCCTTGCCACTGCTTGGCTCTTTGCCCCAAAAGCCTCCTCCCAGCTCTTGATAACAATGTTTCATTCTTGCTGCTCCCGTTACACTGTCTCCACCCTTCCCCTTTTGCTTCCATCACTGCCCTCTCTTTTTCATGCATCCTTCCTTTACCTCCCTCTTTCTGATACCTCCTCCTCACAAGCCTTGCTTCCCCTAACAGGTAAAGGACACAGAGAAGTCAAAAGCGTGAACAGCATGGGCTGCATGACGTCTGTTGAGCATCCTGTTACTTATTCTGCTTGCCTGTGTTAGTCCTTCCCCCACAGCTTCATCCTGTCCTTAGAGGCAATTCTGCCCTTCGTGCTCTGCTTGCAGACAAAAGGAAAGCAATTGCCCAACATAAATTCCTGCTTCTGAGAGATGCTTAAACCAGGCTCCTAAAGCTGCAGGATCCAAACCCAACAGTTAATGCTGAAAACCACGGTCAACTTTCCCATGACACCCCTGGCTAGACTGAGACACTCCTGAGAGCACGTAACAGTTGGTACCATCCAGGCTCAACCCCAGCCTTAACCTCAACCTAGCCACAGGTGTTCTTGGTAGCCCTTGAGTACGCACAGCCCTTGGCCTGGTGGGGGTCCACACAACAGTCTGTCATACCATGTGCATCTTAGAGACACGCTGAGTGTTTCTCCATCCTATCACATCGCTTATGACTAAAAAAATACTGCACATGCAAACCCTACCACTTCTCATCTTTTCGCTCTCCTGGCCTACCAGTGGGGTGATGAATCAAGACAAAAACTTGCTTACAATAAAATATCACAGCTACAGAGACAGAATTTATTCAAACGCCAGTTTGTACTTCACTTAACTATGTAACCTAATGTTTTTCAATCAACTGTCATGTCATACCTCATAACAGAACCTTTAGTTATTAATCTATATTAAGTTTATAAATAAAAGACTTTAAATTCATGAATCATTTGTTGAATCAGATTTTGCATGACATGCAATTGAAAAATAAACTCTGAGCTGGCACAGCCTTAAACATATATGAAGCAATAACTGCAATATAAAATACAGAAGCTTAACCATTTTGTCTAATCATAGGTTTGGGGCAGTATCTCCATTTCAATTCCGTTTGTATTTAGGATAATGTGTAAGCAAATGGTGAAGTTCTGTTTCAGTCCGTGGGACACTAGCACCTACTGAAATGTAGTATTGAAAATACAGGTTTCCTGAAGTGGGTCCCTCTCCACCTGTGACTCCTTTCAGAGGAAGGGTATTTGCTCCTTCATTTTCATAAGTCAATTTAAAGATCAAACTTCTTTTTTCCCCAGAGATATCTTCCCTAGCAGCTAAGTACTGTCTTCCTAAAAGCTGCCAGATAGTTATTTTCTCCCATGTCTGCACTTTCCTTCAAGAATTTTTTTAAAATGTTGGTTAGCCCTAATAACTCACTGCTTTTCCTTGACAGCAAAACCAACCAGACAGGCAATGGAAATTGCAGTAACGTGTAGTAACATGTAGCAGAATCGGTTTGAACAGCTTCTCACTTAGCAGCGCTTTATGTAACAAAGGCAGTCAGGCAGAAACCCATGGAAAACCAACCAGCTGCCGAGCGGGGCAGGAGGGAAGCAGCTCTGTCCTCGCTACGGAGGGACCATGAAAGCCGCCTAATGAGAATGCCGCCAACCAGTCAGCCTGACCCACATGGCTGCAGATGTGACGCTGTGCCAGCATGATGCAACAGCTTATTCCCTCTTCGCACGGGCATCCAGGTCCTTTGCATGGAGCTGAGCCTGTCCAATAGCTGTCCCTCCCAGACTGCAGATTGCCAGTAAAGCCAACCTTAATTAACAGCCACTTTGACCTCTAAGACAAAGCCCAGCTACAAACGCCAGAAGCCCTTCCTTGACTTTGGTGCACTGGGATCAGAAGTTGTATTTCACACACACTCTTGAAGCACTTCAGATAAAGGCAAAGAGGGCTGGCAGTGTGTGTGCTGCATGTTACAGATACCCTCTTTGCAGAGGACCCTGCTGCAAAGGGCTTCTTAATGGACTTGGACTGTTGCATTTACTGTGAAAAGAACATAGCAGATACTGCAGGCTAATTCATTAGCTCCTTGTGATTGATTCTTGTTTTCATCACCATAAAAGCAGATTTCCTGTGGTTAACAATGATCCCAATTCCCTCTTTGCTTACACACATTTAAGTCAGTCACAGCTCCACTGAGCCCACAGCAGTTGCTATGTCAAGACTAAAATGGGTTTAATGACTGGGCACTTGGATTGGGTAACTTAAACATAGGTTTCATTCACCCTGGTGTCACAGTACTGTCCAGAAATATTTTAAAGCTCTTTGTACATGAGAATTACTTCCCTCATCTCTACCAGATAGTTCCCTCAAGGGTGAAAAGCAGCAGCTGTTCAACAGCACTTGGTTACACTGCCCATGAGCTCAGGGTATGAAGCAAAGAGTGCCACATCCAATCGCCATCACCAGGGAGACTTTGGGGAGGTGTAACGTGATTATAGTCACATCTGGTTTATCAGAATGGGGTGGAAAACAAGAAAGTCATTAGGCAAAATGGAATTCCAGATAAATGAAGGACCTTGGAACTTATCTGATATACCTCAAGGGACATGACCTTCTTTTAGATAAAGTAGTACTTTGATCAATGGCATTTTAGACGACAGGCCCAAATGGCAGCACTGCCAGTAACTCAGGGAACTTGCCCTGCTGTTTCAACAAGTGCCACAGGAATTCTTGCTACTTCAAACCATCCAGACACTGGTTTATACTGTATTCAAAGGATGGTACCGTTCAGCAGAGGAGTGATCCCACAGCAATGCTGCAGCACTGATGAAAATATGATCTGGAGCTAAAAGGAGGGAAGGCAGAGAGAGAAATTGCCACTCTCGGCTCTTTTACCATACCATCTTGGTTATTTGGAAGATTTCCATTCAGATTGGAGGGTAACAGAAGAAAGCACAGACAGCTCAAAAGATAAGGGTTTACGTTCTGTGTAAGGCTCCCAAGGTACACAGAACCAGGAAGGAAAGACAGAAATAAGAGAGTTTAGCAGTTTTAACAACACTTACCAGTACAGAGGAAGAATATGCTGCGCTTTTTAAGAGCCTGAATGCTCAAATAAAAATCTTACCAAAAACAAAGACAAACATTGTGTAACTAAGGGACAGCAAAAGCACAGGAATATAATCAGAAAAGCGAAAGAATAAAATGAATTACAATTAGAAAGGCACATAAAAGGCAACTAAAAAAATTCAATACGATCTGAAAAGCAGACAGGGCAAGTCACGGTTCAGCAGAGAGGCACAGCAAAAATGATGCACAGAAGGGTATGATTCAACATATTCAACATTCGCCTCAATTTTCACAAGTAAGATCAACAGTGAGCAAATACTGCATATAATTAATTTAAAAAAGAAGCAGAACCTCAGGTCAGAATAGGAAAGAGCAGCTTCAGAAACACTTAAAACAAGATAGATACATCAGAAAATTTTGTGAATCCTCCCTGACTCAAGACGAGTACTTAAGGTTTCACAACAGATCCCAGAGAAGATAGAATGTCACGCTCCCTCTTGAAAGGAAGCTGTGGGAAATTACAAACCAGTCAGTTAAGCCTCATCCTTGCAAAGGTTTTGGAAAAACTAAACAAAAAAGTAGTTTACAAGCACCTACAGGACAAGACTGTGGCTAAAAAATACTACTGACAGTATGAGTTTGTCAGTAACAAATCCCAACAAATTAACCTCATTGCCTCCCGATTCTGCATTTATAGAATTTGGGTTTGACCCCAAGATGAGATGAGCCTGTCACGCTTCGGAAAGAATCTTTGAAAATGAAGATCATTGCAGCATACTGCAGAGCATCTCCCAAATCTAAAAGAAACGGACTGAACAGCATATTGAGAGACGAGGCCTCAAACACGTAACTAGACAAATCAGAAGTAGCTAGGCAGTAGCTTGGCAGGAAAAGGCTTACTGTGGGGAAAAAAAAAAAAAAAAAGAAATCAGTTTTATTTATCCTAATGGGGATGCTGTCCCTAAAACACTGGGATAATTATTCCTTTTTCTTTGTTGGTGGTGATGTCTCAGCTGGCGAAGTGCCAAAATTTGGGGTTTGCACAGTAAGAAAGATATTGGCAAACTGGGGAGAGTCCAGACACAAGCAAAAGGGAGTTTGGGAAAACATTCTTCTAATCTTTCCTTGTAAAGCACATGTTTTCAGATAGGTTTCTCTGAAGTACAGAATACCAAACAGTAATAAAAATCTTCCAGGGTATCTAATTTGTGAAGATAACGCAAGCAAGCAATTACATTCTAAAACAACGGGGGAGTGGGGGGTGTGTGTGGGGTGTGGGAGTGTGTGGATAAAGGAATTCACTGAGCTAATTAAAAGCAAAGATGATTTTTTGATGTGGTATTTAAAAAAAAAACCCAGCTACTGAGGAAGTTCAAAATGTATTTATTTATTATTTTTATTAAAAAAGCATCAAGGACAGTGCCTAGACATGCTGGCATCCTCCTCGGAGTGAATAAGGATCCTGTTGTCCTGTTCTACAGGCACATGGTTTCTACAGCCATGCAACTGTGCACAGACTGGGCAACTGGTACAGCCCCCCGCAAAATTCACCTGGGCCACAGGACTGACTCATATTGCCTTTTGGCCATACTTCAGGAGGCTTCCCGAGAAGCCAGATCAGGATCCCCGGTGCAGAGCACGGCACTGCACCAACACTGCTCCCTCCACACCTTTCTAACCTGCACCAGCCATGGTGCGGGGGATCTCAGCCCCAGACCCAACCTGCCATTAGCATTCAGAGAGCCACAAAGCCTACAGCTCCAAGGACACCGGGGCTGGAAAAGGCATACCAAGGGGAGCACGGCACTGCACCAACATTGCTCCCACTACATTAAATTGGTCTCTCAGAGGACAAGGCAAGTGTGACAAGGCCTAAGCTCTTCCACGTGAATCCTATGTCCTGCTACCCTCTGCTGCTGGAGCACCTCAATGGATTGGGGAGGGCGCCAAGGCTGGCCCTTGTCTATCCACAGTGCCATTGAGATCATACATTAGGGTCTGGGAGCAACATTTTGCTAGGTCTGCGACCTGCCATCTCCCAGACTTCCAGCTGGTCCACAGAGTGGGATTGGTTCAGATGAAGGTGTCTGTCCACTTACAAATGTCAAAGTAGAGACTGAAAAACACAGATGCTCCTAGCATTTGCAAGAAGGCTCCTTACCTCTTTTTAAAAGGTTTCAGAATCAAAGCCAGTCTTTGGGACACAACAGCTCTTATATTTGAGCAAAAAACCCAAGCAATGATGCGGAACCTGCAAGTGAAAACCCAGGAGAGCAACACTATTAAGAAAGACCGCAGAAGGAATGAAGAGGAGAGAATAAATGGAATAACTAATACACATTTGCTCCAAGGTTCTCTCTGCACCAATTGGCAAAAAGAATACAACGGAATCATTAATAATTGAAGGAACTTGAAGACAAAGGCATTTTCAGCCAACATTAGATAAAGGGATGAAAGAGGGCTGTAATGAGAACTCTGATGATGGTATCTTGGCGGGGGGGGGGGGCTGGGAAGGAGGGGGTTATATTTAAAAGAAATAGTTCCTTTGTAAAATGAGAGCAAGCATTCTCATTACTAATGCAGACAGACCCATCTAAAAGACCTTATTCAACTGATGGTGTCACTGAACACCCTTTCGGACACAAGCTCTCCACTAACAATATTAAACAAGGATAGGAGACTGCTGTAGCAAAATATAAAGTGTCACTTGTTTACATTTTTTAGCCTCATAATTTATTTAAGGATGAATATTAACAAGCATCCAGCTTTCTAAACTTTTCTTAACTCTGATGATTCTCTGTACATAGTTGATGGGAGCTTGGGCTTTCATTGCTTTTGGAAGTTGGCCCTACAGACCAAGTCAGGACCAACATTACTAGCAAAAAATCAACCAAAAAAAGAAAGGAGGGTATCACTTCTTAGGAGCTGAATCTTGCACTGAGGAATTTCCACCGATACCTTTTGAAGGCCACCAGCAGTGGAGTCACACACACTCAATGCCTGCCTCTGGTTCGAAGCCTTGAGTTTTGCACAAGACTGTTTCTGAGCAACCAAACTGCACAGAGACGAACAAAGGACACGTTAATTTTACTGGCTCACTGCCATATTTTGGGAGAAAAGTATTCAGTAAGACTGAAATGCATTGTTTTCACCATAAAGAATAAAAAGCTACATCTTCAAAAACAGTACAGAAAAGATGAGATTAAATAAATTTCCTAGGAGGAGGGAATGGGGGGCAAAAAAACCCCACAGCAAACAAAGAAACTAACCCACAACTCCACAGCATGCACAGAGGGGACTACTAGCAACCTGTCATGAACCTAAAGCTCTGTCAAGGGTAACCAAGTCCAAATTAACTATTGATATATTCACTCAAAAAGCTACTCTTGCAAACCTTTCCAAGCCCCGTGAACATGGTCATGCAAACCACAAAGGCATTTTCAGATTTACACTCTAGCTTCATTGCTCACCACAGCTAAGTCGATGGGAAACAACTCCACTCCGCAAGAAGTTAAGATAGAAAATGCAACAGAGCAACACAACACAGCACAACCTGTCTGCAGCCCCACCTGAAAAAAGCCCTGAAAAAAGGAGTAGGGTGGCCCTCCTGCAACCCTTCACACCCAGAGGACTTCTTCCCAACTCCACACAAAGATTGCATTTTCTGGTCTGCTAGCTTTGCTCAAGTCACCTTCTGCTGTCCTCTGAATATCCCCACTGCAATCAGCAGGGTGACGAGCTGTAACAGCTACTCAACCCAGGTAAGTGTGGCAGGACAGACCCTGTTCTTGGCTGTACGCTGCAGGTACACACATGGAGACACAGAAGCAGAATGGACAGAACCCAGTTTTATGGGGACAGGGGCAGGGGGTTGCATTATCTTATTTAGCTGTTGGGGATCTCTAACATGTAGACTCACCTTTGTAACTCCTGGCTTTTAGGAACTGTGTTATTTTCTTGAGCCTTCCTGGGATTCGTCCCTCTTTACAGAACTTGCTGCAAACTTGGAAAAACACTTAGCCCGCTGTGCCGTGGCTCAGCAGCATTCCAATGAGCAGAGAGGGAGCTCGAGGGGCCGTTCATCCCACCCACCTCAGTACAAGTCACCCCCAAAGACACACACCTACCTCCCACAACTGAGCCTTGACTTCAGCTCAGACTAGAAACCAAACCCCATGGCAACTCAAGTATGTTAATCTTGGGGTTCACCTCCCTTAATAGCAGCCCTTATTCATAGGACTTGCAAACCGTCTAGTATTTTGTACTGCCTTCATTAATTATTTTTGCTTTCCAACAATGCAAACCAAAAACCTCAGAACCTGGACAACTAGCAACATCACCCTTCAAATTTTCATTGCTTACACTCAGTTATAAATCTTCTGCCTGACAGAGCTTTCACAGGACAAGAGATTTCTGGAAAAGGAATAGGTTTTCATTATGGGATGTATTCTCTATTCATTGCATATGTGAGATTTTTAAGGGACAAAACCAGCCTGTGCATTTATTTGAAAACTACTAATCCTCACTTCAACTTAATTTCTTATTCTTTGCTATTCAGAGATGACATTTTGAAGAAGAGAGAAATAAATATTTATCACACTTCTTAATAAAGGAAAACCATGAAAAGTTATTAATAAATCATGAACAGCTTTACTAATAAAAAAATATAGGTCCATGCCAAAATAACCAGCCTTCACACATAAAAACCCAGCATGCAAACAAAACACAGGAAACCTACACCTGCTGCAGGAAGTTGCAGGTCAAGAGTCAGAAAACTTCACATTTGGTAAAGCCACCTAAGCCTTTGTTAATTTGTGATTTTTCTCCAGGATATTTCAATTCTTTGGTACAAGATGTCATCTGTTAAGGCCATCAAAGGACTGGGAGCTCTAGAAAAAACTCACACTAATTGTTTCTCAAAAAGCATTGACTGGTTACACCTGGGTGCTGGAAATAATCTGAACTTTAACGACTGCAATGCTGGGAAACACACTTTTCTTCCAGCCCTTTTTGTTCCCCCAGCAGACAGTACTTGCTGATTCTTCTTGCTGGATTTAGGCCATTTCCAGTTGCTGACCCCCCACCATTAGTCCATTAAAAGGGGGCCCTAATGAAAACAGCTTTCTCAAATCAGATTTCCTTCCTGCGGCTGTTCCCCACACTTACACTCACAGATCTCTTCTCTGTTCTCTTCTTCAGCCCCTCCTGAGGGCAGAGTTCAACATTAGAGAGGCAAGTCACATCAGGAGCATACACCAACATTCAGTGAAAGGCACTGGTAGGACAAAAGAGCTTGTTTTCCCTTACACCTTTTGGAGAGATTTAAGAGCATCTTCTCAGCAAAAAGACATCCCTACACATGCCCCATCTGACTGACTGTCAAACAGACTAGCTGATTCCTGTCTCCCACCTTTCCCAAATTCCAAAATACTCTGTTACTCTAGAGTTTAACAGGATCTATCAATTATTAAACCAATTACAAGCTGTGAATACTTAGAAGTATTCAAGCACTTAAGGAAGAAAGAAGAAAAAAAAATAAAAGGATGAGGTTATCTTCTCTAATTTCTGCTTCCTGAGTCGCTACCCAGGGGTCACTTCTGATGGGGACGGCAGGGAAGAGCAGCTCTCCTGCCCTGAACCTCACAAAGCTCTCAGGCTAAGAAACCAATGTTTTCTCCTGAAAGATTTAGGATAATTCTGACATGTTTTTGTGTTATAAATAGGACAAATGTATATAAATCTAGATTTAGATAAATGTGGAATACACAGTTACATTACTAGGACTCCATTTCTTCCACCTTTTTTTCCCTTGTTCTTCAACCTGTTTGCTGCAATATTCAACAATTCTCTTTGACTCTGTGGCTTCCATCCATGTCTTTCCCCTTCCTGCTGCTTCTTTGTATCTCTGTTCCCTTCCACTCAATTTACCATCTTTCTCCATCATCCGCATCTTCAAGGCCTGCATGAACTCTGCCCCAGCACCTGCCCACTGCCACTGCTGCGGGCTGTGCCTGCCCTCCACCCAGGCTCCCCCTGAAGGCCTGCAAGCTCCCAGCCCCCCCAAGAGCAAGGCTTCCACAGCCACATTACACCCCCGCTGCAACATGTTGCAGATCCTTGGTTACATGCTAAACACATGTCCCCGGCCAGGTCATCCTACACATGGTATAAACACCTACTCCCAGCCATGCCCCAAACCCACACAGTGTCCCTGGTGCATCTTTCACCGCATTCCTCCACCCTCTGGCTCTCATTCCCTCTTGCCCCCTGCTCTGCTTCATCCTAAGCAGATCAAGCATGGCTTAATCATCTCACAGTGGTGTGAAAAGGCCTAAAAAATTACCGTTTTGCAATGCGTGCATCAATCTTCAAGTGAAAGCTGTTTACATGTGCTGCACCTTGTCGTCAAACTGCTTTCAAAAATTCAATGTGCATGCCATTGGGGCAAGCAAAATGGAGCAGTTTTCTCTCCACTTTCCCCACCTAACCTTCAAGCTTTTTTTCTTGTCTCTTTCCATCCCCTTGAACAAGGGAGAAACCAAGTGTAGGAACCTTCTCTATACAAAGCTATATTTTATAAATAAGTATACACACACATTGGTTCAGATTGACTCCAAAATATAGCCGAGATAGAAATAACCAAACACTATTTTATTTTGTTATGCCTTGGTAGAAATGATTTTACACTTCATTAACTTGAAAAATAAGTCACTGCGACCAGCACATGTCTTCTACCCTGCAACATGCAATCTGATGAGCAGAAGGCAGAGTGCAAAAGGCAGGTATCACTTGAAGATAAGTCTCCTGACAGCATGCCCCTAATATCCATGCATTGAGCAGGTGTTTGCCATCTGATAGAGAACTCTGAGAACAAGATAAACTAGAAAGCTTAAGGCTTTTTTTGCCATCTCATTTTATTTTTATTCAGCTACCACTCCACATGTTGCTATTTAATTTCCGTGGCTCAAGGTTTTGCCCCTTTAAAAGACCAAAAGACTCTCTCATCCTGAATTAATCTTTCATTCCTGAAAAGCACTGGACTGAATCTCCTTATTTCCCCCTGGGTACACCAAGGGTAGTGACAGCTGATCCTTGCCTGCACTGCCCAGTCAATTTTTATTATGCTCCTTCTGAAGCCTACAAAACCTCTTCAGCAGTGAAAGCACTCTCAGCACGAGGGCACTGCACAAACACCTGCTAAGAAATAAATGCATGAGATGAGATAATGGGTGGGAGGAGGAAAGAGGCCATAAGGCGCAAAGTAGCTCACTGGAACCAGAGGCAAGAGACCAGTCCAGCTCCTGCATCTCTGCCCTGACTTCCAGAAACTGGGTGAGAAAATAGTTCCTGCAACCCAGCTTCTTCCCCACATTTGGCCTTCCTTACCCACTAGTACGGCAAACAATTATTGTATTGTTTACATTTTATCTACACTGCAGCAGCTTGAGGCTTCGGTCCCAAACCAGCTCCAGAGTACTAGGTACCGCAACCTTTTATCACCTGCACAGCAAACAAATGCCAGTCGCCTGCACCATGAAGTGGTATCTCAGCTGGGACCTGTTGATGCACTTTCAGCTGGCACAGTATGACATGGGAATCCTCCCTGGGTAGCACCACGGTTTAGCTGCCACAAGCTGCTTCCTCACACCTTCCAGTCCATGTGGAGGGGAAGCAGGGAAGAAAAAAAGCAAAGAGAATGCACCTTGAAAATTGGCAGCAAGTGGTGTATGGACTGGGAAGAGGACTAACACACACACACAAAAACCTCCACCCAAACAAAATCCCTGTAAATAAAGAGCAGTCGGATCCAAACCATTTACAGTTCATGATGACCTTGGACAAACAAATCAAATGTTTCTACCAGTCTAAGTTAAAGACAGCCAAACCCCTGACGTAGCCAGGTCCATTCAACCTCTTAAAAATGGAAGACTTGGCCACAGAATTCTATAAGGTAAGAAAAACAGGAAAAAAATAATTTTAAAAACAACATTTCTGTCTTACTTGAAGATTCAGAGAAATGACACTGCACTAAACAAAGCCCAACCCTCCATCAATGCCCTGCTGAAGGCCTGGCTGCCCCCAGGGAAGAGCCGGGAGGGCCCCCCCCCCCCCCCCCGGCAAACCTCTCCCAGTGAGCTCCCAGCAGGAGCAGAGGCTCCAACAGAAAGGCCCAGCATTTGTGATCAAGGGATAGATGGCGCAGAGCAAAGCCCAGGCTGACAAACAGGCTTCTTCATTTGCTTGCTGTTTATTATGTATAAGCACGGCGCCATCTGCTTTACTATACTCTTCAAAAGGCTGTAGCAGCGAGGAAGACAGCCTGTTTGCCACCCTCCTGCTGTGGTGGGGTGCACGGAGAGGCAGGCTGCCCCTGCCCCCAGAGCACCCGTGCTGAAGGGGCCAGGGTGCAGGGCAGGCAGGCGGGGACACAGCCAGGGGAACGAGACCAGAAAATGGCTGGGAAAAGCGGAGCGCTTTCATCCCACGTGGCCCAGTGACTCGGGGTCCCATCACAGCCTGAGCGCTGGCACTGCCAGCGAGGGGGAGCAGGGAGACTGTAGAGTCGGGGGGGGGAAGCGGGATTGCCCCCGTGCTCAGATCACCTGTTAGCCTGGTTGTAACCAGAGCATCACGTGAGCTGGACAGTGCTTGCTGGCACACAGAGCTTGGCAGCCCGGCTGCTCCAGCAGTCTTAGCAAGAGGAGGGAACCCACATCCTGCAACATTGCAGGAAACGAAGTCCCTGCTTCCAGGGCTAATTCTCCTTCTTCTAAAAGGGTCATTCCCCAGACTGAGGAAAACTACTGGGTGGCTTCAAACAAGGAGACATGACAACCTTAGGGCGCCTTGAGGTTGCCACCAAATGCAACAAAGCTGCAGGCTACTGGACTCTTCACTAAATATCCACAAGCACATCTCATGTGGTTTGGGGGATCCCAGTACTAGATCAATCACTCAACCCATCCCACTACTGATTACTGTCATCCTCTCCCCCATACACGCCCAGTCTGTGGTTGGTAAAGCCTCAGTGCAGCCCTGTGGAATCAAGTGCTAGAGAATTTCATATATATATATATATGTATATATATACACACACACCCCACATAACTGTGAAACACCCCATCTGCTCACGTTACAACACTTTAAATGCATGCAATTAACTGAACTGAAATGGCATAAGAATCTGGATCAGTCAGTGTCTTTTTCCCTGACTCCCACTATTTCCACCTTCCTCTCACCCTAACATATGGAATGCCATATGAATTACTGAATGGATCATGCTAAAAGTGGAGGCCGTAAAACCTATTTTTAATACAGATTACGGGAGGGGTATTGTCAGTCCGTGGTGCAGCATTGTTTGCCTTACAAGCTTGGTCTGTCACTACTTCTGGCAAGCCCCCCTTCCAGTGCTGACAACTAATCTCCAAACTCCTAAATATTTTTCCTTGGTGCTCTGAAATAAAACTCAGTCTCCTCCTGAGTTCCTTGGCAGGAACTTTGCAGGAATAACAGGTCAGGTGAAAATTAATGTAATGCAGTTTTTCCAGCCTGCTGCTGACTTCTGAAGTAGCCATGAGATGCCAACAAGGGTGCCCAGTTTTCACTGTCAAAGCTACCAAGGTATTTATTAACCACATACATCAGGCTGTTAACCTGAACTTTCATGAAACACCATTGAGACACACGTAAATTGTGCATTATCCCAAGAAACAGCTAGAGTAGTGTCTATACAGGGTTTTTTGTCCTCCAGGAGGGTACAACTTTTTCATCCCCTCATTGAAAGCCCCTCCACCCTAAGGAGCCACAACAACACGGACAAAGTCTGGAGCAACCTGGTTTGTTTATATACTGATAATTAAATCCTGATGCAAAGCTAGGGAGACTCACAGTAGAGATCTATCATCAGATACACACAAAAATACAAAATCTCTTTTACAAAGCCATGAAGAGCTCCTACTAAGCATTTTGAAGCCAAGGCAGGTCAGGTCAGACAGGTTATTATTAGCTCTGAGCAGCCCATACATCAAAGTTAGCATACATCACCTGAAATCACAATGGTTATCATGAACTGCATTTTCTCCTACCCTTGAAAATCAATTAAACCATTACCAATCTCATCTTTACAGCCAAATGCACCATCAGCAAAGCAGACTCAACCCAAAACCAATGTCAGATAAACGGTTTCAGGTGAGGTCACAGAGAATGTAGAGGGAACATGCCAAAAGAAAGTGATTTCTGGACAGGAACTCCTTCCCTTTTAACCCATACAGGCCCATCAGAATTGGGCTCCACTGAAAGCATTTTCTTCCACAACAAATTTAGCAATTCGAAGAAAAGCCACTCAGAAAAACACATACACAGAGGACCACAAGAATGCAGTTTCCAGAAGTGATGCTCACGTTTGCATATTAGATTTTACCTGAGGAAACA
Source organism: Falco biarmicus (assembly GCF_023638135.1). Classification (NCBI taxonomy): domain Eukaryota; kingdom Metazoa; phylum Chordata; class Aves; order Falconiformes; family Falconidae; genus Falco; species Falco biarmicus. The sequence goes on from NC_079295.1 coordinate 12,342,124, forward strand.
CAGGTGCTGCCTAGGCAAAATGGGACGCTGGGACCAACGCAGCATTTCCAGCTCTGCTGGAGACAGACAAGCCAGTGGTTCACAGAGTTCCCAGCAGTTAGGGAAGGGAAGCCAGAGGCACTGAAGCAGCTTTAATAGTGTTTAACAAAGCAGAAACTGTAACTGATGTGTCATAAAGCACTATCAATTACCATGAAACTGTTACTTCATTTTAATGTACCAACAATCTAAGCCTGCTTCTTCAGGGTACCACCATTTCAGCAGCTTAGAGCTTCACACTTAAAATGTTTTCATATATTTCCTTTTCCCTCAATGAAAAAGAAATTCCCAGTCGTTCCTTCCTGGTTACTCTCTGCAGGACTCTGAAACTTCAGAAACGTTCTCACGCTTTTCCCTGCAACACTGAAATTTGTTGGCAGGGCTGTGCCTTCTTGTTGCATATCTGCAGCAGATCAGGCTTTCACCCTTAACATACAAACTCCCTTTCTTCACCACCACTCAGTACTACACACATTTTATTTCACTTTCCTTGATGTAACCACAGATCAAGGGGTCTGAAGCATTCTAAAGCAGGGCTAAGATCCAACATGGACGAGGCACTCATGTAACGAAATAGAGACACCTTGTGTTCCCACAAAAGTTGTTTTCTCATTGGATTGGTACATATAAAAAAAGCATGTTTTTATTCCTCCAGAGGAGGCAGGGAAGAAAAGGTGGGCACCTATCTCTTACGGTCAGTTTGGCCAAACTCAATTGGAAAGGAGGCCCAAGCTGAGAGAAAACCACCAGGAAAAGCCAGCAAGAAATTAAAACCTCCAGTAGCAGTAGGGCTCAGGAGAGAGAGCATGTCTGAGATGGAGCCCAAAGAGAGAGATACCCCAACCTTGGTGGCCGAGGCACTGCCCTGACTTGGAGCGGCGCCTCACATCCAGCCAAGCCCTCGGTCTGGTCGGTTGAAGCTTCCCCAGCCCATATGTTCCTCTGGCTCACAAAGCATGATATGCTATGCCTTCATTTTGGCAGGGGTAAGAGAGGGAGGGAGAATGGGGCAAATCACTTCAGAAGCTCTTGGCAGGCATATGAGTAACAAAATAAAGGCAGAAGTTACGTAGAGCAGGCCTGTGCTGCCAAGTGAAGTCACAAGTGGCTTGGTTTAGATCTGAGGGTTTTGGGGTTTTTTTTTTAATTTTTATTACTGTTGTTATTATTATTATTAGCATTTGGCAAAAGGAGCCAGGAAATACCTTGCTGGTGATGTCTGATTCTCCCAGCACAAGCCAGTTTGGAATGCTGAATGGCTTACCCTGAAAAAGGGAGAACCACAGTATTTCCAAGCCCCCAACTTTTACTGTCATTTAATTAAGCAGCACTGCAACAATTTTGGGTTTGTTTTTATTTTAGAAGTTGTTACATGACGAGAACAAATCCTCCCAAGAATGTTCACTTTTCTCCTCCTATTTTAACTGGATATGGTCTCAGGGAGAGAGAAAAATTTCCAAACATACACACTGATGAAAGTTGAGTTCAATCTAACAGGAAAAAGCCTCTGTTCAGTTAAAAGCCTTATAAAGAAAAGAATTCTGAAAGAATCCTGTCTTTCAGATACGTAAACACAAACCCAGAATTCACTGGTTCATCTGAGAAGTGAAATTCATAGTCCTACTACAGGATATAAATAACTCCCTGTCAAGCCAACGTGAATGACTTGCTCCCTGACGCAGCAGAACGTATGGTCTAACAGGGCATCTAATTTTGAAGGAACCTGTTTTTAACTTCTGGGCAAAGAAGAAGTTTAAGCTTAAAGAGGCTGAAAAATTATGTATGTTACTTACAAAAAAAAAAGGCCCAGTTTAGCCATATATAGAGCATCAAATTCATAAAACACTAAGCAAGCCACCTACAAGCCTCTTGCTTGAAGTGAAAGCCAAAAATACAGCTCTCTCCTCTGACAGAATATACCCCTCCATCTGTTTGCTGCTTCAGGTCAGATTAAATACTGCAGCTTCCTAGAAAGCTAAATAAACTTTACCTAAAGGGACCCTCAAAACACTGACATGTGACTTTGGCTGGCTTTCTTCCTCCTCTGCAGAGTCTGGAGCCACAGAGTCCTATGCCACTGCTGAAAGACTCACCACACTCCCTGAGGCAGTGCTTCCTCTCAGCAAGCGATCAAGCCAAATGCTGTATCTTCATCGTGTTACCTAAAAGCAGTTGGATGCTTCCCCTGGGTGGACCCCAGGACCAGATTTCTCCATTTCTGCAAGTTGAGTTTTTTTTAGAAGCCTGGCTGCTGCTGCACTTACGTTTCACCCAGTCACAACGGGGTCCCATTTGCACAATCACACACAAAGCGGCGTTTTATACTCCCTTGAGCACAAATGGTTCCTACGGTCAAACAACCTTTAATCCAACACCCTGATGCCAACATCATGAATCAAAGTAACAAATATTTGGATAAATACCATTACTGTGAACGTTTCACTGACATACTGTTGTAAAATGAGTGCTCCAAGTCTTTCGCTTGAAAGCACAGGACTTGTGTCTTCTCAAATGATGGAGAACCTCACGGTTATCATCTACCTGGTCTGGATGGGACACCAGCACTCTCTTCCCAGCACGCCACACACAAAACTTGCAATAAGCCAACATTCAATTTAAACCACTCATCTGTGCCTGTCCTAGTTTGCCAAGATGCATGTTACCTCCCCTTTCCAACCACTACTAAAAGCTGATAGCTGTTTACATCACTGCAGAGAAGACTATTTCATAACATACTGGATTATTGAAGCTGCTTCTTCAAGAAGAGTATCAGCATAATACTGTGACTTTAAATGCAAAACTAATCTTACTGAAAACTGTCCTTACTTAACTAAAACTGTAGCAGATGCAAGCAATAAAACTTGGGGGTAAGAAACATGAAATACACTTATTGAGGAGGATATTTGAAACAGTTTCTTAAACATCCTGTATAAATATAGCTGCTTCAGAAGCAGCTCTTATGTATGTGTGTTTAAGAAACTACTGTTATTTCAGAGATAGCATCATCATGTGCTTTACAAGGCTGCATGCCCAAATTGGCTCTGTTCTAATGTTTTACGAACCGTAGAAAATTCATTGTTGTTCATTCTTGTACCACCATAAATTCTTGACAGAATCACAGCTCTGATAACCAGCCATTTATAGATTGCTATTTCACATGTTGGTCTCACCTACCCATTTTCTTATAGCCATGGCTGACAGAAACCACAGGTGTAGGCTCTATATGGAAGCAGGAATAGCTAGATTTATAGGCATTACTAAACCAAATGAGAAGCCAAGGATGAACAGACCAAGGGAACCTGATGTGTCATAATATCTACCATGTCACATGTATCTCCTGGGGTTAGCAGAAAGATAATACTTAAATAACAACACCTACCTGGTTCTTCAAGAGGAAACAGGGCAAGAAAATCCACAAAAAAGCACCAGCCAAGCACAAGCTGGTTGATGACACCAATAACCCCTCAAAGTGTATCGTCACAAACCGGTGTCAAGCCGACCAAATTACTCAGGAATATTTGCTAAATAAACACGAATCATTCTGTTGTAGCAGCCTTTTTCATCCTACACTTACAGGTGACAGTTGTGCAACTGCACCAACATACGATAGCTCCCCCAGCTTGCTCGCCCCAGGACACACACACTTCCTCTCACTTGCAGAGAGTAAGGTTTGCTTTTGAAGCTCAGACTCTCACAAGCACAGTGATGCTGCTGCAGCCACGTACACATGCACCAGCAAAGCCTTTAGCCCAGAAGAGACACCTCCGTAAGCAGCGCACTAAAGCAGCCCTGTCATTCCCTCTGTTATCTCCCCAGAGTCCCACATAAGACCATGAGAGTTCTGTGAGAAATTCACACACAAATAATAAACGAATACATAGCACAAAGTAACTGGCTTAAGTAGTCACTACGTTGTCACCCAGCCTACTTACTGCTAAATCACCATTCCTTTACCTCTATGGTAGAGCGAGGCATGTCTACATATAGAACAGTTTGGGTTGGAAGGGACCTCAAAGAGCATCTAGTTCCAAGGACATGTATGAAGAAAACCTAAATATATACCGGATTGTAACCTGGTGCAAAACTCCTAATACCCGAATCCAGGCAGGTTTGCTATATGGCAGAAATGCTGTACTCGCATTATAGAAAGACAAGTTTCTCAGTGACAACCAGGTGTTTGCTCATTTACATGCCCACCAGAGCTGGTGCCAGGCTGCATGACAAGCAGCAGGACAGCCACTGCACCCAGCAGGCCACGATGGTGCAAAGTACCACGGTTCTTCCTGAATTGAATGCAGTTCTACCGTTTTTCAACTCTTTCTTTTCCACCTCTCTTGTCCCTCTAAGCTGAAATATAAAAAACTCTGGTTTGCCAGAACTGCAGGGAAACGCAAGGACAAAAGCATGTTATTCACAATTCAGAAAATCTTGTCCTCTGAATTAGAAGCAGCCAAAGGCTGAATTCTCAAAGGCAACTTGCTGCAAGTACTTGATGTGGCCAAGGATAAAGCTGACAGGGCAGAAAAAAAAAGCTCAGATTTAAGTAATCAATTGCTGTGCTGCTGAACCGAATGCAACTGCAGACAGGACTTCAGAATATTACAAGACACATTTTGGTTTCACTTGTGTATCAGCAGCATCCCCCTCCTCACCTGTGTCATACAGCTGCAACTCAGCTCAGCAGAGCTGCCAAAGCCAGTGCAGCCTCTCCAAAAACACCAGACTGATAGCCATTTCTCTGTGAGGATCATTTGGAGTTCATTCCCTTTGGCTACCCGGTTTGGTGCAGCAATAAAAACAACTGTACTTCAGTCAAGCAAGACCTATAAAAAAAAAGACTAAGTTAACAAGAGATAAGTTCAGATAATACTGAAGAGAGATAATTAAAGTATCATATTCTAAGATTTACAAGATTACTGTACAGAAAAGAGAATATGTGCAAGAGATATGAAAAACAGGTCTATCAAAGCACTAAAAATCTAGGTAGTTATTGGAAGAAATTTTCTATCAGTAAGCACAGTGAATCAGAAATGAAGGAGCACTAGGATGGGTGTATGCACTACATCCCTGAACCACAGCGAGGGAACTGGGGAATGAGCTCTAACTTCTGGCTAACCAACTTCCTTCACCCACCCAAATACTTACTTGCAGTTTTGACAGCTCCCAACACAGCTGCTTCTCCTCTCCATTATTGTGATTTTCAATTTAATACACCATAATTTTGTCCTGCCTCATTCCCTCTGAGCTAATGTCCTGCTGCTAGGGGCAGCAAAGAGCCTTTCTGCTAGATTTTAACCTTCCATTTTCTGTGATGTGCAAGGCACCATGGGGTGCATATTGCTACACTGCTGAAAGTTTTAATTCAGAAGCAATCCCATGAACACCTTCTAGGCACTAGCGCACTAGCTGGGTCATCTGGTGAGAAAAAACAGCTAGGAAAGCACAAGAAAAAGACAATATATGCCATAAAAAGGCCAATCATTTCTTCAAGCAGCAGGGTGCTATTAGATGACAAAGTCTTGTCTCCCTTGTAAAGCTTGTCTGTAGTAAAAGGGCCAGAGGCAGCTCTGTGCTGATTTCATTCCAGCAGGCAGCAGCAAGGCTACACCAACATGGATCTTGCAGAGCAGAGGTACTTTGGCTGGCGGGGAAGAACCACCACATTGTTCACCCAGGGCCACCCTAGGCGCTGCAAGATCTCTAGTTAGGGTCACGTTAAAAGGCACCGTCTGTCTCTGTGCCCTCAGCTCTGCCACGGTGCGACTGCTCCTTACGTAAGATGCTCCCCAAGTCGGACAGAGAAGCCCTTTAACACACTGGTGTTCCATCCAATCCGCCTCCCCGCAAAGAGTCTAATGAGGGCTGTTTTCAAGCAAGGTTAGGAGGAAAACAATTACCTTTTTTATTTGTATGAACACAGAAAGTAATTGAGCAGAGTACAGAGGGGTGGGCAGGAGGGAAAGAGAATGTGTGGCCTTTTTCCTCCTCCTGCCTATAGGTCTGAGCCTTAGAACTACTGGGGTAAATACTTCCGTTCAGTGGTAGTATCTGAAGTGGAAGAACATGAAAAGAAAGTGCAAGAATAAAACCTCCACAAAACTTTCCTGCCTTTTTCCTCGACTGTTTAGGGGGTTTATTTGGGTTTTGCCACTCTTGCCCCCCAAATCAAGGAGAAACTGCAATTGAAACTGAAAATTTTTGTCCAACTACAAGATTTTCCTTTCCTGAAACGTCTCACATTGAACGAGTCAGGCCAACATGAACAACATTCTCATAGGGAGCGTGGAGTTAATCATTTGCTTAATGGGGAAGGATTTGATTTGCCTCTTTCACATCCAGGCTTAGCACTGCTTACATGGCTCACCAGCAGTACCAAAAACCCCAATCCTGCAACCACCACCAAACTCATAATGGTGCTCAATTGCCCTGCAGAAGTGATCGTCTCTTACAATTTTACATTCTATGTCATCTCTTTACAACTTCTTCTATTCTTGTGCTCAGCCAGGATCTGGCTTCTTACCAGCACCACTTTGGTGGAGGAGCAATCCTTTCCCCATTTTGCTCACTTGTTGCAAGGCCTGACCCGATGCTGTGGTGCCCTGTCAAGGGAACAGTGCAGGAGTACGCTAACCCCCACACAGCCACCCCAGCACCATCTGGATCACAGGGCTGCTTCCCAGGAGCTGCTCCGCTTCCGCGGCTCCCTTCCCTGCCAGCAACTGCCATGGCTGCAGCAAGGCAAAGCAGGCAGCTTTCTAAAAGGGATTAATGTCTCAGCACCAACTCGGCCCAATAAGCAGAAACCAAACACCACTACAGCTCTGCCCCACATGCTGCCATCCTACCCTGCACCGAACGAGGACTGCCGCAGCGCGCAATGCTGCAGATCTGCCCTCTGCACTTTGCACATGCTTTGACTCGTAAGCCTCAACCAGCAGGCACCACACTGAAAACCTCTTAGTTCTTCTGTTCACTCCACAGAGGAAGTGCTCCTTGTCCATCTATGCTTGCTTTGCTCCCTTGGCACAACAAGGTATTCCACCAGAGTGCTTTTGTGAGCAAGTTTATGGTAGCTTATACCTATCAAGCCAAAGATATTACTGCTTATTTTGATAGCAGCAGTGCTCAGGAAACAGCTGAGAATGGGGCAGCATTGTACCAGGTACTGTACAAACACATGGCAAAATCATTTATATAGATACATAGGTGTTGTACAGTATCAATGTTTTTGTGGAAAATGAGCTGTAAAAGCGTACCACAAACAAACCTTCCAGCAACTCCAGGACCTCTTCTCTGATGTGGTAAAAATGTTGCCTTGCATGAAGTTACATGCACCTATTTTAATCTGGTGGGAACTTGTATAGCAGGAAAGATTTCAGAATTTGAAAACGTTGGTATTACTGAAAGACAGAGGAAGATCTATGTCCCAAAGAGTTTGCTATCTCAGTCATCATTAAATATCAAAGGAAAAGCAAACAACCAAACAAAAAACCAGCCTTCCTTCATTTATATAGTATAAATACAAAATATCTCTGAACAGGGACTATTACATTAACTGCCTCAACTTCTGTTTAAAACAGCAGATTTTTTTTATTATTTGAGATGACTTGGGCTAGAGGGCAAAATCCTAGATGTGGCACAGAATCAGAATGTTATACCATGATTTTTTATTTGCTTGTTTTTAAAGTATCTCTCATTTTAAACACAAGTAAAACAAAGTGCACAATCCCACTAACACTTGTAAATAACATTAAAAGATTAGTATCCTGGTGTGTTAACATCAGTTTGAAAATTTGTTGTAAGGGATGGATCATAAACATGATTTTGAATGGTGATATTGTATGAACTCACTGTAGGATAGAATAATGACATCCTCAATGTGTATTGTGTTTGTCAACATCTTGTAATGCTATCCTGTTATCCACCGACACCTTGTGAGGCTGTGGACATCCTGTTATCTGTCGGCATCCTAACACCCAAGGAGGAAAGACAGATAGCAAGAGCTGATTGAAACCGGTAACTCACCCAACTCAGCATTTTCTGGCAAAAGGTGAAAAGTACACCTTGAGGAAGACCTACGGCCTTCCTCCCAAAGACCACCACCCACATCCCGAGGACCCCTGCCCACAATTCTTGGAAGAATTTGTGCAAGCACAAAAGACTGATAAGCTAATTAACATACGAAGCAAGAGTAGGAGGGTTTAGGTAATGACTATGTATAGGCATTAATTGAATAGTCATTGTTTTAGTCACTAAGAAATTTTGACTTCAATTTTTAAATCAATGGAATGATTTCCTTCCTGTTTTAACATTTATATAAATGTCTCTGGAAATGAAAAGAACTATTCACAGCCTTGAAAGGATGGATTGTCTCCGGAATTCTGTCCCGTTGCCCGCCTATACTAGTTTTCTACTCAAGGCATGTTTTAATACTGACTAAATTATCCAAACTCTTACCATACTATACACACACACCCAAAAAAACCCAAACCCAGAAATCATGCCTTCTGGTAACTTTTCTTTCCATAGTAAAATATGTAAAAGCATAATAGCAATAATGTCTTTCACACAGTTGTTGTAGCAGCTGAGCACTGCACGAGGTCCCCTTCATCCTGATTTCAGCAGAAGTTCCTACAGCATCCTTTGGGATAAAATTTTTAAACATTGAGTTTACAAAGCATTTAAGGATCTGTATAACTTCAGGCACTTGGGCAATCCACCCTCACTTAGCACAGCACTTAAGCACTTACTGTAAATCATGTGCTTGGTGGCTTCACTGACTCAAGGCTTTAATGTTAAGTCTTTACAGGACTATCCAGCTTCCACAGTGTGACTGAAATATGAAGCCAACAGCTCCAGAAGTTACAGACCAAAATTGGCTTAGCTTTTTGAAGACAGTATGGTTAGCAGATAGTGTACCATAAGCCTATTATGTGCAGTACATGAAAAGCTTTGATTGGGATCAGATGTTGACAGGTGTCATTGACTTGCTGTTAAAAGAAATAAATGTATGTGTTTTTACTAACAAGTAACCTTTGGAAACCAGCAGTAAATACAAGCACTCTTCAGGATGAGAGCAGTACTGAGCACAATGGATTTAGCAGCAGGTTCACTACTACATACCTGAATCTGTGCAAACAGCATTGCAACTTTGCATCTGCTATACTTTTCAGTTATGGATTAGTCCTGGTTTTGCTCTAGTTTATCAGCTCGTCACCATGGCAGCACATCTAAAACTACCAGATACTTACGCCTCTCCTTTCCCTTCCTTCAGCCAACTTGGAACAGATTTGGAGTTGTTTATGTTTTTTATTTAGATGTCTCCCCCACATGCACATCTCCAAACGCTGAGTAACTAGAGGTGCTTCAAACAGCCAGGCTCTTTATTTTGCCCTCTGCAGGTCTCAAGGTTAATGGTCTATATGATTTACTTCTGGCATTGGTTCCGGCGTGCAATTTGAGCTCTGTGTCAACTACTTAACAGTTTTCATCACAAGCCCACCCGAGTCATTGGCAGGCTTGTTGCTGATTTAATTACTGCTGTTCCCATTCATCTAATCAACAAAAACAAAATAACCCTTAATATGAAAAAAAAAATATTGGCTCTGAAATCCCAGGTATCATTCTTTGGTGTATCGACCCTTTATCACCTCGGTTTGGAAGTTGCAATAGAGTCCAAAACAATGATGACTTCTCTGCACCGGTTATAATACTTTTTTTTTTTTTGCCTCAGATGAGCAATTTTAAAACTTGTATTTATTAACCAAGAAACACTGTAGACAGGACAGCAAGATATTTCTCTTTCAGAGCCACCCAGTTTTTGCATACACAGAAGAAAAAGCTAACTAGGACACAACAGAGCATTGGCTGAAAACTGAGCCAGCAAAACATGCAGGCAGGACCAAGCTGTCCTTGGAAAGCCCCAGAGGAACAGAAGATAGTAAGCACATGGCTACACCATCAGCTAAGAGCCTGCCATCAGATCAGACTGACGCACCATTCATATTGTAAATCCCTGGCTCATGCTAAGAGGGTGCTTCAACCCAAGCTCTCTGAACAAAGAGATTAAACATATTCAGCATCTTAGCACAGGCCCAGACTATTAATGTGGTCCAGACAGCTTTGGCATGGGAAAGGCAAAGCAAGCTACTGACATTCCACTAGCAGATTGGGGAAGATGGCTCCACTTAAGCACGTGTCAGGTGCTTTGATCCAGATACAAAGCCAGGCTTTCGTCAGCCACAGTTAGGTCTGAGGTGCTGCAGCCTACCCTGTATTTCACACTGCAAAAACACCCAGAGCTAAGAGGTGCAAGAACTACTATAAAAAGGCAACAGTTTCATAGATCACCATGATGAAACATCAACATCTGTGACTGGGTCCCAGCAGAGGGGAGGAGAAGACAAGGAGGAACTTGAGATGAGGTAACTCACACACTGGAAACATCCCAAATGAAACAGACAGACAGAAAATGAAGGACAGCACAAAGCAAACTGCTTTATAAAAAGCAGAAGTCCTTGTGCATTCCCAGAAAAGAATCACAGACTAGTTGAAGTTGGCAGGGACCGCTGAAGATTGTCTAGTCCAAACCCCTCTGCACAAGCAGGGTTGCATTTATTCACATCAGCAAATATTTGTCCAGAAGCAACCCATTTAAAATAACCCTTTGGTCCAGTTTAATTAGAAATGCAATTAAAACGTCACAGTCCTGCATGTTAATTGGTCAGGTCAGTGGATGTTAGTCCTTTCCCACCTGAAAACACAGATTTTCACCTTCATTATGAATTGTATTGCAAGCCTCTGGGCTTTACACAGCCCTTCACTAAACTTGTACCTCGTCTTGAACTCGACATCTGAGACACTACTTTGATGCATTCCTCAGGAGTACCCTAAAAGTATTTTCTGCTACAGATAAGAGTACAAGCAAATGAGTCAGCACACCCTGGGTGTGAACTTGTGTTGCTCTTTACTCCCTGTTCATTTTTCTAGGTGTGTTAGGAACAACCCCACTGCTGTCAACTGAATTACATCAAAGAAAGAAAGAAAGAAAGTGCACACAGCATTCTAAATGGACGACGCAGTATCATGTATTATAGCTTGCATAAAACACTGCACAACATTACAGGTTCACAAAAACATGAGTGTTCTGTGTGTGATTTATTAAACCATACTTGTATTCCTAATACAAGAGCAACGCAAAAAGAGGATAAAAGTCTTCCATACAAGTACAAACCCACCCATTCTCTGAAGTCCTGCTAAAGCTTACACTAACACTCCACACACACCCATTAAAGAGATCAGGAAAAAAAAAAAAAAAGAAAAAAAAGAAAATAAATGGAAAAGGATGTAAGACAGAAGTCTGAGATACATAGCAGGTAAGGAAATAAAAAGCACACATCCAGGACTGTGATTTTTAGAAATCCAGGGATCAGTTCTCAGTCCCAGCTTCATGCCTGTGCCACCTCATATTGATAAAAAGCACTTGCTTTAGCACAAAAGTCTCCAGCAAAACAACTGCCACTCGCCCGATGCATATCAGGAGAGCAAGGCTATGGCTTGCATCGTTGCTGAGAATCTTGTCTCCTCACATAGGTCTCATCACTGCATTCCTTGCTATAAGACCATGCATCAAGCCTTAGTGGCCTCTGGCTGACATTCGGTGAGCGTCAGAGAGGCTTTCCCCACTCCTGCCTGGAAAGCGTCTTGAATTCTTTCTTGTTTTGCACAAGTAGAGGACAAGAGAGATCCCCTGGTGACTTGAAGGGTAGAAATGAAAGGTAGGGCTCAGTATTATTAAACTGAAAGGGCAGCTGCCTAAAGGCCAGAAACTGGGTAGATAAAACAACTCATGTGGGTGAGTCCTTGCAGCATCACTTTGGTAATGGTTTTCTACCATTGAAAGGCACCAGGAGCTTTGGAGAATGCAATGACTCAAGGCCTTTGGCGTTTCTCAGTTAGCTGAGCCAACTTTAGGACAGCCCTGAAAGTATTGGTACAAACTGCCTTCCACCCACAGAAGCACAAGACATTTTTACTTCCTCTGATATTTCTCAAGCCCCTGAAGAATCTGCCTCAACTTTCTAGTCCACACCTGCACCCATAGAGGTCTCCTGGATGGATCCCACATGCTTCACCTAGAGCACTCATTCCCCTGCCTCACGGAGAACATTAGAACGAGGTGGGAGGGGCAGAATCACAGAATGGTCAGAGCTGGAACGGACCTCTGGAGAACACCTAGTCCAATCCCCTGCTAAAGCAGGTTCACTTAGATCAGGTCACACAAAGTCACATCCAGGCAGGTTTTGAATGTCTCCCGACAAGGAGACCCCACAGCCCCTCTGGGCAGCCTGTCCCAGCGCTCTGTCACCCTCAGGGTAAAGAAGTGCTTCCTCACATTCAGATGGAACTTCTTGTGATGCAGTTTGTGCCCGTTGCCCCTTGTCCTGCCGCTGGGCACCGCTGAAAAGAGCCTGGCCCCATCCTCCTGTCGCTGCCCTTAAGATATTTGTGTACACTGATAAGATCCCTCTCAGCCTTCTCTTCTCCAGGCTGAACAGGCCCGGCTCCCTCAGCCTTTCCTCACCAGGGAGATGCCCCACTCCCCCCATCATCTCTGTAGCCTCCGCCGGCCCCTCTGCAGCAGTTCCCTGTCTCTCCCGAACCGGGGAGCCCAGCACCGGGCACAGCGCTCCAGATGAGCCTCACCAGGGCAGGGCAGGGCAGAGGGGGAGATCACCTCCCTCCCCTGCTGGCCTCGCTCCTCCTCATGCCCCTCAGGGTGCCATCGGCCTTCTTGGCCACAGGGCACACTGCTGGCTCACGGGCACCTCGCTGTGCACCAGCACGCCCAGGTCCTTCTCTGCAGAGCTGCCCTCCAGCAGGTCAGCCCCAGCCTTGGCTGGTGCATGAGATTATTCCCGAGGACAGGAGTTGGTTCAGTAACATCCCTTCTGCACAACCAAAAACCCAGAGCAGAAAGCTCTTTAAGCAGACAGACAGACAGCAAACAGCCACACTCACACCTGAGAGTTCTGGCCATAGCCTAGAAAAAAGTTCATATATAGGAGTATAACCTTAACCATACACATAATCCCCTAGAGTCTATTTACAGGCTTGAAAATTAAGACTATACTTGGATTATTTTTCTGGAGGGAGGAAGCCTATGATTTCCTAAAGTGATGGTAAATAGCAGCATTCCAAGGCAACTTTATTTACATTATTATTTAATGCCCACACTCCTCAGTTTAGCACTTGAAAAATACACACATTTAAACAGTCCACCTGTGGCACTAGCTATATGATTGATTTAACATTTTCCAGTCATCCATGGTTATTCAAGTGCAAAATGAAATCAGAATAAAAACACAACAGAAGCAAACACCTTTGGAGTTCAGAAATAACAAAAAGCCCCTCCTGTTCTTGAAGGTATTTTCCACTCATACCAAAGTATTTGTTGCTAGAATGAAAGCAAATGAGGCCCTTCACCCCAAAGCTAACTTACAAAACAGTTCATGGGGGGGGGAAGAGAGACATAGGAGGAGAGATTCAGAACAGAAGTGTCATCTTGCTGATAACTATTGTTTCTCTATCAAATAGTTTCCATCAGTGGGGACGATTCACAGCAAACACCACTGCCAGCCTACCCACAGCAGTATTTAGTCAAAGTGATGTTGCAGCTCTCAGGAATAACATGCAATAACCATATGATTTCCTGCAATGAAATGTCAGCCCCAGTCCAGCGCTAGTGCTGTGAAGGCTGCCGCTGTGCCCAGCGAGGATCAGAAACACTCCCTCCAACCCCCAGCAACGCTTCAAAGCAATGGTGGCACCTTGTCAAAAGGGCAGAAGTCACACATCAAATCCACCACTCTAATGATGCGTTGTCATTGTAGCACAAAAAAAAAAAAATCTGCCAACACTTCATGTGAAAAAGGGCCATTTCAGCAAATGTTTTTCTGTAATTTATTTTTTCAAAATGCATGGCAGCATTTGTGCGCTGAAAGCTTACCAGTATCTTAGTGGCTTGAGGGACCAGTACCCAGAAACCTGAAGGCAGATCCACAGATGCTTCCCCTTTCCAAGATCAGACAACCAGATGCACTCAGGCTACAGCAGTCAGGTTAATAAACATTTAAAACAATCTACAACCACTCAAGACACAAATGTAATGGGATGAAAATGCAACTGTTGCTAGATCTGACTTGTACAAACTGTACTTCAGATGCCCAATGACTCCTGGGGCTAAGTTCTCAGCATCTTTTCTCAACTATCTATGAGAAAGCAGGGATATTCATCTTCCTAATTAAGTATCTCATTACCATACTGCAGGCACAAACCAGGGTAACTGTTTGCAAGCACCAATACACATCCATGGTCCCTCAGTTAGGAAACCCACACTTTGGCCTGTGCATATGCTGCATTCTTCTGCTATTTTGCTTGCTGAATGTGCAGCTTTCTTGATCCAGTCCAAAAATGTGGTTTGCAAAGTCAGGGAGTGGTGGAGCATGCCTGAAGGCCCAAATCTCCAAGTAAGGCCCCAGTGCTCCGAAACCGACAGTATCATCTGTGAAACAGTAACTGTCACAACATCATCTTGCTTTCCTCCTTTTATATTTCTAGGAATCTGGCTATCAGAATGCCTTTCAAGCACAGTTCCTAACATCATAAAGTCATATCTCCAACCCACTCTCCTGCATGATGTTAACTGTTTTTTGAAGAGTTCCCAGATTCCTAAAGTCTTGGGAAAAGGTTCAAACAGGCTGACACTGGTTTTAAATACACACATGCCTTTCAGCATGATATTTCTGTAAATGCTGCCAAGGTTTCCATTTATTTTAATGTAAAGTGACTGTTCTAAATGGCTCCCCTCTCACATCTCTACCCTCCTGCGCTCCTACTTGGATCTCCCTCCATTTCCTCACTCTGCCCATACATTCAGACCGCCTTCACTGACACCAGGCTTTAGATTGACTGATTCCTCTTGCACCCTCAGTGTAAATCTCCCCAGCTTTATTCACCAGTCAAGTGACTTACCAGGCCTGCTACTGCAACTACTTACGTGCTCACGGATCCTTATTCACATGAGTAAGGTGGTACATCGATCTAAGTGTTTGCAGTGTCAGGAACAAAACAATTTTGACTACAGTAATACAGAATTACTTGGACCTGGCTTTAAGTTGGCAACAATAACCAGGGCAGCCAAGGCTTCACTCTTGTCTGTTCCCTTCAGCTCATGCTGACTTTATGATGTGGCTCAAAAGCTTTAATTAAATGTGATCAGGATACATGTTACCTTCATGGCTTTTGTTGGTGCCTTTTAAAACTGTAGCCTGTCTGGGTGTACAAAGCAATATAGAACCACTATAGTAACAGCTTGCCAAACAGAAACTTCCTTTTTCCCCCCCCCTTTTTTTAAATTAAAAAAAAAAAAAAAAAAAAAAAAGGAAAGAAAAAGGGGGGTAGGGGGTGGGTAGTGGGGGCAGGCAGTAAAAATAGAACTGGCTGGAAACCAGAGACCACAAGAAGAGCTGGCTTACAGGAAATTGCCCTCATCAGTTAACTGGATGGGAAAATTTTTCCCATGTATTACATGGATCGTGCAGAGACAGGATGGTTTTCCACACACACAGAAAAACATTATCACAGGACAACCTAGCTTGCGATCTTGTATGCTGGGAAGAAAGGGAATGGAGAGGCTTTTCCTTTTCAGTCCATACCAGCAAAGCAGAAAGTATCCCAGAAGATGCTTTGTCCACTGCATTAACAACTTTCAGTTACTGAGATTTAAAATAAAAACATTAAAATGCTTCAGCCAATATAAAGCATTGCAATAAAGTAAACAAAACAGTAACAGATACACCACAAAACAGAGGTGAAGGGCCCCTGAATTCAGCGGTTCTACTCATATGAGGGAGCTTTATTCATAGTAATAATGTCTTATTTGTTCAGGTCTTTACATGCTGTTTCACTGCAGAAGTATTACGCCTATTTTCACTGTGCCACTCTAATTGAGCTTAATAGCACATTACTTAACAAAGGTCTACAGCTACAGGCAAAGCTTACCTATTGCCTTTTAATACAAAAATGCTACATTTCCTAACCTGCCAATACGAGTGGTTTTGTCACAGAATGAGCAAACATTTGCAAAATTGTGGCTGCTATTGCATGATAGAGCCTGAGCCATGAATGAACAAATAGCTAAATCTCCTCCCAAACAGACAGCTTTTGTGATGTGCAATCATAATCACAATTTGGCTCTATCGTCTGGCTAGGACTTCAAGCAGCTTTTTACTAGTTATTCCTCAGTGCTCCACAGGCAGTAAACTGCAGGCTTCTCTCAAAAAAATGCCGAACTATTCACTGACAATTTGTTTTTGTTTGTGAAACCAGTTCTCCTGACAGCAATGCTACACAAGTAACAACAGCGTGCTTGCTCCAAGGTTCTGCAGCACCGTAAGTGTATCATTAGCCGTTATTTTTTATATTGCTTGAGATCACTTGGGAAGTCAATAGCAGAGCTGGGTTTTGAGCTCAGCCCACCCAGTCGCCATCTCCCTTTCTGTTGGCCATGGGACCAACACACACAGAGGTATTATATCGTGCTCTGCCCTGTATAACAGTGTTCAAAACCAGTCATGGTCACAAAGTGAGTAGTTCTAGATACAGAGCAAACTTTGGATCAAACCTCTTATCATACTACTAAGAGCAAGACAAGCTAGAGCTGTTTTCCACCACCTGCTAAGCTTCTATTTTCTCATTGACCCATGACTTTTAGGACAGTTCTATTATTTCCATTATGTGGCTTCAATATTATCATACCTAGAAAAGCCATTCACCAGCTTGGACTAGGTAACTCCTCCATCCACAGCATTTTTTTTATGTACTTCTGAAGGACCACATTCTGCCCCTGATATGCATACTATCTAGCACCTTCTTCCCCAAACACTCCCATTGCTACAGCAGCAATCTGCAACAAATCCAGTGCTGCAGCAGAGTTTGGCTCCTGGGCAGCCAGCAGAACCATGAAGGACCAGCAATGGTGCTAAACTACAGAGGTTAGCCGGGCTGTAGCCACAGATATGAAGGTCAAAATTATAGATCATAAGAAAGGATTGGTCTGGAGAAGAAGTTATATGAAACTGCAAACTTTAAAGACGTAACAAATTAAACATCTGGTCTGAGAAATCTAGGTAAGTTTTCAGATTCTATACCTAAATGTACAGACAAGAAGTGGCAGTACTGTTACCTCCTGGTACTCACTCCCAGAATTATTAAGGCCACTGTTATACCTATGTTATCCTTCATAATACAATCATACGCCAGCTGCTCCTATATTTCTCTAACAAGTATCTTCTTCCATTTGTATTTTCAAAGAAAACCACTTCAAAGAAATAACCCGTACTATGCAGAACGATGGTTTTCCCCAGTATGTGCCATGAAAGCTCAGGAGAAATTCACAGGTCATAATCATGTTTGATAAGGGAAATCTATCTTCCAGCAGCTAGCGAACAGAAAAGGGGATCTGAAACTTACTTCTACTAAAAGGCAATTTAAAGTTCTAGATGTTTAAGACACCAAGTCTTCCTTTACTCCACACCAGCATAATTCCCACATACACCAAGACAGGCTTTTACAAAAGGTGTGGCTGACCGCAGTGTCTCTCTCTACTGAAGAGCCTTTAGAACAATTTGGCACCCTGCCCATCGGGAGGCAGGTAAGAGGCTCTTCCCAGGTCCTTGTAAAGCTCACGTTTGCTGGACTCCTCCTCACCTCAAAGGGCAAGTCTTCTTTACTCTTACATGATACATGGCTACAGAGACACTACAAGGTACTGTAAAAAAAAAAATCAAACTGTTAAAAACGAAGGTTGTGACAAAGTCCTGAAGTTTTTTGCTGATTCGTTACATGCAGGCTGTACTGTACTAACTTTATCATGACAAATTCTCTACAAATTCAAACAAGCATATAAGGAACAGCCAGTCATTGTCAGCCCCGTTCTCCTTGTCAAGGACAACAGCAGAATACGTCACCTCTGGAATCACATCTACAAGGCGCTCTGGCACTGCCCCTGTCCCGTCTTACAGCATGGCTCATTTACCTGGCTCTGAGCACTGACCTTATGGTCGTTTTTATTTCCTAGCTGCTGCACTCCCTGCAGCTTACACTATCCCCAATCTAACCTCATGATGGTAAATAGTCACAGCTTGTGCTCTGCACTCAGGCAAAATTTTCATCTGCACTGCTTGATTTGGCATAGTTTTCCTGTATTTTGTTATTCCTGCCTGAATAAGCTACTTCCACACCTCTGCATGACTTCTTTTTTTTTTTTTTTTTTTTTTTTTTTATTCCTTAAAGTTCTTATCTCTGTTTAATGTCTTCCACCCCACCTCCTTCAGCACCTGGGAAGCCTATGGACAACTCAGCAGCTAACCTATTATAGATAAGAATATCCCTGCTATTTACCAATTTTTTTCAAAGCAGAACACTACAAAAATCTCTGGTCTGCCCCAAGGAGCAGAAGAAAGGTCATGCCTTCTACTGTTTTCTTGCTGATAATCCAAGCAATCTTTCCTGTTCAATTTGCAATCAGCACTCAAAAGTCCTGCAGTTTAAAAGCATGACCTAGCACAACACAGCACAACTGCATTACGTAAGACTGAGATGAGAGACAGGCAATCGTAGGGGCTCTGTGGAGAGGCACAGTGCCCCATAAAACATGCAGACTGCCCTCTGCAACAGGGCATGCCCATGGGGGCAAGCACAGTACCCATCTCCCAACAACTCACCAGAACACCCATCCACTGGTCACCAGTAGAGAAGAGGGTCTGTACCATACTTTTTAATCAAGTGGAGATCAGAAAACACCTTCAGAGGAGGGCAAAATTCAAACAGAAGAATCAAAGACAGTTTTAAATCGCAGTGGTGAATGTGACAGCTCCCATGCAAAGAGTCTACCGGCATATGTATTGAGACACACAGAGTTCATGTAACCCTACAAAACTAGGCAGCATATTTGCAGAAGAAATCAATTGGAGCTGAAGAAAGTAGCCTTTGAAGAAATGCAAGCACTGACATTTTAAAGGCTGCTTCTCAGGAACACGGATTTATTTCACAGTTAAAATACTTTGTTCAATCTGCCTTGAGAACAGGCCAGGAGCAATCCAACTAGATCAGGTCCCAAGCCCTTCCATTAGCACAGCAGCATCACCTTTGCTTATCCCCTCCTCAAAGGGGCCTATTTTCAGACTCCTAAGGTAGATCACAGCCTCCCGAGATCTGTTGCTCTTGTGAAAGTTGGTATGAAAAACACACTCTGGTCTAAAATCTCCTGAGAATCTCTTAGTGACATCTGCACCTGCAAATGCAAGACTGAGAATTTCACCCTGCTTTGCCACATCTTCTGAGTCCACACCTGGCACTGCTGAACCTACCTGAATCCCAACTTCCAACTGCTGTATAAAGCTAATTAGGAAGCTAATACTGCTTCCTGATTGAGGCAGACACAGCTTAACAGAGGCAAGGCAGTGTCTACTCTGCACCATTACAGAGAAGGACACACCGTTCACCCCTTAGCCTTACAGCAAGGCTTCAGCTATGCTGACTTGGCTGCAGGGCTGCCACATTGCCCTCTCTGGTATAAAGGTCTGCAAAATGCCACCCCCTGCTCTGGCTCCAAAGGCTCCACAGGGCTCTGTGCAAGGGGGAAACACAGGATTTGCAGACAGGCGAGCAGTATTTCCAGCCCTGTAGGGCTAATCTTGGGCTTTCCTGCTCAAAGACTATAAATCAACCTTTAAAACTGAAAAATACCATACCGCTGTTTTAAAACTTCTGGACCAGCTGTCACTCTACTTATAGCCTAAATGTCCCTCTCTCTTTCTCTCTTTTTTTTTTTTTATTTTTTTTTCCATTGCAAGAGCAAGTTTTATCCACAAAGTCATGCACCTTAAAAATGCCCTGAACCCGCAAATCACAGTTGCTGTGCCTGGGCACGTGATTCATAACCACAATAAAGTTGTCTGAGGCTTACCTACTCTCTTCTGCACTGACACTAATTCTGAAGATTAAAAATGAGATGCAGATTGCTGCTTCTGCAAATATACTCTGTGACCTTCATGGAAGCTAGGTAACCTTCGTTCTTTACCTGCAAAATACCCACCATACAGGTGAGTTACTATCCCCCTTGGCATCTCCCACACCTCTCTTCTCTCCCTAACAAAGCCAAAGCACAGCAAAATACAAACCCCATTCACACTCGGAGAAGAGCTCCAAGATCCCACAACTTTGTAATGTCAGCATCACCACATATAGGCTGGAGAAAGAGTAGCTTCTGGAAACACCATACACACATCTGAGTATGCCTGAAGAGATTACGGTTTAAAAAAAAGACTGTATTGACTACATCAGTGGCCAGTGTCTGTGATCTGTCAAATGAATACTGCTCCCAAAAATGAGTGCTTGCATCTTCAAAATACATCTTTTTGATTGGGAAGACAGGAGATACTCCCACACAGAAGAGCAGCATCCCTGTGCAGTCAGGGCTTTCACTCTTCCCACAGCTGTAAGGCCTTGCTGAGGAAGGGTGGGTGAAGTCAGCACAAAGGAAACAGACATCCTCTTCATGACTTCTGTCTAAAAAAATATCCGCTTGTCCCTACCTCAAATGCGGTTATCTAGCATGCAGCTTGTCCAGGCAACCTGCGGGGTCCAAATGGTGCACCCCCTGTGAAACCCACCGGTCTCCAACCAGGCGGCCTTTCTATGTACTGCTCAGCTGAATTTGAACCTTCTTGCCTCAGCAAACAGGCTGCAAGGCCCACCCAGCTTTAAACCTGCTGCCTTCACTGCAATCATGTGATACAGAAGAGTTTGAATCTGGGGGTCTGAACAGTCATGCCCTCCCCCCAGCAGCAGCAGCTGGGTCTGTGGGACTCCCCCATTTGCTTTCAGTTGCTCTCTGGCCTTTCGACAGAGGAACGATAAAAGCACTTGGGCAGCGAGAGCTCATCCATCAGGTCCTAGCGCTGGGCTGGGCAGGACAACCGGCAAGCAGCTTCTGTTCACATGTTTGTTTTTACCATCTTCCTAACTGGAGGTTTTTGATTCATTACAGTAGCAAAGAAAATGCAGAGCTGCTTCAGCTGAGGTGCAGCAGAACATTCTTTTCTTTTAACTTTTTTTTCCCCCCCACCCAGATAATTGCAGTTACCCCAGGTAACACGGTGAAAGTAGTAACATTTCCCTGCAGGACAAATAGGCTACAGGATTTCTCCAAACTGCAAATTATTTCATTATTTGTTAATTACCAGTGTTGCAGAAACAGACCAAACACTTGAAAGTCTTCAGCTCTAGATTTTGTTTCCAAATATTCTTTACATGAAAGATGCTCTCCCTGTACTGCATTTGTGAAAACAGAATCACTTTTGTCTATTTGTGGAGAGACCAGAAAATTAATTTTAAAAGGGAGCAAACTGCCCATGATGGGTAGAAATAAACAAGCCGAATTCCTGCACTACAGTACTTCTGTGAGACTTGCTTCTTCCATCTTACACAGTGAGAGATGAACACTGAAAGCAATTTTACATCTTGTTCTGTCAGCACATGAGATACCTAATAAATCCCAAGATGCAGAAAACACCCAGAAGGCTTTTTTACTGTTTCTTTTGGCTGTATAATTACAGGCAGTAGTTACAACACTCACGCTACCTCCTCCTCTTACCCTTGCAGAAATAATAGACAAACAATGTGAAAAACATAAAAGATACCAGAGGAAAACCTAATTGCTATGTTTTGCGTAAATACAGGACATCTTTCAGGTGTCTGCCTGGTTTCTACAGGATCCGGTGCTATTCTTTCCAGAATGGCTTGATCCAAGTAATTCATTTTCTTAAATGCTTTATTTGCATAAGACTGTAAGGCACCTGAACACAGGCAAAAAGCAGCCCAAGCAGCAGGTGCTTCACTGATCTCAGGCCTCAGTGCTGATTAACACCATCAGGGATGCAGATCCTGAGGAATACATAATCGCTGCTCATGGCCTACGACTGTTTTCCCAGCACCAGCACCACCTCCCCTGCCACGCACAAAAGGCGCTTCCTTCTCATCCCCAGACAACACAGCAAAACCAGAGGGTCTGCCATGGGATGGAAACCTGGGGCTGCTGCTGCCCACAGAGCCTGCAGCAGCGCTCCAGAGGGCCTGCAAGGGGAAAACAGTGGCACCAGACCCTGCTGGCAAAGTTTCTGATGGATTCAGGAAGGCCAGACTTCACACAGAGGAAGCATTAATCCCATGGAAAGCAAGAAGAAATCATGGAGACATGCTCCTGTGTGATGTCTTGCCAAACCTCCGCACTGAAGCAAAGCTGAGGTTCCTCAAAGCTGGGTCCTTGCACCACTACCATAACTGCTAATGTTTTAAGGTGGTAGGCATTACACTCCCAGACAATTTGACCAGCCTGACCAGAAAGAAAGCAAGCCCTCCACCACGTGCTCACTATTACCACAACCTCCGAGACCAGCAGTAATGCGAACAGCAACGTCTAGAGAAGAGGTAACTGAAGATGTATGATTTCTCTATCCTAAAAAGTGTCATGTTTTTTGTTCACACAGTAAACCCACCAGATTATTGTAATAGTAAAAAGGCAAACCAGTTCCAGGCAAAACCAGTGGGGTTTCATATGAAAGTTTCAAAGTTAAATACATCCTGCCTTTATACGTTGCTCAGACAAATGATTGAAGCTCATAGAGAAATCAACTGAATTCTACAATCCACCTTTCAAAGTTTGAAAATCAAGAATTTGGTGAATGGCTGTCATTAATTCCATATGCTTCCAAGGTGAGAGGCAATACTATAAGAGATACTGTAATGCCTTTAGATAAGGAGGCACTTCTTACCCCTGCAGCAGTTAAGAGCTGAAAGAAAAATAACCAATTCTTCCTATGACTATAATCTCACTTCTTTCAGGATGTCACCCCTTTCCTTCTTTCCACCCCTTTCCACACGTCCACATGGAAAATCTGACATTCTCTTTAGGCAGAGCTGCAGTGAGATCCTCCATACTGCCTTATCAGATCAAATAGCTTTAACACTTGTTCTGTTGTTAATGACACCAGTGGAAAAAAAATTTACAAGTGACTTTATGGGAGAAAGGAAAGACTCTTGACAAATCACCTGTTGAGGGGTAATGGTTCCAGAAATGTGTGAGGACATAAGGAGATAAAAATCTATGAACAGGGTATGAGTCGCGACTGTACGAAACAGAAAAGCTTCTATTTCTGACTGCTACACACTGAAATGCTTTCTCCCCACCAATAACAAAAGATACTCAAGTCATAAAGTCATTACAGCCTCTATGTTCAAAGGCTATAAAGTGAAGTAAAACTTGTAGGTAGAGATAACATCTGCAGCTGGGAGGGAAAAAAAAAACCCAACCAAACCCACCCAAAAACAACCTACACCAAGAAAAGCTTTCAGGAACAGAAACTTTTATACACATCTTCACCACTGGCCTGCAAACTTGCCAGTTTTTCCTGCTGTATCACATAATCTCATAAAAGATGTTTTCTCTTTCCAAAGAGATTCGTCTTGCTTAATTTAACTTTTCAGGTTAGAATGAAAGGGCCTAACATCTATTCTTTAATACTGTCTCAGAAGACGTCACAGCTGTATTACAAAGAAAGGGCCTGGCTCCTACTCCCATTGAAGTCAAGAGCAAAACTCCCACTCATTGCTAAGGAGAAGGAACTAATCAAAACTGTTATTATCCTCCTGCCTTCCAGCCTCCTGGTATGGCATGCAGGAAGTAACAAGGGATATGCTTTTACCCCGCTGAATTACTAAAATAAGGATTAAAAATATATATATATTGTAAGGGCCTACTGGCTGGTCTAGTAATTTATTCCACATAAATGAACTGCATCACAGAGTGTTTGAAGACTGAGCATTAAGTAGAAGCAGATGCTTGCAGTTCTACAATATGTTGTTTCCTTTTAAAAAAAGTTGTATACCACCTGTTCCTTCCATTTGCTGTTTTTTCTTGAAGACATTGCTGGCAATGGACTTAGTCATTAAAAAACAACCCACGAACACTTACTTGGTTAACTAACTAGCACTCGGGAGCTGCTGGCGTCAATAAGAACAACTTCCTTGGATACTCCCTCAATAAATATTTTTCTGGCCCTGCCTCTGCATTTCACATCTGGTGTTTGGTAGAATATTAACTCAAGCATTTGCTATCACTCAGAAAACTGCTGCTTTTTAAACTCTGCATCTTTATACATTATATGGAGTCTCAGACAACAAAAAACAAAGTAGCCCTGAAAAAGAGCACCTATTTCTGTATATTCATAATCTCAGGCTTGGAATTATTTGCAGTGAGTGGGATTTGGACATGTAGTCCGTACACCCAGATGGACCTAAAAGAGAACAAAAACAACAAGCCAGTTCTGCTGCTGTGCAATATTGACACGCTTATGCTTACTTCAGTAGAGCCATGCCAATTAGAAATCTGGTTCATCTGACTTAATACTGCAAGTATAGCTGGTTCAGAGTCATATGGGTGCCAGCTGGTTTGCCCTACACTACTGGAGAAAAGATATTACAGCCACAGCATTCATTTACCACCTCCCCCTTCATTTCCTCCCTGGCACAGGACCTATGGCAGACGGGCTTCCCTGGTGCCCATCCGACCCACAGGGTCCCAGGAAGGAAGGTGCCACATCATCACCCTTCTTACTTTTCCACCTACAAACACGGGGAATGTCACACCGGTCTGCAACATGTGCTCTCAGTCCACAAGACAGGGCTGGTTAACAGTGCAGTTTGACGGTCTCCATCCTGAACTGCTGGATGCAGCCCAGGACATGTGTTTTTCTAACTCCAGCATAGTGGCCAGACCACAGCCCTCCTGCCACCCATGGCTCACAACTGACCACCGAGCATGCAAGGCAGTATGCTGCACATCCCAGCAAAGTGCTGCTGCGGGCAAACACCAGGAGATCTCTAGATGGAGAAACTCTCCCTCTCTGCTTCACACTCTGGAATGCTCCTTACAAGAGTAGCACTTGGAACAACAATACAAGGAGCACTTCCAATCAGCTGGATTTTTTTTAATTTTTTTTTTTTCTTTTTGTTAAGTTCAAGTTCTCTGTGATTCCAATATGAACAGCCAAGGCTTGGCTCAGTCTAAACAGCTTCTGCCTCATGTGACTCTCTGTCTATGGTATTTAGATATGCCTTTAGATTTAAACCAAAGGATGTTGGATGTGATGTCAGCACCTTCAATGAGGAAGCAAGCCTGGCTTACTCTCATCTTTATTTTAGCACAAAGAGAAGCATATTACACAGGAAATCTGCAATAGAGAAAGGAGTGGGCCTAAAAATAACATCCTTGTTGTTTGGCCACGTGGACTGTCCTCACTCCCCTGTACAACACATGTGACATTGCCCTTCTCAGAAACCTCTGCTGTGGGAGTTGTTTGCATTGCTGAATCCCTTCACAGTTTTTGTTCCTAGTAGTAGAGTAGGAGAGAGTGGTAACGATGAGTATATGTGAGCAGCTCTGGAAAACAAGTTGAGGTACATAATCTTACACGGGGAATTAGAGAACCAGTACACCCTGGTGGAATGACACTTAGATTTCTCCAAGAAATCGGGTGCCTTATTACAATTGTTTATTTGCTATGTTATAGCAGACCACTTTTACAAAATAAATGGTCTGAAAGAGAAGCAATTTTAAAGACAGAAGCAAAAAAGACTCCATAAGTGATGATCACAGTTCTCATATCACTCTCAACAGGATAGAGGTAAATGCTCAGCTAGCTCTGTAGGGCTTGTAAGAACAACAGCTCACTCAGTTTCTTCATACCTCACACTATACAGAGAACAGAGGTGTCCAAATACCAAAAGCTTTTTCTAGATTCGATGGAAAGAGAGAGGTTCTCCAGGAAATGGCTCAACCACATGTGACCTTCACAGTCCTCCTGAGGTGCTAATCTACAGGCTCTGCTCTCTGCAGGACAGCAGGATGAGCACATGTCTTGCAAGCAGAAGCCACACACAAGGGCCTATGTTAAGCTTGGCAATGCAGGTCTTCAGGCTTTTGATAAAATTCTCTCAATTCTTTTTTTTTCATACCACACTGAAAAATACCGTGAATTAGTACAGATCTGGGAACTGTTTCCTACATGCACTTGTGACATTCCTGTGAAATACTCTGATAAAATTTAAAAACACGGTTTTCTTGTTTTTGTTGTTGGGTTGTTTGTTTTTTTTAATTCTCAGTAAAACACAACCATTATACTTACATTTCTTGTTTTGAGGATTTGTGTTTTCACACTTGCAGGGCAATAAAAATTAGGTAATATTTTGGTTCAATATGTGCCTGAGCTTGCAGAGACAGGCTTGAGACAAGTGGTCTTGCTTTCATTCCTTTGTGCAAGATACAGAACTGCTATGTAATGAGCAAGGAGGAGAGGGAAAGTGCTTTGGGGAAGTCCAGAAAGTGATGCAACAGAGCGAGACCAAGAAACAGGTGAAGAATTTTTCTGTGCCATTACATGGGTTGTGTACAAGGTTAAGAGAAGGTTATAAGGAAGGCTATCAAGAAAAGAAGGGAGAGCTGAACATTTAGTGTGCTGTGAAAAAGTAACATGATCTGAATGTATGTTAGATTCATGTAGGAGAAGAGGAAGAGAATGCTATCAGAGAGGAGAACAAGACTAACAAAATTCAAAAAGTTCAGTGTTTATTCAGTCCTGGTCCAGAGCTGCTCCTTCAGATTGTACTCACTGTCCGATCAGCCTACTAAAGTGAGACTTAGGCAACTGATTAATTACAAGATGGTTTTTTGCTCCCCATTTATGCAAGAACACTATTTCTCCACATGATAACCTGTATGCAGATCGAATACAGCTAAAAGTACCCATATGCTGTGTACCGGAAAAATTAGATTACTACTCACTTCTAAGAGCAGACAGGAGTTTACCTATCCCTTTCAGCTGACAGCTCACCAGCCTGCACTGGCTTTCCTGATTACACACATTACTGTTTGTGATGAGCTGTTGGTAAGAGGAGACAGCGTATGCAACACCTGCCATAAAGATTTCGGAAGCTCAGACTAGCACCACTGAATTAAAATGCAGAATGAACTCTCCTCGACTTCACTGTTACTTTTTGCAAAAAGCACCACCAAAACAGCTTCGTTGACACTTTAAGCTCAGATCCTCAAATCAGTCCCTCCCATTAGAGTTATTGGACTTGGCCTCATTACAGCTTTGAAAGACACTGCTCTTCCTGACTATTTAACTTTTTGCCTAATGAATCATGTTCAATGACACACAGAGGCTGGCAAGGAGCAGCTAGAAGAAGCATCTTGTACTCAAATCTTGTACTTGAAATCAAAGCTAGACCATTTCTTGCTGGACAAGGATTAATACCATCAGCAGGACCTTTGGCAGTTTCATTTCAAGTATGTTGACAACTGCAGGCTTGCTTATAAATTTTCACACCTCACCTGTTTCTCTCACCGCCTTCCACAAACACATGAGACAAGGCTTACGTGACTGTGGCAATTCTTTTTAGCAACCGGAAAATACAAACAGTATGTCTGCACTGCAGCCCATCACAGCTGTAATGCAGTATGTCAGAGCTGATGACAAACACTCCACTCTGAAATACCCAGCAAAGATAATGCTGCTCTGCACTGCAATACTGCTGGTCACTCTCCTGATGTACTCTGGACATGTACTCTAGAAAGATTCGTGCCTTCAGACTTAGGAAAAAACAGCTATGACCTCCAAGAGAGAAACAAGAGGCTGCAGTAAGAGCAGCAATGTTGTGGCCAGAAGAAACTGCCCCCAGCACACAGATGCAGGCAACCATGTCCCAGTTTTTACTCCATTCCCCACTCTAGAAAGAAGACAAGAACCAGCTCCAAAAGAGGAAAAAATAAAACTAACAAACAAAAACAATCAAAAAAAAACCCCAAAACAAAACCCATGACTTCACCATGGCTGTGCAGTGTCACCACATAAACCTGGTGCTTGAAAACTTCAAATAGCTGAGATCAGCATGTTTCTTGGCTCAAGAGGAATGACTTAATAATTGTACTTGCAACAACTACTGGATAAAGTGAAAGTGGTATTTGTCAGTTCTCCATGTTTTTTTTTCTTGAACCCTCCTCCCAACAGATAATGCCAGGGTGCAGTGGGAAATCCAGGGATCAGCGTTTCTTTGCATCTGTGCTGCATTGCGAATTTGTGCATTCTGTAAACAATCTCAATAAAACATTTCAATAAGGCAGAGCAACAAACCCTCAGACAAGGTGGATGTGGTGACTGATAGACAAATAATCAGCACATGTTGCAGAGAACATTCTTGGCAACCATGAACCCTAAATTTGAAGTGTGAAAAGAGAAAAATGCCATGTCATAGATTCAGCTTGCAGTACTTGTACTCAGCAGCATCAGCTTTTGGATAGCTCAACTTGTAATGCCAGCAGGATATTTCCTACAGAAAACCAGACACCTGCACAAAAATTTGGCAAAAATCCTAACGTGTTTTTATTTTCACTTAAGTTTCCACCTCTATGCCATCAACACCTTCACTGTACAGCCCAGGAAATGCATGCGTTCTTTGTTTAAAACACGATCCAAATACATAACACACATACACGCAGGCAGGAGGAATCCTGTCAAACTATTTGGTTTTGTTTGAACAAGCCACAGAGATTTATTAGGCAATCCATCCTAGTAAAGTCAAAACGTACAGCATTTCCAGCTCTCTGGAATGACTGACACGAGGCCAACAAAACCAGAAAACCCACCTTTTGGTGTAGTCCCGTTGTCAGTCACAGGATATTTTAGTTCAGGTTTATACAATCTGAAAGAAAGTAAAAGCTCTCAGTTAGTGGCAGCTATTAAAGGGAAAATGCTCTCATTTTATTAAATGAATTACTCATGAATTGCAACATGTGATTAACAAAATACCCCTTTTCTCTGCTTTTGGTAACATGTGCGAAGTTATACCAGGCTTTCCTTTCCAGTGACTAGAACCTCTCCTGCCATCATAGCTTACGTCCTGTCATATGCACCAGACCACATCCCATCAAAGATCTTGGGCCTTTAGAACGCCTACTCTTATATACAGTGGAAATCCACAGAAAAGCAGATTCTACTGAAACACAGGCTACACTGATGGTTTCTGTTAGGATCAGAGTTTCACAGAAACAACTAAATTTCTCCTTCCTTTACAAAAAGATCGGCAGGCAGAAGACCTTGCATGTATCTAGATTCACTGGGGATGGTTCTCCAAGAATTACAAAAGACGGTAACAGCAACAACCAAATGTACAAGGAGCCAACAAAAAAGAGTGTAGACAATACACTTTATTTACCAAAAGTTTCCTTGTTTCCAGGAATCCCAGTTATATCACACAGTAAAAAATCATGCATTTACAAGCTGTGGACCAGACTGATGTGATCTACGAATCGAAGATCATCTAATAGAGGATCATGAACCACAGAAAAGCTGCAACATGGAAGTGCTGCTGAGCAGTCACAGAGGAGAACTCTCTCTGGTGCTACCGCCATTTATTGTATGACCTTGGGCAGTTCCTTAACTACTTTGTGCTCTGGTTACTACCATATCATACAATAAGTATAATATCATCACAACAGCATAAATGAGGATTAATTACTGCTTTGCAAATCCTGGGAAACGCTGGGCAGGGAAGAAGCACCTATAAAGTGCAAAGTGTTGGTATTTACGAATTGCATTGGATTGCCCAAGAAGAAGGGAAAACAGACTTCTCTTCCTAGCTTCAAGCCAACAGCCAAACAGACCATTTTCCAGTACTACTACCCTTAATCAGCATGTGCTCTACCTGCAGAATTAACTTCTGCCAGAAGTTGTGAGTAACAAAAATCACAGCTGAACAAAGCTATATAAGATATTCACTGCTTGACAAGGGAAGAGTGGGGAGAAGATAAACGCTAGCAAGAATAAAAGCACTTTCTACTTTTAGTCAACTTTGCTATGTCTCACTGTACCCATGAGCATAGGGATGGCCGCTGAAAGCAATGGGAGTCTTGTCTCTGACTTTATCAGACTTAGAAATGAAGCGCTTCATTTCACAGAAAGCTGGTGAAGGGCAGATTCAGTGGCTTGTCAAAGTTAACAAGAGTCATTGGCTGAATCATGAGCAGAAAGAAAGAAGACCCATCCCTACCTCCTTCCTTTAAGCATGGGGCAACTCTCTGAAAGCACAAAAAGATTAACTCTAAGACTAAGTCGGTAAAAAGACTAAGTCCCCCCAATACCAGAAAATGAGAAGTCAGTTCTTACAATATGCTGGCCAGGCGTGGTACCTATTATCTTCAGTTAATTCCATATGTCTGAGAAGGAAATCAGCTTAAAGCTGGTTAGACTTGCTAAAAGAGATTTGTCTAAAGCCCCACCCCCAGGTGCGGTGTCATGCACCAGAGATCTGGCATTCTTTAAGAAGATGCTACTGTCCAGACACTGTTGATAATGGTCAGCAAAACACAACCACCTAACAACTAATACATAACATTCCCCTCTTGAGTAGAACCCCATTCAGAACCTGCTAATCTCCAAGGAGCTCCCAGTCCATCTCCAAAGCAAGAGATGAGGACAGCCAGTATTGGCAGGATCCCTTTTATAAAGCTTCTGATGAGCATATGATGGACAAGCACACAACCCTGGCACCTCCAGCAAGCAGAACTTCCAGAATCTTTAAGGCCTGGCCCACAATGTTTATTCCTTGGGAGACTCTACATATCCTAGTATCTTGGGTCACGACAAAAGGAAAACAGACTTGTTGCTAGCAATATAATATGGCTGTGAAACATCAATCTGACACCTATTTACTTTTTCTGCTACAGTTACACTCAGTTGACTCTGCTTTAGAAGCCTCAGAATTTTCAAAATCACAGCCCTGGCTCACGGAGCCTGTGGTGAACACCCAGGAGCCATTTAGGAAAAGATCACTAATAAATAAAGTACCATGCCTGCTGCTTGACTCAGAGAAAACACAATTTGCACTGATATATGTTGGCATTTTGTCTTCTGAATACTTGTTGGTTAATAAAATCAGGAGCTGTTATTAAAGAACATGCCCATGTTGAATAATTTATCTACCCCTTTCTTGTAACTATAGTGGCATTTGCTAACGCTATCAGCATTTATGTGAAGCCAGTGTTCCCGCAAGGAGTCACACTGACAGATCTGGTTAGCAATGTCCTTCACCAACAGCTTTCCAATAACATGCATTAGGAAAATACAGCTGTCCAGTAATTCCAATCTTTCAGCCTACACCAGCCTCAAGAGAGGGGCACATGCTGTGAAGACAGCTGTACTTACCCGAAATAGCCACTGGCATAGTGGACACATCAAGATGTTCTAACACCCTGGGTACGTTTCATTTCAAAACATGGAGTCGGTTTGGCTAAAAGGAAGAAACTTCGAAAATCTGAAGGCAGGAGATGCATTAGGTAATGGTGATCACGAAGTGACAACACCAACTATTCAAATGGAAGGAATGAGTGCAGCAGACTAAGGACAGTAAGTCTCAAATAAAAAAATAAAAAATTTCAAGCAACCCTGCACAGGTCTGTAGGGCTTCATGGGAGGCTACAAGTGCTGGAGATGGAATAAAGATACAAAGATTAACTTTGCTTTGGCAAAAGAAAGATGGGAAATTAAGTAACTACAGTACTGACCAAAACAGAGACACATGTTTAAAGAATATTAAGAAGAGACTCGAGCAAGCAAGCCAGTGGAAACAGATGACATTAAACTACAATTCCTTTATTATGTAAAAAAAAAAAAAAAAACCAAAAAAAAAAAAACACAGCCCAAAACAAAAAACGCACACACTAATGGATAAAACCACTGACACTGTGAACTCATGGGAGATGAGGGAAGCCCTAAAGCTCTGCCCAAAGGCAAGCACAGAGCTACCATTAAAAGGAAAGAGGATGATGACCACACAGGGAACTAGAGACCTGTCAGACTAACTCAGATTGCTGAATCAAATTGTTAATTGATTATAAATACCCAAAAGATGGTTAGATGATCAAAATCAGCAAATCTGCTTCTGTGAAGAGCCAACCAAGATCTATCTAATCTTAATCTGGTCTAATCTAGTTTTCTGTTACAGTATGCATATTTACTGGAAAAGGGACAGCACAGACATACTATACTCTTCAGTGGTTTGAACTGAGTTCTCAGAGGTGTCAGCCTTAGGCTCCCTTCTTCACAGTATTTTGTGTGACTAGCCAAAAGAAAGCACTGAACCAGGAGAGTTTACAAGTATTTCCTTAGGTCCAAAATTGATGCCATCAAACTCAGTGCTGTAGCAGTGCTGCTGCAGAGGCAGCAAGAAGAAACGTTTCAGCACACAGCTTCATCCACCAACATCTTAGCTGAAGCCCAGCAGGCTGAGCCCAGATACATGAGTTTGCACAGGAGGAGCTGGCGTGCAAACCCACATTCCTCTCTGCTGTGATGACTCTAAGGTGGAGGCCAGTCACACCCCACAGAAAAGTGAAATGAACAACTGGATATTCAGCTTCCACAGTCAGATTTTCCAGAGCTCTTCTGTCAGATCCATCAACCTAGTACTGTTAACTGCTGTCTGCAACACAGACATGCCTTAACACAGAAGATAATCCTCCAAAGTATAAAGCTAGCAGTTGTTCAACATGTCTGAAAGACTTGCAAAGGAGATTTAAGATAATCTAACTAAATTAGGAACCTACTGAAGCTGTACACCACCTTCACTGGACAGTCAAAAATATCTAGGTAAACAGGACAGGCATATCTCAGGGAACCTGCCTCCACAACCAAGGTCTGCCTCGTATCCCTCGCAATTCTTTCCTTTTGTGGCATTTACCTTTCTTTGATCCATCCACTGCAAATAATGGACAGTCCAAGATTTTTTGGTTGTTTGCCTGCCTGCATGTGATGAAGTTGAGCAGCAGGAGCTGTATATGTATTCTGAAGGCCTCATTCCTGAAAATACACTAGGCTAATACTCATTTTGAACTGAGTTTCATATTTAAAGCCTATTGCAGCAGCACACTACGAGCTGACTGTGTGAAGGAAGAACAAATTAATCTTCTGTTTCTTTAAAAAGCAAAAAAATTCCAAGTCCACTTTATCTCTAACTGGAGTAAGACCGTTCCTCATCTGCTATGGTACTTCTGATAGCTTCTGTTACCACATCTCATGAAATGAAAAGTTTAATCAATTCTAAAAACCCCAGAACATTTTAGATTGTTTACATATGAAAAGTGATCTATAAGAGCTGAAGAGGGAGTAATGTAACAGATCTGTGGGGCATCTTCCCTGCTGTGCAAAAAAAGGAGCAGATACACAGTCAGTATCGTTAATGGAAGCTGAGAGCCTAGTTTCCCAGGAGCTATATGGAGCACATACCCTTTCACCTTTAATCTCCCAGTTTCAAGAACAGGAATTCACTCCAAAAGTACGTTGTGTGCTCTTGGTACTTCTGCAGTGACAGAACCTCAAAGTTCTGTGTTGTTCTTTTACTGATCCTGTTATCCTTTTGCCATTTTTTAATGCTTAAACACATTTTCAAAGGTGCAACTCAACACACTGCAAGGGTACCAACAGTGCAGAAACAACAAAAAAAAAATTACTTTCAAGAGCAATCAGTTTTGGTCTAACACTGCTCCCATTCAAGCAAATTCTTTATCCTCTCATGACAAGGCAATTCTGTTAGCATGAACGTGCAAATTCTGAATTGCTTCCTATTCTCATTCATAGGCAACGTCTTCCTCATAGCAATTCTGATTTACAGGAAGTTTATCTAGGACCTACAAATTAAATTACATTCATTTATTACCTGCTTAGGCAATTTCAATTTATTGGCATCAACACTGTAAGAGAGAACACGGTTGGAAGCTTCCTGCAAGGAAAGAATTGCCTGAAACTTTTTTCTTCTTCTGTAAGATTTCACAAAATCATTGAGGTTGCAAAAAAATCTTTGAGACCAACAAGTTCAAATGTTAATCCAGCACTGCCAAGTCCACCTCTAGACCATGTCCACATCTATGTATTTTTAAAACAACTCCAGGGATGGTGATTCCACCAACTCCCTGGGAAGCCTGTTCCAATGCTTTACCACCCTTTCAGTGAAGAATTTTTTCTTAATATCCAATATAAACCTCCCCTGGCACAACTCGAGGCTGTTTCCTCTTGTCTCATCACTAGTTATGGGAGAAGAAACCGACCCCCACCTGCTTACAGGCTCCTGTCAGGTTGTTTTAGAGAGTGATTAGATGTGTCCTCCTCAAGTCTCCTGCTCTCCAGACTAAACACCCGCAGTTCCCTCAGCCGCTCCCCATACGACTTGTGCTCCAGACCCCCAGCTCCACTGCCCTTCTCTGGACACGCTCCAGCACCTCTGTGTCCCTAATGAAGTGAGGGGCCCAAACCTGAACACAGCATCCAAGGTGAAATTTCATACTGAAAAGCCTGACTCCTAGTTAGGACAGATGAGCACAGCTCTACCAAAATTCCAGGGAATGCCACTGATTCATAGTAGCTAAGGACCCATCTTAGATACATATCTTGAGGAACCACAATGTGAATTGTTCCTTTCTCTGTAGTGATGAAAAGACGCTTGAAAAGTATCTTTCTTTGCTTTCTTCTGCTGCCAGAGAATCTTTATGTTCCTATTCTCTCCCTAAAGCAAATCCTTGAGTGTTACTCCTGTAAAACATCTGGTCCTGAGCCCACAAAGTCAATCAGAGCTTCACCACTGACCACTACTTGCCAGCCACATTACCACAGTCAGCCCTGCCAACCACAACTTTTCATTAGGAAGCATTCAATGAACAGTGTTCCCTGTCTTACAGGGTCCTATTTTAATGTCCAAACACCTCTCAGTCCACAGCCTTCACCTTCCAGATTCTTCTAAATACGGCAAAAGATTAGTTATCCCAATACGGAAGGATAACTGAGGCACAGAGAGATTAAGCTATTTACTGCAAGTTCCCAAGAAAATCTTTGAAAACAGACACAGACCTCAGTTCAGATTACATCTGTCACACAGCCGCAGCTGATGCTAAGGGTACTTATTAAACAGGCTCACAGCAGCTATACTACTTTGAAAAGTTCATAAGCAGCCCTACTCAAGGGTTAATAGTTGATGAAAAACTCTTCAACAACCACCATAGGCAGCTTCCTTTCAGCAACCAGCAAATCAAAGAAAAATACAATGCACAGCTTCAACAATATGGAGAAGAAAAACACACCAGCCAAATGACACTAATTTCTAAAAATCAAGTTCAATTTAAGGTATTCATATCAGAAATCAATGAGAGTGCTTCTGGAGCTTCTAAGTGTCACACACATAAAGGATCACTTTAGAGAGGCATATTTCTCAATTAGATAACAAATCAATTCAATTTGTGGTGGTAACCTTGAAGATCAGAAACTTTCAAATGGGCTGATTTGAAAATATGAATCTTGAATAATCTAAAAAGACTGCCATTCTAGATAAGTAAAAAAAAAAAAAGTTAAGAAGTTAAAGAATTAACTTTCCTGAGGTTTTAATTATAAGATCACAGTGTCTTTCCACAGGACCTGCTCCTCACTCTTACAGAAATTAAAGCTACTCCAGGGATGAAGCAAAGGAGGTATCTGTGGGACAGCTCACTCTGACACCAAAACTCAAAGGCACATAATAAAAAAAGGACTGAGGATGGGGAAAGAAGTGTGCAGGTGTGAGAAGGATGGCCTCAGAGTCAAAGCAGGTTGTCTTAGATAACTGTTTTTCCCAGCCTCTGTCCAGGGTCTGGTGTCCTGCCTGCATCTCCGTGCCCAAACTGTTCACACAGGGCCAGAGCAGAGTGCTGATGAATTCACAGTGAACCTCTACAGCTTTCACTGGACACCTCCAAGTAGGGTTACTTGGACCTTAAAAGTTTGTTCCACCTCTACAGCGGGAGTGCATGTCTACTTCACTGCAGGGTTCTGAAATACAAAATTCCTAACCATGTGACACAGCAAGATAATATACGACTGACTGATACAGAAAAGGCAGTATTTTCAGAACAGTCTTATACAGTTTGCAGAAAACAAAAAGAATGAAGACATGCACTGAAAATACAGGAGAAAAATGAAGACACTGAGCGGCTGTTCCCAAATGGAGCAACATCCATACCATGCACTTAATGAGGCAGGAGTTCTGTGGAAACAAGTAATAATGTGATCCCATAATTAAAGACTGCTTTATAATACATATGCAGAAGGCTGCCACAAAGAGTGCACAAACAGCCTTTATTCCGGTATTTCCTGAAATGAGCCATTTGACTCAGCAATGTTAAAAGGTTCCTTTAACAGCTTTTTCGGTCTGTGATACATCATCTAGATGTAACTGAGGTCAAGTACATTACAGATCTGAGTAACATTTTGTGCTGCAACATGACAAAAGAGGCACTGTCTGAGCTGCAAGAGCTGACTAGCACTCAATCTATTCCTACAGCCATACCAGAAACACATGTGGAAGCCTACAGAACTCTGAATTCATTAAAAATAGGTTTTAATTAGGTTTTTATTATTGTTATTATGAATAAAATATAAAAATACTGCCTTGGGTGGCCTCCTAGTCCCTGTATGAATGACAGTGGCATCATAGAAACAGCACATTAACAACACTACCCAGTCTAAAGGTTAATTGGGGAAGACAAGGACACGTAGCAGGACTTTCTAGGTGCCTCACCCACAGACCTCAGTCACAAGTAACAATGGCAAACTCATTCAAGTCTGTCTTAGAAATTCCATTTTTTGCAGATTTATTAACTTCTAATTAGCAGGCACAAGGATCACTAACTTTAAGTAACTCTTCCTTGGGAAGTGACATGGTCTCTCTTGTATTTGTATTTCAGTCAAAATAGAACAAACTTTTTCCTTTATTAAAAGGGCTGACACTCAGTAACATAATTAATGAGTAGCTTTAAATGTGATCTTTTAAAACCCTGTACTCAGGATCAGAACACTGTTTGTAATTATAGGTGCTGAGCAAAGAGCTTGTCTTGGTACATTTCAAAACACTACATATATAATTCATCTCCAGCTTTTTTTCAAGGCAGAGATTTTCAAAGGTTCAAGGGGCTTTCAGAATGGAGGCGTTTGATTTAACAGGGGCTGGTCACTCAAAGCAGATACTCAGAAAACTGTTCCAACAGCCCTAAGGTGACCACTGTGGCAACTATTCTTATGAGCAAAAAAGGAAATGGCTCTGACACAGCAAGCTGTGATTCTTGAAAGTAGTCCTTAATCATGCAAGCAGCCCTGCTAACCTCAGTGGGTCCCACCACATAACTGTTTCTACAACCGAGACATACAGAGCACAGGATTCAAGGTATCCCATGCAACATTTCTGCTGACACTTTTTGATTCTGGAATAGCCTCTTTGACAGCATATTTTTTCAAAAGATACAAGGAAAGCACCTGGGAGCAAGCAAGTACAGCTGCAGCAGTAAATAAATTAGAATACACTTGTCGAAACTCTAAACCATGTGTTGATTTGAGATAGAGAAGGTGTCTGACAGGGCATGCAATGTTAACCTCACTACACAGGCAGAGGCCACTTGAAATAACTATATTCAGGACCCACATCAAAGGGAGCAGAGGGTTTGCGATAGCTGCACAGGTTCAGGTCCTGAATATTTGGGCGTGCATGTATGTGTCCATATGTATATATACACACAGAGTAATTTCAGAAACTTTTTTTTTTTTTTTAAGGAGAGATTGGAAAGAAAAGCACATGGAAAATGAAAGGCAGCCAGGAAACAAACATCTGAAAATCAAAACTATTGAAAATTAACATTCAATTCAATTATAGTAGGTTCTGCAAGTATTTTCTGTGCACTGGCTCCTACAAGCACAAGACTGCCACTGCATCAGTATAACCATTTCTGCTCTGTGAGGTCAAACCAAGAGCACACCTGACTTAAGCCTTCATGCCGTGTCAATTTATACCTGCAAAGCATGTAACCATGGTCCCACTTTTAAAGAGTTTAATCTTTTTTTAATCCTGCATGACAGTTAACTCTGACACTGAGTCCTTCTGCAGTGGCTGTACTGCACACTCAGGATAATGCCTTGTGCTGGCTGCCAAAGACTGAATCAAGCTAATCAGCAGTGTGCTGTTGCATGCTGATGTTGACACTTCAAGGAATCACAAAATATTCAGTTCAACTCATTAATCCTTTAATGCTGCTTCCCATCAATCACAGAGTTCACTGTAATTGCAGGTTTCGAAAAGCACCAATAAGATCACTAACAGAGCAATGCAGAGGACAGCACAATAACAAAAGGACCTCAGATGCCAAATCATTTCCATGGAAAGCCTGTACTAACAGCTGCGATCTCCTCATACGCATCAATGTCAAACCATAGATGGAATTACCTGTATGTGGTCCACAGAGGTATAGTAAGCCAGAAGCTGCAAGAGAACACCGCAAGCATAAATCACTTCTTAGGTGCAATACCAATCCCTAAATTTAGGTACAGGCACCTAAAACTACAAATGTTCACTCCAGAAACTTCACTGCTGACCATTCAGCCGCTGGACATTTGAGACAGGGACCAAGTTCCACTGCTCACTTGTGAACCTCTGACCAACAGCCCACTTGAACCCTGCTAAACAGACCCCGCAACATATGGGAGTTGGGGGAAACTTGACTTAATGACTGCAGTCTCGCTGCACCCTTCCATACATGCAGCTAGTTTTTCTCTGTTATACAGTAAGCATACAATTCTTCAGAAAAGAATCTGCTCTTACTGGTAAGTCCCATCATCCAATTTTCAGTTTCTGTCTGCACTATACTGGCTTTATGGTTTAGGCTTTCTCTCCCTTTCACCCCTCCCTATTTACTGTGCAGCTTTTTGCAGTCTCTCAGCAATGCAGACAAATCACTTCCTACTGTCATCCTTAGATCACTCTTCTCGAGTAACATCATTGAGACAAATACTGGCTTTTGGTAGCTGGACACCTTTAGCCAAGGCAAGTTAAGGCAGACACTCCAGCAAGAATCTTTAGGGTGCCAATTTATTTGAAAACTATATAGAATGAGTAAGTGTATGCTCTTCTGTCCAGGTCTCAGGATTTTTCTCATCTCCTCCCCTCATGTGTTAAGAGTGGCATCTTACCCATACACATTGACCCAAGGAATACTGTAGAATATGTGGCCCCAGCATAACATTATGGAATGTATCAGGAAACACATGTACTGCCAGGTAACCCTGATACAGGTGTTCACCACTTAAGTGTTTAAAATCAGCTGTCTTTGGTTAGGATACTCAGCACTCAAGTACCTGTTGTCAGCCACCTAGACAAACTACACTGTTCTGGAATTTCTCCCTCAGGTTTCAATCCTCAGCAGGTTGCTCTACAAATACAACACCTTCCCCTCTTATTTTCCCAGTATCTGCTCGCAATCCTCAAGTACCTTTCCACTACAGCACTTAGCCATAGCAATGTGCTGGTGCAAGGCCAACTACTATCACCCTTGTCGGCACTTTTTTCTACAGCTTCCAGAAGTCCTGAGGACCATGTAAGCCAAGTGCTGTAACAGCAGAGGGGTACCGTCATCGCCACCAAACAGGTAAGGCACATGATCTGCTGTTTTGTTCCTTGCAAACCCCATGATTTCTCTTCTCTTCTCTGCTTAGCACTGACATCTCATCTCAACTGTTCCACCTTATGAAGCATGAGATACAAACACCCAGAGTTCAATACAAAAATTACTTTCCCCATCAGCTGACTGCAACGAAGTCCTGCCATCTGTGGCCCTCAGGCAGACATGGGATGTGGGAACTTGAGAGGCAAAATAGCTGTGCTAAAGCCCTACAGATAACACTGCACGACCATAATTACCCACACAGGACTCTTCTGCACTTGACCATGGAAGAAAGAGCATTCAATAGATCAAATTACCAAGCAACAATCAGCAAACATCACTCAAGTCAAATGCAATGGTGGTTACATACGCGGGTACATTGAGTTGATGATGGCTTTTAAGGCTACAGCCTATTCTGCACTGCCCCCAGCTAAAAGGCAAATATGCCAGCAGCGACGGTAATTGAACCAAAGAACCAGATAATTCTGCCCTAAGGAAACAACACTCGGTAAAGGTTGAATCAAAAGTCAGACCATAGCTGGTAAGAGAAAACTTCAGCACCTGCTGTCACCTGCAAGTCACTTCAGCACTGTGAATAGATCCTGTCAGGCACACACGATGCACCTGGCCCAGGCACAGCAGAGGAAGCCATCAGGATAGCGTGGCAGGCCTAACGTTCTGCAGAATGCAGCATTACTGCCGGCAAACCCAACGACCGACCACACATTCAGCACAGAAGACTTGGTCGTGTGGTCACAGCCTGTATATTTTGCCTCATTCTCATTTTCTCAGCAAGTACTATGCCTTAAGACAAGGCACAGAACCAAAGCACAACTTCCCAACTGAGACCCTAAATCAAAAATTAAACAAGGTAAATGAAACAAAGAGAATACACCTCGCCATCCCCATCAGTGAACACTGTTTTCACTTTTCCTTTTCTTGAAGGATAAGAGATGGGTAAATAAATAATAATAAAAAAAAGTCAATGGTTGCTGGAGGCTTTATTAATTTCCACTTGTTTTATCTTTACAGGAAAATCACTCTCACCATCTTACCCGGTGTTAACTCTGATGATATGAACTGACAGCTTTGCTTTCATAATTCATACTTGTCCAGGACAGCAGTTCTGGTTCCTATCCAACACTTAGGATATTAGGATATTCAGCTATATATTCTATCCCTGTCAATCTCTGAATCAACTGAATTACTCAGTAATCTGCTACAAGGATTTCTTTAGAGAAGATCTGCCAAACATGGCATATATGGAATCCATTTAAGTAAAGGATTTATTTTCTTGTCAGATTAGAAAATAAACCGATAAAAATTTATCAATGCATATAAATATCTTGAAGGCAAGTGTCAAAAGGATGGGGCCAGGCTCTTTTCAGTGGTGCCCAGCGGCAGGACAAGGGGCAACGGGCACAAACTGCATCACAAGAAGTTCCATCTGAATGTGAGGAAGCACTTCTTTACCCTGAGGGTGACAGAGCGCTGGGACAGGCTGCCCAGAGAGGCTGTGGGGTCTGCTTCTCTGGAGACGTCCAAAACCTGCCCAGACATGACTGTGCAAGGTGTTCTAGGTGAACCTGCTTTAGCAGGAGGTTGGACTGGATGATCTCCAGAGGTTCCTTCCAGCCCTGACCATTCTGTGATTCTGTGAAAATTACTCTTGCTTTCCAAGAAAATGGATGTGTTAAACCAATTCTTTAGATTTGTCTGCTTTAGGGTAGAAATTTTTAAAAACAGTACCATCTGGACAGACGACAGAATGCAAATTCCTAATAATCTTTCAAAAGAAGCGTGCCTTCAAATATTCAGTTCCTTTTGAAGGTAACAGGACCCACAGTACTAGTTATACTCAAAGTAAGACCTAGAACTGGGGATTATAAACCATATTCTTTGACCACTCTTAATTCATCAAGCAAAATCTAAGAGATTTCTGCAACAGAGGAGGAAAAAGCTAA
The DNA here is from genome assembly GCF_023638135.1 of Falco biarmicus. Classification (NCBI taxonomy): domain Eukaryota; kingdom Metazoa; phylum Chordata; class Aves; order Falconiformes; family Falconidae; genus Falco; species Falco biarmicus. The sequence goes on from NC_079295.1 coordinate 12,383,806, forward strand.
ATCTTGCTGCACAGAATGGACCTTTTCCTTGCACGTATCTAGTTTGGATACTCTGCAAGCAACCCACTGAGGAGGTGATACATACATATACACACTGACACACCTCAAAATACAGTTCTGGCTACTTCTCTGAAGAACCACAAGCTGGATATCCTCCCTGCTCCTCCCTTCCCAGATGCCTGGAAAATCTTGTGGATTTACAAAAGCAAGACCATAACCATCCTGCTATACACAGAGCAGCTGCTTTTGGATGATTACCAAATACATCTTTACTCAGGCCAGGGAAAAATGTCCCAAATCCCAGTGTGGGGGCCTTTTCAATTTTTCTTCAAATACAATAGTTTAAAGTTCATCAAAATGGCAGTCTTCCAATTAAAAAAATATTATTGACTGAGTGGTGTTGGTAATAGTTAATAGTTATTAAGGTATTTAACACAACAAAAAGTGTCATTGGATTTCTTCTCATTGCAAATATGTCACCATGAGCTTCCACAGCCTTGCCCATCTACTAAAGATGATGCTCCATGACAAAGAGCAAGACTTTCATATTACCCAGTACTGCAGGAAAGCATACACACATGAATTATGCTTTATAACAGGAAGAGGAGAAGCCTGTAAATTGAATGTGCAATTTCCAAAAGACAGATTATATTTAACATTAAACATTTAGACAACAGCTAAGGAAGAATAACTGGAGTAACAGGAATGCTCATTCAAAACTGTGCTACAAGGGGAAATAAAGAATTTTCATATGACTATCTGTTTGACAATAATATAACCTCCAATATTGTTTTCCAGCAATATACAGGAAAAAATGCATAATTCCATTCATTATTATATTAAAAACATCTGTGCTTGCAAATGTCCTTGGGAAAAGGTGCACAACATACTCCTCCTTCTGCAAAGGCCATGGGGAAAAAGAAAATTAAGTATCTCGGTATTTTCTTCATCGCTGTCATGCTGTAACCAAGAAGGCTAATTAATGGGGTGCCTCAGCAGCAGTCAAAAAAGGTATTTTTTTTTGTTGTTGTTCTTCAGAGTAGGCTTACTGCATTTTTACTCATTTAAAACATTCAAGCAAATACAAGAGGATGAATTTTTTTTATATAAATCTAGTTTTAAAAAGCAACCATGAGAACACAGTCTTTTTCAATTATGTCTTGTCTTCAGAGTACAACAGGTAAAGTCTTGGAAAAATTTATTACTCAGACAAAACCAGCAAAAAGCTTTCCATTTTGCCTCAAGTCTCCTTAATTTTTGGGGTTGTTTGAGTTTCTTTGACCAGCGATAAAAGCCTGAGATTTTCTGAATTTCAAACTGTTTCCAAACAATGTGCAAGTAGTTCAGTTGAAAGAAATATTTGCAAAAATTAAAAAAAAAGATATTTCCCCTAAATGCTGCTGGTGAAAGTTTGACTTCTATTTGAATCTGCCAGAAATGTTCATTTATTATTATTCAAGCCACCCTCATTATGGTACATAAAATCAGTTTCAGCAACAATGCTGTACATTATATTTTAATTAGGATATTTATTAGTAATGATGAGATCCTGTTCCAATGGAAAGAAGAATTTACATTGCTAAATTTTAAAATACTATTTTTGAAGCTTGTCCATCAGACATGAATGTTTCAGATTCTTTTCTAAATTAGTTCCTACAATAACAGACAGTGAAAACATTCCCAACCATTTCAGTGTTGCATACGTCAGATGTAGCAAAGAATACTATCTGTACGCTCTCCTTTTGCCTGATTTTTGCATACAAAAGTCAAACATGTATAGTTTTCAGAATCTTTGTTTTCTATTTTGTATACTGTTCTTGACAATTATTCCTTAGATCTTGAGCTTCCCAATGGAAATCCCTCAATTTCTTTATCAAGCATATCAAAGTTTTAAAAGGAGATTCTATGTTCAAACCATTAAAGGAGTTTCCTTTGCAAATAGAAACCTTCTGGGGAAAATGTGTTTTATTCACTCATTCTGTTCTTCTTACGTTGTCGTTGATGCTACTTAATTCACCACAAACAGATGCTTGACAAGTGTCTTGCCCTCTACTTCAAATAAATGTTTTAAAACTAGAAAAGATACCAGTACTTCAGTGGTTGGTTTTTTTTCCTATGAGAATTTGCAGTATATTATACAGTAGCAAAACTCACCAGCTTAAAGAAAAATTCTCCATGCAATACAATGGTAGGGTGGCAGAGATGGTTGTAACTCCTCCTCAACCTTTTTCTTAAGGCATCTCTATCATGTCTTCAACAGACAAGGACAAAGCAGGGCACTCCACCCAGACAACACAGCAGGAAAAACTGGATATTCCCCAGAGCAATCACTGCAGATCTGGGAACCTGACCACAGCTTTTCTTTCCATTCTCAAATGAGAATCAATATAAGGACAGATAAGGCATCTCTTAGAAGTGCATGTATTTACCTTGTATTTTATACATTTAAGTGCTACATCTTTTATGTTCTGTGCTTTTCTAAAAGACACAGAGTTTTTGCCTCTAACTGTCATGTACCACAGTCTCAGTGCTTGGAACAGCTGGGATATTCTACTTAGAAGTCATTTCTTGATTCTTCCATCATTTTCCCATCAGCACAGCCACCCTTAGCCATTCAGGCAGTGGCGGTATATTACAGTATCTTATTTCCATTTATTCTCTAACAATCAAAATGATATTTCAGAAGTACACAGTAAAAATATTTAGAAGGAACAACAGACGTTTGAAAAGATAAACCAAACAGAGATACTGGCACAATGCCACACCACCATTCCACCTCATTTCCTGCGTGTGAGAAATGTATTATGTATGGCACACCACTGTTTACACCTTCAAATGGTCTTGCCAGCATGTTAGTCTTTATGAATTTTGACTTGACTTTAGGTGTTACTTGAGATAAAGCCTCAAAGTGGACCAGTACAAACTGTTTCAACTCTTTTCCAGAAATGGCACTGACATTGGTGTTTTCCCTGTACCTGCAGCATACACCTCCAAAACTAAAACAAAAACAAATGCAAAGCAGTGCTACTGCAGCATAATTATGTTGACACCTACACGATCTCAGAGGCAGGTCTGAAATGCAACCTAAGTAACTCACCAGCTTTCAGAGTCCTTACCACAACTGTGCCCAGCTGCCTCACTGCCACCACATCACTCTCACAGCAGAACAGACCAGACCAGAGTCCTGCGTGACAGAATGCTAAGGTGGCTGCTCTGGCCACACAACCAGAAACACATTGAGCCCTGCATCCCAGAAGCTGTACAGCTGCAATAGTGCAGCATTTGTTCATGGGCTAATTGCCTTCACATCTCTATTAATACACCCACTTCTGGGTCTTGGACTAAAGCAGGGATCTCTGCGTCACACAGCCTGTCACTTTGCTAGCCACATGTGGTCACTCAAATGGAGTTTATATACAAAACAAGGACTAAACCTGGCTTTCCAGGGTCCAGGTGTAATTCAGTGTCCTATTTCTTAGAGCAGAACTCCAAGCCTTGGCTTTTATTCTTTCATAGAACTTCAGTGTAACAGAAATGCAGTTCTCCGTTAAAGCATGCGGACTGTTAAATAGCACTTGTCCTTGTTCAACTTAATTTGCAAAATCCCAAATCCAGTTTTACAACTGATTTTAAATGCATCTGTCATCCAGTGGGCAACATCTGCTGCACATTCCTAAGACCTGCTTCCACTGTACAGGAAGGGAGTCTGTTACTGTTGCTGCCAGCTTTGCAACTGGGTTGGTTTTCAGCCAGAAGGCGGTCTTGGCCAACACACAACAACATGGCATGTGCACAAGTAAAACTAGTACTGTCAGTGCAAACCAAAGCCCAGCAATAACCCAGTCATGCACAGAACTTTTCAATAGTCCTCCTGGCAAATGTGACTCCTCACCTAGCTCTCACTGCTGTGAAAACAACCATAAGGGGATTAAAGCACAGATGTCTCACTGCCTTCCTCTCCCCACCCTTAAAATCCATCAGGCTGGCCTGATTTATAAAATAAAAATAAAAATAAAATCCTTGTTTGCCAGCACATACTACCCCTAGTGACATCAAGAGTTTCAGACAAGTCTGCGTTTCAAAGAAAATGAAGACACTTAGATGCAATATTTGAAGGGGAAAACTCTCCCTTTCAAATACACATAAAATACAAACTGATTTCAACTAATATAAGCTTAATTAGACCCTGTAATAGTTATGTTAAAACATCATGAGCATCCTTTTTTAGTGTACAGGGCTGTCTGGCATATTTAGGCTAATGAGCATCATTTATTACTCTTTGACCTCTCTTTTCAGGAGCATCCAGCCACTTGCTGTGCTTCTCGGCCTGTGGGAATGACAGTATGTGGGGCTATTCAATAGGATGGGACCAAAGAACCAAAGCTGTGGGAAAGGGGGACATGGAGTAGGGAGACAGTATGGCAAAAGACCAAGAAACAAATAATACAGAAAGGTAAAGGTAAAAAACTTTAGATGCAGAAGGGAAACCACTCCTGCAAGTCCTATGATAATAAATTCTTTCAGTAGAAAGATGTGCCACAAGGATTAACTTGAGAGAACGCCCAGGTATGGTACAGTGTGGTGAGCAGCTGGTACAACATCATACCTCATTACCCACCAACACTAATGTGAACACCTCACACCTGGTCCTCAGTGTGCTGTTCAGAGCTCACAGTTCTGCTATTAACACAAGAGCTGCTGGAACCCACTTCTTAAGAAGTACAATTAGGCAAAGATGTAAACTTTCAGCCCCTCTGAAAGCAAGAGCAGTAAGGGACAGCTCCAATCAACTTAGGGCAGAAACTACCTTCTGCAGCCCTTCAAAGGCAGCTGTGCCCCTGCAAGAGAAGTAGTACTTGTGCAGGTTGGGAACAATCGAAAGCAAACATTTCACTGATGTGCAGGGACAGCAGGGGATGGCAATCAGCAGGTCTGGCTTCTACACAATACATCCCTCACTCTCCTCACACACACCCCCACACACACTCCAAATAACTCTGGGTGAATCAGTGCCCAGCACCCCTCCACCCTTATCCTACTTCGATGTCAGTTGTCCAGAACAACAACATGCATATTACCACAAATTTTTATGTTGTCTAGCCTAGACAGGCTCCCTTGCAGCATGTAGACGTTGCTACCGCACAAATAGTTTTATAGCAAGGACACTTTGCATCCAGCATCAATGTAAGCTACATGAAAACTTAAGTTCCAATTTCAAGAGCCATTTAAACATTTGTCAGCCTTGCTGCAACTCAGCAGGCTCCAGCTGGCACCTCTCTGCAGGTACTAAAGCTTCCACAAAGCTACTCCACTTCTCCTATATTGACTGAATAAAAAAGGGGAAGCTCTGTTTTAGGACCTAAATGTCTCCAAGCCCAGTAAGAAAAATAACACACACACATATACCCTGGAACATATCAGAACATACTCTAAATACTGATAAAGTTTGAGTTTTGTTGCCCTCAGTGACCTTCCGTCCTAAATTAGCTGCTGAAATCCAAACTGATTTTCTTCTCTGTTTTTTTGGCTTTCAGATGGTTCTGACAGCCCCATTATCATTGCCTTATTTATCTCCTCCTCACATTCTCATCTGGACAAATATTTATTTTTGTTTCTTCTTAATTGTGTATGCAGTTTTCATTACCACCAGAAGGCACTTCAAAAGAATTAACAACAATTTCCGTATTCATTTGACAGACACACTGCTTTGTCTTGCACTATCTTTAGGAAGGGAAAAAAAAGTATTGATTAACAATCATCGACTATTCTTCAGCTTCGCTCCCAGTAACTGTATTACTGTCTCATTTATGATAACATTTATACCCTTAAGCCCAGTTAAGAATTGACTTCGTGGATTATAGCTCCAAGATCAGAATACCAAGAGGCCCAAAGGAAATTATCTCCTTGGAGAAGAAATCTTCTCACAAACTTGAGAAGCACATCCGCACAGTCTTGTCATTCTTAAGTCAAGAACATCAAAATCTACAAATATGTTTATCAGCAGAAGACTACCTATGCAGACACAGTTTGCATTTATCAGTAATACTTCAAAGGATTGCAAGTCTAGCCAATCAGTAGTTCTATAAAGCACCCTTGTAAGAAATCCCCTAATATTTTCAGACTTTTATGCGATATGAGGGAAGAAACTTATCATTCAATCACTTGCAAATACTGATTTTTAAAAAGGTAAAAAATACTTTTGGCTTTGTAGTGGCAGCAATGAGATACTTGGATTTTCAGCCCTTTGAGATGTATTTAACTGTACAAACACAAAATCCCAAAACCAATAAGTGAAACTCATTGGCCATTACTTCCTGCAGGAACCTGACAGTACTAAAAAGGCAGTGAAACAAAGCTACTGTATCTGAACTGAAATCAGTAATTAATAGCAGGAACAAAGCAGCAAACCAGGAACAGCAATACAGAAAATGAACAATTATTTGATGCAAAGGCAATTCATTTAGTATCATGACAATTAATGTTTCGTTTACCATTCACATAAGAACACTTTTACTGCCTACAGTACACTGTTACTGTTTTATCATAATCTAATTACTATCAGTGGAAATAAACTTGTCATCCTGTTACGAAAAGGTCAGTGGTATGGAACAACCTACCAAGTGTGAAAATAAAATGCTATCAGACAATTTTATTTTTTTTTTAATATACCAAACATGTCATGGAGCCACAGATGAAATGAAGACCTTAACTGAGTCATGTGCTGCATCATAAATACTATAAGGACTTCTGTTCTGAAAAGTTTCTCATTTAAACGACATCAAACACACTCCCACTCTGCCAAGGGGAGCAGCACAGCCCTCAGCACACACCTGCCCAAGCAGGGAGGACAGAGAGAGATTAAGGCAGAGGTCCCACTACCCAAGCACCTCCCAAACCTCCCAGTTCCTCCTCCCACACAAGCACAGCTCCACACACCACAGCTACTGCCTGGGGCAAGACCCAAATACTACATGTTTAGGAAACACCAACGTACGTGTTTTTAATACCAACGCAAGCAATGTTAGCAGAATAAGAAAGAGACCACACGGGAGAACTAATTAAACATCTCTACCCAGACACAGTTGTTTTGTTTGTTTTCTTGTTGGTTTGGCTGGGTTTGGTTTGCTTCTTCAACTTTTGCCTTTGTGTGTGAAGCATCTATTCAAACACAATTGCAAAAGATGTATGAATCTTTCCTGTGTAGTAGTAACAATAGGACAGCAGAAACAAAAAAACATTTCACTCCCAGAGAATGTACTAATACTGAGAAAAGTAAAGTGGTCCTGGCTGAATTCCAGCAGTTTAAGCCAACAGACCCTTAGCAGTTAAACGACATACCACCTATAGGCAACGTTGCCTGCGAGAAAACAGTTTAGATGTCTTATTCCATCTCCCTTCCTCATTCACCAAGACAGATGGGAAACAAACATTTCCAGAGAATTATCATTGTGATACTTCCCCAAGACAGAGAAGCAATGTGATTTGTTCAGGAAACATGCTATGGCAGATTTTCTAAAACACCACTTTGCCATGCGCGTGAAGCTTTCAGCTCAGGCTGCATGGGATGTGTTGTGATGGAAGGAGGCTCCAAGGTCCAATCTGTTGGGCTGAACCCCACCAAGAGCCTTGTGAACAGGGCCATTTTAACTACAATATCTGCCAGTTTCAGTCTTCAGAAGACATAAATGAACTCAGGGGCACGGACAGCCTTGGCATTATGGTGCCTGATAACGGCCTAACAGACCTATCCCAAACTGCAAAACACAAAAGAAAGTACAGAACAGCATCAGAGAAATAACACAGACTGATGTTGTATAAAATTTTAGGGGTCAGCAAGATTTCTGCTCTGTTAGAGTGATGGACACACAAATATCATGTTCATATGTTCACACGCCACATTCATTTGCTAAGGGATACTGGGCATGGCTCAGGCCTGGCAGAGAGCCCAAGCGCAGTAATGCACTGGAACGAAGAGGTCATTGTGAAAGCCATAAATCTTAATATTCTGACATTAACCACAAATGAAAAGTGCTGTTTATCTCAAGCTTTTTTAATGAGCTTCTGAAAGACATTTTCAACCTTTAAAGAAAGGAATTTTGTAATCCTCAAGCATTTCCATAACAGATTCCCAAGCAGGTTGCTGAGACACAAACCAGAAGCTGGTGTTGCTCCTCTGTTTCTCTCCCAGGCTCATGCACTTTTCATGTCCTACCTCACAGAAGTCAGCCTTAACCGGGCAGAAGAGATTTAACCTTGGCACAAGCTACAACAGTCAGCAGCTTGATCTTGATAAAAATTTTTGCCAACTGAAGACTAGCCAGAGGAGGAAGAAAAAAAAAAAAAGTAACCTACAAGCAGCAGATAATGTTCTGCTGCTGCGAGACAATACCTGCAGTGCAGGAACAGCTATTTTGGTCATGAATTGCATGTGGACCCCGTGGCTGCTCAGCAGCTGAACTGTGAAGTGTCAAAAATAAAACCTGCTTCTTCCTATCTTTGCTCATATCTTCTGTTGACCTATTTGGGCCTCTGTGCCCTCCCTCTTCAGCAACAACAGTACAGCTCTTTCCCTGACACCTAAAATTGACTCTTTGGTGGGCCAAGAACATCACATAGAGGAGTCCCTTTTAACAAGCAGATACAGCATACAAAGACAGGAAAGGAAAAAACCTATTCTGTTTCAGAAAGCTACTCTTCTAGTTTTGCACATCCACTGATGTACCCTCACTGTTCTTCGCAACTCCACCCACAGGTAAATAGTTATTACTCAACAACCTCCAGCAAACTCCCCAAAGCAGAATGGTAGCAGAGAGTGAGCTAGGATGGAGGGAGGGCCCACACATCTGCTTTACTTTCTCTGTTGCGCTCAAAGTCAATGCTAGAACCTCAAACTGATGGTTGCACAAGTCACACCAGAACTGATGACCCTCAGCGCATCAGATCTTCATCATCAGTTTCCATTCAAGAAGAGGCCACGGTCTTCAAGCAGAACTAGAATCATAAAATGACACAGGTTGGAAGGGCCTCTGGGTGTCTCTAGTCCAAGCACCTGTCCCAGGCAGGTCACCCAGACTTCACTGAGTTGAGCTTTAAAATACCTCCAGGACTGAAGAGTCTACAACTCCTCGCAGTCTCCATTCCAGTGTTTGACCACCTTTGTGGTACAAAAGTTTTTCCTCTATCTACCTGGAATTTCCCCTGTTGCAACTTGTATCCTTTGCCCTGGCCTCTTCATTGCACACTTCTGAGAAGAGTCCAGCAACATCTTTTCTACACCCTCCTCACCCATAAGGTAGCTAGAGGCAGCACTGAGATACCCTCACAGCCTCCCCTCTTCCAGATGGAAGAAAAATATTTTTCTGTCTGTCCTCATACCTCATTGTCCTCTTAATCACCCCAGTGGCCCTCCACTGGACTCATTCCAGTACATATCAATGTTGTTCTTACACTGGGAAACCTCAAATTGGACATAATATTCCAGATGTGAGCTCTGACACTCAGCTGTTACTCTAGAGATCACCTGCCTGAAGGGCGGGCTGTAGTATGTATCAGCTAAAAACAATGCACTTGGTGTGCACTGAGACATGACAGCACTACAGTTTTGCTTTTCACAGAAACTGCAATATGGAGCTCCCATAGACAGACAAAAGATGCTCACCTGAAATTCTGATTTACTTTCTGTCAAATCTTTGTTCTTAACTCACTTTGTAGCAAGACCTCTGCTCCCATCGTGACATGTTTTGGAGATTCCACTGTGTTTGCTCTGTCATGAAAGCTCACCTGCATACACCCTGATGCAGTGTATTTTATTATTTCTTTATTATCCAGTTTAGAACCAAATCTCACTGGGGAAACGGCACAATAGCTCCCAAAGACACACCATATTACTGTTGTGGAATTTCCCAGAGCTGCAGTGGGACACATGGAGTTCAGGTCTATCCACCCTACCTGCTGGGAGAGATCGTACTTCTCACACAGAAGGGAGCAACTGCTTTGAGCTCCCAGAGGAGGGACTCCCTACCAAGATGAAAACACAATAAAACTTCCCTAAGTGATTCAGAAAGCTGAGCCCAAGTGCAAGGCAAAACCCTCACCAGGTTCTGAAAACAAACCTGGGCCTCTGTGCAGCAAGAGCATCTGAACAGCTGGAGAGGTTGGTCTAGTGTCATGTGATCCATTTAGCTAAACAGAAGTCTAGAAGAGGAACACATTTCACCTATCTCTCATCCTTCACTTCAAGTGACCGCAACCCTCCAAAAAATCAAGTAGGCTGTTAGCAGCCACAACGTCTTTAACAAATTGCCAGCATCCTTTGGTCAGACAGAGATAGTGAAACTTAAGAACCCAAGCAGACGCTATCAGACTTTCCAGGACAACTGCAGACATGAACTACGCAATTGCTGCTAGCAAGCCTCTAGCCTACTGCATACGGGTGAGTCAAGTTTAAGTCTGCAGAGAAGGCCTAGTAACACAAGAGGGTACAAACTACAGCACATCTTTCTAACCTGCCAGCAAGATGTTACATGACCCATCCATTTGCAATATGTATATCTGCAAATATGCATTTGGTTTATCTCAGCAGAGAATGTCCTCAACTGTCACCTGACACATGTAACCCTGGCTAGCCAGTGCAAGGCCCGGGAAGTGTCCTGTCTACCGTACAGGTGAATGCATCTTTCAACAATTCCTGGTTGGACCAACCCAAATTGTTTTCGATTCAACCACTCACGCATACCAGTTTTCCCAAGTCTTTTAATCTCCCTACCCAAATTGCCACAAAACTGAAGAGGGTACCAAGTATTAGCTGAGGTGTCAGCCTGCAAGTGCTGCTAGTGGCTCCGACTGCAAGCAGTTCCAAAGGCTGAAATGCAAATACTTGCTCTAAATGGAGAGATGGACTTAAATTACAAGAAAGTTTTTTTAAAAAAATTAAACTCAAAGCTGACCTTCCTATACTGCCTACAAAACAAAATGCATAGGAAGCTCTCCAGTCACTACTCCCCAGGAATCATTAACACTGTCTCCTACTTGAGGTTGCTGCCCTGAATCCAGTCATGCACACAAATCTGTTAAACCACAGTAGGTTAGCACAGAGTTACCACCACACAATAACTCAGTTCATCAAACTGGGAGAAGGAGCCTGCAAACACAGGTAGTTCAGACAGGAATGGGCATCAGTGGCTGAAGCATTAACCTCTACGACAAGCACAGGTGCTCTAAGAGAGCAATCAAGAAAATATTATTTTGGATAGTACCACAGCATTGCCTATCTACACTACTCTTCCCCAGGCCTCACTTGGCTGCTCCACCCAACCCCTGCGCAAATGGCCTATATGAAATTACTTGATGGTGCAATCCAGCTGCTCATGGACAGAAATCCAGGCCACAAGATCCATTACCCAGGCAGCTGGCTTTTTCAGTGACAGCATCAGCAAAGAGCCCAGGGACTGAATGGTCATACGTCAAATGGAAGTGGATGGATGGCTCACCCTCCAGTAATTTATTCAGTTATTGATGGAAAAATATTAGTGCATGAATTCATTAGATGTTATTTCTCCATCTTTGAGGCTAGATGAATAACAAAAACAATGATTCACAAATGGCTTATTACAGAAAGAGCAAAACAAACACTAAGATCTGGTTTTAAAGAGGACTGTTGTTTCAGCAACTCCACCTCAAAGCACCAGGGCAGAATCTCCAGGCCTGCCTCTGCACAGGACAGTATCTCAGATGTTGCACTCAAGCTGCACATTTGCTATTCCTGTTCCTCTGTGCTTCCAGAACTATTCCATCCAGCTTCCAAAACTGTACAAAAATTAATTTTCAAAACAGAAACACATTAATTAACTCTTCATATTAAAGGAATTTATCTATTTTTCCTTCAGCAAACTGCACTCAATATGCCTGTCACTATTGCTAGATTACAAACTACTTGAAGGGGGAATTATTGCAAAGCAGGCTGGAATGACTTCCTGGTGATCACATAGGTTTTGTGCAAGGCATTGGTCCTCCTCAAAGACAAGAAGAAGGGGAAATGGAAAGCAAACCCATATGCAGAGCTGCAGTGGAGGCACGGCTTCCCAGAGCAAACCATTCCTTTTCAAAGGACCCCAGTGGAGCTAGAATGGCTTTCTACAGCATGTGCTGCAGAATCAGGATCTACATCCATAGATGTGCATCCGCATGGGAACTGTCACAGCATGCTTGCATGACTAAGAAGCCAGCTCCCACTAGAAGCACATGGCATGCAGGGACACAACCTTAAACACAACAGTGTCTCTAGAGGGGCAGATAGGTGCCCAGGCACCTCACTTCCCAGCACTTCCAGTAAGAGTTAGCTGTGGACAGCATTTGCAACTACAGGAAGGTTAAGCACACTTTAAAACAAACAAAAAAACAACAACAACACAACCAACCAGCTGGAAATCACCAATGCATTTTAAAAAGCTCTACCCAAACCAGTAAGTTTTGACGTGGCAACAGCAAAACTGCATTATTCCTTTTGAGATGGTAGTTCTCACCATGCAGATCCAACCCCAGATGATATACTGCTAAGAATTTTTTTTTAATCTGAGTATCTAAATATATCAGTAATTTTTTTTTTATGATGTGGTTAAAGAAATCTACTCAGAAGAACACATCTGAAGCCAACTTCCAATAGCAATTTTTTTTTTTAGTTGTTGAGTTATTATCCTGTAATCCCTAAGGATACTGAAAGTCCTGAGATAGAAACACAGCCTTAACTACAGAAAAACTATATTCTGCTATCTGAGCACATGCAGTTCATTTTTTGGTTGACATCAGAGTTGAAGTAGTTACAAGTCTCAATTTCCTAAAGTTGCATATCCTTCTTTGTCAGAAAAATACTTGCCTGCAAGAACAAAACACAAAATTCCTGTGACAGGTGGTCTTCACCATTATAACTACCTGATCCAGGAGACAAGCCTGGGCTTTTCTATTTTTAGACACATCTATTAAACAGAACTGCCTCCTTTTTGAGCAGCAAAACCTATTGCTACAGAATGTTTTCCTTCATGATGATGACAGGGATGAGAAATGGGGGAGAAAAAAGAAAAGGAGTAGTTGCAAGCTTATTAAATAATCTGAACACAAAACAAATGCACTGAAGAAAAATTTAATGAGCGTTAGGGAAAGTAAATTGAGTGACAAGTTCACATATTGTCTCCCTCTATTAAATTAAAAACTTAACTGTGACCACTAAAGCTTTTTGCCTCATTCCATCTCATGAGCTGAAATACTGACACACTTTTTGAGAAGAAATACTGTCACCATACTCAAGACCTAAAGGCCTTTATCTCCTTTGGTCGTACACTGCATGGAGGGAATTAGACCATCACCATCAACAGTACCTCCACCAAGGCCCAGGTAGTCTGCTTCCCCTCCAAGAGTTACCCTCAAGTCCTCTGGGACAACTCAGAGCCAGTTGGAGACATAAGGTCTTCAGCCAGGTGGCACCAAGAAGCCTGAATGCCCACCCCACACAGCTCTGTGGGGTCACCCACCCAGACACTGAGCTGCTCAGAAGGGAAACATTGTACTTTTACATACGAAAGAACACATTATGCGCACAGCTCCCAGGAGCTGCTGGTAATTTAATGGGACCAGGTACAAAGAAATTCAGGATTTGTGTGCATCTGAATTCCCACTGCATTTCATTCCTTAAATCCTTTTGCAAATGCCAACCTTACAAGCTTTGGCCGCTGCAACCATACCTGAAAGCATGTGGAAGGCAACAGATGAATTCACAGGGGAAACAAACATTTGTACTCATTTCCTTTGAGGACCTAGATTTTTCAGGCTAACAGGGAAGACACTATGCCCAAAAGCCCTTCTACAATCCAAACTCTACAAGCTGTAGTCAACACTGCAGATCCAATAGATTGGGAGAGATATCACTATCACAAAACAGAATAGAAATTTTTGTTTTGGAGGAAAAGTAACATAACAAAAATATCTCTTGCAGCATTAATCATAGTGGGAAGAACAAAGAGGAGCATGTTAGAAACTGGGAGCAAACTACATTATCTACAAGGCACCATGTCAGTACAGTTATTCTGACCCATGTGCATTTTTGTGTCATGTTAAGTCATCATTTACTGGGACTTCTGGGAAAGAATTTGAAGCTAATTTTTTTTTTTTTCTTCCCTCCATAGCAAGTGCTGAGGTGGTTTGGTTTTGGGCCTACCTGCCCCACCAGCACTCAGTGGTAAGTCCTTACATGACACTACATCATAGACCGTAGACAAAGAAACACACAAAAGGAGCACAGTACTATCAGAAGGAAGCTCGGAGTCCCAGCTGTACCTCGGTTCCAATTAGCCGCTTCATGAACTTTTCTCACAAGAGAATGTCTTCTGAAAAAAATAAATACATGCTCTGATTAAGTAAATTGTGAGGAGTTAATTTGCAATTCCAGAATCCCCAAGGGACTCCAAGACCAATCTCTCTGGTGTTTCATCTACAGTAATTTAATAGTTTACATTGTAAGACCTATGGCCTGCGATGGAGATACCAGGACAAATCTTGAGTGCATTATACGCCCTAGTCCCACTGATTCAAAGGCACTACTAGGCCAATTAAAGCAAACAAGATTTAGCAGTCCGCTGCCTGCCTCAACAATTAGTACAGCAAGCTGTTTTCCCTGCTAGGATCAACATCTCCACAGCTACTACCGGCAAGCATGTTCAGGTGAGGCATGTAAGAAGATACCAAACCAAATGTGTTCCTCCATTCACATTCCACTCTGCTAAAGTCACTATGCAATTTAATTCCCCACTCCCACAAACAGAGACATGCATCATAAGCAAGACACTTCCAGAGTCATACATCCAGACCATTCTGAGCTATGCTAAACACTGTGTCCTCCACTCCATTTGGGGCTAAAGTTTTAAATTTGTTTTCTTCCCACATCCCCTTCCTTGGCTTGCCAGGAGCCAAGTTGGTCATTATTATTTCAAGTAATGCTGCTCCAGCCCTGAAGCATCTCAGAGCTTTGGAACAGCAAAGCACTCTTTTTACGTAGAGTGTGCTTGATGACAAGATTAATAAAAACTATACAGCATCTTTAAAGGGCCATCTTCAGTGTATCAAAAGCACAAGTTCTCAATGATGGATAAAAGAAGCACAAACCAAACAGTGTGAAGAATCTAGGTGGTTCTAAGCCTCTTCTGCTATGAGTCAATCAAACTGAACAGCCTCTAAAGAGTCTCCATTTCCAGGCCACACTGTGTACTCTCAAATAATCAAAAAGTGACTCTCCGTGCTGTTTTAAGGAGCTCACAATGACCTGAACACTATTTACACAAGTGTCTTAATTCACTTTCTATACGTAGAATGTCTGAATGAAAAGCATCTTCTTTACATTTGGTTATATAAATAAAAGACTATATTGGGCTGATCAATATACTGTTGTAAAGCAAACAATTTGTGTAAATTGGTGACAAGCATCCCTCCCATGCTGCACAGCACAGAGGGTGTAATTGTATGTGTGAAAATTTACTTCTCTCTAATCACTAAGAGAAATGAAGTTTTATGAGGGATGAGTTTAGCCAAACAATCCTCCCTCTATGAAAAAGTAGCATAATTGCTAAAAAGTTTTGAGATTCTTTCCGAAGGAAAATGACGGATGTTTGTGCTAATTTTCAGGTTTTGCAACCTACACTTCATCAGATGTAAGACAAAAAATACTTAGTTTACAGATGAAAGGATGCAACTTCAATGCTTTGATGCAGAATACCTGAACACTCTTTTCAGAGCAACTGTGAGTATGAGTAATTCTGCTGGAAATTATGAGGAGGTGATAAATGACTCGTAGAGTTCTCCAACTGGTTTTCTATGCATATGCTCCAGTTGATAAAACACAACTTACGTAACTAGGACAAGACAATTGAGCAGGGAAGACAGCACAGGAAATGCCATTTCTGCCGTTAGCCAAAATGCTCATGTGGCATTTACATTCTCAGAGAATCATCGGGAAAGTTTGTTCCTTTTTTCTTCCTTGAGAACAGAAGCACAAGTGTTTATAAGAATCAAAAACACCTCCTTTCTTCTCCACCCACATGGACTTGGCAGCATGTCCCAGTAGTTTGTGATGTCAGCTTTGAAAAACCTGCATTACGTTGCTTCGGGGCCTCTGAGAAAATAAAAACAATTAAACTACACACTGATTTAAGACCTGCCCTTTTCTCCTCTGTGTGCCCTGCATTCAAAGAGAGACTTGTTGGTTCTCCTAATAAGTCTGGCCCCAGTTCAGCTGCTGATTGGAGTTGGCTCATGGGATTGATGTTTGTGATATGAACTGATGAACATTTATGAATCGGAAGGTCTGTATGATTACCTGGGCAGTGCGTGATGCTATCAGCAGCACTACTGTAAAGAGTGTCAGGGCTTTAAGAACCCACACCAAAAGTAATATTCTTGAGCTCAAAACCATGAAGGAAATAACAAAATCTCCTGAAGATCCTTGCAGGACAGAGGAACTGTGAAGTGCCATTTCCCACAAAAGAAGGCACTCTCCTGCCTACCCACACTAGTTAGAGAGGCTGGGTGGAGGAGGCAGCTGTCATTTCCATCGCCATTCACTAGCAACTGTCAGTTCAACCAACCAGCCAAACACAAACACACACCTCAGAAGTAACACAGGAGTTCAGGACCAGGGGAGCAGGAATGCAGACAAAATGCTCAGTTCAAGCATGCCTTTACTCCCTGGATCCGTTAGCATCAACATGGGTCTCCCTGCATATTTAGGAGCATCCCTCATCTTAGTGCACCATAATGCAAACCAAGTCTGCAGGGGCAGATTGAAACCCACCTGTTTGTTAATACACCCAAAATTCTCAAATTTATACCCACAGACTCTAACATAGGCTGTTCTGAGCAAAGGAGGAATTTTGCCCCAAAGGCTTGAAAGGTCTAAAGACAGTGCCACAGCAGGGTGTGCACTGTTCAAAGGGCAGCAAAGGGAATAATCATGCCGGTAAGCACATAATCACGCTTTAGGTGCTAATCCTGCAACATAGCCTACAAGCACAGACTCCTCTTTATCCCTAATGAAGAGGCTGGGAGCTCACATGTATGCATTGATGCCAGAGATACCTGGGTTTTGATGGAGGACTAGGGACTCAATCACAACTGGAAAACACACCCAAAACCAGGTTTGGGCCCAGACTGTAAAATGCCAAACAAACTCTGATACAATAACTAAAAATTAACTAATGGCCAACAAGAAATTCAGGCACAGATGTCACTTATACCTGAACAGTAAACCCTGTTCAGTGGCATTTAAGCAGGTGACCTTCCACTGACACATCAAGATTTATAAAGCCTGCTAGCTATTTTACTGGAAAATATCACACTCATAACAAGGTTTCCAGAGATTACAGTATGAGTAAAACTATTAAGTCCACAGAATACCATATAAAGAAAAAGTAAATAGAAATGTCAGTTACCTTTGAAATAATGTTGTTAGATCTGACCCAGCACAAACCACGCTCTCTCCCTACTACTTCAGTGGAGTACAGAGAAGAAACATGAATGGTCACCTTTGTGCATGGATATGAACATACTTATGTTTTTACACGAATTTGCCTGCTTGTGTTCATGGCCCAAACGGGTGGGACACCTCCCTCCTCCTCCTCCTCAGAAGTCATGATGCAAGTTACATGCAATAACTGGCAAGCGACACTGAAGGATCTGTACTTTCTCCCTTTGAAGACAGATGTTGTAGAGCTGACAGTCCATTGATTTTGTTACACACTGCCCTCAGTCCCCAAGGAATCCCTTCATAAATCCCTATACATCAGCAATTAAGCCACAATCTTTAGCAAGGTCTATATGCTGCTCTCTTGTAGGACAGTCAAGAAAATTACAGCAAATTTACTCTTTCTGATAGAAGTAATGAATAAAAACAAAGAAAAAAGCTCTGCAAATCACTAACAATCTCATCCAAGTTATTACCATCCTTCCCACAGACTTTGTAGAAAATAAACCAAAGCCATAGGCTTGTTATAAAGCTGTAGTAACCATATCAAATGAAAATAAAATATCCTTTAATTCTTCTGAGGATTCTGGGTAAAGAATGTCTTAGTAGGAGTCAAACATTATATTAGTGATGATTATGGGTTCTCCCACAACATACTATCTGCCTTCTAAAACTCTTTCAATGGAAGATGCTAATTAACAATGCATGGTTTTTTTCACTGAATCAAACAGGATCTACATCATGTATCACTTTTCCATCCTTTACTCCTGCTCTCCAGTTGGATTCACACTGAAACTTCAGGTCCGATCTGCTATCCAGGGCCACTGGTAAAGTCCTCCATGACAGCCACCTTCCTTAAGGACAATAAAACTGTCAATCAAGAAGCTAAGACTCACAACTGAAGCCGACATCAGCCTCTCAACAACCAGCTTAAACTGCGTAACTTCTCCCACTTGCAATGGGAAACAGATCACAGAACCTTCCCCCTCACAGAGCAATGAACAAAAACTATTTCTTCTCTTTGAGGTCTGAGTTGCAATTTGTACAACCAAAAATGCTACCAAGTCACTGAGTGAAGACGACAAGGGGCGAACTTATCAATATACACTGTAGAAGCCATCCACACATCAGCATGGCAAGTAGGGCAAATCAGGAAATGAGTAAGATTATTTAATAGCTCTTTTCTCATCAGTTGATTATAAAGATGGTTATGAGATGAATGTTCATATTTCAACACACATGCACAGTTTATTCTGTCATTCTTCATATTCTAGCGTTTTCCATGGAGCTGACAGAGATTACATATACATTATTACACATCATGTTTGACAGACTATACAAGGATGATCTCTATAACAATTTATTTCCTTTGGTGCAGTACTACATTATTCTTATTGCAGAAGTCATTACTGTCATAGGAAAAGTTTCCCATTTACAGTCCTTCTGTATGTGGAGGAGCTATTGCTCTAGCGTGCAAGTGTAGTAGTCATTCATGTGCATTAGTACAAAACTGACTGAAGCAGCACTGATGGCAGGTAAAACATATTTCACTAGGAAACTGTCCAGGTGACAACTCTCATGTATTGACAGTAATGGCCCTATTGTTGTCACTAATTCTATTTAACACGGTCCAAGTGTTAGATTCCCGTAGTATTTGTAGAAGTTCCTTTCAGCTCAGTGGAGTAATATATGTGCACACAAATGTATGCACATTTATAAGTATTTTTAAAAGTAAGGATGTACAATGGAAAGTTTACTGAAAATTACTGAAAGGCACCTATGCTGATCAGTATGGAGAAGCCTTGGGGAACTTCACAAGGATGCAACTCAATTCTGTTAAAAAATCTGATATCCTCAGCACTTTGGGGGGAAAGAAGTAGATATTCTTCCTGAAGAATTTTTGGTAACTAACAGATGGCATTATGAAACAGGGATAATTCTCTAGTAAAGGACAGAAGTTGGTTTAAAAATTTCACAGAAATGCAGCAATTCTCTATAAAATTCTGTCAGATTCAAGATTAGGCTCTTGTGGAAAGTCATCTCTATTCCAATCTCTTCCCGAAACAAAAAAGAAACAAAAAAGAAACAAAAAAGAAACAAAAAAGAAACAAAAAAGAAACAAAAAAGAAACAAAAAAGAAACAAAAAAGAAACAAAAAAGAAACAAAAAAGAAACAAAAAAGAAACAAAAAAGAAACAAAAAAGAAACAAAAAAGAAACAAAAAAGAAACAAAAAAGAAACAAAAAAGAAACAAAAAAGAAACAAAAAAGAAACAAAAAAGAAACAAAAAAGAAACAAAAAAGAAACAAAAAAGAAACAAAAAAGAAACAAAAAAGAAACAAAAAAGAAACCCTGAGTCATAGCTCATGATTCATGAATACAGGATTTAAAGTAAACTGTCATAAGACTCCTGGAGATCACAGAAAGTATCAAAGACATTTGCTTAGAATAAATGACAGCATTAGCCCAGCCAGGCATTTTCCAGTATCTCAAACGACATTTTATAAAGATGTACTTTTCCAACTGACATACAGCATAGTTTCACCAGTTGTCACCATAAAAATCTAAATGACAAAACCAAAACTGAGCTACAGCTTTTTCAGTATGGAAAAAGGAAAATGAACATCTGCTCTGTTTTCTGCCTCACTAGTTTGCGGGTTTTTCATCTGTTAAGCTAGACAATGTGAAAAACAATATTTTAAAGCACTGTTCTAACATTATTCATGTCTCTGAGCCATCAAATTTAAACATCAACGGACAGGACCATGATTAAATCCAACACCCCACCACTTCATAACACCGTTAAAAAGCCAGGCTGAAAGGGGTCTTTTTCTGGTTTGAAACTGTAGGCCAGCCTTAGCAATAAAACTCAAGACCATTTAAGATCTCTTCAGACCATTAATGTCTATCAAACTTACCCCAATAAGGCAAAGTACTTCATCACATTCCCCAAGCAAAGTAATATAAACAATAATTACTACTATTAAGTGGGTATAAGTTTGGAGTCTTGAAACTATTCTGTCCCCTACACAATTACACCACAAGTCTTCCAGGGAATAAAGAAATAAAGAAAAAAGCTAAACACCTACGAGGCAAATATGCCAGAGTTGTCAGACACACACACACACAGAGCTCTAAGCACCTTTACACAGACATACAACATTCTCAACAGCTGATTTGGTGTGAAAGCAGGTGCCAAAACCCCAACAGAGAACAACAAACACCACAGCCGCCCAGCTTCCAGCTGGGAATAAGTCCCAGCTTGCTTCTCCAGGCCCATTCCAACCAAAACTTAGCTCCAGCTCTCTCTTACTGCTTCATACATGCTCAGGCCTCCAGCAAGTTCCACACGTTGTTACAACTAACTCAAACTCCCCAACAAAAATGAGGTTATTGTGCCTGGGTTTCTGCTTTCAATGTTTCTGCAAAATATGTTGCTTTCAAGGACTAACGCAAGTCCAGCAGAGCCAAAATAAAGATTCCAACCAAAGGCAAGTCCCCTCACAGCCCAGTTCACAGAGGTCTTCAGCACTTTAGCAGGCTCATGGCAGCCCCCGCTAAGATGAGGCACCCCAAGAGCTCTCCATCCCAACTCGGCAAAATACCATGCAAGATTGCAACAGGATCCACACCAGCACCTTCTGCTCGTTACTAAAGCAGTAATTCCGTACATTCAGAGCTACAAGTCTTCATCAGGTTTGTAAACTACAGCAGCATGACTGGCGGGGTAAAAGAACTTGGGCTCTGTTCTTTGTCACAACTTCCTCAAGCTGGAGAGCACCAACACAGCTTGAATCATCCACTCCTCAAACACGTCTTCACTGAAAAAAACTGCACACTCCCAAAACCAGAAGCTGCCTGTACCAGACATTGTCTAAAGGAAGTACCCTAATTATGCCTATTTTCGGATTTACATTTTAATTTCAGCTTCAAGACAGCTGGGCTCCTCTCAGGGGAAAACCAACAGCAGCACAGTAAATCCTTCAGGCACGTTCCCCTTGCTCTTCTTGCCAAGTTGCTGCTGTGGCATTTTGCATTGGTTGAAGCACATCAACACATAACAAAAGGAAATTTGAGCCTCTCTGGATAACAAACTGTTAATGTAAGGACTGCCTAAACTGGGGTAGTAGCTTTCAGGAACTGAGTAGATTTATTTTTCCTCTCCCAAGGGTAAAATAAGAAATATCATACAGTCTTTCAGATTCAGAAATGTTAGAAAATGAAAAGACTTACTGAACAACTCGATACACCCTTTCAAGACAGAGTTGTTCCATATTCATGTGGCTGCCCTGTATCATATGGTAGGGTGCCTTTGGCTTGTCTTTAATAAAATATAAACACTTGCGTTCCATAATGCAAGTTAGCTCATCTTTAACAAGGATCTCAGCTGCAGAACCAATCTCACAGGCAGCAGCCTTAAAACACTGAAGCTTTTTGAGATGGATTCCTCAGAACCCACTGCATGAAATTTACAATAGGTGTTGGTAACAACATTAACAAGTAATTAAACAGATATTTCAATAAGTGTTTTCAAGTTGTACTTATCAACATTTTAGTATGAAAGTGACAAGAGATATACTGTCTGCAAAGAAGCTGCTCAAAGAATATACAGGATAAAAGTCAGCGACACTGATTATTCCATCAACGCCACAAAACCTGAGGTAATGAACAACCTATTCAAGCTTCCTGTGGATGCTCCAAAGTGTTTGTAAGGAAGGCAATTAAAGTTTACACAGCCCCTGGACTAGCAAAGTTTTTTCTTCACTTGTTATTCCCACAAAGAACCAAAAGATCTTTCAAAGCTGGGCTGCAAGCAGGTTAGCAGTGCAAGACGGTATCAATCGGTCCCATATGCAGCAAGAGCTGGGAGACAAGAGCCACCGATTCACAGAAACAGCTTCCTCAGGAAGAGGCATCTCCCATCTTCCAATGCAGCAGTGAGCACGCCAAAACCTACCCACACATGTCGGTACTGCCGTACCCCTTCTACCTGCCAGAGTAGTCATGTGAGTACAGGGTATGTAGGAGGGAGAACAGTTTCCTAACGTTCACTTCTGTGCATCCACCTGAGCCAGCCTGAATTCCTGACCCACTACATGCCACCAACTGCTGCCACTGACTGGTCACCAACAAAGAAAGGGTTTGTGTGCTAGCACAGTTCTTCCTGTAGCTCTGCTTCCCCACCAATACTCTCACAATTCACTTGAAACTTTAAAAAACTTTGAGTTTGCCCTTTCTGGATGGCAGACGCCCTGAAGGGGAAATATCAAACAAAATTAAATACAGGTAAAACATTAGTATAAGATACTGAGTCAGGCTTATAGTGCAAACCACACAGTCCTATCCTACTAATGGTCTGAGCAACCCTTATCTGTTGCATACATAAATATTCAGACAAAAGTACATAATGCTGCCCTCAGAAAGCAGAATAATACCAGTTCCACATTACAGCCACTGCTCACAGCTCTGCTGTCTCCAGCCCACCTGCCACCACCCTGGGCTGCTTTGTGCCCCTGATTGAAGTGTATGGGCTCTTTTGTCAGTTGTCTAGAAAATACCACCCGTAGTATTTGAGCCCTAACGTTTCAAGTAGCTCTAATTCAGCTTTCAGCTCAGCTCAGTTCTTTGTCCTCTAAGAATAACTTATGTTTAATTGCAACTGGCTACAATTTTCTAATTCTTTGTGACCCCAAACCTCTAAATCTATTACCCAGAGACAGCCACAGTAATCCTTAATGAAGGTGTGGGTATGATGCAGCATGCTAGGGACCATCTGGTTGCCAGGTGTTTCCTGGCTTAGTTCTTCCTCACAATACACATCCCTCCTCCTCTCCTCTAATTCCAAGGAAGGCAATTTCTACCTCAGGACAGTCCTTCATTAAAAACACAGGCAAGGGCTTTATTGCAAGCAAGTCAGCTGCAGCACAGCAATGTTCACAGCCTGCAGCAGAAAGCCTAGAAGGGCTGTTTATTACCATATGTATCTCCCTGTGACTACCAGCAAAAGACTGCACCAACTGTATTTCTGTTAACAGGAAGGGAGCCAAGTGCAACATTTTCACTGTAACTTTGTACCTTGTGTCCTTCACTTATTAAAAAAAAAAAAAAAACCAAAAAAAAAACAAAAAACACCCAAACAAACAAAAAAACCCATACACCAAACCACCACCCAAAGAATTTAAAGGTAAGAGAGAAGTTTTCCAGAACAGGACCATTTACACAAAAAGCAAGTGATGCAAATAGCACTAGGCAACTTCACAACCAGTGTAATTTGACGTCTTTCAGGAAGCAACGCAAGCTATTCAGGGAAGTTGGATCCTGTGATCTTTATTTTCAAAATGGCACGTTAGCTTCCTTAAAATCCCTGTCTTTCAGACAGGTAAAGGCCTTCCAGCTCTCATATACACATTCCTGCCCCTTCCCTTCACCAGCACTCGAGCATTTTAGAGAGCTGAACTGATAAAGTCATTTTTGCACAGCACTAACGTTGCCCTGGCTCAACTTACTGAGCTGGCTTGCCACAGGGTCAGGCAAGGACCAGGCACCGTGGGAGCAAACAGGTGCAGGATCCCCCCAGCACCAGCTGAGATAAGCCTTGGCTGCCAAGAGACCACATCCCAGACCACCAAACTAGAAGGCTTCTCCTGGTTCCCATAATCGCACTAAGACTTAGTTTGCATAAGGCATCTCACATTTCAGCTTAAACCCAGGAAACATTTACTTGGGCACTTGCAGAAGGCAGTTTTCGGAAACTGTTTCAGGCTGGTTATATACAAGTACCAGGTTTGTTGGACATGCATAGCAAAATTGTCTCAATATTTCTCAAACACGGTGGGGAAAACAGATCTCTGCTACAGCAAAAAAAAAAAAAAAGACCTTGTGAGTCTTCCCAGTGTATGGAAGGAGGCTCTGTGCTCGGAGCTCCAGGGAGTCAGTCTTGATCCTCACACTGTCCTTGAGAATTAGTAGGATAAGGAACAGCAACTGCTCCTGCTCAGCAGACACACAAGGTAAAAACGTCTACTCTGCCCCAGCAGCCAGGAACACGGTTTTCCAGGCTTGGGTATAAACACAGTACCCAGCAGAGCCACTGCCCAGAGGCTGCTCCAGCAGCCTGCAGCCCTTAGCACAGGCTGTAGGTGCCCTAGGACTGCACTGCCTATGGGGACGTCAGGTCCTAATCAAATTATTGGGGGATACAGAGAGGATGATTTTGCAAAGACAAGGCTGAAATTTGCGCAGAAATTCCCCACAGGAATCACTTCCAAGCCAAGAAGAGCTTCACCAGTACTACTGTGGATCAGGACCTAAGCAAACAGGACAAGCTAAAACCAAACCCAACAGCACACCTGTGATGGACATGCCAGAGGCTCTCACCACTAGCCCAGAGCCCCACCAGCTAGCACATGCTGCCCACCCCATGGCTGTCTTGCCCATGATCCAAGACTCCTGTAAGCTCTCCAGGAGAGGAGCAACTCCTCATTTCAAAACAAGGTCCAGCAGGAGAATATCGCAAGTTCTTTTTTCCACGGTTTCATCTATATAGTAGATTTCTTACTTATGTGAAGCTCTGCCCAGAGCTATGTTTCAATGCAAAATGAGTGATTAAACTAAAAGCATCAAATGGAAAGACAGAAACACTTAAATGCAGGCAAAGCTACAGTGGAAGGGAAAACTGCCTAGTACCACTGCCAGTTGTGAAGGATTTTCAAGTTCAGCTGCAAAGTAAATCCATCATGGAAAGCAAAATATTAACAAGTGACTGAAGACTGAGCACCTTTATTCTTGAGGCACACTTGCTTGCTTGTTTGACTATTTGCATATTTTACTATATTTTAAAAGGAAGGTTTCTGCTAGAAATCATTTTTGCAAGCCTCAGAACATTCTTCAGAGAGCTACTCATCTGCTTAGTGACACAGGCATGGGGCAGGGCTTGTTTACTAATCTAGGAGGATTACACTTTAATCTAGATCATGCCTTGCCTGCAGGTAAGGGCAGTAGAGCAAACAATAAATACACCAGACTTTCCAACTGCAAAGGCATGAGAGGAACAGAATCCAAAAGAAAGTTATGTTTATATCATGTTTGGATGGGGAAGAGGTGAACATAAGGAGGCAGCTGCTTCTTCATATCTGTTGTTCAACAGTCTCTGGAAATCCTAGACAGGCAAATTGTATTCCTACTGTTGCGTCAGCTCTGAAACCTACCAGCTACAGCTGAAACAAGCCTCCACAGCTAGTTTTTCAAATAAAAACAACACATGCCTTTAACCTCGCTTTTTGCCTTTTTAATGCATGCAGAGTTCACTCCCCTATCGGAGGAAAACTCATTTTTCACTTACCTTCCCTCTCTGTTAGGCAAGTGAGAGAAAGTTACCAAAACATTGCCAGAGAAAACACAAAAAAAAACCCACTGCATCTAAAATATTCATTTTCTTTCCCACCCCAGTACACAGAGAGATCACTTAGTCCGTTGCACATTGGTATAAGCAATGTCACTGGGACTGATCTGGCTATAATCTAAAATTCATAAGAAAATTCCACACTCTTCAGAAAAAAATTACTACTTTATATAGTATATAAAATGAATTAGAAACAAAAATAACTCAGATCTTCCAAGTGACTGAAATTTCAGAACTGGAATTCACCTGAGAATGGCAGACCAGTATAGGCAAGACAAATCACCTGGTGCTGACCATAGCCAGAGGTATTTCAGAGAAAGGACCCATAATGTCAACTGTGCAATACCATGTCTTTAAGGAAATAGCTCTTTCTCATCCTAGTAGTAAACATAGCTTCACGTCCTGAAGCATGGAAAACATTAGGTTTGCCCAATATTTTTGCCCAAGTACTTATTCCCTCCTCCTGCTTGTAACAGGCTATAAAAAAAAATTGGTTCTAGAACATTTAATTCTAAGTGTAAACAAGTTAAAGTACAGCTGTCACCATCACCATGTTGCTTTGTCCCCACTGCTGGAAGAAAACAGAAAATTCATGACCCCACCCATGAAAAGGAGTATCTGCCTTAAAATAACCTGTAGCATTTTTATCTGCTGGCTCAGAAAGGTACACACCTTTACCAATTAAACTCTGCCACTGTCAGCATCTTTTAAAAGAAAAAATTAGTTACAATCAAGGGCTACTCTCTCATAAATAGCAGCATACATGCTTATTTGCACTGCAAGACAACAAGTAGAATCAAGTTGATAAAGAGATCTCAAAGCAAGGCATAAGGCATTGTTTCAGCAGATACTGACCTGACTTTGTGTCTCAAAGCCTGAGTTTCTGATGCGGGTTTCAAAAACAACTTAGTCCAGAAGAACCAAAGAACAGAAAACCCCCATGATTACAGCTGATCGGTGCACATCACACAATGCTGGGAGCACCTGCACGAGTCAGCACACACCCAAAAATCAGTCCCTAAATGAACTCCAGAGCTGCAGGGGCAGCTGATGAGAAAGGCTTGATTGACTCTGTCCCTGTTGGTAATTACAGGTAATAAAGCACGTCAGTGCTGGCATGCTGATACCAGCGTTACCATCTAAACAAACACGACCATTCAAGCATCTGAAGAATCAATATCATAAATAAGGTAAAATGAGAAATTCTGTTTCTAACTTCTGAATCCTTGTAATTATCAATTAAAGCTTTGCAACATATTATTAATTCCACTTATTGCTAACAGTGATGCTGCAAGTGTACAGTGGACCAAAACAAGTGAAGGAGAAAAAAAAAGGGGGGCGAAGCCTCACTGAATTCAGGGGTTTTGCCCATAGAAAGTTTCATCATTCTAAGTGAATGGAATCTGACTACACTTTTTTTTTTTTTTCAAACACATTCCACTAAAAAGTTCTCAACTATTCATATTGAAAGGCACATTCAAAAGTATTATATTTTTAATCTCGCATTCAAAATACCAACAGTGTTTTAAGCAACACTAGTAGCATGCCATTTAAAATGGTCTAACCTAACAGATTTTAGGTCTTATCTATAAATCACTGATGCTAATTTTGGCAAACCATGTGGAATATGAAATTATAGAAATTCATTTTTCATATTACACAATGCCTTTTACTCACTTAGACATAAATTTATCATATGCTGTAACGGATAGCACTGGTTAATATTAAATGCTTACATTGAATATTTTGCTAAGTCTTACCCAGAGGCACAACCAGCTCTCTATACCCCAAAAAGCTTAACTTTGCAGAACAACGTGGAATGAAAGCTCTTATTTACCACATTCTATCCCTTGCTCTTTGGAATGAATCATGTTATTAACTGTTCACACACACACAGAGGTTTGTTTGTTTTTCTCTCTCTCTTTTTTTTTTTTTAAATTATTCTTTCACATATGTTTACCAACTTTCCCTCTACTACTTCAGGAAATATACATATTTTATCTCCTAACCAAAAGAAATATACCAGTTCCTTCCTCTTGATTCATGGGTTTCTTCATCATTTTCCTGGGGGAGACTTTCTTTACGGGACATCAAATCAATCATGTTAGAAAAAGACAGGGATGGGGACAAAACACTACCTTGCTACTGTCCTTCCAGAGACACTTAGCCCCAACACTAAATGTCAGGTCTGCTCTGGACTCCTGGTAACATGTACACTAACTCCCAGGTGTATTCTGAGCATGCTGACAGCCTGTGAAGAGCATCATTAGGGCCAGACTCTGCCCTGACTGAATCACTAGAAATCAAAAACGACTCTGATACAAATCTGGAGGAGCTGACTCTCTTAATTCAGAAACCTCTCTCCTATTCTTGTGGGTATCTCCCCGCACCACATGTTTTCTTATACAGGCACAGGGGAGCAGGGGAAGGAGGGCAGGGTAATTCTGCAGGTCAGGAGGCAGCTTGGTGCCAGCACAGCTGGCTCCATCTCCGATTCCCTCCCATCCTAAGCTACAGGTTGACAAACAGCATGGGATGTGAATGACCCAACACCCAGACCACCCTTTGTACAAGCTCTACTCTCCTTTTCCTTTGCAAACCATTCAACTCTAACCCTGCATCTCTCCCTTTTTGAGCCCTTGGATTTTTTCCTCAGCCTTCTTGAACATTTTCTAATTGCTGAGGGAAACAAAAGCCAGTATTGATTTCAGCGTGACTCAAAGGAAGCAGGCGAATACCTAACTGCAAGAACACAGCCTTGCTGCAAACAGGAGCAGCCTGCCTGGCACGCCTTGCGACACAACCACCAAACAGCAGCTTGAGACACCTGAAAAGCATGTCAGGCACCAGCAGACAGGGATCTGTCAGTGAGAGGCACCCTGCACGTGAACATACAGCTGCTGTTAATCAAGCCACAGTCACAGTAGCTCAAACAAAGGTAGCAGTTCTGCGCTGAGTGATACCACATGGCCAGAACAGGAATGGGTGCCCAAGCACATCTTACCGGATCACGTGGAAGCAGCTGCAAGAACAGGACAGGGGCTTTAAAAGGCTGTGGGGTCTCTCTGTCCCACATCGGCCAGGGGACAGTGGAATCATGTTAACATTTCATTGGGAGCCGTTATACTGCAGCGTACAACCTCAGGTCCAGACAGAATTCCCCATGAGGGGATCAGATCTTCACTCCAGTCACAAAAAGGCTGCTGCCAAAAACAGAGTAGCTCGGCACAAAAAGAGCTGGTTAGCTAAAACAAGCTAACCAGCTTTCCCCAGCTAACCAGCATTCAGATCCAGACCTGAACCCTTAAAAAGGATTTTGAACACACACTTTCAGCCCATTTCACAGCAAACACAGAAAAGAGGCTTTCCTCACTGTTCCACTCAGTCTCTGAGCTTTCCCAGAGGTTAAGGGGGTCCTTGCACTTAAGGTCTGGCACCTTGAAACTGCCTGCACTGGCTTAACAACTTGTACAGAAACCATCCACAGAAAATAAGGAGAACGCACACAAAAAAATAAAAATAAAAAAATAAAATAAAAAAAAAAATAAAAAAAAAAAAAAAAAAAAAGAGAGAGACAGACACTTAGCCCTACCTTGCATCCAGCCAGAGTTTCTCCGGGCACAGCCTGGACAATACCACGGTTGAGCTATGTAGGGAAGGAGGCCAATCAATGTTGATATGCGCCCACAGCCAGCAGATCTGGGTTTCTGGCCCAGTAGTAAAGCACTCAGTTCACTTTTGAAGGTCTACAGCACTTTCTACTGTTCATCTCTGTACCAAATTTGGACCAAGGCTGGAGTTTTCAAAAGCACAACCCTAACTGTTCTGAACTTTTATAATATCCCTACTCTATGTTCTCATTTTGAGATATTTTCTAACTTTGTTCATCCAAGATCAGAACCTCTGGAAAAGTGGCAAGTTTTGCACGGTGTAGCAGCTCTTCTAACAGATAATGTATGTTCCTCAAAATAGAACTGACAGATCCTAGTTTAAACCAGAAACCAGCCCCTATCATTCCCTCCAGAAAATAAAGTGAAAAAATAGGGTTAATTGAATCAATAGGTCTTATAATTAAATGCTGCCAAGTTAGCTGGCATGATTGGACTGCTGGTTTTGTGGTGGTTTGTTGTTGTTTGTTGGGGTTTTTTTAAAGTTATTTAACCAGAGGTTGCATACACTTTAAATACAAGTAATTTTGCAAATGGTTATTGAAATTTATATCTCCCTCAGAGGACAAAATGACAAGTTTCACAAACAGAATACTAAGTTTTCATAGACTCAACTCAGTGGAAGCTACTGTGATCTAACTGCACTACAGCTAGTAGAATTAATAACAGAAAACTCCTCCTACTTCTTGCCAGGGGCTTCGCCAACATGCGACAAGAAATACTCCTCCGATCCACATACCCATGAGTGCCAGCTGTAAATGAAGGAGCAGAATTTTCCAGAGGGGCAGAATTCTACGTACATATCTGTAACTTTTATTTTCCTGAAGGAGAAAAGTATCCGAGATTTTCAATAATGAGAAAACAGGACAGAAAGAAGCATTGTCTTTTTCCAGATGGTGCGAGTCAGGTGCAGATTCAATGAATTCAACACAGTTATATTGATTTTCTCCACTTAACACTCTTGCTTGCAATAGGGCCGCTGTCTCCCTTACAGTATATGAACATACAAATACACATACATGTATGTATATTTTATCTGCAAGATGGACACCATGTGCTAAAATATACAAATACTTATTACACCACAGAAAGTTAGAAAAACAGTTAGAAAAATGCTAAAAGAGAAACAGTATACTGTAACATTTGTCAAGCCTATCAACCAGCACTAACCTGTCTCACAGAATACAGAAAACAAAGAGATTTGATAAATCTTTATATTCCTGAGGTTGCCCAGTCCTCCCCTTTTCACCATAATTCCTTTCAAACTAGCACCCTAACAATGCTGCAAGATACTGAGTACAAACACTGACACTCTGAAACTGTTGTTTCATTATCATTTTGACTGATTGTGAGGAGCTCCTCACCACCTCCCCAGCCAAGATAAAAGAACAAAGATCAGTTTCATCTGCAAGACTGCTGCAGGGAAAAACAGCAGTGAGTGTAAAACCATAAGGAGCAACAGCATTAGCTCATCTTTTCTCCTTAATACAGCAGCAAACAATTAGTGTTAAACTAAAATGGGTCAATCAAGACCTCAAATCTTCTTAACAGCTAGCACAGTCAACCCATGTGCCCACAGCAAACCAAATTAACCCTATTGATACATCAGTCCTTTCCTCCAATACCTAGAAAGCAATTACAAGTGTCACATTGAATCTCCTTCTAAAACACCCTCCTATAGTTTAGTAGCATAACTTGTGATTAAACCTACCCATGAAATAAAAGCTTTTTCCACTACCGAGGCAGGCAGCTTAAAACAACACCTCTGTTTCCAGCGCCAATCCTCTAAGTCAGCTCCACCCTATGGAAATCAGTCTCATGCTGGTTTTTGTTACTTGTTGAGATGCACTACAGAACTGCTGCTAATAAGCACACCTGTACGTGAAGCAAAAGAACGGAAGAAAAAGCACAAGCCCTAAACATGTAAAGACCCACCCATAATCTCCCTTACTGTGTGCATGTGTGTTTGGGGAGGAATAAACAATGCTGTGGTTTCACGGAACACTGTTCATTTCTGTGCTTTCTCTGGAGGTACTCGGCACCACCGAACACCGTCAAGGGTTTTTCACCAGTGAGCCCACATATCCTGAATTTACACTCCTTCCCTTTTAAGCAAAACCATTCCCTTTTCCATTAGAAATACGCTTAACTTCTAAGCATGCTTAAGGCTCACTTTCAAGGGCAGTTAAGCTTGTGTTTAAACAACTGAATAAATCAAGATGGACCAAAACAAGCATCCTTGAGTCTCAGGGGAAAATTCTACTTATTGGCACATGCATAATTTTATTTCCTCATCAAGTACACGCACGGACATTAAGGTAGCACACAAACAAAATACCCAGACCATCAGCTAATTCAGTCTAGAAGGGACCTTGGGAAGTCACCTAGTGACGGTTTTCTGGCTGTTACTCATTTGTATGCATGTTAACTGCAATGCTCCCTGATCCTTTTCTAGGTAAGGCTTCAGTTCAGCTACAAATGTCCTGCAGGCAGGAGCGCCTCTTTGGGGAACCTCAACAAAGCCTAGGGGTGGGTTTTTTCTTTTGCCGTGAGCCAAAGGTTATACCAGATCAGTTTTCAGCACCACCATTGCCTGTGCTACAGGTGAAAGATTTCTAAGGAACTCAGGCCTTTGGACTCACCCACAATTTATAGAGAAGCACTGTCTGAGATGTTTTTTACCCCTTTTTCTTAAGCTAACCATCATTTGTCCCATCATGGCTGATCAGATTTCAGATCTCGAGATGCTGCAGCTCCATTACAAGTTCTGTCAGTACCCTGTGACTTTGCAGAGCTTGTAGTAATAAAGAAGCAAATTTTTGAAAGCCATCATCATAAAGTCCTCACAACCTAAATTCATTTTGACTTCTCCCTCTTCCCACCCCTTTAAGGAAACAAACCTGTCTCCAACACATGTGTATGGCATCCCACATCTGGGGGGTGATAGCTGAAACAGTCCAGCAGAGTCTGCAGTGGGCCTCACCCACCCACACCACCACTGTGTTTAGGTATTTCTAGTGATTTCCATGGCTCAGACAACTGTTAAGTGAACTCGGGGCCAGATCCTGCTCTGGTGTCAGTACATGTAGCAAGTGTTCCCCCCCATGAATCCGGATATATGGTTTAGCAAACGGTAACTCATACAGAAAGCAGCACAACACAGGCTGAAAGGAAAGGTATGCTTCTGGAAAAACATCTAGCGACAAGGGAATTTTTAACCTGTAGACTGTAGCAAGTCTTAGGGACTACTGTGATCAGATCATTCGTGCCTAGGCACAGCACCTCAGAGGTCATTAAATTACAACTTTTTCTTTATTGTCAGAACATATTTAAAGAGCACAGCTAAGTGGGTACTGACATAACGTACCATAACAATTACATCAGATCTCTAAATCAAGGGCGCAAATGCTGCTTTTATATAACAAACTGCATTATAAGCACAACGAACTGCCCTCCATGCTCAAAGCATGCTAGAACTCTCCACAGAAGAACAGCAACTTTTTATTCTCAGGATGACAGCTCTTTGGCTTCTCTCAAACACCCACAGGCAACGTGCAATATGGGTGCAACACACTGTAAAGTTCCATTAACCAAGCCCTGTCCCTTGGGTAAAAGCTGAGAAAAAGAGAGAGCGCTTATGGCACTGCTCCTCACTGCTGGTATTACCCCTCTTCCCAGAGTCCTACTGCACCAGGGCTCACCTGCATGTTCCATTTCCACACTGAACGGACTCACTAAGCCACCGGGATTATTTGCAGTGTACTAGTTTAGCTCACCTGTAAATGCCTGAGCTCCAGGAGACTGGTACCATATTAAGATGGGGGTCTTGCCCACTGCTGACTGCATCATCAGTGTTTTGCAAATGAGTGAAATGAAATACACAGTGAGGAATCCAGCAGTTCCTAGACCTAGATGCTTACATGGGTGAACTTGGTCTCCATTCTACACATCAGACTTTCAGAACATTAGCACCAGAAACACACACCCATCCACAAACTTAACCGGAACATCTCTGTGCTAACTGAAGAGAGATTTTAGCACACGCAGGGAAGGTGCCCATTCTTTCATTGTTGGTGAATCACTTCTCAGTGATCTATGAGGTAACGGCAGGGGTAACTTCACTAGATAATGCTCTCAGCACATTCTCCCTCTCTTCCCAGGAAGGGCTGAGATGCTGTGATCACATCATCCAGTCGGGAGGGAAGTGAGAGAAGCTGTAGAAAATAAATAGAATTCTGCAGCTGAGCCTCTTCTTCAGTGCATGGGCTATGAGATCTGTAGTCTAGACATCCCTGCAAGTCTAAACCAGCACAGGTGAAAAGAAACAGGCTCTTTCACAGATGGAAAACAAAGGTTTGGGGAGGAAATGGGAAAAAACAACATAAAGGATATGTGCTTCAATCTGGCAAGAAAGAACCCTTCTGAAAATGAAAGGGACAGGTTTTCTGAACCGCAAGCAGCGCAAATGCTGGACAGCAATGTTTTTTTGAGAAAGGATGGAGTAACATTTATTGACACAACCACAAACACACAACAAATTATGAAAAGGGATGCTAGAGACTTAGAATAAATAAGACTCTAAAAATGCATATGTATACATCCCATTCTACTGCATGATTTCATGCTAATGGCCACTTACACGAGAAAGCCTGCTACTTCATACCGGGAAGAAGCCTACATGAAAATCCACCGATGAATTGGAGTGTATCTTTTTTCAGAGGAAAACTGAAAGTTCCTGCTTAGCACGGGGAAATAAATGATGTCGGTACCTTACACACAGAAAGCAACTCTCCCGGCATGCGACACACCCCCTTCTCTCCCAGAGGTATTTCATAAAGAATATTTTACTCATACGCCAGGTTGCAATTAGTGTCTCAAACATATACGCAACAAACTGAGGCAAGCAGTCTTTATTTGGTAGATGATATTCGGTGCAACATTACGGCACCACAGAGCTGCATACGCTCACGGCTTGTACCTGCAGCAGTTCAAGCGGGGCACATTTTGCATAATTTTCTCTTACATAAAAAGGCTTTGTTCTCCACCGCCTCACTGCGGTTACCAGCCTCCCCGTGCACAGTTGTTTCCTCTCCACGGCTGATCCATTCAATACAGGGAATGGCTTTTTTTTCTTTTTCTTTTCTTTTTTTTTTTTTTTTTTGTAATTTTTAACCTCCCCAAAGCAAATTAAAAGCGCTTGCAAACATCGCACCCCCCGGTCTCACACAGCGCCCTTTGTTCAGCCTTACAGGTCCCTTCAGAGGAGCTTAGGGGCGGGGGCAGGAGAGGACAGGAGGTGACATCCTTGAGAGGGTTTTACCGTCTAGAGATACTCACCACCCTGACAGGCCCTGGGCCCGAGCCCACCGCCCCTATGAAGGCAGAAGAGGCGTTATTGGGGGGCCGCCCCCTTCCCGTACCTCCGGCCACGGCTCCGGGCGGTCCGCGGGGCCGACCCGCTGCAAACTTCGGCCGGGGCGCGGCGCCCCCCGCCGCAGCCCGCGCCCGCCTGAGGGAGCGCGCGTGGGCCCGGGCCCCCAGCGGCCCCCAGCGGTCCCCAGCGGTCCCCAGCGGTCCCCAGCGGCCGGTGCGCGCCCACCCCCCCGAGGGGCGCCAGCCCCCCCCGCCGCCACGGGCCGTCCCGTCCTTTCTTCACCTCCTCCTCTTCCGATGGGCACCCGGCGACAGCCCGCCCGCAGCGGGACGGCGGCTGGGGCCTCGGGAGCGTCCTTACCTGAGCGCCGCGGCGGCTGCCGGCACCGGGACGCGCCGAGGGGCAGAGAGAGGGCGCGCCGCCGCCACCGTGCCCACCTCAACCCGCCCCGCCGCTCTCGGGGCTGTCGCCGGGACGCGGCCGCCTGCGCGCCGCGAGCCCCCGGGACCCGCCCCCCTCCTCCGCCCCCGGCCCCGCCCCGGCCCCGGCGCCGCTCCCGCAGGGCCCCCGCGGCGGCGGTAGCAGCGGCCGGCCCGTCGCCGCCGCCCCCTCGCGGCCGCCCCCTCGCTCCGCCCCGCCCCGCGCCCTGCCCGCCGCCCGCAGCGGCCCCTGCATTGCGGAGGGGCCCCGCGGCCGCCGCGTACCTGCGCGGGGCCGTCTGGCAGGGAGCGGGGCCGTCTGGCAGGGAGCGGGGCTCGGCCGCTGCGGGGCTCGGCGGCAGCCGGTCCCGGCCCTGGGGCCGGCCCGCGGCCCAGCGGGTGACACCCTGCCTTGCCGCGGGGCCATCGTCCCGCCGTCTAGAAAAGCACCCCGAGAGCCCCTCACCTGATTGCGCTTGGGTCTTCCGGCGGTGCGAGGCTCAGCTCAACCGAACACCCCCTTCCCCTCTGGGGGAAGAGAACGGATAATGGTGAGAGAGGTGAAAAACCGCATTTACGGCACCTCCGAGGCTGCACCCTGCTAGCTCACCTACTGTGGTCTTGTAGGGCCGAGCTCTCCAGCCATCTCCCGGAATCCGGCAGTAACAGAGATTCTATTACTATGTCACTTGCCAGCTTTTCAAACTGAACTTTCCCCCTCAGCCCCTCAGGACATCCATTACTGTTTCCGTATTCCATAAAGCAGGCAAGGGCAAAGCCATCCATCATGCAGCGCCGCTGAGGTGGTGGAGCTGCAGCCTCGGCCCATCGCACCCTTCAGTCAGCGTCACTTGGTTTCAGTTCCCTTTGCTGGAGATGAAAGAGTAAAATGGTACTGTCTTACCTTTTCCATTTCCTAAAGAAGTTAGGCTAATGGGTTTGTTAAAAACCAATGTGCAAAAGCCAGTTTGTCAGAACCTTAACCCGGAATTCTATGTCACGTATGTATTAGCCTAATACCTGCTTTTGAAACAGCTACTATGCTTTCATCCAGTAAAGATAAATATTGCTATTCTTCTTTATATCTGGGTGCCAGAACACGCACTAACTGTAACCCATACTGCAGTGCCAAAACTTCAAATACTAATTTCAGTTTTCTTTCATTTTGCTGCACCACTCTGAGCAAGTACCCTATCAATGTTTTTTCCAAAGCCTCACTAATTTAGGTGCCCAGCTTGATTTCAAGCATGATTTTCAGGAGTACTAAGTGCTCTTTTTCTTCATGGACTTTAGCAGGTGTTCTAGAGTATTTTATATCTGTAAGTTGGGCTTTATGTGTCTTAGACTAGGTGGGCAAAACACAAGTTCAGGAAAACGTAGGCCCTACTATTGCTTCTGTTCCTTCAGCTGCGAGACAGACATGGCCATCCCTCAACAACTACTACATTGGATTATATTCCAGTCCCATGACAATGCCAGTAAAGTGGCTTGGGGATGCCAAATAATTTTGTTAAGTATTTTTATGTATTGTTAAATCAGGGAATGTTCTTTTCCTTTTTAAGTGTCTGTGAGTCAAGGCTACAGACGCAGTCCCTTTCCCAAGTCCTCCTCGAGCTGTTTGGGAGAACTTTCCACCACTGCTGCTTCCCTCTTCTAGCATTTCATCTGTACATCAGTGGCATGCAAAGGAAACAGCACCTTGCTGAGAGGACAAAGCCGGCATGTTCCCCTCTGGTTACTCACCATCAGTGATGTATATCCATCCAGAGGAGATGCTTTCAGAGGGAACGGATTTGCTGCAGGCAGTCTTTCTTCCAGACTGCCAGATGCAAAGACAACCGTTCAGTGCACAAAGAATGTGCACGAGCGTCCCCAGCACCCCAAGGATCAGCAGTGCCTTCCCCCTGCTGTCTTCTTCTGTGCCTCTGCTTGGAGGCCTACTTGGCCATGCAAAGCCCTTTCTTTCACCACCTAGATAACATGAATGCAGGCTTACATAAAGCTTAATCAGAAGGAGCCCTGAGAGGGAATGAGCAGTTGACTTGATCAAGGAGAAACAGTTACACTTCATCCAAATGGAAATTAGATTTATTTAAAGCTTATAATTTTTTTTTAAAAAGGAGACCTTATGCTTTTGTTGGAATTGGGCATCGTGGAAAAGACATCTTAATGGAAAGACACCATGTACAGTAAGTAGACTGCACTGTCCATTAGGCATTCCTAGAGATCAGAGGGGTGATATAAAAAACGGAGAAAAGCTCAGAGGAATCAATGCCTTTAGCTCAGATGCAGTATGGTAGCAGCCTGTCTCTTTTCAGCAGCAGACTGCAGAGAGAGAGAAGGTGAATCTTGGAAGTTAGTCATTCAGTTGCAGCTCTCCTTTAAACAACCATCAAAGATGATGAAAAATAAACAGAAAAAACCAACGTGGCATTTGCTATTTTCCCTGACATAATTATCTAGTCAAATTACATTATACTTTACATTAAATATTCAACAACAGTGTTGACACTAGACATTTTAAGACAGGAAAAATCCTTATAATTTATGTTAGAGATATTAAAATGCATGCACATATTTTTATTAGAAATATTCATGCAGAGATCAAAAAGCATCATCCCACTAAAAGATAGTGGGGAAATATTTTTGTACAAAGGAAAAATAGATTTTTACATAACCTCATAAACCATGAGCTTTATAGTGAAGCTGTGACATGCTGAATTATGGAACTCTGTATGGAGGTCTGGTAAGTCAAACACAGAGGATTTTTGCCTGCCTGCTAAAAGAAAAAGGAACAACATGTCTGTACTCCTTTTTACACAGTATCACAGAGTGGTCAGGGCTGGAAGGGACCTCTGGAGGTCATCCAGTCCAACCCCTGCTAAAGCAGGTTCACTTAGATCAGGCTGCACAGAGTTGTGTCAGGTGGGTTTTGAATGTCTCCAGAGAAGGAGACGCCACAGCCTCTCTGGGCAGCCTGTCCCAGCGCTCTGTCACCCTCAGGGTAAAGAAGTGCTTCCTCACATTCAGATGGAACTTCTTGTGTTGCAGTTTGTGCCCGTTGCCCCTTGTCCTGCCGCTGGGCACTGCTGAAAAGAGCCTGTCCCCATCCTCCTGCCGCTGCCCTTAAGGGATTTGTGTACACTGATAAGATCCCTCTCAGCCTTCTCTTCTCCAGGCTGAACAGGCCCGGCTCCCTCAGCCTTTCCTCACCAGGGAGATGCCCCACTCCCCCCGCCATCTCTGTAGCCTCCGCCGGCCCCTCTGCAGCAGTTCCCTGTCTCTCCCGAACCGGGGAGCCCAGCACCGGGCACAGCGCTCCAGATGAGCCTCACCAGGGCAGGGCAGGGCAGAGGGGGAGATCACCTCCCTCCCCTGCTGGCCTCGCTCCTCCTCATGCCCCTCAGGGTGCCATCGGCCTTCTTGGCCACAGGGCACACTGCTGGCTCACGGGCACCTCGCTGTGCACCAGCACGCCCAGGTCCTTCTCTGCAGAGCTGCCCTCCAGCAGATCAGCCCCAGCCTGGGCTGGTGCCTGGCGTTGTTCCTCCCCAGGTTCAGGACCTTACACTTGTCTCTGTTGAACTCCGTTAGGTTCCTCTCTGCCTAACTTTCCAGCCTGTCCAGGTCTTGCTGAATGGCAGCACAGCCTTCGGGTGCATCAGCAACTGCTCCTAATTTTGTATTGTCAGCACACTTGCTGTTTTAGAACAGATTCATTAGAAACTGTGTCTGGTTTGAAAAGGAACTTCTGTCAATACATATTCTTCTCTTACTGTATAGCTATAATAACAAATCACCGCTGCTCCTCTGACAGTTTATTGAGCTGCAATTGTTGGCAACTTAGGTATTTGGCTTCACTTCAGGCTGGGGAAGGAAACATTTAATTTCTCAAAAGCACAGTGTGACTCAAGCCTCGGTGCCAATGTCACAACATTAGCTGAGTGAACAGAGCAGTCGAGGCAAAGCCAGCTCTTATTTGTTCATGATGGGAAGAGCTGCGAGCACCAGCAAGGATGATGAAACAATGGAAAATATGGCTATGGCCCCATTACGCGCTTTCCCCAGTGGGATTTTTGCAGTCTGAGCATGTTCAGCAACCGATTGAACCGTTTTCTGCCACCTTTTCCCTTGGAAACACTGAGGCTAAGGTGGCTGGGAAAGGCAACGCTCCCGTCCGGATACTGCCGAGATGTTTCTATCGGTTGGAAAACTCTAGGGTCCCTCTAGTGCCCAGTGGAGGCAACGGGGAAGAAGGGTGAGCTGAAAAGCTCCTTCAAATGATGGTCGACCCCTAAGCAAAATAAAAGCTTCCACAGAAAGTAGTATGTCCTTATCCCTGCCTTTGCATAACAAACTACGTTCAATTTGTTTCTGTTTCAGACAAGAAACTCCACTGTATCTCATCAGCTCATTTAGTAACATTTCCATGTAAAAGTCTTCCTTTTTCTGCCTGTCTCCCATTTGATAACGTTTGCCTTTTAAAGATTATTTCAAGATATTACCTGTTTGTAAATGCATGCCCAGGGTGCTACAGGAAAGCTTTAAGCAAAGGTGAGATCTAGCCACAGGGGAAGGACCTGTTCCAGAGCAACGCTGCCTTTGCAGACTTTAGTTATCTTTGGTCATGTTGTCCAAGGGACTGTAGGTACTCATGTGAATTATGATGGAAGAATTACTTTCAGGGAGCTACACTCTAATTTACTAAATGCTTTTTATGTCAAAAGCCAGTCTCTGCATGAGAAGTAGAATAATTTGAAGGCAGAGAGAGGATACAAAATACTGGTGCCACCTGCTCTTGGAGACACAAGGGGAAAAGAATTGCAGTACAGAATGTACTCCAGTGGACATCACCACTTCTCACAGCTGTGATTGAAAGCAAAGGGTCCCCAGATAACATGCCACTGTGAAAAATGGATGGTGGAGGTCCCTTACGGAGTATGCAGTTATGGGCAGAGCTTTCTTCTTCCCCTGCCATTTACCTAACGCAGCTACTTTTTCCTCTCAGCTCTTGAGGCTTTGTGACATCTTGGTTATGGGACTGGTTCCTTGGCTGAAGAGGAAAAAGCTGAATGTCAGACTTGTCATGTTCGAGACATCTCACAGGAGGTTTTCTTAAATATATTCAAAAGGAAGCAAGGGGAGTACTGATCCCTTCAGGATTCAGCTGTAGCTTTAACCCACCTTCTGCGATACAGAGGAACAGTTCAGCTATTAAGTTTCCATCTCCACAAGAAAAAGAAGAAATAAAAAACATCTCTAGGAAAATAAGATTTCTTGCTCTTAACATTTTCTAATTGTAAGAAGGAATGATGATTGCCAGGAAGAAATAAATGCAAGTTTGATCTTGGGTTGTTTGTTTTGCCATCTCTACCTTCTCACTAGTACAAGCACTGCCTTCTTTGTCCTGAAAGCTGTGGGAATAAAACTACTGCACCGTTCAGTCTTACTAGATCATCTAATAAAAGAAATAAACATCCACTGCCTACCTACAAGATCAAAGAGAAGATGGACAGAACACCCATTAAGGTTTAAGTAGCGAAATCTCTTTACACATTGCAT
Source organism: Falco biarmicus (assembly GCF_023638135.1). Classification (NCBI taxonomy): domain Eukaryota; kingdom Metazoa; phylum Chordata; class Aves; order Falconiformes; family Falconidae; genus Falco; species Falco biarmicus. Next base: position 12,424,730 of record NC_079295.1, read on the forward strand.
CTGTAGCAAAACTATATGAAAAAGTTTCTTTTCAAAATATATATGGCACATAAATTACCGAATAGTCAAACTGGTCAGCACATAAGGGATATACTATTTTTGAGATTTAATTTCCTGTTCTAAGGGAAACTCTGAATTTTGCCAACAGTAGCTACTGAGGATTAAAGTCCTTAGAAGGAATCTATTACAATGCTATCATGCTTGCACATGTACAAGTACATGTACACAGAGTACACATACTGTACTCTGATGCACTGATAGCTTGTTTTATTAATGTGGAATTTTGATAAGGCTTTTTAACATGCTTCTCTTGTTGCGTTCAAACATGTAAATGTTACTGCATTTTCCAACCCTAAAGCTTAAATTATCAGCTGAAAATAGATTAGCCTAATAAAGTTAAGACCACAATTTGGAGCAACTCAGGCTTTGTATTTCTTTTTGCCTTTCTATGAATAAAACACTGATGTTACTTTTTAAGAGAGGAGAGGTATTGCAGACAGAATGAGGGGCTATTTTCTCACCAAAATCATCGGTTGAGGTTAAGCATAAATATACTTGGGCTTTCTCCCATGACCAAACTTCAAACAGCCTCATAATTAGCTTTTGTGCAAACAGCAATCACAGTGGTCCAGTCTAGGTTTTGTAATGGCCTCAGCCTGATTGATAAGCATGACATGATAACCCATCACGTCTTTAGTGTGGCAGAAATACTTCCCCAGCCTGAGAAAGGTGGTCCTGAATGCCTGAAGACTACCTGTTGGTCTCTGTGTTATGAAACTGCTCCTCACCCAAGGTCATATCAGCACATGACTTTAATGGTCTGCTTTGTACATGAAAGATGAGGGGAGGAGTCCTGAGGGGCAGCATGTACATGCCATCTGTAAATTCGTGCTAGCCTATGCCCATATATTTACTCACAGTTACCTAGCTGCAGAATTCAGTACTGCATGTGCTCTGAATGGACTGTTAGTACTCCAAGTTACAGATGTTTTCTCATGTAAGTGCTTTGTCTAATGAACTGGTACATTCGCTGCAACCAGCTTCAGAAATACAGCTTGAGTGCCTGAATGTTATCTCCCAAAAGCAGCTGATGAACCCACAGCATCGGTGAAGACTAGCAGTTGTAAATGCAGCAGCATAGTCTCTGCTGTGCCCACGGGTGGATGAACTTATGTAGAAATATTCCCCAAAAATGACTGATTGGATCTTCTTAAATCTGTTGTCACTCTAGGAAAGCAGTAGTTCATGCAACACAATGATGCAAATCACCACTCAGCCTAGCAGTCACACAGCTATGTCTGTTAGTCGGGTTGACATAGACAACTTCTTTTTCAATTACAACTTTGGATTTTTTGATTTGAAGAACCTGTGCTCCAATCCAGTTCAAAGAGGAAAGTCAACAGTGGAGCCTGGGATGCGCATTCCCACAAGTAACCTCAGTCAGTGATCTAAATGAAAAAAACAAAGGACAAAACCAAAAATCAAAACAAGGATTAATTCTGCCTTGAGTCTTGTATTCTGACGAAGGAGCTGCAAGACAAATATAAAGCACATTATGATCAAGGAGCTGATGGGTGGAGAAAGAAATATTTCAGGTGGTTGTGACACCTATAAACATCCATTGTCTGAAGTGACTCCTTGTCATCCCTTGGTATTTCTGATTTTCGAAGTGTCTGCGGATGCTTGCGCAGGCTGGTGTGTTGCCATGGATACCATGGTGTCAGCGCTGAGGCTGTTAGCAAATGGGCTGATCTGTTTGTGTACCTCTGGAGCAAAAAGAAAGAAAAATCCCCATCGTTTGTGTGGCTGCTAGCAAAAGGAGCCTGATGGTGAAATGAAATTACTCCACGTAATGGTTTTCAGGATCTTCTCCTCTTGGAAATGATGAGGTAGTAAAGAGAGGGAAGGTAATGTAGCAAAGGGGTGAGAAGATCTTTCAAGTGGTTAGCAAAACCCCTTTGGCACAGATAGAGGCAAGGGTCCCTACATGATAACATCAGCTATATGGTGAGGGAAAATCAATACAAAGGTTTAATAATTCAGTTTCCTAATGGCCTGGCATCACTTTCTGCAAGAACCAGGAAAAAGAACAACAACAAGGGTAAAAGGTGAAAATGAGTGATCAATAGACAACGTAACACAGCAGAATAACTTGCTTTGAGTGATACCATGGGACCAAGCAAAGACTATGCATTATAAAACTAATATTTAGCTAATATACATGTAATGCCTTCACCTGGGCACAACTCTGCTACTAAGTAAGAGGCAAAACAGGTTTAGAAATGACAGGCAAGTGGATACACGGGAAACCAAGTGAAAAACCTGGGCAGTGATCCAGGCGATTTTCACTTTGGCTTTTTTGTTAGTGTTAGACCAACCCCATAAATTACACATATATGTGGCACAAATCCCTATGAGCTCAATTCCCATACATTAATGAAGTATCTTCTTAGGCAACAGCACAAAGCTGTCCCACCTGGTGATGAGTTGGTGGGGTTTGCCCTGTTGTTCTAGAGGGAGCTCGACAAAGATTAGGCACACGGCTATTTGTTTCACTGACAGCTTTTCTTGCTTTTGAGTTTGAGGGCAAAAAAGCACTAATATTTTCACCGGGCAGGTTTGTTCCTCACTGCTTGTGTATATGGTTAAGTTAAATAGCTGTTAACAACAAGAAATAACAACAATATGAGGTCACCCTCAGTGTACCTTTTCTCAGTAAGGCTGTGTCATCATATGTGAACCAGACATCCAGTGCACAATATTTTATAGTGAACTCCTCTCTTCTTAACCAGTCAGGTTTCATTCACATTGTGTTCCTGCCATAAAACAGAGAAAACAGAGCTGACCCATTCTGTGGTCAGCTGTGGTGTCTTCCTGGGCTTACATCTGTAATGCAAACACCAAGAGCAGTCTTTGGAGGCACAGTAAATAGAAAGCCAAAACTGCAAACCTTGCCCTTCCCGTAGGTCCCTTTGGTCTAGCATCATGATGGAGGTGTGGACAGGGACCTGGTTGCTTTCCAGCTACAGACCAATATGGCCAGTTACTCCAAGGAAGCTCCTTGAGCACAAAGGCATCCCAGCCTCTCCTTGTGGCCTTGCTCTGGGGATGGTCCAGCACTGCCAAGCTGCTGGCTCTTATCTCTATTTCTTGTTGCTGACTCACACTGAAGGCAACTGAACCTCAAGAAAAGCTTTCCCCAAGCTACCTTTCCATGCAAACTCTGGCCACACCACGGCTGCTGCGGGAACCAAAGATGTGTCCTGGGCAATTGGTGGCATTAATTTTCAGGAGCCTGCAAAAAAAAAAAATGCAATCCCAGTTTGTAGAGATACAAAGCAAGTCATCTGTGCAAACTGGCAGGGAATAGCTCAGAGGCATCGCTGTTGGGGACACAGATCAATACTTACACAGTGCATATGGCTGGTTCTGCAGTTCACATTGGTAATGCATCACATAACATGATTCCAGTAACCATGGCTTAACTCTGGCAATCCAAGTTTTTCCTCACAGAAGCCCCCAAGGAGCTCATCTCATACCCCATTTCCCTTTTTCAAGGACCTTCATGCAATAATTTCCCCTTAAACACACACATTCATTACAATCAGTGTCTCTGACTGCAGCCTGCAAACAACCCAGCTCCAGCAAAAGCCAAGCCAGTAACAACCAGAGCCATGTAAGCTAAAAGCTGACAGTCATGGTTGCTAAAACCTCAGCGTTCGGGACCTGTAATATTCCTGCACATACATCTACGAGCATCCTTTGGGTCTTGTCGTATTTGAAATGCTTCAGTGCCTGCTCCGCTATGGCTTGGGCTCTTATTATAGTCTTGTAGCTAAGCAACAATAACCTCAGCTGGGCAGTCCAAATGATGTGGCAAGGGCAAGTTATCCTGCAGGAATATGCAGTGGCAAATTCAGGAGGAAGGTAATATTTTGAGGCTGGGTCTGCTAACCATGCTGGGAAAAGCTCTGTGGCTTTCAGTGGGCTTCAGATCAACCCCAGAAGAACTCAAAATAAGCAGGTGAGGTTAGGACAACAGGTCTATGCTCACCGTGACTGATAAACAAACCTAGAAAAATGATCTGCAAGGCTGGGAATTCATGGCCTTCCATTTGCTGGGAAAAGAAAAGTGGAAGAGCATCGGCAAGGTTAAAGAGATACAGATGGGAAAGGTTTTCTGATTCTCAAAATAGGAGAAAATCCTGACTGAACCACAGCTGATTCTTCAACTGCCACACCTGACTTGGACGCTAAAGAGGAACGCTGACATAGAGTTAAAAAAATTGTCCTCTGTTAACATAAACATTTAAGAGAAAGCTTCCCCTTCCTGGGGCCCTGGGGTGAGGGTCAAACTGCAATTCTGTCATTTAGTCCTGGGGGAGTTGGACGGGGAAGCACCACTTCTACCTTCACCCTTGTCAGAGCCACTTGGTAAAGTCCTGACTGAGCAGGAACATCAGCCCCAACGGTGCTTTTTACTCTGAGCCAGGCCTTGGTCTCAGCCTGGTCAAGATATATAAAGACCTGCAAGCTCTTTTTGGCCAAGAAAGCATGGAAATTCACTTTTTCCATCCGCATGCAGCTCCAAGGTAGGAATAAAATGCCATTTGGCAGCATTCTTGAAGCAAAGTACATGCACCATCAAACATAACTGCAGCACTGAGGCATCCCGGCGGCTGCTGCTGCCCAACAGGCAAATGCGCTTCTCTTCTAACAAACACCTTCACTCTGCTCTTCTTAAAACACTTACAGACATTTATGAACTAATGCTCACTCCACACTCGTGCTGTGCCACGAGTCCCAGCAGCTCAGTAGCTAAGATGCCAGGCTGGAAATGAGTGTCACCAAGCCACCCTCTTGGTCCTCCAAAACTGCTGTGAGGGCAAAGACATTGAAGTGTGCCAGGCAGCCTGCACCCACCTGCTGGGAGCTGCGTCATTTTTAGGTCGATAGTAACATTTCTGTCTTCTTTTCAGATGGAGATAGGTGGGCACATCAGGGTTGCACAGAAACTTGGTAGCAGATACGGAGCCAGAGAGGTTTCCAGACCATAAAATCACATATTTTGCCACCACTAGAATTAATTTTTTTTCCTCACACCTTCTCAGCCATGAAATTAGTAGTGGAATTCTTGCTGTGGAAATCACAAAAGCTTCCCGTTTTAGGCACCTAAAGCTCAAGTCTTAAGCCCAAATGTAGGAACTAGCATTATCATCAATGACCGGGCAGGTCTCCCTGCTTTCAGTCAGGATTTACACAGGATCTACCAGGGACATTAACCTCAGGCTATTCTCTGCCTAGTAGGAGACATCTTTATTGGAACAGGAGCAGCTGATTTGCAGAACTCACTGACAGAGGGCTCCATGAAGGTGAAAAACTTACTTGGGCTTAAAGGAGGTAGAAACAAATTCATGGGCATTGGCAACTCCTGAAGGCAGGGGGTCAGACAGTTTGCTCCCAGGCATCTCTGAGCAGGCAGCTACTGCAAGGGGGTACCACGAGCAGGACCTCTACAAGCTCTTTCTGCTTCTTGTGCTCTTTTCCCAAGCATTCAGTACTTTCCATTATACTATCTATCTGCTGGTCTGAAACAGCCATGACAACTCTTTTGTTAGAAAGGAGATGTAAAAAAATGGTGATTTAAACATTGCATCAAGTTTAGCCATTTCTCAAAAAGTCTTTTCAACTAATAACCTCAGAGAAGATATAAAATGGTGTTAACAGTAAATGGGCAAGGCTCTGGAGTCATCTCACAAAGTGAACTGACAGCCATAAGGTGTGGCATGATCTAATTTTAAAATTATCAAATAAGACTCCAAATTTATTTTATTAAAGGGAGCTATAACTAAATTTTGATGCCATTAGATCGTGCAATTAAATATTGGCTTGCTTACAGGTCTTTGTATTTTGCCCCATATAAAAGGATGGTATCTGCAAATGGCTGTCTTCTGAGATTTTCTCCTGCAGGATGTTTAACAGCTACTGACATATGAAATAAATCTAAACCAAATCTAAAATCTAAACCAAATTTTTTAACCTACAGAAGTGAACTGAAGAAAGTTTCAGCTTGATATGGGGACCTACTAAATATTTGCTACTCAGTGAACTCTAAAAATTCTAAACCCTTCCAGGTACATGAAAAATAATTGACTTCAGCTTTCTTTCGTTTCCAGATGAGACGATAAATAACACTCTCTGGATTTTCTTAGGAAATAAAAATAATGCAGAAGAGGAAATAGGTTAAACATTGCTGTATCATCATTTAAATCACATTAATATGGCATATCCATCTAAAAAATGTTTAGTCTCAGTAGTTCCATTATTTCTGGGTCTCAGAAGTTATAGATGAGCTATATAAAGGCAGACTTTGAGGCAGAGAGCTTAGGACCCATCCAGAGGTTGGGAATTTGATGGCCACAATTTGAAAATTACTTTTTTTCTAACACACACAGAAAACCGCCCCAATATAATTTGGTTCTTACAGCAGTCAGAAAAAACGATCAACTCCTAAACTTTAGTACTGCAGGTAAGGTCTGAGCTGATTTTCTCAGTTTACTGCAAAAATGCCTTGTGGAAGCAAAGCATAGAAATATTAAAGATCCATTAGAGGTGATGTTTTTTACCCAGAATGACTCAATATTTACATCCATATTGATGTTTGAGCCAATATACAGGATCAACTGTGAACACTGGGTTTTAAAAATAAACTAAATCCGAATACAGCTTGCTATCAAGAAATAAAGGTAATAACAATAAAGCAATAAATCACAGGTTATTTAACTTACTTTTGTAAGAGCCAGATCATGTAGAATCATAGAATCGTAGGATCATTTAGGTTGGAAAGGACATTTAAGATCAAGTCCAACCGTGAACCCAGGACTGACAAGCCCACCACTAAACACGTCCTTAAGCGCTACACCTATGTGTTTTTTAAACACCTCCGGGGATGGTGATTCCACCACCTCCCTGGGCAGCCTGTAAGTAGGATGCTTGCAGAGAGAAACATTAACCACTGTTACTACTTGCCCACTAAAAGCTAAACGCAGTCACCCTGTAGTTTGCAAATATTCAAGGCAAAACCACCAGCTTTGCCTATGTTCTGGAGAGAGAGAGGAAAAAAGGGCAACAAAGTGAAAAGTCGTTTAGTGGAAATCCATTCACTGGGCTTTTAGGCTATGTCTTTATGTTCCCTATTTGGTCCTTCCCTGTACAAAATAATGAGCGCTTGTGCACAGCACACAAGGAAGAGCCGTGACCTCCCAGCGAGCAGCATGTGGCCACGAGATGCCTCTTTGGCTGCGCTGAAGGCTCTGTGTGGAGTGTCAGCTTTCTGTAGCCTGGGCTTCTGTTACGTTTTCCTATAAAACATATTGCTGTAGCCACATTCTCCAAGGAGAAATTTTGAATATGTCCTGGGGAAGAAACGCAAGGCTCAAAGCAGAATCACAGGTGTTGTGACCTGAATTTTTTCCTACAAAAATAAGAACTAAAGGTATGTGCTAATGTTTGTATGGCATATTCATTCTAAACAGTTCAGCTTCCTTAGTTTTACCATCAAGGCCAAATTAAATGACCTATTTAATGCAGCTGCTTTCTTGATCAGACTTATTGGTCCTTTCTGACCTCTCCATTAAAGACCTAAATGTATCTCAACAGTTGTCTTAGAGAAGACAAAGCACGTGGTTGAAACCTGTACATTCAGGGTAAGAAAAATGCCTGAAATGTAAACTGTTACAGTTCTTGAGCTAATTCACCAGCAGCAGGGACATCTGCACAAGGAAACAGCTGGAAATTCTAATCTTACCAGCGGGCCCAGGCTAAGCCACCCTCCCTGTTCTGCCAGAGCCCCGAGTCTGCCAGTGACATTTAAGTTCTTGTGTTATAGAAGTGCTTTTGAACATTTTTTCCTATGAAAACTTATTTTCCCCATATCTTGCAGGACAGAAAAAAAAAATCCTTATAACTTCATTAGGCAAAAATGAGTTCCTGTTACCCAAAGGATGCTGCCTCACTCATATGGGCAGGGGGAGCGCTCAGCCTTCAGCATGGCATGTCCTAGGTGATAGGGGAGTGAGTAATCGGCTGCCAGCGGCGTTTTGAGATAGCTTGCTTTCATTTCTCAGATTGCTGCTGAAATCCGTGATGATATAAGGTGACTCCAGGCTCAGACAGACTCTGATTTCTCAGTGGAGCTCTACCTTGAATTTCCTTCATTAAATATATATATATATGCACACACATATATTAAAAAATGGATCCTACTCCAAGAGCCTAGTAAAATTGATTAAATTGGCTTCCTTGGGCACTGGTTCAAAATGTTAATCTGATTATCATTATGGCTCAAATTCAGCAAGGTTGTTAAGTATATATCTAACTGAAAGCACCTGAATGGTCCCATTATGGCGATTCGTGGATTGAAAATAGAAATATGTTTAAATGCTCTCTTGAACTCATGTCTAAATGAAATCAATACATGTCATGCCTCCTATTCATGAAATATTAAGGGAAGATACATAATTTATTGTGCTCTGTGTATGCATATGTACTTAGCACTGATTATTTTGTAATAGACTTATACATAATTTAAACTGTATAGCATCTGCTTTCTGGGGGAGAGAGGGGGGAAGAAATCTTCATTAAACCCCAAACAGCACACTTTTTGGTGATGTGGGCATTTATTTTCTTCTTTTAAACTGTGGATGCCTGGATAATAATTCTGTTCTCCCATGTTCAAAAACCCTTTTGCAGAAAGAAAGAAATCACAGCCTCCTCCACAGCTCTGGCAGGAGAGCCCAAAACCGGTGAGCGGCTGCACGCTGGCAGCGCAGAGGTCTGTGCCGGTCTCTGCCGATGGGCAAGACTGCAGCGAGCACCTGAACCAGGGCACACAAACCACTGCAAGGGCTTCTGGCCATCCCTCAGGACTGTCTCTCACCAGCAAAGGTAAGAAATCCCTCATTGCATTTAACGGTGTGGTCAGCTGGACAGGAACAAGGGGAGCCTGTGGTAGTAAAGCCCACTTTATTTATTCACTACTGGGGACAGCTGTCATTATTATTGGTTTATAAGCCATTTTTTTCAGTTCTGGTTCTCGTTTGCCAATGACATCATGCTATCCATGACCCTTCCAGTAATATATAAAGGACCCACTGAGAAGCACTCAAGGGCAGACTTAACTATATTTATGCACGGAAGTGCATTTCTACTCTGCCATGCACATCAGGGAGTACATCATTAACCTGCTTAAACTCAGCATGTGTTTAAAAGCATTGCTCAGCTGACTTATTTATCACCTGCCTCATACAGATGAGTTTTAAAAGCTTTGCTGCCTTTTCTCACAACATGACCCTTCCCTGCCTCTGATGGAGAGGGCTGTCCACAGCAATTCAGGCACCTCTGTGCCCTGCCCACAAAGCAGGCAGCTCTGCCTGCAGCTGCCCATCTCCTAGCACCAAGGAGATGCATTGAAGTGGGTGAAGGGGCGAGAAATGGGAAGAAAAAAACAGCTTGGCTTTGTGCAGCAGAGTGATGCAGTTACAGAGATCCCTCTGAGACAGGTTCCCCACTTCTGGTGCCGTAGCTGGCTCTGTGGAGAAGCTGCGTCAGGCAGCTCACAGCCTCTCATGCTTCTCCAAGCACTCCAGCAGAGGAAATTAGCTCTAAAGATCATGCAAGGGACCATTCCTAGTCACAAGCAGCATCCCCAGGGTTCAGTACTGGGGCCAGTCCTGTTTAATATCTTTAGTGATGATGTGGACGAGGGTGTTGAGTGCACCCTCAGTAAGCTGGCAGACGATGCAAAGTTGTGGGGGAGCATTGATCTGCTGGAGGGCAGGCAGGCTCTGCAGAGGGATCTGGACAGGCTGCACCAATGGGCCAAGGTTCCATGGTACAAGGTTCAACCGGGCTCAGTGCCGGGTCCTGCACATGGGTCACACCAGCCCCACGCAGCGCTGCAGGCCTGGGGCAGAGCGGCTGGGAAGTGCCTGGTGGGAAAGGCCCTGGGGGTGCTGGGTGATGTCTGGCTGAACATGGGCCAGCCGTGTGCCCAGGTGGCCAAGAAGGCCAGCAGCATCCTGGCTTGTACAAGAAACAGTGTGGCCAGCAGGACCAGGGCAGTGATTGTCCCCCTGTACTCGGCACTGGTGAGGCCGCACCTCGAATGCCGTGTTCAGTTTTGGGCCCCTCACTGCAAGAGGGACGTAGGGGTGCTGAGCGTGTCCAGAGAAGGGCAACGGAGCTGGGGAAGGGGGTCTGGAGCACAAGTCAGATGAGGAGCAGCCAAGGGAACTGCGGGTGTTTAGTCTGCAGGAGACTCAGGGGGGACCTTATCACTCCCTACAGCTACCTGACAGGAGGCTGTAGGCAGGTGGGGGTTGGTCTCTTCTCCCAAGTAACAAGCTACAAGACAAAAGGAAACAACCTTGAGTTGCACCAGGGAAGGTTTAGAATGGATATTCAGAAAAAAATTTCACTGGAAGGGTGGTGAAGCATTGGAACAGGCTTCCCAGGGAGGTGGTGGAATCACCATCCCTGGAGGCGTTTTAAAAATGCACAGATGTGGTGCTTAGTGCCATAATTTAGTGATGGATTTGACAGTGCTGGGTTAACTGTTGGACTTGGTGATTGCAAAGGTCTTCTCCAACCTAAATGATTCTATGATTCTATGATCTTCATTCAGTGTGGCCAGATCTGCTAGCAGGGTTACTGCAATACAAGAAAATCCTGCTGCTTCTCCATCCCATTCTGGATTTCTTTTGCTGCAAGGAATTGAGTTAAACAACACAACCACCACCAGTAACAGTGGAGAGCACTCTGAAACCTTGCTGCTTCCCAGGCTGTGCATATGCACAAGCAAATACGCACAGTTCTTCATAAACAAATCACTATTAAGAAAATATTGATGGCCTTTTCTCCTGGCTTTCCACAGTTATTCAAAGAATCAAAATAAACTTAAGGTCAGGCTTATCTTAGCAATTTTGTCACAGGCAAAGCTTACAGCATGGATGTCTCTGGTAGAAAGTGTGCAGGCTGCGGTTCTTCCAGGCGTGCTGTGTGTCAAGCCTCATGTCCTGCCGGGCAGCTGCTCTGCTTTCACATCCCAGAGGTTTCACAGCAGAGGAGTAGTGAAAAATGCTCTCAGTGATGTTAGAGTCCCACCAAGCTGTAAGCACACACGCATGACTGAAGTTGTGTTTTCACTCTCAAGCAGCTCCTGGAACCCACCATTTACCTTTCTTATCGTGAATGGGGGGATTCAGCCCATTTTGCTTGTATTAATCTATTTTCTTTATGCCTTTAAGTGTGAGGGAAAGAAACTAAAATAAAATTGCCAGTTGTGGTTCAGTTTCAAGCTCAAGCCAATACAACGGCAACTTCACGTGACTTCTGGCATATAATGATGAAGCAAGCAAGCTTTATTTGAAGAGTTTGGAAAGAAACATGAACACATTTTTATATTGCAGAGGATTTGATTAAAGTATTCCAGCAGTAGCTTCACAGGATATAAATGTTTGGCACTGGTAGTTGTATTCACCAAATTATTAACACCAGAGAGTGAATGTCACCTGTGACTTCTCCATACCAATCACTTCGGAAGCATGCAGTCATGAACATCTGGCGGACAGCAAGCCTCCCAGGCAGCTGGCTTGGTAAACCCCTCTGGCAAGTCATCAGTAATCAGCCTGAGCTACCCGAAATGCAGAAGGCACATACCCAGCAAGCAAGCGCTGCGCTGTGAGCTGGGCTGCGCTCGAGCATGGAGCCACTTCCCCTGGAAACGTCAGGTGCTCAGAGCCCAGCAGTCAACTGGGATAAAAATCTGGAAAACATAAGAACAAACTTGAGGCAGGGATTGAACATGTAGGTCAAAAAGGTACAAGAAACAGGAAACTGTGCTGCACTCACACCAAAGCATCTTTTTTTATTCTATGGATATAGGAGTCAATTGCACTATACAGAAGTCATGAGCGCGGCTCAGTATGTGTTGCCTATCTCCATCCACATCTAGCCTTAGATTGGTAAGGAAAGATGGAGAGTTCCCACCTGCCAAAATAAGTCTCCGATTTCTTTGCTGAGCCCCCATAACCCAATTTGAGTCTGGTCTCCACATCCACGCACAGATAAGCTTCACGGAACTCACTGCCTTGCTGTGTACACAGATGGACGCAGTGTTGCCAACTACCCTGCAGAATAAGAGCTATGAAATCTCCTTCTTTTTTTTTTCCCCCCTCCCCAAAGAAATAGTTCTTCAGTGTTGCCAAGAACGATGTTACTTCTGTAAAAATAAAATGCACCATTGTCGGTGTGCAGCTACAAAGGCTTGGTGATAGATGGCGCTACATGAACATGATTTTTGTTTTTAAATAATTGCATTAAATATTTACCATTACATTTCCTTACACACGAAGTGCACCTGAGCAGTGTCAGTATTTTAATTATTTCTTATACATGTATAAATAATATATGAGAATAAAAATCAGAAAGAAAGGCAATTTATTGAGATGTCACAAGATAGAAAAGGGAATATTCTCTGTGATGCAACTCTCTGCAAAAAAACTCTGATATTGTTGCAAGTGTTCACCCTTAGCCAAGAACTGAAAGGCTGGAGCCAGAAGAGGTGGTTGCAGATAACACACTGAAGTCAGTTAATTTACAGTTTCCTGGGTGCCAAAATACCGCCAGCAGAGCATGGCGTTTCTAATAGTAAAGCTGCTAGAATAAAATATTTAAACAGCACTGGCAAGTGCAATAACAGCAGAGGTAAATTTGCATTTGAATTAAACACGGCTCTGGTCCTGGGTGGTGTGGTCAGCTGGCAAGGCAGCCTGCTCAAACCACGGGGAGAAGTGGGAGAACGACATAAATAGAAGTGTGTAGTGTCCAAAGCACATCACATCAATAAACACACTGTGGAGTAAACCTTGCAGAGACCAATGATAATGTGAGATGTGTGGAGCAACAATAACAAAAAGCCCACCATTTTCTTTTAACAAGTACCATCATCTCCACTTCATATCTGTGCGAAAATAAGTTCCTGCTGACTCATAAGGATGTTCCCTTCATCTCTTCCACACCTACACTCACAGATCAGATACTTAAAAGAACAAATGTTATCAGGAATGTGAATTTACCTTGGTTGTTTTCATGTTAGTGCTTATAAGATCAGTGATTGCCTGAAACCAGCCTTTGACCTGCTGGACCAGCTTCACATTCGGGACTCCTCTAGCAAGCGTGTCGCAGTAATGTCTCAGTCATAAAAATGCCTGCTAAGGAGGCAAGGGGAAACAAGGGAGCACCAGGGTTGAGAGAAGAACATTAAAAACTAGCCACAAGATTTTTTAAAATGCAGTCCATACCGTGAGCACAAGAAGTTTGCTTGGCCCTCCATGTGCATGGATTAATGCCAATTCCTTTTCTTCACCAGTGATTTAGAAAAATGATAGCACACAGAGACAGCTTGAAGAGGGGGGAAGCTCAAGCACGTAAGGCTAAAAAACCTGAGGGAGACAGAGCAGCAATGCCAAGAGGCTTTCATGGAGCAACCACCTCTCTTGCTCCCACTTTTGAAGCAAACCCTCTGGTTGTCCCCAACTCTTGCACTTCCATTCACATCGCAGAGCGGCCTCAGGGCACCCAGATCAGACGGCTCTGGAATGAAACTAAAGCAGCTGCTCTGCTCCTAACACCAAGGTGAGCTTAAGCTGCAGGAGCAGAGCAGAGCTAGTCCAGAGCAAAGCATGGAAACCACACACAGCACGAGGCCAGGTCCTGGGCACCCACTGGCTGTCCCCACAGAGGACCTCTCCCACCGCACTGCCAGCCAGTGCGGGCACAGCCCTGCCCCTGGCAGAGGTACCGCTTGGCTCCTCCACGTACACCAGCTCTGCAGCTGCCTTGGGAGGACAGGGTCATGCTCTGGCCAGAGAAACCACCGGTGTCATCCTGTCCCTCTACTCGCTGGACTGATACATGTGTTACTCTGGTTGGCACCCAGAGCTTCCCTCTGAGCTTTTCCTTGGGATGCGCACCATGCTGTGACAGCTGGTGGAGGAGCCTCATCTGCCAGCTGGGCTCTGCAAACTTCCACTCCTACTCCTCCTCTCTATAATCCTCCATCCCCACCTTCTCAACATTCAACAGTGAAGAGAGAGAGAGCTTCCAGAGAGTTTTTCTTGCAGAACTGAAATGGGGATCATCTTTATGACATTAACTGTGTTATTAAATCTGCAAGATCCGAACCATATTTAATAACACACTTGTTCCAAGCAGAGGCAGTTAATCTCCCGCTATCAGCTCTTAACCCTCAAAATATTTGTACTCTAGCTGCAAGGTTTGTATGGTCTAAACAGTAATTAGAAAATTTAAGAGGCACTCAGGGAAGCTTCCTGAGCTGTTCTGCGTTTCCTTATTAAAGTTTATAGGTCAAATAAAGTCAGTTGTCCTGTCCTCTAAAAGGAGTTGAATATTTCCTAACACTCAGTAAGCTGGGGGGAAGGCTAAAGTGGGCAGAAACACTAACTGCACGGAGGAGAAAAAACACTTCCCAAAGCCTACAGTTTTAGTTCTGAAGAGGCTTTGAGAAGTGTTAAGGAGTTCTGAGAAGTCTTTTTACAAAAGGCACATTTAAAGGCATGGAAAAAAAAAAAATCAAGTTATTTAACAGTAATGCTGGCAGCAACTGCTCGTGCAGTGGCTGTGAGCACCCTAGCTGGCACTGGTAGTCAAGACATGTGAAAGGGAGGGAAGAGGACTGGTGATTCCCATTTGTGCAGTTGAGTAAATCTTGCCTGGTAAGTAGTGAAATACTGCAGGAGATGGAGCTCCAAGCCATGCAGCCCCCACGAGATGATGCTCACACGGGGGTGACACACAGCTCTGAGCTGCACCTCCCTCAGTTCCAGTTCCTGCCATCCTTCACAGCACAGGAATTAAACTAAGAGAGTCATGTTAAGAAGAGATATACATCCAGCCTTCGGAGTCCCCGGTGCCATTGATGTATGATGACACTTCGAACCAGCCCGTCCAACTTTGATAGCAAGAGAGCAGGAAAAAGGCAAGGGCTGGCCCATAGTTCGAGATGCCTCGTCTGCAAGGCTGCTGCCACTGACAGCCAGCTTCCCGTTCCCAAGGAATAGGAGATCATACAACACTTGATGAAGGAAAGAAACTCTGCTAAGGTCAATGCTTCAGCTATTTCTTCCCTCCCATGGAGATTAATGCACCTAACACAGCCTCCAGCTGCCTTTGTTTAGACCAAGCAGAGCCGTTACACTGCTTATTGAGTCTCTGCTATAGGGGACTTAAGAAATCTTTCACGGAGAGATGGATGCATTTCAGCAGTGGGAACTGTGGGCGTCTGCTTCAGTCAGAGGTGTGACGGGGTCATTTACAGTCAGGCTGTGAACATCACTTGGTGGCAGACCCCGCCACTTCTGCGTTTCTTGGTCAAACACCCCAAACTTCACGGACTCCTTACAAGCTTTTTAGGCTGGTGTATACAACATGGTGGATTGCAGATCACAGTTACGTATATCCTAGGGGGAAGGATAGATATATGCAACAATAGAAGTTCCCCCTGTAAGCCCTGCAACTTGTCAGCCAGTAGTCAGCTGCTCGCATTTTAGGTCACATATCCAGTTCTGTTGACTTGAAAGGCTGGTGGAAAATACTGTTCACGTGAAAGAAGTGATAACATCGAGGACTAAAACACAACTGTCTTGAGTATTAGTGGAAAAGAGGGAAGTGGGAGGAGTTAATAAAAATTTTCAAAAATTTTACCAGACTAGTAAGAACTTCACAAAAAGAAAAAAAAGAACAAAAAACAAACCCCAACAAATATTTTTTTTCAATATTTCAATGAAAACAGAGCAAGTATCTGCTACTTCAAGTTAAGGAAACAATCCTACACTAGAACAAACAAGAAAATTACCACTTACACGCACAGACCTAAGCATCTGTTGGCTACAGATAAACCACAGTAGGGCTGGAAGTTTCCCTGCATCATCTGGGGTAACAGGAAAGCGCAAGCTTGCAGAGGAAAGCAGGGACATTTCCTGGCTTGGGAGAATAACATCAGGGAAAGGGATCCACAGCCCACTACAAAGAAAGAGGGGGCATCTCGGAAGGGCACAAAGTAGCTGTAAAGCTGTAGTGCTCTGACTTTAAAAGTAGACAGGAACTGAAGGTCTGTTTTCCCACATTTAGGACAACCATAAAGAAGGAATTTTGGAACATTAACACACCAGTGCAGAGTACTTGAGAGAGAATCGGGTTTGTGTCAGGGCAGAAAATATTCACATTTAAAGCTATTACAAACTTTTTAACTAAATACCGTAGTGTAGTCATACCTATGTCTTCATTTATATCCATTGCCTTTAATTGTAGATACAACTACAGGTAAACAAGTAAAGGAAATTTGTAACACTAACACCAGATTTTTAGAAGTAAGTATTTCAAGCAAACCTCTGAATAGCCTGTGTTCAGAATATTTCTTTTTTTGGTGTATCTTTAATCTCCTTCAAGGGTGAAGCCATTCCAGCAGCCCAACACAGAATTTATCTTGGAAATGCTGGAGGGAAGTCTAAAATTGCAAGTACCCCCCACCCCCCTCATCCTCTTTAGTTCCTGTTATTTGCCTGCGCAATTGCATCTTAAGTTATCTTAAAAGTATTAATGAACCCATTGTATCTTCTATCTCTACTTATATAGCTGGATTTCCAAACAATGGTCGCATGACAAAAATGCCACTTTTCTTGCCTGGATAAATAAGGAAAGCTGTAGACGATCAGCAACCACACAGCGTCAGACTCCTGCCGCGTGTCATTTCTCAGCGCTAAGGGAGACGCACAATAAACCTCCATTAACTGGGGCTGCCCTCAAGCCATCACACTTCTCTCAGGCTGTATTTTCAGATAAAGCAGGAGGAACACCACACATACCTTCAAGCACTAAAAGCAGCACATGTAATTGCTTACATTGAATCGTGGCAACCGACCCCATCAACCCACTGCTTTAGAAGATCAATCCTGTTTCATGTTTGCTTTACTTTTGGGGGGAAGGGGAGCTTCAAGGTTTGCATGGAATGTCAGAAACTCAAGAAAAACTTTTTCTATGTGACTCTTAGCCTGGAAGAAAGTATTTCTTTCAACTTCAGTTGTTGTACAAAGATATTCACAAATATATTTTACATTTACTCTTTCTTACAGATCCAGTAATGAAGATGAGATCTAGCCTTTGATGGGCCTTAGAAGAGTGCAGCTAATAACATGTACAGTAGATACGAGGACAACTATTTTCACCATGAGGGTGGTCAAACACTGGAGCAGACTGCAGAATCTTCATCACTGGAGATGTGCAAAACTCCAGCGGACAAACTCCAGAGCAGCCTGGTCTAACCAGATCTAGATGACTCCCACTGGTCCCTTCAAACCTGAACTATTCTACATTTCTATTAATTTCAAGCATTGGTAGGAGTTCCCAAAATCCATAACACAAAGTTTCACAAACAATTAGCTCATTGCAAACAGCTGGTAAATTCTTAACCCATCACCTTCTCCATCAGGTTTTGAAGAGGTGAAGCTCTGCACAAGGTCATTGGACCCTACATGACATGGTACAATATGCAGAATATTTTTGAATATTGAAAATATACATCAGTATGACTGAACATGCCACCCCTACAAGAGCCTTCCCATGGCATCCAACACCTACAGATTAAGGGCTCCTGATAGGGATGCTCTGACAGAGGGGGCAGAGCTGTTTTGCTCCATCCATCCAGTGGTCCACAGGCTGCAAACCACTGGCACCACCAGCTTCAAAGCAGCTGCTGCAGCCACACATTTGCAGAACTGAACCACTTCTGATGAAAGCATTACACAATAAGCAGATGGCCTTTTCTTCCAGAGAGTAATGCACAAAATTCCTATTGTCCTGGTTGAAAGTTTGTTTCCCTGTTAGGTTTCTGTACTGTAATTCTGCGTCCGCTCAGCTGTGGTGAGACTGCGTCAGCTAGCGGGGCTATAACATGCCTGAGAGTGAGAAAAAGCCAAAATATGGGGTGGCACTTTGGTTTTTGCAGGCTCCACTCCCCTGTAAGACAAATAAAGTGCTAGCACTCAGTCCTTTACATACCCCAGCTCCTGCAGGTAAGAAGGCCAAAATCACCCTAGATCTTCTCATGCCCCTACAAGGATAGCTCCTGCATCTCTGTTTGGACACGATCACCTAAACACTGTTACTAAGCTAAGAGGATGGTTGAGTCTAACAGAGGTCAGAACTGCCATTTCAGATACCTCCCTGAGCCTACACTGCAGAACATGTTGGAAGAAAAAAATAGATGCTTTGTGAGGCAAGGTGTCTCCATATTTCTAAAGCGATCCTATTTGGGTGCTCAGGAATGGGTTTCCTGCACTGTTTACAAGCTGCCAGTGGGAACATATCTGGATTATTTTTGAAAGAATGAAGGAAATTAAGAATGAGAAGCTTTGGGGGTTTGGAATTTCCCAATTTGTGGGACTGCTTGAGAATCCTTGGCTTCCAGTCAACTCTTGCTCTTGTGGTAAAACCAAGAAAGTAAAATTTAAAATGTTAACTCTAACACAAATGTAACAACAACAAATTAAGAAACAAAGGTCAAATTGAAAAAGGCACTGAACCACATTTTTGTAGTGTTGCTCCAAAACACTGTCCCCCACTACTGGACTCACAACTCACTTCAGAAATGATATTTTGTGCTTTAGTCTGCCTCCATCAGTATCGCACCAGTAGTGTTACAGTGCTAGAGCCTGGTAGCAAACACTTCTGGTAGCCAATAAATTTCTTCAAGACTACAAAAATTCCCTCTTTCCATGTTGGAACAAATGCCTATTGTGACTTTTTTCCATGACAAACAGCAAAGGCAGGGGGAAACCTCCCTGGAGCATTGCTCGTAGCAGGGCTAATGGGGTGAAGAGCATTCAACTTGGGCTTTTCTTCTCCCTGCTCAACCTCTTTCAAGCCCTGCAAGCTGTGAGCCAGAGGTCTGTCTGCCCAGTGAAATATTACCGTCCGGATGACTCAGGCAAGATGATCTGGCTGTACTCCCATCGAGTTAGTCAAATAATACAGCCTGACATCTTCTCTGGAGAATGAATCACACATGTAGGAACAGGCAGCCATTCAGACGTGTAAAAGGAAACACAAAGCTAGGCATTCTCCTTGAAAGTTCAGGGAAAAAGAGAAATTTGCTTCTCAACTAAGCCTTTAATTTGCAGCGTAACCCACAGTCTTCCCCTCATATCTAAAGGGCAAAACTTTTAATGAGGTCATTTGGGAATGCATAGTTAGCATATTTTTAATCTCTATGCCTAAAAGTAGATTTGTTTTCTTAACAAGTACTCTCTCATCAACCTGACATGCAACAGCCACAAAGACCGACCTATTTTCAAAACCACCTGGAGTCAGGGAGAGTATCTACACAAGTTACACCAAGGCCCTAGTAATCTTTCAAAACATAATTAAAAGAAACAAGATAAACAGCACCTCATAAGCCTTCGGAAAATGTGATGCTCTTCTGTTTATGTGCATATTTCTCCTCTGAAGAGATTGCAACACAGAACGAATAGCTTATATGCATTCTTAACCAACATATTGCTCAATTTGTTTAGAAAGTTACATTTCTATTATGTATCCTGCTGGCAAATTTTGCGTAGGCAAAATGCATGAATTTTTCTGGGAGTTATGAAAGGAAAAACCTGCGTCCTTGCTGTACAACTACAAGTCTGAATCATCCCATTATGGCCAACCTTACTTAAAATAAGCAAACATTAAAACACAAAAAAACCCAACCCACCATAAACGGGGCACAGTACTAAAAAAACCCAAGCAAAACATAATGGGGAAAACATACTGGAAATCTCAACCCCACTATTCCAAGAATATCAAGAAATTCAGCAAGTGGCAACAGTAATCAAGAAGATAGAGAATGAATTAATATTAACAGAAATGTCTTTCACGTGGCTGGTATGAAACTTACGTGGTAGTTCCTGATCTGAAGAGTGCCTGTAGCATAGACATTTGGCATCCTGAGAAAAGTGAACAAAGTGACACTGGAGAAAGTTGAAGACCTTGTGTTGTCCCCTCTCTTCCACTAAATAATAGATGTTATTACTGATGTTTTGTACTAATTAGATAAAATCAAATTCCTAGTGCTAGGCACCAGGACTCGCCCATGAAACAGCTGAGGCTTTCTTAACTTCCTCCCATTACCATTTCCTATTCTGCTCTGAATTTTAAAGAGCCTACAGGCAGCCTAAAGACCTTTTTGCCTTTACAGACACAATTGTGAACCAAGAGTAAAGTTTTCTAATTTTACCAAAGATAGTCATTATCATTAGTTTTTGCATGGCTCCTTACCTATAACTTTACATTTTCCAACAAATGAATACATTTTACCACAGTGCTGTCACTGTATTTATCATCACTAGGATGTTCCACTCCAAAATTAAATAGAAAGCAATTATAAATCAAGCTATGATTATAATAATAGCTCCTAGCATTCATTTAGTTCCTTTAGACACTGGTCTGAAACCCACCTGAGTAACGAGGTAGCTTTAAAGAACATTAAACTACATCCTCTTGACTACAAGGTCAGTACCAATTGTGGTGGTGCCAGGCCAACCATGTTAGAGAATTTGATGCTCATCGCTTCCCATAATAAACCCTCACAGTAATTAACCAATTTTGATGCTCTCTATCCCTGTTGATCCACTTTTACTGAAGTTTTCTCTGGAGAGAGAAAAGAATTTGCTATTGTTTAATAGAAGCCATGGCTCAAGACCAGATTTTTCTACAATTGCTTCACATTCTCTTGCATTTTTTGAGGTTCAAGCTTACAACTGAGATGCTGGGAAACACATCGTTTAGGTATAGTCCTCCTCAGCCCACTTTACATTAACTTTCCACACCAGTTTCAATGCACAGCCAACCTCAATGATGCCTTCCATGCTGCACCTTACAACATGGCCCGTTGTCATCAATTCACACTGAATTAGCATCCTGCTTTCCACTCTGCACCTTAAAATTCATTGTTCTTCTTACAATAAGACTACACAACCAAAAAATTCCAACCATAAAAATCTCCACAAAAATATTCTGCTATCAGCAAACTCCTACATGAAAAACCTCCAGCATAATTCTCTACCATCAACACATTAGTATCAGAAAAATTGACATTATCCTTAAGATTCCCACTCAAGAACCATCTGGAAACAAAGATCCACTGTCCCAACAACAGCTAAAATGCCCCAGTGATCAGTGCAAGCGTAAAACCAGGAACACACAGTGATTTTTTTGGCATGTGTTAATGCAGAGCTGGGTTTGAAAGTGGCTAAGTGTACACCTTACAGTTTCACATGGCATTTGCTGAAAAAAAATCAGTATTTGCACTTGGAAAAGTGCAGATAGAAAAGCTTTTTTAAGAGCCAGAAGGAAACTGCTCATCAGTGCTTTGAAGCAGAGTCTAACAGGGGGCATATCTGTATCTCCTAGGAAGTATCTCCTGCTCCAACCAGAACTTCTGCTTGCATTACCAACCTGAAGACCCCTATTCCACATGGAGATTTGCCCCTGAAAAGGTACAAGTAACATTTTCAAGTACAATTCCAGCATATTCTGAACTTTGTAGCCACTGTCACAAAAGTAAGCATCATCATGAAATTAGAGCAAAATCTTCAATAGACCCTGTTAAGGCTGAGTGGCTCTGGTGCCCATACACCCCCACCCCTTAACACCAAATACAGCTCTCACCGCAGAAGGTGAAAATTATTACAGAAATAAATAGAAAAAAAATTAAGACGTTACATAGCTGTTAGCCAAACCTGCTCCCTTTTTATGAGACTGGAACTGGCATTTATTTCTGGGTAACTTTCAGGAACAACATTCGCAAGCTTGATAAAACATTTACAGTTCCCCCAGCAGAGGATTCTCATTCCTGCAGACCTTTACCACTGATTAAAGCCCATGGCTTAGACACGCTATCACAAAAGCAAACAAACAGAAACTAATCAGCGTGGCCCATTCCAAGGTAAGACGATATATTTTGTGTTACTGCAGTAGGTAAAACCCAGCCATGCTGTACCAGCTATAATTTTACCAAACTCCTCTAACAACTCCTTTTCATTCCCTGACACTGGGAGGGCCAGTAATGGGCCACAGCTGGTGGCATTTAATGTTAACACTGTTCCCAGCAGCTGCAGCCCTGGCTTTACTTTGGGCACAACTTTAATTAGCTGTGATACTGTGGGTGTAATTACAGCTTAAAGTTGATTTCTCTCTCTGTTTTTTTGTTTGGCTTAGGGTTTGCTTGTTGGGGTTTTTTTGAGAATTATTGACAGGCATATTCTTTGTCCCTTACTGTGAAAAAGGATGTGAATATTAAAGTTGCCATATTAAAAAGGATAGGTAACCTAAAGAAAGCCTATATTTCAGGAAGATTCCTGTTTTTAATATCTAGGCTTGTGAGAAATTTTATAGCACAGAAGCTGATGTGAAAAGTTTGCATGTTACTGATGACATGGCTCAGCTTCTGCTGTTCCTCATCATATGATGCTACGCAGGCAGGTATCCCCAGTAAAGTCAGTGGGGCTTGTCCCTTCCTTGGGCAATGGTGCAAGCAGCAAGACATTGTAAGACACAACCCTGGAGGTCCAGAATGTAAATCCAGAGTAGGAGTTTCTCATATCCTTCCATTTTATGGGCTTGCAAGAGGGGGACATACACAGTACTGGCCATCTAAACCCACAGGGAAAACGTTGCTTTTAAAAAATCATGCTTGTAATTGTTAAGATAGCCTGATAATATTGAAAATTATCGTTTCAATGGCTCTGTTATCATTGCAGAGGTATGGAAAACTCTTCCCACATTGAATAATCCTCACCATTCAGAACAATTTGCTATTTAACTGAGAACTTAAAGTATGCTTAAGATACCACAACCTAACCTCTTTTTTGAGGCAGAGCTGGCCGTGACTACCATCTCTGAGGACACATCCTTCTGTGACTAAACAAATTAGCGTACAGGAAAAACCTTCCACCTTGTTATTGCTCTGGCTTTTGTGGACAGAGCAGAAAACACCGCTGCCTACACTGAAGTTACAAAGCCCTATGCGTGGCGTGGATAAATGAAACTCTGTAGAGTGAATTAACTGTTCTGTATTTTATGGACAGCTGCTAGGAGTCACAAGTTAATAGCACAATGTTGGCACAAGCCAGCATACCTCCTCAAAACCCACGTTCTAATAAAAAAGTCACATGAATATTTTAGAAAACTGGTGCCTTTGTATTTCTAATACATTTAAGCTGAAAAAGCCAACTTTTTTCTTTGTAAAGGAAACTGTTAACTAATAAATAGAACTGAACACCGAGGTTCCTAAATTGACACCTGGGAAGCTGCTGTGTGAAATACCTATTTCCAGGCTGCCAGTCCATCTGGGAGAACACGGTTAAGTTTGCTTAGCCAGAAAGCTAACCTCCACCCAGTAGCCAATTCACTGGCATTTCAATAGATGCTCTCTCATTATCCAATTATACTTTATTTTAAGATAATCTTCCCTGGCAACAGCTCATCGCAGCCTGTGAAAATTTTACTGCTTAGACACACTTCCACTTGGTCAAAATTTTCACTAAAAATGGTTGTAAATACTGTAACAACAGAATTAGAAAAAAAAAATCTCTTCTCTTTATAGGGAGATTTATTAGCATACGGCTTCCTCAAATGCAAGCAGTTCCATTGCTGATGAACTGGCATTAGTATTTAATAATACTAGGAGCTTCGGCTTCTATTTTTCACTTCGGATGCCCATTAAAGTGATATTACTGACTTCTGAATCAGCACTGCCTCCTTTTGAGGACAGCAGCTTTGTTATGTCAGCTATTTCTGGTCATACCATGTCATTACAACAGAAATAAATCAAAAATCACATTTCTGAAGTGATACATCCAGCCGTCACCTTGAAGACATTTTCTTCATCAGAGTTCATCTGCTTTACACTTCTAAATACCATTTTTAATTACCTTACATCTCCCCTCTTTATTTAAGTGGCATTGAGCTAATATTTATTAACTATTGCACTGAAAACAGAAACTCTTCACTTGCAAACCCTGCAAACTTTGTGTATACATACATATATTATTAGAAAAAACTCTGCATGTATATAGCTTAGAGCTTGATCCCTGTTACTCCAATTTTGTATTTGCTTTCATTCTGCTCAGCATCCAGAAAACTCAAACGAGGCCAAAGAAAATCAGCTACACTTGTATCAAGAAAAGACTTTTTTAGGGTTTTAATTTATCCAGCCTTTCTGCTATGAAACGAACTGTTGTACCTGTGGGTAACATACAACCCAAAGCAGCTTTACCAGCCTGTAACACGTCGTGTGGGAATGTAATAACCTTTTCTACTTACCCATAAGCAATACCGCAAAGACATATGTATTGACTTAATATATATCCCTAATACCTGGCACAGCAATGGTTACCCCTGTCAGCTTTCTGCCTTGGTTCAACAAGCAGCCAGAGCCGAGATCCCCGAGATGAGCCACCGGTTCATGCAGAGAAGGCAAGGAGACAGTTTAACTCTCTAGCGAGTGATTTTCCATTCCCGGCGCCAGGCATTGTTACTGGAATAATCCTGTGGTTTCTCCCCAGAAGCTTTGCAAAGATGTTGTGTGTCTTTTCATGGTTCATAGGCTTGGTTTTCCAAGTTTCCAGGTTTGCTGCCTGCAGGGTTATGAAGGGATTTTCCTAACCGGTTCTGTGGCATCCTTGGGAGAAACAACAGGTAGCCCCCAACTAAGTTTGTGTAGCCGGAGGGGGTAGTTCCAGGTGTCTGCTTTGCTTTGGTTGGCATCAGCGGTGCACTGGCAACGCACAGGAGCCTGCAAGATGGGAATGGCTGAGCAGTGAGAAGCAGGGCTCCCACAGAGATAGGACCAACTAAACTAAAAATAGAAAAAAGCCAGAGAAGTAATTTTTATAATTTATTGTATTCTTTAAAAATGAAATAATGGGAAAGAAAAGGTCTTGGCTGGAACGAGGAGTTACAAGCTTCAGTTGCACCTCTGAGGCAGC
Organism: Falco biarmicus; assembly: GCF_023638135.1. NCBI lineage: Eukaryota > Metazoa > Chordata > Aves > Falconiformes > Falconidae > Falco > Falco biarmicus. Next base: position 12,449,839 of record NC_079295.1, read on the forward strand.
TGGAGATGAGGATGCTTACCAGGTACCGCGTACTTTTATGCATTTTTGTTTGTGTGTTTGCTTGTAGGAGCAGCACCACCTCTTCTTACATACAGGCATGGTTTTAAAGAAATTGCCATGGAAGGGAGAGTTCAGGTGGCAGAATAATGCTGCCAGAGAGCAAGATTTAAGACGTGAAGTCTAGTCAGACAGGAACCCCATTTCCAAATTCACTTTACCTTCATTTTACCATGTGTTCAGCTTACTTTGGGCTTACAGCCATTTTTATGCTGTTCCCATGGTTTGTATAGCTCGATTGCAATACCGATTTATAAAAATCACCGAGAAATGTCATTTGAGACTTGGAACCCTGTCTCCCCTTTGCAGAGTCAGCTCCGAGAAAAGGATATTTCAGAGATGTTTAAGAAGTATTGTGGGTTCCCACTAAACACCATGTCCTTTGCTAGATCCACCTCTGCCCGTGGAAGACTTCATTGCACAAGACAAGCCCCACCTCACCATCAGCTGGATGCACCAGTCAAAAAATCAACTTGAATTCATTGAGATCGGCTATTTTAAACAGTCTGAACTACCTTACTTATTTAAACAAGATAGGTCAGCACACACTTGTTTGGGTTGCTCCATTAGTTTCCTATAAAACTACAACTACTACAACTAAAGTTTGAACGTAGAATGGTGTTAGACTGTAAAGTCTTTGAGGCTGGAAGTGTCCTGTAACTGTGCCTGGTACTGTGGGATGTTGTCTGGGGTCCACTGCAAGGTAAGTAAGATTTTACACCTGAACATGGAAAAAGACAAACAGTTCATAGTGAAATAATCTGGAAATATGGAGGTCATTTCCCTCTCCTCCCAGCAGTGGCCATGCTCATATTCCTGCCGCTTTCCCATGGAAGCACTGGTGCTCCTCGGACTCCTGCCAATGCTCTCCTGCCTGTGATCAGCGTGGGCAGAGCTCGATATTGCAGTGATATGGAGGAAATTCCTGCGTGGTTTATTGAGGATATTTGACCTTCTGGCAACAGTCCTTGTAGATCCTAAGCGAAGTCTGAGGCAGCAAGTTTAGCTTGGTGCCAGTGTTGATTACACTGACTTACTGTTTGCCTTCCTGGAAAGGAGCAAGATATACCAAGACACTGATGTAACAAATCCCTACTTTATTATGCTTCAACCCTGAGCTTTTAGACCACCCAGAGCTGGCTGCCATTTATCTTCAAGTTGCCTGCACAGTGCATAGCTCACCCTAAGTGATTCTGCCCCCGAGATACGTGTCCACCTCCTCCCCAACCTCCCCTGCTCCCCCTGTGCAGCTTAAAGTCCCGAAGGAGAGCTGTGCTAAACATTAACCCGTCCCTTTCCACAAAACATAAAATCCAATGGCTTTACCACACGTGAAAGTCCTTGTAAAACATAACTGGCGTACAGCAGTGCCATGGCCAGTTTTGGACATGTTTCAATGCTGAAACTGACTTTTTGTTACAGGTGGTGAAGAGGAGATGTCTTTATCTTCTGATGTTTTCTTTTTTTCAATAAACAGCATCATTTCAAGTAACGGATTGGCAAAAGCCAAACTTCCCTTACAGGTCTGAATTTGTGTTTGTTGGGGTTGCACGCATTCCTGGAATAATATATTAACATATCATTCCTTGCTCCAGTTTCAGATTGGATTACAGCATCTCAAGCCACATCACAGTTTTCTCCTCTGTCAAAAAAAAAATAAAATTCAGCAGCATATATTCAAAAATTAATGGACTCTTCATCTGAACAATATGCTTGACTCTCAAAGCCCAGTGTCTAATGTACTCGGGCAATCAAGCACGTTTCTTTTACCAAGTAATTCAGACTCTCTTCTTTAACTGGCTGCAGAAGATGGGTCTTTCAATGTTTTACATGAAATATTTTTTGTTAAAATCTGAAGTCTATCTTCAAAAGTATGGAATTTAAGGGGAGATTAACCCAAACCGTGTAATTTGCAACAGCATGAAATGAATCTGCCCCAGTTGAGTTTATAGGTGGAAGTGTCATGCACCCACCTTCCACATACCACCAAAGCGTATCAAGTAACTCCTGATATGAAACAGTTTCAGAATCAGTCACAGTCCAAACAAACACTCTTTGAATATGATCAGATTAAGTTGTTTAAAATACGGGGCATGTGGAAGCCATCAAACACTGACATCAGATGGAAATCAGGCTTCTCTTCCAAATGAGCTGAACACAGGGTAGGTCTTAGTGTAGGACCAGCAACTTTCCTGGACTGTTTCCTGCTCTCAAAAGGTTTAGCAAAATGCTTTTAAAAACTGTAACAGACATCCAAAAGGATTTTATAAAGAAATAATATCTATAATTTTGGTAGATACTGGGTGACTACTTTAAAACACGGAGTGCAAGTAGGAAAAAAACACTATCAAACAGAAATCAGCCGTAAAACATACATAAGACTCAACAGAGTATGTCAGCATGGAAAGCACATTGCAAGCATGCTAGCAGACCCAAGAGGACCTCTAGATTTTGCTAGTCACAATACTTAGCATATTTGCATGTCCTTGACAATGACCCATGTTTCTCTTCCTACAGAAAGTTAATAAGGTGTATTTTCCATGAGAGACAATGTGATACTTGAAGATACCTGTGGATAATGGTACTAGAAGTGAATATCGTTTACAGGCATACCTTGCGTGTCTTAAGATACTGTAAGAGGAAGAGATTTAGGAAGACTTTGGAGGTAAAAATATTTTTAATAAACTAGTTTAAGGTGATTAGGAACATAACAGTGATGATGGCCTCTTCTATGGGGTCTGATGGACCTGATGCACCATGTGAGAATTCCTTTAATGCCTGTGCAAGATGTCCATTGTGGGATGATTTTTTTCTTACTCAGAAAAATGAAGGAAATACTTTTTCATCCTCTTAGTGTCAATACACACAAAACTCCTAGCCAGGTTAGAGGGGAAGGCATTATGCACTCTTCCAGAAGAGAAAGGACACTGCCAGGCTCTTCCTCCAAGCCACAGTTGGTTTTCATGGCCTGCAGACATGCTCGCTCCTGCCTCCCTGCTGCATCTGCTCCCAGCTCCATCAGCACAGCACGTACTGGGCCGAACAGCCTCGGAAAGGCAGGTTGTCACACAGCACAAATGGGTTTATATTTCTAGTCCCAGCTTTACCAGCACTTGCTGGCCTTCCCTCCCCTCCCCACCACATCCTCGGTCACCCCGGCTTGCAGGCACAGCCCAGGCACCTGCTGCGCTGGCGGGTGTTGCTCCTGGGGCTGTTAAAGGCCACGATGCAGCCCCCGCCTGAGCAGAGCAAAGGAGCAGAAGCCGCGAGCCAGCTGTGCCTTGCAGCTGTGTGGAGCAGAGGAGGATTCCTGTGTGCCTGGGAACAGCCACAGAGGGAAATGCCCAGGAGAGGACAAGAGGTGCAATATGGAAGATACATTGCCAAAAAAAGATGTGGTGGAGAACGTGGAACTAAAAGGAGAGATATGAAGCATCGGTGGAAGATAGGGATGACAAGAAAAGGAGGGAGAAAAATACGCTTCTTCAGAACCTGCAAGGTCACCAGACACTCTTTGGTGAATGATACATTAAGAGACCCCTGAGGGGCTGAGATCTTCGGTCAGGGAGGGAGCACAGGCTGAGAGCAGTGAAGGGGAAAGCTGTTTGTTAAATACGTTTTCCATGAATGTGCTGGCAAAGACAGAAATACCCTGACATTTACCTTTTCCTCTCAACCTTCCAGGAACAAAATACTCCAAAATCCAGCTGAATGCAAAGACATGTCTCCTGGCTCCTTTGGAAACAGTCTTTGGCAACAAAACATGTTAGCAACGATGTGTATCCCTCTTCTAGCACATGGAGGGTATGAATTAATTCCCCACGGTTGATCCAACCCTCTAACCCTGCAAAAAATGTCTGCACTAAAACTAAGAATTTCCTTGCTCCCAGGCAAAAAATTTTAACTCCTTCCTTGCTGAAACTGAAACCTTTCAAAACCCACACTGAATTTCAGATATATTCAGGTCAGTCAGCAGAAGCAGAGAAAAAGCTTTGGACAGTCTTTAAGGCATGCATTGATTTTAATTTTTGGAATGAGGGAGTTCTTCAAAGTTCAGTTCTCGTTACACAGAATACTATAGGACTTGGTATCACTTGTAAGCAGCAGAAGAGTTTCCTCTGTGGTAGAGGGTGGTTTACAGACATGCCCAGGTGGTGGTTGGGACAAGCAACGAAGTTCAGCCTTTATTTCTTGTGAATTAAATGCCTGAAAGCCACAGGATGCCCATCAGTCTTGTGTAGCTGATGCTCACAGAGTTCCTATTATTCCTATTCATCCCATTCACAGAGCACTGGGGAAATTTCCCCCTCTCTGACAAGCAGTGCCCGAGGAAGACAAATGGATGCTTCTGGAGCCAAACATCTTCCTGGTCCCAGAGGGACAGGGAATGGCAAGAAAGCCCTACCTCTGAGCACATGGGCTGGCACAGTAAAGCCCTGTGAAACCTATTCACTGTTGGGTCCACCATGCATATTCCCAGGGAGCCCTGACAAAGCCTTAGTTACAGATGTAAATCAAGCTCCAGAGACACCTAAATTCTCAAAAAGACAGAGATGCAAATTGTAGGGAAGGACATCAAAAGCAAAAAAAGAATTTTAGCTGAAGGGAGTCAAACAGTCTTCTGGAATTAACAGATTTTACAATGGGTAAGAGAGGGTTACCAGGAATTCAGCATGAAAATTCAAGGATTAAATACCTTTCAGTTAACCTGTTTTCAGAATAATGATGGCAGGAATGTTGGCATCAGCATTTGCTTACCATTTACTATGTGATTTTAAATAGGGGAAGGACCAAAAGCCTGACTGATCTTCAGGGCCATTTAAGGTAAAACTGCACTTCTTGGCTTTCTGAACCACTCCCAGAAATACCTGGAAGGCATGAGAATCTTTTGGGCTCCAGCTGATGCTAAACAGTTGTCACAGCAGCCACATGCTGGAGGGGTGGGAACCTTTTCACAGCAGAACTTGTAGCCTGAAGAGCTTCCCCAGCCCCATCCAGAGCCAGCCCTCCTGCCAGCTGCAGATGCACCGTGATGTTAAACAAAGATGAATGTGCTGAAACTGTGGACTGACATGCAATGCTAACATCTTTTTTCATGCCCCCCCCCCTTCCCCTTAAGTAGTGTGTTAGGAACATCCTGTGCTGTGTTTTGCCCTCAAGAAGAAACTGGCCACGCTGGGCAATGGTTATTCAGTACTTAGACATCAGCTGAAGGGCGTCTCACACTGTGGTGTTTAAGACTGCCCAGTACTTCTCCCGATAACACCCAGCTCTCCATTGCCAAGCTGTAAGCCCTGAGCTGAATATTTAGCAACTGAGTGTCTGCACAGCCTGAAATATTAAATATCAGCTGTTTAGGGCCTGGGGTTGTTTTGTTTTGATCCAGTTTCAGACGCAGTCATTTCCAGGGGCAAAGCTAAGGAAGAATACTTCATCCACCCACACAGGCGAGGAGAAGCCAGACCTCTCTCTCAGCAGCTTCAGCACTTTCATTTCTTGGCAGCCTGGGGTGGGGGAGAAATCTGACATTAAATCATGAGGGCTGCCACGGGGTCAAAGATGTACCAAGAGCTCCTGGGCATTTCAGTTTAAATCCTTCAAAGACTGGGCAAATTTCCCTGTAACTGATACCCGCAGACCACCTTGAAAGGGGACATGGGGCGATGGGAGGGGGCAAATGGCCCTGGTACCCCTCAGCCAGCGGTGGGAGGCTTGGCTCCAGCTGCAGGAACAGGGGACAATGAGCGGAAAAAAGGGAGATAAGCAGCCAGGAAACAGGCAGGGGACAGCAGGGCAGAAAGCCACAAGAAAGCAGAAAGGGAGAGCTGCAAGGGGAAAAGCAAGACTTGCATCCAGCAGCAAACAGGAGGGAAGCCCGTATCAGCAAGGAAGCCCTCAGGAAATGTCAGATGGGATGTTAGAGCAGAGGCACTGGGCTAAAGGCTCCGTGAGGCCAGGGGGAGCAGGAAAACAACACTGACAAGGGGGAGTGGAGGCACTGTGAGCCCCTCCATGAGATCCCTGGGGTGATGGAGACTGGAGCGTGGGATGGAGAAGCCCAGTTATCCCACGCTGTGGGGAGGAATAGTCACTCGGACAAACCATCTCCGAGAAAAAGAAGCTGAAACAAGCTGGGATTATGGATGCAAGAACTGGTGATTAATGTCTGCTTACAGATACTCAATCTGGAACAACAACAACAAAAAAAAAGGTGGTGCAGATTTCCCTGTCTCAGCAACACAAAGAGAGGGCCATGAGAAGACACACCACCTGGGACAGAAACAGGTCCATATGGCAGACAAAGAGTTTCAATCTTCCCAATGAACCATGATCACATGACCAAAATCTCTTCAAGTCTCCTATTTCATACCTTAGATAACTGCACACAAACCTTTATTACAGGAAGATCAGATTTGCTATGTTAAGCGTTCAACATTTAGGAAGTCCTAATATTAGAGCTATTGATGACATGTGCATTCAGTCTCATTATTCACCTGCGATGGTACGATGTTGCCTTTGGTTATACAGTAACACGGTTATTTCACCTGTGGGATCCTGAATTTTTTAACTACTCAGCACCTCCTGAAGCTGCTGAAGAGCCACCCATTGCACTGCATTTTGGTGGTATTCTCACTGCCATGAGTACTCACAGGAACAAACAATTTTATCCTCCGTGAGAAATTGTCATCCTCAATTTACAGCCAGAAAGCTGAACCGAAGGCACCAGAAATACCCACTAGCTGCAGGGTCCCACCCTGAGATGAGCTGTTTTAGAGTCCCGTGTTTGAACTACATTTTACTCCTAGGATAGGAAGGGTTGCTTGTGTATGCTTGCAAGCACATGGCATCTGCTGTCCAGGCATGCAGCCGGCCCCAGGACCGGAGAATGTGGCGCATCGCTTGCTTTTCACAGTGCATCGCTTGGGAAAGGTGCACAAGAGCAGAGCCCCCAGTACTCTCTGCTGCCTTCATCCTGACACCCCTTTTCCTTCAATCCCCCTGTCTCCCTCCGTTATCACTCACCCAAGCTTTCCAGCCCCGCAGCGGATGAGACGGCAGTTGGCTGGCCCAAAGTGCCGCGTCTGCCAGCACGGGATTACTTCGAGGCAAACAATCTCTCTTGCGTGACAAGGCTTATTTGGGGCTCGTGTAGGCGTGTAGAGCTGCTCTGTGAACGAAGTGGTTACCTGGTCTTCCATGCACAACCTAGGATCGCAACAGCGAAAATTACTGAGGGAGTAATCCAGCCTCAGCAATTCCTACATCATAAGAAGGTGCCCATCAGAACAGCTACTGCTCCTCACGGGGCTGAGCTAGTTCTGTATGTCTGCATGTCCCTCCAGCATGAGCTGAAAAATCGAGGTGTACTGCATGTCCAGGAAGCCTCGTGCAAGGCAGCTTCAGGTTTGGAGGATGGGCTGATGTTCTCCAGAGGTTAGAACACGTGGGAAGGACCAGGCACTAACTAACCTCGTGCTCAGGGGAGGAGGGGTTGCGATCTTCAGGGTGACAGGTCAGAGGGGCGGGCAAATACATCTTGCCCAAGAACCCCACAGGGAACAAAGCTACTTTTTTCCCCCTTTTGCCCTGACATACAGGGAATAAGAACATTTTGACAAAGAGGGTCTAGTGGTGCCTGGTCAGTGGCGCTACAGATGATGCAGTTACAAACAGCTTTCTGGACACGTTGCTTTTTGGTGTTGTCTTTGCTAATCCCATGGTGCAGCAACCATTCAGGAACACACCTTAAGCACAGCGCTCCCTTGTTTATCCTCAGGAAAGGGCAACAGCATCACAGTGATGGTTTCACTTTGTTCTCCTTCCTCTGTTCATTCATTTTACTGCTGAAGGCTTGCAAAGCACAGAAGTGCAAAGAAAACACAAGGCATGGTTCACATGCAGCAAGACAGCAATAGCTGCCAGAGCCTGCACCTACCTGTGCTCCAATGCCGCTGCCCAAAGCAAGTAACAATAATCAAATAACCTGCACCAGGTTATAGAAGGAATGAAAATCCCCCTCCGAGGATCACAGAATGATTTACTAAGCTCTCTCCTGCAGGACAGGGAAGCATTGTGCTGTCCTATAGATGAGGCAAAGGACTTTTTTTTTTTTTTTTCATTTTGAGTTCCGCAGCGGCACTGCCAGCACGCGGGGAGGCAAGCCGTGGGTCCTGACACCGCATGCTCTGCAGACCGTCGGGACTGCGCCATGAGCAGACATTACCGACAGCTATGGGATTAAGTTATTTCATGTCAGGGAAGGGAAACAATAGTAGCCAGTAAGTCTCTCCCACACAGCTGGATTTAAGCGTCACCAGCTGTATTACTTCCCCAGCACATAATGTTCATTTGTTCGTTCATTCTTACTATCTCATTGACTTACCTGCCTAATTTATAATATACAAATCCTTTAAGGTATGGATTTTGGCATCTTCCGGAATAGCAGCAACATGCAGGGGAACCAGGCAATGGCACTGGCAGCCCCCCAAAGCTGCAGCCTACCTCTTCCCAGCAGGCGCTGGATTTGCCCAGTGTGTAACTCAGAGTAGAGATATTACATCCCATCATCAATGTTACACTCGACTCATACCTTTCCCAGGCTTAATACACTAGAATCTTACAAAAAAAGCCCTGAATCCAGTGGAGTCCTATAATATAGTCTGTTTGATATCTTATCCTCCCTTTAAAAATGCTGACATCTTTCACTTGCCCCACCACCACCACCGCACCCCCAGGGATCTTGATTTTGCATTTTTCTCCGAACAAAGGCTTTCTGAAAGCAGGAGGCCCTCCGGCTGCTATTGCTACCAGCACTGGCTCCCCCTGCAACCCTGCTCAACCAAACTGTGCTCTTCTCATTAGCATTAATGTGAAAGTTGTTCTCACCATATAGACTCTGCTTGTTATTGGCTTATATATAATAACATATTAGACACCAAAATAATAATACCCAGGCTGAAATTAAGCCCTGTTATTTTCATGCCATTGCCAACATGTCCAGAACAGATTTATTAAAACCACGAGCCAACCCCTGCCAGAAACCAGAGACATCACTTGCGAATAAGCAGCTTTGGTGTTTATTCCTCCTGCCCTCTCCTCTGCTGAGCTGCACTAAGAAAGGGTGCCTTCTGATAAGCAACATGTCACACTAATTATCCACAGAGATTTTAAGCTGCATATTTTCTCCCTGGACTAATATAACCCAGATGTGGGAAAGGCATGGTTTTAATCAATTCTTCCATACATCCCATGACACTTGGTCGCATGTGCACATGTAGGTATGTGCATCACCCAGTAAAATTAACCACGTTGTACACAATTAACAAGCTGGCTGTCATATGCCACTTTGTTTGCTCTCCTTTGGTAGGATTTTAGTGCTGGCTCCAAACAAAGTAGTTTTGAAATGAAACACGTAAATCCTCTTAGTGATTACAGAGCACTCTTTCCATAGCTACAAAGGTTTTCATAGCAGATTGAGCACGACCCTCAAGTAGTTTCACTGCGGGTTTAAAGGGAAGAGTAGAAGCTACATACTGTCTTTTTACTGTCATAGAAGAGCTTGGGAAACAAGAGGGAAACCAGCTTTCCCTCCGGCACACGGACAGTCATTTAAAAGGGACGCACCATCAAAGCCCACACCAGCAGCTTTGGTGCAGCCAGTGCTCTACAGCCATCCGAGGTCTTTTTTTCCCTGAAGGAAGCGCCAGAGTCAGGCTCCGGTGAGAAGGGACTCGCTAACACCAGACCGAACAGCGTGGGATACAGAAGAACCAGCTGCTTCTCGTCACTGGTAACACCTGAGGTCAGGTGCTGTTACTCCTGCAGTGAGCAGAGGCAGGTTTGCTCCCAGACTATACTCCTCCAGTACAAATACTCTCAATACCAAACTCAGATCTAGAGAGCTAAAGGGAACAGCTCAATGCACATCAGCTCTCATGGATTCCCACTTGCTGTAGAAACCCCTCCGTTTAACAGCCCCAGCCAGAGCAACGTGCTCCTCACCTACGAGTGCTACTGCTCAGCCACCCGAGGGGGCTCCCGTGGGATTGCTGCCAAGACCTTGCTCTTACGGAGGTGAAAACATCTCAGCAAGCTCCCCCTTACCTCTGCAACTGCTCCCTTAGCTGAGGGAGGACAGACGAGGAACCATTCCTCCTGGCTGGTGCGGCCCAGAGGAGCGCAAAGCCTCTGCTCTCCTTCGGAGGAAGCCACCACCTCCTCTGCTCGCTGGGAACGCACAACAGCAGTGGTTAATGACTCCGAACAGAGCTGCCTCACTTTTGGTCATCGGCTTGTTGATCACACAAAGAATAGGCATGAGTTTCAGCCAGGCAAATAAAACATTAAGGACTGGAAGATGATCAGAAACCAGTTCTCATCCAGCACATCTAGTTCTTTCCTTCCCTTTGTCCCCAGAGAACATTACTTTTCCTTTGACCCTAGCTAGGGGGATTAAAAGATGACGCAAGAGTATCTTACCCTAAGAGAGGAATGATGCTGGATGGGAAGCAGGACCTTTACAAGCAGCTTAACTGAGTAAAACACTACCCACCAGCAGACACTGACCCACTTCAAGTGCAGGACTAGGGTGACAGCAAGGGGAAGCACAAGGCAAAGCTCAACACAACACAGGGAAGATAAAAAACATTTTCACACCACAGACTCTAATTTGATGAGAGGTTAGACAAGTCTTGAACTGAGACCTAATTAAGCAAGATACAAAATAACAGACTACTACACTTTCTTCAGAAGACTCAGAGAATGGGGGCAGGAGGACAGTAGTAAACAAGATGCAGCAGATTTTCCTTCTCACATAAACTGCCTGCTATCCTCTGATTTCTTCAAAAAAATAAAAAATAAAAAGTCCAACACCCAGTAATTAAATATGATTGACAATGGGCTTCATAGGGCTTGCTGCTTCAGCAAGTATGGCAAGGATGTTCACCTTGTCATACCTACTGTGACCACCACAGGCAGAGATCTGCTTGCTGGGTAGTGTGGCTGGAAAACACAGGAACAAGGCAGCAGGGTGGATGACAACAGAAGCACCAAGTTACAGTATCCAAAATACACCAAATGGCAATAGCTTTGTTGCTGTTTCAATAATTTTTATTCTTCTAATTCAGCTTCCTCTTTGAAAGTCCTTCCACAGCTTCTAGCGGCCAGCCCGTGCAGCACCCTGAGCAAACACTGAACTAGCTGGAGGATTAATATTCCACTGCTAGCCTTCAGCGCCACTCTTTCCCCTAAATTACCTCTTTATTTTTAATTTAAAAAAAGAAAACAACTAATAAATCCGAGTATTGCAGGAAACAGTTCTATGTTTCAACTTGCGTGGTATCCAGCCCAATGGAAAACTTGCCCTGAGACCTCTAGTTATGAACCAAAATCTTAAAATAGCATTATTATAAATATTCCCAAATACTCTTGTGGTTACTTATTATCATATTTTCAAACTACCTAACAATCCAACAGTGTTTTCTTTACAAAAGGCTGCCCTAAAGCACTTCAGACTGCACTGACAGCCAGAACGCAACAGCCATTTGCATCTTCAGTAGAGTGGGTTCCCCTCTGCAGACTACAGCTGAGGACTGTTCTTTTACTTATCCCATTTTAATTTCTTTTGAACATGGGACAATGGGAAAACTGAAGATAATTTCAAATGTGTTTGCATTATCTGCGAAGAATTCTATAAAGGCACCAAAAATAAGGGGGTTTTTGCCTATTGTATTTTCGACATTGGTTCACAAGTCAGATAACGTCTGTGTTGGCAACTACAATTCTTTTATTGGACACATTTTACTGAGCATTGAACACTTGTTTATGTAGGCACAGATTTTAGAATAACACCACAAAATCAGAAGGATAAAGTGCAGACCTGTACTGAGAAGCAGGCCTGGTAAATCAGTCTACTCCTACAACTCAGCAGAGAAAAGAAAGAAAAGGGGGAAAAAAACTGCCATTATAAGAGAAGAAGTGTATTATAAATTACATCCTGCACTAACAGAGCTATACAACCTTTCCTGAAAGGTCCAGAGAACTGGAAAGCCCAGGTCCCCTGAGTACACCGTGTTTGTCGCAGGACATACTTTAAGTTAGACTTTGGCTTACACAAGTGGTTTATTTATAAGAAAACTTAACAAAGATGTACTGAGTAAAACAGTTCTCCTAACATCATTTCTTTATATATTTCAGAATTATATTTCAGAATAAAAAATTAGGCACTTAAAACCAGATAACAACCTGCCCCCAACACAGTAAGTTTCAGCAAATAGTGACTAAAGAGCGAAAGGGGGAAGCCAGCGCGACTCATGACTTTAAGCAATGGTCATTGCCAGATCTCATTTCTGCTTGCATCCAAATTTTCTCCCTAAGAAGATTCAGGAGGTGAAATGGTAAATTAAACATGTCCTTGTCTTTCTCCATCTCATAAGGGCAGTTTTCTACCGTTCTCAGTTACAGAAAAAAACCCCAAACCATGTATTTCCAGAGCTGGCACATATCCAAAAAAAAAGGAAAAAAAAAAAAAAAGAAAGTAGAAAACAAAAGGGAGAATAAAAACTAATATAAGCTAAAACATTACTTTGTAGTAAACAATAGAATATAACGTGCAATAGTGCAATTTCTCCTTTGCTGCTCCAACAATGAAGTCTTGGTAGATAGTCCACTGCATGTCAAGGTACGGCATCCTGCATCTAACTACGTGCTTGTCGGGCACTGCTGGCTTTGCCGGGCTTTGGAGCCAAGTCGCCGTGTCCGGGCTCTCCCTTCCCCTTCCCAAGGTGGCGGAGCTTCTGATCCCAGCGCTGCACATTGAAAGGCAAAGAAATTACAAAAGAGATCACAGAAGAAGAAATAAGTCATATGTAAAACAACCGCATGTGTTTACAAACAGCAGCGAAAAAATAAAACGCTGTTGCTGTTTCCATCGCCCTACCCTGCGTGGGGCTCAAATGGTGGAATGCAAGGTTATCGCTAAAAGTCACTTTAAATGAAGACACCATTTCCCGGCTTTCCTGTAGCCTCTCTGAATGAAGTGGCTGATACAAGGCATAATAGCTTCAGCACAAAAGCATCTCACCTACTAAATAATAAAATTTAAATGAAGCTATTCAGGCAGTCTTTGGGGAAAGCAGGATAAAAAAAATAGCCAAAGTGGTTTGTTTGGTTTTTTTTAAATTAATTAATTTATTTGTTTGTTTTTATTTTTCCAGGTAATAGCAACACCACCACAAAAAAACATAATAAATATAGTTAGTACAACTGACAATGCTTTTGGTGAAGGAGATTATGATGAGAAGTGGGTGACAACGTGGCGTGGTCCTCACATCCCCAGGCTGGGTGTGAGGGCAGGGTCAGCAGCACACAGACCATGAGGAAATAGGTGAGAAAAATAAGTGAGTTCCCAAAAAAAGAAACCCCAACAAGTGACACTACCACCCGAGAACTGAAGCCGAGAAGAAGTCAGCCCACAGCAGTAACGTGGTATTTGCTCTGTGGCACTGGACTTCACAACGTTCTGCCAAATCAAACAACTTGGAATAAGACCTCCATATCTCGTCACTCATGGCATCTCTGTGAATGTGATAAACGTGCACAGAAAATCTTACGTTTGCAATCAGAATGGTATTTTCCTGCCAGTCCCATTAACGCCGTTGAAGAAAGTGCTGAGTGGAAGAGACCAGTTTGCACAGGCACAACCAGTATGTCAAATCAACGGCTGAGAAATTGTGTCAAAGAAAGAATATTCTGTGTAAAATGACACTCCTAACAACATCGACATCGCTGATACTTTGCAGTGCATCAAAATACAAAAAGGCAATCCTTCCAGAACTTGGAATACATTAGAATACATTTAAATTAGAAAACATTAGAATATATTTTCATGTGTTGCTTGCACTTGAGTTCATTGCTTCCAGTTCTCTACAACAACCTCCCTCACCTAAGCCAGGAAGGTAAATTTAAAATAGTCTTTAATCCACCCAATTTGGTAAGAGAACCATACTTTAAAAATATCTGAAAAGTACAGTTCTGACTTAGTCTGGAAAACATTTGTAAAGCCCTCTGGTGGGTGGTTTTTTTTCCCAATTAGTATCACAATCCAAATGAAATAGGCGTGTGTTGCAGAACTCACAGTTTGCCTGCGGAGTTAAAACACTCCTACTGTTCAGTTGAGACAGAGGTTTTGATTGCTGCTGCACTGGTATACTTTAGGGTAATTCAGTCTATCCCTTTAGTTTATTCAGCATGCATTTCTATAGTAATGCAGCAAATAACAAACCAAGTTAATTTTTTATACTCAATATTATTTAACTGGGGTCAGCATGTGTATTTCCCTCCCTTATTTTGAAAAGGTTAGGTAGGTGTTTCATGGTACCTGCAACATTCGACTCCTGGTGAGATACTTTCTTACCTTTACTTTTTTACCCAGGCGATCCTTCCACTTCTCAGCTATGGAGCCTTCCACCAAGAGTAGCCTACACAACAGAGACAACAAGTTACTCCATCAGCCCGCAAGCACCACCTACACAACCCAGCACATGGAAGACTCTGTGCCTGCAGAGACCCTCATCCCTCCGTGAATACCATTAAGGAGATGTACAGAGTCACTCCAAGTTTTCCTTTCCTGGTGGCACCTGAAGTTCAGCTTTACGGGCAGGGGAACAAACAACAAATATGCTCCAAGGACAATGTAGAAGGAGTTACCTGGAGCGCTCCTCATCTTCGTAACCCATGATGATGTACTCTTCATTGGCGCTGAGTGGGGGGCACAGGCAGCCAGAGTTCGTGTGGAGGTTTACAGTGTCCTTTGGGATGTTCACCAGGGAAGATTTTAGGATCTCCTTTACTTCCACTACTGCAGTGACGTCGTGACATTTAGTCTTTACCTCCTTCACTTTAGCTCGAATGACTGGGAAAAAGCACAAAGAGCGTAGTTAGCAGCAGCAGATAATGCAGGTCACCCCAAGCCGTTCCTGGTGACCTCTGGGATTAGTCTTTTACATGGTCCATTATGAAAAGCTTAGCTGAACTCCAGCACCATCCCTGCCCCCACCCCTTCACTTCACCCTCCACTAAGAGGGTTCAGGTAGCTCCATGTATCTCATAACAGTATGGTCACAAGTAGGAGTTACGTACCAGTTGGATTTATGTCCTGTTAAAGTGGGGCTTCAGTTTCAGCATCTCTTCTTCTTTGCCCTTTCCACTTTAAATATATTTAACCCACTCCTTGTACGCCCTCCTCCTCCCTCAGGCTGTAACTGATCCCTTTGTGACCACCCGCAGCACAGATGACCAGTACGTCACCCTCAACCCTTCACGAAACGTGAATGTGCGTTAAAACTCCTCATATCACTGCTTCTGCTGGATGACAGGCCCTTACCTTTGTAATTCTCTTTCCAGTGACCCAGCACCAATCTGATCTGCTCTTTATGAACTCCAAACGCTCCTGATCTTGACCTGATGACCCATCTAATTGTTTCCTCCCTCATCCTTTCCGTTCACCTTAAGCTGGATAGGAGGAACAGTTGCCTTTCAAAGGCAATGCTTTTTGTGTCTCTCACAGTGACCAGTGAACTGATACCACATGCAAATGCAAAGCCAATCCAGAGGTCACACTCCAGAGAATGCCACGTCTTTCACAGCCTGCAAACAAGAGTCCCTTTCTCTTACAAACAGCAGATTTCCCAGATTCCAAATTTCTTTTGACCTACGTGAAAAAGGTAATATGGAAGAAAGAAAACCATGGGCTTACACATCCCCTCTCTCCATGTGCACTGCCCATAAGGACCATCAACCAGTGTGTATTGCAACCACACTAAATATAGTTGCCAGCAATTAGCAATTACTAACCTGTGCATTTAATATACACCATTTACCCCAAGTGATCCACTTTCTTAAAACCTTGTAAGATTTTTTTTTAAAAAATCTTGCTTTAGTTTGGAGTTATTTCAAATGCATTTTGAAACCTCTTTAATTTCAAAAGCTTGAAAAGATGGGTAGCAGCATGCTCTGTGACTCTCTGCCATATGCAGGTACCCACTAGAGAGTAGTCACTCTGTAATTATTTTCCAAACAAATCCACCAAAACAACATAAAACCGACTAGTCACCTAAAAAATAAGTTTGAGTACAATTGTATTTCTTTAGCTTTTAATAGGATCTATTTTTAAAAGAAGCTTATCTGAATAGCTGCATAAATGCATAATCTTAATAAATATTACACAATCGCTACCCTTTAAATGAAGTCTTCAAGTTCCCTGAGCCTATGGCTATTCACACCAGAAATGTGAAAAAGGATGGGCCCAATTGTTCAGCTCCTGTGATAAGTACTCCCTGGCTTCAGCAGCCTCAATTGTTTAAAACAGTATGAAGTAAAGTAGCAGCCTGGACCTGCGATATGCCTGAAGACCAGGACAATCTGGACAAGAGAAGGCATCATATGCATGTTACAGGAGTCACTGACAGCATAACACAGCTGGCAAGATGCTCAGTTGCTGGCTTCAATATGCAAGAAGGAAAGAACCTAGTATGCCTGTCAGATCCCACGGTGAGTTTGTAGGCATGAAAGTTAGTAAAAACATCCTTTCTGGCAAAAGCAGAGCATGTTGGAGCTGGAAATCAAAGAGGCAGTTCAAGCACAGCAGCCCACACTGTCACTTTCGTCACACCACGTTTCACAACAGAGAAGTGCACGAACCCCAGATGCCTGCGCTGACGCTGAGATCACTCTGTGTCACAGATGACATTCTTTTATAACGTATTAAACTAATCCCCACCATCATCCTAATTTGGAAATGTTTCAGGCCACATCTTCCTTTTGTAATAAGTACCACTGGATTAACCATCGGTAACTGGGACCATAGGCTTTTTTAAGGAAAATTTTCCCCTTACTGTAACCTTAAAAATGTTGGGAGCTGGCCATGCAGCTGTTCTTACCGTAGTTGTAATTGTTGCGTAGATAGGTCTTCTGGGTAGCTTTTATAGGCTTGCATTTGCAGCGCTCTATAAAAACATAAAGTTTTGTTCAGAAAGAAAAGAGCATATGTTCAGCGACCATCTGCCCCACACCCCAAGCTCACACCTAATGAAAATTTCACTGAATTGACTTGTTTATTACATGCAAGTGAAACAGTAAAAACCACAGGGCATTCCTGGTCTGTTGGAAGATGTTGTGGAACTGTCCATGAGACCTCAAAGGTTTCTAGGAGAAAACTGAAATTTGAAAAACAAAATTTAAAAATCAAAAATACCTAAAACCCCAAATGCTGGAATTTATAGAACAAAAGCCCTAAAACCAACCAACCCCACAACAACACAGACACACAAGAACTTGGAGGTCTGAAGTGATAAAATCTTCCATTTCAAGCCAATTCAAGGTTCAGTCTTGGCCCCTTCCGTGCTCGCAGGTGCTGTAACTCCGTGTCCTTACAACGCCGTCCTCTCTTCTGTACCACACTTACCGAACATCCTCCTTTCTGCACCTTTAATCACACAGACCGTAATACAGACATTGAAAAAAATTACAATAGGGCACCATTTAACATTTGACTGGGACTACATAGCTCGGCTCAGTTCAGCAAACTGGGATCTTCTGGCTAGCAGGCATTCACCAGAAGGAGCGTGGGTTTTGTGGCTAATCCAGTGTGCAGTTCACCTTTGGAGCTGCACCATAAGATTTCGTACGGTGGCACAGCCCCTTCACACCCGAGGGTGGCTAAGAGCTACAGCTCACAAGTGAAGCATGCTGGAGGGTGGTGGGACCAAGTGGCATGTGGCTCCCCGCTCCCAGCACCGCTGGGACGGTCCTGACAAAATGAAACTTCAACCATGTCTCTTCAGAGGCGTCTGGCAGGAGGTTTAAGAGACATTAAGAGGCTGAAGGGCTTCACTTGACTACGGCAGGTATTTGCTCTTACCTTGGACTCTGGACTCGTCCTCAATTTTTGTGTAAATTTTACACAATTTTATTATGACCCAGAACCTCAGCTTTTAATTAAAATAGGGAAATTAACAGCCCTTATGGTGGTAAGGATGGCCTTCGAAAGACAACACCAATGAGCACTGTCAAAGCAGTATTTCCAGTGGTGCAGCACCCAGACGGCTGGTAACAGTAACAGAGGCAAAAACATTTTCCTTAGTGCCCAGGGGGTGCCAGCGCTGAAGCTCCAGACCCACGTGTTCATTAACACCACCATCACTTCACGGCTGGCTGTTCTAATGCAAATATTTACTTATTTCACACTAGTGTCTAAGTGGAGTTTGGCGAAGTCATTTCAAACAGCTGGTCCCAGTATCACATACACATCTATTTTGACATTTGACTTAGCATTTAAGTAGAAGTAGACTTCATGCATGAAGAGTCTGAAAAAGAACTTTTATTTGCTCTGTAAG
The DNA here is from genome assembly GCF_023638135.1 of Falco biarmicus. Taxonomy (NCBI): domain Eukaryota; kingdom Metazoa; phylum Chordata; class Aves; order Falconiformes; family Falconidae; genus Falco; species Falco biarmicus. The sequence goes on from NC_079295.1 coordinate 12,468,288, forward strand.
ATTTCTGCATATTAAAAAAAAAAAAAAAAAGAGGTGGAATCGTACGGCTATCTCAAATCATTATTTATTTTCTATTGAAAGAATTTTTGTAGTTGAGAATACCAAAAAAAAATACAGGAAAGAGGAGAACATTTCAAAAGAAGACTATATTGTTTCCTTGAATTTCAAACACATCCTCAGAAATCTATATATAGACTCCTACAGACTTCAGCTTTTGTATGAGACTGTGTTAAAATAATAAAGGCAGAGAAGGGAAGTGATTTTTGGCTTCCCTTCTGCCTGTGGGAGCTCATGCATACTTTAGGCCAAATTATGGCCCATTTTATAAGCTGCCTCAAAACAGGCCATAAAAGATGTGCTCCTACAGCCCACACTCACACAGGCATCTCAGCGTTCAAGTCCAACAAGTCGCACACCTCAGCATTCTCCTGCTCTACAGTACTTTGCTCTGCGGCACGAGTAGAATAGAATAGCCTAAACTACAAGACAAGAATACACAGCCTCACTTGTCCCCCAGTTTTAAGATGGTATTGGGTTATTTGATTTTATTAATTTGAGGAATGTATTTCATTAGTCTTGTTCTAGAAACAAATTATAGACCTGCCCATGTTCTTAATGATGGGTATCTCTCAGTCGCCCCGGTGCTTTTCAGATCTACATTTCAAAGAACTTTACAAAATGCTGCATTATTCCTAATTACTATTTAGAGATAAAGAAACTAACAGACAGTCACTTGCCAAGGTCAGTTATAAAGTCAGCCGCAGAGCTAGAACCAACCCCTCTCCCCCAGTCCCTGTGACAGTGTCATTCAAAGGAAGCAAAACGTGACTATTTGAGAACCGCGTATTTGACCGATGCACGGTTCTGGCAAAGCTGAGCTTTCCCCAGCGAGCAGGAACACCCAAAAAAGGTGGCTACAAAAATGCACTGCATCTCTTGACGCTGAGGGAAAGTCCCATCTTACACGATAGCCTCCTCTGAAGCTGCCGGATTTAGCAGAAGAGCTCTGGGACCACAACAACGTTGTATCCCAGTAGAGGCTCACACCAGTTTTGACTGAGATCTCAGTTAACTTTGCCATTAAATATTCTTTTTTAATACAAGTCAATACAGGACTAACAAAAGCTCAAAATCTATACCCTTGAAAATGCCACCCTGTAAGTGCCAAAATAAATGGACTGCATGGGAAAAGAGTGTTCCCCATGGATCACTACCAAGAAATGTGCCATCTTACATATATGTACGGGCACAATCCAAAACCTGGCTGTAACGCTCACCAGTACCAGCCTCCCTGATAGATTCAGGATAAAAAACACTCCAGAAAAAAATATCTAAGTAACTTGAAAAGCACCTGATAAAGCAGACAGCGACGTCATTTACTGCCAAGAGAGGTAGGAAAGCTCCTCCTCCAAAAAAACCTGTTCAGACTCAGAGAGAAGGTTTCACCAGTGGACATCGCCGGGGATAAAAGGTGCCTGGAGCAGGGGTCACCCATGGGCACTGCTCACTGCAGCCAGACACAGCAGCACAGGACATATGCTCCAGAAACCATGGAACCAAGTTCAGGATTTTAGAAAACACATCAGGTTGCTACTTGCAAAAAAAATTCTATTTACAATGGCAAAACTACAAATTGACTTTACAGAACCTAGAAATAAAGCAATTATGAAACACAGCCCGTTGGGTCGTTAAACTGTGTTTGTCAGCTGAGACAGGTGTAGTGCATCGAACCAGAAATTGTTTGTTCAGCAAAAGGCAGTGATAAAAACATTACCCTTCATTCTCATCAGCAGTTTTTCTGTGCATCTTCACCCCATTTTTTGCATGGGATTTTTTTGTACAGTCACTGCAGAGCATGAAATCCACAGTTTCTCAATGGCACACAACTGAAAACTGCCTAAAACTAAGAAGATCCTAACTAATTAGTAATAAAAATCTTTAGAAAGTCTTTCAGACACGGTCCCATGCTCAACGCAATTCAAGGTGAAGCTTGTCAAGGGGCTTACTTTTATCAGTATTTTCTAATTGTAGCTGGCTTTCTAAAGGACGTACAATGCAATTTAAGCAATATTTTGCACGTACATAGCTACTTTCACATTGGGACCTACTGATCACATTTTAAAACTGTATTAAGCTGAGCATTATTAATACCATGTTACAATCTGTACACAGAGATAAATGCTGAAGTTATCCAATTTTATGCAGGTATCTTATTTTATGTTCCACAACCATACTTAGGTGTTTGCATCCATGAACTAAGCAGCGGTGCACTCTATAGGTCCTCAACACCTCTGGAAAAGGAAAGACACAATGGCCAACGCTAGGTTTCCAAGTGTCACCTTCTTGACAAAGGCGTAAGAGGAAAACTTCTGAGGGAATCGTAATAAAATTCAAGGAAACCTATAGTCATTGGCTCACTTGAGCAAAAAAATCACATTTCTATAATCTATCAGCTACCAACCTGGGCTTTGCTTCTTTGGGTTGCCTATGATTAGTGGTAATGCTCAAGGAGTTTTACTCAGTTCCAGGAAAACCAAAACAAAAATAAAAAGCAGCAGGGGACCTGATGGAATAAAACTAGTCTCAAAAAGTCTCAGCCTCAACCTCTTCAGGTTAACAGAACTTTTGCCATTATCTACAAAGCGTGCCAAATTTAATCTACAAACTTTAAAGTCAGCACGAACCATTATCTTCATCGGGTTTGCGCAGTCAAAATCCATTTAATGACCATCGTCACTGTTCAAGACACAACTTTTAATGAAATGAGCACAGCCCCCTTGATTTGATGGAGATTTTGCCCTGACAAGAGCAGAAGGGCAGGCTGAAGAGTTCAGTGAGTTGTACGCTGAGAGGTCCAAAGGCTAAGCAGCCCCAAATCCCACCTGTCCACAGGATGCAAAAGCGCAATCTACAGGATTCCCAGACAAGATAGAGTATTCAAACATTGCTTAGCACCCCTCTTAATTAGTCAAAAATTAAAAGGATTTGAAAGACTATAGCTGATTATGTAGTTTTATAAAAGCGTACTTACCGATGCCGGCGCCTCTACAGTTGCCGTTATTGGAATCCATAGGAAAATCTGGCATGGATTCATAAAATACATAAAGAAATGTTAGTATTTTTAAAACTGGATTATTTCAATACACCCCCATTACAATGTTTTCTCTTTCTCTAATATTTAGTATATTAAAACATAATAACTTGAACAATAAACAGACTGTAAAGTTCTACAGGCCAGCCTGTTAACAGTTGACACAATTTTTTATCTGAATTTCACCCAAATCCAGTTCATCACGTTAAGGGCTCAAGCAGATTACGTGTCCCACTTCTACTGGTGCACACAATGGCAGGTTTAGGATGAGGATGGAGATTACGGCATGAACTTATAAGCATCTAGTAAAAGTAGAGGTACTGTTTGTGTTCAATTAGATGATGAAGGAGAAATTACTTTCGGTTTGTTTTTTTGGTTACTAAGGAAATCAAACCAACCAACCACAATCATATCGTTGAAGCAAATGCCAAAACAAATGTTTCAGACCTTTCCCTTCCCTCAGTCTTAAAAACATATTGATTATTTTGAAGGACAGATAAGGAACAGAAGGAAAAACAGGCACTATGCCCAAAGAACTGCTTTTAGACACATTTGTAAGTGGAATGTGTCCCACATTAGTAAAACACATCATTGCAAACCTACTGTTTATTAAATCACACCATTCAATGGACTTGCATATATATATTTAATCATGAAAACCAAGTACGTTAATACATATAACGTACAAGTTATGAAAAAAATAAATGCACGAGACAAGATTTGGGAGCGAGGCACTACACTTTATTAGGATGACACAGAAAAGGGAAAAACAAATGACCTCTCAAACAAAAGGCTTTTCTTTGAGTTTGCATGCCCAAGTGTTTTATGCAGTTTTTTCAGCTCCGAAAGCTGGTATCATACAAACACCTTTTTTATATCCTCACGCTATCATGGATGTTAATGATGATGCCATCAATGGCGTTATGCTGTTGCTACAGTTTGTCTGCCTTTTGTAGGATGCTTTTACACTACAGGACAGATGAATACACGAGCACGTAACAGAAGCTCCTCTCCTGCAGCCTGAGCTGTAAGGAACCAGCTGCAGGACAGCCCAGGACGCTGATGATACTTGGCATAGGTGAAGGGTTTAGATGTGTGGACTAAATTTTAAGGGCTGGGGCCACTATTTCATCACAAATGCTGTAAATATATCTTTTAAATACCTGTTTATGAGAAAAGTAATATGACTTAGTTAATCTTCTAATTTGCCCATCCCTCCTTTAAAAAAAATATTTAAAATCTCCACCTTAATGCATATTTATAATACTCATAGCAATGTGAAACTTCCTTATGTAAATGAGGATATGGCTAAATGACAGTCAGGGCAGGAGTAAATATGACAAACAACTAAATCCCACACTAACATACTAATGAACTTCAAAAAACTGATACTTCAGGAATAATTATTCCCACCAACATAAGGAGCAAAGGGTATAGAAAACAGCATAGAAGGATGGAATAGATGCTCTTTTACATCCAATAGCTTGTTGGTAATAAAAAAATCACATCCGTTTTCTTCCAATGAAAGTTCCAAACTATTGCAGGATCTTGGTTTACAGAACAAAACCTACATTTTCATGGAGCCAATGTTTGGTTACTTCCACGGCAGCTCTAAGGTTTCTCCATGCTGCCTTATAACAAGTCAAATTATGCATACTAATTCTTACACGTGTTTAATTTTGTATTCACCTGAGCTCTTCTCAAATTTTTAATAAGCTGTTGGCATCAGGTAGAAATTAAGAGACCTCTACCAACAGCATAAAATTAAAAAAGAGGTCTTCATCAAATTTAAATGCATTTTATTTTGTATCAAGTGTTTTCTTGTACTCCAGGTCATGATGAAAGAGGAATCAAAATGGCTTTCTTCTTGCAAATGGTAAGTAGAAGGATGACCACATGTCTTCTTATTCTTCTTCTCCTGGGCCAGTCCTCTGTGGTCTTGTTCATTTAGCCAAACTGTAGCTTTAAACCTACAATTCCTTCTGCCATGGTAAAAGTATAGAGCGCGCTCGGGTCTATAGTTCCATCATCTTCCATCTGCTCCCGCTGCGGACAGAAGTCTGCAAAACCTCCCAGCCACCACCCACGGGGAGGTGCCGCTACCTCTCCATGTGCCCAAGACCAGCCTGAGATTTGTCACCACTCTGGGCATTCAATAGCCCTGGGCCAGCTTCTCAGGTTGCCCTCAAGGCTGCCTGGCTTTGCACACATCCAAGGCAACTCTTCCTGGTGCTTCATGTGGCCCAGCAAGCTACAATTCCTACCACAGGTGCTTCAGTTAGAAATGAAGGGATGGTTCATCCACATCTCCAAAGCACATCCCCTATGCCAACAAAATTGTTAATGGGGGCAGAAAAAATTTTCATCAGCAGAGGAGCCAAGAGAAGTATCAGGTTAAACGCTAACCATCTTCAATCCACGGAGCGAATGTGGAAGGAGAAAGAAGCCCTGAGGTGCACTCCCCCTTCCCAAACCAAGGGCTGATCCAAACAGTCATAACTTCATGGTGTTTGAGCAAACTAATTCCAATTTGCTCTGGAATTACAACCAAAAATAAACCAGAGCCCGGTAAGGGGATCACAGCCTCCCCTGACCCCACTCAAGGTTACGATGCTCCTGTGTATTGCCTGAGGAACTGCCCTTCAAACTCACACCGACACAAGGAGGGCTGGCAAGCACTCACTATGCCCAGCAAGTCATTTTAATTAATCACTTTTTAGAGGAACGCTATATACGTCCTGCAAACAAACACGCAACTGAGCTGCTTCCCACCAGATGTTCCCTTCCACTCCTGGGTACACAACTTATTTTATTTTTACAAAATCACACTGCAACCTCAACCCATTTCCTAATTCAGCATTCCTTCATTTCCCAGGTGACTCGTCCTGCCCCAAACCGGTGGCTGTGGGCATCTGGCGATGCAGCTGGCGGTGCAGCAAGGGCAACTCAGACGCTGTGTGCAGAGCCGCAATTAATGGGAACCGTTCCCATCTCTGTCATGATTCATTACCTTGCTTGCCAGGGCTTGGGCCAGGCAAGCACTGACCTTCCCTTGATGCTTGCCTTCCTTGGTGCATCCATCTTCTTGAGGGATGGGCAGTTTCTACTGATGGAGAGGACCGTGGGCTTGTGGAGGGGAGCGGTGTACAGCACATATTGGGAAAGGCTCCATGTCTCCCTGATCCTTCCCCCAGTCAAGCTCCTAGTGCCTGGTCCCCTCTTATCCACCAGGGAAGCAATGGGAAAAACGGTCTGGGCCAGCCCTGGCAGCAGCCACTCGCAAGATCTGCGGTGGATCTCATGATCTCACGAAATCCACCCCGCCGAGCCCAGCAGCCTAACGGGCAGGGTCCCCTCTCCATCAGGAGGTGCACACTGCTTAGACCTTTGGTTATAATGCAGACAGGAAAAAAATAAGCAGCTGTTTTTAAAAATAAACATCTGACTTCCTACTGTTCCACTTCTCTTCAGAGGCAACTTCTCTGCCAAATTTCGTCTACGCAGAGCAATCTTTTTGAAAGAAATACCTATCGGTGATGATTAGCAGGATTGACAAAGAGGTGATATTATCCAGTGCTCCAATCCAAAGGCTTCCGATTAGATTTTCTTTAAGAGCAGGGGGAAAAAAGTCCAAGCTGATTTTCCCAATAAATTGTTTTAATAATCCATTTTCAGAGGGATGCTATATACAAAGAAAACAACAAACCACTAACTGGTTTAAGGAGCGCTGAATAAAAGCCACTTGCATAGTAAGCATACAAAACAACAATGCCTGGACCACAAGATTTGGGCGAGAGGTTTGGAAAAAGGGAAGAACTTGGTAAAACTTAGTTTTGAGCAAACCTCTTACTTCTATCGCAGTTTAAATTATTAAGAAAAAGAAAAAAAAAAGGCAAAGAAAGAGCCAAAAGCGACATGATCCTGATGGTCACATCAATGCAAGAATACCGCCCGGCTATGCCTGAAGCCATTTCAGGCACCCGGCTTCAAAGAACTAAACCACAGCCAGCGGCTGCTGCTTGGGCACCTTTTTCGGAGACATCTGTGAGCCCCATTAATTAAAAAATCCTTCCAAAATGCGTGAATTCAGACCTTGTAATCTACTTCAGCTCTTCGTACAAAGAAGACCTTTGCTAATCTGATTGCAAACACGTGCACAGCAAAGCAAAGGAACATGAAAATTGATCCTGGTTAAAATGTAACGCAGACCACTCGCCCTCCAAGTTGCAGAGCAGCCTGCAACATGGCAACACGGCTGCTCCACATACCAAGATACTCCACATACCAAATCCTGCCAGGTTTTGATGGCATTTAATGGCCCAGGTCTTGACTTGGCACTTAGATTGTAAAAGACCTTCTAGGGGACTCAGCCTACAAAACTGTAGCAACAGCATAATGCCATCAATGGCATCATCATTAACAAGGTTTAAATTCCTTTATTTACTTTTCCCATCTGCTTTCAGGCTTGAAGCTTGTCAAAATTTTGTTCTTTAACTGAGAAATGAGCCTGCTTCCAAGTTTTGAGCAAATGCCTAAGCAAATCTCAACTTCATAAATGACAACCTGGGCATGACTCCTTGTCCTCAGTACAGCCTGACACACTCCCCTCGCACCGCTCTGCATCTTGGCTACTGTAAGTAGAGCTACGCAAAGTCTGAGTCATAGCAAACCTGATCTGGAGTTTGGAAACCACTGTTTTGGAAATGAAGTTAATAGCATACGAAAAACGAGCATGGGAAACAGCTCTTTTGCCTTTCTTTTAGGCACACAATGCCAAATTCACAAACTGGGTTACTACGAATTCATCCAGGCAGGTACAGAGAACTTGCACTATGCAGAGAAATAAAGGGTTCATAGAAGATTTAAGAAAATACGTCTCCATCACACGAAAAACATTGAAGAAAACCAGAGGTTAAAGAGGTGGGTTGGGTTCTTTTAGGAAATTCAAGAGTTCTCCTCAGCCATCTTATGATAGTCACCCCAAATGGTTCAGACATTAATTACATGTGGTTGACACCTTGTGAAGCTGCTTCCCTTCCCTCCAACTTCTCATTAGCAACCTTGTTGTTACGCCTTCAAGATATTCTCCTATCTAAATAAGATACAGTGAGGCAGACCCAACTGACAGGTCTGTCCCCCAATACACATGGTACCCATCATACTGCTCCGGTATTATTGCCAGTTCCCTTTTCCAAACAGGAATAAACATGTCGCTTGAGACATAAACACTGTGCTAGACAGCAGCAGCCAGGCACATGCGCTGAAGCGCTTTTCCGAGTCAGCATCCCAACAGCAATGATGACTGTGGTCAGGCTGGTCATTTATTACATGTAAAATTAAAAACAGGTCCCACCATCAGGATGTTAAATTCAAGACAGTTTTTGTCTATCTGTACTTTTTGCTGCTTCACAGGCTAGGGAAGATTTGACAGGACCCTGAATGAAGAAAGCAGATAACCTGATAGACGTGAGGAAGAGTCAGCATATGCACATGGAGATTGAAATATATGGAGTAAGCGAGTGGGACCCCCTGCAGATGCAAAGACAGTCTCCACCAATGTCTGCGAGCAGAACCACTTTCATCCCTCAAAGGCACAGGACAGGGGAGCAGGGTAAAAACCACAGGAGACATCAGACATTAGCATGCGCTAATCTGACATCTGGGATGTTAACGTGTTACCAAGAGGCTTTTTTATCCTCTGTCCTGGACTGTGTTTTGTCAGATCTTCCACAAAAAGCCAAAACACTCATTGTCACACACCTCCCTCCAGAACAATGACATCATGCCCAGAGCATCCCTCTGCTGCCTGGGTGTAAAGGAACCCAGGTGTTTCCCAAAGATAATGAAAAAAATCAAGGAAGATATGCTTCCCAGGTGGCCGCTGTAACTTGAGGAACTTCAGCTCTCCAAATCAGCAGCATGGTACAGCAGCTCACACTCAGGTTTTGGAGACCAGCACAAGCTCAGGGGGCCTGCAAAATTTTTCCTCTAACTGAGCCTCAAACAAGGTCCAGTTCTCAGCTTTCTCCATCACAGACATAGCAGCGACTCCTTCACCCCTTCATCATGCCAGCAGCCCTGAAGAACATCACGAGAATGACACAAATACCTCCCTCATTCCTGCAAAGTCTCTAGGTCTTCCTTACCACCTGGGCTGCACTGGAAAGAGGTCCTAGAAGATGCTTGTGGAGGACTCATGACCTGTGCCTCAATAACCAGAAGTGGCCTTGTTACTGGGATTTGCCACCGATTTTAGCAACCACAGCTTCTCTGCGCTTTGCAGCAGCCAGCCTATTAAGCATGGGGAGTACAACTGATCAGAGAGGAATTCTGCATCTCTTGCTGCCACAACAGCCAAAGAAAACCAGTTGAATGAACTTCAAACGCTCTCCAACCCAGCACCATTGAAATGAGAGTCAAGACCAATCACTTTAACGGTGACGGAATTTTCATGAGTGTCCGTGCAAGCTCTTCCCAGATGCAAAAGAGCAGACGACATCCCACCCAGCATGACGTGAACCAGCTGCAGCCTCCTGCAGGTGACTCAACCTGGAGAGTGTGTACCAGGGGTCAGAAGTGCCCTTGCATCCAGCTGAACCATGCACCCAGAAATGTGAGCGGTCTAATACTGGAAAAGGAATGGAAAGCAGGCTTTCTGAATCCTGTCCCTGCTGTGACAAGGACAAACACCTGACCCTGCCGTCCTTCAGGCTGCTGCCTTATGGAAGGGAGTAGACAAATGCATTAACCCTCACCAGGAATAATGCAGATGCCTCAAGAGGAAAGGAAACAGCAGCACCCTGCCACTTCGCAAGTGGCAAAAAACTAAAGAAAAATCAAGATTTCCCTTCTGAAGGATATAAGCCCCAACTCTTCTACAACAGAAGCCCATGAAGCAATGGATTTATTTTTCTGCCTGCTTTACCAGGTGCAGTTTACAGACAGCACATGGGGCAGGCGTGCTTAGGAGGCAGAATAAGAGCGGGTATTCTGCACGCTCCCCATTAGGCAGCTGGGTTATTCGTATCTTCTACTTGGCTGCAATCCTTTATTTGGAGAATTGAATTTGGAAGTGTTCACCTTACCTCTTCCTAGAACAGGAATCCTTCACTCTGCTTTCTAAAGGAGCAGTTTTATTCCCTCAAGAAGGATTCTTTCAGTCTGGTGCATAATGCATCAGTTCAAAATTTTCAGCCCAGAAATGAGAATGTCATCAGGTTCTCATTCACTGAAAGAGAGTTTTCATGGATCTGGCCCTGGAATCCCTCAAAGAGGTTATTGTACTGCTGAGGTCCTCAGAAATAGGTAACTCGGGGGCAATTTTAGCCAAACTTCCTCCCTCCAGATTTGAACGCGATTGCTCTCAAATCGCTGCAGACCTGCCAAGCCTCGCTCAGTTTGGAGCCATTTTTAAGGTGGTTTTGAAAGCACCTCAGTGCTGCAGAGAAAGGTGCTTGGTGTTGAAAACTGCACTTCCCCAAGCCCTGCCAGCAGGTCTGCAGCCCCCAGAGAGCAGCAGCAGCAGCGGGCAAGCTGCAGGCAGAAATAGATGGCTGGGTTCATGGGCTGGGGACAGCTGCAGGGGGCAGGGGGGAAGGATGGAAAGGCGAGAGGGAAGCAGTTAGAAGGGTTAGAGAGAAATATTGGTAACAACTGGAGATACCAGGGTACGGTCATTGACTTGAGAGTTCAAGAGGTGGAGAAAGTAACTCGGTGGAGCGAGAGAAGGAGCGGGGTTAGCCTGGCCTGCAGGTACATGGGGAGGAGAGCAGCGAGCAGCTTTCCCGGGAAGGCTGAGCTGGGAAGCACGGTCAGGAAACCGAAGCATGAGATTTCATTAGGAGAGGAAAACAGGCATTACAGTGCTGGGTATTGCTGGCAGTGGGATACATAGAGCATTTGGTAATGGGACAGAAACAGTCAAATAGTGTGGCGAGCATAGAATGAAAGAAAAAAAACTCTTTTCACTCACAGGCCACTGCTGGGGGAGAATGGAGAGGGGGGATGTGCTGCCCATCAGTGAGCTCCCACAGCCTGGCAGTGCCGGCGGTGCCAGGAGCCCGCAGGGTGCGTGGGTGCTGCTCTGCCTCGGCCCCTCGACAACTCTGAGCTGCTCCCTGCCCCAGCGCTGCCCCCCCCCCCCCCCCCCGCGATGGGCAGCCCCCCAGCCCCGCAGCCAGGCGAGGCAGCTGGCTCCCACCCGCAGCACACGCTCCCCGCTGGTCAGTCAGCAACCGCGCTCGCTCCGTAAAGATCAGAGCTCACTCGTGACAGCCACTCGCTGCCCTGCGTTAATTCCCTCCTCAGTAGCTCCTTCAGTTCACTCTTTCCGTTGTGGTCGACATCACCACGTCGGGGCTGTCCCCTGCGAACTGCCCCAGCCCAAAGGCGGCCGTCCCCGGCGCACACCCCTGCCGGAGCAGGGTCCCCGGCCAGCAGCAGGTCTGGAGCACCGCGGTGGCCGGAGGGTCACCCAGCAGATCCCGCCCGGCCGCCTGGCGATGCTCCCGGTACCCCCGGGGCGCTGCGGGGCGCCCAGCGCCAGCCGTGCTGTGGGGCCGCGGCGAGAGCAGCCGGCGCAACGGGGCGCAGCGAGAGAGCGGGGGGTCCGAGGGCTCCGCGGAGCGGGCCAGGCACCACCCGAGCCGCCGCCGGGACACCGGGAACGCGAGGCGGCGAAGGCTGCGCCTCTGCCGGCTCCTCTCCCGGCCGCAGCCCGTGACCCCCGGCGAGGGACCCCTGCCGCGACCGCGCGCTGGTGCCCGCTGCGGAGGCGAGGGGGTCCCCTCCGGGTCCCGTCCCCCCCCGGCGGCGCGGGTGCTCGCAGTGGCACGGGAGGAGGCCGGGGAGCCCGAGGCCCCCGCTCCCGCCCGGGGCTGCGCCGCCCTGGACCCGCCGGGGCGCCCGGGCAGGGGAGCGGGGCGGCTGGGGCCGAGCGACGGGCTGCGGGAGCCGGCGGCCCGGGGCCGGGCTCGCCCCCCGGCGGCTCTGCCTTCCCTCCAGCGAGCGGCTGCGGCGGGAGCCCCGGCGGGGCACGGGAGCGCTCCCGGCCGCGGGACGCGCGGCGCTCCGCAGCCCGGCAGGGCTGTCACGGTCACACACCCTCCCTCCGGCAGCCAAACTTTTCCAGCAGCGCTGCGGCTGACAAGGGCGGAGAAAAGAGCCGAAGGAAGCGGAGGAGGGCGAGACCAAAGGCTTTGCGAGGTCCGACAGCGCGGCGGACGGGCAGGGCCCCGGGCGGGCTCCCCTCCCCGCTCGGCGGCCCATTGTCCGGCCGGGCGGGCGGGCGGCGGAGCGGAGCGGGGCGGCCCCGGCCCGGCCCCCCGGGCACTCACCGGCGCCCTCGGCGGTGACGATGGCCTCGGGGGAGATGCAGACGCCGCGGTCGTAGAGCGGCAGCTCGTCGCAGGCCAGGCTCTCGGGCCAGGCGTGGCGGTAGCGGATGAGGACGGGCTCGCAGCCGGCGCGGGCGCGCTCGCAGACGGACTTGCAGGGCTTGATGGGCTCGTGCTGGAAGTCGATGGTGCAGATGGGCGCGTACATGGCGCAGAGGAAGAAGAGGAGGTCGGGGCTGCAGTTGGTGCCCAGCAGCCCCTCGAACTGCTCCATGGCCAGCACGGCGTTGGCCTGCGTGCTGTGGTGCAGGTGGTTCGGCATCTTGGTCATGTTCCAGGGCAGCGGCTTGCACAGCGGGATGCGCACCGGCTCGCAGGCCGCCGCCCGCCCCGCCGGCGCCCGCCCCATCACCAGCAGCCCGGCCAGGGCCAGCACCGGCAGCCCCCGCCACATGCCGCCGCCGCCCGCCCCGACCGCGCCGAGCGGAGCGGCCGAGCGGCCAGACCTCGGCGCGGGGGGCGGCTCCTCCGCCGGCGGCGGCCGCGCTGCCCCGGGGCCCCGCCCGCCGCCCGGCCCCTCCGCGCCCCCCGCCGGGCCGGGCCGCTCCGCGGGGCCGCCCCTGCCGCCCGGGCCCCTCCGCGCCGCCCCGCTCGGCGGGGCCGCCTCCCCGGTCCCGCTCCGCCCCGCCGCTCGGCCCCGAACAAAGGCGGCCGCGGGGCGCAGCCCGGGAGCGGCCCGCTCCGCCCCGGGAGGGGAGAGGGTCCCCTCTGCGTGCGAGCACCGCGCGTCCCTGCCGCCCCCGGGGGGGGGATGCCGAGCGCAGCGCACCGAGCCGCCCCCGCCCCGCAGACACGCTCCGGACCCCGGGGGGGTGCCCGGGGCCGCGCACGGCGGGGAGCGGCGGTGGGCGACCCTTCGCGGAGGACGGCCGGTCGTCACGGTGGGAGGCTTGAAACAGGCAGCCGGGCTGCAGGTCGTGCTTACTTTTCAGAAAGTTTGTTGTGTTTTGGTTTTTTTTTTTTCTAAAAAAAACCCCAAAATATATTCATGCTTAAGTGGTTCCTAGATGTTTAAGTAATGCACACAGCAGTGGCATGACAAAGGGTGTCCCGACTTCAACAGAAAAAAGAGCCCCGACCTAAACGAACTGACATTTATTAAGTTCTTCCCAGGCATGAGGGCACGGAGCAGCCTCTCGATTGTGTGTCTGGTTGGGTTTTATGGTGGTGTCAGTGGGTTTCCCACCACGCTGCCTCCTGTGAGCAGGAGCACAGCTCCCAGCAGCCGGGACGCAGAAGCCGGATCAAAACCAGGGAGGGGTTGTGAAAGCAGCCACAGATACAGCCTCAGAAACATGGGGTCCTAAGCCTGGAAAGGCTTTTTGCATTTTTTAACTTTATCACTGCGCATGAAATCTTGATCCCTTTTGCTGGGCTGCAAAAGTCCCGTTGACTCCAGTGAAGGCACACGCCCAGCAAACTGGGAGCTGCAGTTAAGGCCAGCAGTGGATGTTCCAGCACCTCTGCGCCAGCGCTCGGCCTTGTGTCTGCCCTCCTCTGCAGGCTGGTGCTGATCTCAAGGACCGAATTGCTCCCTGCACTCCCAGAAGAAACTTTGGGGCTCAGAGACGAGTAGAAACATCCACACGCATGTGCACCTGCCAGCCGCTGGAGCCGCCAGCCGGGCTGGGCTGCCCGTGCCCCGGAGCCCCAGCCAGGCTGCCCGTGCCCCAGAGCCAGCTGCCGGGCCGGCAGAGCGGCCGTGGCGGAGGCAGAGGGCAGCTCCTGCCTCTACAGGGAGAACTAAGGAGAGATCTGCTTTGACTCACCCTTTCAGCTCCTCAAATTTAGCCACAGCAAGATCTGAGGCTTGAATTCCCTCTTGCAGCGTCAAATACATGTTTCAAAAGTAGGTGTTGTAATAAAAACCTTCCCCAGCTGGTCGGGAACCGAATATGCTGGCTTTCTCTGCAGGACCTTGCCTGGCAGCGACAATGGATGTGGGAGTGATGCATCCCGGGGTACCCGGGTCAAGCGAGATGGGCCCGAGCCATGCAAGGGAACCAGCAACAAGAATGAACTCTCGTTCTTATTTTCCCCCTTCAACATGAAATTTTCTTGTATCTCTATTTTATTTCTGAAAATTATTTTTCAGATCACTTCCAGTCTGTCAATCTGGTTTAGAATTGGTAATTACACAGGACAGCTTTAAAAACATTTCCTGTGCTTTAGCAGGAAAATGCACCGATAGGCTGACTGTTCCTATGCATGCTATAAGGCTACCAATTAAACAAGTTTAATTTTTTAATCCCAAATAATGATCTACATGAAATAAGCTTGCACTTTTTTAAACCGTAAAAACACCGCAGATAACTTTCTCAGTACAGCAGATGCTGACATCCCCACAAACTCACAAGCACATCCCCGTGAGGTCTGACTTTAAATCTTCCGCTGTCAGTATGAAGGTACCTCCTGTGCATTTAGCTGGCAGAGCATCGCCCACCGCCCCGCTCCGCTGGCAAGCCCCTCGTGCCGTTGCACTGGGGGAGGCAGCCAGCACCAGTTCCCCAGGCGAGGACCGGCTCTGCCAGCGGGATGGGCAGTGGCTGGCAGATTTAATTACCTCTTAGTGCTGCTAGTATAAATCAGCTTACACCTGGTGGCAAAAATTCACCTCTGGTTGAAACTTGGCAAAAGCAACCTGGTTACTGACCTGAAACACTGAGGTTTTTACTAAGTATCTGTACCCCGATGTCTGTTATTTTCTGTTACACAGCCGCACCACAGCCAGCCTCGACACCTTTTTAAACAGGAGAGGAGGCTGGTAAAGGACAACGAAAAGGAGGGCTGTGGGTTTGTGCTATCAAAGTGCAGTCGCAGTGCTTTGCCCTGCATGCAGAGAGGTTACACTAGAGGGAAAATAAAATGGCTGGAGGAAAAGAGCAAAGTAACAACCTGCTCTCAGCCTTCACATGCAGTTGCTGCAAAACACTGAAACCGCCAGTTGAAACTAAAATACGTAATACCACCAGTCTCAAAATATGGTATAAGAGAGGTGAAAACCACCCCACCTCCACCACCACCCCATTTTGCAGAGGGACAACTGTGCTGGGAGGGGGGGAAGGGGTTTGCTCCCCCCTCCCCAGGCTGGCCGCTCTTGCACCACCTGGCCCTGAGGGGACACATTTTTCAGACAACTGCACAAACCATGCATGGATTTTAACCCAAAGCTCCAATACAGTCAAAAAGGTTCGGCAAGGAAACGGCTTTTACTTTGGGGGCCACCGCAGTGCCGCCGGGCGTTTCATCCCCTTCTCTCCTGCCACCCTCTTAAGATTTCAGAAGCAAACAAAAATCTTTTTCTACAGCTTGCATCAGCAGTGTTAAACCTTTGGGAGTGGGTGGTGACAATAATCTCATTCCTAATCCTGCACAGCTCCAGAAGGGGTTAGCCAAATTATTGTATTATCATTATATCAGCTTGATGTCATGTATGACTAGCAGGAATTCCTTAGGAACAGTGAGCCCAGGCAGCAGCCTGGGGTCAGCGCTGCTTGCCTATGAGTCCTTGGGGGGAGGGGGAGGGGTCTGTACAGACCTATAAATTTAAAGAATAATAATATAGCCCATAGTATCACACAAAGTCATTTCCTAGAATAAACAAACCTTGGTGGGGCTGAAGCCCAAGGCGAGGATTTGCCCCTGGAGTAGCTCATATGAAAATTACAGAGGAAGTTTATTATTGTTATTATGCCCCACAAGAATCACGGTAACCCACAATGGAGCCAAATGCAGCCTGGGGCCAAACTGCCCTCAGTTACTCATTTATAACCCAATTTAAAAAAAAAACAACCCAAAAACCAAACAAAACAAACAACAACTCAGTGGCCTTGTGGTGGGGCAAGGATGGATTTCAGCAGGAGGTGGCTGGATAACGCCCCTGGGGGTGGCCGAGTGGCTTCATTTGGGTACAGAGACAGAGCAGCACGAGGAGGGCTGCAAGGAGCATGGGAAGGGACTGCGGGCTTTGTTCCTGCACCTTCCCCGAAGGAAGCCGAGGAAGGTACTGCTTCCAGATGGCTGGTGTTCATTTATTCCTTCATTGTTGTTTTTTCTTACATAGGTTCTATTCCTCCCCCCACACCCCTTACCTTGTTTTTCTCTCATGGGAGTCAGCAATACACTTAAGAAGCTTTCTGAGGGGCTCCAACATCCAGCCCAGCTGTTAGAACTGTATGTTAGCAAGACTTCATGGCTTAAAATACAGAAACACACCTATTTTAAGTTTAAGCTGGAAGAACTGCATTACCGA
This sequence comes from Falco biarmicus, assembly GCF_023638135.1. NCBI lineage: Eukaryota > Metazoa > Chordata > Aves > Falconiformes > Falconidae > Falco > Falco biarmicus. The sequence continues at coordinate 12,485,026 of NC_079295.1, forward strand.
ACAGAAATATCACCTTATTAAAAATAAAATTGACGTTCAAAGCCGCTGTTGCAACAGTAAGAATTGCGTACGGGTTTGGCCAAGGCAAAGGGGTTGTAGCCAAAGTGCTCCTGAGCGCATCTGTTGGCATCGGTTCTGTTCTCAAGTGCTACAGTCTCTCTTCAGGTATTAGAAACGTCCCCATCTGTACATCCCAGCAGCTTTCCCCTGGGAGGCAGGGGGTGTTTATGGGCCAGAGGAGGCCCAGGGAGGACGAGAGCCCAGCTCAACCTGGGTTCTGGCTTGGGGCAGAGTTCAACAGAGCAACACATCTGTATTTACATTTCTAAGCGGAATGATATTAGGTAGATACTGTGGATGTATAGAATTCCATAGTCTGTTACGACCTGTTGAGAAATGAGTATGTGTCTAAAACGAACAAGGAAGAGGTGAAATTCTGAAAGGGAAAATTAGACATCGGGGAAAAAAACGCAGAAGAAGTGTGGCATTCTTCCTGCCCTAACGACTACCCTGATGACGAAGGGCCCACGCCGCATGGCACGCTTATATTTTAGATACCATAAATGCCATAGGCACCGCAGGGAACACCTTGCGTTAGGCTGTAGGCTCTAGGTGATGTTACTCTAAGTCACCTTTCCCCTTTCTGTTTGCACCTTCTGCGAGACCCTCAAGACCTGCGAGCTGCGGCGGTGCCCAGAGGACATGCCAGCCCGCCCTGCGCCTGCTCCGTGCACTTCCCAGGGGCTCCAGGCTGCCCCAGTGCTGCTCTGCATCAGCCACATACCATGTCTTACCGTCTGCTCCTGCCCGTTGCAGATGACAAAAACTAAAAGCATGACCATATCTGTTCAGGCTGTTCCCAAGAAGAAAACTAGCTGAGATAAAAATACTTCTTCAGAACAGGTTTTTGCTTTCCTGAACCTTGCTGTAGCAATCTCAGGATTACATACAATTTAATTTGTTTATATACACTGCCTTAAAAAAACACAAACCCACAAACCAAAAACAACGGAGAAACTCACCAAAACCAAAGCCCTAAAATACTTCTTACACAGCTGTTACTAAAACCATAAAATCATTGACTTACAGAGTCATAAAAATGGGATTTATTGTACATTTCCTGTTCCAGCCAGGGTCTTTTTTCAGCTCACTCAGGTAGACAAAACACAGGGGACTATTAACTTATTTTAATAATCTTTCAAGCTTCTCCATGGATGACTTGGAAGTGGGGAGGAAGAAGAAAAGGCTCTTTTAATGCAGTCTTTCAGACTTGTAATTTTGGGGGCTACTTTTATTAGACAGCTCATTATTAACTGTCCCGTGCTCTCAGGGTGCGCGTGCCTCCTCGAATAAATTTTTTCATGTTAGTATTTGCCCACGTTACCTGTCATCTTGAAGTCCAGCAAAAAAAAAAAAAACCAAACCCAACCCACCCAATAAACCCGATCTATTCACCCAGTGTTTTGCATCCTGTGTTACTGGTAAAATTAACAGTATGGCTAGGGAAATATGCTGCTTTATCTTTATACACCAATTAACACACATTTCAAAGACAAAAGTATGCCAATAGCAGTTCTGTTTGATATTGCCTATTACGAGCTTTCAGTCTATTGACATAGACACACACTCATACACATCCCCCCCAGCAGTCTCATTTTGCAGGGTGAATTTGTTTGCTGCTTGTGATTTTCCCATATTTTTGTGGCCATGTCAGGGTTTATAGCTTCTCAACACTGCAGTTTGCTACCTGCAACGTTGATTTTCCACCCGGGCATTGGAATTGTAGTAGTGTTGCTGCAGAAAAGCACAGCCAGGTTTATTGTAAGTAGTAGGGGCTTCGCAAGGTGCTCAGCTGTGCTGAAGGGATGTACAGTAGAAAAACCTGAACCTCGCAACGTGTCTTTATAATACCACATGGTCTATAACACCACGTACATTATGCAGCATTTCTCGTCTGGACCTCCCCAGAATCCTCCCAGCTCATTTTCAGCGCAATATATCGTGCAAATCTGAGCACAAGAGATTCCAGTGGAAAAGAAATAAACAACGGATTATTTCTTATTTAGTTGGAATTACAATGTTCACAACTTTCCTCATCCCTTGGTTTAGCACATGTTAAAGGGCACAGTCAAGTAAAGCAACTGATGGAACTTCCACCTTTCCCTTTGGGAGAGAACATCTTAAATTCAGAGGCAATAAATGCTTTCTATCTCTAACCTGTAGCTGCTAAATTTGTAACCACTGCACCTAATTATCTATTAATTAATAAATAATTAATATTTTTAGCTCCGTATCTTTAAAATAATCTAAATATCATGTTCACTGTAATACTGGCTTTGTAAATGAATCGCCTAAAGCCTGCGATCATGTTCAGCACAATGCTTCTACATTTCAAAACACAGAAAAGCAAAATTATTTCTTCTGACCTAGCACCATACATACAGCTCTGCTTCAATTTAAGAATTCATATGAAGATACTTGGATGTTTTTGCAGTTGTGCAAATGTATCACCAGAAGTATAGGAAAATAAGGCAAAAGCATCAGATAGGTACTTAACACCAGGAAATGTGAGAAGAGCTTATTTTTCAGAGGCATCAAGAACAGAGACTTCATCCCCGGTTCCACAAAGGTCACCCTTCAGGTAACAGCGAGTGCTGTAAGACTACAATGTTCGCCTAAATGCTTCCAGAATCAATTTACATTGTGGAAAATATTAATAAAACAGCAAAAGGGAGCTGAGCTGATCACAGCCCCAAAACACAGCTGGTTGGGCAGTACTCAGGCTCATGAACTTAAGACTGGGAAAGCATCTGCCTCCATTTCAGAGCAAAGTACCCCTATTTTCATTTAATTCCACCGTTCCTCATCAGTCTGTGTTAATACAGCAATTCCTCAGTGCAAAGATGAAGAACAACCACCTACAGTCACTTAACTGCCCTGTCTGAGATGTAACTAGTGCCCTGAAGGCAGTTCTTACTCCTGTGGGGGGGACCTGCTGCTGCACCAGAGGGGACACCAGGGAGAATGCTCGGCTGCTTCGTTTCCCGGCATACAACTTCTTTTTTAAGCTACTGCTCAAGTATTTACGACTGTGCGACAGCCACCACGGTAGTATTACGTACAGATGTTCAACTTAAACATGCATTCAATTCATTACTCTAATGCGACAAATCGCTATACCCTACTGCGATGACCATGCAGATAATAAAAAATCCATCCTTCCCTCCCACCGTGGGCCATGCTGGAGACACCACAGAACCCACCGAACCCTCTCCGAGTTATAATCGCCTCCAGATGGAGTGTTTAAGGCAAAAAACCTTGCAAAGCTCTATAATACCATATACATTATGCAGCATTTCTCATCTGGCCCCTGCAGAAATAATTTGAGATGCCTAGCTTGAAGGCCATAACCACTCCGAATTTAATTTTGTTAAACCATAAATTTACTGTTTCAGATTTACAGCCTCTCCAGTTGCACAGCCCAAGCCTGCCTCCGCTCCCGCTTACCCAGATTTATTAGCAGCACCCAGCGGAATGAAGCACCAAATCACACCTGCAACTAAAAATAAGCCCTGCACAAACGGTTGGGTTTTACAGGAACGGCCCAGTATCGCCAGGTGCCGAAACTCAGGCTCACCGCTGATTTCAGCGGGAGCCGATGGGGTTTGACAGGCCCTAGGATTGAGTATTACCTATAAATAGAAGCCAAACACAGTTTGCGCATGTTTTACCATGATTTTTAGCAGTTACTGGTGGGATCACAAAGGGCTCTCTGTGGCACCCTTGGCAAGTTTAGGAAAAGAAGCATTGCCTTTCCTGAGAGCTTCCACTAACACGCCTGCGAGCCACACGCACAGCAGATGCTCTAAGAAAACCAAAACCCGTGCCACCTCATCCTGTAAACACAATTTCATCTGAAGAAGCCAACCGGCGCCCAGAGGTTTTTAACCAACACCCCCGGCTGCCTTAGGCCTGCGCCCCATGCTCCGCCAGACCCCCCCAGCAGTGCCCACGCACAGCCGCCGGGGCTTCACAGGCCGGTGGCTCCTCGGTGCCTTTTTTCAACTTCACAACTCAGTTTCTCGTCCCATTCCTAATTTACCAAAAAGCTTTAGAGTTGGGCAGGGGTGCCGAGGCTGCAGCTGCCGCTGCGACTTTGCGAAGGCGTGCGCGTTTTGTCACTTGGTTTTTACTTCTGTGAGAGATGGTAACGAAGGTCGGAAACAGGCATAGAAACATTCCCCCAAATTAAGGAAGAGCTAGCAGTCTGTAAGCACAAAAATCATGATGTTGCTGAAGTGTGAAGCCATGGTGCAGTAACATAACCCACAGCCCAGCCTAAAGCGCGCCCAGACTCCCCGAAAGATCTCCTTTTTCCCCAGAACTCCTTCCTGGCTCACCAGACCTTTCAGCCCTCTGCAGCAGTTCACAGCACTCACTATCATCGGTGATTTACAGCCGCTTCAAAGTGGGCATGCCAACGCCCTTCCCCCCCGAAAAAGAAGCAATTTGGGGGATAGTTTGGGAACTTTGGGACTTTCAGATCATAGTTCTTAATGCTACACAAGCTTTAGCTGTGGCAGAACAAAAATCGTGCACAAAGAAGTTATTAACATGTTTATCTTCCTCCAGTTCCCTGATGATACTTTTTTTTTTTTTTTTACTAAAAAGTTAAACAATGGGGTGACAGCAATGAGAATGAATGGTTTTAAAGCTGCTTTACTCCTCTACCCAACAAACTTCCATAGCTCAACTAATACCAAGGGAAAAAGCTAGTGGCATTTCTCCAGAAAATATTTATAGGTTTTAAGTGCGGCCATTCTGCTGTGCCTCCCCTAGTACTGCTTTCACAAAATCCATAAAACCAACCACCCAACAAGCTTTTCTCAGGCTAGGGTGGTCCATGTGTCGTCGCCCCCCCATTTATAGACTGTTCATCCAACAATGCTGCTTTTTTCCTCTCCCCAAAGCCACAGGCTTGCTTACTAAAATTGGAAACACAAATCCTTTTTTAGCAGCACAGCTCACAAGCAAACACAAAAATATTTGCCACTTCAGCTGGCCAGGAATAAACTCGATCGAGGTTCTGTGACTTAGAAAAGCTTACAAGCTTGCGTATTTTACCTGCTCACTAAGGACTAAGGGAATTCCCTATGAGCCCGTCCTTGGTTTGCAGGGCTGTCAGTCACCATCCTGGAACCATTACAAGTTTGGAAGAAGATGTTTTCTGATACCACAGCATTTTCTAGTGGTAGCTTCCCTTAGGGAGAAGGCAGCAGGGGTTTTGCCTGCTTTGCATTTCAGCTCCAACGCCTTTGCAAGCTACCCACGCTCTCGCAGCCCTGTCCCACCCGATTGGAGCAGTGTATACGGTGGCTTTACATCAGTCCTCAGTGGTTATTCGCTGGCTTTAATTCTCCCCGTTCACACTAGAGTCACCGAGTGCTTAACACCACACAGACCTAGATGCTGAGGTCCAGGCACCTCAACGCTATGCCAGAGGCTGTGTCCTTACTTCCTCTTCTTCATCCCCATCACCTGCTTGCAAAACATCAATAGGCAACTTCTTGTTGCTGCTTGGGTCTTCTGCCAGTAACTGGGATTTTGAGAAGCTCCGAGACTGATACTGGTTTGAAATGCTCCAAGATCCTTCTTGAAAGGCATCCAATACCTACTGCAAATGTGCTAAGTGACAGCTCAGCCAACAAAAGCCACCGGACGGTGTCCATTTCCACCAGCTGAAGAGACATATTTCAAACCAAATGGCTGTGGATTCCATGCACCCCTTAGCAAATGGTTGTGGCCACTTTCAACCAGCACCTGTGGCAGCACTGATTAGTCAACAATTAGTATATGATAAAATTCAAAGGCATTATTACCGTCTTGTCACTATGGTTTCTCCCTGAGCTTTTACTAGATAAACAACATGCATTTTCTTGGCATGCAAACAAAAACCATTATGAAAACAGTGGTGCAATTATTTCCCTAATACAATTAACTCTAAAGCAAGTTTCAGAGGCTCAGCCCGTTCTCTGAGCTGCTTTTCAGCCCTTTGAAGTGCTTTGCTGTCCAAAACAATAAACGGCTGAGATGAACTTATCTGACCTTGTAACACTAAATGTTGTTGCTGACGTCTTCCACTTTAAAGACATAAACAGAACCAAATCCAAGCATCACAGACCATCTCTAGCCTTCCGCTGTAACAGGCGCAAGAGACAGACTTCTATACCGTTCCGCTGACTCGGTCTCAGCAAACACATGCTTGTACCAAGATACCTCGAAGTTTTACACTTTCAAGCATCCTTTATTTACAAATGATCCTGAAGCTGGACAAGTTTGTCTCATGTACTGGGTGGAAAACAGATGACGCCTCAGTTGAAATTTGGAAATGCAGTTCTGACGTCTGTGAGGTACAAACCTAGATTTAACCCATGAAGTGTCAAATAAGACTTCAGTCACAAAATGGACTCAAGTCACTGTGCAACGTCTTTCCCAACTTCTCTGAGCACTCTGTGATCACCACTTGCAACTCCCCTCCTATCTCCCTTTTCTTTTCACTCCTCTTATCACCATGATTAGCGTAAGACTAATTGGTGGTGCATTCTTAGCTTTACTTCCCTTCCCTCTGTGTGTCCATGCAAGGAATGGTTTCATTGTCTTCACCACTGTGTCCTTGCTACTATTAAAAAGATTAGAACTTAATTTGTATTTTGAAATACTGCTCTTGCCAAAAGCCAGTTATCTGTTCTTTGCACTGCCTGTCCGTCGAGTTTACCTCAACTTCAGCCAAACTCAAAGCCTAATGGACAAGGGCAGGGAGGGCAGGAGCAGGAGAGCTGGCAGGTGACCTGTGACAATGCCTTCCCCATCTTTCGGTCGCAACCTGAGGTGAGGTCTGACAAGCTATGGAATCATGTTAATAGACAATGAGCTGGATTTACAAGCATCAGGGTTTTAAACATGCAGCTGTACTAGCTTTGCAGCTGCACGTTACTCACACAGGTGTCAGCGTGATCTGTTACTGTTGACCTTCGTCATTTGTGAGAAAGCACTTTTAAAATTTACTGTTACCATGAGCAAGGCAATGGCCTGAAAGGCTATGCAAGAAACTGTGCCAAGCCCCTTGCTTTACACTAAGCTCAACATACGCTTTTCATTCCCATTTTAATACTAACATTTCCTATTACTGAATTGGGTAAGACACACTGACACTACATCCAGCAAGCAGGTCGTTTTGACCGAGTCGTACTACAAACAGCATGACTAGTTGCAAATTAATATGGTTTTGGACACAGGAGGTCAGGGGGCCATTTTGATTTTGTTATTTGTTAGTACAAGTATTTACAGACTTTATAACATGACAAATAGCAAAAGCATACAAGGAGCGGTCAATTCAAGTAAAAGACCTTGTCATTTCAAGGGAAGGCTTCCCTTTATCACAAAAATGATTCAAAAATTGTACTTCAAAAGAAAAAAAATAGCCAGAACTTTAGCCTTTTTGAAAACTGGTTATTTGTCATCACTGAAAATGGCGGTCCTCATCCATGAAGCCAAACGCGATGTGTGTAGCTGTCATAAATCACCTTGCTTTGCACAGCCTCCCGTGCCGGTGTTTCAGGGCTGGTCACAAGGACTGAAATGGAAACCTGTATTCATTCAGTCCTTAACTCATCAGCCAAGTTTAGCAGTGAATACGACTATGATAAATTACTTCCATAGTATCCAAAATGTATTATGGAGTTAAAAGATGCTTGAATTTGAATAGGAAAACAATTTGAAGCCTATGCCTAGAATATTGATTCAACAGGTTATTGGCTGCACATACAAACCTGGCTTGGGGTTTGGTTCAGCTTGACAGAGAGATTCACCAGAAAACCATTACAGCATTAGTTCAGACACATCCAAACTTACAGAATTTATTACAGTTACTGGTAAGTAACTGAGAGTTCACTCTTCAGTGTGAATCACAATGCTCAATCCCAGGGCCAGGAAAACCTTTGGCAAAAACACAGTTTAGAGGCAAGGCGTATTTACTTAGGGTCAAAAATTCCTGAATCTGGAATGAATAAGCTCTGAAGTCATACAAGCCCATGATGACCTGCTGAAGAAGGCTCCTATCTTTCCTCAAATCACCAGACTCATTTCAACATTTTCTGAGGAGAATGCCCTTCTCCAATGCATCAAAACTAGCACCTCCCAGTGTCACGTTTGTTACCAACTCCTTTTCCTATCTTAGGCAACAAAGTGCTACAGCAAAGAGTTGTAAAGGTAGTCCTTGTTTTCAATGGTAATCTTTTGTCTTGATGGACACATCTTTTTAAATTATAAAAATACTTTCCTGGGCAGCAACAGGACATTCTTCTTCCACGCTCTCTCTCACATGAGGCAGAGCCCTCCCTGTGAATCAGACATTTGATCCAAACTGGCTTCATATGGGACTAGCTCAGCCGTCTGGGCTTCATACTCCAGGAATTACAAACACTTCTGGAAACGCGTAAGAGGCCACCTGAGATGACTCAATATACCATGTCAACAGTTGAACTCACCGAGTTGCAGATACGGTGTTGCCAGCTCCAGAGGAAGCATTCCTTCTCTACCTTCTATCCCAACAAACTTGGTTCGACAGCTTATAACGGTTTGTGTAGTGCCTGTGACAGCTCCCACAGAAACTACTGAGTCTAAAAGGTTTTCTGACTGTGTCGGAAGAGGCTTCTGGCAGAGGCAGTGCCCTCGTTACCTGTTTTGCCAGAGATTTCCTACTTTCTAGGCTTAATTCAGTAACACCTCAGCAGCGGTAAGCTGACGGGGATCCGAGGTAAATGACCAATTACAATTGCTTCGTACTTAAAAAGACTGAAGACACAAAATAGGTTATTTCTTAAACTTGAGTTTGTCAAGAGCCAGTCTTGAAAACAGGCATTATTTTTCCACAAAAGGCTACATTACAATCAAAATCTTAATTAAAATCAAGACATTTGAATGTATTAGATTATAAACACTACAGAATAGAATTCTTAAGTCTTGCATTCGATCTAACTACGTCATGAGCAAGCTTATTCGTTATGGTACTAAATTATCAATTTTAAAACAGTTCCATGGTTATGACATAAAATGCATAATTAGGAAAAATATAGATGTACTGTCTCACTTCCTTAGGACAATTTTATTCCAGCATTTTTTTCCTCTGGACAGAGGAAGCTATTGTAACTGAGCACACAACAGCTCTTTCATAATAGAAAAAGTTACCAGCATGCACAGAAGTTGCATCAAGAACAGGGGCTCTATACAATGTCCAGCGCCTGTTGAGAAACACATCGCTTTTATATGCTGTGGATTAAAGAGCACAACCATCTGGTCAGCTTTCAGGCTAAATGAGCCAATGCTATCCTGCATGCCAATTTGCACAACTGATTAAAAAAAGGCCTATTATACATCTGTCTCAGTAATGTGCGATGTTAGGGTTTTTAGCAACACTCTCCTGTTTTATGATTAATTCAAGGTTTATACTTTAACAATACACTTTTTTCTATGGGTACAACCGGCATCGCTACGTACTATATGTACTTGCTTCATTATGTAAAATTAAGATTTAAAGGATAATGGCACTAAACTGACACTTTTTACATCGCTTTTAATTCCTTTTTCCAACTTTTTACAAGATTCACTATCGCAGCAGAAGCCAAAAGGTGAAGGATTAAAAGAAGTCTTCACATAAAAGCTCTAAGGATTGATATTTAATGAACTGTGAGATGTAAATCAATGCACAACAGCACAGTTTAAGCTTAAAATACTAGGATAACATTTATATTAAAAATAATTCACCTACAGATAATACAGTCTAGTGTTTATTGTATGTTATGGAAGGTACACTTGAATTTCAAAAATTTAAAACATATAAAAAGTGGTTAAGGGCTAACATTTTATCAACATGTGATAAATGTGTAAGAATGTTTATTATACAGCAGGGTACAATGGTAGTGTTAATGCCAACAGGGCACCACAGAAGTTAGTTTAAAAAAAATTTCCACTATGCTTTATACAAACAACACCACTTGCTGTTGTTTAAGAGTATCAGGAGAAGATCACTGCCTGAAGGATAAGCAGTCCTATAACGTTTTGTTAGATAGTGTCATAGTATGTAGATTTGTGAATGTTTCAAAATAAAACTAGAAATGCTGTAATTACTTCACAGAAATGCACATCCAATATTTGTTTTCAATAAGAACAATAGGTACAAGATTATAACTCTCCCTATATGAAATAATTTACACACAGATGAAAGCTACACTATCTAAAATAATCACTAAATACATTTTTCTTCTGGGAAATAAACAAGCAATTTTTGTTTTGCATTATCAATATTAAAAAACATATAGCAGAAGTAGTATTTTTTTAAACATAAATGATGCTCCAAAGTTTTGTTTGTTTTTTTTAAAAAAAAAAAAAAAAGAAGAAATGAGAAAAAGATTTTCCATGATGTGCAACCTAAAATCAACCAAGCTTATATCGTAGTACAACCATATTAAGAAACCACTGATCAGAAATACAACTTTATGGAAAAAGTTTATAAACCACAAAACTGTTCATCAGGCCATAAAGTAAAATAGCTCCATAGTTTACAGATAAAACTGAGGCCACATAGATGCGTGCTATGTCTTATCTCCAGTAAGTAGATATTTAGGCAGAGGATGTGACGCTTTGTTTGTAGACGGCATGGTATGCATTTCTCAGCAAGACATAAGGGAAACAAGACTCCAAGAGATCCATTGTCAGGAACGGAGACTCCTGCACAATCTGAAAAATACCAGAAACACAAGGTTTTGCAGAACACCTTCTACTGCCTGCTCCTGATAATCTGTTTCATGTAGATACTTCTGGTCTGCACCACATCAGCACTCACATATTGCACAGCAAAAAGAAATAACGCAAATTCTAAATGTTGGGGAAATACACTAGTATAAACTCACTGTTCCTAGTCATTTAGCTTTCCTACATATACAGTCAGTCATATAGCACTTCTGTCATTTCCAAAAGACACAGCATACTGAACGGAAAACCTCTGAGAGAAGAGGGGATTTTCTCCCTTATACTCCGAAAAGTGCTCTCTAATGTGAAATTTCATTTTAATATTGTACGTACTAAGTGAACGATGAAAGCGACCTAAACAATGTGGATACAGCATTCTAGGTGACAAAGGATGACAGTAAAATTATGTGTGTGTGTCAGGGGAATGAAGAAAATTGATTTCTGACATTACAATTCCAGGAAGAATGACATAAAAAATAATTTCCATTGGTTCATGAGCTAAAACACCCAAGGTGACACCCAACCCCCCCTTGCTGAACTATGCAATGCAGAGCCTGTTCCTGAAGTTAGTAACACAAAACTGACGAACACTTACCATGTCTAGTAGTAGGTAAACAGATTCTCTGTTCCTTGTAGTAGTTTTGTCCGTCTCCTGGCCAATCTTCAGCAGACTAGACGATGCAAGCTACATAAAATGAGTATTTCAAAGCAATAAATAAAACAAAACATTGATCGGCTTCTGCTACTTCATTACACACACACAAAACCTTCCTAAAAGAATATCCCAGCCAATGGACGCTGCATTGTACTAATAACTACAAAGGAACATAAACAATGGTGGGCACATGAACCCTCAACTGGGCTTTAACCTCAGTGAGCTATTTTTGTTTATTTCTAGTAGTGTTTAATAAGCAGTATGTGCTATTTGAATAGAAAAAGTAAATTTATTGCAAATATCCTTTTGTTCTAATCATTGGTTCACCATTATAAAGTCTACTGAAATTAATGACAGAACTCCCACAGGATCAAGATCTCACTTCTCCTCTGTGCTTCCCAAAATGCATATAAGCTTACTGCATTTTTGTTGGAAGATTTAAAGTGATTGAACTTTTTATTGTTTGAAGTTATAACGATTTTGCAATAGAAGTAGTTTTACTTCCTAATATACATTTTTAATTGAAGAAATGTCATCCTACATGTAAATTAATATTATTTTATCAGACCGTGAGCACTCCTACAATACAAGTTTTAGAAGATATCTTAGAAATTTCCAACACATACTTGGGTATTTACAAGCTCAGGATGACAGAATGCAGTAAAATATTTAATTTGAAGATGCATTGATAACCCGTGTTTTCATGCCTTACAAAAATCTGAAAAAAACTCCATTCAACTTTCAGATGTACAATCATCATGCCTAAACCACATTTATCAGAAATGGATTTTAACTTAAAATACTAACTTAAAAAATCTAAATCAACATTCTTCTTGAACAAACTCTGTCATGAATCAATTTGTAATATAAAGTGACTACGCATACTTCAAAAGAATCTTACTACATACTAATCAGTATTAAATAACCTAGGAACTTTTTCCCATATTTAATTAACTTTGACAGGAAAGCAGATCACCTCCAGCAGCACATTTTCTTCTTGAGAAAAATGTCTTTCTTTCAGACTAACAGTGATATGTAAAAGGTGTTAGAAAAGATAGATTAACAAAATACCTGAACCACCAAGTCATGGTCTGTGCAGTAAAAGTAGTGGTCTGAAACCAGTTCGTAAACACTGGAAAAAATGCAAACCTCATACCAAAAGAGTTTTTATCACATGAAACTATACTGGTTTCCTTCACTTGTCAAATGTATGCAACTTGACACAACCATTTCTCTTTCATCTTTTACAACCAGCAGTTGCATTAGACAAGGTCAACGGCCGAAGTTTTTTTTCTGTTTTACAAAATGCAATGAATTTCCAGAAGTGGGGGGGGAAAAAAAAAAATTCTTTCTGTGGACTTCTAGTTACAGAAAGTTACCATTATCCCACTCCCATAAGTGTGTGAGGTACCTAGAATAAGGAAGGAGGGGATATTTTTTTCATATTTCCAGGCCAAACAGCAAAAATCAAGAATCACTCAAAATCAGCAGTAATTTTTAAAAACTAAAGTGAAGCTGCTGTTTTAGCCTTTACCTTCAAGTTCTGGCTAATTAAGAGTCACTTAAAAATTCTATTTCTAATCAGGCAGTACACCAAAATGCATTTAATACACATCACCACCACCTAAGGGCTTTTGATTTTTCTCTAAGCACCACTAAGGATATCAGCAGCTTTGATCTTCAAACTACTCTGAAGCACAAAAATTCCACCTCCCAAATATCCCTGTACCACACTGCTATCACAGAGTTACTGTCTAAGAAGGGCAGACACGTCAAAAGTTACAAGTCAAAAGCCACTCTGGAGTTTCCTTCTTTGAAAAAGTAAAATAAAGAGTCCAACACGTTATGGGGAAAAAGCCTGCTAGACAAAAATCTTGATTTTTATATGCATTGCACATTTCTTCTTCCAGTCATGGGCCACACAGCGTAAGAGATGGTATGTGCTATAATACTAAAGATTCTACTGAAAAAACCCTGACACTTGTACCGACTTGCTACTGTTACGTTCCAACATCGCACAGAGCTGACGATTGCTAAAGAACTACTACTGAATTTAATCAACATATAGACCTGTATTAACAATAATGCTTTTCTCTCTTGTGCACCAAAACCAGATTTATAGGAAATAATGGCATTGCATCCCAAATTAATACTACACTTTCTACCTGAACTTGAAAATATTACCTGAAGTCAACCAATGTTTTTCTTGTTAAGACACAAACTTTTAACCTATTGCTAGACTTCAAAAAGTAACTTGTCCACAGCTGATTTTCTCCTAATCAAAATCAACACCACATTATTATACAGTAACTTTAGTTTCTCTGTAGTCTGTATTTTTTATTTACATTACAAGCATTGCGAAGCAATATTGCTATTGGAATAAATGTTGGTTAATCAGTACTCACCCATACTAATCTAAATCTTTGTAGGATACCCTTGTGATTAAGATTACTCATGGCTGATTGCCACTGTAAAGGTAACACTTGCAATGGCAAACACATTGGTAGTTTCATGACAGCACGGTGCGAGCTAGACTATGTATCAAACCGACTAAGGGGCGTCAGCAGGTGAGAGCTCCCCTCTTTTTAGAGAGAGCAGCTCTAGAAATCGAGTTATACATACGGCCAAAAATTCTTTAAGACGGTCTTCAATGCTTCCCTTGTGGATGGTAAATAAAGCTGCAGCAATCTGGTTGATAGCTTTTGCCAAGCAATGGATGTTGTTGCAATGCCCTAAACAAAAACATATACAAATTACCTCAGCATCATGTTTGATAATGACAGTAGTCTTTGGAAAATATCACCAAAGAGTAAAAAAAGACTTGTCACTATGAAAGAGAAACTTTCAGCGTCTTACACAACAGGAGCAAAGTACTCTTTCACATTGAACCTGGTATCAGGAAAGCCACCAGAAGTAGCTATCTCCCTTCTGAATGCCGTAGTTCTCACAACAACCTCAGAGATCCCCATGGCTTTTAGAAAGAAGGAAAAAGAATATATTGAAAGTTTAATTGGTCTCTCCAGAGCTTGACAGTATTACTGCTTGGCTAGGCTAAAAAGACACGTGCAAGCAGTTTTTTTCAAGCTAATTGGCTATTTTTCTCCCGTCTGCGTAAATGAACGAGGAGTCACACTCAGACAGCATTCACCCAAGAGATCTACAGGAACTCAAGAACAGAACTGTTGAACTACCAACTGCCATATGTATCTTGCTTAAAATTCACCCAGGCTTCAAAGGCCTGCATGGTGATTAAATGACACTAATTTTCAAAGAGAACAGAAGAACTGCCCCTCCGTAAGCCTGGTATCTCTTTGCAAATTAAGCCAAATCTACCGCTTTAAAACAAAATTGATAGACACCTGGGCAAGTATCTTGGGAAAATGCTAGCATATGAAAAGGAGGTGGTCTCTGAAGGAGTCAAAAAGTATTCAAGCATGTAAAAACTGCTGATTCTTACCAATTCTTTTTGACCACTGCTGAGCACCGAGCTTTTTTTTTTTTTTTTCTTTTTTTCTTTTTTTCATTCAGTCATTTATCATAAGTTCAAGATCATGCTTGAAGTCAGTGAGGTCAGCTAGACCCCATCACTCTACATGAGAAAAACTGATGTTTTTCCCCATGCGTTATCAGTATTGTTACTTAAAAAGAATTATACCTATCTATTTTATTGCCTGGTTTACTCAGTGTCATAGTATCTGCAGCTCTTCACTCCTCTAATACCCCCTCAAGAACTTTACATGATATGAAAATTTTATCACTTCACTCTTCAGTCCCCCTTCCAGCCGGTCTATGAATACGCTCACTAGGAGGTCCCAGCGAAGAACCCTGTAGATCTCCACCGGCAGGCCCCCCAGAGCTGATACTCCCACTCTGTCTCCTATTTTTAAACTAACTACTGCTGCCTGAATATGCTGGTCAAAAAAACCCCAACAAAACCCCACAAACAAAAATAAACAACAACCAAAAAACCCCCCTAGATCACTACTTTTCTTGAACATCAGTTAAGAACATCTGTTCTGCTTAATTCTGCTGACTGAAATTTATATTTGGTTTTGAAGTGGCTTGATTTTTTGAAGTTACTTAATTTTTATACCTCAAAGACTGTAGAAAAAGCATTAGCAAAGGAATTAAACTGAGGAACTGTTGTCTTCCAGTCCGCAACAGGTCTCAAGTATTTAGAAAAGGCTATGTCTCTTGCAGACCAGTGTTCTATTCTAGCCTCTGGACCACAGATTATTCCTCTAGCCATTCAGATTTCTTACTGGGAAAAAAGTAAAGGTTGTCAGAGTCTGAGCCTTTATCCGGAGCCAGGGGAAGAAATGGGCTTGATTGTGAAGTAGGCAGAGAGAATGCAGACACTGCTAAAGCTGTCCAAGAACTGTCTGTATTTGGGAGGTATATCTTGCCAGATTCGAAAGCTGAAACTCCTTCAGATCTGTGACTTGTTGATGGACACATTCAGGATTTGTCCAGGGAATTTACTTCATAAAAAGCAGCATTTGTTACGTTCTCATTCTGGAAATAGCATCTATATCAAGTGCCTAAAGCCAGACGTTCTACAATAAGGGCAGAAAACAAGCAGCAAGGAAGGCAGGACTGACAAGGTCTACTGTTTGTTCAGTCATTTTTGCAGAGTGAATACATTTTATGTATTCCTTTTGCCAGACACTTTTCCTCTCAATAAAAAATAGCCCACTCAGTAAAGAGCTACATAATACAGAGGTCACATCTCAACATCTGTAGCAACTCCTAATACGGGCATATTTGAGTTCTAGATGTAACTTCTCTCCAGTCACAATTTCATGAGATCTTATTAACTGTACTTACTACTTCAAGGACCCACTTTGAAACAAGGCTTTGCCTGACTGCATGTTAAGTTACTGAATGTAAATGAAATCACAGAAACTGGAATATTTAAGCTACGATACAAAATGGGCAGAAGGTAAGAACTACCTGTTGTTTCAGCCTGCTAAGAACCTGAGGACTAAGAGGGTCCTTGGAAGAGAGGAGAGTTCAAGGAAGGCAAACTGCAAAAGCTCTAACCTGCTGGAGAACCTCTAGCTAATTTTTAGGAAAATCACATTCTTAGAAATAAATTTGCAGAGGGGTGAATGTGAAAATATAATCACTGTTAGAAACTTTTAGTACTGCCCCACTGGCAAATAGTGCAAGTTTTGAGACTCTACAGTAGGCAAGATGCTTGTGAAGGAGAAACCGATAGCAAAGTGCTTCCAGAGGATTTCTCTTATGAATAAACAAGTAATATTTAAGAGATGTGGTTTTAAACACACATAAGCAAGTTCATTTGGACTGATTTAAGAGAATCAACCTGATAGTCCTTTAACAAGCAAGTTTCTACCTTTGTCACTCACTCACCCCACTTAATATTCCCTGCTCTTGCCTATATTCTGAGATTTTCACTCAGCCATCACAACCTTGAAAAAGCTCACAAAAACCAATAGAAATACTATGAGTGCAGATGACTTAAAACAACTCTGCAGGTTACTGATTGTTCTCCCTACTCATCAGATAAAGCTGTTAACTTTAAAACCTCTAACTTTTCAAATCAATGTTCAAGTTCTACTCGTCACAGATTTATCCAACTTTTTCACAGTTGGCAAAAGGCTACATGATATTTAAAATGAAACTAGAGTTAACAGATCTTTAATCTCTCAAAACTGAAGAAAACAATAATTAACGTCATTTAAAACAACAACCTCCTGTCTCTCAAGAAATGTGATTTGCATACTACAATAAGTGATACAGAAGGCTTTCAGAATTTTTGGTCTTTTCCTGGTACTTTAAATTTTCAGAAGTCAGTTTAGACATTCTTTGTGAGTTAAATCTTGAACTGATTAAAAATAATGCAACTTTTAAAAAAATAGAAAAACCATGCTGTACCCAGTAAATGGATGCAGAATAAATATGGTCTTTTATGTGAGCCATGCTATATATCACAAAGGAAAAAGCTTGAACAGCTGAAAGGTGACTTTTGTATGTGTTAGAACAGTTTCGTCAATCATGTTTTTCTCAATTTTGCCTGCAAGAACTTTTTTTTTTGTGTGGACTACATGCAAAGAATTTCCTTGAGGCGAAGAGGTTTGGGTGGTTTGGGGGTTTTGTTTGTTTGTTTTTTGAAATAAGAAAGCTGAACTACTATGTGGGATGTAATTTGTTCACAGCTTATGTCTTCTGCATTCTATATTCAGAATTTTATGGTTAGTAATATGAAAAGCATATTAACTATAGAAAAGACACCTTGTATGACTGTCCCAAAGCCAATGTGAAGATTACTAAAACATCTATAGGATTACATAGTAAGTGTCACACTACTTAATGCGGAATGTATGCTCTAGCAGTTCCACACATTAGGACGACATTGCCCCCTACAGCATCTGAACTGTTCCTGAAATCTCAAGTAGAAGACTCATTTTTCATAGAAAGGTTTCCCAAATGAGTTAAGTGAATGTTTTTTAAAGTAACTTTCAGAAGAACCTTCCTGGATTAGGGCCAACTGATTTCTAAATTTTGTTCATTACAAAGTGTAATTAAATCTTTAAAGCAAATGTCATCAACAATCTACCAGGACAATTATAAATAAAGCATTCACAGGAAATACTTCACTGACTTTACATTACCTTCGATGGCAGGGCTATACTGAGACATCACATTACTAGCCAAAGTCGGCAAGGAGACTGCCACGAAGACCATGAGAAGGCAAGCAATTTTATATTCTTCTTCTGGACTAATATTTTCTAAAAACAAAAACAATACAGTTCTTTAATTAAAAAGAAGTAATCTTGAAATGTTTCCTTTCAACTACAGGGTAGTTAAGAATGTAAAATGTTTGACCCAATGATGTTTAAACCCAACAAACCCAAACTCAATGTTTGCATGTGAAAGGAGGAATATTATCTCAGCCTCGCCAAAAGACAGAGTGGGGCTTCAAAATGTCCAGTTTGTTATCTACAAGAAGGAAGTCAAGCTGCTGCCACCCTATTGCTTCTAACCATTTAGTTACTAAGACATCAATATGCTGGGCAGAATAGTATTTCTTCATGCTGATGCAAATCCAGTCATTGCTCTGAGGTGAGGAGAGCTCCTCCGGTACTCTCCCTTTGGTAGATGGGCAGAAAGTGACGTACACTTCCCTCAGCTCAGACTAAAACTTTTGTGTTTTCAAAACCAGCAGCATCACCATATATTAGTGTAAGATTAGTTGGAAAACAAAGTCAACAGTTGGTGAAATACAGTATTTATATCTGTGCAAAGTGAATTACTAAAAGCAAAATACTTCAAACTACAAAGGTAAAAATCAAAATACAAGATCATAATCAATCATTAAAATACACAGAAATGCCCTGTCCTGTTCAGCCAGGTTAAACATTTCACAGCTGCACCACAACGAAAATAACGTATTTAAAATGGCATTTCAGATACTAGCTATCATTCCAAAGATGTATCTACATATATGATACATATAATGTATATAAACCAAATATACTTTTTTTTTTTTTTAAGGCTTGACACATAAGTCTGAACATTAAAATGTCCCTTGGAATTAGCTTTATTTCCCCCTCCCCAAAAAACTAGCATTAAAACAAACCCCATCAACTTAGGTAACATTTAAAATATTCACAATCTGATTATAACATTAACTATGCACGACCCCAATTGGGGAAAAAAAACCCAATAAAGTTCTCTGCAAGGAAGATAGGGGAAAAAAGCTGACAACTGTCAAAAAAGCACTGGAGTCTGATTTCATGCCTTTGAACCTGCCAGAGTAAACAGAACTGAAAAGCTCAGACAGTGGTGCTTTAAAGCAAGTAGGAAGCACTACACATGTTAGAACATTAAACATGTTTATTTTACTATGTTTCTGCTTGTAAACTCCATGTTAACACTTGCATAACGCACCAGTAACACCGGTAATGTGAAATTCATGAAGTGCACTCAGCTGGCATTTCAGCTCCTAATGCCTACTTACATGACAGAGTTGTTACAGACCTGTACAACAGAACTGATCACGACCACAACTGTTCACAACAGGAGTTCTATTTCCATTGTTCTTCAATGACAGCAGTTTTTACTGTTAGCTATTAAACTCCTTCAACATCTACTCGTTACCCTTTTCTAGGTCAACAAGTTAATTCTTTTGTGGTTGAAGAGATTCTCAAGCTGACACATCAGTAGGCAGCAGGCACAAATAATTCATGTTCTTGTGCCATTTATAAAGTTCATCGAAGGAATACCAAGGACTCAAGTTTCCTCCTAGCACTTTAAATATTTCTACGCCTGGGTGCATTTATTTTTTTATTGTTAACACTTCTACTTTTTAAGTTGGAACGTCTTACCCGATTTTTGGGAAGACAGTGCTACGACCAACGCAGGATCGATCTCACAAGGCAATCCAGCAGCTGATGACAGTTCATATACATTCATTGCCACCTGAGGACCAGAAGAAAGATCATTACAAAAAAGGACAACATTGAATGTTTTTGTGTAAACATGATGAAGCACAGTTTTGCTGTCACATTTGAAATGTTCGTATTAAAGTTAGAGGCACTATGGAATGTCAGAGACTTGGCTAAAACAAGATAGAGAGACTAGATTTTGTTTGTTTCTAATCTACAATGGACAGCTGGGTCAGTACTTTGTGTGCTAGATTATAATTTCTTTTTGTCAAGCCAAACAAAGCTTGTGTATTTTTATATGTTACCTCCAAAGCAAACATCCTGACTTCCAATTAGCAGTTTCTACATCTATCTTTACTGTTCAAAAGAAACTAACAGATTTTCTCTACCAGATCTAAAGTATCAGCTAACATCTGCAAATACAGCATTTTTAGACAAAAGCCAAAAGTCACAATCTGGTGAAATAGAGCAAGACAGAAAAGAAATCTTAGAATATTCAGATCTGACACAGATTCAGTGTCCAATGATTCCAAGTGCCAAGACTTAGAGTCTAAAGTGGCCCGAATGCTTGAAGGAACTAAGAACACCTTGAAATATACTCCATTTTCCAGCCTGTCCCATGCTGTATCTTTTATTGCCGTTAACCAATGTTCACTGCAATTCTCCCTTTCCCCAATATGTGTCTTGGACAAAATATCTAAAGCTGTAGTTCCGATTAACCTCTGCAAAAGCAGGTTTAGACCAAATACAAAGGACTATGGGAAACGGTAGCAGTATGTCTTACTACCATTAATATTTGAGAAGGTTTATGCTTTGCCCATAAATTCTGACATACAATTGGTCAGCTGCATGTAGGGGATGTTGTGCAGACTATCCTTATTTATGTGCTCCAGCCTAGCTACCTGAAGGCAAGTTGTGATCTGAAAAACATACAATGTTGTTTGCATAGTGCTATGCTGTCAGAAGGGCACATGGTATTAGCTCAAATACAGTCCTGCATTAAAAGAATTCCATAGCATCTGGACAGGATCTGGACCACAGCAAACTGTCAAGGAACAATGGCGGAACAAATGCAAGACTCCTTCTAAAAGCCTGTGTAGACATCCCAACAACTCAATATTAAAAATAACCAAATTGAAGGAGATGAAATCCCCATTTTGCTAAGCACCCCAAACTGTAAGTTTCAGGGATACCAAAATAAAACCAGCATTTCATTACAAGTATTTATTTCATCAACAGCTTTAAAACTATTTATGCTTTGCTTGCTAAATTCAGTACATAGGAAATTACCATGTTACTATGTCCTAAAATATCCCCAATTGGACAATTGTCCCAATCCATTGTACAAAGCCTGGTAAAGATTTGTCTGTTGACACTCCTTCATTAAAGAAAAAAAACCCAAAAGGTTCCAAAAGAAACCTTTGTTGCCTATAATTGTACTGCTGTATGTGACAAGGCCAGAAGAAAACTCAGACAATGAGCTGTTGATTGTCCACAGGGTTTAATTGTTAGCAGGCTCACAGCACAGTTC
The DNA here is from genome assembly GCF_023638135.1 of Falco biarmicus. Lineage (NCBI taxonomy): Eukaryota > Metazoa > Chordata > Aves > Falconiformes > Falconidae > Falco > Falco biarmicus. The sequence goes on from NC_079295.1 coordinate 12,506,432, forward strand.
TGGCACTTCCAAGAAGCTATTTTCAAGACAAAGATCTGGCAAAGCTGCAGGGCAGCACATGTCAGTTCCCAGTATTCTCAGTAGGCACCATGGACAAGACTCCACAGGTCTGGCTCCTTCTCCACACATAGTCCTCCAACATCATTCAGGCACGCTATGTACTCTCCAACAAGCCTACATAGCACCACGCCACACCACAAGATGTGACCTCTACAGATGGTATCATGTGAGCACCAGCATGGTAGACTGCACCACAGCACTTAAGACTTTATCTCAGACACTTGGAACTAGAAAAAAAATCCACACAAAATAGGTATATTTAAGAACCGCAGCAGAAGTAGAGCAGACCCAGAGAAGGCCAACAGCCAAACATTATGCAAAGCAAAGGCAACTAGGTGGTGCTATGCAGCATGAGCCAGAGAACGGTCCTCAGCATGGTTTTATTTAGCAGTAGATAGGTTTTTTATGCCATCCAATTACTCCTGCGACTGTAAATTACTCCAGCGACTTCCAGAAGAGGAGCAGCAGCAAGTACTATGCTTTCTTGTACCTGCTGACACAAATGAGTTCACTGTTTAAAATTATCTGTTCTAATCAGCTTAGAAAATAACAATGGTAAAACACTATCTTCAATGATCACTGTTGCAGCCTTTATCCCACCCTATTTTTCAGTGCCCCTTTGATAGCAGAGGGCATAAGATGCTTTCTGAAAAGCTCAAGAAAAGCAAGTGGTGAATTTCCCTTCTCATCTCTTCTGCGTGCAAGTTCAATAATGGAACATGATCCTTTGGTAATCAATGATTTTATCTGTAACTATGTTAGAAAGGCTTTTCTTGAGTAGTGCAAAAGCAACTTGCACTATTTTGATATAATTTTTATCATGAAAAAGTATTATCCAAGTTAATTTTCTATAGCATTTCCACAGAATTCCTCTATTGTGGCATGAACTTCCAGTGTTTTGAGGGACATCAAACATTAACGGCTGGTTTATCAGCATTGCAAGTTTCAAAGACCACGTGATTATATTCTGGAGTGCAACAGCATATGCGTGAAATTTCAGTAACTTATATTCTTCATGCAACCTCTGACTCATTTCCAGACAAGACTGCTAAACTGTGTCTTCTGAAATCACGAGGCCCACCATAATGGACTCTGAACTTTTAAAATGGAGAAAGATGTTTTTTTATTTAGTGAATCTTCATACACAACAGAACTTCATTCCTCAAGAGTAAATGGCAAAATGTAAACTTCAAGTTCAGGAATAACATCATATTCTGGCCCTCTAAAGCCATACTTGATGCTCAAGAGCATACCTCTAAAAATTGTTTCTGTAAAAGTGAATCAAGATTTGCACAGTGCATATTCCACCACACGTTTTCTGTAAATCAAATTGCCACAATACCAGTAAAAAGCCTGCAAACCTTCACAGGCTCTGAGCTGCAATAAGAGATTAAAAAAACAGCTAGGCTGTAGCTACTGTGCATACATATCCAGAAGCCATGTGATGTACTAATACAGGTTTTTGGATGGAAACCTACTACTATTCAGAAGCAGACATTTCAGACAATGAGTTCACAAGAATTTTCAATTTAAGAGAAAAATCAGACTTGCAGCTATTACATGCATAGAGCTCCACCTATACACAGAGTCCTTCAAACATTTAGTTGTATCAGTTACACTGCTCACACTACGAAGCAGCTCAGTATTCTTCCCTTTATCTCTTAGGCGTGTTTCAACATTCTGTTCTTTCTTTCCATGAAAGATCAAATGTGATCACTGGCAAACAGACACTTGTGCTGGTTGATTTTTTTCCCCAGAACATTAGGAGGCTGCAGATGCACAACTACTTAACTGTTTGAAAAAAAACCCCATCGTTTTCTTTGTGTCTGGATTTGTCACACTAAGCGTTAAAGTCTTGCCCCGTACATATTTTCAGTAAGCTCCAAAATTACTCTATCACCCTTTGGGCCAAACATTACCTTCATGTCAGTCTCTCTTGGAATGTGATCTTTAAAGTCCTCGATGGAACTTACAAGGAAAGGAATGTGGTAGGATAAGACCTAAGAGACACAAACACATACAAACTAAGAAAAAATACTTCCCCTGTAAAAGATAAATGAGACACTATCATTATTCTACCAGAGTTAATGATTTTTTAAAAATGAGTTTTTATTTTATACATATGAATTTTTTGTTGATTTAAGACATTAAAGCCTAATAAACATAAAATCAAGCTGTCTGCAATCAAGTGAAATGAAAGCTTTTAAAATGTACTAAACACAGAAAACACTGAGAGGCATGCTCAAACTAAAATCTGTATTTTTATGTAACATTTCTCTGAACACTATTTAAAAAGTAGATTTCCCCACCCACACCTTGCAATTCAATGTTCAGTTCATTGCCATTTTACCTACATGCTAACCTTTTAAGCAGTAGCATTCCTAAATAGTGAAACTTCAAACACCCTATTATTCCATTAAATACAATGAAAATATTCGGAACATATGCAGTCATTTCTTACATCTCTAAGTGCTTCCTGTGCCAACGACCGAAAAGACAAGATAACACCAATAATCGTCATTCTCTTCAAAACACTGTCAACGGCTGAACAGAAACAAGAACAATAGTGAACAAGAACGTGTTGATGTTTACAAGCTCAATTCTTCAAAAAAGAGAAAAAAAATTTTAATAAAATACTGAAAAATGCGAGGTACTGAAACAATGACATTCCTTCAAAGAGCCAAAATATGCAGTGTTAAGCAGGTTTTTACAGCTGAGCTAATTTTCAGAAGACTATAGTGTTAATCATTCATTGAATGAACCCCATTACATACAGCTGACAATACTGGATGTTAACACTAGTACTGTGCTTTCTTGAGGCCAAGCATATATTTTTCTAATAATTTTTTATTAAAAATAATTACTTAAGTTAAATACATGTAAAAATCCTTCCAAATAAAATAATTTATACTGTGATGGAATCAAGCCAGAAACATGTGTCAAAAAAGCCTGGTTTGTATTCTATAGCTACGCACCTGGTCTGCGGGTTACTGCTGTTATAGCTATGCACTATCATCCCTGAAAAGATGCTCAAAGCTCACCACTACTATAGTGCCCATGTACTAATTAACACAGAAATCTCGTTTTATCTGTACATGAAAAGACTGGAAAACTTTGAAAAGATGCATCAGTTTATACAAGCTCACATACACTTTGCTGCTTCTGTGTACTTAATACAGAAAAATTAATTTTTCTCATTTTCTTTAGAAAAACAACAATTAAAAAAGAATTCTGTATCTTTAGTAGGACCTTGCTAGTTACCCACATGATAATCTTTTAAAGAGTGCTGCCATCTGGTCTGGCTTGTCGAAGCTGGTCCTCATTTGTGTTAAAACTTCAACGTTCTCCACCACAAGTTTCTAAAAAGCAGCAAGGATGCAGGTCAGCTATAGATTTTGGTATGTTAGCAGGATAAATGCGTGGTTTAGGATATTTCAGTCTAGCAAAGAGGCAACTGAAGTCACGGAATACAGATGTACCCCCTGTGTTCAGTATTATCATCACGCACTACTCTACACCAGAGCAAGCTCTGAATCAAAAAGCTGAGGATTACATATCCCTTGGAACGTGATTTTTGTATTCAGCAATGTGTACAACTTCTTAAAACAAGAGAATGAAATTCAGTAAAACCAGACAACAGCTCCTCATGCTATTCAGCTTCTTGTAAGTAGACGTATACCAATAAAAATGCAGATTCACAAAGTCATCTATTTGTTTCGGTTGCTCCTTCCACTAGTTATGCTGTAAGGATTAGAAATTTAATGTTTGTAAAATTGAAAAATGTAAAGAAGAGTGTAAAAGTCAGATTGTCATATCTCGGTGCAGTTGACTTGACATTTTTTTCCATTATAATACAAAATAAACACAAAGACATTCATTCAAGTCCCAGCACCTTAGCCTGAAACAGTTAAACTCAAGTGCAGTATTTTTCATGTCAGTTTGACCAAAGAAAAGAAAATGTGTATCTGTTTCTAATTTGTCACAGCTCTCATACATTCAACTTGTAGCATCAGGGTAAATGTAGAAACTTTCCTGAAATCGTTCTCCAAATACAGATCAGATTTAAATTCAAATTACAGAGATTGCATAATCACATCTATAAAATGTCAGATCCAAAAAGGGTTTCTTTGCTAGCTGAGGAACTTACGTTGTGCCAAGCAATATTTTTAAACTCTCTTCAAGCAAGAAATAGGTACTTTTATTCTTATAAAAAAATACTTCTTCAGTTTCAGTGCCAAGTACCCTATTTCAGAAATGGAAAATATGATTATCTCTAGGTAGAGGACAACCAGTGGCTAAGAAAATGTAGCTATCTTGCGTGCTTCTGAACATTAAATGAAGAAATTGTGTCCTTTTGTTTAAAGAAGACTTAATTCAGTGCTTTGTATACTAAAGAATATCAAAATGGAAAAGAACTGAAAGAAGATGGAAGAAAACAAGATATTCTGGATTGGGTCCTCCAAAGTGATTATTAACAGTTTTATTATTCAAGTAGATGCATTCCAATCCATCTTAATTACCAGACAGCAGAAACAAAAGGAGCAATGAGGAGGGAGCAGGGAAAACTACTTCAGCAAACATCTAGGCTACTATAAGCCTGGAATGTAATTTAAGATATACGATATAAAATCTAAAGAGACATATCTGCAGGAACCTACTGCTAAGGATCCGAGAACATTTGACCTTTGATAGTTCTGCTAACTGCTTTAATAACGTTGTTTTACTTTGCCTCAACCCACACTGAAAACAGTGCAAGACATAGCAACTGGCAAGCAGGGAAATTAAATTTCAGAGTAAATACTCCTGTGACCAAAGGAGGAGGAAAAACCAACACACCTTAAACTATAATGCTGCTATGAAATAAATGGTGGTCTGTGTTTTATTCCCGCCTCCTAGTCACGTACCCTATGCAAAGCAAATCTGCCCAACCTCTTAGACCTCTCAGATTCAATTACATTGTCTCATGGTCATGCTATTTCAATAAGCTGAAGTCTATCCATAACCCACTCAGCCTTCCTGCTTTCATTCTTCTTATCTTCAGTGAGAAGCACGGAAAGAAATAAGCTATACAACGCGCAGCAAACTAACCACCTCCAAGAATGTGTGCCCATGTACACACGCATAGACGCACAAGACATACATCTATGCTAAAAGCCAAAGCAAGACTGGTTTCCACTGACATCAAGATGGGCAATTTTAAACCAAGTGATGCATCAGAACTTGGCAGATGTGTGGCATTTTAATTTAAATCCCTCAAAGCTCTCCAGGAAGGCAATAGCCCACGCACATTGTTACTGAGTCAAGCTTTCAGCTTTACAAAAAATAACCAGCATATTAGTTTAAGATTTAAAAGGAACAGGCTGGAATACAGTTCAAATAGTTACTTATATGAGGCAAACTTCCCCTCCTTGCCCCAGACTTAAACTTCATACACAGAACCAACACCTGGTCCCACTGCGAAAAGCGAAGCAAGCATGTTGAACCCTACTTTCAATAAATTCCCCGTTCTATCCTCTTGTTGCTTCCTTCCCCCAAACACAGATGTTTCTCAGTGCTCTCTTGCTAAGCCAACTGCATCTCAGCCAGAGAGAGATGAACTTTTTATTACTGTATTTTTTTCCTCCAAATATGTGGTCATGTGCATGTGGATCTACATTATGTTCTGCTTATCCCTAACAGTATCAGAAAACAACAAATCTCAGACAATTTAAAGCTGCTTTTAAAAAAAATACACAGAGCTACAATATAAATCATGCTGATTTTGAGGATGTTTAACAACTCCACAGTAAGTGGACAAATAGAGCAGCAACCAACAAACATCTGCCCGTTGGCTTTGTGTTTTACTTGAAATGTGACGATATCACTTTATGCACAGCCAGGAGTTACATAATTTAGCCTTAAAATCATAGCTTTCTCACCTGGAAAGCCTCATCCTAAAACTCAGATTGGAATGGGCATAAGGAATCCATTACCCTGTCCAGCTGGCCACTCAGGTCAGGGATGCTGCTTGCTCTTGTGGCAGCTTGGAAAGCCCGAGCAGCCCCTCTCCTTGAGCTGTGGCACTGAATAAAAGGCTTCAGCTCTTTCGGGGCATCACACATCCTAGCAACTCAGCAGCACTGAAATTCACAGTGTTTACAGAGAGAACAAGATCTTTGAAACTGTAATATGGGATGTAATAAACCCACACACTTTTAAAGGCCTGGTATTCTAATAATAATAATTTCTCGTAGAAAAGTGAAAGTTACTTAGATCTCTTCAGTATTTTTTAAAATGTAGCACACGTTAATAGTTACAAAAACCTCCTTATTGTAATCAGTGGTTAAATAAATTGAAAATTATGAGATGTAATAAAAACTTGAAATTAAACTTGGAAATTAATTACATGAAAAAAAGTCAGTCATAGGGAAAGCAAATACATGCCAATCAGTGACATTTTAATAGTATGACTATCCTGAGAAAGTAGTACACAATACTGAATTTATTAAAACCTCTTTCCATAAAGAATTAATTAGATAAACACCAAGTGCTTCCCCGTCATTGTTCATTGTTTCGACTATACATGCAACAAACTTCCTTTACGTGCCCGTATTCCCAACATTTTTTTTTCATGGCACAACTTCATCGTTTGTGTTGCTGTATCAGGTTTATTTATTAGAATACAGAAATTTAAAATAAATGGATACTGTTCAGCCAGAGGGAAAGATATGTCTAAAAATGAGGCAATTAACAAAGAAAAAAGCCCAGGGGTCTCCCATCCATGTAAACTCGACAATAGATGCTAACATACATGGTAAAGTAATGAAGTCCTTATAGATGTCTAAGATACAGCTGAGATTTTCATGCTAAGTTTCAAGAGTCAGACTTGGGTAAGCGTTTTGCAAGCACCTGGAGATCTTGGAAGACATCTCTCCTCCCACTGATGATTAAAAGACACCTGACTCCTAAGTTAGGGTACCTAACATACAAATCAACAGAGCCTACATAAAGTCCTGCCCATTCAGCTGCTGCTAGCATACACACATACTACATGTGCAAACACACTACAAAACAAGAGTAAAACTCAAAGCTTTATCAGTTAGTTTGATAAAGTCGTTTCAAAAAGATGGCATGCAGAAGCACAGCTATCAAATACCCTAAAGGAAGCTTAAACAGAAAGCTACCCGCGTTCCCACCCACCAGTTTCCCAGGGTTACCTTAAGCTCAGCAACCTGTGAAGAAATGTGCCACATCAGACTTTCACTTAGGAACTTCATGCCATATGGTCCCAGAAGTTCAGAAAGGGCTCTCATTTCTGAGAAATAAAACAAACTGTTCTACTTCAACCATTCCTTCTTCAGTTATTTGATGCCCATCATGTACCTAGCAGTGATGTTTTAATTACCTAAGTATTTTACCCCGAAGTAAAACTTTATATACAAGAACTTGTGTTGTAACAGAACCAAAGCAGCGGTCATGGACACATCATAAGCCTATCTCTGTAGCTTAAATAACCCTACTTGACCAAAAATAGGAAAAGTCAGCGCTCTCAAGACACAGAGGCAGCACAAATAAAAAGTACTTGGAATACTACTGAAGGTTAACAAATGCTATCTATAATACAACACTAAGAATTGCTGTTATTCCAATTACCCAAGCATACAATAACTATCCCTCACAAACATTCAGTAGAAACATCAAAGTTTACCTGATATGTCAGAGTACTCCTCAGCATTAAACGTCAATTCATTTTCTGTAGGCAAATTCACAAATGCCTTCATGGCTGGAAAATAGGCTATGTGACCATTGCTGACTTGTCGTAGCAAAGTTTCCAAATACCTTATCAGAAAGGGAAAATTTTAAATTAAAAGACACATTTGTAGATACTCTATACAGATGAAGTATGCTTGTGTGACAAGTGACAGCAAAGCCTAAAGTTTTGCTTTCGTAGTTCAACTGTTATCTGTATCTTACTCTACACCTCCCCCCATAAAAAGTGAATTTCGTAACAGGCAAACCTTTAAAGTGCTTTTAACAAGTATTGGGAGAAGCAAACTTGTGAAGTCAGAAACTTCAGAAAAATTTCAAACAGCTTCACCTCCCCAATTCGAGATTTTTCATTAAATAAAACTAGTATTAAAAACTCGTAACAAATGTTCATATAATTACTCACCAATTTGTGTACAGACTGGTAATGGTTGGCTCACCATGACTATCTAAATGCTGGGTTTGCTGAAGCAGAACATTGTTAAATACTCGTGTAATGTCAATCTGTACATAATTTTCTATTGATTGGAGGACTGTCATATAGGCTCTTACACTGGTTAACAGCTCTGAAGGTTTTGCAATCTCTTGTGTTGCTTGATTATACATAGTCATCCCAACAATTGACCTTTTAGAAACAAAAGAAATTGGAAACAAATTGCATTTATTAGTAAATTAAACAAAGGTGCAGCTATGAATATGATTGTATATTTAAAGCTTTTCAATGAGTACTTCTCCAGTGTGCAGGTATTAAACTCTAATCAATGCACATACTGCACCTGCGCTTTTAGAAATAGTTCTAGATGCCGAAGACAACTGTACTCCTGGTGCCAGCAAAAGTTTTACAAGATGGTAAGAACACTCACCAAGCATTTCTAAAATCAAGCTCCCCCCCCGCCAATATGTAAGAGCAATTCACAATGTGGAAGACTTATGTAACTACTACTTTGGTAAATAAACTAATACTAGTATTTTAAAACAAAACTTATGTGAAATGCAAGAGCAATTGATGTATTGGAGTGCTCAAAGCATATTAACTAAGGCAAAAATTCTTTGGCCAAAGTTGCTGTCAGTTTTAGTTTGAAGTATCTGTTAAAAAATAATCATACAATTAAGTATGAACAAAAATATTCAAAGGAAAACGTCTACCTTGTGTTGCTCTGTGTGAGAGTAAAAGCACATCTGATTACCTTGTGACATTAACTGTGCCTACTGTATTTGGTGCATAAATTTTGTAAGACATACACCATACCATTTAATCTCTCTTCCTTCTGTCTCAGCTCAGAGTATTAAAAAAAAATAATAAATCTCAGTGTTATCGTGAAAGATCTCCTCTCTTCTGCAATACAGGCAGCTTCCTAAAGCATACTTTTTTTTAAGTTACATTTTAACTGTTTAAATAACTTTTCAAGAAAGTTACCAGAAGCTCTGCTTTCAACAGCTAACACCTCTCAGCAATTATCTTTTAAGTAGATAAAACAAAATACTTTTATATCATTTGGAAAGTAAGCTTCAGTTATACTTGTATACACAAGTTTAAAAATTTGGGTGTATGTTAAGTAAATAAATAAGAATCATCTTAATGAAAAACAAGTCTCCCTTTAGCTGACACAGTGATTTCTATCTTGAATCAAAAAGTCAAGAAATCGCAGGACATACTTTGATTTGTTCAAATTCTCACTATAAATAAAACCAGGCTTCTAATAACAGATGTTCTGTACATCAGGCTAGCTTTTAATTTATATCAGAACTGCACAAAGGACTGTATATTCCCTTTTAACATAAATGGACATGGACTTTACCCAGCATGTCACTAAAACCAAACTCTCAAGCAAACTGTATTGGGGGTCCTTAAAATAAACAAAGTCATCTTAGTAAACAAATACCTCATTTTAGGCTTATAATGGTCTCAGACTTCCAGAGCTAAGCTCAGTGGTATCTAACTTTCAAAGGCAGAACAAAAGCCAAACAAAAAAAGCCAAACACACCCCACCCCCTAAACAAACAAACAAACTAGTAAATTACTACCTTCACCAGAGGTGAACAGGACAAGTCATTCTGAAGAACACGAACTTAAGTAACTTTTTGATGTTGCTTCAAAATGTGTAAGTAAGTCTACTTTCACAAGTTTACTTCTGAGGCAGTCTCTCTTTTGTTTTCAAATCAATTTGAAATTGCTATTACTACAAGATTAAGTGGCATAATATGCTCCAGTCCAATCATACATGAAATTGCGCGTTAGAACAGTAAACAAAAAAACTCCTAACACTGACACGCTAACACTTTATTGAAAAAAAAACCCTGCAAGCCTTTATAAGAAACACTACTTAAATATCTGAAAAACAATTGTAAATAGAACATTTATTCTGTTTGGCTAACAATTCTCATTTCATTACTGAGGCAAGAAAAAGGAAAGCAGTCTCCTAAAGTCATCTGCCTGTGGCTTCAGCCCAATCCACAAAAAAAAAAGAAAAAAAAAAAGAAAAAAAAAAGGCAAGCACAACTAACCAACACTGGTCTACATTCATAAACTTGAAGATTACAGCTGACTACTTGCAAAGTCATGAAGTTATCTTCATTTTTATGCCACCTTGTCTTACTTGAAAGACAGAGTGCTCTAGTGACCCGAGATGTCTTGATGATTAAAACTTTATTAAGTCTTTATACACTGCTTGAAATATGTAACTAGTAATCCTTGGCATAAAATACAACTAGGATAGCTGGCCGCATTAGTATGAAGTCCTCTCCAGAAGCTGCCATTTGCCTATTTCTATAAATAATGTCGGAAAGATCAAGGTAAGGACAGGAATACTAAGTGGCAACACTTTTTATTTTAAGAAAAAGGGGGAGGGGCAACTGTAGGATCTTCTCAGTTGGCTTGGTCAGGTCTCGAGTTCTAGATTTTTAGATTTCCTTCCAGCAAGCCAGTAAACTCAAACACTTGAAACAATCCAGCACTGTGCAAAAGAATGGTGGGAAGACAGTCTTCATAACTGCCTAGAAGTAGGCATCACTAACTCCTACAAAATACACAGGACTAGGAATGCAGGATCAGGCTGTCAAACAGGTGATGTGAATTTCAATATATTTTGTTTTAAAATAGGAACTAACAACTGTGTATGCCTGCACACGTAACTTACTTGTCATTTTAGTCACTGTCATGACTTACGAGTTTTGCAATCCACCTTTAAAAACTAGCTTTATGTAATAAGTATACAATGCTTCCAACACCAAATCAGCAAAGACTTATCTTGTATATGAAGACCTTACAGTATTTCTTACTTGGTAAAGCGGATTTCCAGGTGAGACGTTAAATATTCTCTTGGGGTAAATGTGTGTTCCCAAACCACCATGTTTGGTACGTAATTGATTGAGAAGCAGAGCTCAGAAAGTGCAGTGTGCAGTTTGTCCAGGCTTTAAGAACAGGCAACAAGAAATTGAGAAAAATATTTAATGTAACAATGTATTTATCATAGAAAGCACACGCTGGATGGCAGACACCTCAAGAGCAGGTACAGCTCTAACTCTTCCTTTCATTATATTTTTCTGCTTTGAGACTTTTATCAAAAAAAGTTTTCTAGCTTATTTGAAAACCAGTATTTCGGGCAAGAACACATCCTACAACTGCCTACTGATCTGCACCACATACAGCTATGTGAGATATATACACTTTTTTTTTTATACATAATACATTAAAATACATATAGTTTTCCCTCAAAAAGAACAGTCTATTATTAAGCTTCCCCCCCCACCCCCCCAAACTAAGCAATACTTGTAATGTTTGCTACTAGCTGGTACTAAAAGTTTAAAAAATATTAGGGGAGGGAATCTTAAGCTACAAGTTCTTTTCTCTCAACTTCTTTAATCTTTACCGTTCTCTGATGTTTGGTTGTTGCAACTGTAGCAAAACCACTTCCCCTTCAGCAGCGTGTGTGTTTAGGTACTCCCAGCCACAACACTAACCACTTATTGTTTCCTTTCCTTTGCTTCCTTCCTCGTCATACTTTTATCACTCTACCATCTTGTCCTCCGAACCATCCTAACAGATTATCTCCTACCTTTTCCTCCCCTATTATCTCTTACACACCAATATTTATTAATCTCCTCTTCACTTTCAGGTGGGTTTGTTGGTTTTGTTACCGCTTTGCTGGTGTTTTCAGTTTTTCTATAGCCACCAGCAAGGAAACCTTCCCCAGCTAGTACAGGCACTGGACCCTCAACTCCATCCCAGGAGCTGAAGACAGCAAACAGCCTTTTGGCAGCAAGAACTTCCAGCCCAGCCTGTACTTTACCTAGTTAAGTGTTAAAGCAAGGCAGAATCGAAGATAGCATCCACTCCTTGGACCCTCACTTCCACAACAATTACTATGACTATACAGGAAACCTAGCTGCAGCACAGGGATTCTTTCTGCTCAGAAAGGAAATGGCAAAGGGCATAAATTCAAGACATATAAGTTCCTCCTATTGCTCTATGTAACAGAATTCAGTCTCTATACAAGCTACAGGAGCATCATACGCTCACAAACTACAAAGCTGTTGTATTTACAGTCAATTAAACCTACTCAAATAAATTAAGCAAGAAGCATTCAATATGTACAACACATGTTTTGACTTGGGATTCAAGGTGAAAGGAACAGAAGAGGCGGCTTACTTTGTCACAACCAATCTGTTTTTCCTCATGCTTTCTACTCCTGGTTTCTCCCTTTCAGGTTCTCCTTTCTTTCCAGTCTGTTTCTTTGACTTTTTGTTCACTGCTTGACTGATGGTTTTGGCACAATGCTTTGGCAGCAACTAGTAAGAAAAAGAAACAGTCCCTCCAAATTAAAATACAACTTTCTAGCAGCTATGAGATAAAACAAGCTTATGGTCCAAGTGGAGACCATCACAGAAGTAACACGCTCTTCCTTTGACTACTAACTACAAGGTTTTACTATCAAAAAGTTTTCCCTCAATCACCTTCCATTTTATAAACAGAAAAATACTCGAGAACAGAAAAATAAAGTGAACGGTAAATAGAACCATAAATATTCAGAAAGTTGAACAGAAAGAATCTTGAAGGCCAATTAAAACAGACACAACACTCACCTGATCACTCAGTGTACACTGTTCTGTGCAAATGTCTGTGATAAGATTTCGAGCTTGCTTAGCCATTTCGTCCAAGAACATGTTACACAAGGAAAGACTACGATCTCCAATATGATGTCTCTGTTGAAGAAGAAAAAAAAGAAGTCTGATTTTCAGTTTCCCATAGTCCTACAATATTCACAGAAGACACAAGGTACTGCAGACAGCAGTTCACCTAATCATGTAATTAGGGTGTGAGAAATAAATCAGTTAGTCCTCAATAATACCAGCTTCAGGGTTGTTCCCACCCCCCCCCCCCCCCAAGTCAGTGACATGGCACATTATCATTAAAAATTTTTTGCTTACTACAATTTGCAAAACATTTTCTGTAGGAGGCAAAAAAGGTTTTTAAAAGTAGGTTTTCATGCTTAATTTTGGACCAAATCCCCTTTAACGTGTCCAATACTCAAAGTTTCTGTGAATCTCCTCTTCATTAATTTGTACCAAATACTAAATCAAGGAGAAAAAAAGCATGCAGCTCAAACTATAGAGAAAGAACAGCGTCCTTCATACACTGCAAAAAGCCAGTAATGAAGCCCTGCTGCATTAATTTCTGGATTCAGGTCCTTTGTCACTAGATCTGCACAAGCACAGCCTCTGTCCCACTGAAATCCTTCTTTCACCACTAATGTTTATTTTCCAACAGCCATACTACCACACATTGTACACAGCACAGTGAGGGTTATTTTTCCAAAATGATAATAGTTACTAAGTCATACAATTCAGATATTGAATTCAGAGTTCTGCTGGATGTAGCAAATTGTGCTTGCTGCAGCTGAATTCACAGTAACTAGTGTACAGTGGACTTTGGCTACTGACTCCTCACTGTTACTATAATTGTTCTGAAAAGACATCTCTTGTCCTGAAGGGAAGCTTTCCTGTAAACTTTTAAATGGTTGTCTAGTATAAATAATTTGCAACTGTTTAAAGCAAAGTATACATGGAAAATAATGATAGACATACATCAAGATGGAAGTATAGCAGAAAAGGATTTAATGTTTAAATAAGAAAAACCCACATTGTGCGTATTACTATAGATCTTATTCATCTCATTGTTTCAGATGAGCACTGTTAAGAATGAAAATACACTTTCATGAGCGCTATACAAAACTGGCCAAGTTAACCCCCAGAGTAATTCCAGTGGACATACAGGAAATGGTCTGAAGGATCTATTTCATTACAATAAAAAATAGAATTTCCTCAGAATCAAACTACTTCCTTTAACAAAGCGTCCATTTCATTTAAGATCTTCTTTTAAAAAAAAAATTCTTACTGAATAAACCCTATTTATAACAAACCATAGAGAACTCCCAACTTCCTATTTCCTTTTTCTAACGACGAGTTTATAGACCATTTGAAAACAACACTGTTTTAACAGACGTATGGGGTTTATTAGCATCTAAGCCTAAACGACCCCAGAAGAGTCATCTAACCTTTGCACATGAGTTTGCTAATGATCATTCAAGCAAAGGTGATAATGCTTGCTCATTTCAGAAAAGGTTTTTGAGATCCATGGGTGAAGAATCACATAAGAAGGTATCCACTTGTTTTGCTTCCCTTTTTACCAGGCTCTCCTGCCTCAACCTTATATTGCCTTCTTGTGGTGTTCAGCTCCAGTCCTCCCTACTTTAAATGAGATATGAAAATAACTAAGACAATATATTTAAAAATTACCTCTTCTGGGCACAGCTCATGTGTACAGCTCATAAAATGAGTACAAAGCAGTGGGAATGCAATCGAGTATCTTGATTGAGAGGGAAGCTCCAAACACTGCTGAAACATCTTCTCAAAAGCACGACTATAAAAACTGATCAGAAATAGACATTTAGATGGAACACATAATTTTGCTGCAAATAAAGTCTACTTCACACAATTCAAATGTGGTATTAGCGTCAGATTTGTAGTTATACCAAAAACTGCACCATGCTTTCAAAGAAGTTTGGTTTCTGCATTTGCTTCTTATGCATTTTATTTGCATCTCTCTATTATCGTATTTTTATTCTGATGTGTGCCACTGCAAAAACTTGCACCTTTTTCAGAACAGTATTAAAGCAAAATCTGCAAATGACCCCAGATCATTTATGTGACTGCCTGAAGAATCTCTCCTGACAGATCTTCAGAAATACTTTTATCAAACTAATTCTGATGAAACTAATTGATTCTCCCACTGTTCTATCTTCCTACAGAGTTTGCTATTTAAAAATTAGACTTTCAAGGACCAACCAAACAATAAATAATAAAAAGCTTTTGCTATTTAAAAATTACACTTCCAAGGACAAACCAACCAAAAAGCTTCTACAGTCAGGTTAGTAACATACCAAAATATAGAAAGATCTGAGGTTTCAACCAACATCTCCACTAAAGAATCCACCATCTTTGTGTGGAAAATGATTGTGTTCATCATTTTTCCTAGTTCTCTATGGTCTGCAAGACTAAGTGAAGCTTTAGAAACACTGGTGTAGGCCTGGAAAGACACAAGAAAATTGTTATATCTACAGCCGCTTTTTTGTAAATTCCATTACTACTGCCCAATACAAATGTTAAGATACCGATTACGCTATGCACAAGTTGCCTGTGTACTTAAGACCATGGATAGACTATTTTATCTTTCTGCTATAACTTAAGTAAACTGCCTCTCCACAAAGTCTCCAAATGTCACTTGAATTCACAGATAAACCGTAGAACAAATGTACTGACAAAACACAAATGTGCACTTGTGAACCCCTACTTTAACAATCAGATTTTGGAAAGCAAGAAAGAGACTTGTGTGTTCTGAAAATACCAAAATTACATGCTATCTGATCTTGAAACAATTCATTTACAGTCTAAACAGTACCTCCCCCT
Source organism: Falco biarmicus (assembly GCF_023638135.1). Classification (NCBI taxonomy): domain Eukaryota; kingdom Metazoa; phylum Chordata; class Aves; order Falconiformes; family Falconidae; genus Falco; species Falco biarmicus. The sequence continues at coordinate 12,522,203 of NC_079295.1, forward strand.
TTATTAATTGAAGATACTGTTACTGCAAGCACAGGAGCAATCTAACTGAATGTTATTTTCTCACAGTCTCTTACCTTCCCCTGGCTGGGCAGACTGAATCACACTCCGTACAGCGCACAGCTGCCAGCAAACTGCTCATCCTCAACACATTCTATTTCCGAACCATTATAAACACCCCAAAGAATGATATGCAAAAAGTATGCAATGCAGACAAAATTACATTAAAGTGTAGCAAATTATCTGCTTAAGCGTTTGATTTTAAGAGAGTAGGTTACTGTAAGATAGCCTGTTATCCACTTGCAGCGTGAGAGTAATCTAGAAGTGCAGTAATTTATGAAACATTTGGGGTTTAAGTTAGTGAATTGTCACATATATTTACAAAGTCTTACCTGCAATCTAAACCAATCTAATCTCATTCCTCTGAAGTCAAATACCTCTCCATCTTCAACTGCATCAGGGAAAAATACAGAACATAAAACCTTTAGGTAAACAACTATAAATTCAGATATACTATGTCAGACATTCTAAAAAAACCCAAAGTACTCAAGAATTACTTCGGTACTGAACTTCATGCTTCTACCTAAGTATTTCAATCCAGCACAGTCACGCTGATAGAAATTAAAATATCTAGATGAAAATACGTGTAATATGCTTTCTAAATTAAAAGGCAGGATTACCTCCCAAGAGCATTCTTCAAAAAGCTCTATCTACATAGAGCTGCCCTAGAAAAGGGACACACAACAAGAAGCAGGTACCATAACCAAAAACAAACAAGGGAACAAATTCAGTTTAGGCAAATTATCTGCTTTTACTGATTGCATGAATCAAAGTGATGAAGAGGTATCTGCCATTCTGTTACTGTTTTCCCAAATTCATTTAAACTTACCTTGTTTCACACTTAGTGAAGTCATTGTGTTTACAAAAGAGGACATGATGATTGATTCATCCTCTGGGCAAACTGAAAGATTCTAAAATAAATAACATTACTATTATTTCAAACTTGGTTTATGAGACAGTGTCAATACCCATGCCCAAATTATCAGCTATAGTCTGAAATGTACGAGAACTTACACAGGGTAGCTTAATCATTAGCATATTTCAAACAGTGCTATTTAACAGCTTTCAGCTTTCACTTTTTAATTCATTGGTTGATGACAAATAGCTAGAAAAGCTTGCTTACAAACCAACATCTGCTCAAAACAGAAAAATCTGTCAGTAAACGTGCCCATGCATTTTCAGGTTGTAGTCATTTACAAAATGGACAACAAACATTTTGCTCTTAAACATCAGGCACCAAACATTTTTCTGAACCTCTCCAGCCACCTAACCTGTCTGCAAATAAAATATGCCCATGGCAGGATTTAACAGAGCCTGCATCAGCATCTCAAAACTTTCTCAACAGTTTTTTTTACTAACATTGATTTCAACAATTAATACCACCTGAAAGATGAGCTAATAAGTTTTCCATTTTTACAAAATGCAAGGTCATGAAAAAGTAGTTTCAGCAACTAGTAAAGTCATATTTCTATTACAACAACACGATACAGAAATTTCTCATAATCCCAGCTGTGACTGACTTTTTAACCTAAAGGCTGAAAAATCCAAATTATCACTCAATCATTTGTCTTGTGCTTGATACCCATTATGAATTAAGTACAGCTAAAATTCAAGCCAGTTATTTTTTCTTCATTTCACAGTTTGATCCTCAGGATTATCCTAGCTAAACACAGGATGCTTGTGCCACTTGTACAGCATTTAGAAGCCATTCACTGAATCTAGGAAGTAATTTCCCAGGTATGAGTAACAAGTGTAAAAAATATTTAATTCTGTCACTCTGTATACTTACAGGTTAACAGATTTTTTTTCGTGATTTTTTTTTTTTGAGTTATAAGCAAAAAAACCCCAAATACAGATATTTTGGTATTGCAAGTAAACCCAAGGATTCCATTACATTTAATAATTTAGACAGTAATACAAACTGGTATTTAAACTGTTCAAATAGTTTGTTTAAGTAGATAGTAGAGTACATAAGTTCCACCTTCTGGCAATTGATATAATGCTTGAAGTCTGAAATTAATTTTTGAACACAACAAAAAAGCTTGCAGTACAAACTTGTCAGGTTTGAGTAGCTGACCTAGCCACAAAATTTGCACTCCATCTAGCGGTCACTAGGAAATAAAACCAAAACAGCTCAGGAAGCCTATCATCTCTTTGTCAGGCCAAGTAAGAAAAAGTTTCTACAATACTCCTTCAGTGGCAGTACCTGTTTCATTGTCTCTAAACATAACACTGCTTAATAAGTATTCATTTAGGAACCAGAAGTACAACTCGAAATCCCAGAATTAAACAGTAACGTATTCCATAATGTTCATCAAAATCCAGAAGCCAGGACACGCTTCATGAAATCATTTTGGACAACAAGCCCTTTTTAAAGTCTGCGTTTGAAAACCCAAAACCCACAGCCTTGCCATACCTGAACAAGCTCATTTAAGACCACTGCATCAAAGCCAGAGAGATACTGTACATAGTATCTCTGCATCACTGGTCCGTATTTTCGCACATGTGCTCTGAGCTCCTCCATGTAGAATATTAGCTCGGCTATGTGTCTAGGCAAGAAGACAAGGAAAAGCTCACAGATGTGAAGCATCCAAAACATTAAACCCGATTTCTATCAGCGGAATGCTTCTCAAGGGGACTTCCTCCTATACCTTGCTTTTAAAACTATTATTAATAGGTAATTTTTGTATGAAAGTATTTGTTCACATTATAAATTAGTCTACGCTGGTTATTTTCTCTGCAAGGTAAAATCCACTCAACAGAAGTTAGCAGGACATCATCACAGTAATCCTCAAAGGTTTCTGTAAGCATTCGCTTAAGTGTAAGAAGCCCTTCTATAATGCTCAATTTGAAAAAATGTTTTTCCTCCAAGTGTTTAAATCTGAAAAATACAACTGTAATAACTGCTTTTCTATACTGTTTTCTTAAACCATGAGGATGGTTAAATACTTGCACAGGTTGTTTCAGAGAGGCTCTGGGACCTCCATCCCTCCCCAGCACTTAAACTCAGTGAAGAAAACCCAAGGTTTTCCTACTCCAGCTGTAAAAATGGCCTTGTGACAACAATGTCAGTTGTTTGAACTCCTGCAGTCAATATACAGACTTCCAGTTCAGTCTTGTGTTCAGTAATCTTGAAAACAACTCAAAGACAACTCATGGTCTTCTGCCTATCCACCCACACTCGTAATCCCACTTTTTACCTTCTGTTTATTATGAACTAATGCTGTATTATATAAACAAACCTTACCCAATTGAAAAGACGGTTTTGCTACAACACAAGCAACATTCTACAAATGAAAAAATCAAGCTTTTTGACAGTTTCCTTCTCCCCACCATGGATTTGCTCAATGCAAAAATCAGTAACGCTGAAGACACAAGAAAGCTTTATTTTTGCTTATTCAAAGGGAAAAAATGCATAAAAAATTTACAAAATATTTTTATTTTTGAAATTTTCTGCAGAAAACCAATTTTCACTGATGTGCTCCCATTTCTAACACAATACTACTATGTTTTGATGGGAAGCTTAACAGACCCAGGTAAAGATTTTCTGAGCAGTCCCAGCTCTTCTATATAGCCACCTTTTTATGAGGTTCCCTTGCCTTCAAATGCATTTTGTCTGTGAGATTCTCATAAATATTTAAGATATCACAGTAAAAATTAACATACTTATCTATGAAATCATCTGCACTCTTCTTTGGCATATTATCTGCATGACGAAGAAGCCAAATAATTTCATCACGAGCAAAGGATAATGCCATAAATACAAAAAGTGCCTGAAAAAGATACAACAGTTAGCTTGTGCCCACTAAGAGGCAACTAGTCTCTAACAACAAATCTTAAAATCTAAGTAGGTTTTCTCTCTAAGAGTGGGGTTTTTTTCCCTCAAACAAACTGAATGTCATACTATCACTGAGAAACACATTCTAAGATTGCATAAACACAAATCACAAGAACCATAATTACCTTGGGACCCAACAGGCCTGGCTGATCAGACAGGACAGTAGCCAGTTCTTTGAGTGCAGAACGTAAAAACTTGCGTCTCTCTCTATGCATTGAACCGCTGCATCAAAACAACAAACTGAGACATCACTCACTGGGCTAAGGACAGAACATTTGATTTTCCCAACTATTTAAGCCCTAGCACAGGCAGCTCGTACCATGCCAGCTTCAAAAGTTCAGTATTTCAAAGGATGTGGTTCAATTAAAGTTAGCATCCCCACCACCAATGCTGTATATTACTGAAGTAGGGTTCAATTCAAACCCAAGTTCTCTCTCTGTCCCTGCTCTATACTGTGCACTTGACTCCACTAAAACATTTCTATGTTATTTGCATTCACATTAATTAGAGAAAAATAAAGGGCAAGTAAACTAAATGCTTCCATCCTGATAACATAAGAAAATAATCTAAAACTTGGAAGTTAAGTTGATAATGGAATTAAGCAATTTCAGATTTAAAAGAACAATTGGTACATCATCTCGCTTCAAAATGCACAACTAGTTCAGCATTCAACAAATGCTGTTTCTACCTTCTTTATAACTTCGGAAAACCAACACTAAAGTGTCAGTAAAACTGTGTAAGGCACTTACGCATGTGAAACAGCAGCTTCTTTGCACTCTCTGATGTCATTAATACGCTTGTTGTAGCTACAAGTAAAAAACAATCCAATATGGTAGTAAGTATCAATTTAGGAACAGCAGAGTGGGACTTGAGAGGAACTGCACTGCCACAGCAAGCAGGATACAGCAAAAAGCTCACACAAGACTTATTTCCCTTATCAGAGCTAAACGCCAAAACTGGATACCCAAACCAAAAATACCCTCTACTGAAGTGCTCCCGGTGTTCACTGATAAAGGTCTCCACTTTGTTTCTCTGAGTTTTCATACGATATACTGCAGAAACAGTGGCAGACAGATGCAATTTTTCAAGCAAACTCTACATTCACAGCATCATTTCTCTCCACTAGATTAAGATTTGCGGGTGCAATCGTTTATTTTAACTTTTGCCATTTCAGAGACTGATTCACCAGACTTTTCCAGAACAAAGATAAAAAAAGGCATGATGGTTATGAAATCAGGCTCCTGAAAGTTACGCGTTAAAGAAACTGTCGAGTTACTACGCAAAAACGTTCGTGTACTGACCATCCTTAAGCAAAACTTACATGAAGTAGAAGTAACATTTTCAAAACAACCAAGAGGTTCTGAAAGGAGAAAAAGAGAATGAAAACTTACCCTCGTATGTTTACAAACAGGTCTTCTGCAGCTTTGTGAATATGGAATACTTCATCTCGAAACAGAGCCAAGCAAGAGCTGCTTTGAAGTGCAAGTTTCCAAAGGTTCAAAGCTGTAGCATCACTATTTAGGATTCCATGGCACAAAATAAATCCAACTTCAAAAGTTCACATTGATGATGGATGTCACAAAGCAGATGCACAAAGACAGTAAAAGAACAGTGAGATTATAAAGCATTTTCTCTTAAATAGCTCAAATAATTCATTAACAAACTGTTTAATGGATAACAGCATTTTTCATATAAAAAATAACCCACACTCTTCTGGTGGAGGTATTGTTGTAATATTTTTGTAACATGAATTATTTAATGCTGATACTATGCTGCTATTTTCATTAGAATTACTCAAGCCCTCAGTTTTAGTCAAAGTCTGGAATAAATTGCTGACAAACTCCATTCTAGCAGTATGCATTGAATTCTAACTTCACTGATATGTACAAATGAGATTTAATCAAGTTCCCTATAATCTGATATGAATACAACAGCTTTTGAACAGTACAGAAAAGTAAGTAATCCTTCAAATGTTAACTTTTTTTTTTTTAAATACAACCATGAGCCAATTTTTACTCACAAATGATCCATTTTTCCATTGCATCCAGTGAGAGGTATTCACATGGCATCTGTTGGAAAAAACAGTAATTTGTAGCAAACTTATTATATAAAAGACAATACATTTCATGAGAAGTACTCTTTAGAAAACGAGAGAAATAAAGCCTTAAATGCTGAGGAATCATGGAAGACTGCTGCTGGTTACTAACAGAGCACTGCTTAATCCCTTTGGAAATGGATGGTTTGAACATTAAATCAGCTTCCATACCCTCCAATACCTTGAACAAAACAGTGAACAAATTTTAACAAAATGTTTAGCTTCACAAACATTGTATTTAAGAATATTTAAGAACAAAAGGCTTTTGACATATACTATCCACAACCGGACAGCTGTTAATGCTTGAATTTTGTTCAGAAAGATGACCATTCATATCACAACTCAGGTAGCAAATGCAAACAGTAAAGGTTTTAAAGAAAGTATCAGTTCTGATTTTTGGTCTGTTGGCCCATAAACATCTGAGATTATGCAGGACCCCTTCCTTCTACACTGCAGAAGTTAACATTGCTTCTCTTCATCTTTTGGTTATTAAATACTGGAAACGAAGGCATGAGCTAACACAAGAGAAGCTTTAATTAACGCAAGAAAGCTCTTCCCCTGTACTGAACTATTCAGCTCTCCTAACCAGACTATTTACTTCTCTGATTAAAAGGCACATAAAGGTAATCAAACAGAAAATGACACCCCCCACATTATTTTATGGAAAACTTTGCTTAACTTTATCATGTAACACAAATTAAAAGACCATACTGTGTCAGACTGTGCAGGATTAAGCATTGTACTGGGGGCACTGATAAGGCTCAGTAGTTGTGCGTTTCTCCACTGGTCAGCTGAGAGATTTCTTCGAGGATAGACCATCTGGAGTGAAATCAGAGCATCTGAAAGGGACTAAAAAGGAGATCAATTATTAGTTTGAATATGTCAAGGCTCAGTCTTGGATAAATATGCAAGTTCTTTACCTCATTTTGTGAGCTGTATATTGACACTGCCATACTCCAGGCACAAGAGACACTAAGTACTATTTTACCAGTAGTGCTATCTTCTCAGTATGATTACTAACAATAATCAAGACATTGTACTGAACTAGTCCTGAAATTAAACTTGAGATTAAAACCCACTGCATCTAGTTTATTTCACATATAAAGACTATTTCAGGGTAAGGGAAGAACAGAGAGAAGCAGGAAGGTTTGATTATTATTTTTTTTAATTTTTAATCAGAGTTATAGAATTTCTGAGTTCAGAATTAGAGGACATGAAAAAAATCAATAGGGGACTACAAATCTGTCACGTACAACTGGAAGTTGTTCACTATTTAGTCAAGCACCCCAATTATTGCATTGTTTCCTTCTCTGCTACTTTATTTAGTCCTTCATATGTCCTTCCCTCTTTGTTAACAAATTATAATTATTTTGAGCAGCTACTGTCCACAGGAGCATCTTCACAGCAGATAAAGCTTATCTGAGTAAGTGTGGTCCTACGCCTTTTCCCTCTCTCTTGCATCAATATTGGTGCTTGTATGAGTCCTCAGAGAGCCAAGTTTAAGCATTATGCCAGCAAAGAAGGTCAGTCGGGGCTGGGGGGGGAAACCCACCCCATCTGCTGGAGCTAATTTAAAGGATTAAACTACTGTCAGGTTTACTTCAAAGCAGTGAGATGATGAAAGGACAACTTAAGTGTGCAGTTCCATGAGAGTACAACCTAAGTGCGTGCTTCTGTAGCACGGTGCCTGAAGGGATGCCTGACCCCAATTTATACCTCTTGTATAGAGTAAGCAGAACAGCAAAAATCAGACCAAAAAATGGCTTTACAAAATGTTTCACGGGAAAGGACTGGCGTGCTATGCAATACAAGTGCATGAACAAAAATAATACTGAAAAGTAAAGCATCTTTACGAAGATGTGCATGAGAAAACATAAATTGCAAATGGGTTCCTTAGCTAAATAAATCTTAACAAAACAGGAATCATGCAGAGGGAAGTGTAAGAAAAAAGTAAGATTACAGATTATTTAGACAAATGAGAAGTATTCAAAACCAGTTCAACTTCAGAGAACTTAGTGAAATAGCTGGAAAACTCTCTGAACTTTTAGTGACTACCTTAAAATGTTTAAGGAAAACAAGAAAAATCTCAAGAGGACTAGAGAAGGAAAACACAACCAGTACCTAGACTTCAAAATAGGAAGAAAAAAGAACCCCAAACCTTAGAAACTTTAGGCAATAACTTAGTATTTAAGTTAAAACTCCTGCCAAAGATTCCAAAATAAGTTGTTAGGTAATCAATTTGCAAGCAGCTAGAAATTAACACCTTTAAAAGTAACAGTTGGTCAATACTGATCAAACAAATCTAGCTTCCTTTGACAGAGTAGCAAGTCTCGTGGACAAGCTGGAATTGATAAAACAGGATCTACACTGACTTTGGTGAGGCTTCTGTCACTTTTCCAAGGTATCCTATGAAAACACAGCCTTGATAAATCGTCACAAAACTGCAGCACAACCAGCTGTGTAAGAATGCAAGCTTAAAAACATTTGTACAGATAATGCTAAAGGAATTGGGGTCATTTAACTTAGTGAAGTCAACTGAGCAGGGTACACAATGTCAGCTTTTGAGTATAGGAGCTGTTAGTGAAGAGACAGTGGTGACCTCCAGGATCCCCAGTGTAAGGACAATCCAAAGCAAAAACCCTCAGGTTACAAAATAGAAAAAACACATTAATCTAGGATGGTAAACCAGCAAAACACTCGTTTTCCAGAAACAGTAGGAAGCTCTTTAATTCCAAACTGTAAACCAAAACAGAACACAGGTGTAGGTATTCTCAAATCCTACCACTGATTTTTAATCAATTCCTAACCTTTAGTGAATAAAATGGAACCTTACCAACAGGTTCTAGTGTTCCTGTATTTGTACATGTTCTTTTATTTGATCAGTTATCAATCCCCAGCCCTAGACATCCATTGTAAGTAAAATCACCTGTAAAGTTTATACCGACTGGCCTTTGACAAAACAAACTCTTGCACATTTACTTTTTTCTCTCTGCTTCCCTCAATTAAGATTATTGTGTGCCTGTGAAAAGTAGTTACATACTTTACTGTGAGGTACAAATTCCTCCATCATTTTCTTTAAAGGATTTTCATAATCCACAATCATCTGGCCAAGGCGTGGATATTCTCTGTCACTAAAAGCAACAACAAACAATTCACTCAGGTGTAGCTGTTACTATGATCATTATTATTATAAACACTTCTTAGATAACAGATTTTTACCTTGCTCCATGTGTCATTTCATGGGCATAGTTATACAGTCCAATGATAGCCTTCCTTTCTTCAATTCGAGACAGCAGTATCATTAGAGTTGTGTAGGTTATAATCAAATCTAGGTAGTTCTTTGTTAAATCAAAGTTTACAGTCTAGAGAAAAAACAGTAAATCGTCATTCTAAAACTTTTAGAAACAAGCATAAAACTTTTTCCTTACCTTTCCACCAATTTCCAGCTTTTTTTTAAATACATTGGACTGTCTTGAACAAAGTTTTAGTTCTGGTTACATACAGGCTTTGTATAATCTTAAATTTAGTCACTCAAATCCCCAGAACTCTTTGCATTCAAGCAAGCAAGCAAGCAAATAAATCCTTTTTAGGCTTAAGTGTCACAGGTTAGCTGACAAATAGGAACACTTTCCTTGGATGTTACTAAGCAGTCAGCAAGTGCTTTGCCTATGAATTTTATTTTTAAAAGACTCTGTAATGTAAAAAGCTAGCACATATCCCACTGGTCTGGTAACATAATTCTGCAGGATATATACTCCTCTTTCATATTATGAACCTGAGTCAGCCAAATTTACAGCAATGACTAAAACTAGAAATGAACATTAAGCAAGCAAGCAGAAACCAAGAGGAAAAGGTGTCTGAGGTTCTGGTTTGGGGTTTTCCAGTGTTTGGTTGTGGGGTTTTGGGGTTTAGTTATGGGTTTTATTAATAACACTTTTAGCTGCTTTTGTACTTGTTTTAGGAACACCAAAAGTGACCTCCTCACATAGCTGAGGTGGACACCAGTAATATTCCTGTCTTCTGAGCTCTAAGTGGCTTAAGCATACAGATGACAGTAAACCCTAAGAATCAACTTGCAGACGCAATAAAGCAAAAACTACACAAAGATCTGTATGTCTGGTAACAGACAACGCTGTTACTACTGTCCATCAGTAGCCTGTTTAAAACGTTCTATCTCCTGATATCAAGCTTTTATAAAATTTCAGAGATCTGAACATCGCAGCGTTTTTATTTTTCTTGCATTTATAACTAGAGATGTCATATTTCTTGGGCTAACATACACAAATCCTTCTAGTTTTCCACATGGGACTGATTAGAAACATTTTTAACTGGCATTTGAAATTTTAAACCCAGAAACTTACAATATCAAAGAAGACTTGGCAAACATCAATAGTGTTCAGCAGCTCACAAACATGGTCCTTGAAAAACAAAGGAATAACTTTAGTTTAAAAAAAAATAAATCTAAGTAAATCACTTTCCTATGCTTAGTGATGGAGACTTTTGTTGTTTGGTTTTCTTTAAGGACAGACCGACAAGTTCAGCTATTTTGTTATATAATGTTATTTCGTAAATAAAAATACAGAAACCTGGTGTGACAAAACAACAGACATATTTGTAATATCTTACCTTAAATTCCATAACATCAACAAATGTGAAGTAGTATAATGCCAAGTTCTTCAGAATCTCTGATTTTTCTTTCTGGAGCTGAGCAAGCTGTTGCTAAAAGAGAAACATAAACATGCATGCTGTTCTTAGAAGATCTTCAGAAGACTGCTGAAAAATAATACCTGTGAAGCGCAGAGTAACCATCAGGCTACACAAGGAAGCCTTAACATGGTTTTCTAAGGCTGAGGTTCTGTGCATCTCAGATACACACAGAGTTCTCAGACCACATAATTTTAACAGCTGCCACTATACTTTGAAGATAGAAGTCAAATTAGTACACATTAGTACCGAAGTCATATTGTTTAGCTCAGCTAGAGATGAAAATGGGTAGTTAGAAAAACAGTGTTATCCTATGTGTAATTAGCAAAAGCAGAACAGTACATGAGCACAAATCCATATGACAAAAAAAATAACATTACTTGAGGTGGGAGAAAAGAAGGTGGCAGATTACGAACTTTACTACAGAAAAACATTATGCTTTTAAATTCTGAACTTACCAAAAAGAATATCCAGGCAAAGCCACGTTAAGCATGCAAAATAAAATGTAGATACAAACATAAAATACAGTAACGGTTCTTTGACCAGTTCCATATAAACACAATAATACATTCAAACAAAAGCAACAAAATAAAGAAACAAAAAAAGAAGCAAAACACTAGCATTAGACACTGGTGGATAAAATGAAAGAGGCAAATGTGAATACAAAGGCATAAAATAGTTCACAGATATTTTTTTTTATTTTTTTTAAAACCAACTAAAATATGATTTCATTTCCATATTTTTCAAAATGTTTGTCAGGAACCAGACCGACCACTTAATTGCAATTAAGAACACAAAAATAGCAGCTGTTACTGAACAGCCATTCTGTTTGTCTATGTATTACAGTCTCAGAACACTGCAAGAATCCAATTACTTAACTTGCAGTATCTAGCTACAAATTGTCTCCTTCCTGATATATGAACTGAAATGAGTTAAAGCAGTCATAACACTCAATATGAATAAGGGCCGTTCAAAAATCTGCAAGATTTTAAATTAAAGACTGATCAAGTTAAATAGGATTTTATTCTCAACAAGAGCAATCAATTATAAAAAACATTAAATGAATTGTTTCAAATGGCTTAGCTTATTTTCATATGGGAGGTTAGAACTGAATATGCTTCATCTCCCTTTCTTTATAAAGCTGTGCTCTGCCTTCTCTGTTTTATGTAAAGCACTAATTCCTCTAAATTGAAAAAAATAAGACTTCCCAGACCACCACTGGGTATCACATATAAGATGATTTTTGCTTCTTTCCTCTGAATTTTTAGAGGCGTTGAGCCATAAGACCTCCACGAGTCAAGGAAGACGGGCATACACAGAGAGTTATGAGCAAACTGGAACGGCTACATTATAAAATACCTCTGCCTACTCAAACCAGTGCAAAGGATTTAAGTTTGAAGGCCTGACTTTGAATGACTGCCCTATATAATATTCAAGCTTCTTTCACACAGACATCAGCCAAGACTTAAATGAAAAATAGGTGCAAGTACATGTGTTCGTTCTGTAACTTCAGATAATCTCATGGGCTAGGACATCAGTTATTTCCATTTAAACTGCTGCTGTACAAAAACCTGTTCTCAAATGTAAGTTCTATAAATTTTATTTTGATCCTCAGTAAGAATTTGCTACTACCTCTCCCAGCGTACACCCTGAAGTTTAACTGCTCATGCTCTGAGAATGAAGCATCCAGCATCATCACGTGCAGAGCCACCTTCGGGCCAACTGCATCTATACTCAGGACCTCCCCAGAAGAAAGACCACTTTGTACTTCCAGGGCTGCTTCCTCACCCAACAATTATGCAATGAGAATTCATCACCTACAGCTCCTGGTTTTAATCTTCACCCTGGCCCTATCGCTTGAGGTACTTCTTGCCAGTGATTTGGTTTTAGAACACTATGCAGAAACAGGGTTTATTTCTGTGCAACTAACATAAGCATGAATCATATGAATTTGAGAAGTCATTTCATGAATTTTCTGGAACAGACCACACTGTATCATTCAGAAATAAAGCCTAATTCCAGCACAGAGAGAAGACAAATCCAAAACTTACATTACAAATGCACATATGCCTTAACAACCTTTTTCCTACTGCAATCCTTACTCATAAGCACCAAGGTGCAATGCTAAGGGAGACTATGACGGTTACAGGTTGCTGTACATGACATCTGGTTTTGGTATTACAAATGGCAACCAAGTGTCCACTTGTGGAGGACACGACAATTTCAAAGCCACAATAAATGAAGTGGGGCGATACGGCAAAAAGGGAAATGCTGCTGGGAACTATAATTGTAAAAGAAATAGCAATTTTTCAGAAATTCTGTGAAGCTGTATATTTAATAAGAGAATATAGGGAGGTATTCATTATGCTCAACCAAGGATTAAGGAATTGGTGCTGTGCATTGTTAACTAGTTACCTGCATTCCCAGAAATATTTATACTTACTGACACTAAAATTTTTGTACAGAGTTAAGGTGCTCATTCTTTGAACTCTCAGCATTGAAGGTGTCAGTAAACTTTCATTTAGAGTATTAATATCAAAGTAGAACTCAGCCATAATCACTGTTAAATCAATACAGTGCAAATAGTTCTAGTAATACAGCACTGCCTGATCAGTGATATTCAGAAGTACAGCTCACAGCATGTAGCGTCTTGGATGTTTATTTGCATTTTTATCACTCAGGCATGTGGGTGTAGCTCTTTCCACACCCACTACAACAAAACTTTCCATTACTAATTTCCTAACAGCTGTTTAGAAATAGCTGGTGCAACACCGTTTTGTATTTGGTTTGAAGCTTTTTTCCTTAGCCTGCCATTCCATTTATCAGCAAAGATTTCTGCTTCCAGTATTCAATGAAAGTATTAAAATAGGGTAAGCTGAAGAAATAACTCTTAAAACATTACTAGCAACAAAAGATTATTTTCTCAATGGCTAACCATGCCTTGTTGATTGGTTATACATAAATGTTGTATTTATTCTTAAAGAACTTGGAGTACAAATTATACCAACAAGGACAACAGTATTTTTGTTGAATGAGGTTAATTAGATTTAAGACACATGAAAAGCTGTAGAAATTTCAGCATAATATAGCAAGATAAAAAAGCTGAAATAATTTATTTTCTCTGTTAACAAAGTAGCAGATCTCCAATCATATTTGACTTATTTATAAACCAGGATTTTCAATAACAGAGAAGCTGACACTGTCAGGTATGCCATCGACAACAGAAGGAACTGGTCTTTACCGAGTTGTCTTATGCTTTTCCTTCTTCATATTAAATCCCCAAAATTTTTACGCAACTGATTATGTACACAGAGCGCATTAAAAGAAACGAAAAAACAAATCAGGAAGTGCAAGACAGCCTCACTTATGTGAACACAATGGCTCAGAGACAAGAAAGTAATGACACAGATGCTGGCACATTAACAGTATGAATAGGCTCAAGAATAATACGAGACAGCTAGAAAAGGTTGTTCAGAGAGTTTTATGTGTGGAAAACCAGAGGGTAACTGTAGTTCTGTAACTGCTTTATCATATTTATTTGACTGGTATAGCAGTAGCATGTGAATAAATGTCTTATTTCGTAATCTAGGAATAGATGGTAGGTAGCAGAATTTTCTCCTTTTTTTTTCCAGTGTGATCTTTTTCCTGCAAGTATGATCACTACCGCTTTTATTTGATTTCTACAAACCGACACCATAGATATTACCATGTCCTCAGAGAAAACGCCATCAACTTAATCTTACTAGCTGGAATACAAGCCCCAGAAAACAGTATTACAAATTCTGACTGTTAAAATTCTGGAGATAGGGGTAAATAATCCCTGTCAATATTCTTACTGTCCTTTATTATACTCACTATGCCTACCATCTGTAGTCTTTAGACGATTTTAAAAACACAAGTCATTTCAAAATTCAATTCCTTCGAACAAAGTTCTATGCCTACAAAATCCATAGCAGTATCGCAGGGAGAGAGAGAAGGATCTAATCAAATGAAGAAAATTAGTTTTCAATTCTCTAAACTGTTCAATGATGGACATATCCTGGGTTTTCTACTTCCAATTACAAGCAGCCTCTGAAGTGACACGCTGCATATAAAAAGATGTAATAGAGTATTTAGCATGTATACTAACTAATGTATTTCTACTGCAAGATCTATTTTTGTTTGTTTGCAAGTTTCTAGCACTAAGTTAACTATTTTGAAAAGGAAATAGCCACTCACGACCCTCCACAACTATTCCTGTTGCCAGGGTTGACCATATTATTATTAATAATGGCAGATAATCAGAGCAGTGAGGCTCCTCTTTTAAAAACTGACCAAAACTGATCCGTCAGTCACAAGAACATTTCCTCATTGTCTCACTTTCTTTTACATAAATTCATACAGTAATTCCTACACCAGGCTCATTACATATTACTGTATCATACAAGCTTTGGCCACAAGTCTTGACATCTCTGAGGCAATTATTTATAGAATAAAAGTCTTGTCTGTGCTATTCTATAGATAAAAATGTTTTGGACACATGTCTCTAGCTGTCTGTATACTTAACATTTATGTCATGAAATCATGAAAGAACTGTTCATTTAAAATGTATGAAAACTGATTTTGGAATGTCACCTCAGTAACACTGCTTTACTAAAATATTGTCTGGGTATTAATGAGGGGTTTTTGTTTCTTTGGTTTTTAATGGCCACGCTCTTGAGTTGTCTGGCATCAAATCAAAAGGGAGTTTTAATGGATGCAGCAAGCAGGTTAGGTATTACACATGCTCACTCCTCTGCAGGTATTACATACATTATTAAGCAACAAGAGTGAGCATGACTACTTTGGTTTGCCTTGACAAGTGTCTCGTATAGCCTGATGTGACTTACAGTAGCGTACTACAATGATTTATTACAAATAATGATAAATTGCACTCAGATGCTACTCCATCTCTAACTCATGCACAATCAAGGGTTAAGCCATGAATATAAACACCACTGCTGACAGCACTTAGGATATTGAAAAAATTAAATTACATTATGACAGTTCTATTCAATGAAACATTGTAAAGATATTTAGATATTTCAGGATTTCACATGACCTTTTGGAATTGCTATGAAAAAATGCTCACTTTCAAATGGCTGTTAGGCTGAAACATTTTACATATTATTCTCTGATTATATTATTGCATAAGTCACTAAGCTGTGAAGTCAGTCTAATGCAGGTAATGACTGAAGACATCAGAGATGCTACTGTGTGCAAAATCAGTACAGTAGGTATGGTTGTATCATGGCATGGCATTAGCGAAGCAATTTCAATTCCGAATGATGTTTTAGTAAAAATATAAGTAAGGTTTTATTTGTTGCAGGTATTTTGCAATTTCTTCTGAAATGAAGTATTATTAGCACATTCTATCCTCAAGCATAAGAAATCTCAACTGCTGAACAAAGCTGAACAGAGACTAGTTACTCATTAGCTGGCTTTACTCATGCTTTATTTACTAAACTACTGCTTCAGTGTGTTCTGGAAAATCAACCTCATTTGCAGTCCCTGAAGCGCTCTAAGTTCCTTGAGCAGTAGCAGAGCTGAACATGCAGCTGTGCAAAAGCATGGCATCCTCTTACCTGGACATGATTTCAGTCTTCACAGCAAGGAGGCCAGTTAGTTTTATGGTAGAATATAGGGAGCTGGGTTTCTATTGTTTAAGAAAGCAGTTATCTGACAAATCAAGTCTCCCATACAAGAGATCTAGCACTTCAGAAGGCTGGAGAAAAATATTAAAGTTTACTGAATTTGGGGATTTAAGTTACTTTACTGAAGTGACTCTTAAGAAACCAGCTACCACAGCTGTTAATGACCATATAATTAACTCAGAAATAAATAACTGTTCCCTAGTGAAAAGGGATTACCAATACATGAGGCAGCGTGGATGAAATTCGTAAGTTATTCTTCCTCCAAAGAGAATTTCTAAATTATCTTCACTAGCACTGTGCAAATTACAATATTAAAGCTTCATTAGAAACAAGTAAACAAGCAAGTGACATTTTCCTTTAGGCAGGGGCTGAAAGAAGTACTTGGAAAAGCAAATAGTTATTTAGTTAAGTGTTTTGAGAAAGACTATATTGGAGGCAACTATGAAAAACTGAAAATCAAGATTGGTTATAAAGTGCGTATTTTATTAATTTCATTATAGAAGAAAGTGTTTAATAAAAGCATGCATTAATGTCTTCTAATAAGCCTTGGCCAAGAAGGTCCAGCCACTCTGTGCCCTCCACGCCTCTCAAACATCCAGCTGATTTGCTACGCAACAAGCTCACTAGAAAGAGAAACTGTGAAAGACACAGTAAGCAGACCAAACATACATACTGGGATCTAACAGGAAATAGCTAACACACCCATGAAGAGAAAAAGTAAATAAAACGTAAAGTGAACTAATTCTTATCTACAGATTCTAAGCCAGGCACGCTGGAAATACTTGCACTGTGTACTCTACTCTCACATGACCTGATTTTCAGCCCCCACTGGCACAAAACATGAGAAAATTACTACAATTAAGTCAGATAAACAAACCTTCAAAATAGTATCTCCTAAGAAATTGAATGTGTAGTTAAATAAAAAACACAATGGAATTGTTACGGACAATACCAGGAAGATGGCTACTAAAATATAAAGATTTATCTGGAAAACAAGGACATTTCTCCCACTAATCATACACTTAAACTTCTGGGTGATATTTCACTGGTCTGCTTACCGCTAAGCCATGATAAGCCTCAGCTTCTCCAGGAGACATTTAAAAATATAGGTAGTTTTTCTACAGGAAAATTGCTGAGGAGCAGTCCGAGTAAAAGAAAAACATATGTTCAAGAAAGAAGGCAGATATTCTCACTACTTCCCATATGTGCTGTTTTGGAAAGCAGACAGGAAGCTAGCTCCATCACACACAGACACAGAGCTTGACCCTGCTGGCAGCAGATTTTTCAGACCCTACCCACAGTCTATAGAAAATACAAGTCTTTTCTCCCTGCATCTCCAGTTCCCCATCATGAAGTATTTTATTCTGGGCTTACAGCGGTATTAAATGTTGGCACTGACTGACAAGAGAGAAACTTACAGGTCCTATTATGTTTTTTTGGAGTTTATGTTCTCCTTTGATTCCCCTGTGGTGAGAAACTTGCCTGTACACCTTCTAAGAGGATGAGGTCTAACAAACCTTCAGAAAAAATCAGGCTGCTTCTGAGTCCCTTACTTTGGAACTTTTCTTCTGAAGCTAGTCAAGGAAATTTAGTAACAAGAAACGTTACCCTGAGTCAACAGCAGCACAATCAGGTCCCTGATCTGACCAAGAATAATGATGTTACAGAGTTTTGCGGAAGGCTCCTCCAGCTTAGGTGGCTTTTTCAAAACACAGCTTTAGTCAATTCAAAATACACAGAAATACTAAGGTTTCCCAAACACAGAAGATACTTTTTATTATTATATACTTCCCTTCTCAAATAGGACTCTAACATGTTTGATTCTCACTTTGTCAATCCTTCATATTTTTTGTTTACATAGGTTCCCTCCTTTGCAGGTATTTCATACACTATTAAGCAACACCACACCGCTGGCCAACATCATTAACAGTTGATTTAAGAGCTCAGTCTTTAAGCTGCATATTTTCAAGGTTACAGAGTTCACAATGGGGATTGGAGAAGAAAGGACAAGTGTATGAGATCACAGGGACTGCCCTCAGACAATGGGAGAGAGTAAGTTATGAACTGACAAGGTCCAGCATTATCTATAATCGATTCTTTGGAAGATGGACTACTCCATTTTATTTTTCAGCCTGGTCAGCAAGGATTCATCAGGCACTTCATTGTTTGAACTACTCATAAACTTTCACTCTTGGTACAATATTGAGAATCAGCAATTGCCAGAGATCGCTCTAGTCTGACTCAGCACATCAAACACTGAAGGAGGAACAAAACCAGGAGCTTTATTTGTTGTGAATAAAAATGTAAAAGCTATCAATAGCAAACAGAATCCGTTGTTTCCGAAGAACAAAAATCCAGGCTTTTCAAGATCATCTGATGACAGTGGACACCGCTTATACTCTTTAACAAAATGTGTTGTCTGAGACACAAAACTCTGTAAATACCTGATAAAAAACTACTAACATCACCTACTGACATGTGACCACTGACACACTGACATGTCAACTGCTGCAGTTGAACAGCCAAAATTCAAAACCCCTCCCTGAAAGGCTGCCCTGGAATTTTCACTGCAAGGAGGAAGCACAGGTTATGATTTCTCAACTAATTCCTCTGCAATAATCTTTCGTAAATTTTCACTAACTGATGTGTTCCGGATCCAATAAGCTTCTTGTCCTTTTACATCTCTGATCACCCGTTTCCCTGCTGAAGGAACTCACTGGTGTGCCCTCCTAATATATGGCCAGCTGGTTGTTGGCCAGCAGGAGGGAGACAAAGGAAGAGCACAGAGGGGAACACCTCCCTGGCCAGGAGCTAGATGCTTATGCCTTTTTGAAGCTAAGGTTTACAAGCAAAAATCTATCTTACTTCAAACCAGAACTTCCTTTGCACAGGACACGGCTTTTGTCTCACTAGGTATCTGTTAGGGGTAAAGGTTTCTTTTGGGAGGTAACAACACTCTACAGGAAAACATCTGTAAATAACTAAGACAAGAAAACTGCCATCAGCTCCGACCGCCATAAGCTCTAGCGGGTTATTACTGCTAGAACTCAAAACCCTACTTTAAACTGTGCTCATACATAAGGAGGGTAGGCTTTTGATAACTGTTCTTAATAAACACAGGCCTAGCTGGCTCATGGTAAATAAACACAAGGCAATGACAAAACATTATGAGCATGTCCTATTTTAGAAACTGTGATTGTCAAAATATATCAAGTTAGCTTTGATCTCTTTCCATAAACTTCACAGTACCAAATCCTTAAATATCTATCATTAGTTCAGCTCCAAATTCATAGTCAACAACCGGAAGACATATAAAGCATACATGCAACCGCATTAAAAAAAAAAAATCTATGTACACAGTCTTTTATTTTTAATAGCAGATCTGCCACTGAAGTTTAGAGGATATGGAAGCATTTACCAAACATGGCTTAAAGGGTTTACTATTTCAACATAAATTTGATAGAGAACTTGCCATATTTGTTACTAACACAATCAAATTCAATACCAAGATGAGAAATATTAAACAGCACAAAACATGTACAGGTGTTCTAAGCAAGAAAGCACATTGTTACTGAAATTGTTCCCTCCACAAGGGAAAGCTTTTCTCTTTATGTTTTCCCCCACTGGTATTACTGGAGACATTACATAGAAATTATAGATGGCATTGTAAAAGAAACTAATTATTCCCACTGCTATTACCACTACCATTCTGTAGAAATCTGAATGCTTAAAGCAAGCCTAAACCTCTCAAGCACACATGCAAGTAGTTGCATGCAGGGAACATGCAAACCCAACACCTACCTCCACTTTCCACCTTTGGAAAGAAATATAAGCAGGTAAAACAAAAATCTTTCCCTTGACTTTCAAATTGAAACAGAGAAACAAGTGTACATCACCTGCCAAAACGCCCACCTGTAATCTAATAAACTTTATTATCTCTAAAAGGCTACAAAGTCATATACAACAATACTGGATCACTCAGAAGAGTTAAAACTGATTTCCGACTGCAATTGAATCCACTTCATCTGAAGAAGAATACATTTATGTATTTTTGTACTGCACAAGGTTTCTCCTTACACACTAAAGCGTTCTTTATTCCCACAGGGACTGACTGCACAGGCAAGGACACCTGTAAAATACAAACTTTTTTTCACTTTGCAGCCAGGTGCATTGTAACTGATCTGCTGGTCAGGTCTCATCACAAATAAAGTCATGCAACTTGACCTTCTGCAATCATCTGGTCACCAATAATTTCTGCTATCAAAATAGGGCACAATCTTTTTTGAAGGATTACTTCCCAATGACAATTCTTTGAAATGGAACAGGAGAGGCAAAAAGGCAAAAAGAAAACCAGAAAGTCTCCTACCCTAACAAAATGAATCCAGAATTACAGTGTAATATTCTCTCTTTGAAGACAGTCCTTTCTAAAGTATCCTGTCAGACATGAATGAACTATATTCCAACTGCAACTTTCAGCATCAGATGCTTTGGAAGAACATGTAAAACCTCACAGATCTGAGCAGCAAGTGCTGAAGGGTATTGAGAAAAATACTTATATAGTCATTTGGTTACTTACATTGTTGTTGCGTGTTTCTACTGCTGGAAACTTCCTGACTATGAATTTGACAGCAGATTCCAGGTTTTTGTCAATAAGATAGGATGGTTTGGCTTTGGGGTCACCGCATGCCTATAAAAAAATACAATAAAAAATGAAGTAAAAACACAATCTCCCATCTAAAGCTGAGTGATAGCTGCAAATCTGAAGACAAACTAGAAAGATTCTTTTTTGTTGCTTTTTGGGGGGGTTGTTTTTTTTTTTTTTAGTGAGCAGGTGATAAAATGAAAGGCAAAGTGCAGGGACTGTCACAGCTGAAATATGCAATGGGAAACAGTACAGAGATGCTCTTCTACTGAAAAAGATGCATGAAGTATCAAAGCAGTTAGTGCAGAACAGCAGTGGGGGAAAAAACTCAATCCTAAAAGAAGGAAAAAAAAAAAAAAACTGGTTTCCTTTTAATGCTATTCCTGGTTTGAGGTAGTGTTGTATTCATCTGGAGTTAACAAACTGTTAGAAAATTCAATCATGTCATCATTTGTGGAGGACTGCTGGGCACATTAAGTGATTAAACTATCCTTTGTGAAACAACTAAAAGCCCCACCACCGACCTGCATTTAGGTTTTCTTTTATTTGTTAACTGCAAGACAATTTTCCATCCCCAAAAAAACCACCAGTACTTGCCTAAAATACCCCATTTCCTCAGATCAGTTTTGCTCATTTCCTTTACTCCTACAGTAGCATAGGCTACTGCTTTAAAAGTAGCAATCAAGAAATTTCATTATATTTTTATTTGAACAGAAGTCGCAACTGTTAGGTCTCTAAAATAACTTACGTGGACATACCAGAACAGCTTCTGTGGGCTAACGAAACACCTATTTTTGCCAGCTACAGTGCATGCTGTCAGACACACTACTTCTTCTCAACTACTCTGACTTGTGAGCCATGCTGTACCATTTAGTTTGCAGTAACATACCCAAAGCTGTGTTACTTACATGACAGAAATTGTACTCAAATTGTTCTTTTCTCTCAAATATTCATGTAGTTTTAAAGTCCTCATAGGGATTTGCAAAGGAGTTTCACGTCTCATGCAAAACTAAATTACATGCTAGGCATTTCTACACAACATAGTGAACTCAAATGACAGCTCATTTAAAAACTTTTCCACATTGATTTCTATGACCAAGTTGTGGACTGTAGAGACAGAAGTCATGGAGTATGAGACTGATTCTGAAAGCGGGCAAGCGGGCAAAGGGAAGGTGAAAAGCTTTGCAAACCTTCCAAACTTGTCCTTGCTGGGAAAGCAGTGTAATAAAAAGAGAGAAAAATTACATATAAACAAATTACTCTTAAATTCTAAAATACGTTACATTAAAGTAAACTAATACACTATTACCTACATCCAAGAGAACATTAGGACCACTGTTACTCTAGGCAGCATACTTTCTACTAGATGGTGATTAGTCTAATACTCACAAACAACTTTACATGTACTTATTGGAATTTTACTATTGTGCAAAGTGCTGAGTATACACCGAGACACGTAACTTCTAACAGTATTTCAAAACTAAGTTCAGGTAGGGAGAGAAAAAAGGAGTTAACAAACATCACATGCAACTACAGGGGAAAAAAGGAGAGAAACTCAGTGAAGTTTTACATACCTGAAAAAGAAACGGTAGCCAAGAAAAAAAAAAACAAAAGAGTCATTATTGTAAGTTTCTAAAACTCCTACCAGCAGTACATGATCATCATAATGTATGCTAACGTACTACTCCAAAATACCAAAACCCTCATGTCTGCTAATTTCTTCCCACAAAAATACTAATCTTTAAAATAGCATATCTATAATACTACCAGAGGAATTTATAATGAGAATAAATTCAGCAACATCCACAGTATCAGTTAGATATTAAATAGTTGCTTTAATATTCTTACAGCAGCAAACATGTGCCATGGAAGATCTATTCTGTACACATTTAAAAGTCTTTACACAACTTCAAGAGTAAAAATTATACTATTAAATAGGCATAAAAAATGTAAACAATGTGTGCTTCAAATTTATTAAGTCTTAATTAACTAGGTCATGGGTTTGTCAGGATCTGTGCCAGATTCATTTAATTTTGTTGTCCTTGTCACACATTACATTACTTTCTCTACTAAAACAATTACAAACTAAGAAAACAGCTTAACAGACAACATATCTTTGTGGCCTGGCAAATTCCAATATGGTTGCTGTTATACAGGAAACAAGAAATCTGCCACTGTTAACTTCCTAAACTTTTTGGTCTCAATTCAAACACTACTTCCACATATGCTCCTTATTTTTCCCAGCAACAGATGTTTTTCCTCCTATAAATCAGCTCTCCGGAATGTTTACTAAAAATTGGGTTCTACTCAAGCCCTTTACACACAGGTCACTCACACGGAAACAGACGTCTAAAACACTAACATGCACATCCTCGCGTGGCTTCGGGAACTCAGATCCCAAAAGATGACTAATACTATCCTGAGTCTAACTGACAATCCCCTCAATGTATCTGAATGTGCAAGAGAACTCTGCTCCTTCCCATTTTTTGTTTGCTAACATCACGCTTAAAGCAACTGTAATTCTTCCTTGTAATAAACCATACAAGATCAATCCATAGATAAGAAACAAAACTGCTGCAAGATATAGAAGGTTA
The DNA here is from genome assembly GCF_023638135.1 of Falco biarmicus. Taxonomy (NCBI): domain Eukaryota; kingdom Metazoa; phylum Chordata; class Aves; order Falconiformes; family Falconidae; genus Falco; species Falco biarmicus. The sequence goes on from NC_079295.1 coordinate 12,545,805, forward strand.
AAGATACCCTTCATACATTTCAAAATTCCAGCTCCTGAAAGGCTGTACAAGGCTACCTACGTGGACTGAATAGAAAGAGGACAACAGACATCACCGAACAAGTGGGTCGATGCCTTTCCCTTTCCTCTCCCAGACTTCACAGCAGCTCAGTTCCTTTCTAAGAGATGATGTTTGATTATTAGCTGTTGTTGCACCAACACTTTTCATCCATACCGTTACCTGCATTCAGTATCACACGCCGAACTGTCTACATAAGCTAAAACTCTCCTAAAATGGCAAACATACCTACGAAGCTCAAGCTCACTGCTGTTTACTCTAGAAAGCAAAAAAGAATGAAAAGACAAATCTCAGCCCTAGCACTTTCGCAGAAGTGTGAAAGTGTGATAAGGCACATAACCACAATTTTGTACTGCAGAAAGAACAAAGACATTGAGGGCAATGGTCTTAGAATATAGTTAAGAAGGTAGCTTTTGCTTTTAACAGTTTTGTTAGTTAATACAAAATCCCTTGTCAGTACTGTAACAGGCAGGAACAGGGTGGTACAACATACAAAGATCACTTTGCCATATACAGCTCTCCAGCATTCAAAATTTTGAGAATTAGCCAGATGCAGTAGCCCTTTCTCAATCAGCCTCAGATATCACTTTTTCCCCTAAGTGTCTTGCAGTAACTTTTCTTCATTTCTTAAAAAAAAACAAAAAAACCCAAAAAACCCAAAAAACCCAAAAACCCCAAAACAAAATCAAAACAAAACCAAAACCCAAACCAAACAAAAAAACCCTCCAACCCATGAAAACAGAATGGCAACATTTGTTGAGCATTAAAAAGAAATTAAAGAATTAAAAATGTTCTTATCAGCACAGCATTCATGGAATACAGCTCTGAAGCTATGGGATTCCAGCTGCTTCAGCCCCGAAATACTATACTACAAGAATCTCCCAGCAGTCATCTCTAAATTCCTTTGTACATCACTAAACAGCTGTCAAGCAGTTATGCTGAAAAAGATGATGCACAGCTACTGTTAGAGACTAACCTCAAGTAATAAGGGGGGGGGGGGGGGGGGAGAAAAACTCAAGCACTGGATTTCTATCAAGTTAGACAGCATTTCTTTCCACAGCGCTTTAGAATGGTATCCTGCTACAACAAGATCTCAATGAAGTGAACATATTTTCCTGATCTGATCCTGTGCGTCCAACTCTTAACAAGAACAATATGATTTCTGTCGTAAGAGATTCGCACTGGTCATCAAACTTCAGAGAGATCACACTACATGTACTTGTCAGAGATGCACCACTATGCCATACATTTTGAATTAAAGAAGTGTTTTTCTAACTACCAATATCTAGATAGCTAGATTATTATTACTAAACAAAATTCAGACTCTGTTCTTCACGTGATGCTATTAGGTTCTTCTATACTATATTCACTTCGAAAATTAAGAATACTATATCACTATCCTTTCTAGGTTGTGCTCATTCAGAAGTGGCCAACAAGAAAACATCCAACAACAAAAACTTCTTTCACATCTACATTTAAGGTAAGCAGCCCCTAAACAAGAACAGAGAACCCAGTACAACTGCCTTTGGCCCAGAATACATCAACATTAAGAGATACAGCAAAGAGACCTTTTTCCCCAATACAGTTACAGGTATCACCACAAAAATCAAAGCTTAACATTTTACTTCCTACTTAAGATCAGAGAATGTTGGAGGAGAGCAAAAAAACCCATCCATCAACAAAAATACTGCATATATCCAGCTGATGTGACATGAATAAAAGCAAGTTTCTGTTCAGGTGCAATCATTGCCAAGTCTATTGCAAAGCCACGGTACAACAGACAGGGTGCAAACCTGCATTTAGAACACCTAAACTTCACTCAAGCCTTTTTATATAAACCTGCCATGTGTCCTTGAGCAAGAACATTCAGAAGAATTACCTGAGTTACATGGTGTAGGATGATAAAAAAAAAAAAGCCTAAATACATTACTGTGTTATAGAAATACCTTTTTTACATTGTTCTTTTTGTTGCTAAGCCCAACCTATACCAAATTATTAGCAGGGCCGTTTCCCAACAAAAGAGCAACAGGGCCATTTGAATCAGTACTTTCCCATTTCATCCCCCAAACCTCCTACATCAGTAGATGATTATAAACCCAAGTCATTTTTTGCAGTAATTTAACATGGTTTTTTTACTTCAAAAGAACTTGATTTACTGTTACTGCAGACTTGAGATAAAACACTGCTGCGCACAGTTCCACTGGACTGTGACAACACAGACTGAAATCATCTTAGTCAACAAATCACTTCACCTTCAAGTTTCATTTACAAATGAATCTGCACTAAAAACCACTCTTGTGAATTCACCAGCAAATTGATGAAATTTCAATGACAGCAAAAAAATGCACCATCCCCCGAGTTAGTAACTTACATTAGTAAATGGAAATACATTACGATTTCTCATATTAAAAAAAATGAGAAAATCTCCTGTACATACAGGCATGCAAAGTAAAACTGTTCCCCTCTTGTAATAGCTGCTGGCATTAAAGGCTTCACCCTAAAATGTATCTGTAAGTTCGATTGCTTGGTTTGCATCTATGCGTCCTATAAATAATACTAAATAATACATAGCAAAAAAACATTCAAGGAGACAGGTTCATCATTAACTCCAGATTTCTGTAGAATAAAATGTAGTATTTATTCGTTTCTGTCACACATTTAAAATAATGAGATTACACCAACTGACAATCTCTAATTTTGCAAAAGCAGAACTACTGATTATTCAACTCTTCTTCTCAGTAAAAGCTGCTGTGAATGGTGAATACATAAGGAAACAGTTCACACCACCTCAGCATCTCTGATCACGCCTACCAGAACTGCATTTTGCTGCATTGTGGAAGCCTTAGTTGGTTATTAAACAGGATGCTACCAGGTAACCTTTGTGAATGAATCCTTGTCCCTCTTCACATCTATGCAAGCAGCTGCAAGAATTAGTTGGTCACACATGGACAAATTATTAGAGTAAACTGAATAGCTTTGATGGCTAAAATTTAACTGTCCTACACCAGTATCACTTGGGTAATCTTATACAAAGTTACATTACTGATGTTTGCAGTTACATTAATACTTGTACAAAAGGTAAACCTGTATTTTTATATATAAACTATGCTAATAGGTTCAACCAGAACTATATTGTTTCCATGATCCAACCAGGATCTGGGAATCAGAAGAAAGTCTCAAACTGTTTTTTTGATAGTCTCTATATGCCTTGGACATATAAAAATATGGCTCAAAATTTTATACATGTAACTGCTATTGCACTTTTCATGCACTAACATTCAAAAGTTTGAAAAAATGCACTTCTATATTAAATTAAAATTACAATTAAAAGTATTAAAAGTCAGTCCAATGTTTCCTAGAACTAAGCAATATGTCCTCCCCACCATTATTTGTTATTTGGTGTGTCTTGAACCCCAAAGTATGTCTTTCAAATCCTCGTGTATCTATATTCAGAGATCCAACCCACTAAAACGTGAAGTCATGTGAAATCAGTAAGGCAAGGCTAGAAAGGATCTTGAGAAATCGCCTCCCCTACTTTCATGTTCCAAAGCATTATCAACTCTGTCTGTGTTGCCCCTGGGAGATGTTTGCCAAATCTTTACTTACAGGTCTCCAACAGGCTACATTCAAAAACATTCTCAGAGTCTTTTCCAATATTTAATGATCTTTCTTCACGGGAAATTTTTAAGATCTAAACAGAACTTTTCTTGCTATGATTTAATCCATCAGTTCTTGATCTCTGTGGCTATAATGAATTGCACAAACCATTCCCCTTCTCTCTACAGCAGTCCTAAATACTCAGAAACCTGTAGCACTTATCAATTTACTTTAAAAATAATCTTCCCATTTTCCTAATAGGTGAAATTTTCTGCACCGCTGGTCGGTCTTATTATTCTGGTCAGGACTTTCTGCATTTTGTCCACCTTTCTTGAAAATTGTGTCAAACAGATACATTTTGGATAAGTGTCAATGCATGCCACATAGGGCAAAAGTCTTCAGGCTATCCTGCTCACACATTTATAAAACTTCATGTCATCCTTGATTTTTTGCAGCAAAACTTGGTCGGTTCATGTTTGCCCTGGCGTGTCCCTAATATTTCCTGGCTATTTTCTGCAGACTCGCTATCTCATTACTTTTCATTCTGTATTTCCAATTTCACTAAGCACAAAATAGCTTACAATCATACTTGCTCAACCACCTCGGAGTCTGTTAAACCACAGCTACAATTTGTTAAGCTCAAACTGAACTCCAATTAGGTTCTTCATTATTTCTTTAACTTCTCTCAGCTACCTACCTACATATTTATTAAGCACATCGTAGTCTTCATCTAGGTTGTTAATGCAAAGAGTGACTGGAACCAGTCACCCAGCAAAACCCTGCTGAACCCCAGGCTGACCGTGAGATCTTCAAAATTGTTCCCTAATATGGTTATCCATCTGCTTTCATCATTACAATTTCATCCAGATGGTACTTCCTTAGATTGTTCATGAGAACAATCTGATGAGGTAACGTCAGCAGCCTTGCTAAGGTCAATGTGCAAAGTATCTACTCAGTTGCCCATACTAGAGCAACCTGTCACCTCGCCAACGAAAGAAACACACTAGGTTTGACACTATCTGTCCAGTGATTAATTTACTTTATCCTCTTGTGGTTGTAGCACCTGTTTAAGTAAGCACTTGGTTCTATTAATCAAATATGGAGCAGGTAAAACGCCAAGAAAAAACAAAGAAGTTTCACTGCCACAAAACTTTCCCTAAATTTAGTTTATAAAGTGACATCTTAATAAAAGAAAGCATGGCAATGGGAATGCCCTGTCTATTTTGACTCTGTAATGGGAACTGTTAAAACTTTCTAGGTGTATCTCCTCTGCACATGACCTTTAAAGTCTCTTGCAACTAAAACTGGGTTTGTTTCTCTGTCAGCACATGGCAGGGCAAATGAACAGTAACTGGGGGTGGGGGAGTGGGAGAGCAATTCCTATTTGTAAACAAAAAAGCCAATGCAAGATAATTCTAGGCAGCTACAATTGATGCAGAAGGATAAATCCACCTGGCTTTCTCTCTGTATATTTTAGAAGATAATCATGGGATATTTTTATATTTTGCATTAGAAAAATCTTATTGTTTCTTTACAAAATCAGTTGCTTTTCTGAGTTAAAGAAAACGTGACATGGTATCATCAGTTTGTGTTTGCTTTCTGAGCACAGGAATTTATCTATTTTATTTCCAGCACTGAATATAAGGAGTTTGTTTGGGGCTTCCTCCTCTCCTTATCAGCACAACAGTATTCAGAGTCATTCTTCCAAGATCACAGACACAGACAGACAAACATATATTGTCATATTTACCCTTCAAAGAACCGCTGACACCTATCAAGCACTGGAAGTGATACACCCAACCCTAAGACCCTTCCCAATGACCTGAAGACATTATCTGTTCTTTCCAATACCAACCCTGGAATTCAAAACTACATTATTTGTGAGCTGCTCCTCTCAGCTCAAAGCTCTGCACTCCAGCACAGAGCTCAGTGTCAAAAGGGTGATCTAACCCTACACCCTTCCAAACTTCAGAGTTCTGCAGACTGGAAACTTCTCCATGTTCTGCCAGTCACCTAAAACATCTCCCACTTTTTTCCTGAAGAACCACTCTAGTGCCTGAGCAACAGTACACTTTATTGACTGGTTCTATTCACCAAAAAATCAAGTGGCTTTTACCACTGTCCCCTGCAATGTTTAGACTTTGTCAATCCTCTTCAATACAGTTCCAGAGCTCTCGGGATCTTTTTCTTCACCCCGATGCCACAAGCAGCGTAAAAGGCTGGTGAAGTAATACTTGACCTCTATCCAGCCTTGGCTGATCTGGTCAAGTTGTCACTGTTTTACCACAGGAGACCTGATGCAGTCCCTCCTCTTCCCCTCACAGCATATGTCTTCTCTTGCTCTTTTGAAAAGAGCATGTACTTTAATTGCTGCAGAAGAGAAAATAAATAGGGAAAACAAAAAGTACTCAAGTCTTTCAAATGGCTAACAAGTAACATTCTCAGTAAAGGTAAAAATCCAGTATCCCCACTATTCATCTTTAAAAGAAGTAACTGGCAACTAATCACCTGCTAAATGATTTTAAATCTGGCTTCATACTAAGTTATGTGGTATTCACAATAGGATTGGGACTGCATTTTTAGTTTGGAATGGTAAAGATCAAGTCAGCTAAAGCCCCTGCAAATATTTATTCTGTTCCTTATCTATGACTTCAGTTTGATTATGCAGTTCATATCTAAGAATTGGTTTAGGTTTCTCATTTTTCAGATACCATGTAATCAGAATTGAGAAAGTTTAAAGATTTTGTTTTGTTAATGACTTTTTAAGAAAATATTTTGCACACAAAGGTAAAACCTGTAGTGTGAAGAATAGCACAACATTGCTAGCAAAGCAATTAATGCTAAATAACAGACTCATCATGTTTAAATAACATATAGTCTAAATAATTCAAAACCTTAACTTTTATCCCCAGCAGTTCTGTTGACATTCATCAAAATCACACTCTCTTGCTTTGCTCTGGCTAAATCTATAGTTCAGGTATTTTAAGATGAAATCTCTTACTGTAAACACTTCCTGGTATCCAAGGGCTTTACAAACAAATAAAAGACAGGCCCAGAGAAAACAAGATTATTTCTCTGCCACCACTCTTGAACAACACACTTATTTGACAGTCCTGGCAGCATTACACAAAGCTTACCAACAGTGTCTCAGTCTGCTCTGAAAGGTAACCACAAAATCCAAGCTTCATCTGAACTAGAATGGCATGAAAAAAGTGCTGCTCTCTTTGATTTATAGAGGTTTAGTTGTAGGCAAGTATTGACAGCTACGTGGTAAACAATACTACAATTGTCAGCCTGGATAATTGCCAATAAATTCTTAAAAAGTAGAAGGAACATGCCAGGAGAGAAACCACAAGGGTATGACTTCCAAGTCCAGGACTAATACTGGTCCCAGTACAAAAGAGCTGAAAGCTGCAAGCAAAGGGTCATCCTTCAAAATAACAGCAGCAACAAAAATTCCACCTCCCTACAGATAAAATACGAGTTTTGTCTCATCATCCACTATTACCTTGGTAACTCCAATGTTCATATTTTCCATGTCTCTTTCAGAGGCAAAACCCCATACATTTAGATACTCTTATCTTTAAAACAACCTCAAATTATTTCAGAAGACAACAGTAGCACAGAAGGGCAGCAAACAGGAAACTATGAACAATTAACAGCTAGATGCACGATGACATTAAAATTGAAATTTACATAGGAAGATGAGGTATAAATAGCAAGTTTCTAACTGCTTTTAACTTCTGTAATTCCTTGGTAAGTAAAGTTTTCCTACATTGTTTCTAATAGTCAAGAAAATTCTTAATCCTTTAAAATCTCTACTCCCTAGACAGCATCTATAGCAATCTGTAAGACAGCTACAAATACTTCAGCTCTCACTTCCTCTTATTAAAAAAAGTCTTAGCCATTTCCTTTAACCGCAATACCACATATTGTGTGGTTATCTCTAGTAACTTGAGTTTCGATATCACCTTCAAGGAGGAAGCTATGAGATTCTTAAATAGCAGTTCTGGAATTGACTGTTTACAGAGAGGGGAAAAGGGAAAAAAAAAACAAAACCAAAACCAACCACATAAAGGGTTCCCAAGCATCCAGCTATGCTGCAGCTGGGATGAAGAGAGGTCCACAACAAAGTACAGTAATCAATCCCAAGACTTCTGGGGCTCAGCATCAGAGCTAGCCAGCCACCACTGTCAAGCAGTACTGACTGCAGCTTAATAAAACTACTTGAGTTGCAAATCACTGTATGAATACACAGATTTGCATCTGGGACATCTCCAGATCTACAAAACTATGTCACACAATAACCAAGCTGCTTGGTCATGCCTCCTCCCTCTCTGTATGCAAAACCTATGCAATTTTGGACTTGGTTCACGGCATTTGCAGGAAGAACTGGTGTCACCTCTAGTGCTGGTGCTCCCCTACTGAGAACCTATCCACTTGCATCACTTCACTGACACGAGTAACAGCAGACGCTACCACCATATGGGCAAACGTGCTCAGGACTCTGCCAGCTAAACATGCCAGCAGAAACACAGAAACATGTCTGTAGGCACTGGACCGCTTAACACAACTACGTGTCTCCAAATCAGAACACTGGTAACAAAAACAGAGCTCGCACTCACAACAGTTAAGGCATAGCTGTATGTGAAGACGAGGTTTAATTTTTCCCATCTCGTTTCCTGCCTTCTCCCCTGAAAGCACAGCTATGCTCAGGGGAAATACTCCTGCCCTGTTTTTCACCTGGTGTATTAATCTCAAAGGATAGCAAGCACACGCACAAACCTCATTTTGACACTTTATAAACAGGGGATTTCTGTGTTGTGTTAAAAGCGTGATTATACTGTTACAATTAAGTTGAAGCAAATTTCCAACATACGAAACCGTCAACTAAAAGGAACCTCACTTACGTATCAGAAAGATAAGAATTTACAGAAGTTTAATATGAATGCTATGTCAGTGAAGACTTGCAGAAACATGCAAGTGTACATCAACCACTGACACTGCTTTGGATCAACGCTGCCTCCCGAATACTTCGATCATTTGGCTTTTTCCTGGAAACACTGCCTTAATTAAAATCAACATCACACTCTGTATAGCCAAGTACCCCTTACTACTGCCAGAGTACAAGTCTCCCACATGAGCAAACCAACCAGACAAAACGCATCCTTCAGCTCAGATCCATCAGGCAGGATCCCTCCTGGCAGAACCCCACGTTCAGAAGCCAGGGCGATCAAGCAAGCACCCAAAACTCCCTAACTCCTGCTACTGCTGCAGCACGGCCAGCTAAACCCAGCGTGGGAATGGCACAGAGATTTCAACAGGCCAAGGCTGCTAGGGTGTGCTCCTTGCTTGAACGTAGTAACTTCATATTTTCTTTGAAATAAGAAAAACCTCTCCGAAACAACTGCATTCAAGGCAAAGCAACAAAATCCCGACTAACGTTCGTTACTGGAAGCGGACAGAGTAGCTGCTCACGCTCAGACGATGTGGGCGCGTTCGGGAAATTAAGCCCATAAGGGCAGACGAGCACCCGGCACACGGGGTGGCCATGAACTGCGTCCCCCCACGCAGGAAAGCACGACGGTTTCCTCCAGAAGAGCGACCAACGAAACACGGCGAGGTGACCCACCCTGGCCACCACCGCGGAGCCCCGCCGGCTCCCGCAGCGCCGACCCCCGCGCCCGGGCAGGCACCGACCCCCGGTCCCGGGGAGGGCGGGCAGCCCCGGGGCACCCGCGGCGGCCTCACGCCTGGGCTCCACCGCACGCCGCGAGCTGCTAAGCAACCGAGCGCCTCGAACTTATTGCAATTAAACTTACTAATTTTACCTCAAATCCCTCCCTTCGGCACCGACAGGTTTCGCAACTCGGCGTGGGAAAGCCCGGGCCAGGCAGCCCACTCCCGGCTCCCGTGACTCACGCACGGCGGGGCGGGAGCGGCTCCGGGCGGAACCGGCTGCCGCGGGGGCCGCGTCGGGCCTAGGCCCCGCGGCGGGGGGCGCCGGGCCTGCGGGCGCCACGCACCGCCGCGCCTCCCTCCCTCCCGCCGGGCGGCGAGGCGGCGGCCGCCCAGGCAGCCCCGGCCGCCCCCCCGGGCCCGCAGGCGGCGCAGCGGCGGGCCGGGCCGGAGCGCCTGACCGCCGCGGCGGCGGCGCGGCTCCCGCCGCCTCCCCGCCCTGCCTCTCGGGCCCCGCAGCTAGGCCGCAGCGCGGCCGGGTGAGCCGCGCGGCGGAGCGCCGGGCCGACCGGGGCCCGGACCGGGCGGCGGCGGCGGGGATCGCGCCGGGGCGGTTCCTCCCCCCGTCTCCCCGCCGGGGCCCCCGCACCTTCTTGATGTTGTAGAGCCGGGTGAGCATGCCGACGCCCCGGTCGTTCAGGATGGTGAGCTTCTCCGCCAGCTTCTGCTGGCTCGGCTGCAGCACCGACCGCGACATCCTGTCCCGCTGCGCTCCGCGCCCCCCGGCCCGGGCCCCGCCGCTCGCAGCCCCGCCGTGCCGCGGCCGCCAGCCCGGCGCTGCCTCCCCGCGCCGCCGCCGCCGCCGCCGGCCTGGCTCGCTGCTGCCTCCGCGGGGCGTGGCCACGGCGGCGCGGCGCGCGTCACGTGGTGCGGCTCGCGGGCGCCCCCTGCGGGCGGGCGGCGGCGGGGCGGGCGGCGGCAGCTCCCCGGCGACGGGCGGCGAGCGGGGCGGGCGGCGGCGAGCGGGGCGGGCGGCGGCGAGCGGGGCGGGCGGCGGCGAGCGGGGCGGGCGGCGGCGAGCGGGGCGGGCGGCGGCGAGCGGGGCGGGCGGCGTCTCCCAGCGCCCGCAGCCACGGGGCGCAGGCCTTGCGCTGGGCGGGCGCCACTGCCCGGTGTTCCCCTTGCCGCTGTGCTTAGCGGCAGAGCCGGTGGACTGTGTGCTGGGGGTGGCCCCGCCGTGCGCCTCGAAACCGTGAGGAACCGGGGGGGGGGGAGTTGTCAAGGTTTTTCCTTCAAGGTGTTTCACAAGGCCCCGTTTTTCTTACTTAACCGGCCGAACATGGCGAGGTGATGCTCAGGCCAGCGTGGCGCAGCTCATCCCCACCCAAATGCCGTCGCCGGTGGCTGTGGTGGGCTGAGGCCGCTTCGGTGGGCAGCAGGGGTCCAGGGGAGCCCCGGGACCCCCACGGAGCCCTGGGACCCCGACGGAGCGAGGGGCTGTGGGAGCCACCCACCCCCAGCCGCTGCAGTGGCTCACCGTGCCCCCTGAGCTGCCGCCGTAGGCCCACGTACCGCGGATCCAGCAAAATGCCATTTCGCCAATTAGATGAGTCACATCACCGCTGTTGGTTGGGTTTTTTTCTTCTCTCTTGCAGCCACGGTAATTAAAAGCATGTATTTTTAAGGGCTAGTGAGATTTCCATGCAGTGAGTGCCAAGGAGAAGCGGCAACCTGTTCTGGAGCGGCAGCACCTCCAGCTGGGATGCTGGGCTCCCCGGCCTGCTGCATGGGGGACAGGCTTCAGAATTAGGCTTCTAATCTCATTTATTTTTATAATGGCGCAGCCATCTGTGCCTTTTTTGCATATTAATACTTCTATTTAATTTTCAGTTGGCATTTTCGTATTAGAAACCAGAATCGGATGATCTTGTTCTTTTAGCGGTTTTAAACTAATAGATTTTTAGGAAGTGTAGAAATGAATGGGAGAAGCCTAAATGTAATTAAATTGTTACCGACCTCCTTCTTCACTTCAGCAGTTACAAGATAATTTATGATTCAGAATGAAACCGGGAAGCAAGAACGTAGAGTTCTGATCTTAAGTCTGCTATTGACTCATTCTTTGGCCCTTATCAGATGATTTTCTGCCGCAGCTTTGTGTCCAAGAGTCCGGAATACCTAGCAACAATGTACTGATTAATTAGGTTGGATCTGACCTGTCACTACTGGAGTCTGCGGAAAACATCAGAAACATTCAAATCCATATTTGAATTTATAAACAATAAAATGGTATTCAATATCAAAGTACCTAACAAATAATATCTATATTAATAACTTTACACAAAGCATCTTCGTTATATTATTAATTAATTTTTTAAAATATCAAATATATTATTTCTAGTTGCAATAAAGATGTTTCCCATGCAGCTGCACTGCAAAATAAGAACAAATACTATTGCTAACAGCCATTTTTTTTGTTTCTCACCTGCAGCTAAAACAACAGCAGCCAATTTTTAATTCCATATTCAATTATTTTTCAGCCATATGGAGTCTTCTGGAAGTTTCAAACATTAACAATCGCAGAATTTGTAATTGATGTATAGCCATGCAAGTGGAATGATACCAACACTGTGAAAGTTCATCGGGAGTTTTTCTCCATTATTACTGAATCATCTATGATCTAATAACCCAGTCTTTCTTCCTCTAGAATTAGAAAAACTAAGGATTGAAATGGAGTCAAAGTCACTTGATTGTGATAAAGTTTGTGCTTACAGAGCTCACCGGAGAACTTTCACGCTCTCCGTAACTACTAATGTAGTTTGCGACGTGAAAGCAGTCAGTCACTCTCCACGCCGCACAGACAACAGGGTGAGGCACAGGAGGGAAAAATTACTCTTTCCTTTATAGTAATGGCAGAGCATCGTGGTTTTAAACGCCTACACTTTTCGTGAGGCTGTTTACAAGATCCTCTTGTTATGAGGAGAACCTCTGGTTGCTATAATTTTTTTCATTGCAAATGGTGCTGACAGCTGCATTTCTTGAAAACATGCCAAATATCAGAACAGGGAAAAAATATCAGTAAACAAGAACTTCTGATACAAGGTATTTTTAACATGCAGCCGTACAGACTTAATACTAAATAGTTTATATCGCTGTAACATGGTTAGTCACAGACTTTTAACAATATTCTTCTAACATGCAAGCAGATACATTAAAACAAAAAATAATCTCTTTAAATAGAGCCTGACAAAGCAGACCAGATGTTTTCAAGTACGGAATGTCCCTTACCACCCTTTGCAAAATGAGTGTTTTTCAGCAAAGGTGTCAGCGAGCTGCCAAGACCTGATTAGGAAAAGAAGGTATACCAATCTCAACTCGGAGACAGACACGAAAAGCGAGTTTGGAACCCACCGACAGAAGATGTTACTGCCCACACAGACACAAGATGCTGCCAATCACATAACTGGCAGCATCTTGCTAATGTGAGTGTCAGGTCTGGTGTCAAGTTTGGAACTACAATGCGTGCATTTTTTCCTCTTGCTTTTAAACACTTACTGCTCATTAGAAGGAGAAAATGTGCACATCTAGGGAAGATACGGTGTAGCTGAAAGGTTAAGATTTCACAGAAACCACATCAAAAAGCCTGGAAACCTTTGCTATATGTGAATGGAGAAACCATGATAACAGAAAGCAGATGTCACCAAGATCAAACTTGGTAAATGTGAATGCATATACTTCAGTAGTCAACAGTTTTGTCATCACTTTTAGCAGCAGCAGGGTTATGTTGTCATACTACTATTGCTGCAACTTTAGAAACTGCAGGAAGATGTATAGGTTTTCAGCAGGAAGATTTATGGCATATTAAATTATAAAAATGTCTGCATTGTACAATCTGGGTTCACCAATCTGGCAGCAGGCATAACAATAAAGTGGAAATACAAGCTTTGTCAGTAATGGCATAGCTCTTACAGGTGTGGCGAAATTAAATGAAGGGAAGAGTAAGGCTAACAACTATTTTTAAAAACACAACTACTATTTCCTTGATGATTTATTAATGATTAACATTTAAACAACTTACTTTATTTAGTCTGAAAATACGAGTTTAGGGCAAGTTTCTAATAGCACTTTGGACTTGATTTGAGCTCAGGTCTGGTCCTTTTGAAGTCAATTTTCTGTTCAGCTCAGGGTTTGATTGTGCTGTTCTCTGTGGGGCTTTCGGGCAGTAACGAAAATGATGTTTGAGAAGCTTCAAAAGAGTAATTACCAAGTAGCTCCACATATAACAACTCCACCTGGTGTCCAGTGAAGCATGTGAAGGGTATATGTATTTTTCTAGCATTGCTACTTTAGAACATGTAATGGACAATTTACTACTGCAGAGTAGACTGTATTGCCACCTAAGTCTTTGGTAAACTTCTAACTTACATTTCTGTAGAAGTATTTATAGAGATATATATTTCCTTTCCTGTCTGCATTTTTTTTTCCTTGGTTTAACATCTTCTGACCTGGAGACTATTCAAAACTCCATGACCAGGAGTTTCAGTGAAGCGGCAGCCATCGGGAGCTGCGCTGCCCATGAGTGATCTGGCACAGTCCACTGCACAACTTGGGCCCAGGTGGCCAACAGAAGCCAAGAAGCAACTTTTACAGACTCGTTTCATTCAATATTTCCTTTTCAAGTAGAAAGAATGCAAAACATAAAACCAAACTCTTATTTGAACAGACCAGAATTTTTAAATGGTCATCATAATCCCAATTATTTGGGTCATGCCACAGTATTTATTAAAAAATAATACATATATATTTATCACATTGTTAAATTTGCATGTAAAGGCACAAAGGCTGGCAACTTTACCACTCAAAGGCTATACTATTGTTTAGATCACCTATAAAAATAATAAATAGCATTGAACAAACACAGTTGCCTTTATCAGACAGGCTTTTAATCTTATCTGAAAAACAGGTTCAAAAGATCTATCATCCTCACTAAACCAAGCTGAGAGATTCATTGTATTTTAATCTATAATTTTCTTGATTAATCCAAACCTTTTTCATTATTTAATCTATCATGAAGCCAACATGTCTGCAATTTCCCATGTTCTCTTTTTTTCCTCTCTTTGCAGGTATTTGGACATTATTATAATCTTTTCTGTCATTAACATGAAGTTCATATGTGTGCCAGCTCTCTGTTCAATTTTGTGCATGTCTCCGAGTCCTTCTAGCCAAGGTTGTTACATGACATGCAGCAGTTGCTCAGAGATACCAGGCCTTTGAACTTAAAAGAACGGGAACATTGGACGGGGAGGACACAAAGAGATGTGCAAAGCCAGTTTGAAACAGATGATGAATCCTGTGGCAGCTATTCTCTCATGCTCTGCAGAAACCTGCCAGTTTGAGAATACAGGAGCATTTCTGCTCATACTGGAGGGACAAGTATGATGAGCCTGCTCCAGAACTTCTAGTCCAACGCTATGCGAATGAGCCTCAATCAGTAGAGAAGCAGGTCATTACCAACATTTGAGAGCTTCCTCAGTGAGTCCCAGGTCCATGACTAACCAGTAATGCTTAACTGGCAAATCTAATGTCAGCCTGGTGGCTATGAAAGTGTGCGACAACAGGAAGAAAATTGGTTACATGTGAGCTACCAGCATGGCTAAACAGAATGAGCTTAGAAAGTATTGGTGGTCCAAGATTAGGCTTGTTTCAGTCTGAAGCACTGATCACTTTTAGAACAAAGATGAAATCAAGTTGGTAGGTTAGATCCAGTTGTCTAGTTTCAGAATTAGGATTACAGTTAACTCTTACAGAAACCATTGAGCAAATTATTTAAAGAGTTTTCTCGCTGGCTATCAAACAAAGCTTAGGAGGGCTGTTGGAATGAGTCACCCATCTAAAGTAAGGTTTTGGACTGATATGGGTGTAGACCTTAGGTTGGGTTTCTAGGCAGGAGTTACATCACCAGCTTTAAAAAACATCCTGGTAAACACTGAAATCAGAAAGGGCACTGGAGTAGGAGTCCAGCTAGATTAGAAGGGGCATTTTATTTGCGGTTTCCTTACAGGCTGAAGAGTCAAGCAGCAGCAACAGTGATCTCTCAGATGTCTGTGAGGCCACTAGAGACAGCATGACTAATGCTTGCAAATCTTTACCATAAAGATGAGTTAGCCTATGCTAACTTCCCACTGACCAGAATAAATCACAAGTGATCAGTTTGCAAAGAATGACTTCTGTCCTCTTTGAAACTGGGATGTCATCAGAAAGTTGTGCGAAAGGGTGCTGCAATACAGATGCCAGCTAGCCAGACAGGACCCATCAAGGCAGTCTAGCACACAGGAAAATTGCAGGGCTTCCGTTGGCCCCACATTTTTCAGTATCTTGATCCACCTACAGAGCCTTCTTTGGCAGGCACATGCAAGCTGGTGTGCTTTGACCTACTTTCTTTAGCCTCTGTTACTCACTTCTGTCCTAGATAAATAGGGTAGCACCAGGCACTAATGTGTAGCTACAGTTACAAACGCACAAAAATAACCTATTAGAGGTTTCTCTGTTTCCTCTCTTTCTTTCCCTTCCCTCATGAGAATCCAGGGGAGTAGCACGTACCTCTTTAAATATGATGGCTTTTACGGTCTATCCAGAAAAGGATAAGAAAGAAGCCTTCTGCCTTAAAGTTACTCTACATATAGGGGAGAAAAATTTTGCCCAGGGAACACCTAAAGAATGAAAGGGTTTCCCCCACTGTTTCTAGGAATCACATTAACCAGTCAGTAGGGATCTTGAATACTGATCACAGTAAAAATCAAGGTAAATGTTCCCTTTAAAAGTTTGAGGTTTACATATGACAGAACAGTCCAACTGTAGATTTTTATAGATAAAACATGTGGAGAAAAGCAAGCTAGTGGAGATGGATGACACAAGCATCACCCAAATCATCACACCCATGAGCTACGATCGAACGGGTAAAAAATTGTGAAAACCTACTGCAGTTATCTTCCATATTTCCATCTGTAGTGTTTTCTCCATTTGACAAATAAATATGAATCATTTCAGTGTATACAAAACCATAAGAGTTGTTTCACATAACACAGAAATATACAACTTAAATCAGAAATGGAAACAATACTGTGATAAATATGAGAAAAGTCTATCTCCAGTATGCAGTGTGAATCACTATGTGTGGAGAGACACGATAAGGTTGTGAACAATGAGGAGTGCTTATACTTAAATAATAGTAGCTCAGAATTAAAGTTCAGTGGTTATTAAGATTGCTACAATAAAATTTTATGTGGTCATAACTTCAAATTTACCTCATTTGGAAAAAGAGACGGGATAACTCTGCTTCTTAACATTTGCCATTCGAAGAGCCTTCAGCTCTTTTTTGAAATAAGATGCAGAGAATTTTGCTTATGGGCAAACCAGGTATGCTAATTTTACTACAGGGAGTATAAGTACTTCAAAAGTACTTATTTCCTAATGATTTGTTCCCTAGGGAAACACTGCATGATTGCCTTCAGTGAAGTAGAGGACTAAGTATCAAAGAATTTGATTGTATAGATTAGTTGAACAACTAATGCTTTGTGTATTTTTAAATATTTTTTCAATTGAAGTAGTACTCTTTAAAGTTATAAAGCAGGATGTGAAATAATACAAACACAATTTTATGTCTAAAAGGTGATAAAATCATTAAATATAAATATATACCAATTACTCCTACTGGATCTCCTTACGTAGATTACTTCTACTGCATTTAGAGCTTTCCACATACATTTCTTCTTTGGTGGTAAAATTTTCAGAGGTTTTGTTCTTATAGTGTTCGGGGGTTTGTAAGTCTTTTTTTTTAAAAGGATGTCCCCCTAAACACCTTTTAACATGTTTGAAAAAAGTTGGGTTTATAGGTATAACTCATTACACATATCTTCCAAGGCTGGGTTTTGGTTTTGTTTTCCCTGCAATATTTTGTGACATTGATAATGAAAGTGTTAATGATTCAGCATGTGCTACTCACAAGAAAATAATAGTCTCTACTCCAGGAAAATCTTTTCCCTTCATAGATAGTGCTCACGTCAGAAGTAATCTCTTGTTCAACTGGCTGAATTATATTCCAGTAACAAAGTTACTATTAGCAAAGTAACATCAAAGATTTCATCTGCTTGAATTAGTGAAGCTCATTGTTTAGGGTTGGACAGAAAACAGCTATTCCATCTTTTATGGTGGAATATAATAATATTTATTATGAAAACTTGTGAAGGTTTAAAATTAAGGCAAAGTCAAGAACTCTCAGTGTTACTCACAAAAAGTCATTGACTGGTACTCTAAATACTAAACAGCCTTTTTGGTAGGACATTTAACCTGACAATTAAAATAGAACAGAAGTCTTTCATGTTCAAGGACAGTGTTATTCAGTAAGCTTTTGGTGATTTTGAAAGTGTGGTTAAAACATGTCAGGGGAAAAGGAAGAAAGGGAAATGCTGGTCATGACTTGTTCTGACAAGAGAGTCCCAAAGGTAAGAAATGTTCTTAATTAAGATGTTATCAAAGTAGTAAATTAATTACATCAAATGTATTCACATTGACATCCAAATTTGTGATTTTCTACCATTAGTCTAAATGAATTATATGTAGTTTCTGAAGTAAACCAGAAAACTTTGCTATGTCATTTTGAACTTAATTTATGGTCTAAATGTAAAAATGAATTCCATAAAAAAACCCAAAATAGTCAAGTATTTTAATAAGAAAACAGAATGGAAGCTTTGGCTACTTTAAAAGTAATGATTAAATAAGATAAAGTTAGGAGTAACTTGTGAGTTTCAGCAAGATGATTCTATATTTTCTCTTTACTGAAATACTCAAAGAGAAGACATAGTTAAAAAACCCTGACCTTTCACTCTTTCTGCTTATTGAAGAATAAAAGAAAAATATCAAACACTAAGAGACAGTGTAGGTCAATCTTGGTCATTCTTTGACTCTGCAGTATACCAAAAATCATTAGTTTTTTCTGGGTGTGTGTGTGCATATGTGTATATTCCAGGATGTTACCTCTTTTTCTAGGAACGTCTTTCAGTTATCAGTTCTCTTCTTGTTTTTGAAGCCCTGGTTTTCAAATACCTTTAGCTATCCCCCAGGTATTGCTAGATGCATCTATCCCCGTCCTGACAGCAAAAAATAAATCCCAGCAGTATTGCTTTCTTTGCCGACGTACAATATCACATTATAAACTTAGTTATGATCATAGCTTTTATCCCATCAACACTGTCGACCAGTAAGGCTTTACTTTGCCGCCTGCAATTTGCATTTTCTTACAGGTCACAGATATAGCCTCTAGGGTCAGGGATTTTATGTAATTAAATTATGAAGCAATTTTATGGAATTTTTAAATTCTATTTTATGGAATTTTTAAATTCTATAATGCTAAGTTTACTCATTTTAATTATTCACTTGACCAGAAAGAAAACAAAAACGTAGGAAGTTGGTCAGACTAAAAGCCCATCCAGCTCAGTATCCTGTCTCTATCCAAGGACAGAGCACTAAGGAAGAGTGTGAGAACAGACAAGCGTGTACCACTGCTGCTGCAGAATGTACTCCCAGACTCCAACAGTTTGTGGCTCTGGGACTTCGGGAGCCAGAGACACTGTCTTGCGTTTAATACCTGTTGATCTACTCCTTTTCTATGAATATGTCCATCGCCTTCTGAAGGCATGCAAACTTTTTGGGTTCTGTAGCAAAAGCTCACTTAGCTTAACTGTGTCTTGCATATAGGAATTTGAAGAAATAACATAGGCCAGGTCCTACCTGAGTTATTTGTATTTTGAGAGGGAAAGGAAAATTAGATCTCTCCTTGTTAGTGGGACGGAAGTTATTAGGAAGCTCTAGGCTGGATGGATCAAGCTATAGATGTAGAACAAGATAGGGCACAGATAGCTTAATATTCCTTCCCTGCCTGCAGGGAACTTCTTCCCACACACAAGCATGCAAGCACAATGCAGCATTAGCAATGTGCTAAGGCAAGAAAAGGGCATGCAGAGGAACCATATTCTCCAAATATTTTTTTTTTGCAGGAAGTGAAATGCTATGCTTACGCATATTCCACCTCACCTTAACCCCTACTTACAGAAGGCATCGCTTCATGGTGAACAGTAAGAATAGGTCCTACTTCCATGTCTGACTAAGCTAATCCACAAAATAATTCTCCTACTGCATTCGGTTTATGATCCTGACTAGAAGCTATAATGGTTTCCTTCTTGAACTCTTTGAACCAGAAAAACTTGCTATGCATCCGGGTACAAATCGTAACATTAATATTTTATTATGCCTGTGGAAGCTACACATAAGCAAAAGCTACACGTAAGATGCTACAAGAACTCTGAAATGAACTTTGATTTTTCCTTCTTTAATTTTAACTTTTCCAGCTGTAGGCTTGGACTTTGCTGTAAGAGAGACTTCTAGGGACTTTTTTTCTAAAGTAGCTTTCATGTCTTTGAATGACCACTGAAAGAAACCTGTAGAAAAACAGGAAGGTTGGGAGACAGATTAATTGCATTTATGCAGAACTAGGCTGCTAGAAGCTGAACTGCGCAGTGAAAATTGCTGTTTTAAGTGTTCTGATATAAGCCAAATTGTGAGTAGTCCTAATGGTTAGCCACTGAAAAATCATAATTTTATCTTTACCTTTTACTTCACCCCCACCCCCTAAAATGGAGAAAGAAATCCATGCTTCAGGTTTCAAAGGACTTGAAAACATTAGAGAAACTCACCTATGTTAACATCATTTCTCTGGAAAAGCTTTGATTTTCTCTTTTCTTTTTGAAGGTCTCGACCCTTACAGGTTCTTTTCAGGCCGCATGGCAAAGTTAACTTCTCTGAAGTGAAGGTATTCTTAAAATGAAATAACACACAAATGGTGGAGAACAACTGCCTTGGTGACTGATGGTCTGTGCTAGCTGTATAGTTAACCAGCACTCCTCGGCAGAGCAGCCAGCTGGAATCGAAGGAGTTTCATGCGTCTACATTTTTGTTAAAGTGGGTCACATTTTTGTAGCTTCCTAATAGACTGTTCCTTCCCCTGATTAACTTTGCCTGTGTCTCTGCTAATGAGCTGACATACCCAGTTTTACACCAAGCTTCATATCTATAGCTACATCGACCTCTTCGCTCACACATGACTGCACTGAAGCAAGTCAAAGTGCTCCTGGAGAAGAGACACCTGAGCGCAATGGGGGCTGGAATTCAGATCCTACTTACGTAACGCAAACAGGAGTTGTGCCAGACTCCTCACCCCAACACGTCCCCAGGGATACTCTCTATGGCCATTAAACATTTCAGCTTTGCATTCTACTCTGTTCCTCAGTGCTCATTATTCAGCATAATCCATCACACACTCTAAAAATATACATCTTTAGATCAGTGAGTCAGGCTGCTCATTTGCATAGATTGCTCACAAAGCGTGGTGAGAGCAGAGAAATGCCCTGCTAAGTGTTTGTAGGGCCATGCCTTTGGTTATGAGCACGGCTTTGCTTCTGGGGAAATTTCCCTGCAGCAATATGAAGAGATATGCCAGTGAAAACACTACTGGTTCAGACTAGCTTTAGAAGAACCAGCATGCAATGCTGCTTGAAATAAATAAATAGCATGAAGTGAAGCTGGCTACCCTTCAGTCCAGGGATAGAAGGTAGTGTTTGGTGGAGGTCCACAGAATTACTAATATTATTAGGAACAACCACCGGGCCCCTGATTGCTCACAGTCTTTTGCAGTGGGGACTGGGCTTTCATATGCATGCTGGCAGAGGCAGATGGCCAACTCAGTCTCCCAGGCTACAGACTCAAAGACTTGAGGAACCAGCTCTTTCCAGGCTGGACCAAGATGCATCCTCTGCTTTCACCTGAAGAAACACAACATAGGTAAAGCTGGTCAAGAATGATGTGGCATACCCAAGAAGCATAGCTTTAATGGATGTTTTGATTTGTATGCTAAAGGGGTACAGGAAGAGAGGATATGTAAAGGCATGCTTAGGATATATACTACCCCTTACCATGGGAAACCCTCTGCAGCAGTAAATGAGCACCACAATTATGCAGAACCAAAGCTTAAAAAAATTTCAAGGAGACTCCCAGCACCTCTGGCCTCACCCCATTCTCACAAACAAGTAACTGCACATTGTTTAGCCAATAGGGTCTAGCGCTTCTAATGTGTTAAAATTGGCAGAGCCAGAAATCCAGAAACAAACTAACACCTTACACTAAAGCTTGGCTCACTAACAACCAGGCTACAGTGTGTGTAACTGCAGCAATATGTGCAGGAGTGCCCTGTCAACTTTTTGTTTTGATAACTTGCTGAATGCAGCCTTCAGCATGGCCCTGCTTCCCATAACTTTCCCCATTTAGACCAGCTAGTACCGCAACACTTCTAAAATGCTTAATAATCTGCCCCTGCCTTTACCCCTTATTCCTGCTATCATGGAAGAAAACACCAAACCCTACAATAGTTGGCAAGCTTAGTTTCTTCAGCCTCTATGTCTCACCTCAGCGATGCAGTGATCTCAGTACACAAAACTGAGAATCCTTGCGGACTTTTCACTCTTCACTATATTCAGTTCCAGAAGAGTCCTTGCTACAAATTCATTCTTCTCCAGAAATGCCATTTCAAGATTTTGTCTACACTTTGGTATTTTTTTAAGGTCATATGTTTCACTTCCAGTCAGGATCCCACTTAAGATAGATTTTCCAGGCATGTTACTGGATACCAGGATGAAAGAGGTATAATACCTGCATCCAGATTCAGGATATGGGACAAGGTACACAGCCAGGCTGGGGAAGAGGACAAGCCATTTTCCATCAATCTCCCTTTCACTTTGCTGGTACTCTAGTTTTGTTCCAGAATATTCTTTCCATGCCTACCAGATGTAGACAAGTCTAAAGCATGGAAAACAAATGGATGAGAATAAATAAGCGGTTGTCTCTCAGCCAGATCCTCTCTATGTGAGGGAAATGGCATGGAGCACAGACTCATGTCAGAGCAAATGCCTCTGAAGGGAAGCATGAGCATGTCATGTTCCTGCCATCCTCCCATGTACCATCTTACCCTGTTGTTTAGGGTCTGAATGATCCTGAGCTCGTGCCTCCAAATTGCTCTCTTCTTCAGCAACAGGAGAGACAGCAGGAGTAGGCATCATGCATCGACAACTTCGCAAAGATGAAACGGAGACTCTGCATCAGGTATGAGCCTCCACGCTGTGTGGGGCTCACCGTTCTGGAGTGCATGAGGCAGAGAAGCCATTGCTAGGAGTGCTTGCATGTGTGTTGGCGCAAATGGTGGTGAAATAGTTACTGTGCCAGGGGGCTTCTCCCGCTCAAGTCAGTATGGATGTGGAGCTGTCAGTCCCAAGGGGCCCAAATACCACGGTGTGCTTTGATGACAGCCTAACCTACATAGGGCAATTTCAGATTTAAGCTATTCTTTGCACTTGTTTCAAGTATGAGATCATCTTGAATACAGTCATTGCCAAATAGTGCAATACACTTCCAAAAAAGCTTATTAGAACTTCATACAATAGCATTATTATTTCCCTCTTTCTATTTTAAATAACTCCTGATGCATTCCATGGTCACACTTGCTTTTCTCATTACCACACTACATTCGTGATTCACAGTCATCCTGTGACCAACTGGTGCACACAGTTATTTTCAACTTCTCAGTTATTTTCAATTAATGAATGTACAGTCTGCAGCAGAGGCTTGTATTATTGGTTAGATATTAGTTGATAATATTTTGATTTTTGCCCAGTTTCTCTTACTCCTCAAAGTCATCTGGTTATTGCAGTTTGAAACATGATGCAATTAGTGTACTAATTAGGGTTTGATCCTCCGC
The DNA here is from genome assembly GCF_023638135.1 of Falco biarmicus. Lineage (NCBI taxonomy): Eukaryota > Metazoa > Chordata > Aves > Falconiformes > Falconidae > Falco > Falco biarmicus. Next base: position 12,568,993 of record NC_079295.1, read on the forward strand.
TTCAGGTAAATCACTAACATAAGCAATCATCTCTCAATTTTTGGTGCATTTTACAATCAAGTTCAACCCTCTAACATACGCATTTTTCGGAATGCAAGGCTGGTTTCTCAGATTTACCTGTCTGGAATGTCTGGTTATCATTTCTCTGATAGAAGGTAGCTCTTTTGCATTGATAAATACAGGCAGTACCTAGACTAAAATGAACAGTGGAAGGAAACAAATACAACAGAGATGACGTATCGTCGTATGAGCTTTCTGAATATGTACAAGCAGTTTTCTGTAATAATTAGTGTCTGTGTTACACATTTCTTGGTTAATACCCACTAGAACAGGTTCTGCTGAATTTCTAGACAGACAAAACAGAAGAACCATGAACTTAAAAAAGATATAAAATTCTACTACATTTGCATTTGTAGGTAGCTTATTCAAGACCTGAAGATCCAGCAATACCATAAATGCATTCAACCAATGAAGCGGAGAGAGCATCCTGCTCCTACCATATATTTGGAGAAGTCTTCTACCCTCAGCAAAGCATGCAAGAGGGAGTGTTCATCTGTGAACTGAGATACCAATTTTAAACTCTAATGTCACAATTCTCTTCTGTCTTGGAATGGAAAGTACAAACAACTTGACAGCAGCATGTAAACGCCTGTATTACAAAAACTAGTATCTGTGAATACTCGGGCTAGATCTAATGCTTATGATATGGACACTCTAATTACATAATAATATACTAATTCTGCATATAAACACCTGGGGAATATTTGGATTTCAGAGAGGTAGCAATAATACAGATTTTATGTCCAGTAGTGACCTCTGGTGTTTAAGCTATTTATAACAATGATAAACATTCCTAGCAGAAAATGACTTGAATACTTTGGCATCAGCTGCTTTTCTGTGTCCGCACATCTTGCAGGCTCTTCCTCAGAGGTTAAGGAACAACATGTAGTTGTATTATTAAGTTTAGTTGCAAGTATCTTACAGATCTGTCACAGCTTAGTCTTGCAAACGCCTACACAGCAAGCTCCATACTTGTATGGGGCAGAAGTTGGTTACAAAGCACATCCTACAGCCTTGCTATTCTAAGGGCAGGCTTCTGGGTCTGGACTGCAAGCAAATTTTGCTCAGGCTTTGCCAATTTCCTGAGGCATGAGGCTCTCCGCATTCTTGCTGGATACCGTACTGTTCTTGGTCTTTCACAGCGGCAGCTGCAGCAAGCCAATGCAGCTTGAAAAACAGCCATGAAACACTATGAAATTGCTAGCTTAAAGCTTTCCATTGCTTTCTTGTTATTAATTGCATCAAAATTATGGAGTAGACCTTAACAAAAATGAATGAATCAACTTCTACATTGTTATTAACTGCTGTGAGTCACAGTCCACTTTCAGAGAGGCTACTGAATACACATCCACCATGCAGAATATTACAAAACCTCCTACTTGTATTCGAAATTTAATTTTTGTTGCAGAAAGCAATTGCTGAGCATTATGAGAATTATGTTTTGTCCTGCAGCGTTCTGTTTGGCATCTTTGCTACCTTGATCCCTGATCCAGCCCAAATCCCTATTCTCTTCCTCTCCCTGCCCTAAGCATCTTCCTTGATCTTATCTCTTGGTTTAGAATCTTGCTTTTCCAGATGGTGTGGGGGGTGTTCTGCCTTTTTCAGATGAACTTGGGTTTACGTCTAATTCCTATCAGGAGATTGCCTCTGGCATTCCCAGAAATAACTTATGCTCTTGCAGTCCCTAACACCATTCTCTGTTTCTTGAATTGACAGGGCATTTGTAGACCTCTTTACGTGGAACTGAGTTGCCACTGTTCTGTACTGCGTTCTAGGGAACTATCAGAAGGATCTTTTCAGAGTCATCACATCCTGCCAGCACAGCTTTGAGAAATATTGTAACATTGAGAGGGGAAGTACCGTAATAATGCATCCTTATTTTACAAACCGGCATGGTGGATTGTTGAAAATGCCCTGAAATGTATGTTTGGCACAATTTAAGTTAACGGTATTACCATTTAACTGCACAAACAAAAATTTCGCTTTTGTGGAACACTACAAATAGTACTCTGTAGAGAACACGAGCACACAGGCATTGAGGGGATTGTGAATAAGGGAAACCAGTCTCACCTTGCCTCCCTTTTCTTCCTACGTAGCCTCTTTGGTAAATTTAAGAAGATGATTTTGTTTAGCCTTTGGCCACTAGCCCAGAGGTTCCGGAGGGAGGGTGTGTGTGTGTGTGTGTGTGTGTGGGAAATACTTAATTCAAGTATTTTCTAAGTGTTTTCCCATGAAGCAAGGCCTAATTACACTCAGACAGGCATTGCTGTGTGATTGGGTTTTCAAAACAGCCGCACTTACCTAATAAACAGGCATTGACAGTTGAAAGGCTGCTTTAATTAGACTGCTGCATTGTTCACTGCCAGACCAAAGCCCCACAAATACTAGTTAGAAAAAAACAACAACCAACCCACCACCAAATTTTTAGGTGAACCCAAAACTTTCTGACAGGCTTACAGTACTAAAAGCAAAGCACTGGCAAACCCCCTGTGACTGGCCCCGCTACAGAGCCCGGAGCGAGCTGGACGCCTCGCAGGGAGTCACTTCTCGCAGCGGTGGCCCCGGGGGCCAAGCACAGCGGGTAGGAGGCCACGGTGCCCACCCCGGTGAGGCCGGCCCGGTCCCCGCCGCCCATAATGAAGCCGGGCGAGACAAGCCCCGCCGTGCCCCCGCGCCTGCGCCCAGCCGCCGCCTCACGCCCCCTCAGCGCGGAGATGAGACGGCCCCGCGCGTCCCGGCCCCGCGCGCCGAGGCTCCGCCCCGAGGGCCCGGCAGCCAATAAGGGCGCTGGCCCTCGGCCTACAGAGGGGCGGGGCGCCGGGCGGAAGGGCGGGGAAGGGCGGGGCGCCGGGCGGAGGGGCGGGGCGCCGGGCGGAGGGGCGGGGCGCCGGGCGGAGGGGCGGGGCGCCGGGCGGAGGGGCGGGGCGCCGGGCGGAGGGGCGGGGCGCCGGGCGGAGGGGCGGGGCGCCGGGCGGAGGGGCGGGGCGCCGGCGGGCCTTGCCGTCAGTCGCGGGCGAGCGGCGGCGCCGGGCGATGCACTCCCTCACCCAGGAGATCCGCAGCTTCTCCCGGGCCAACCTGCGGAGGCAGCGCACCCGCGTGACGACGCTGACGGGCAAGAGGATCATCGAGACGTGGCGCGGCGCCTGCCTGCAGGTGGAGGAGGAGGCGGAGGCGGCGCCCGGCGGCGGCTTCGTGCAGGACCTGAGCGCCGACCTCCAGGTCGGCGTCGTGAAACCCTGGCTGCTGCTGGGTGAGCGGGGCCGGGGGCCGCTGGGAGGACCGGGGGGGCGGGGGGACCGGGCGCCGGGTGCCGGAGGGGGCCCGAGGGGCGTCGGGGGCCTGGCTGCAGCGGGGCAGCCCGCTTGGCGTAGCAACTGGGCCCCCTCTCTCCTCAGGGTCGCAGGATGCTGCTCACGACCTGGAGACGATGAAAAAGTATAAGGTGAGGTGACACGGAGATCGGAGTGCACCTGGCGCAGTGTGGCTGGTGGAGTTCTTCTGAAAAAGGCTGGAATAGTCCTGAGTAACTTCAGGAAAATTGTATCACCTTGGCGGTGTTAGAAGCAGCTCCGTTTGCAGAGGGGCGGATGCCGGTGGCCTTCGGGAGAAGCTGGGGTGCTGCCAGCCGGCGGCTGGTGTGGAGGCGTCGATGGGACAGGTCCCGCGCTGTGCCGTGTGTGTCGCCCTTTTGGAATGGGAGCAGCATCAGGCCGCCATGCCCAGTGCGGGTGGGTGGGACACACGAGGCAAAGCAGCAGCCCGAAGTCTGCCCCGAGCTTTGGTCTTTTCACTCTTCTGTGTCACAGTAGTGGGGCGATAAGGCCTTGGGGCAGCGGTGCTCCTGCAGGGCAGTGGGGCACTAGGCCGGCATCTGGGGCCACATAAATGTCATTTCGCTGTAAATTACAATAACCCACAACCTGGCCATAGCCTGGGCTGAGCAAGAGGGCAGGAGGCTAGAGGTGGTCTCACCTGCCAAGCGCAGGTATAGTTTACTTTGAAATCCTTCTGCTGCAGTAGATGGTACTAATAACTCAGTAGAAGAAAGATTAAGCTGATGGGTTAGGGCAGGGTTGAAATTTGGGCAATTTTTGTGTGGTCTGTGCTCTTATTCCTATAGCTTTCTCTTTTATTTTCCATCTGTGTGCTGACAACTCCTTTTTCTGTTGAAAATCCTTAATTTAGTTTGTGTTTGGTTGAGCACAGATCTTTTCCTCACAAAAAAAATCAAGGAAACTGAATTTTATCACAGTATATTTTAACATGCATTGAAACTTTGCTTGGAGAAAAGTATACCATAAACAGCGTACATATGTACAACTGAATGCTGCTGTTCTGGAAGGTACGGTCTGTGTATGCCTAAAGAATAATTTACTGTTGCTACTACTGCTCATTTTGCTTGCTGTCTTCAGAAATTGTCTTTTTCTGGCCCCCCTCCCCCCTTTTTTTTTTTTTCCTTAGGTTACTCATGTTCTAAATGTGGCATATGGAGTCCAAAATGCCTTCCTCGATGACTTTATTTACAAGACCATTTCTATTCTGGACCTCCCAGAAACTGACATCACCTCCTATTTCCCAGAATGTTTTGAGTTTATTGAGAAAGCCAAGATCCAGGTATGGTTTATCAATAATTAATGTTAGTAGTTATCCTGTTTAGATTATTTATTACACTACTTTAAAATCTAAAGCAGCTTTTTTTGTCAAAAGAAAGCATGGTACCAAATGAATAGTTTTGCCATTGCCTTTTCCAATTTTAGATAGACAATCCAAGCAATTTCTAAGCATTTCTAGAGACATGGTGCTGCTGTTAATCCCCATTCCCTGCAACGTTGTTTTTTCAGAATGACTGTCTTACGTGTCTTAGAGAAGTTCTTCTTTAATACAGTTGGACTAGGAGCTGACTTTATCTAAAGAAATCCTTTTGTGAGTCCAAGTCACTACATCTGACAGAGGGGAAAGGAGAAACTTTACTTTCTGTACTTTATCCACTGGGGATGTTGTTCTGGATTAGAAGCAAGCCTAACGGGGCTTTTACAGATCTGTGTGGTTTGTCAGCAGTCATCCGCCATCCTTGTGCTTTTCCTTGGTTGTCTATTGAAGATGAAACACATTGAGACATGAATTCACACACAATTACGTACCAAGACTGTCAAGAGAATGTGTTACTAGTCTTGGAGCCAACTTGTGATTTAACTGCTAACAAAATCCTGAAAAAGATGCAACATAGGAAATAGGGTGAGGGGACTCCTTCTGGGGTCGTTTGGCAGATTTGTCTGTAACCAAGACCATCCCTGACTCATATTTATTAAGTTTAGGCTTACTGTGTAATTTACGACAACCGTTGCTTGGACCTTATTGCACGCTATTCCACCATATCTACTATATTCATTATTTATGTAGATTGGGATAAAAGAAGATAATCTTGCCCCAGCTTTCTTTGTGTCACACAGTGTTCTTTCCTTCTCTCATTTATCATTTATGAGGTATGTGATACGCATTGTCGCTTAATGACCTTTTCAAGGTTTCTAGTTACGGTTTCCACTTAATTTCTAAATGAGACTTGCCATTCATAACTGCATCGTGTAGCTTTCTGCCTCTGGTGTTCATGTCCAGTTACTGTTTTGTAAGCTAGGGAATTCTGAAAACTTTTACAGCAGAATTTATAGTTTTCTAATAGGAGAGTTGGGTGAAAGAGCAGGTGATTGATGGAAGAGATATTCTTCAGGATCATTTCGTGAAGCATGTGATAGTAGTGTGCGGAGACAGAGCTCTGGAAGGTTTGAAGTACTTTATTTGCTTTGTTAAAGTAGCGCTAAAAGAGCTTATGATAAATTGTGTCACAAATTATTATTCTGCTTAAGTAATCACAAAAAGATACTAGTTTCATGCCCTAACATGGGGGAGGGAGAGATGCTCACTGGTGAGAGAGCGTGATATATGAGAAATTATTACTAGAACGTGATTAACTTAATGGAGAAGTATGAGAGCACTTGAATTAGAGAATGCAAGTAAAGCTTGCACTGTTCAGTAAGTCATGCCAGCTGGTACTTGTAGCAGGATTGACTTTTCTAAAACTGTAACTGCCTAAGTCTGTAGATGCCATAGTACAAATTCTGATACTGATCAGAGCTCACCTTTTCTTCTAGGCTCCAAATTGGCAGGCAGATTTTCCGTGACATGTTAGGTGACCCATATCAGATCATAGTGCTATGAATGAGGGATTTGTTTTTTATTGTTCTGTTTCATATTTAATTAGAAAAACTTTAAAATATTGCCTTTCCAGGGATCCATTTTCATGAATATCTCTCCTTATTGCTCCCTCTGTCCCTCCTAAAGAAAAAGCCCTGGCACCACTGCAAAGTAAAATAGGCTGTCAGGATCAGAGGAAGAAGTTCTTGGTAAATAGAGATTAATGTCCTATCTGCAGTCAGTTTCTCACTTTTATTCTGTATTCATATCTATATACAAAATCAGTTAAGAAGTAGCATGCCAAATGAATCTCTGTATAAAGCAACGATGGGATTTAGCAAGGAAAGCTAAATGTCCTTACGATTAAATTTGGTTTAGTGTTATTGCCCATGTTCATTCATGTCCAGCAATTTTCAGTTCTATTCCATGGATATCACTCTGTAATTTTTGGCAATGTACAACAGAACTGTCATTAAAAAAAGAAATGCATAAATGTGAAAGAAGAAAATAAAGCATGAACTGCACAAAGAAAAAAGGACTGCTTCCAATGCTTGTTTTTTTTACCCTCACTGCCACTGCTAGATACTGATCTTGGTTATGGTACATTATGTCTAAAATAACTCCCACTGAATCAGTAAAAACTACTCCAGATCTACAGTGAATAAGCTTCAGCAACTGCTTTATTAGCAGTGGCATAAATATTTTCAATGTAATAATTTTGATGTCATTATTATAAAGGAGGTAGTGGATTTACAGGTCACCACTGGCACTTCCTCAGGGAGTTGAAATACATGTACAAATCTGCTTTCCACTCTGCCTAGTCTGTGTGATGAGGAGGCATGCCCCTCCGAATGTGAGAAAGGGAATGAAGAGTACAATTCTCAGCAGGCAATGCAAAGTGGATGTGATTTTCATTGCAAAAAAGGGTGGTATTGTGGTTGATTGTGCTGGGATGCAGGAGCTTAGATTCAGTTCCTAGCTCTGTCATAATCTTGTGTTAACTTGAGCAAGTCATTCTTCTTGTCTCAGCTTGGCATTTCTTCAACAAGGATAATTACACTCAATTCCATACCACTTTGTCTTATTATTTAAACTGGAAGATTTTTGGAGCAGGAACCATTTTCTGCTCTGCGTGTTTATTAATACACTGGATAAATGCAACTCCTGGGTCTGTAACATAAACCATCAAGTTCCTGGAAAGGAACCCTGGTGGTTATGAGCTCTTCTTTTTTGTCCGAGTAAAATGCCCATTGAATAATTTGCACCTGCTAGGGCAGACAGAGCGGGCTGTTTATATCTAGAATAAACTCATTCAGCACATTGTGTCATGTATCAATATCTTTATTCAGAACATGTAGATGCTAGGGGTTTGGTTTTGTGGTTGTTTTGTGTTGGGGTTTTTTTTTTGGGTGTGTGAAAGTGGCATTTGGCAGACAGTTTAGACTAAGCCTTCTTGAGTCATAGCCTGATGTACAAACACAACAGGATCGTGAAGCCTGGGCCTTGCAAACGTTGGCTCACACTAGGTTGTCTAGTTGTCTCTGTGTTAACTCATGCCTGTTATTTCTTAATGAAACTTGCAGTGTTTGTTTAAAGAGTCATTCAGGTTTCAAAGGTTGTGTGGGAAATGTTTAGGTAGGATAAAACCATTACTTTTACAGATAATTGAGGGTAAGCGTGAATTTAAAACCCAGGAGAAACAGTTGTGACTTTATGCGAGTTTCGGTAGTTTCGGGTTTTGCACCTTAGTCCCCAGTTAAGGGACTGTAGTTGTATCAGCCACTACAGTTGTGTCAGCACTGTGATGGGGAAGTAGACGTTTATTGCAAATCATGTCGTCTCTTTTCTGTTTTTTCTGTTTCTGTGCATGATCCTGCTTATCCAAAATCTTCATGGAAGAACTCCATAGCATGCAAGAAACGTGTGACTGAAATTCCAAGATGTTCTAAAATCTGCCTCTGTGCCTAGCTGTTTGCTGCCTTGTTATGTTTTTAACCTGGTAACAAGATACAGTCAAGTAAATTCCTTGCCATATTTGAAATAAAATCTATTTTAAAATTGGCAGCCAATTAGATCAGATATCTTAGCATTTCAGACATCTGTGATTTGTTTTTTACGTGAGGGGGCTGCTGTCTTGGGGAAAGGGACAGAGGAATGTTTTTTAGTTCTAAGGTATGAATTAGGTTTCAAGTATTTGATAACTATGAAGTGGCCTTGGTTCAAAAAATACTTAATTTGGGCTTGTATATCTGTGTTTGGAGTCACTTGTATGTGTAAATATTTGCTTGGAACTCATCAAGGAGCTTTTAATAAGTCTTAACAGATTTTTATATAAGGTTTCTAGTACTTGTTACTATCTATTTAATGAATATCCTGACTTAATGTTCCATTTGTTTCTTGAAGGATGGTGTGGTACTGGTCCACTGTAATGCAGGAGTCTCCCGTGCAGCGGCAGTAGTCACAGGTTTTCTAATGAATTCAGAAGGACTGAGTTTTGCTAGAGCCTTTTCCTTGGTGAAAAATGCAAGGCCCGCGGCTTGTCCAAATCCTGGCTTTATGGAGCAGCTTCACAAGTACCAAGAACAGAACATAAAGGCAAATGGAAGCATAAATGATCACGACTGATCAAAAGGGAGAAGTGAAACAATCTGTTTTGACTATACAGTAACAGATGTTGGATATACTGTAATCCGTCATTTTGCAGTCCCCTTTCACGTGTGCATCTTAAAGTCTTTACATACTTTTTTCTTACCCTTCTTTGACCCCCCTTTTTTTCAGGCCAAATGGTATTCCACTGACTTCAGAGATGATTTTGCCCAGGAAGAAGCTCTTCCCAGAATGCTAATAAAAACATAAAAGTTCAATTTTCCTTAAAATGCTAGAGAAAAAAACCCAGAACTGGTTGTTGGGGTTTTGTTTTTTTTTTTTTTTTGAACTATCAGAAAATGCAGGCAATAGAGAAAGGAAATAAAATGAGTTAAGTTGCCCTGTTTAATACTAAACCACGTTATGTATTCCAGTTGGTTTTAAAACCTAGGTAATAAAATGTTCATATAATAAAGTACCTTGGTACTGGATTTTAAATTCATATTGCAACTAAAGAGGATTTTATTGAATTTTGCGGGCTAGCCAGCCATTAAATGTTTTTTGAAATGACAACAGATGGTCTTTTGAGGATGCTCAAAATGTGTAGGATGCTCTAATGCTTCATGCTTTTTACTGTTTCTCATCCAGTAGTGATTTGAAGTGCACTAACATGATGTTTCCAAAGTGCTGGAACCAGCCTATGAGGTTGGTGTTTGTTTGAGGTTTTTTTTGTAGATCATTTTGATGGAGATATGAAACATGTTTATAACAATCTATCTCAGACTTGCTGCTACTGTCCTATCATTGCACCCAGTCCTCAGTTGCTCACTCCATTCCACATCACCTGTAAAGAACAGATGTCATAGAATAGGTAATTTTGACCCTCCTGACAGGTCTTGGGCATGTTTAAAAAAACCCACCAAACCAACCACAAAACTGCAAAAGATTTTAATAGTATTTTCTGTGGTCTTCACACCAGTTTTAAGCGGTTTGATATGTTAATATCAACAAAATAAAAAGAATACTGTGTTTGGATAAATTTTGTGCTGAAATGATTTCAAAGGTTTGGTTTCAGGTGCGCGTTTGTGTCCACACCAGTTCGAAGCGCAGCACGGCACGGCGTGTGAACCGCACAGTGCCTTGTGCTCCGCGGTCGCTGCTCATGCCAACGCCAGGCCTGGGCCACCGTCCCGCTCCCCGCTGCTGCGCTGTGGCCACCGCCCGCCCGTGGCCGAGCTGGTCACGGCGCCTCCCGCTGGGCCGCGGGCGGGAAGGGCTGGCGGCCTTCTCCCGGGGGGGCAGGCTGTGCCGGGGCGGGTCCACGAGTTGTGGGGAATCATCTAGGCCACGCCGGTTCTTTCCCACCGGGGTGTGCGCGTTAACGACGGCCGCTGGCGGCCCGCAGGAATGAGGCGGGGTGGGGGCGCGGGCCGGGCACCCCAGCGGGGCTGGCGGGTGCAGCCGGCGGCCGGGCCCGCGCCCCCTGTGAGGCCACAGCTCCCGCCCCGCGGCCTGGGAGCGGCGGCGCGGTGACGTTACGCCCCGTCCCGGCGCCGCGGCCGCTGATAAGATGGCGGGCGGGGCGGAAGTGACGGTGGGGGGAAGTTCCGTCCCGTTTGAAAGCGCCCGGCGGAGCGGCTACGGCTTTTTCCCGCCGCTCGGGCCGACGTGGCCGCTTTCGCCATGGAGGCGCCGCCCGCAGGTGAGCGGGCCCGCGCCCTCCCTGCCACTGTGCCCGCCTTGCCGCCGGTGCCTCCTTCGGCTCTGCCGGGCGCCGCCTCGCCTCGCTGCGTGCGGGTGTGGGGCGCTTCAGGTCGCGGCCGTCTCTCCGGGCGTGCCGGGCTCTGCCTCTCGGCGCCGCCCGCGCCTCTGTGGGCCAGTGAGGGGGTCGGGGCTGCGGCGGGCCCCCAGCCCCGGGCGGGGGGACGCGCTGGGGCAGCCTGGCGGCTGGAGCGGGTGAGGGGCCCCGGCGGCGGGTGCACGGGGTTACGCCATGCTGCCCGGGCCGCGTCCGCGCCGGAGGCACGCCGAGACCCGGGGGCAGCTCGGGGGCGCGGCGGGGCCGGCCGCGGGGAGGCCGCCGTGAGCCGGGCTGTGGCGCGGAGCTAGCTGGCTGGCTGGCGGGGGAGGGGGCCTAGCCCGGGCGTGATGGCTCTTACAGGAGGAACGCCCTGAAAACAGCCCTAACATCGTAGCTGCCCGCAAAACCAGACACCCAGCCGTAACTGGTGTATTTTAAGAACAGAGTCTAAGCGTGGTGGTTCTTTTAGTTGCAAAAAATTCAAGCTTGTGATAAACTTCGGTTACTTGCAAGATAAATTATTAGATCAGCCGTACTCGCTTACTGTGTGTCACTGTGTATCGTTTTATGTTTCTCTAATAGTGCCACTATTGAAGCACTGGAAAAGGTGCAATCACTTGGCTTCTTCCGGGGTTTTAAATTTTGTTTTCATTAACACAGGAACTGAGCCGATGACTCTTGGCTCCCCGACATCTCCAAAGCCGGGAGCTAGCGCTCAGTTTCTTCCTGGATTCCTGATGGGCGATTTACCTGCGCCGGTGACTCCGCAGCCACGCGCTTTGAGCGGCCCTTCAGTTGGTGTAATGGAAATGAGGTCTCCGCTGCTTACAGGTCTGGATTTGTTAAATGCTGAAAAGTTGTCCCAAAAGCAAAAGTTGGGTTTGTCTTACTCTTCTGCCTGAATGTTGCAGACTTGAATTCTTGTAGTTTTATAACTTGCTATAAATTAACCCAGCTCTTTGAATAAGTGAACACAAGTGTATTCAGTGGCATCTGGCTAAGTAGACTAAAGTTTAATAAAAGTTTTAAATGCAGCAGTTGTGATACCAGGAAAAGTTGCTTTTACATGGAAGGTTACATGAACATCTTCTAATATAAAATCAATTTCTGTAGCTCTTTATATGTCAGTTGCATATGCAGCCATCAGTGTTTTCTCTTTGTTTAAAACGGATTTCTGCTGGTAAACTAAATGCAGCTTCTGCAAGCTGCTGATTTCTTTGCAATGAATTCTAAAAAGTCACTCGGAGATTGTCAGAATTCTAAAAACTGGATGGAGAAAAACTAAGGAATACCTCTTAATGTGTACCTAGGAGTTGTATTTAGTCTTGATGTCTGCTGTAATTGGACTGGAGTAGTGACTTTTACTGACTGTAGGTGCTCATCTTTTTTCCAACTAGAAAAAGTCTTTACCTGTGTTTCTAAGATGATGGCATTGTATGTCTGTTTTTCTCTCTTGAGAAGTGTGAGTAATTAACAACTTCTTCAATTTATTTCATGTCATGGGTGATCTTGGCTTTCTATTGAATCACTTGGTGTAATCTAAATATCTGACAGTGCTAGCAAACTAGTAATTTATTTTTTTTTTAAATGAGGATAAAAGTACTGCAGATAGTTTTAGATACTAATTTCTTTCAATTTCAAGCAGAATTGGACTTGAGGATCCTTATGGGTCCCTTCCAATTAGAGATATTCTGTTTGGTGGTCTGTTAGTCTCCTGCTTCTTGCTCTTGTCCACCACCACCCCACCTCCTGTCTCCCCCACATACAAACCTCTTAAGAAAATATTTATGAAATTGAAAACAGTCATGTGAATTTCATCTAATTGTTTTTAAAAGAGTTTATTACAGCCTCAGAGTTTCAATTCTAGAAAAGGGGGAACCAGCAGGATACTATCACAGGTCTCCTGAAATGAGTGATTGAGTGTATCACTTAAACTGCAGACCTTGATGGGAGAGTGCTTTATATAATATACTGTAACAGTTCTTGAATGTGTTAAACAGTTCAAAGAGGAACTTTGAAGTTTTGAAGCTCAGAATTTAGTATTGAAAAGTACTTTGGAAAAGCCTAATTTTGAAACGTTTTGCAAGTGAAAACTGTTAAGTCAAACTAGTCCCCCTCACTCTGGGGTAAGCCCACACAAAGTGTGCAGAGATATGTCAAGATCTTGTCAAAGTCAAAAGTCAGTTTATGTCAAAAGTCAGTTTAATTCTCTGTTATACTGGTAGTCCCAAAGTTTACAAAATGAGGGAGCAGCTGGCTTAACTTGATCCTGACTAAACACAAGCTAGTCCCTGCTCTGAAGAGCTTACATTTTATTTGATATGAAATTACATGGGAAGGTAAGGGATTTTGATAGTGGGAACGTGACAGCATGTGCAATGTCTGTGTGCATTTTGGTATGGTTCTTTAGCATGTAGAATGTCCCAAGTCTTAAAAACCTTGCTTTTGCATCTCAGCTACAGGGGAGTTAGTCTCTGAAACATTTAAAATAACCTGCCCTAAAATAGGAAGATGTAGCTATGCTCAGAATTTCATAAAGAGAACAAGTGCATGTAAGTAGTGAATATACTATTTTAATAAGAGGTTTAAGTTTTAGATGATAACTTGTGTAAGGAGGCAGTTTGGCATGTGGTATTCTTATGTAGAACAGTAAAACCTGAACAGTTTGGTAGGCCAGATGGTTTTGCAAACGCCCAGTGAAACAAGTCTTTCATGGCTGAATTTACTGTTGAAGTTTCAAGAGCAAGTAGCAGTGGAGTAAGATTGCAAGTTCTGTCACGCTTTTCATTTGTTCCTTTTAATTGCAGGAGGATCTCCCCCACAACCAGTAGTCCCTACACATAAAGATAAAAGCGGTGCCCCACCAGTTAGAAGCATATATGATGAATTATCTAGTCCTGGGCTTGGATCAACACCTCTAACCTCAAGAAGACCAGTAAGTGGCTTAGGTACTGGCCTGTTAGCAGATATGAGGCAGCTTACTGCTTCAGTGATTTCTTTAACTCGGGTGTATAAACTGTAACAAAGTGACTGGTGAGTTGTCATATGCTGCTGTTCCTTAGGGTGTTTGGTGTGCATGTTCCTATGTAGTCAAAATGAGAGCTGCAGTCATGGAGCTATCTCCTATTGCTACTGATTTTTTTTCAATACTGTAGAGAATGAAAAATGAAAATCGCACCTCTGCTATGCTTTGTACATGACAAATGCAGACTTATTGCAGCTTTTCACTTTGCAAATTTATTGGGCTGTTGATTGCCGGAAGAGTCCAAATAATGTGCTCTTTTCTTTTAGTGGGCAGTAGAGGCACTTACTGAAATAGAAGGAATTTTGTGCAGAGTAAAACATCTAATTAAAATTTGGCCATGGATGTAGGGTTAATTTTGAAAGAATAACATTTAACATTTCTAGAAGGTCACTCTAATAATAAGCTCCACTACTTATGTCAGCTGAGCAGTCTAGTGTAAGTTGGTTCTTTTTTAGTGAACATGATTCTTTTGATTCAAGGAGAAGGCCTTTCACTGAATAAGCAGTCTTTGTATTGAGTGTCGCCTTCTGAAAAGTTTATTTTGAAAGTTCATGTTCTCTGTGAAGGACAGAATCAATACTGTCTTGAAAGAGTGGGTATCAACCCAAAACAACAAAACAGTGAGCAGCTATCAGAATGCTAGGTCTACTGGTGCTGCAGTTTGTTTGATCTTGTCCGAGAAATGACAGGATTCAAGCTAAAAATATGCTAAGTTTTTTTTTTCATATTGAAATACTTCTGTGTTTTTAAAAAAGTAACTGCTAGCAGCTAAAACCCAAAGTATACTTTCCTTCAGTGCAGGTGCACTAAGTAGTTGAGAGGGAAAGGAAGTCTGGTCACGAGGAATACAACTCGGGGTTATGCTCCCATTAGTTCTAAGTGCTTTAGTGAAAATCAAATGCTGGTAACTTAGGATACTGGTATCCTTTCCATCAGGATGACATGAACGTTGTGAGTTAATATACTACAGCAATAGTGAGATGCCCGTTTTGAAAAAGTTAAGCTATAAAGTTTCTGAGTATTGATACCCAAAGTGACTTTGTTTTACAAAGCGTATGTGATTGGTGTTAGGGAATGTTTTTGTCAGTTCCTATTACCTAAAGCTTGCCCTAAGCCTAAATAAGCTGCCGCCTTGTATACCGGTAACTCTTGTTAGATGATAAAATACTATACAGACCCTGAATTCTGTTGCTTGTGTTGCTTCCCTTCTGTAGCTTGCCCTACATTCCTATACTATCTCTGATACCTGCATTTAAGCCTCTGATCAGGAAGGTCAACTGTTCTCTTCTAAGGCTTAGCAGTCAGCTGGAAATTCCAGAAGGTAATAGCTGAGCCCTACTGGATGTCCAGGCTATCTGCTAGGCTGTGTGCTAGAATGGAAAAACATTGTCAACTAACTTCATAATCATGTATTAAATATATATGTAACTATCTGTTCTTACTCTTGAAAGTTAGGAGTGACTTAAGGCAAACAGTTAGTAATCTTGCCTGAAGTTACCTGGAAATGATCTCTTCTGATCTAAGAAGTGTACCTGTAAGAATGATTTGTTACTTTCTGTATTTTAATGCAGGCCAGCTTTTCTCTAACACAGAGCCCATTGGTTGGAACTATGTCATCAACTCCTGGAACAGGTAGATGTCCTTTGAAAATGTATAATCTACTTTCTTACTGCTTTCCTTTACACAAAAGTCATCACTGTTCAAGCTACATCAACTTGCTAATTTGCAAAGGAGTTGCGTGTTTATTTGTTAGCTTTTCAAAAGGTATATAGATGTGAATAGGAAATATTTTTCCATTTTGAGACTGAATTTCAATCAACTTTGCTTACTCCTTATTCAAAACTTGTTGAGCTGAGCACAGAGGTGGTTGTACTTGAGTGAAGCAGCCTTCCATCTTCATAAGGTTTCCTACCTTGTGTATGAAACGATGGCTTCTTGCTGGTTGTTGTCTTTTGCTGCCTTGTTCCTTTTGGCTTCTGCATTAAGTTGCTGTTGTTTAGAGGTCAAGGAGAAAGCTAGGTTGCTAGTCATAACACTTAATAGCATGTTTGCAGACTGAAGTTTGGATTGACTTACTGTTAGTCTGTGTCTGCAAATCTCCATCAGACTCTTCCATATGCAAGTGAAATGACTGATACTGAATTTGTTCTTTCACTATAGGCTCTCAAGATTATCTGTCTGGCAAAAGTAATTTGTTAAACAATGCCATTTTGATTTAACAGCTTCAAGTGTGTTCAGTTCTGCAAGTATTGGGCAGCCTAGGAAGACTACTCTATCTCCTGCTCAGCTAGATCCTTTTTACACTCAGGGTGATTCCCTGACTTCAGAAGATCAGCTTGATGACACATGGGTAACTGTATTTGGGTGAGTTGATTCCCAAAACATTGGAAAAAAACATGGGTGAAGTCTTTGCAACATACGGAAAGAAATACTTGGACGTTGCTGTTGTCTGGTGTTCCTAGGTTCTGCAGGACACACAATTGTACTTAAAAGCCTCCAAATGCATGTATTGTAGTGAAGCACCTTAACTTAAGCTACATGTTAATTTTTTCAAGTTAAAAAGGCACTGTTCTGCTATTAAGGTGTGTGGTGAAGTAAAAATGCCTAGAATAAAATATTCCTCAAGTCACTGCTGCTGAGAAGGCATTAACACACTGGTGTCTCTTGAATTTCTAAAAACCCTTCACAGGGTTTTATTTTTAGCACCAGAATTCTTAAACTACTCATCATAATTTTTTTAGTATTCTTTCTGTCTTTTCAGATTTCCTCAAGCATCAGCTTCCTATATTCTTCTACAGTTTGCTCAATATGGAAACATACTAAAGCATGTGGTATGTCTTACTTTTCGCAAATAGATCTCAAATTATCTGGTTCATTCTTCAAAGGGATAAGTGTCACAGTTTTCACTTGATCTTTCAGATGTCCAACACAGGAAACTGGATGCATATTCGATACCAGTCTAAGCTTCAAGCCCGGAAAGCCTTAAGCAAAGATGGAAGAATTTTTGGTGAATCTATCATGATTGGTGTCAAACCGTGTATAGATAAAGTAAGTTAACAGCTGCTTTTATTTAAATATAAGGCACTCTGCTTTTGGGCTGCCTTTTTATTTTCCCTGACCTCTTTAACATTTTTCCTTTTTTGAATTGCAAAGCATAGATAGTTCAGTTATGAAGGTATAGTCTATTATACCTTACATGAGTTCTTAAGTATTTGTCAAAATTTCCTGCTGAGAAGGGTCACTGTGGGAAATCCCTGTGCTCGTTGGAAGTTCCAATGCACAGAATTATGCTGATGTACAAGGTATGAAGTGAAACTGTAACATAAGAGACAATGGAAATTAAAGAGTTGCCCAGACTGGAATCTGTGGGATTTAGGGGCTGTGATATATGTGTGATGGCAGATTTTGGCTGACATTAGTACATATAGTGAGCAGATTACAAGTTTCCACTACTTTGCAATGCTGTAATCCAATGTATAAATGATTGCAGCGAGGCAAGTGCTTGGTGGTGGTATGTACTTGTGTGCTTTGTACTGACAGGCAATTTACCTGTGGTCTTCTCTGTTTAGTATTTTTTTTTTTTACATTGTTAACCCTCTTTTTAAGAGTGTGATGGAAACCTTTGAAAGAAGTTCTACATCCCCAGTGTCTTCAGTCTTCACTCCACCTTCAAAATCTGTCAGCACACCAGTACAACCTGCAAATAATACCACAAGGATTTCTACAATGAGACCTCTTGCAACAGCATATAAAGCTTCCACTAGTGACTATCAGGTATTTTAAGGAGAACAGAAGCATGTGGTTTTGTGCTCTTTCCCTTCAGTTGTATGAGGCTGCACACACATGAAGTTGTGTGACCTTAGCCTTTATTTTCTCCTGTCATTTCCTTAAATATGGCGTTCAAGTACAAACTCGGTCTGTTCAGTCTCTCAAAAAATAAGAAAAAAAAATTGACTTGTCACTTTTCCAGAGGTTAGGGGCTTGTTTTGAAAATCTTTTGAGCATACTATGTCAAAATACAGTACCACTAATGAAAAAAAAAAAAAAACCTGGTTCCTGTAAGAAGAATTAATTATATGCTGACTGTTTCTTTTTATTTTCTCTCTTCCTCTTTCCCCCCCGCCTTCTAGGTGGTTTCTGACAGACAAACTCCTAGGAAAGATGAAAGTATTGTATCTAAAGCAATGGAATATGTGTTCGGCTGGTAATACACAAGAGGAAGTAATACAAAGTTGGTCAGGGTTTGAAATATACAACTGGCATCTGTGGTTAGTTGTATAACTACTGGTGGCAGTAATTTAACTTACATCTCACCTGTTTTGCCTTCAGTTATTTCAGCAGACATGTAGCTTGCACTTTAAATGATGGCAATGTACACACGGTTTGAAAAACTGAGTAAGTGTAAATAAGTGCTTTTCCCCCATTTGTGCTCTGATTGCATGATTGTAGAAAAAATAGCAGCACTGACTTTTCCTCTGTAATTACTTTCTCTGAATTACTTCCCAGTAAGTTGGAAATGTTTAAAATGGCAGCTTTATTTACTAATGCCTTTAATTTTATTGGGTGTTTTTTCCTGGAAAGGTGATGGGCAACCTGCTGGAAGAACGCTATACACAGCTGGCTCCCAGGGACAGGACTGCTTTTAGCATATGTGACTTTAATTTTTTTTTATTAAGATTCATTGCTGGTTTATAATCTCTGGCATCATGTTTTGAATGTCATAGCAACCTTATAACTCTTTGTATTATTAATAAAGCTAAATCAAGTTAAGGTTTTCTTAGGTGGTTTTCTCAACAAGTATGAGTTCTGTTAGGAAAAACTATTTGCAGTAGTCCAAGTATGATGCTGCCTAATGTTTATTAAAGTGTTATCAGCAGAGCAGGTGCTGCTGATTTTTACTTTAGTACCAACTAGTGTTAAAACTAGCTAATGTAGAAATCTCTCCATGGGTATTTCATAGCAATGTGCACTTAAGAGGTAACAAACTGTAGCATTCTAACATAAAAATGTTGAGTAGAAATAGCTGAATAGAAAAATGCAATGTGGTAGTGGCCAGAGCTGCCTTCATTTCAAGACTTTTCTAAGAAATTGTCTTTAAGGTATTGGCTGAATGATGATTGTGTTTTTCAAAAAAATTGAACTTCCAGCATCCTGAAGCTTCCATTTGGAGGTGAGCCTCTCCAGTAATCATATGTGTTATGTAAGCCCATAGTCTTCAATGAAGATAAAGGTCTCTTTCATCTGGGAAGAGAGCAAGTTTTCTTCAGTACTTGGGAAACTATGTGCAACTACTACTTTTTGAGTTTGTGGCTGTGTTTAGTGTGGGTCAACATCAGTATTTTAGTTTGGCTCAGTAGTGTGCTGGTCAGGTGAATGTTCAGACATACCCATTTCCATGCTTTTGCTTCACGCTGCAGTGTGGTCTTGGAGTTCTTCAGCTGCTCTTCTCTGATGAAATTAGAATGAAAAGATAAGTCCAGGATACTCGGATGTCCCTCGGATACTAATGGGCACCCAGTTTACAGGATTAAGCTAGAGAGGGTCCTGAGTAAAATCCCCAAAGCACTTAGTGGGAAATAAGGTTTCTACCTCAGGGCACGTTGGTGCTTCGTTGTATGCTTTAGCAGTAACCTATGTACAAGTGGATTGGGAGATATTTGAGATGCATTTTACTGTATTTGCTGGCTGATGCTTTTGGATTATTGGTTGCTGCTCTTCCATTTGCATTTGATCACAGGGAGCTGCTTAAACCTAATTAATATCTGAATGTGTTTTCTCAGAAAACATCTGGCTTTTTCTTGGTGAAAAATGTTTGTTACGGAGATGGCTTCAGAAAGAAAATGGGTAGTTCAGCTAAATTCTTGTTTTGGTCGTTGCTTTGCGAAGCACACTTCTGGTGCACTTCAGACTTGTAATGATGTGTATTGGATTTAGCTTAGTGAAGTGATGAATAAGATTTAACTTGTATCAAGTAAGTTTGAAGCTAAATACATAAGGAAGGAGTTGGAGGCAAAGTCAGTAGTTTAGGACCTGTTTTATCGGTAAGTACCAGATGTAAAACTGTGCTGAGTTGTGGGTTTGGTGTTTTTGTTTGGGGGGGTTATTTGTGTGTGAAAGGGCAGAGGATATTGAGAAGTACATGTGTGAAGAATCTCTGAAACACTTGGAAGGTATTATAGTAAACCTTTTCAAGGCTAGATACTGTTGTTAGGTAGCATTGCATTTAAAAATCCAATTTTTCCTGTTTGTTAACTATGTACCTGCTGCTTTCCAACAAGGAAGGATTCTCTTCTAGCTGTAGCTAGATGTGATTTACATTAAAACCAAAGTTACAGACTTCAGCTAGTGATGTGTACCATACTTACGAAACTGTTTTGGTTTCAGTTGTATGGGGTTTGTTGTAAGACTCTGGAATATATTTTCCATAGGATTACGACTTAGTTTAAAATAAAACTAACGAATAATTTTTTTCTGTTATCTGCCTCCATCATAAGTATATTACTCAGGGATCTAATTTGCTTCTTTTAATACATTGATCTGCACGGTTTTAAATTCTAGAAGGATTTGTTCTATTGTCTCAGTGGTAATTTCATTACAGTTTTAACAGGTATTTTTTTGGTAGAGAATTTTATAACTTGGAGATAGCATTTATTTTTATTGTACTTTTTCCCCTCCCACCTCTCCTCAATTTTAGTTTTCTAGAACTTTCAAAATGACTGGTATTTGTTTGGGTAATCCATGTACAGTAACTTATCATGAAGATCAAATGTTATGAGTACTTTAGGGCTGCCTCTCATTTCAAGTTGCAGGCATCTACCTCCCCCCTGTGGCAGATCTTCAGAACTCTAATGAGAGGTTTTAACTGAATAGAATATGGTATCTTAATTAAACTATTTAGGAAGTGCATAAACAGTACTGTGAGATAATAGCGGTGCTCAAATGTCTCATAGTTGAAGTGTTTCTGTAATAAAAGAAGAAAGGACAGAGTTTACTAAATATCTTAATTAGGGAGTAAGTCAGACTTCTAAATACTGCTTCAATGAAATAGTTCTTAAACTTTATTTAAAATCTTACCAGTGTTCACTAATTTTAATTGAGATGGACAAATTGTCCAAATTTTTTTAGCAGAATATACTGCAATATTCATTCTGTATGAACATAATTTTCTTCTTTCTAGTAGTCTGAGTGCATGTGTAAAAATGAGTCTCATGGGTTTTCTTTAATTTGACTGTAGGTGACTAGACCACAGATGAGTCTGCAAAAAGGTACTGCTTAAGTATGTTTAGAAATAGTAAGCTGTTCAGTTAAGTGATGAAAACAAAATAAACTGGCTTACAAACAACTTGTAACCAGGAGTTGCTTTACTGAATTTCAGACTGCAGGTGAGAAGGCTCTAGAATAAAAATTCTAGATCTCTAGTAAAAACATCAGTCCTTGGGCAATTTCATGGCTTTGTGGTAATGCCTTTTTTAATTGTTTGGGCAAGAGTAAAAGGTGTTCTTTTGATGCGGTCTCTCTAAGCATCGAAGTGCAGACAGTACTGACTTTCACACTTCTGTTAGTGTTTCTAAATTAAAATTCAGCTGGTGTAGTTACCTTTAAAAATGAATTCATAATTAATAACTTTGTAAATTTTTTTTGCCTTCTATTAAGGAATCTTTTGACTCAAGTTTAAGTTTTTGTGTAATACATCAATTGTGTTTCTAGCAACAAATTTATCTTTTCAACTTTCTGCAAGTAAAACTCATGTTGAAATCAAGAGCATGTCGGAGAAGCTGTGAATTCTTATGTCCTATATAATGTCATTATCTTGATTCTTCTTTTAAGTTACTCAGTTTTGTAAGTGAAACTTCCAGCTTAAATAAAGAGGTTATTGTTGATGTAAGCAGATGCAGTTAAAGCAATCTAAAAATTCTGGTCTCTAGATGAAGTGGTGTTCTTTGTTCATTATGGTCCTCTTGTGTTTGAAGTTGGAGACTGATTAGAAACAGCATGAAAGTAAGGAATTGCTCTGAACAGTCATTGTTTTATTTTGCTCAATTGTTTATCACATCAGATTTTGGTACAGTTTACGGCAGGAATCAGTTTGAACATATCTGTCATTGTAGGGAAGAAATGAATTTTCCACACTAAAAATAGAGAACTCTTCAATGATACTGTTTTCCCCTTTCTGTTGTGTATGTCAGCCACCTAATTAGCTTCTTGTTTAGCTGCCCTTGGAGCCCTGTGTGTTCTGTGAGAATTTGTCCATTGTTGCAAAATCAAGTTCCAAAAAATGCTTTCTTTTTCGAGGATCTTTCCAATCTCCTGGTATTAAGGAGGTAGCCTTGAATATGTGAAGCAAGGATAACATGACAAATGGATGTGCTTGGAGATCTTGGAAATGATAGCTCGGTCACGTGGATTATCCAGTTATTAATAGACTGTTCTGAAACCTGAAGATAGTTCAGAATTGTTTATGAGATAAAGTGGTGCAGCTGAATATTTTAGTTGGAACCCAGACTGGGCAAGTTTTTTTAAGTGCAAGTATGCTAACTGGTGGTAGTTCTCTTGCCAAAACTCCCGTTTCCTCCTGGCAACTAAACATGTATCGGGCTTGAAAGAATCATGGCTGCAACACTGGCTGTCATGACATAAAGCACTGTAAAATGAATTTATTAAGCTGTTTAGATCTTGTAATGTATTAATAATGTATGTTATTAATCCAAGCAGTATCAGTTTCCAGTCTCCTGCTCGAAAATGCACAGCAGTCAGGCTGCAACAGACCTCAGACCTTGCTTCCATAAAGTCATAAAATGGTAACAAAATTTACTCTTTATTTCAGTTCTTTGCTGCAAAGTAACCAACTTCTCTTGCACAACATGCTTTCTGGGCTGGCAAGTACTTTGACTTGCTGGGCTTTCCCACCGAGTGCTCTTAGCTCTCCTTTCAAAGTTAGGAAATTTGATTTGTTTACTGTGTAGGATTGCATGGGTGGGTAAGATCATGCTGCTGACTTTAGTGGAATTGGTGGAAGGTCTGCAGTATTTTCCAAGCATGCAATATGATAGCATGTAGTATCACATTTCAATAGATGAAATACATTTACAATTGTCTATCATAGGATACTATAATGGGCTATTGATTTTTAGGTGCCACAGTTTCTTTGTAATTGAACTGTGCTCGTGAATGTATGAAAATCTTCATTTGCAGACTGAAGGTCATAAAGTAAAAATTGCACAGAGGTCAACCTTAAATACAAGCTAGAGAACAGTCTAATATTAATTACATTATTTTTCCAGATGACTGCATTAACAATGGAGCTTGCATGTATATTGAATGCTATGAGTTTTGTTCTTGCTAATGGTAGCTTGTAAAAAAAAAGACATTGTTATTCCTATGCATGCACTTAGACTTGCCAGCTTTCCAGTTTCTAGCAAATGTGGTGGCTCTTTAGAATAAGAGGTATCAAACAGCTTTCCTCCTGGTACATTGTAGGAATGGGGTAGGATGAATGTATTTCTTCACTTAAAGGCTTAAAACATCTTTCTAAAAATCAATGTTGTGCAGACAATTGCATAATTAAGAATCTAAAACATACTTTTAATTATTAAAGACACATCTAGCCTAACAGATAATACAATGAATAACTGCAGTATTAGTATTTTAATGGAGTAGATGGTGGCAGTGACTGTCTTTTCAGCTTTTGACCATCTAGTCCTTGTTGAGCATCTTACTAATTGAGTTTTAAAATGTTTTTTTATCGCTGGAAAAGGTCCTGAAAGACACAGAATCATGGATTATCTAGAGTTTGAAGGGACCCATAGGACAATAGAGTCTAATTCCTGATACTACAACTATGGCACTAGTACATGATATAACTTACTGCTAACAGTGGCAGCAGCTGGCATTCTGTGCCCCAGGAGGTGAAAACAAGTTTATTTGGATGAATTAAAGCTGTAATAGCATATCAAAGTGTGGTGCAGGAACAGCTACATAGCTGCTTCACTTCTAGAAGACCTTTGTGGCATCTGACTCTGGATGGGTATATAATGAACCCTGAGAAATGGTATGTGTGTATACCAGATATTCAGTGTATTATTGATGGAATATATAATGTGACAAAGACCAGGTCAAGTGTAATTATTTATTCAAAAACTAATGAAATCTGTAAGGCATGAAGAGTAGTCCGAAAAAGCGATTGGGAAAGTTTTCTGCTGTACAAATACTTTATCACCAAACTACTGTAAAATACAACATGTATTAGAAGCTTATGTTCTGATATCTTTGCCACTTCAGATGCATTTGGAAAGTTTAAGACACTGAACTTTGACACACAACTATAACAATGGTGCACTGACCTCTGAACCTTAACACTTGCATGAAGAGGTTATGTAGATATGTCATTTGCTTTCAGATCTATCACAGCATGAAGAGGGTAAGAAAAGGTAGTAGCATTTTCTCAGTATTCTTCCTCTGCCCCTTTTTTGTGCAATTAAAGTAGCACGATAGAAATTGTCACCTCTGTTTCTGAAAAAACTACCACCTCCCCACTGTGTTAAGTGGGTATTGCATGAAATGTGGCTGACTTAGTGATGCTGTAAATGCTTGTAGTGAAAGAAGTGCACAGTATTTTCTCTACCTAACATGTTTTTGATTGGCATTCTGTGTAAGGTCTTTATTTTCTGGGTGAAGGATTATGTTTTAACAACTGTAAGTGATTTTGTTGGTATCATTTTCTGACCATCGGGAATTGCTGAGACTTGAGTTCCTGCAGGATGCACTGGGAGTCACTGCACATGTAGCTTGTGTGAACTTTGAGCTGGAAAAAAATTACATGTAAGGCATTTGATTCCACCATGTCTGTGTTGGGTTCTGTTAGATTTTTGTCTCCTCCCTCAAAAATTGTGGGGTGAATTGGGAGAGGTTGGTTCCACTGAAAGATGTGCCATCTTTGTTGTAGAACGGAAAGACATGAGATCATGCTAGGTGGTGTTCAGACATAAAGCCGCTGTATTGCTCATAAAGAGAAAGGTACACCGAAGCTCTACAAGGAATTGCTGCACCAGTATTTTAACCTACTGAAATTTGAGCTACAGTGTAAATAACACCTGGCAGTCACCTTGTTAGCCTCAGGTTGAGTATTGTTACTGAACATAAGGTAATGGGGTTTTCCTCTAATTAGATTTATATATATATATGTGCTCTGTATCGGGGTAAACTTGTGCAATAATTTGCAGATGTAATTTAAATGCATTATTTTTTTATAACACATGAAAGCCAGAAAAAACCTTGAAGATGCAGTGTGACAGCAAGAAGGAATTCTTGAAGATACATTACTGAAAACCGAGGACTACTACCACAAAAGTTAGTCAATAGGACTGGAAAACTGTTATTTTTTAAAAAAATACAAACCCAAACCCCAAAACTTATTTATTGCAAGTAGTGTATACAGACTTTGATTTTTGGGTAGGTCTGATAGCTGACCAGATGATTTACTGTTAACTGCGTTTGAAATGCCAGTTACAGAGTATATTGTAATTGTTCTCTGAAGCCACTAAGGTCCAAAAAAATCATTTTACTTCAACTGTAAGTCTAATTGTTCTTTTCTGAAGTGTTACAATATTGTGTTTAATATCCAGTGTTTTTAATCCTAAGAATGTTTTCTCAAACTTTTGTCTCTTGAAGTTGGTGGGAATCCTAAAGTTGAAATCTCCAGCTTTACCATGGCAGTACTTAAATAGTTGGTGAGCTTGACAGTGTGTTAAATGAATTTGGGGTGTATTTTATTATTAACCTCATACAAACAAATATACTAATGTCATCAAAGAAAATTCAGTAAAATCAGGGTAAATTGTTATGGAGCTCACAGGCTAATGGAAGAAGGCCTCGTGTTTTCAGCACAATTCTGAAGTTGTCCGAACAGTCACGTGGAATGTTTTTTTGGTGTTTCTGTGGTGTGGGTTTTTTGTTTGTTTTTGCAACCGCAGTCCAGCACTGTTTAGAGCTGATGGTGTAGACTTTGTCTTCAGTACTACGAGAAGACTATAAATCTAGCCATTTTAAAAGGAAAAGAAATTAATTTGGCTGACTGCAGCAAACTTGAGCAGCAACCTGATCTGACACATGAGGTCACAGTGCTTGCCTAGGCATCTCTAGTTTCACATATGTTGGGCTTAAATATGAACATCTTTTCCTACAGCTAGCTGCAAAACAGAAGAGGATCTGTTATTAACCTGCATATTGTTATT
Source organism: Falco biarmicus (assembly GCF_023638135.1). NCBI lineage: Eukaryota > Metazoa > Chordata > Aves > Falconiformes > Falconidae > Falco > Falco biarmicus. The sequence continues at coordinate 12,594,887 of NC_079295.1, forward strand.
GTGGGTGGTTGATTGTCATTCCCTCTTGATCATAATTTTCTATCCTATCTGTTATTTTTATCCAACAGTTTTCTTCCCAATTTATTGCATGCTCAAGTTCAAAAAGAAATAGTTTTGCTTTCTGTGGAATACAAATAAATGTTCTACAGTGGAAAATGTCGCCCACCATTGCACTGCCTTTATCCCTTTCCTAAGGGTACTTCAGTGGGCACGTGAAGCCTTTGCCGGTTATGTTCTGTCTGTGTTCCGAGATCAGCTGATCACCTCTGTTCTCATTGTATCTCAGGCTGACCTTGGCTCAGCAGGAAAAGCCTGCCTGAAAATAGACACCAATACTGGCAATTCGTATGATAAACTGGTGGATTCTTTTTATACATTTTAGCTGCAGAGATTCTAGGCAGGGAGGAAATTGTGTGATCTTTACCATGCAGGGAGAAAAAGCACGGGCATAGCAAGTAATGTGAAAGATGATGGCTTAGAAGCTTTAGGTTACCATAAACGCCTGTTTCCAGGCTTCCGTTCTTATGTGGAAAGGATCTTGCTCTTGCAGGAGAATCCCTCTCCAGAACCCAGGGATCTCCTCTCTTAATTGCTGAAGATTTTCCTTAGCAGAAATAATCGGAATATTATGATAAATGTGTCAAACCTGTAGGGATGCCTGAGACCACCTGGAACACAGAACTATTTGTTCTGGTGCCTATGCTTCTGTACTGGTTTTGGGCACTATGGCAAGAATGGGAGCCTTTTGTAAGCACTGTATAGACATTTTGGAAGAAGTAGGTATGAGCCCGCAGAGCTTGAAACCTGGAAATGTGAGATTGTTGGAAATCAGGGGTCTTAATTTTGTAGGTATGAAAACTGATTAACTGAAAGATTAAATTACTTATTCCAGGGTTATACAGCTGATCTGGAGGAGCAGAACTTGTAGACCAGAGGCTGGTTTAGTACTGTAATAGAATTATTTGCTTCCTGCTAATGTCACCATGGAACTATAGCACTTTTTTTTTTTTTTTTACTTCACTGTTTGGTAGCTCCTGCTAGAAAACCTAAGGCTGCATTATGGCAATTTTTTTTTTTGCTGCCTAAACATACAGAGGTGGAAATGCCTGCTCCCTTATTTCCCCCCCCTAGCTTTTGTGCCTGCTCAGTTTTTGCAAATAGGAAGCCAAGTTTGTTGAGAGCAGTAGGAATAATGCCCTTGTGCTACATTTTACCTTGTCATCTCAAAATCAAATAGCATCTCTCATCAGCCAAAAATCAGGAGCTGCACACAAGTGTCACTGCAATGCAGCTGTTTTTGTGGCACAATAGCAAAGAAGGGAATAGAAATAGCAAAGGGGGGCTGCTGTGTCACTGTGCAGATACTAAATACATGAAGGTTAAGTCCTACTCTCATGCAGAAACAATAGAAGTCTCAATAAGAGAGGCCAAAGAAATCTCGTGTTGCACAAAGGGGAGAGGGGAAAAAACACTCCTGTATGAAGTCTTAACTCTGTGGTACAGCTTCTGTAAGTGAGAGGAAAGAAAGCTTGCTTTTTTTTTCCCTTTCCAACAGAGGATTTGTCAGATTGAGATTTAAATGCCTAAGTTAACCTGCAAAACTGATATCTGTATCCCAATATTTGCATAAAAGTTTTATTAATTTTTAAAATTTTTGAGAAAAAAATTGAAATTTGGCAGGAATGTTTTTGGTGCCATTGAGACTTTTGTGACAAATGGAAATGATACCTCTAACTTTACACACACCCACCCACACACACCCGGTTTTAATGATTTATATGGGTTACTTTATTTTCTTCCCAAGGATAAGGAGTACAAGCTTAAAAGTAGCATCTTGGCAGTAGGAAGGCAGGCATCTTCTGTTTAGCCTGTGCAAAACCAAAGTGTGTGTGTGTGTACCACAGGCTTGCAGGCCTTGACCACTGGGGAGGCCACGTGGGTTTGAAAGTTGGCAGAGATGCTTGCAAAAAGGGATGAGCTCATGACCTGGCATTTTGAAGCAGTGCAAGAAATAGTCTTCGGTATTGATCCAGTTCTAATTGGAATCTTAAAAGTGGCTGCTGCAACTTTTTGCTAGGTTTCATGTGGTCTCCCTACTGGCAGCCTGGTTTTGAACAAAGATCTTTGCAAAAGATTCCCAGGATGGGAAAGACCTTTGTAAGATGTGAAAAGGACACTAGGGCTTGAGGCACAGGGCTGCTCAGGGTATCCTTGCCAGCTGAGTGCCTGCACCTGCACTTTCTGTCCTTGGCATTTTCTGGTCAGACACATTAGTCTTGCTTCTACCCACTAGAAATACGAGGGAGAAAAGGATGTCACTTTGTGTCTGATAGTGACTTCAAGAAAAGTCTAATTCACTGTACTCTAAAATTGCTGTATTGACTTTCAAGATTTAGGTCCTATTAATAGCAGTGATAGTAGATTGATTTTGGACTGCAGGTCTTGTATCATTTAGAAGAGATAAAGAATCAAACTGAAGATCTTATATTGTGTTCTTTAAAAAAAAAAAAAGGAAATTGTTGTGGGAGTGAGTGATAATTAGAGTATCTGCTCTTGTTTTGAAACAAAGTTTTTACAAAATTGAGCTAGGTTATCTAAACTGTGGTTGCATCTACCAGTTTATAGGGTGATCAGTTTAGTTGATGTCATTTAGATTTGTTTTCTTCCATCAGATGTTGGCAGTGTAAGCCCTTGTTTTGCTTCTGCCTCACCATGAGGGCACATGGAACTAGTTCTTCAATGGACTGAGTACTTGCACAAGATCACTCCTTAGGTAAGGGTGTTAACAGCAAACAAAAGCAGATAAAAACCCCTAAAGCACAGCAACAGATTCTGATGTTGGTTTACAAATTCTGTGTCAAGCTGACTTTAAAAGAAAGGAACAGTTCTGTTTTTGTTGTCTTATTTTATAGTGGTAATCTAACTCTTTGTATTAGCACAATCAGAAAAACTCACAGTATTATTAGTGTTTGAAATACAGAATCTATTATGTTGTTTTAAAATGGGAGATGTGATTTGGGCCCAAATCAGAAGTCAAATATCAGATTAATTCATAATTGATTGTAATTTCCACTTGTAAATCCTTCCCTACCAGACATGAGTCTTACTGGAGAAAAGTGACGCTCACCTAACTGGTCTGTCGGGTTGTCCAATGTCACGTAATGAAGTTAAACTGCTTGTTCCTTAATTGATCGAATAGAAGGGAATCCTTCTATTGATGGAAATACAATTAAGTTTATAAAAATAAAGGGTTAATTTAAGTATTTAAAAACACGTTTACATTTGAGAAAACGGAAAACCTGTAATTCCAAATACGATTTATGGTCATCCCTTTCATGTCTAGTTTAACTGGTTTGCAAATACTGTGAGGATCAGGCTGGTTTTGTGGGGGAACCTTTGTCCAACGGGGATTACTAGTTCCAGTGCCGTGTTGTGTTACTACGGTTCTGGGACAGAGCTGGCTTCTTGTGTTCATGCTGGGCTGAATCTAGTAAGCTGTCCCTGCACAGGGCTTGCAGGGGAGCAAGGCACAGATGCACCCAGGCCTGTGTGGGTAGGGGAGCGTCTAGGTTTGGTTTATTCCAGTTGCCTACTACCCTATGTAATGGACAATTAATCATATAGGTAAGGTAAATAATCTTTTATGACTATTATAATCTATAAATCTATATATTCCATATCCAACTATAGTATAAAATTGTTCATCTGCATGTAGGTGTTTATGCCCTGCTTTGTGTCCTAAGAAAGCTTAAAGCAGAACCACCAAAGCAAGTGGAAGAGAAAAAAGTTACAAAAAAATAGGAGGAAGATGGCACTGGGACCGTTACGATTCCCAAGGAAGGCTGTCACGGGGACACAGCAAACTGACCACCTCGCACTGTTGCAGTTATCTTCAGTGAGTGCTTTTGGGGTTTAAAATGCAGTGTTCTTCTGTCTTGCTTTGTAATTTCACTAAGAGTTTTCTTTGAATATATTCTCATATCAATAAATCTTTGAGGTATTTTATACCTTAACACTATTGAAACAAACTGAGTACTGCTCAACTATTTCTTTATTTCTTATTTAAATATATACTGTAGGACAGCCTGACACCAGCCCTGGAAAGTACCTTTCCTTGGCAATGATCAGTTTAGGTTCATGTTCAGCCAGTCTGAGGATGAGGGTCCCAATTCCAGGAAGGACTATGTTAAGTTCTTATGATATCCCATTTAGCCAGTTATTTGGGGATATTTTCCATCTAGAAGATGTTTTATATAATGTTGACTTAAGTGTAGGCTTTACAGGAAGCCTGGAGTGTATTTTTTGTATCAATGCCTTGCTGAATAGAAAAAAACCAATGAGTATCAGAAATATGTTAATAGGAAACACATTTTTTTAAAAAATACAAAAATATTTTTCATTGTTTGTGCTTACTGTACCGGTAATACAATGCAAAACTTGCATAGGCTTACATGCATTCACGTGCAAAATTGACCTTATTTTGTGTTCTTCAGATGTGAAAATGTTTGCAAAATAACTTGCACAAAGCAGAGATTTGATCGCGGTCTTTAGTGATAATTAGCAAAAAGTTAGTTATGTTGAAATTCAAGTGTTTTTTTTCTTGCGATCTGAATGCAAGGTGACAAAAGACTGCTTAAGCAATTTTACGACAATACTGAAACTGTATGGAACGGGGTATGTTCTCAAGGTAATACTTCTTAAAATGCATCCAGCAACAGCTTAAACGAAGCAAGGTTAGACTGTATAAGCAAACCCTATTCTATCATTAGCTCTTTATGGTTCATTAGTTTTAACATTTGGAATTGGAATGCCACCTAGGTAAGAATGCATTGGATTATTTTCTGTGGCACTGTCTATCTTGATATACTGCTGACGCTGTTATTCTTGCGTCTAATGTATTCAAGTTGGCATGAATGTGAAAGGCATAATTCTCATTACATGTGCTAAGCCAGGCAGAGAGGGAAACAAGCTTGACTAAATGCTTGGATTTTAACCAATGGTGCAGCAAACTAATGTTGGTTCTGAAAATGAAAACTGTTACTGTATATTCATCAGCTGAAAACAGGGAGCTTTAAGGATCAAAACTTAAAAAAAAAAGAAGCTGAGGAGACTGGCAAGTTAACTCTCTTCAGTTTAAAAGCAACAGAATGAAAATTCCTGTGAATAATAAAATAAAGGTACTTGTTACTAATAACAATTGCTGATTTTATGCTGAAGGACATACTGTGTGACACTTATTTTGCGTTGATGCACTCCTTGGCAGCAGCAGACAATAAAAATGGATAGAAATTTTCAGTAAGCAGTAGCTGCTTCAAGAACTCTTGTAGGTCAGTTTTTCAGAATGTGCTTTAAAGCTAAGAAAGTTGCATCAGCAGAGTTCTAGTTGTCCTTGAGAGGTTGATACCAGCTTTGAACTCCTGGCTTTCACCGCAGTATGTAATTGTCCCACTGTGTTTGTGGGCTGGCAGTGCTCTTTATTTAGCACGCTGCCCTGCTCTTGGAGGCGAGCTATTCCCATTTACACAGCTCAGCTTCTATAGCTTAAAAGCATTTTCATCTATTTTTTTCTGTTCCAAATGCCTGCAGAGTGCATGGCTATTTATTAGCATATGTGACAGCTTAAATGGCTCTTGTCAACAATTACCCATTTAGAAAAGTGGCACTCTTCATTTGTGATGTTGTAACGAAAATGATCTCTAAACAAGTCTCGTGTTCCTTAAAATATGAAGCGATATCTCTAAAATGTATTCTGTGAGGTTGAAAACAATTCAAAGAATAATTTGTGCTCTATAAAAGATCAATATGGAATAAAACATTAATTTTTTTCAACTTATCTTTGGAAGACCAACTTTTTCTTGTGCTTATCAGCAAAATTATGGCCCCGCATAAATCCTAGTGGTTACAACAATACTGTTTGACAAAAGGAGTTATGGTATAGGGTAGAGGGGGTAGCATGATTAAAAAACCAAAATGTCAAATGGAAAATAAAGGGAAAGAAAAAGGAGGGGGTTATTTCCAGCAGTTCCAACAACATTTGTTTTCCTGGAATGTTGGCCTTTCTCAAACTCTTTTTAACTGGTTTTTAAATGGAATGGTAAATTCTGCCACCACTGAAACTGATAATTGGTAAAACACTCCTGTGTGATCAGGGTTTAAGCCCTGGAGTCCTGGTACGCTGCTGACTGTGCTCTGTAGGGAAGTTGAATCTGCAGACTCTAGAAGTAGATTTGCCATTGTTGCTAAGCAGCTTGGTGAGTAACTACCTAAATCCAGGATGGATGCAAGGAAGTGCTCAGTAAGACGGAGTGGGGGGGAGTGAATGGATTTGCTTCTGGAATATTTGATGTGATGCTTCAGTTGGGAAACATAGAGAGAGGATCGTGCTGAGTAGCAGTCACACTTGCATAGTCTGAAAGCGTGTAAAATAACCTATGCTGGGTCACAGCTACTTAATGGGCAGCCTTTTCATGAAGAACACAGCCTGCGTGTGTCTGCCTCTCTCTGTAATAGCCACCTGTGTTCTGTGTGTGACTGCAAGGAGCTCGGTAGTGTTTCCCAGGTAGAAGTATTTTTTTCAGTAAAAGTTTAAGCATGAAAAGGCATTACTTGAACAAACTTGTATCCATCTACTATAATGTAAACCTGTTTGCTTTGTGCAGATGGAAATCAGCCTCAAACCTGTTCAGTCTTTCTCACACTTTTACCATTCTGTCACTCAAGAATACAACTTCAAGCTGTTCGTAGCTAATACCAGAGCAGAGAAATACTTTGCTTACACGGAGAGAGCATGCATACTTAATAGTGTCTGTCTTTTTGAAGCAGATAGAGCAATTACAATTATTTAATCACTATAATATATGTGCATAATTACATGCATAATATGTGTATAATTTATGTGTAGACAAGGCGGGAAATATTCCTTTGCTGGGGAAGCAGGACTTAGAAAATTGAGAAGTGAGCTATCAAGATGTGAGAGATGACTGCAAATTTTAATGCCGTGCTTTCCCTTCTCATATTAATTGTTGCCATTTTATGAGCCTTTTTCTTGTGCAAGGGTTAGTCCTAACCCAAAACTCTGAGGAAAAAAACTGAAAGCTAGAGTGGAAGTGTGATGGACTATATGAGGGAAGGAATTTGAAATTTTCTGTGTTTACAGCACATCTTTATACCATATTTTCCTAGCATAATAGGGCTTATTTGATTTTTTCTAGTTTATTTTTCAAAACTCAGGGATGTCATCCCTGATTGCTGTAATAATAGTTTAGTTTTAACGGTTTACCAACCAAATACCTAATCCATGAGATCAAAAGGTCTTATCATGGCTCTGTAAGGGTGTCCCTATCCTAGAAGGTTCTAGACACAACTAGAAACGCTACTGATACAAAGCTTTGACAGAAGTCCATAAATTGTCCTGTAAACCTTTATTTAACTGGAAGAAAAGGTGACCTACTCCATGAATAAAGAACGGATCATACTGAGCAGCCTGGGAACAGGTCAGAGCAAGCTATAGCTGTCACTTTTAACCATATTAAAATACTGCCCCTCAGCACTTCCTTATGCTAGTCTGTAGCCTAGGATTAGAGCAGCGTAACAAAACCTTTCCTCCTATCCCTTGCCTTTCTTGCTTAGGTTTGGTTTCTTTTTCTGCAACAATTATTCCATTTCCCAAGGTTTTTCAAACTGTGAAAATGTATTGTAGGTAAACAGAATCTGTACTTTATGAAAAAAGTCTCTGATCTAGGAAAATATTCAAGAGGTAAATGCCTTTAATTTCCAAAATTACTTGTCTTTAGGTCGAGATTATGGGCTATGAAGGATGTTATTGTGCTGCTTGGTTTCCAAGTAACCTTGTTTTAAAGTAGGGTAATAGTTTCTGTTGTAGTTTCGTAAAGGGCACTGACATCCCAAAGTAGCTGTCTTGGGTTTAATAAATATAGACAACGAGACTGTGAATATGTGATGTGTTAAAACCTGAATTAGTCTTATGTGCCACTGGCATTTTTGCTTTAATGACACATCGCTTCACTTGGCATTTTTATTAGCAGCCACTATTTGTCTTTATTTTTAATGAAGCAAAATCTTACAGGGCTGCACTTTACTAGTGTTTTTCCCCTACTATTTTTGGGGTGTGATTGTGGCTTTGAAAACTAATTTACTACTTACTACATTCCACTTCTACTGGCAGCTTGACTAAAAATGGCTTGGTTCTGTACAAAAATAAAAAATGCACGGGTGAAAAGAGTCATATTAAAGAACATGCAGATTACAGTAGAGAGTAATACAACTGAGCAGAGGCTGTTGTCAGAACTTTAAGAACAGCTATATTTAGGTGTTTATAGTTGCAGTTTTGGTACTTTTCTTCAGGGGGGGGAAATGAGTTCCGAGGTGTGTAAATATGTTATTCTGTCTCTTAGTCCAGGGAACCTCAGTTCCATTTTGAGGTGTGTTTGGTGGAGATGACCTTGCAGAACTATTCACTCTGGTTTGAGTTTGTGTCACCATTCTATATGGCACTAACAGTACTAAATTGGTGATGTAGTTTCCCATGATTTTTGCTGTTACAGGTTGTCGCAGTTTAACTCCAGCTGGCAACTGAGTACCACACAGCTGCTCGTGCACTCCCTCCTCTGCTGTCAGCTGGATGTGGGATGGGGAGGAGAATTTGAGGGGGGGGGGGGGGGGGGGGAAGATGTGGGAGTTGAGATAAGAACAATTTAGTAATTTAAATAAAATTATAGCAGTAACAATTGTAATGAAAAGGAGAGTGAGGGGAGAGGGATAAAATCCAAAAGGAAGGGGAAAAAAAAATGATTCACAGCACAACTGCTCACCACCCACTGACTGATGCCCAGCCGGTCCCTGAGCCACTGTCGGCAGGCCCTGGCCACCCCCACCCCCCCCCAGTTTATATACTCAGCACAACTTTCTATGGTGTGCAATATCCCTTTGGCTAGTTTGGGTCAGCTGTCCTGGCAGTGTTCCCTCCCAGTTTCCCATGCCCCGACAGTTTCTTAGAGGAGTTAATTTTCTGCTTTGGTAGAAAAGGATCAAAGAAACTTTATGAAAGGCAACATATCAACATGCTTTTATATGTGGCATGCTACTAATAATAGTATACTATTGCAGTAGAAATAAAGCATAATAGGTAAGCAGACTGGGTGAAACTGGAGAATTTTCAACTATGCCACTGAAGGCAGCTCCATTGCGTTGGATGGAATTGTGATAACTTACAATACATAAGTCTTGCCTTTGAGGTGATTCTTGAAAATGCGACAAGCTTGTCAAAAGCTGTAGGGAGGAATGTGAAAACTACAGTTATAGAATGCATGTGGCTACTTACAGCATCTCTGCAGGGACCCAGTGAACAACATGGATTTATTTACAATGGAGGAAAAAAGTCCCTTAGCTTTTATCCTAGGACTTTGCTTTACGTTCTGATTCTGTGAAATTCAGAGAAGTTTTGTTAGCACTTACAGAATTTAATCTCCTGCATGAAGTGTGTGTCTGAATCACCTTTTGAGAATTTTCAGAAATAGTTCAGCAGCTTTTGCACTGAATCCTAAAATAATTGGCCTCCTTCCTCCTTCTGTTTGAGAAGGAATTAAAAGTTTAGTTGGCTTCTTAGGAATGTTACTGATTATTGCACTGCACTCTGATTACTGTTTAGCTGCTGTGTTTGCCAGTGATAGAGTACTTGAACTTCAGAAATGTAGTGCTGGTGACCTTCAAGATGCTTTTCTTTGACCCTGTAGTGAAAAAAGTGCTTTCTGTGTAGCAGACCAAAGGTAGGAGTGTTACCAGAGACTAGGTTGTGTGCTGCAGACCTCACCCGTTCTCTATAATGTGTTTGCCTGTTCTTAGGACCCTGAAGACCTGTGAACAGAAAACAATCAAGCCACAAGAGTATCTGAGCTCAACAGCTCTAAGTACTCAGGTGCCTGAGAAGACCAAAACCTTGCAGTGATGAATGCCAGGAATGATCAGGTACTAAACCGATAAAGCCAACAGTCATACTTGTGTGGCTATTGCTTATAGACCAAAATTCTCATTTTGCAGCGGTACGAGCATCGAAACTGAGCTGCGGTGCGCGTCTCTGGTGAAGCGCCTGTAGTCTTCTCGTGGATCACTAGTAAGAAGCAGAGGGTATGGTGGTACATATAGTCAGTTCAGTCAGTGTCGTGTCAGAGAATATCAAGGGTTAACAAGAAAAGCAAAGCTGTATAGATGTGTTTCACAATAAAGGTGCAACTGTCACTGCATAGTTTCTGTGCTTTTAATCTGGAGGGTGGCGAACTCCAGCTACTGCAGACTTGGAATCTATTTGGAATAGTGGTAGGTGCAACCCCATAGCTGTTGTTTTCAAAGCTCGTTTTCCCGTCTTATGCATGCAAACGGACATCCAAATGCTTACTCTGCAGAAGCGTGGGTGCAAAAAACGGGCAGCCACATTTTAATTAAACTTTATTAAATTTTTAAGTAGATGAGTATTATAAGGCATTCTTGTTAAAGTTTGATGTCAAATGATCTCACAATTTTTCCAGGTTAGGAGTAACTTATTATAAGGCCAGGAAAAACAATCAGCTTTAAAATTGACGTTATCTACTCTTTTGTTCACTGTACTGCCTGCTGTTTGATGAAGATTAATCAATTCACCTCATGTTCTGTGCTGCAAATATAGAGGCTATGAAAGCCTCTTAATCTAAGTCTAAAATACTCTTGCTATTACTGAAATTGAATGTGCTGTGACCTGTCACCAAGTGGATGCACAAGGCTCATTCTTTTTCACTTTATAACATCTGTAGCTTTCCCATTAGCTAAACTGGCCAAATCGTTTGCGGTGTTAATTTGCTTAGTAAGGACTCTGGGCAGTGCGTGAAGATTGAGTGGACTCCTTTCCACGCATATGGTCCCACCAGTCTACACAGCAGCTGGGGTGGGTGGGAGGCAATTGGGCATGTGCAGGGATAGTGGTCTGCAGAAGAGGTTAAAACACTGGTGGTGGGCATCTTCCCTTCAGGATTTTGCACTGTAATAATCCCCAGCAAAACCTGGTGTTTGGATTTTAAGATTATAAAAATTTTGGCATAAATTCATCCTGGAGAAGGTGGAACCTTCCTCATTGTTAAGCTTTGAGATGACTCAGTTTCTTCTTCACAGTGTAACTTAACCCCTACATTTAAAAAAAAAATAAATTCAAAATCCAGCAGTTATAGTTTACTTTTTTCTCCAGGCAAAATTGATGGATAAGAACTCGGGTGTTGCTTGTTTCCTGGGCAGACTGGAAGTCTTTCAGTCTTTTTTTTTTTTTTTCCTAAATAGATAGATAGATGAGGGATCTATACCAGTTTAATGTAAGAAAACTCCTTGTCCATGATGTGATGTAATGTTTCATACTTGCTGTTCTATGAAAATGCTATTAATTGCTGGATTTATAGGTTGCTGTTGTTCTGAGGATCATTTGGATGAAGAGGCCGTGATAAAATCTCAGTGCTGAGGCTCTTATTTTCCAGAGGACTAGGGCACTGCCTGCACCTGTGGTCACACTGTAACACCCAGAGCCTGCTGGTGTCCCGAAGCGAGCGGCAGAGCGCGAGCACTGGCTCTGTAGCCTCAGGCCCCTGTCAAACAGCAGAGGAGAGCCCTGAAGCGCAGCGCTCTGGCAAGAGTAATTTTTCCAACAGCAGTGATGGAGCCTCAAAAAAACCCCAAACAAGAGAAACCCCCAAACCTTAAAAAATAAGCTTTGAAAACCTTTTTTCTAGCTGCTTAAAAGTATTAGCATAAAAAGCACTGAGGCGCGGGCATGGTGGTGGCGGCAGCGGCAGAATGGCATTTTGCTGTTTAGTTTCATTGCGGTTAGAAATACTTGTCTGTGAAGGAGCGACTCGCCACCAGGATTTTGTCGCCAGCCTTTCGGAGCTACAGAAGGACCTCAGGAGTGGGCTGATGGTGGTGAAACAGCGTTCCCCTTTCCGTTTTGGCATTGATCTGAGGTTTCAGGTCCATCACTCTCCAAGTGAAGGGCTCATGCTTCACAGCTTCTGAAGAGGCTGTAATCAGCAGTAGCCTGTTGAGGTGATGTTTGCTTGTATGAGTGTTTTGAAACAACAGAATGAAGAACTAGAAAGGGGCAGGCTGACTTCTTAACAAAATCCCGGAAGTAAGAGTCACTTTGTGTGTTGAAAGAGCCTGCAGCCCAAGTCTCTTTTGTCTGAAAGTGACACATTAGTCTCAGAGTTCCTTCGAAACAGGAAAATTACTGGCCAGTGGGGCCATTTATTTTTGTTTCTGTGTGTTTAAGGAAAAAGAAACAGTAGATTGCCTGGATCAAAATGAGTAGTTCACTATAGATTTATTGTTTTTCCCTTCCCCACTCCTGATTCAGAGAACAAATACCCATGGGTGGTATTTTAAGGATGCTGTTCTGAATTTTGTTGCCTTTCCAGTTAAAATAAAATATAAACTTTTGTAACTGCTAAGGAATTGGGTATATATAACTCCATGAAATAACAGATTCATGGTTGAATTTCTCTTAGCTATTTCTTTATCACACTCAGGGACTCAGCTGCATACTGAAGAGCAGAAAGTCATATGTAGGTTATTTTTTGACCAAATTTCCTCCCTTCTACAAAGAATCCTACAAGTAAAAGAAGTAGATACAATTAGTGTTGGGTAATAGAGCAATGGCTAAGAAGGCATTACATTCTAAATTTCTAGTAGTCTTGGAACAGTAAAAAAGCCCCAAACAAAAAACCTAAACCACAAAAAAAAAAAAGCCCCACCAAAACCCAGAAAACTTGGCTGAGAAGCTTGTTCCTGCTCTCAGAGAGCTTCTTGTGGTGCAAATCCACTGATGCCAGGAGGTAACTTAAATGGAGGATCTGTGAGGAGAACCTAGTGGCTACTGACTCTTACTCTGTAGCAGTCCTGGCAACTAGATTGCACACATGTATACTTCCTGATTTTTGGTTGTGACTCTTGTAATTTCTAACCAGTCCTTTCCTACTTAAAAGCACCAAACAAACAAGTATTCACATAGGAATAATCGCTCATTTTGCTGCCTGCGTATTTGCTTTTGTGATAACTATCATTAAGATTTTTATTTTTTTTTAGTAGGGGGCTATAGGCTAATACAGATTGAGGGATCCATCATCTTGTTACCAATGGCAAAAATCAATATGCACAAGAAGAACAGAAGGGATGGGGAAAAAAGATGATGTGAAGTGAATTAACCTGCCTCAGACAATATAGTGGTAAAGCTGGACTAATCCTCGAGATACAGTGTTAAGATTTAGGGCTCATGCTCGCTGAACGAACAGCTGTAGCAGTTTGAGACGTTACTACCCTTTGGCAGAGTGTTTCCATCCCCACAGCAGACATGATCTAGCTCATAGTCCTGCAGTTCGATGTGAACTGCTTCATCAGAGAGATGAGCAAAAGCTCCCTTGTGTGACAGGGATTGCAGGTCTGCTCTGCCCTGGTGGCACCGCAGCCTGCAAGGTGGGCAGCGGGAGCTGTGCCAACCTGGCCTGCAGCAGCGGTGCTCATCACAGCTGGCCTTGCCCCAGTCTGTCATTTGATCACATTTTTCTTTCTCCTGTATATGTGCTTAATTTTCCTGTTAAGAATGTGCTGCTGATAGATGCTGTGGTTTGTGTTTTTTTTTTTTTACCTGTAAACAGAAGTGGTACATAATAAATGAAAAAGTGAGAGGTGCATACATGTATTTTACCTGTAGTATGCAGAGACTGATTTGCTACACTCAAATGTTAATTTTAAATGGTCGTTTAGATCAGGCTTCAGCAGCAGCAGCTGTTCTTTAAGAAGTGGCTGTTTGTAATGTTTGTCCATTTTGTGCGCTGTGTGTTTGTCCTCTAACACTGATGACTTAAGCAAGCAGGGTGCAAGACCATAGCAGGATCGAAGGGTCAGTGTGTGCCAGCTGTGCACACATCTTTAAGGCTCGTTGTTCCGACTCTTGATGTGCTTATCTGTCCGTATTAAAAATCTCTGTGATCTGGATAGCTGTGAAATTCTTCAAACAAATGGAAAGCTTCATGTAAACATAATTTCCTCAGTAGCATAACTTTCATCTGCTTTGACTTACCAAGCTTTCTTGTAACTAGTGGAGAAATCCTCAGTGTCGGCATGAGGGCAGTGTGCAGGATTCATATTCATCAATTTGAAAACCTGTTCTGAAGTCTCTGAACTTGCTTCACAAATCAGTGGAGCAAAGTGGCTTTTGTGGAATTATTGCTGCAAATCAGATGAGAATAAAATAAAACCCACTATCTGGAGAATTAAATCTTAGAATAGGTTTTACTCTGAACTTGCACTCTATGTTGCAAAATGTGGTCTAAACATGGTTAAAACCTCTCACTAAGGGCTGTTATCCTTCTAGGTATCTATGAAAAGCAGTCGGAGTGAACAGTGCGTACATATCTAAAGGCTGATTTAATCCTTAGGGAAGTTATGTCTGGTTTTGGATTTCAGGATGTTCTCAAAGGATTGTTTTCTGTTTTGTGAAGATGCTGCAAAAAAGAAAGCAGAGATGGAATTTCCTCCTGTTTTCTTCCAGGCTTCTCCTTGAATGACTGTGCTGGCTAGCAAGTTCTGCAGTATGCTAAATGCAAGCCTGTAATCTTTTAACGCATTTAACACATAAACCAAAGTGCTTTTCGGTGTAGCCATATGCAGGCAAGTACGTACATTTTTCTGCATTTTGTAAATCCTATTTTGTTGGTGTAGCTATGGCAAGTATTTTTTTAAATCAAGTTCAGACAAGGAGTGGGCACTGTATGTATACAGAAACTTGCCGTCTGTCAGTACCTTTTCTGCACTGGAGGCACTGTCACCCATGGTGATACATGGTTAGATGAGAGGGGCATGGCAGGGTGCTCAGTAAGGTGTTTGGAGTGTAATCAGCACAGACTTGTTTTGCAAGAGAACCAGTTTCCCAAGCTCTTACTACATGGTCAGGAGACTTGTGGTCTTTAAAGATGAAGGACAAAGCCCAGCCGCTTAAGGTAGGGCTGTGGTTGCCTGTAATTCTCTATCGAACATTCCCCGGGGAATTTATGTAGGGCTATCCCTAATGCTCAAGACTCCTCTACACATGCATGAATGTACTATAGACATCATCAAATTCAGCTGTGTGCATTGTATAATCTAAGGTGACCAGTGGGAGCAATAACTTACGACATGTACTCTCTTTCACTGCTGGAGATGAAAACCACCATATGTCTTTCTGGCACAGACGGGTGAGGGAAGCTCCTGCTTGTGAAAAATGAGTGAAACCCAGATCTTACCATATTGCTTCTGTGCTCTGACCTACCTTTTTGGCTGTGTAGCAACAAAAAAATGGTTTCTTTGATAGCTATACACCCTACATTTGAGGACCAGAAAGGGTCTGTTCCCAGCTGCTGTCCCTTTTGGGCTTCCTATTCTGCCACCTTCTTCTCTGTGGTACCAGAGGAAGGGCAGTCTTCTCAAACTCAAAACAAACCAGATATGAAACTACTGACAAAGTCACAGTTGTTGCCTCTTCTTGACATCAGTGGTTTTGGTAGAGAAGAGAGTTTCAACAAGTGATAGCCATTATGGGCGTTCTGTTCCTTAAGATGTTACGAAACATTTGGGGGGGAAAAAAGCCCCACCTCGCTAATGTATATTAAAAATGTACTATGTGCTGGATATTCTAAGAGGAACAAATAGTAAGATTCAACAGAAAGGGCTTCTGGCAGAGGGGTTACTTCTGGGCATTTTTTAGTATGTTTGTTTCCTGATCTAAATATGAAAATGAAAAATTCAGAAAATTATTAGCATAGTCTAAAATGATTCATATTTCCTTCCTGTGATTCAGCAAAACTATAGAAAATGACACTGACTTAAATCCGTAGGTTAATTTAAAATCCTGCTAGAGTTTCCGTTAAAGCAAAGCTTATCTGTTTGCAAGACCTGGCTTTTTGGGAGGATGGAAGTTCATACTTTGGAAAGCAGAGGCGGGACTCTGCTGCAGTTTTCCTTCTTTTGTATTTTTTTTTTTTTTTTTTTTTTTTTTTTTTACTTAAACTGACAGCAAGATTCTGTCCTTGTCCTTTGTGTTCATGAATCTCAGGAGAACAGCACATACCATTTCTGTGCTATTTGTATTTCTTCCTTCTGGTAATCTATTGGTACTTTCAGCCTAAATTGGGTCACCTTGAGGATTAAATAATGGCAGTATGGGAAGCCATTTCTGGAAGAAAGGCAATTGGTGTTTTGTTTGTTTTTTTTTTTTTTTTGTGTGTGGTTTTTCTTTGTTTTGTTTTGCTGGATAAGAAAAGGGAAGCTTTTTGTCCCCTGAAGAGGATTCTTGAGTAGTTTTTTTTATCTTTGGTGTTATTAAGTTATAATACAAAAGGTCTGGGACTGTTTTTCACGCTAACAGAATAATTAATCTTAATTGCATTGATTGTTTTACCATACTTTAGCGGGGAATTGATTAGAAATGGCTTTATATCACAAGACAGAGTAAGGTGTCTTATCCAAATGTCTGTGAGTTGGCAAAAACAGTAGCTACCATTTGGTGCGTGGAAAATGGCATTGCTTCAGCTACATTGCTCTAGTGATACGACCTCCCGTTTGCATCGTTCTTCAGCCTACTTGTGTGTAGAGATTCTGTCATGAAAACAGTAGATGATTCATCGTAATAGCACGTTTATGGCTCTGCTCCTAGGTTAGAGACAACCAAAGCATGACTGAAAGGGTTCAAACGCTAGCTTTGGTGGCTGGCCGTCTGTCAAAAGTGCAGCAATGCACTCGTGCCCCAGTGCTGAAACAGGGTCCGGACCTGCTCTTCCCTCACAGGGACCGAGCACTTGGTACATCTCTTCTGGAACCATTCTGAGATTTTTGTCATGATTTCAATGGCCTTTGGATACCTTTGAGTGCAATTTTTTTCTTTGGAAGAATTCAGCTGATGAGCAATTTTTCTTCCGTTACTGAGAATACCAGTTCTGTGTTTGAAAACATACATGTTTTATGTGTGTATATTATGTACATATTGAAGTCCAAAAGAGAATTACAGCTAAACGCAGCCCTTCAGTAGATGGACTTCATTCTTCATCTTTAAACACCGTGGGTCTCCTTTGCATTTATTGCGACCTTTGGAAGCTGGCTCCCCTCCAGGTCTGTGCTGATCACACTCCAAACACCTTACTGAGTGCACTGAGATTAGAGATATATGTATATATATAAAAACCCCTCAACACAGGAAGACTGGAAAGTCTGGAAATCCATGTGGAAATTGCATGCAAACTCTTGGCAAGCAGCCAGAGCAAATGTGAGAGAAAAATAATATTTTTTTTTCCAGATAGTGGGCAATTTTTGGTACTAGAG
This sequence comes from Falco biarmicus, assembly GCF_023638135.1. NCBI lineage: Eukaryota > Metazoa > Chordata > Aves > Falconiformes > Falconidae > Falco > Falco biarmicus. The sequence goes on from NC_079295.1 coordinate 12,612,266, forward strand.
TCTCTCCTGGGCAGTTAGGGATGCACTTAACGTGTGGTAGAGCTGTAATTCTGTGTATTTCCCCATTATCCTTAGCTATAAATTTGTCTTCCAGCAACAGTGCTGCATGCTGAGAGTCAAGTGGGGCTTTTTACACCCATAACCATGATGATGGCTATTCTAATGAAATATATTGTGTACTTAATACCTTCATTTTAGGGCATGAAGTCAGTGGCAGGAATGGGGAGCCCAGTTCTCCAGCCTTCCAGCTGAGTACTTACTTAATAAGCCCAAACTGATGCTTTGTCAGCTCAGAGCAGCTGAAAATACTGGTTTTACTCTGGCTATGATTTCTAGCTGGATCATATTAGTGTCTAGGCTGTACCCATGTATTCTGATATACACATAAGGGATGTCAGGATAGGAGATGCCTGAAATGATAATCATTCTTATTTCTATTCAGTTTATTTCCTACAGGTCTTGCACTTACTGACTGCTGATTCATTGCTGTACAATTTTGGTTGGATGTCTAAATCCCTCCTGAGTGCCCTCAGTCTTGTAAATCCTGGAAACTGTTTTGTGCTTGCAACAGCAGTAGAGTGTTTCAGCCTCTGGAGACCTTCCATATATGCAGCCAGTGTCAGGACGAAATTATGGAGAAGCCAATTAGGACCCAAACCCAACAAATTCTCCACTGAGGTAAAGCAGTTGGTGGAAAGGTCTTGTTGCTGCTTACAGAGGTGTTTCTTTAGAAGCTCCCGCAGATCTAGGAACGGTTTGATTACTAGGGAGTTTCTCAAGGGGGCACTTGAAAAATTATGGCAACTTGAATTTTCAGGATGGTTTTCATGCCTGCCTTGTTTGCATGAGGCAGACTGACCTAGGATTTCAGTTTTTCCTGGATGCTTCTTGCTTTAACTTCTCTTTCTCTGCCTGTGAACTTGATGCAACTGAAGGAGGAGGGGAGGAAAGGGCAAAGACACTCAGCAGAAATCAGTCAACTACATGAAAAATACAGAAATGGTTTAAAGCTGGTTTTACTGCTGAGATGGGAAGGAGGGAAGGATTTTAAAGTGTCAGTAGGGCATAAGAGCTATTGCAGGGTCCATTTGTCCCTGGGTTTTGAATTCCCAAACAGATTTTTGAAATAACGTAGTATTTCATGTTTGACTTCAGCCATTTTAATATCTAACAGGGAGGAGGAATCCAGGGCAACAGTGTCAGCTGAATTGTAGGTGAATAAAATTACAGGCTGGGGCTGGAAGAGATTCTTTTCAGTGACATCTTCTAGAATAGCCTGGGATTGCCAGGCAGGATGCCCTTCTCCCTGTTCACAGCCCCTCTCACCAAGAGCAAAGGAAATTAATCTTTAGGTTATTACTGTCACTGTAAAAATGCTTAAGATATTAATTAGTGCTGTTCAGTTATTTATTTGGCCAGTAGTATAAAGAGCTATTGAGATTTGTACTTGTGGTTTTGATGCAAGTGTGACTTGCCCATAGTCTAGAAGCAGAATAACGGGGTGCTGGAGCAGAAACTAACTTTGGGTCTCTGACCACTGGGTTAGGGACAAGAAAGGTAAATACAAGGAAGAAATGTTGCATGACATTCCAAACATGCCAACCATCACTGCTGTATCTGTAGCATCAATCGCTGTGGTGCCTTAATTGTTTTACAGGGAAATTCAGTCTTTATAGTGTGGACTGTGGGGTTCTTAAGCAGGTTTTTCTGCTCCTCATCCTCATTAATTGTGTCAACTTTTAATAACTGCTTTTCAAGGGTCCAAATTTAAATGTAAAACCTGTGAAAATAGTAATTACTTTCTTCATGTCTTTTCTGACTGGCTGAGAAAGCAATGAGGGACAGAAAAGGCATAAGACGGACAATTAGGTGACAGGCACGTTGTTGCGGAATTCTGAGTGTGGTTATTGCTTCTGTCAGCTGAAAAGTTGTGTCTGAAAGCAACTGCAAACCAAAATGTAACAGCCAGATAAATTTAAATGTAAAAGTAAAATACTCCTCTTCCACTTCTTATTTTTAAAAGGACACCAGGGAAGATGTTTGGGCATTTTGGAGAGACTGATGTGGTGCATCTCTGTGTCAGGGCTTGGAGCTTTGAGCCACGTATGGTTTTTGTGGCTAAAACCAGCAGCAACATACGGGCTAGAAATCAGCTGAATTTTTATCAGGCAAAAGCAGAACAAACTCTATGGCAGGAGGGTTTTCCCTGGAGCTGGGTTAGGAGTCACCCCGAGGGCCCTGAAGTTACCTGCAGCATTTGAGGATTAGATTTTTTTTTTTTTTTAATTTGACCCAGGATTTTTTGTGACACAGTCATACTAACAGTTTATACACATTCTCCTAGACTTCCTGGTGGACTTGTAAAATGAATTTTCTAAACGTCTGGACTTGAGCAATTTGAAACACAGGCAGGAGCTGTTTGCAGCGTCACCCACTAGCTGCGCTCCGGGCCTGCGGCGGGACGGGGAAATGTTTGTGGCAGTGGGAAACACGCATTTTGCGTTTCAAAAATAATAATAATAAAAGCCAGCTGCAAGGCGGCTGTCGTCTTTGCGGAGGCACGGCTGAGCGTGGCTGGGAGCGCCTGCTCGGCCTTCCCTTGCTGGGCCGCCACCTCGGCGCACAGGGAGCGCTGGGCGGCGTTACCGGGGTGCCGGTGGCGGCAGCTCCCCTTTAACCGTCCGGGAGAGGGGCCGCAGCTCAGAGCGGTTCCCCGCCGGCCACGGCGGCCCCGCTGCTGCTGCCCGGCCCGGGAGGAGCGGCCGCAGGCGGTAGCGGCACCGGCACCCCCTGCCCGGCCCGGGGGGAGCGGCCGCGGGCGGTACCGGCACCCCCTGCCCAGCGCGGGGACAAGCGGCCGGCAGATGGCGCCAGGGGCCTGCGGCGGCGGGACCCCCGGCGGGCCTGGCCTCCCTGAGGGCCGGGGCGGTTCCCTGAGGGCCGGGGGGCTTGCTGCAAGCCGCGGCTCCATAGGGGTGATTTTATATGCTCTCAACTGAAGCTAACATAAACAAAAAAACCCTCCGAATTTTAGACATTAAAAATATACCGGTTCGGTATTGTTTTGCTGAAGAAATCAGTTTGATGTGAGTCACGTTTCTGTAGTACTGCCCCTCTCCTTATAAACACTGCGGAAAACAGGACTAAATATTTAGGGAAGCCTTGACTTTGCTCAGCCCCTGTGCAGGGGGGAGCGTGGCCTGTCACCTGCGGTGGCCTCGGCAGGGGACAGGGTGGCTCTGGCACCTCGCCCCTGTGAGAAACAGGCCATGCTTAAAGCTGTGTCTGCAGTTTAAAACCAGTTGGTAGTTGAAAACCGGTTACTTTCTACCCCCAAACAGTAATTTCCTGATGTTAGTAATCAATACCAGACAAGACGCCTCTGTATTTCCACTTAATAACGATTAACGAAATTTTGCAGAGACAGATGAACGGCTTGCCCCCTTGCTCTGGGTGCTGCCCTGCTCATAGGAAACCAAAGGGTTAATGTGGTTGCGGGGGGTGTGGTGTGGGGTGGTGTGGGCAATGGCAGGCCAAAATGCTGTGACCAGCTTCCTAGAGAAACGCCTGAGATGCCCCTTCTGGTTATCAGCAGAGTTATTTACATCCCCTTGACAGCTCTTACTCAAAAAAAACCCTACCCAAACAAACAAAAAAAATCCTGGCAGAGATACATCTGTGTGTACGCTGGGGTCGTGATTAGTAGGAGTCACAGTGACAGGGAAATGTTAGTAACAGAGCAGTGCAAAGGCAGTATGAATTAGTTTTCTGATTCTCTCAAAATGTGCCCACTGATCTGTCAAAACTTCTGAGAGGCTGTGGTGCGGAAAAATGCACGCTGAGGAACGCAGAGAAGTTGTAAAACTCTACAGAGGCTTGAATCCCTCGCAGCAGATGCTACTTCTATGTTCTCTTTTACTCCGTTTCTGGGGAAGCTACGCAAATGTAGCTTTAGAGCCGGAAGTGATGAGTGAGGAGAAAATCATGTCGTCTTTGGAGATAAGAGTCAAACTGCATCTAGAAGAGCATGCACAAATTCCTTCCAGCATTATACGGGCTCGCTTCAACAATTTGCTCATAGTGTTTAAAAGAACCATTAAATTACTTGCCAACCTCCTGTTAATAATGGAAAAGTCCTCGTGGAGCTGAAGACCTGAACAATGGAGATGCCCCAAAAGTGCGATAGGTTTTATTGTAATCGTGAAACCACAGTCTATAAATATTTTAAAGCTCTTAAAATTGTGTTTCTAAATCTCCCTTTTGTGGGTTTCTGAATGCAGCGTTAATGTGAGCGAAATACTTCTGGGAAACCCAGGGAAAGGCAATCAGATTCAATTTAATACCAACTTACCTACTGTCTTGTGCCTGCTGGATTTTGGTGGTAAATCAGCCATAAGCCACTTGGTGTTTATTTTAACAAATGAGAGTACTGGGATCCAAGTTCACATCCCGAGTTCAAACGCTAACTTTTTAAGCTGCTGGGGGGTGGAAGCATGGAAGAAACAGTTCAGTTCTTGTAGGAGGAAATATAGTTCTTGTTGTCATTTCTTAGATATCTTTTAGTTTAGCAGGCACTGATGCAATTCCCCCGGTTGACTGACAAGTCACAGAGTATGATGTGTCTTATCTGGAAAGTCTCACTGCACCACAGCCATCATGAGCGAGCAGAGCAGTACATCTGCCACATCTTGTGGGCTGATACAGAATATGTGATGTTACCGAGTTTTGAACCATTCTTCAGCCTTTAATTCTGTGGCCGTTTTTTAGTTTGGGAGTTTCTCATTTGCTTTACCGGAGGTTAATTTGCAGCAGAACATCAGCTGGCCTTTCACTGAGAAGCAATGTCAGATTTGCTGACTGATGAGGTTTTTGAAAGCGCTTTCCTGCTAAACTGGTCCTGATTAATAAAATATGCAAAGGGAAAAGAAAAATTAGTCCTCCTTAGTTTTTTTGTACTTACGGCTAGTTTACATGTGTAGCATTTTTAAGACTTCTGTGGTCTCTTTTTTTTCAGCTACACTTAGATTGTTCTGCTTGCATTTTAAGCCATTCAGATGCAGACCTGGTTTAAACTGGAAACTGTGGTTGCATTAGCACAGGCTTGGTCTAAGCTAATAATCCTTGGTGAGGAGCAGAGTGCTACAGCAATACGGTTGAATGACTTTTTGATTGGAGATGTTGAGGGCCTGACTGATTTGGAGGATAAACTCTTCCACAGTCGCAGCCAAGAGGCAGTAGTCTGTAATGCTGGAATTCTTATGAAAACTATGAAAAAAAAGTAAAACCCCAAACAAACACTGTGCTTCTCAATGTGTAATTGCTACTGAGTCAAATCCTGAAGCCCATTGACTGTGTTTTGTCTGCGTAAAGGTAGAATCAATACCCAATGGCCCTAGGAAGCAAAATCTGACAAGTCTTACGTTAGTCCTTCTTTAATAAAAGACAAGTCACCATTTTCTTTCCTTCTAGTTAGTCTTCTAGGCTAAAAGCAACATTAGAATTTATGTCAAAGGGAACAATGTGTGGCTGATCTGTGCCATCTTTGTGACCAGAGAGAAGTGCTCCCTTCCTCCAAGCATTTAGTTTCTCATTCCTTGGAAGACCTGCACATATAAGGTGACTGGCATGCTTGGCATTCGGGCAAGTAAGCATAAAGTACCTAAATGGGCCATCCAGTGTGTGACTGAGCCTGCCGCCTTCTCTTGGTCGTCCCTTGGGAGATATGTCCTGTCTTTCCTTGCCTTTTTGCCCCTTGGCTGGCAGTCCCATGTTTCTCTCCTGGGTCAGCATTATGCCTGCATAGCTGTGAAATGCATTTGCTGCAGGTGGTCTGGATTTCTCTTTTGTGAGCAATTATTTTAGGAATAGTTTGATTTCACACTCCTCCTGGGAATTTGGGCACAATATGTTTGTTTGGGGACGTCAGCCCAGACCAATCAGTTTTACCAGACTCTTGCTTTTCAACTCATCCATATGATTGCAGTAGGTGTTCCTGCTTTTTAAGCCCACTGGATGTTTATGGACTCCTCTACTCACACAGGATCTTTTCCTCTTCCCACACTTCGCAGTGAGGCAAAAGGCACTTGCTGTTTTAACACACAGTGCAACAAACATGTATCAATGACTGCAGCAATTGATTAAAGTTAGTCAGGAAGAGTAAAACCAAGTCAGAAGCTTGCAGAGTTATGCTACTTACTAGATACCCTGCTAATACTCAGAAATCAAGTTTTTTAATCTCACATATTAAAGCCTCGGGCATTACTAAATTTAACAGATTGTTTACCTATTTGATTCTAAGGTTTAGGAATAGCACTGCTGATTTCTCTGTTCAGCAAAGGAAAGAGAGAGGTGTATACAGCCCACTATTTCCTGATAAAATTTATGCATTGTCTGTATATAAAGCATCTTATGTTTATAATTTTAAGCCTGTCATCGTCACTTAAGCTTGACTTTCTGCCACACCCCAGTTATGGTTAGCGAAGCATATCCAAGAATTCACTATAAACAAGTAACTTAAGAGATAATAAAATGCCAGAGTTTTAAGAATATTTTGTATCTTCAGACCAAATCTGCAAGCAGTGAACAAAAGTAATTGCTGTGCATTATTCTTTATCTTTTTGCATTTAATAGTCTGATTTGAATTCTGAATGCTTTGGCTAAGCAGCAATGCTGCAGGACTAGGACCCCTTCTGTCTCTTTTGAAGGATTTGATTTAGAATGCTAATTTTAAATAATTCCTCTGGTAGCAACTGAGTTAGCCTGGTAATTATTTAGATGAACCTGAACTAACTTTTTCAGGGGAAATATTTTAAGATTTCCCCCACTGAAACTCTGTATTTTTTATATTTGTGGTTTCTTCCAACTGAAATGTCCACTGTATCCTCAAAATCTTTCTCCCTTTTTCTTCCTTCCCAGGTAACAGCAAACAGGTACCTTCCGTATATCTTAGAGCAGTAAGTTATTAATGATTTCTGTAGGTTTTTCAAAGGTGATTGTTGCTCCCTTGGGTCAGGGCCATTTTCTTTATATCATTCGTATGCCTTCACCGCAAGTGATAAGCACCAGAACTGGAGCAGGGATGAGATGGGCAAAGACATCTCACAGGCTGGGTCTTGCTTGAGACTGGTCCTCTCCGACGTGTCCTGAGGCCATTGCAGAACCTGGCAGAAACAAAGCAGAAGAGATTTATTGAAGAGGCTTTTGCAGTTAGGGCTACACAGATTATAGCAATCATCATAATGAATTTGGAATTCAGAGAAAAGGGCAAGTATCTAATCAAAATAGCATTGAGTCCCAAAGGAAAGATAAAATCAGTGAGATAGGAGGTCCAGCCTGATTTTTAAAGATTTATCATCCAATTTATTCACTTTAATACAGACAGATTAAAGCATAAAACCCAGTTATCACCATGCAAATATCAACAGGATTAAATAATGTAATCTTTGGAGACAAGTATTTAAGTCAAGTAATTTAGCCAATCAGTTAAAACTTTTCCTTCCCAAACATGTTTTTCACCTCCCTTATCTGCAATGCAGATCACTTGCATTCAGTTTGGTCTGCATGAATAATTTCCAGGAGGAGTTCGGGATGTGAAACAAGGAGAGAATGCCTGTAGAGCTTCTACAGTGGGCTGAGGCAACTGGACATCTGTGTGTTGAAAAAGGGCACTTCTGTACCTGCAATGATCCTATGTGGATAACTAGACTGAAAAAGTCACCCCCTGCTCTGTGTCTTTTGTTCCATTGGGGAACTGATCTCACCTGTTGCTGGCATTTGTTGGACTGGAGGACAGTCAGCCACTTCTTCCCCAGTTCAGGCCTCTGGCTGTTGCAGCATGAAGGGATAACTAATGGAAACAGCCTGCACTATAAGTAGTTTATTAAAACCTTTGCCAAACTCAGAAAGAAAATTGTTAATGTAGTTGTAATAGAAACCAGGGGACAAGTGAAGCCTTTGTGACCATATGTGGCACGCTCAGTCCCTTCCTCCTTGTGATTTTTTTGCTTGAAGGTCAAGCGATCCCATCTAGTGAGCCAACTGGCCAAGCTCTTTTACACTCCCACTTGATTTCTTGTCCCAGCAAGTCCCTTTGGTGATCTCGCTGCCAGTGAGGCAGCGCCAGGGGCTGGGTAAAGGTGGTCGTCTTTGCCACGACCAGGTGATGTGATGTGTATGGGAAGCAGCAGGATTGCTATGGGTATGTTTTGCCTTGAATGCCAATATGTTTTGGTGTTTGGTTTCAAAGATGTCAAACCAGTTGCATCTTCTCAGCCCAGAACTGGCATAGGGAGGCAGCTCTTCTGGATCTAGCCTTTCTACTTCCTTCTCCCTATCTTCATCCCTGAATAAGCAACGTCTTTTAATTGCCTTCCAAGTCTTGCAGGTTTTGTTTTTTCCTTTGTTGTTATTCACAGCGCTGCTGCTCGGGTTGGCTTTGTTATTACAGCTGTTAATATTGTATGATAAAATGAATTGTTAATTGCTGAACCTCTGAAGAGCAGACAACAGGCTGCTTACAGCAGACGTGGGAGGCTGTCAGAGACTGCTGGGACCTAGTGTCAGATCAATCATGCACTGGAGGTTTGCATCAGAAGGTAGTTTTGAAAGTGAGGAAGCAGATCCAGTGTTAAGAATATCCCTCAGACTGATCAGTTCCTCCCTGCTGCTGAAAGGTGCTCCTTGAAATGTCAGTCCGGCTTAGCTATAAATTACTTGCTGGATGTAAGCGGTACTAGTTCATGTTAGCACTGCCAGAAGCTGCTACAAATCACATTTCTTTTGATGTAGGAAAAGTTGGAAACTTCTTCTATCATAGGTTTGTCTGAAACTGTCCTGTATTGTAGGAGCTATTTAGAGACATTTACAATTTACAAAACGAACCATATCAGTACTCAAGGATGCTGATTTCTGTTTTCTCCTCTTTCCTTTCCTTATTTCAATAAGGACCAGCTGTCTCTGTGACTACTGCTGCCTGCCATTGTGTGACTGCTGTTATTTAAGGAAAGTTGATGCAGATTTGTTGTTTTCCCTTATTTTTATGAACATGTGAGGATATTTTGCCTCCTAGGCAACACATTTTTCCCCCATCCTCAGCTCATTTTTAGCTCTCCCAACAGTATTAAGGAATACTATTCCGAAACACAGAAGGGAAAAATTGGAGAGCAGCTTGCCGAGTGGGTCCTTTAGTTTGAGACTAGACAAATCATTCCATATGAATTTCTGATGTGATATGACAGCTTAAAGAGCAAATGTAATTTCACGTTGCATTATTATTTATTGGATTTGTAACAAAACTGCAATTACAGGGGAACTTTGCTCATTCAGATCTTCTGAGACATGATCAGCATGCACAGTAGCAGAAGTTCATATTATTGCAATGTAGCTGTTGCTAGCACGAAAATGCATTCGTTAGAGACAGCGGTGAGGTTTTATTTAGAAATGGTGAATCTGATACTTAAAAGTGCACGCATTAAGTTCCAAAAAACACTTGTGGTGGCAGTGGCCCCAGAACAGTGGAGGTGGCAACTGACCTTCAGCACGGTCACATTCCTCTGAATCTCTTCAAATCGCTTCTATGAATTAAAGAAACTCTCTGTCTGCAGATGGATGTCCCATCTACGGTTTTGGCTTCTGCTTATGAACAGAGTTGGTGAAATTTCAGACCCTTTTCTACCTCTGCCAAAAAACCCCAACCGAACTCTGCAATATATATGTGCTGCTGTCACAGTCAGCAGAAAGGTAAAATATTAGTAGCAGACCAGTACTAAAGGTGTCGTGAATTAGTTTTTCTTCCCCAATTCTTTTAAAATATGTTCATCATGTTTTCAAGAATTGAGAGACCACAATGTTGGAAAATGCACAGACAAACAAAATAACTAACTTCTATAAATGCAAATCCTCACTGCCTTCCATTTTTTCCCTCATATCTTACATCTTAGTCAGTAGGTAACAATGGAGGACGGACGGAGAGAACTATGGAGAAGGATCCTGGAGATCAGTCCAGCAGCCTTGGCTGCCTTTTAATCTATATTGATTTTTATTTCATCCAGAGAAATTAAAATTGCACTGATCAAATACAACAGCACTGTCTGACAACTGGCATTTAGGAAAATAGTCACTCACATGCACAATAGCAGCATGACTGTAAAGAAAGAGAAATCCTTGCTAGTCCACTTATTTCAAAAGGGCTGTAAGAGAAGGTGATATGCCCTGGTGTTGTTTTTTGTTTGTTTGGCATTTTTGAGAAATTGCACCTGAAGAATATTTTCACTTAGAATTCTAGATAGTAAGAAACTAGAAGGAGCTTGCAGAAGATAACAAAAGGCTTTTGACACGAGGGTTATCCATTTCTTCCTTTTTTCACAATGCACAGTGCTGTTGGATGGCTAGAATGTGGACAAATGCAGTGGATAGCAGATGTACAGGGTCAATCTCATGTCCAGCTGACAGCTCGCTGCCAGAAATGCAGTGCTACCGGGTGGACCTTGGTGGACCGCTGCAGACTGGTGCAGTGTGATGCATCTGATGAAGGTGGGGCTGCTGGCATGCGCTGGAAGCCATGGATGCATGCTTCTAGACTGGAATGGATTTGCATCCAGACAGCTCGGAGCATGGCTCGCATCTGCAACGAGACCAGATAACACTCTCTGGGCTTTCATTCTCTACAGTTTTGTTCTTGCTAAAGAATCAGCCTAATCTATGTAATGGAGAACAACAACATCAGTATGAAGGAAGAGTGAGTAGGCTTCGCTGGAACTGGTCCATATTTTCTAAGTATAAGTTAATGATCAAATGTGACTGTAGGGAAACTAATTTTCTTGAGAGCATACATTTAAAAAGAGATATTAACACTGTAGTGTGGTAATCAGACACTGCAATATCCATGGTAAAATGCCAATGTTCCAGAGATCTGACAAATCCAGCATTTGTTATTTACCTATCCAAAATACTTGGCTTTGAAAAAGCAGTGCTGAGTGCCAGCAGAAGGGTGTTCATTACAAATTCAACACAACACGCAGTCAGCTTCAGCACAGAGCTAACTGCAGGGGTTTTCTTTGGCTCCATTTATAAGGTAGAAAGTATATTAATTGGCCCATAATTCAAGCTGCAATAAGGAAAGGAGAAAGATAAGATGAGCTGTGAAGGGAAGCGGCTAGATAGCTAGATTTGCTGGTGATTTTTGGGTAGCGAGTTGAGGGAAAAGAACACTTACCCTTGAGAACTGCACAAAATCATTTGTAAAGTCATTAGTCTTATGAATTATTTTGACCGTTATTGTTATTAATTATTTGTGCTGAAGTAGCACTTGGAGAAAAGAGTTATGCTAGAAATCCTATTCTACTGACTTCTGCAAAAGCACACAATAAAAAGACAATCTTTCCCCTGAATAGCTTTTAATCTTAATGCCTCTCTTTATTCACACTATTTTCTCATTTTCATAATTTAATTTGGCATTTCCATTCTCTCTTTTATTCTGGTATGTGGCACCTGAACCTCTTCCTGAGAGCTGTGTGTTGGTGTGTGATAAATATGAAATTCAAGTATTTGCACTCTTTTATGTCTCTGACTGTCCATTGGTTTTCCTCTTCTCAGCCTGTGGTTTCTTTTCTCACAGTTAACTTTCCCTTTTTATTTTCTTGTTTCTTTTTCTGCTGTTTCTTCTATTGTCTCACTCTCCTTGTGGTTTTTTTGGGGGTTTTTTTGTTTGTTTGTTTTTGGTTGTTTTTTTTTTTTTTTAACTTTTCTCAAACTTATTATCTTTTCTATGCACTCTTTTTGTCTAACATTTTTGCTCTTGGTTCTCTTTCCAGTTTTGGGGAAGATCTGGGAAGAGGTAACTCTTGTCTTCGTTTGTCCTAGCTGCACTTTTGTTGGTGAATTGTCCTACCCCGCCTCACTTTCCATAACCAGCAAGAATCTGCCAACAAGTCACTAAGGGAAAGCACATCTTTTATCAGAGAAGTTGCTGCTGCACCGTGATTCAAGCCGATGGCTGGAAGGTCCGGCTGGGGTGCGGTTCTGGTTCTGGAGGGTCTTCAGTACAAAACTATTACACTGAATTTACTTGGGATATAGCCTGGATATTATAGAGTTTTATAAATCATGAGCTTACTTTGTGAGATCCCTGGCAAAGTTCCAACATTGTCTGTTGGATCATGGGGAAGAAACAGAAACTAATCAAAAGGGAAAAAGTTAACTGTCAACAGCTTGTCCTTCTGCTCTACTATTAATTATGGTGGTTTTCCATAGTTTATGTTTGCAATAATTACAGCTATTTTGCCAAAGTAGCCTTTAAACAGGATTGTTGTTGTTGTCGCAACTGTTATTGTTCAAGAACTGCATTTTTCAATTATGGGAAATAGATGAGATACAGTATCTGTAACAGTCTCTTTTAATGATAACAACGGATATGGAAATTAGTCCAGAGTATAAAATTAAAGATATTTGAATAATTATAGTGTAATCAAGTCAAAATTACTGATGCCTTTATTTGAAGCTAGATTATGTGGAAAACAGCACAAGAAAATACATGCTTTGAAATCTGAAAGGCACCAGTATTTGATAGCACAGTTGCATATATTGCACCAAATAAGTTTGTTTTATGTCTGTCAAAGATTTAAAATATAAATAACCATCACTAGGCTAGTTTTCAGAAGCTTGAGTATGTTGACAGAAACTCCTTTGTGGTTCAGTTCGCTGGCATGTCTCAGATGTTTTGATATGGTGGATTTGCAGAATAAAGGTGAATTTAATGGTGCTCAACAAGGTGGCTCAGAAATGTCTGCATTATAAATGCCTGTTTATTGGATTTTCTTGGAAAAGGCTCAGTTTTCATCAGTCCCCTTCTTCCCTTTCTCATCTGATGCTACACATACTCTTTATTTAATGACAAATAAACAAAAAGGCAGGGAAGCCCAGGAGAGGCCAGAGACTTCAGTTCAAGGGACAAATATTCATTTTCTTCTTGTGTGTAAAAACCAACCAAACCAACCAAAACAAAAACCCCATACAAAACCCACAAAAAACCAATGCAAACAAATAACAACAGAAAACCCAAAACTAACCAAACACCCCGCACTGCCCCTGCTTTCAGGCTTTGAAGGAAACAACCTCTTCCATAATTCTGTAATAGCAAATGCTGACTTGCCAAACCAGAAGGAGAAGGAACAGTTCAAAGCTCTGGCAGGCTTCCAGCCGGTAAGTCTCAGGCACTGCCTGTGTCAAAGGAGAACTGAAAAAAAAGCTGTGAACTCCAGTCTGTGTATTTATTTGTGCAAAAAGTGTGGCAAGAAAAATATTTGTATTATTTGACTTCATTGCAGAAGGTGATGAAGGTTATTGGTTGGCTGGGGTTTTTTTTTTGAGGGATTTAATTCCCAAAACTAATGTGAAATGTTGACAGCAAAGCCTTTATGAGAATTTTAAATCCTAAAACCAAGTGGCAGATAATTGTGGGTTTTATATTAGTGGAGAGAAAGGCGTTAGAGTTCAGCCACTTGTGAAGTTGTTAAATACCAACAGCAATAAGAAATCTTTAGGAAAGTTGCTGCTGAAGTTGAAGTGAGCCCTGAGATTCGTCACGCAATGGGCAAAGTTGTCTCAACCAGTGATAAGGTGAATGATTCAAATGAGCCCTGGTGAGCTGGGAAACATTTTCAATAGTGTTGCTCCTTGTCCTCTTTGCATTTCTACCTGCCTTCTCCTTAGTTTTTTCAGGGCATAAACATGTTAGGTATCACAAGAGTAAAACCTCAGTAAATTCTGTCTAATCAGTCAGAGTATGAAGGACATGAAAAAGGGATGTTTTCAGTGAGGTTTTTGAGGAAAAGGAAGCAGAGATTTACTTTGTTAACAAGCGTAGATAGGAAATACATGAATTTCTGGTTTATGTCCTTTTTCCATGGTGACTGGAAATTAGCAAAAAACAACTCAGCTCCCTCTTGTCCATAAAACACTGCTAGCAACAGCGGTATAGCTGTATCTGATGTCAGGCTTATGAAATTTGACACAAATTAGAACTGCAAAAGGTAGACAGAAATATGGGAGCTGGTGGTCGAGAGTTATTTTACTGCCTTATGATAAACCCTTGCTGCATTCAAACATAATTTTGAAACAACTAAGAATTTGGACTCGAATACCTAGTGAAAACAAGATTGCTGTTTTTAATCTTTATTTAATAAGAAAAGGTAGAGAATAAGGAAGATTTGGGGCTTCAATTCTTGATGCTTGGCTCTGGTCCAGAAAGCAAAATATAATTTATTTCGGGATGACCAAGCAGAAGTTCTTGGCAGTCTTGGGTAGTAATGGGAAGGGATTTTATCTGGCAGTTAAAATTACTCTGAACTACAGTTAGACTTCCTCTAGTGTTGTCTAATGAAACTTTCACAAGCCTTGTACGGTGATGTCCACGCATGGTCTCACGCTGTGTGGAGGGATCCACCATGGGATTCACAGGTGAGGAGCCCATGTTACAGGTCATAAAGCATTACCAAGTGTACAGAATTGAAAATGAGCAGGAAATATTATGTGTTAACAAACTGCATGACCTATTTTTACAGCAATCGGAACAGTTGTCAAAAGACTAAGTAGCTGGTTTTCGGAAATGGCTGAAAAACTTAATAAAGCCGAGTGGTTCATCAGTCTGGCTGAGGCAGCTAATGTTGCGGATGCATTATAGAGCTGAAGTTGATCCAAATGAGGCCCTTGGCATGTGCCACTAACGGGGGGAAGAAGTAAGTGGCACTTCCAAGTTTAAGAACTTGAAGTTCTTATGATATTGTATATATTTCATCTGCCTGCTACTAATTTTAGGAATTGTTTAGAATTTTGTTCATTGCCAGTTAAATTAATTCACTAATGAACTCAGCAGTGAATCTACATTGGGCTATATAGTTTTAAATCACTATTATTTTAGAATAGCTGATCTAGTGGATATTTAGATGATGCCTTTGAAGAGCAAGAAGAAAATGGGGGAAAAAAATCGTTATTTTTATTTAGCTTTCAGTCATTTGTATGAGAAAAGAGCTTGAAATCTCCATTCAGATCAAGTATATCAGGTATTACCATGCAGTAGAACGAAGCCTTTTCCTGAGATCCAAGGAGGTAATCTTAGTGAGTTACAGAAGATCACAGCGGGGCCAGTGCAAGACACAGGACCAACCTTGAATTCAGTCAGGGTTACTATAATCAGAGTTTCTCAAGTTGGAAACCAATATGTGGTGTGCTGGGACTGTGCCATTAGAAACTGAATGCACAAATAGCCTTTGCTGAAGTACAGGATACTTTTCTGCAACCATCTGAACAAAATTAGGAAGATTTAATTTTGTTTATGCAGTTTAATCTCCCTCTTTCCCACTTCCCCCTGCGCTGAAGCACAACCGCACCAGGTGTTACACCAAAAATACATCTGTTGAAGTCAATGGCAAAAATTAATGTGAACTAATGTGAGAAAACATAAGCAGACTCCTACAAGCAAACTTACTTGTGTTTGTGGTAAGATTCAGGCAAAGTTTTGCAGTTTCCAGTGTATACTCCACCACCTTTCCAGTGCCATGGTAGGCTTGAAATGACCAGGAGAAAAGGGTTCATTCCCCAGTCTACTTGAATGGGTTCCAGCTTGTGGTATAACCTCTACTATATTTGTGTTACTCTGTACTCAGCCTCTTGACAATACACAGTCAAGAAGTTGGGCTTTTTCTGCTCAAAAAGATACGTCATTCTGATAGGGAGGTGTTTCTGGTGTGAGAAAAGTCAAGGACGAAAGGAAACTCCATTGTGCTTGTGGGTTTTCCATAACTGCTGCTAATCCAAGGCAGTTTGGTCATCATCAAAATCTTGTTTTTCTCCTAAAGGAAAGTTGCTATAAACTGTTTTGACTCTGTCTTCTAGTATCTAGAGGTTTAGACTGGCTATTAGGAAAAATTTCTTCACCAAAAGGGTGGTCAAGCATTGGAACAGGCTGCCCAGGGAAGTGGCTGAGTCACTATCCCTGGAGGTATTTAGAAGATGTGTAGATGTGGCACTTAGGGACATGGCTTAGTGGTGGACTTGGCAGTGCTGGGTTAACAGTTGGACTTGATGATCTTAAGGGTCTTTTCCAACCTGAACAATTCAATGATTCTGTGATTCTATCTACATGTGGTTAGAGATAGCTGAAAAACATGTCAAAGTTGTTTCTGTTTTGCAGAGTTCAAACTGACCAATTTTGATTTTTACATTTTTTTAGACAGCAACAAACCAGATTCTCTTGGAAAAGGGAAATGTTGGCAAAAGAAGGTATTCTGTTTCAAAGAAAGTTTGTTATTGCTTTAACTTGATCCTAATTGTCAGTGAAGGAAAACACTGCTTAAAATAATGCTTCAATAATCGCCCTTATTTTTTTCTTTTTTTGGGCTTTGTTCTTCCTTAAATCAGAACCCATTATTCATTTGAAATGTATGAATAGTTTTTGTGAAATGTTAGAGTTAAGCGTTAGGTTATCCTGAGAGCATGATGTCACTGTCATAGATGTAGGGTTCTGTGGAGAATAATGTTTAACCATGTCCTATACAGCGCTCTGCCAAATAGTCCTCACAAGACCTCCTTCTTCCTCATCGTTTAGCAATCACTAGTGAGTGTTTATGAACTAATTCAAAATTTACCATTTCCTATTAAAAATGTGGTTTCCTTCCTTATAGTGAATTATGCAAATAAGACCTTTATTCCTTCCCAGGGAGAAAACAAAACAGAAAAATAATGAAACAGATTGAAGAACTTTCTTCTCACAATGTGCATGTGATTGCCAGAGTCAGAAATATAATTGACAGAACAATTATACTTTCATTTCCTTGAACCATTCTTCCATGCCATTTCAAATCTAGCTTTGGCAGGTCAAAGAAAATAACTGTATGAGCCTATGCACTGCAGTCAAGGGGGGCTCTTTTCCACTGCATTTGACAATGATGTGAATGAGAGCTTTGACTCCCTGTTGGCTTACGGTGGTGAGCCACTTATTTTCAGGCAGTCTCCTGTCAACGAAATATCTTTAAAAAACCCAACCCTACAAATAGCATATAATAATGTTTATGTAAGAGGGCTTGCTTCTTCCAGCAGCTAATCATGTGTCAAACATGAGAAATTTTTTTAAGCAATGCCTAAATAATAAATGAATCTTTTTAAGCTTAAAGCTAGGTTATTTTTATTCATTTTAAGTCAATTTCTACTGCTACAAAATGCCTACTTTGTATTGACAGCTGTGAAATAACCAAATGTGAGGTTTGAATCTTGCAAGCTTGTTTTACATAAATTTTCATATGCCCACATGTGCTGACTGAAGGTAGTGGGTCACACACAGATAAATGAATCTAGGTCAGACTATTAAATTACTGAAATCCAAATTCCACCCTCCACTAGAGCTGAACATGTCTCAAACATTTGAAGGATATAAAATCCAATCAGTACAGGCGAGTGGCGCTACATATTCCCATCTACAACAGAAACTGTGGAGTTCTTCCCTCTTTGGGAATTCTCCTTTCTCCCATAGGGACAGTCACTCTGCAGCCTTTCTCTCCAGGCACAGCAGACCAGTGTTAGTACAGGTAACTTCTAAGCAAGGCAACGGGCTTTTTGCAAAATGTACTGAGATGTGCTGGTACCATTATAAGAAAAATACAGACCTACACTATGCTGAAATGACTTGGAGACACACAAGCAGCTTTCTCTTATCATAACTTGAATGACTTCAGCAGTGTTACAATTACAACAAAAAGATATCGGCATGCAGTAAATGTTTCTATTTAGACTGAACCAAACCCTGCTGATCTATACACAGCATCAGTGAAATGCAGATGTTTGTTTTTCTCATCAAAAATATTTGTCTTCTAAGTTCAGAAATAAAATTCACTTTCTTTCCTTTTTTTGTCCTTCATGACAGATGATACTTAAGGAAAATATATAATTATTTGATGTAATGAAGCAGCAACTACAAATGACCTTTTTACTCTCTCATTTGCTTGCTTGTTATCTTTACATATGTGATTTTGGTATAACTTTAAAACTGTTTTCTGGATTTACTTAAAATATAAATATCTATGCATATTTATGTTGTAGTTACACTTTCATTTGAAGAGTAATACTGTATTGTATTTTTCCTCACTAAAATTGTCTAAATAATGAGGCCAAGTACTGTAGTCATATCCTGAAGCCACGAAAGTTTTAGTGGTGATTAACCAATCATAGGCAAAGACAGATCCAAAATACATTCCTGTGATTTATGTCCTACATAAAATATTTGATGTGCTTCACTAACATTTGTGGTGCTTCTTGTCCCTTAGGTGCTTATGCCTGTTTATAGCAGATCCCAAGTTTTGAAGGTACATTCTTCAAATTCCCATGTATTGCCACAAATCACTTGCCATATGGGGTTTCCTCTGTACAGAGAAAGACATGCAGTGGTGGAATAAATAATTTACATTCAGCCAGTAGAAAGTGTCTTAAAACGTGCATTATTTGCATTGTCGGAGGAAGGAACGTCCAAGCTGGCAATAAGTGAACACACTAACAGGCTCAATTGTCCTTCTGTGGCTGTGTCCTCCTTGAGCATTGCCCTGAGGCACCTAACCCCTTTCGTCCTTCTTACCTAGGCAAGCTCTAGCACTTCCGAAATTCAGGACAGTGAAACTGTTAGACACCTCAGGTAAGATTCCTGCCAAGGGGTCCAGAATTTGAGGCCAATGCTCTCCTCTTTCCCAGCCCCCTTCATCGGAGACAAGCGTGCCCACGGTGGGAACACAGATGTCTCCCAGGCAGCTGCTGGCTAAGCTAATGTGTCTATTTGGTTGTCTGAAGCATTTTTTGGAGCCTGATTGCTGCTTTTCTTCAGCTCAGAGAAGAAGCAGTGTGAAGGAAGGCATTTTGCGTATACCTAAGTCTCTAAAAAGTCAGCAGAACTTTAAATAGTGCCCATTATGAAGCGTGTGGTTTCTAAATAGAGATTTATACATTATACATTAATTGGGGACCTCTGGTATCAAAAGGCCGGCTAGCTTTCTGTAGAGTGTATTTTGAGTCTCAGTGTGCCTGCTGGATACTGCATTCCCCAGAGTCTTTTGTAAGAACAGCAGGAGAATTTTATTATGAAAGTGAGAACTAGGTGGCTCATTACCTTTGGAGTGCATCATTCCCCATAGGATCATCTAATTGTTTGCTGAATGATTCCAGTAGTCTTGCTCCAACAGCCTTGCCTGGGAAGAGGTGCTCTCTCTAGATTTATGATTAATTGCATGAATAGGTTGACTTTTTTCTTTGTATTTTCATCCTTGTTGAAATTTTTTTTAGAAGTACATTACTACAGGCTACACTCAAGTAAGTGATACGTTGTGAATCTAACTCCTATTACGTTTATCCATTTTTATGCCTCTTAGGCTTTCTGTAACTGCTTCCACTTGGAGGCCGATTCTTTTTTAAAATCAGTGTAATTCCATTGACCTTAGTGCTCTCACGCCAGACAGTGAGAAGAAACTTTTCTGGAGTCTGTGCAAGTATGCTGACATGGCATCTGACCAGGTTTATTTGGTAACAGCTCATGAGCACAGCATTAATTGGAAGAGCATGTCAAAGACTTGAGAACAGAAAGAAAAGCAGAAATATTTGCTCCTTTCCAGACGTGCTGAGGAGGTGTCTGTGACTACGTGGCAAGATGATGGCTGGGCAGCAGTGGCACGGTTTCCAGAACAGTACTTATATACAACTTCAAAAGCATGGAAACAACAAAAGTGGAGCTGAGCAGAGATTCTTGCCCTGTTAATTCCGCTGTTAGAGCAACTTAAATGCTGCTCTAGATGGCATAATATCCATGTCAGGGATCCTACAGGGTTGTGAGGACAAAGCCTGGTTACCAGGCTTTCACAGAAATCCCAGGGACATCCCTGTTGTCTCAGCCACGTCCTTATGTCAGCTGTAGAGGTGATGGCTATGGCAAAGGTTAGTGCACTGATTGTGTGCACTGATGATCTTCCCATGCTCGTTCCTTCTATAGGTGGATCTGTCTCTTAGGGTTGTTCTTCCAAGCCTAAGCAATCCCAGTTCAGGGAGAACTTGTGCCAGTATCTCTACATCTAAAACCTTAGACTATAAAGTTTTGAAAACAAAGGATTCCGAGATGACATCATGCTGGCAAAATAAGTCTTTTTAATTGAAAGTTTTCTAGCTGGAATCTTTTCAGATGAGGAATGTAATTTATATTTATACCCTGTCCATGTAAGATTGAATAGGATAGCAGTGGTACAAGGTTATCTCTAGGAGCAGTCCAAGGACTAAGCTGTGCAAAATTACCTGCAATCAGATAGTTTCTGTCAGTGGGTATCCAGAGTAACTCACGGGTTGCCTAGCTCACAGAAACTCATACAAAAATGCCTGTAGCCCAGCCTAATACAAGCAGGATCTTATATATTAACAGTGTATGTGTGGCGAGAGAGAAAAAGATTGCACAAATAGTATCTATAAAAAAGATTCATTTTATAGATAGTAATCTTACATGGACAGGGTATATATGTTGCACCCTGCTCTGGCTAGATGAACTTGCAATAATGGTAACTTTGCCTCTAAACCGCCATGCCCTTGCAGAATGAAATGTCTGGAGCTGTTTTGAATGCCCCCCTGACTGGAGATCCTCTGTGGGCAGGTGAGATGGCAGAGAGCAGTAAGGTTGGCAGGTTGAAGGGCATGGCCACCCGGTCCTTAAGACACTGAATGTGGTGAGAAAAGCTCACAGCTCTTGGTTAATTGTGTAGGAGTGGTTTTGAGCTTACTCCTCCCAGTCTTTCAAACAAGCCTGCCTTAAGAAGGATAGCTGGGAAAAGCTGGATCCTCTGCTCCCATTAATATCCCTCTACCCTGTATTGCTTGCAGGGGAAGAATTTTGGCCATGAGCCTGCAAAGCTAGTTGTCCAAATCCAAGAAATCTCTAGCGGCAAACTAAGAAAACGGTAGGAGATATGAGTTTTGGACAGATAGCTCTCTCCTGTCCTTGTCAAATGTTTTTAAGGTCAGTTTGATGTACGGCTTATGAGCAATGACTAGGAACAGGCAAGTGTAACTCCCATTATAGGAGTATGTTCTACTATTTCTATGACTGACTGGATATATTTCAGATGGTTTTAATCCACTTTAAAATAACATTGCTGAGTTGTTCCATCCTTTACCTGTCAAGTCATAGATTTCTTTCTTGTTTGGTCTGTAGGTTGTAGAGGCAGAGTCGGAGAAAAGGCCCTAGAAGCCTACCTCTGCGTGCCTGTTACCTGCAAAGAGAAAATCAGCTCCAACCTTGGAAACACTGACGTATTCACGTAATTCCATGCATTTGTTGTTCCACTGACTTCACTGAAAACACTCATGTATTTTAAGTTGAGCACGTGTTAAATTACCTTACCCAATCAGTGTCTATATGCATAAGTATATGTGTAATTGCCTGTGTATTCAGGGCCCTAATGGAAACCATAGCAAAATACACAGTTGCATTTTGCATTCATTAACTGAGCAAAAGTCTCATTGAAGTCGGCAGTCATTTTGCTGAGTAAGGCCAAGAGGCATCTGGCCCATACAGCTCATCCCCATCTGTGACTCTTCATGTACAGGAATTAAAATACAGCACTCATGCACCAGGCTGCAAGTGAGGAAAGAGAGGTCTCATAGGGCTGCCACAAAAATCACACAGCAATTTGCCCTGTCTGTAAGAAAAGTTGGGGTACTCCTCCAGGTGAGCAACAGGATCTGAATACTTCAGGTTGTTAAGGGAGGGTGGTGTCTTACAGCTTTCCTTATGATTTCCTGGTATTTAATTTGAAGGAGTTATTACTCAGTTTCTATTCAGTTTACTGATTTTTGAGAACTGATCCTTAGGTTTCAGTTTCTCTCAAAGTTTTATAAAGTGATCTTATGTACCGAACTCAGGAGTAGTTTACATCAGATGGTAGGAAGCCAAGGGAGTTGGATATTGCAGTGCCCAAGCTAAGTTCCCCTTCTGGAGTTTGCTCTGCTTCACAAAGACACATAGATAGATTTTCCTTAAGAAAAGGAGTGTGTGTTTGTGTCTCAGGGTGGGAGGACTCTGGGGTGTCATACAGAGAGGCACCAGGCATCGAGTACAGCCCTATTCTTCCAGACAGAGTTCAGTGGGCTACGGGAACATCTACTATGGCATGGTCCTGGCTGAGCAACTGCCAATCCAGGAAAAAGTATCCTTAATCTAAGGTCTTTATTTTATTGTCTAATTCTTGAGAGTTTTTTTCCTAAATTGTCACATTGTGTATAAAGTTACCTTGTAACCACTAAGCATACCCTGTTCAGAGCAGGGTGACAGCTCCACCTATTCAGGATAAACATGCAAACTCTGAATTCGGGACAGGTTTACCTAAGGATGCTATATGTGACAGTAGCAGCTTGGGACTGTCTCCTTGCTAGAAATGGGGTGTGAAGAAACAGCCTGCCTGCAGTGTTAGATGTGACTGAGCAAAAATCCCTGTTGCCAGTTCACAAGATTTTTCTGGTAAAATAGAAATTAGACTTTTGTAACAGATCAAAACCCAGAAGAACACACTTTTTTTGGTTACAATTCCACCATATCATAGGGCCACAAAAGACCAGTGAGACTATTAAAAGTGTGTTCAGTTGGAAAGAGATAATAGAAAAGGATGGAATAATGCTGCTTGGATCTTTGTTATATTGTGGTACTACCCCATAACTATGCAACGTTGTAAAAGAGAGAAACGAATGTGATGGTTACCTAGTATGTGGAATTAACATAGCAAAATTGTTTGTGATTTAAAGTAAAAGAATGATACTGTGTGAGTCACAGCAAAAAGAACAACTATAGGAGACTGGGGAGACAGATGAGTCAGAGCAACCATTTGTATCAGGAGTCTGAAGAAACTTAGTTAAATGCTGAAAATAAAGTCTCAAATGTTAGGTTAAATCACACAGTAATAGTTTACATAATGTTATAGCGCTCGTAAGGGGTTTTTTATATTACTTATGGTCCTAATAATCATACAAGTATAAAGTTTTTTTAAAAATGCTATTTTCAACAGCACAAAACAAACTGTTGGAGCATCAGCTGTAAGAGGACTAAAAGAAAAAGCTTATTAAATTCAAAGTAGGCTCTCGTAGTTCAAGGACATCAGTTATCTTGTTTATATTTTGTAATTAACTTAGTAAAAGTTAGTAAGTCCCACTTTTTTGAACCAAAGAAGTTTCCATAAATTGTGGGACAGACTGTTTTTTAAAAAAGATGTGAACTTTTTGTAATTCTTGTAGTTTTCTAATCCCAATATTGAAGTCATAGTCTCGTTAAGGTGGAACAGAGCAATGACTAAAGGGCAAATGAATGATTTTCCCTCCTCTGTTGTCTGTCAGAGGTCTAACACGGACCACTGTCATAGTTAACTTCCAACCTTAAAAAAAAAGGTTGCAGTTGGGCATAGAAAAAGTCTAGCAGTTGTGACGCTCAACTAAATTATTTTATGTCCTCTGTCTAAAAAATAGATTTCTCAGTTTGAGTTGAGGTTGAAGCTCATTGTATTTTCTGGGAGTGGAAGCTTTACAGTCTCTCGTGCTTCCTCTCCCGCAGCTCGCAGGAGCGAGAGGCTGTGTTTCAGGCAGGAACGGCTTTGGATGTTTCAGAGGGGACAGGAGCAGCTCCCGGTGCCCACCTTTAGCTCAGACACCAGAAGGGAGAGGTGCAGATCCGCTGGCCGAGGTGAAGCGGATCGGCAGCAGAAGTACTGTCTGCAGTAGCAGGCTTAGGAACGGTCTGGGCACTAGGAAAAGGGAGGGTAGGAGTTATCAGTCAGGTAGCTCTTTGTGATGGGTTTGGCTGAGGCAGAGTTAATTTTCTTCACAGTAGCTGGTATGGGGCTGTGCTCTGGGTTTGTGCCGGGAACGGTGCTGACAATTCAGGGGTGTTTTCGTTACCCCTGAGCAGCGCTCACACAGAGCCCCGGCCTTTTCTGCCCCTGCCCCAGCCCACCGGCGAGCAGGCGGGGGGGGCACAGGACGCTGGGAGGGGGCACAGCCGGGACAGCTGACCCCGACTGACCAAAGGGACACCCCATTCCATATGGTGTCATGCTCAGCATGTAAAGCTGGGGAAGGAGAAGGATGGGGGGACATTCTGAGCGGTGGCGTTTGTCTTCCCCACAGTCACCGTTCCACGCGATGGAGCCCGGCTGTGCTGGGGATGGCTGAGCCCCTGCCCGCCCAGGGGGAGTGGTGAGTGAGTGAGTGAGTGAGTGAGTGAGTGAGTGAGTGAGTGAGTGAGTGAGTGAGTGCCGCCTTTGGCTGTGCCTGCGTGCATGGCTCTTGGTTTGCTTATTGAACTGTCTTTATTTCAGCCTGCAGGACTTCTCACTTCTACTCTTCTGATTCTCTCCCCCATCCCACCGAGGGGGAGTGGGGCTTAGTTACTGGCTGGGGCTAAACCATGACACACCTGATGCAGTTGGAGATGGTGGAAAACTACAAGACTCATGGTGAAATGGAGTATAAAGGAAGGAGATTATTGCTGGGAGTTAGTTGACCAGGAGACAGAGACACAGAGGAGAGGCTACAGGAAGCAAGAAGAATCCTCCAGGGCACTAGCAAGAAGGATATAACAAAGAATTGAAGAGTTACCAAGAAGTAATGATAGAGCTTTGTCTTCAGTTTGTTTGTTTGGTTTTTTTCCCCTTGTAAATGTATTTCTCTTTCTGCATGTTTTACATTTTTGTGGCTGGCAGCAGTAACATGGCAAAACATGTAGTCTTGACTTCTTTACTGCTGATATGCTTAGTTAATGTGCAATTTGTTACACAGTTATTACTAAAAATAATTGCAAGATGGAACAAATACTGATTTTATAGTAACCACAATGAAAACGAACAGGAACTTAGTTTTAGGAAATGAGACAAGGTTTCAAAGCAAGATGTTTCTGTTTAGGCAATCTGGCTTGTTTTACATGAGGATCTTCTCTCTGAGAACGTACCCCATGGCACCTCCAATCTTCTGAAAGCAAGACGAATAACAAGTTTTCTCACAAAGAGAGATTCTGCAACGTTCCGTAGATGGGAGTATACTTCTAGATGGCTTTGAATTCCAAAGAGGTAAACTGAAGAAATTTATCGTAAATGCCCCTTTCTGCAGGTTAGAAAATGGATCCCCTGTTTTTGGTGTCACACAGAATAGTGTAAGACCTGACCTTTTAATGACTTTTTTCAATTCAGTTGAATAATTTCTACTCAGGGTTTATTTACTTCTGCAATGTCTTGCTTAATTTGATTTGCGAATCTTTCTATTATTTTTTTGTTTAAAAGTCACGGTTTTTAATTTCAGTTTTTCAAATGCCTCAGCCGTCACTTCTGTTATCCTTGACATTTCTGTGTCACCATAATATGAACTGCTGCAGTGGGAAACATAATCCTCTAATCTGGCTAGCTCAGATGCATTGTTCATATAGAGACATTTTGTCGTTCAGTGTATTTATTAACAGCTCTGAGCACTCTGTTCGTCTGGCATCTGCATTTGGAACAGTTTTATTAACGGAAACTGTAGTCAAACCAAAAAAATAAAAATAAGCTTATGCCTATGACTTATTCCACTAACTGGAATAACAGTGCTGGTTCATATGGTTATAGGATTCAGTGCTGTACCTTTTGGTTCAAGAAGCTGTAAGACAGACATACACGTATATATATATACACACATCTGTGTGTATATACATGTATGTGTGTATATATATATGTACAGATCACCAGTAAATCTTTTATTGAAAGGACAGATCTGAATATTAATCCAAACTTTCCTAACTTTTCTGGGTAACCCTACAAATCATTTGTGATATCCGTTCAAGAAAGCAAACTATTTTGGCAGTTTCAGCTTTTCAGATGAGTGTTCAGTTTTCTGTAGAAAGAGATTTTTTTCCATTATATTTTTTCAGAACCTCAGTTTTAGGACATGGAACATTTTTGTCCAGTCTTAGTATTTAATTACTTTATTTCTCATCTATTACTTCCAAAGCTTTCCCGAGTTTGCTGTCCCTGGGTACCCTAACCGTGAGCCTAATGTAACAGTTTTACTCAGGTCTAGCATACAGAGACATTGGGACACTGAGGTTTGTCACTGGTTTGGTGGGCTATGTGTTTCAATAGCATCTTCTTTTCAAAAGCGCAATAATTTTGTGCCTTTTCTGTCATTTCAATGATGTTATACAAAACTGCCTGCAGGAGGTACTTTCAGGAATGGTGCCTGAGTTATTAGTCGATTGATGAATAGTTTGCTAATGGCCACTGCTGAAGTCAGAAAACTGGTCCAGATGAGTTTGCAGGAAAACTGATCTTCCACTTAGGCTTTTTTCTGAAGGCTAAAAAGGACACATAACAAAGAGTTTAATATTTAATATAATATAAACTTAAATAATATTGTAAATAAATTTGTAAAAATAATATAAGCTGACTGTGGAAAAAGGTAAGTTTATAACATGCAATTGTTTTGAAGAAAGAAAAACTATTTTTCTCAAAAGTTATTAGGAAGCCCTTTGATATTGTAACACCATGCTCTTGGTGACACAAATCAGTGCTAGCTGGTTTCACCCTTTATTGACAATGACGTTTTGGATTTGGCAGTGTACGGAGAACTGTTTTCAGCTGAAGTTGTTTGCACAGTCTCTGAATGAAGCTATTGTAAAGAAAAAAATTTCATCGGAAGGCTACTGAGCGTTGCACTGAAATCACAGAAGTATCTGTGTATACTGCAACATAACATGCTACAAAAAACCCCACCACCAACACACACCCAAACAAAAAAAACCCCAAACCAAAACCAAACAAGGAAATGACTGCAAAAAGGTATATTTTGACAACCTCAGAAATAAAGAGAGTCTTCACTGACAGTTTTGCCATTGCACTGTTACCGGGGGCTCTTGCCCCACAAATTCAAGACATCTGTCTTGTATCCTTGAATTGGTATCAGTTTCAAATTATTCTTTGTTGCTATCACGCCTCTTGAACTTCCTTCTCTCTTCAACTCACGATCTCTCCATAATTTTTCGCCGGTTTACCCACCTTTGCCTCTTTCCGTATCTCTATGCTATTCCCTCCGTATGCTAGACTGGCAATGCCAACCTTGCACATAGGTATTTGTTACCCTCTCCGTCATCTTCCCTACTTAAATTTTCTCGAAAAGCTGTACATCAGTGCTTCTAATACAAATCCTGAGATTTTTGAGAGTCCTGTGACATCTGTAAAAACTAAAAATAGGTGGCTGTACATGCATACATCTTCAGTTTACTAATATATTGCTAAAGGCAACTTTGTACAAAATGAAAAACCAACAACTACTTCAGATACACAGAAAGACTTAGGTAAATATGTTAGCTTTCAGATATTTCCTCTCACAGCAAATTAACACTCAATATAGTTACAGTGTGAAATTCACTGGGTCCGAGTACTCAGCGCTTGTCCATTGTAGTTATCATTTCTGTTCCCACTGACCCTTTCTAGGGAGTCATTGAGCCCAGTGTAATAATTTGCTGCAAATAGCCTTTATTCAAATGAGGAATTGCTCACGAGAATTATGAATTCACATAGTGATACCTCTTACAGGATTAGATCTAATAAAATGTCACCTGATACAATTTCTTATGGAAATGAGTTTTCTAGACCATTTCTCTCTTTCTAGTTGCGCTGTTACCTCTGCTGCCGCCATATTCCAAAGAAATTTATTGTTATTTTCATTTCTTTAATTTACACAAAATGTTTACTGAACATAATTGTTATGGCAAAGTCTCTTTTTTCAGGGCAAAGAGAATTGTGCACGAATAATTCAGTCTATTGAGTTATTCACAACCATTGTGTTTGCGCCCTACTGACACTGTATTTTTCTCTGAAAAATATTGGAAATTATTTTCACTGATGGGAAATAATGAGTCAATGAGATAAGAGACACTGGATTCAGTAAGCTCAATGCAAATTATTGTAGAAAGTTTTTAAAGTGTCTGTCCATAAAATATCAGTGGTTGTTTTTTTCTTCCTCAAGGTTACTTTGAAAGCAAATATTTTGAGGCTGCCATAGACTTTTGGTTACTCTGAGAGCCAGTGAAGAAAGAAAATAAAAAATCCAGAGTAAGAGACAAGTAAGCAATGGTAATGACTAGAAAAATCCATGAGAAATGCAGTCAGTTCTGCAGATTTCAGGTAAGCTGGTGCAGAGTTTTCAAGTCTGCTCACGTCAAATGGGAACTTTGGGTCTTAGAGACCCTGATGGGTTTTTTGGATAAAAGGGGAAACAAAAGCATTGCCAGCTTTTGCTCTTTCACTCTGGCAATCTGCAAGAGCAAATGTTTCATGCCAGTCAGCGACAATTCCTGTAATGCAGTTAAAATGCAAAGGCCTAAGTGAGCCCACTGGTCACTGTGACCATCCTCTGGAGCTTTCAGTTTTGGCTAATGCGAATGTGGGCACTGCTAGAATTTGGTCCCATCAGTGTCACACTGAGCTCTACTTGTCACAGTGTCAATGTCCTAAGGCCCGTTTTTCCATCCTAAATCCCTTTTCTGTATGAACAAATGCCTCTCAATGATTTTGGCTAAAGTTTGCCTGTGTGGTCTTGCTCCATGAGCAACTCACATTTCTCTGCTCTTGAACAGTTTGGTTCATTCAGGGCACAAAATCTGAATAAATTTCAATTATTTTTTTCTTGGATTAGTAAAGCATAAATTGCTTTAAAATATACCAGCTATTAACTTTGAATTCTAGTTAATTGTACTTTGGTCTTTATTTTACTACCGACTCATAAAGTTAATGGACTACATTCCTATCTTGGTTTGACAGCATATAAAACCTGAGTATTAAATGGAAACTAAGGTTTTAGAGTGAGATTCCTTGATAACAGAATGGTTTTTATTTTGGTGAAGAGAGTATCCCTAGGGAAGCCGATTAGGGAGGAAATTGTTAGACGTGAGAGAAATACTGTTCATTTTCCTGCATTGCCTACCAGAGCAACATTTCTGGTTGTGATCACTGCAATAGATTCATGTGCAAAGATATTTTGTGGTGTGAAATCTTTATTTCCATCTGATTACCATTTCTCTCCTCTTTGTAGCCTTTAAAAAAAATAAATATCAAAACTGATGAGAATCAAACTACAGAACATGGGAGAAGCGGAAAGTATACTGCTTCTACCAATTCCCTGACAAATGAGATGCTGTGCTCTTGAGTCTTTATTTTTCAGACATAGACTGTGAGAACAGCCAGAGAACAGCCTGAATCTATTCTTGTGTCAGTTACTTTAGTGAAAATGGAAAATAGTGGTGCTGCAGCCTGTGAGTATCCTTGAAACAGTCAAGAGCTGCAAACGTACAAGACATTCTGTTCAGCGCAGCTGGTTTAAGTACGCACACCATCTCCTGAAAACTGCTCTGCCCAGCTCAGTAATTTTCTTCCCTCTGTGAGGGGATGTTATAGAGGGTTGTTTATTATAAACTTTAATAGAATTGAAAGCCAAAGCATATAGACACCTTGTATTGGAGATGGCCTTACGATGAAAGTGAACAGAATGCCTTGGTTTTGGGA
Organism: Falco biarmicus; assembly: GCF_023638135.1. Classification (NCBI taxonomy): domain Eukaryota; kingdom Metazoa; phylum Chordata; class Aves; order Falconiformes; family Falconidae; genus Falco; species Falco biarmicus. The sequence continues at coordinate 12,641,842 of NC_079295.1, forward strand.
TATGTGAATATAGACTTCTGCAGTCAGTGAGCAGTGTAACCAGTGAACAACAAGAAATACCACAGTTCTCCAGACAGAAAAAACCATACAAAATACACAAAACCCAGGCAATTTAACTCACCCTTCTGACTTCCAAACTACTGCTGTTCCTTTACAATACCAGGCTGCATATGAATAAAAGAAATTATCCTGCCATTAAGCAATTTATCACAGCTCATGTTTAAAAATGACATCGGTACGAACAGGCAGATGTGAAGTGCAGGTACTGCTGCAAGTCTTATGATTGTGTTGCATGACCATAGCATTTTCTGCGGCTGGAGTTCATTTTTCTTAACAAGGACTGCAAGCACAATGCGAAATGCTTACAAAGCTTGTTGGCAATCTTGTCCTTATGCACACTCTGATCATTCTCTTGGTAGTTTTCTGAAGTCAGGTGTGTTGGGTATGAAACTCTTACGGCCTTTCAGAAGCCCTGTCTCAGTAACAAAGCAACTGTGATTTTCCTGGTTAGAAGCTGAAGTCGAGTCACATAGTGAGCAATAGCCAGCTGAATTAACACTTGGGCTACTAGTGCCTAGAACTTACAATTTTGTTCAAGGAATAGTCTCCTAAGGATCAGTAAAAAAGCCATTCTTGACAATGTTTCTGACAATAAAAAGTAGGAGGGCAGATAGAGTCTCTTCTCAAAAAAATTTTCAGTGCAGATTCAACCCACACCTTGAAGTTCAAATTAAGTCCATGGGTGTTTCCAATGTCTTAGGTACTTAAATTCTGTAATCGTAGATCCATGAAAGACAATTTTGGGATACCCTCACCGGAATGAAAATCTCATCTTTGAAAGCTCAAACATCTTTGGCCTCAGCTTGATTCTTTTCTCCAAAGCTTTTTCTGTCTGCTGCAGAATATTAAAAGCTGTACAAAGAATATGCATAGAGTGTACAATAGATTAAGCATAGTTATGCAGTGGTTGAGTTTGAGAGATATGCTCAGTCTTTTAATCTGTCTGCTTTCAGCATTGTGAAAGACCATCCTCCACAATAATCTCTCAAAAGTGCTTTATCTGATGCTGACACTCAGTGCTCGCTCATACAAACAGTGCTAATATCTTTGGCTAAACTAATAGTTGGCAAGTTCCATTTTGCATGCAAGTTCTCTACTGTATATAGAGCAGGTGGGGTGGGGGTGTGTGTGCCTGCCTCAAACATGCTTGGTCGCTCAAGAAATATTGAACCAGTCCAAAAAGTTCCTGTTCTCAAATTAAAAAAAAAATAGTAGTTTTGAACCCTACCCCAGTGGCATGCAAGAGTTTTGCTGAATATAACTCCTGCATACACACACCTGTCATGTCCCGAAGCAGTGCATAAATGCATTTAAAAATTGTATACAACCTTCTAGCTATGAAGAATGGATTTTAAGCATAAGATTTCTGATTGGAAAGTTCTTACGAGGACTTCATTTATGGCAAAGAGGAATTTTATGTATGAGAACATTTTTTCTTCTCTAGTAGGATATATTTGCTATTTTAAATAAAGGCCATTGTGAAAGGACTACAGTCAGTTGGAGTGATTATAAGAAATAAGACCTTTTTTTTTCAAAACAAAACAACCAAACAAAACATATAGGATGTGTTTATAAACTGTCAGCAGCTTTTGAAATACTGAATAGTTCATGGTGGATTCATCTGTGTGTTAACATTAGGCCAAATTCTCTGCTTGTGTCAGGGAATGAAGGATTCCTGAGACTTTTGGCTTATTATGGGTTGTAATACTTATTATGGGTTGTAATACTGCTTACTGAAGTGCCTATATTTATATATATATGCTTTAAACCAGGGATTTTACTAGACCAGTAAGGGTTTTGAAAATAGTAAAAATAAATTATGTTCTTGAGGGTCTAGCCCATTCCTTCTTCTTGAGGATATTATCTCAGTGGTACTTACTGCTGTTTGAAAATCAAATATGGTTTGTATAAGTCATCAGAAATTCTGTTCTGAATAAGGAAATGGGGGGCAACCCATGGAATAAGAACAAGGGTTTTTGTGTAGTCAGTTTTAAATGTAGCTAGCCTCACTGCATGGTTCTATAGTAGAGGGAAATGGAGGTTAAATTAGACTTTCAGAAATTAGGCCAAGGTCCAGACATTCCACTGTTTAGCTGAACTCAGATTTAAGGTTTATACATCCGACAGTGACTTGTACTTCAATTGAGACCTACACTGTACCTGTTTGGAGAACTGGGATTTTTGTTCCATCTTTATTTGGTTGTTTCTTACAACTGTGTATCTTGAAAGTACCTACATGGCTTTAAAATTGTCCTAACTCAATTAATTGTAATAACGGTGAAATGAAACTATATGAAACGGAACAAGGACATCAGATAGCTCAGATAGCACTGTATTTTTGGAGCACTTCATCCTTTTTATAACATTGCATGCTTTCCTTTCTTTCCTTTATAGCTGACAGGTGTCTGTTCTGCTTTAGTCTGTAATACATCTTCTGAGGCACAGTGTTGCAAAGATATCCTGCTTCTCTAGATATTTGAGGTCAAAGACAGTACTTATCAAACATGCTAATGAAAACACCTTCAAACCAGTTTAGTATGTAAGTACATTTCAGCAAGAGGAAAATGTTACTCAGCAACAACAGTTTTCACGTAGAATGCAATGCAAGACAGTTCATGTATCTACAGCACAAATTTATGAAATGGACTGAGTTAAGGCACATAGAAGAATTGCATTTTGCTGTGGCAGTGAGTATCGAACAGCCCTTTCATGTAATTTGCATTTGTAATTCTTAGAATATTAGATGTGGGAAATGTTCCTGTTGTTCGGTTACATTTAACATGGCAAATAGGTTCTGGCAAAGCAGAGCTGCCCCATTCAATACTAAAATTAACTTTTTGCAGAGTATCAAGGTGCTGATAGTAAATTGGGACTGCTCAATCTAACGCATAATTAAGAACTGTAATGCTATGAATTGTATACAATTGGCTGTATATGAATTGGCTGCTGGAGGGCAGCTCTGCAGAGAAGGACCTGGGCGTGCTGGTGCACAGCAAGGTGCCCGTGAGCCAGCAGTGTGCCCTGTGGCCAAGAAGGCCGATGGCACCCTGAGGGGCATGAGGAGGAGCGAGGCCAGCAGGCGAGGGAGCTGATCTCCCCCTCTGCCCTGCCCTGGTGAGGCTCATCTGGAGCGCTGTGCCCGGTGCTGGGCTCCCCGGTTCGGGAGAGACAGGGAACTGCTGCAGAGGGGCCGGCGGAGGCTACAGAGATGATGGGGGGAGTGGGGCATCTCCCTGGTGAGGAAAGGCTGAGGGAGCCGGGCCTGTTCAGCCTGGAGAAGAGAAGGCTGAGAGGGATCTTATCAATGTACACAAATCCCTTAAGGGCAGTGGCAGGAGGATGGGGACAGGCTCTTTTCAGCGGTGCCCAGCGGCAGGACAAGGGGCAACGGGCGCAAACTGCAACACAAGAAGTTCCATCTGAATGTGAGGAAGCACTTCTTTACCCTGAGGGTGACAGAGCGCTGGGACAGGCTGCCCAGAGAGGCTGTGGGGTCTGCTTCTCTGGAGACATTCAAAACCCACCTGACACAACTCTGTGCAACCTGCTCTGGGATAACCTGCTTTAGCAGGGGTTGGACTGGATGGTCTCCAGAGGCCCCTTTCAACCCTGACAATTCTGTGATTCTGTGAATAAATAACTTGCTCAAATGTATACCATAACGAAGGTATAGCTCATTAGTGTTTGCCTACCTTTGTTTATATTGTTAAGATTAACAACAGTCTAAGCAACATTGCCAACACTACAAAATCCTAAATATTTCTGAATGAGGATTGAGAAAATACTACATGTAAAGTACTTCCTGGATAATCTGTGTGGATAAAATATTATCTACAAGTGGAAAATGTAGCTTTTTGCAATTTTTTAATCTCCTCGCTAATGTCTCTGCCTGGTGCATCTCGGTGCACTGAGCTGGGCTGCATGGTTCAGTGCGTGAGGAAAGCAAACAACCATTTCAGGGAGGAGAGAATAGCACGTGGTCTCCCTGTCATGGTGCTGTAATACTTACCATATGTCTGTCAAACACTGAGAAATAAAAGAACTCCCAATAGCTCTTCCTGGATGATCATACAGCACTAGCTGGAATTTAGTCTAAAGAAAGTGCTTCTCATGCTGCATAAGGAAGTGTGATCATCCCATCAAAACATGAGAGAATATTATTAATCTGTATTAAAAAGAATAATGAAATGGAGTATGATATCCTGCCAGCTGTGGTTTAGAATTCTCCCTTCTTTCATTTGAATTCCGAAGCAGGAAAACCCATAATTGGTGCAGGGCTTGGAAGTGATGGAGAAGGAAGTAATTGAAAAGTGTTTTTTCATTTCCCAAATCTGAAGGACCTGAGGGACCCGTTCAGTTCTTGGTTTAAGCAAGAGCAGCCACCTGACATGCTGTAGCTCTCCAGAGAATACAAGTCAAAAAAGTGGGAATAGAAGCACATGATCTTTTAATTTCATTTTGATCTTCAGCATATAATAGTTTACTAATTTAGGGATATTTCTTCCATGCCTTGTATTAGACAAGCTACATGGGCACATGGAAGGTCTGATCCTGCATGTTCAGAAGGAACACTTTGTACACCTTTTGGTTGTAGCACTTTGTGGTTCTTAACTATCTTCTATGGCATTAAAACCGTTGAGAGAGCTTAGTGATTCTGGACCTATGCTGTGCACTTTGCAATCAAATGAAAATGGCTTTCAGGAATGGCAGCCAGTAGGAAATGTTGATACAGAAACTGTTTCCTGCACAAAAAGTCGTAACACCACTCCTCACCATATCTATGTTATGCATTTTAAAGTGCACTGACCAAATATTCCGAAGGGAAAGGGCATATGTTATTGCAGTCCTGGAGCAATACCAGAGTTAGAAGATTGATTTTATTTGGTATTTATTCAGCTGTTCTGGATTAAGTATATCGTTACTTTGCAACACTGCATTATGCAAAGCCCTGAGATCCCATATAGTCTCTATCAAAATATATATCTGTGTATGATTATATGCTTGAAATAAAGTCAAGATGTAATACCACAGGGCGACCTGACCTATGAACGTGTGCACCACAGAAATGCTTCAGGATCTCTGCACATAGTTTGTGAGACAGTTTGTTAGGTTTGGTGTTTTGTTACTCTCAAAGTTTAAGGATGGTGTATTTCTACTGCTGTGCCATAGCTTTTCTTCTAACAGGTTGATACCTGCTGAGATGCATATAAATGCCTGGTTAATGTGAGTCAGTGTCACCAGGTTTGGTCTGGACCACTGATGTGAAAAAGCGCTTTACAAACAGGGCCACTGAGCTCAACAGCTGTACAGGGTTCATCTATGTGAAGCAGTCACAGAGCAAGGGACCTACCACTTCAGAAATTAGCAGCCTTTCTCTTGAAGTTAAATATCCACGCCTAATTAAAAGGGCAATATAATTTTGTGGCAAAATCCCAGGGCAGGTAGAACAATGTAGGGGGTGGGGGGGAACCTGGAGGTGAATTTGAAAATCTGCTTAATGGTATTTGCACATATCAAATAGTTGCTAAAGCACATTAAAAGCCATTCATGTTCTAATATCCTTTTATAAGTCATCACAGCAGCTGTATATATATGAAGATGTACACCTGTGAGATTTTCAAACTCGATTAGAACTACCTGGATTAGAAGCTCGCTTAGAAGATCCTGGAATTACTGTCGGTAAGAGAAGCAAGTACCCTTTTGTCTCATTAAAAAATAAATAAATCACAGATGAGTGTTCCCCTTTCCTAATAAACTAAGCATTATGTTAACGCTCAGAACTATCAACATTTATTTCACTTTATTATTGCAAGAGAACACCAAATTAAGTTTTTGGATAAATTCTTTATTTGTATGTAATGGAATGACATGTAATCCATTACATTTATTATAATTCCAATGAGTAAAAGGTATGGGAGAAGACATTTATTTTGTGAGTGTTTAAAAAGAGAATGTGATTCACTGAAATGTTGAAACAGAATGTAGGAGCTGATTAGACATGCCTGCCACGTTGCCTAAATATCAACTTGAAGAACTCAAGGTATCTGGGGAGATGTAATGCTACTAATATTATTCGTGGCAATGTGGTAACTCAGAAATTAATACCATATCCACCACTAGTTTTCAAGTTTGGTATCACACCTTTATCTAGAGTATAATTCGTAAAAACAGCAGCAGAAGCAGCAACGCTCCGTCCACCAAAATCAACCACACCTACATCTACATAAACTTAAAAACATTTATCTTGAGCAAAATGTTTTCCCTTGATGAATAACTAGTGTAATCAGTTGTCTTTCATTTTAGTATTTTTAAATTCCACTCAAATCTGAGCTTCTGATATAAATTATTTAGATCAAGAAGTAAACCTGTGTTCCTAATGGATTACCTGTGGAACAGAGCATGCAGTAAAATGAATAATAGAGGGGAATTTTTAAAAATTGCAAACTGACCTTTGAAATGTCAGAATTTGGATGTTTCCTGTAATCAACATTCTGTGATAAATGAGAGCAGTAAATGTAAAGATCCTTGGTTCAGAGTGTGTGTAATTGAAATCCAATGAGAGATCGATGGCCTTTTGGTGACCTTTTCTGAAAAGGTCAAATGACAACATTTATGGGAAACTTTTCTTGTGCTTGGAGGATGATTATAAATGGATTTATTGCATTTCAGTGTTCTAGCTGTGGAGGAAAACCTACCTATATGTGTGAGTTCTGTACATTTATATGTGTATTTATGTAATTTTCAGTCATTCACTCTTGTGTGTAAATTTTACCCATAAAAATATGTATACACATACCTTCATGTATATATATTATTTGAAATTTTAAGTTAATGTTTTTATCTCCATTCATACATCAGTGAAATGTTATTTCAATCATATAAAGCGTTAGTTATTTTTAAGTTCTTAAGAAGACAATAGAAGGATCTATCATGAATTCAGTGGGAAATTGTTTTCATTCTGCTGATAGTGACAATGTACTGGAAATGAAATCACCAACAAAAGCTCCTATCACATCATCAGAATCCACACCATGTTTTGTGGGAAGCAAGAGTCTCCCTTTCAGAGGTACATTTTAGGAATAAGTCCACCGTGGCATTTTGGCCTGAGTAATGGTTGGAGAATGTTTTTATGCTGATTTCATGCAAAGTAATACCAAAAAGTCCAAAAGGATTCAGAGTTGTAAGTTAGGCACAGTCAGCACCAGGACATCAGCTTTTTAATGTCTTCCCTGCCGTTATGTAGTTGAAATGATGAAAATATGTTATGCATTGTTCTGAATTTTTGGGTTGGGTTTTTTTTTTTTGGTGGTGAAATGATTCCTTTCAGTGAGAACTTGCATTACTTGATTTTTTTTATCTCCTTAAAATTTTTTTCTTGAAGAAGAGTTATTTTCCATGTTTCTGTGGAAAAGAATTGATTATGAGCTCTTATACTTCATTAAAAAACCTTCAAATGCTTGTAGCTTAAACATAATTGCTTAAAAAAAATCCCATTATTACATGAGTTTTAACATGAATTACTGGCAAGTCATGTAGAAGACATTAGTGGCTGGACTGTGTTTTATATTGTGTGAGATTTAAAAACAGGTACACCAGCTGCAGGAAATTAACTTTTGTTGAAATATATAAAGAAATGGTCAAACTAATTTGAATAATTGACTGTCCAAGGTGTATGTTAGAATTTGTATTTGCATGCAATTACACTTTTCTAAGTTCAACACGTCTTCTCCAAATTCCCAACTGCCAGTGAAAGCATTTGACTTGTCTAATATAAGATGTTATTTTAGAAAGAAATGGGAAGAGTGGGGGATGCTGCACAAAAAGATAATTTAAGGCATATTATAGTTCTGTAACTTCTATGTTGCCTCCAAAATGCTGTGTGTTCAATGAAAACAGGCATCTAAATTCACGAGAGGGTTTATTGGCAGTTCAGCTCTTATTAGACACCAGAGCATCCACACTGAACTACTCTTTCATCACTGGAAAAGCTCAATGAGAATTTTTTGGACAACTGATAGTTGAACCACAGGGCATAAATCCACAGGGACAAGCTTTCAGTACTTTTACTGTTCACAGAACTGTTTGCTCCCTTCATGGAAATTCAAAGAGAGATCTGAGAGCCCAGCCCAGTCATTCTCTCCTTTTGCATCATTCATCATTAATGAACTAATGTGGATAATAATATAATTACTCTGATCATAGTAAACAGGTTTGACGACTCTGGTGACAGGTGACCTGCTCACACACTCCTTGCTCTACTGGTTCTGTGCTTGTTGTAAGAGTAAAAATGGGTTGAGGAGGGAAAAAGAAGAGACTTAGTGTAAAATATCAGCTGTAACTGGACATAGAAGTAAATCTGCAGGAAGGTAAGCAGTTTTTACCGTCATCCCTTAAAACTTGAACTGCAGTTTAAATTAAATGAAAAAGACTGCTTCCGTATGAGAAAACAGCAGTGTGCCTTAGAAGACATATTTCATTGGTACGTAAGTATATCATGCCAGATCGTAGTGATAAAAAGCACAGGTGCTCTGATCTTTAACTGGCCTGTTTATTAATGTTTCTTTACAGTATGCAGCATTAACTATTTTTGGAACCATCCTAAACTTAAACGTGCCACTTATTACTTCATACCGTTATTCTTCCATCCAAAGCTTAAGCTACAAGTTGTGATGTGTTGTGTGCTTATTTGCATTACCAGATGATTTGATATTGCAGACAAACGGGAGTCGGAGTCTGATTTTTCCGACATGGCTGACTGATGCATTTTACATTAAATACAGTCCGTAGAAACAGGCCAGGAATATCCTATCCGATGGTTGTTAGAGCTTGTGATTAAAAAAGATGGGTTACATTAAGACAGCTTTGTCACAATCTTCCTTTGAAAGACAAACCGAGTATCTTTTAATTCAGGCAGTATACACAGCATGTCAAGTTGTCTTTCAAAGCGGTGGAAGGAATTGCTTTCTTAATAGTTTTGGTCTATATTTTGGCTATGAAATGAGATTTCAAATAAATGACTCCTTTAGCAAAAGCATGGATGAGAAAAATAAATTAGAAGAGTAAAAGTCAGTGAATAGGTTAAGAATGCAACCATTCACTTATTTTTGTACTTTGGCTAAATTTTCAGCACTGTGTACAATACGCCTTTATTATACTAAGGAGATTTGCATTTTAATTCACTGCACATAACAAACCTTTAGAAACCTTTGTGTTCTGCCAAAAATAACAAATGTCAGAACCTTGCACACTCCGGTCTATTGTTGGATGAACATATAAAAGAACATATTAAGACCTTAAATCTATCACAATGTTACATACTTTGGAAATTAACACAGGAGTTAATGTTAGCAATTACACAGAAGAGGGCATGTTATTTGGACATTAAATCCTTGGACTGACTTGTCAGGTAAGGAGCAACTATTCAGAAGAATAATGACTTTCTTCATGTGAGCTAATGTTTTGCCCACAGTTTTGCCCTTGTCTTTGCAAATCTTAGTTTGTTTCTAAATATCAAAGAGTGAATCGGGCACTTGGGGATAAGTTACTGAATTTTGCTTTCATAATTTAGTTTGCAAGTGTATAATACATTTCCAGATACCAAGGTCAGGCCTTGATTTAGCTTTAATTATACCTGTCATGGTAAAATATTTGTCCTTCCAAGATGATACAAATTGTTCAGCTGTCAATGGAAAAGATTAGTTCAAAAGACTTTTTTTGGCTGGTACATTTTACTGATAAAATCAGGATGATGTTTATCTGAGCACATGCTCCATCAAGGATATATATTGAAGTGAAGTGGAAACAAAGATTTCTAAGACTACTTATGAAGTGCTAATGCTGTGAAACAGATTTGAAAGTCCTCAGGAAGTTGCCTCCATGGATACGTGAGAAAACCTGATCTAATTTATTTAAGTTTTAGTGTTTATCTCTTGTTCTTTTCTATTATCTTCAACCCCAATGAACTCAACGTTAAACCTTTCATGATGCCCCAGACGAAAACTTCTGTCTGTAGTAGAATAAGCGTCAGCTGCTTCATTAGCTGTGTGAGACTGTCCTGGATTTTATGAACAAATCAGTTCTGGTTCAATAAGATTACTATTGGGCTATTGGAAGGTGCCAATAAAGAGTGTAGCAATAACATGCAGAATTCTTTTAAAGTTTATTTTTTTAAGAAACCGTACATGCCTTGAGTTAAGATTTCTCTCACAGATTTATAGGCTCCAAGCTTAGTATTAGAAAGTGTGTGTTTTGTGAAAGTTCATCTAAAGAAACATCCCCCACCCAGCTGGCTGTTACAGCAAGCATATCTGAAATATCAAATGCCATCATTTCGCCCTCCTGGCACATATGTGTCCTTCCACTGTGTTCAGCCAAAGACAACTATTATGGTACTCTAAGAGTTACAGGTTTTTGTGAAGATGGTAAAGATCTGTGAACTAGTATAATCATAGCATTTCTGCAGCTTTACCTGATAAAAATGTTCCAGTAGAAAAAAATGTTAATTCCTTAAGGAAACTTTCTACTATCATTATATTTCCAATTGCTGAAAAAATGTATGGCATTTAGAAATGCCACTTTCAAAAGAGAAAGGTAGTTTCAATTTTTTTTTCTTTTCAGTGGTTCTTTAGATACTTCCATAAAAAGAGTTTGTCATCATTTTCCTTTCATGAACAGAATTCAAAATGCTGATGGTACCAACTTTCAGCTTTGTAGAAACAAACAATTTATGTTCATACAACAAAGTCCTTGATATAGAAAGTGTAGACATCTATAGATATGAGGTGGCTTTCTATTTGAAAGGGTATTTGAAAAAAATGTATTCAGGAGACGCACTGAATTATCTCAGGACCATTTCATAAGTTTGACTCACAGAAGAATTTCACAAAAGAAGTAAATACTTCCTGGCTGGTTTATGCTTTTAGTTCTATGAGCACCAGACTCAGATCATCTTAGATGGGAAACATCAGCCAGATGTAGTATAGATTTTCCATTAGCACAGAACAATTAAAGAAAGTCTTAAACACCTTCTTACAGGTGGGTTGGTGCACAGAGGAAGCGTGACGAATGAAAGGGAAAATGTCCAAACACACCTGTGTCGCCAAAAGCTTTTGCTACTTCGTAGCCATCTATCTTCAGCTCAGGTTAGTATATTCATACGTCTTTGCATGGGTTTTTGTGTGTCAGTCCTGAAGGGTGAAAGAAAGCTTGGATTTCATTCAGGTGAAAGGCAAAATGAACTTCTCTGAAAACTGTTAGAACCACGAGGTTTGCACTTGGCTAAGAGACGACAGCAACTCAGTCCTAACAGCACTGATAAAAAAGAGCACACCCCTCTGCAATCAGAATTTAGCACAGGCGATATAGTTTTGTGTGCAAGGAACTGCAGTTGTTTTTCTAGGTTTTAGTCTCCATCCCTGAGCTACTGTTGTCCCAAAAGGCAATAGAAGTGACCCTCCCTAGCTTTTGCTTCCCATTATTGAAGGTGAAAAATGACAAAGCAAACAAAGTGGTCAGAAATCACACTGTCAAGTCTGGTAGAGCTACTTCATTTGATGCTTTTGCTGGAATCTGATTCAACAAATACAACTACAGGGAACTAGGAAACATGAAAAAAGTTAGGAGAAATATATATATATATATATATCTCCTATATATAGTCTAGTTTTAGGAAGGAGAAAGTAGGTTTCTTAAAAAATTTATCTTTTCTTGGATGGGGCACAATCCACGCTTATGTAGTCACATATTGTTGAGAGAGGCGATGATGCGGGTTAGGCTGCTGATGGGCTACCGGTAGAAATCGCAAGGATTAAGGCTTGAAGGACTGTGGACTGCTGCAATATGATCAGTGACTAGTGGATGGTGATAAAATGCTGCAAATTACTCTGTGTGAGATTTATACCGGTTTTCTTCAAGTACTCAAAGTTCAGACCTGGCAGTTGAGTGCATGAAGCAGATGTCTGACTGCTCCTGTGATTTGAGACCAGTATGGTGATAAACAGTCTGACATAAAACGAGCAGCAGTGGATTCAAACAGGGTTCATGGCAGATATATATACAGTAACATATTATATGTGGGATGAGCAATTTACTGAAGATTCAGAGCTCGTGTTCTGACACTGAGATATCAATCACATGAGATTTGTATTGAGAGGTGTTTGCTTTCTGCCTACAGATAAAAATCTCCTGTGAATGACTTGAGAGATTTGCATGTAAACCTGCTTGGCAGCCTAAATTTGAGTCATGGGCTTTTCCTTTCTGCTTTGTCATGGAAAGTGTACTTGAAATATACATATATATACACTTTTTATAAAGTATGTTTTTATATACTTATGCTTATGCACATAAAAGTATATTTAAATCTCAGCTCGGTACCTAGGTAACTACAGTGGTCTTTGTTGTACAAAACATAATGAGAAATATTTTTTTTGTTAAATCTGCTGTTTCTTTAAATATTCTATCTCTAAGACGTACCATTTCAAACCTCATTTATTCTTCTGAGAGTGTAATGTATTCAGACAGTATAATGCATCATGCTTGGTGGACACTGAATCTGAATGTAAAGGAAAATTCAGATGTTTAGTCTCTCTATATCCATATAAAACTGTGGAATCAATATGCTGAAAATTTGGTAGGATGAAATTTAATTTTTTCTTTTGTTCAGGGTGATTTCTGCTTAGAACTGATAAAGTATTATTTTTCCATTCTATGTTATTGCTATTCTTAACTTTTCTCTTTAAATCATTGATTTTTTATTTTATATTTTTATTTTATCTTTTATCTGTGGACACACTAGAGTATTTGAAACACAAGGCATTCTCTTAATGTATTCAGCTGTGGAAAACAGAAGCTGTTACATTACTAGATTTGCTGTAAAGAACGCTGACATCAATGTTGGAGCAAAGATAATAAAAATAAGTTATTCTAAATTGTAAAAGATGCAGTAGATTTCATTGACAAACCCTAGTAATTGGCATTGTTATATAATGGCAATTAAAAAGCACTATAAAGAATAAAGTCTGATTCAGACTACCAACAAGGCTAGCTGGATGAGAAAAACAAATGTCCTGTGAAGGAAAGATACAACATAAATGGAAAGAGGAGAATTTTCCATTATTTGATATACAATCCTGGAGAACACAAAGCATAAGTAGAGCTTTCTGAAAGCTACAGCAACTTGAAACTCCACCACAGAGAAATCCAGATGAGTGAGAAAATCTACGTATGCATCTGAGGTACGAGATTGAAAACTGTGTTTACCTTCAGCTCTTCCACCTAGTTCAGCATGATGGATTATGAAAGTCAAAAGCATAGAAGACTGTGTGGCTTATTTGATATGCAGATTTCTGTACCTCTTCTTGATCTTTCTCTTAGCACGTATTTTTATCACTGCCCCAATTCCCCTGCGTTCTCTCACACACGATTAATTAATATGTAACTTACTTTGAGCTCTCCAACTTTTCTGCCATCTTCAGAGGTCTTTGAACTGAACCCTTCTAGGCATTCCCTAAGGACTTAGGCACTCCAAAGTCCCTTTCATATCTGCATGTGAAGATATCTCCCTTTTGTTGTTGTTCTAATCTGGCCTATTTCTATTATTCACTCAGAACCTTTATCTGCTCTTGTGCCCAAGAGGTGGTAGATGAATGTAATTTCTCTGCAGCCCCCAATTTCACCCACCCCTATTATCTCTTTAAGACCCTAAGGATTTTTTACTTCATTCTCTTTTCATGTACGGTGATCATTATCTTGACTTCATTAATTACTACTATACATCTTTATTGAATGTTATAGTCTGAAAATGAAACGTAAAAAACCATTGTGGGCCTGATCACAAACGCACTTGGTTAAATGTAATCTTTCCATTTGATTTTCAGTGGATTTAGAATTATGGATGTTTATTTCCCTTTGAAATAACTTTTCAACTGAAAAAAAAGTAGCTAGGCTTTCTGAAAAAGTTGTAATGTTATTTTCTGGATTGGTCCTGAAGTTCTTTGTTCCAGTAAGTCCCTGGAGGCTGGCTAACTATAGGAGCGTTGGATTAGCTGTCTGAAACTAATGGCATTAAATCAATTGCTACAAGAATATATTTAGGCTGAGCATTAATAATATGAGAGGCTGGATGGCATAATGATGGAGCACTGGCCCGGGATTTGGGAGGTCTGGACTGCGTTCTTGGCTCAGCCAATAACTTGCTGGGCGACCTCAGGAAAGTCACTTTACTTTTGCCTTATTAAAAAGTTCCATGTGGAAAGTGCTTTCAACTCTTCTGATGTCAAGTGTTATATCACCACCATATATCCTGTAACCACGTAGGTGAAATCTATTAAATGTCAAGCAGAATGAAAGTGTTGAGCGCCTGTGGGTAAAGAACCTTTTATGGAAGCTGCTTGAAGCTCCTGTCAAATCTGTATTTCTGTAACAGTCTCATACAAGAAGCAGAAGGAATATGAAGATGTTCGGAGGTTTTTTGTGTCTTAGAAATAGCCCTTTATTCTGATAAGACTGGTTTAATAATGATATACTCTACAATGTAAGATAAAACTAGAAGGATGTATCAAGTGGGATTGTGCAGGAGTTTATCCCGGTTATTGCAGTAGTCAGCCTTTTCATTAGGGCTCAATATCAGATGCACCAGGAAGGAATATAAAGCATGTCAATGATGATGGAGAGGGCTGGTCTGCTGTTTTAGGTAGCAATTTTATTGATAGGTCCCACTGAGAAAGCTAACATACTTCATGCCACTTCTTTGTCTTTTATGTGTAAGAGTTCAGCTGTCAGTAGGAGGATCAGCGGCACATTACCATTGGCAAACAGGTAGGTTTTGGGGCGACAGCAGGAGAGAAATCATCAGGGAACTAAGCAAGGTTTGATTTTTGAAATTGGCTGGACTTGGCCCCTCTTCACTGCTAAGCTAAGAATGAGGTGAATCAGATGGAGCCATTAAAGGTTATCTTTGAGAAAGTGTGAAGGATTTATGAAGTCCCAGACCCTGGAAAAGGGCAAATGCAATCTTTATCTTTAGAAAGAGAAAAAAGGAAGATCAGAGGAATTAAAGACCAGTCAGCCTTCTCAGAAAAAAGTATTGAAGAAACAATCAAATCACTTGTAAGGGAAAGAAACCAAACCCAAACCAAAATGACACAAGAAACTGTGAAACAACAAAGATGTGTCAAAAGCAAATTATCTGAGTTTCAAACCAACTTTTTTTTCTATGAAAGAATAGAGTGGCTATAGTAAAACTAGCCTGAGTTGTGTACTTTGACCTTTGTAAGCATAACATGGCAGCTTCAAAAGTAAGCTGGGAAAAGTGTGTCTGTAATTAAACTGCCTTAAGGTTGACAGAAGACCGTCTGGAAAGTCACATTCACAGAGAGGTTATTGATGATCCACTGCCAAACTATCAAGCAGGATCCCTTGTACTCTGGTTGCAGCAGTACTCAACGTTTTCATCAATAACTTGGATTATGAGACAAAGGCTATGCTTAGTAAATATGCAGGCAATACCACCCTAGGCAGCTTCAGGCTAGTTGCAAAAATGAGAAAATATTTCAACTAACTTGATAGTTTAGAGAAGTTGTCTGTAAAAGAAACTGGAATTGAATAAGGACAAGTATGAGGTGCTGAACTTGTATGACGATAACCAGCTGTGCCAGTTCAGAATAAGCTGGCTGGAGAATCTGCAAGGGAAGATCTGGGGTCTTACTGAGCCACACTAGTGGAAGCACTAAAACACTGTCAGGCTGTTGTGCAAAATACAAGCACACACTGGATGCACAAGAAGAAACATGCCCCGCGGGGTAAGTGAAGGCACCCTGGTGAAATCCTACAACCATTTTCAACTTCACGCATCATGGAGGATGAAGCTGGAGAACGGCAAGTGTAAGGCAATGAGAACAAGTACTTGTGAAGATTTAATGAACTAGTGCTATTTCATCTAAGGAGAAAAGAAGACACAGGTGCTACCTGATAATTGCCTTCAAATTCAGAAGAGACTGCTGCAAAGATAGGGAATAATTTTTCCCCATGTCCAACTGGATGAGACATAAAGTAACGAGCTAAACCTGAAGCAACTGATTTAGATCAGACATTAAGACAAACTTTCTAACAGTACAGGTAGTTCAGTGTGAGAACAGATTCTGTGCTCTCCCTAGACAATCTCCATAATTGGAAATTTTTAAGAACAGATTAGACTGATGTCTGAGTGATCACTGTATAGTTGACTCAGCCTTAAAGCAGCCATACTGTTCACAGTCCCACTTCTCTTTGGGGAGGGCAGACTAGAAGTCAGAACAGCTACCTGGGTCATAGCATTTTGGGCTTTCATTCCAGTTTGTTGGGGTTTTTGTTGGTTTTTTTGTTTTGTTTTCTTTTGGTTTTTTTTTTTTCCCCTGGTGCATATTCTGTCTTCTACTTCTGTTGCTACATCAGTGTAATTTATATCCAGCTAGTCTATGATAGTTTCATTAGAAGTGGAATGTAAATAAAAGTGGTGAGAAAAATATATTAATGTTGGTAAAGTACTTTATGAGCCTCAGCTGAAAGGCAGTATAAAAGCACAAACATTATTATGGGAAATCAATGAATAAAGTAATAAACCCAATTGAATAAAAAATGAAACAAAACCCCAAAAAGTGCTATACTCTGCATGTTAAAGCCATAAAATGCATATTAACCTTAAATAATAACAGCCCCTTTTCAGGATATTTTTTTTTTTAAATTAAGTCTTTTTCATTTACCAAAGTTTAAACAATTAATCAGAGACCTACGTAATCAAAAGTAAAGTTTACTTCTTATTACCTATTCATATTGCAATCCTAGCATTTGAGATGATTACATACTATATATAAACACAGACCTACTATGTAATCATTTAAAGTGCTGCGAACAGTGTATAGGTAGTTCAAAATGAACACGGTATGCATAGCACAAAACGTTAATAGCATTCCGGAGTATGTCACATCATAAGAAAGTCTAATCTGTTCATGAAATGAATTTGACATATTCATTAGCGAGATGAAGAAAACTGATTACAGTGAACTATTTTCTTTTACATCAAATAAAGGATAATCTTACCCTCAAGATTTTGGTTTTTTTCCTTGAATAAAAAAACATGTTTTGAAGAAGATCCTGTTTTGAAAGCAGCTGCAACTGATCAATGACACTTGAATCCTATGGTACTATTTTTGTTGGGTTTACTTAATCAGTTAATTTTAAGATGACCTATTCCACTTCATAGGAAATAAATATGAATTTCCTATTTCTGAAATGGCAGTTGTTTCTCTGGTACATGTCTGGCATCTTTGGATAGTTAAAGAGGCAATAAAGATGAAGAACAGTAAACAAGCATTTTTTTGGTCGGAAAATTAATGATTACTTCAGGCAGCAGGGTCTGAGAGAAAAAGATCATAGCTTAAAATGAGCAAATTCATTAATCAGAGAGAAGGTAGACTGACAGTCAACATTTGTTTGTTCATTAATGTTTACAGGATATATAAAAATACATAATAACACAAATAAAAATCCTGTGAACAGCCTGTTTTTTCCTTTTATAGCCAGGCTATTCAAATTTGCACTTTGTCTAATGCTAATCCCAACTGTAACTGGAAACAGTTCCAGTTACAGCAGCAACTTAAGAAGGACATCAGGAGAGGGTCATACAGGTAGTTTATGAAATGAATTAATGAGCATTAATAATGTATGCTACATTTACAAGTCTTTTCATCTAAGGCTCTTAGAGCAATTTATAAACATTGCTGCACTGCTGCAACAGAAGAAAGTTATTGCATAAAATTCTCAGGAGTACGTTAAGTCCTACTGATGCAGTGTAGTAACTAGGCATCTAATGACCAAGTCACCTTAGAAAAGAAGACTTCAGCACCTGAATTTTGATGATTTTATAAGCATTTAGATGCCTTCAATGCCTCCCAATTTTTCTTTATTAAAGAAGATACAAGCACAGAGAGCTCGGTTCCGTTCTCTCACCCAGCTGGGAGCTGTTGGCACCAACAAAACTTAAATCTGTGACATGCTGAATGTTTTCATAAAATAATCAGTAGGAAATGGAGACATCTTGCACCTGCAGCATCTTACAGGATTTATATGGCCAGAATCAGGCCCAGAAATAGAATGTATGGGAAGTCACGCAATTGTGACAGAGAATCAAGACTAGAACCGTGCCTGTACTTTTACCACAGAAACTGCAGTCACAGATTAATAAAATCCAGGTTAGGGCTCAGAGAAAAACAACAAAACTAGCTTTTAAAGATAAGTGAAGAAACCAAATACAAAATTTGGGTTGTCTAGGCTTTTTCATGCAGAGAAACAACATTACTTGGAATACTTGACCGTGTAAAAAGCCACAATGATTGAGGCAAAAGTAACAAGTTGTCAAGAAATAATATGGTTTGCAACAGTATTGTAAAAGGAAATGAAAAAAAGAGAAAAAGCCAGAATTATGTACTCTGGTTTCTAACCTTAATTCTGATATAAATCAGAGACCATACAAGAAATCGCATTATCTTGCTGGAGAGACAATCAGAAAAAACATTTAATTGTCTTTTGTTTTCTTGTTTCTTAGATACTTCCTGGAGGACTTTGAGAACTGTCAGAACTGTCGTGAGATGGGTCTTTTGCCGTCTTGCATGCGAAGAAACAGGTCAGTTGTATGTGTTCATCAAAGAAAGTTTAAAGATTGTCTTTTATACAAAAAATCACCCATAAGCCTGGTCGCTGTGGCCTAAAACAAAGGCAATGCCCTCAGTGAATGTCAGGGGAGGGCAACCTGGAAAAGAAGAGAGGTCTGTTGATATTTGGTGAGGGAAGTGAAAGGATTGATAGGCAGATGTGGAGCAAGGGTGTTTTACATGCATGTGGGAGCACTGCCCAAACAGACTGGTTACAGAGCTGTCAGGACTAGGTTCAAGAGCCGCTGGCAAGCCAAGAGGGGCTGGTGGAGCACAGTGACGCACCGGCAGTGGATGCACTTCACAACACAAGCTCTATAGCAGTTTAAATCATTCTACTGGTGAACTCTCCAAATTAAGTCTGGATCTTGCTGACATTTGGATCTCGGCAGTTAGGACTCCATATACGTTTTAGGACATACATACTTCGCACATAAAATGAAGGTGGGAAGTTTTATGGTCTTAGATCTGAGTGGTCATTTCATCATAATTCCTAAACCAACAGCTATACATTTGTCACCTGAAAGGTGGGTTTCTTCAACAAACGTCGTATCACTTGAGGGGAGAAAAGGAGAACTGTCTCCTGAATGAAGCAGAATGATGATTCAAGGGGCTGTTTCTTGAGACCGTACAGAACCGTGGACTGGGTCACCACTTTTGGGTTAAAATCTCTTCAAAGTATCATAACCTCTCATGAGTGCATGAGTGAATACAATGAGTTGTGGGAGCCCAGCTGGGTTCTCAGCTGATGGGTATAGGCAAAGGGGATCCATACTGTCTGAGGAAGCTTCCCAAATGTCTGGGTTACTTAAAGTGAAATATAGCAAGACTTCTTGGCAGCATATGGTGTTGGGCACTAATGCAGAGTACAGCTTCTCAGAACTGATGGGTTTATGGTTTCAAATAGTTCACTGGGATGCAATCTGGCTGGTTCAACAGATCTTGGCTCAGGACTTTACTGTGTTACATCATGTTTGTACCAGTTTGCTTTTTGGCATTTAGCTGTAGTTTCTGCCCTCTATCCGGTAAAGGATTGCAGGAAATTGTGAAGATTTAAGTGGTAATGAATCAGCAGAATTGTCTGGAAGCTTGAAAATTGCTGACTACTGCCTCAGACAGGATAGACTCTTCAAGAGAGTGACTGGTTGTCAGACATCTTCAAGTTTGGGCAGAAGACCAAATTCAGGCTGTCATTTTGCCCTGTAGGTTAGAGCGGAGATGACCTGTGCACTGTGCAGGTGTCTGGTTGTGGGTCTGAATACTTCATCCTGATTCTGACATAGATGTTGGTGAATTTCTTTATGATCTCCTGTGATAATCTATAAATAAGCATAAAATCATCTTGATCTGGCCCTGTTTTTACTGTCAGGTGAAAGTATTGGAATGAAATGCCTTAGCTAAGACCTCTTCTGGACTTGATTTGTGCAGAGAAAACAACAAAATGGATCTGACAGTGTTACCTGTTCTTCTGATGTTAGAACCTAATCCAAGAGCTACAATTACCTTTCAGTCAGTATCAATGAAAAATGGGGGAATACACTGTGGTTTCTTAAACTAACATGTTATATACCAGTATGTTCCTTTTTGGCTCAAATAATGTCCAAGCTCAAAATAACCAGGAGTCTGTGCTTAATATCTCTAAGTCAACTATACCACCATCCCTCTGAGGAAAGACAGTTTTACAGTTATATCCGAAAAGTTTTTATGAAGTATCAAACTTCCCTGTCAATACACTGCCTACTGCTTGCTCTAATTCCCAACAGAGTAAAATAAGGTGTTCCTATGTGATAATATTTGGCTTAGACTTACAATGCATCATAGTACTACAGCCCAGTCTTTTTTTTTTTTTTTTAATTCTTTTATAATTTCCAGTTCCTTCATAATGTTGACACAGCTCCATCTATCCTGAATTCTTCTTGGATACACAAGTCCTCTGTCAGAACTCTGTATTTCTAGAGCTCAGATGTGATGCCCTTGTTACTCTCCTGTGGCACCGTATCCTAACGCAGTTCTGCCAGTAAGAGGAGAAGAGGTGCAGAGAGCAGAACAGCCACCCTTTCTCTTACTGCAAGGCAAAACTGGAAAGTAAAGTATCATCCGTGGGCTGGAGGGAACAAACAAGCTGTACCTTTTACTAGTAGTTTATTCTTCAGGCTCCTTCCCTACCAAAGCAACTGGAGAGCTGTCATCTGTGTGGCACTGACAAGTACACCTGAAAGATGATCATATACTTTTTTTTTTGTTCTTTTGATATTCACTCTCGGGAAGTGAAAAACCCCTGTGTTTTTTCACTTCAGTGCATTTACCGGTAGATGGTGCCAGCAATTGCTCTATTCACGATGGTGCCATATGGTGCCGACATTTGAAAAAAATCCCAGTGTTTTATGACAGCAGCAAGAATTACTTCTCTTTGAGAATCTATATTCTGTCAAAGAATTTATGTTAGGCCTTGCTGAAGCGCTGTCATTTTCATTTAAGCTAAAGGTCCTCTGCAGCAGTCAGCTCCACAAAGGGTCTCACCTCGTCAACAACAATTTCACATAAGTGTGAGATTAGCAGAGAAACTGCTGAAACAAAAGATACTTGTTAAGTACAGCACGGGTCAACTACAGAAGGTTGACACTAGATGCTTCAAAAACAGGGCTTCAAGGTGCATGGAGGAAGCGCAAACTCTTATTAGGAGTGACTGGCTGCCTGTGCTAACTCCTCTGCTTTGCAAACCAGGTGTTTGGCAATGGTGCTCGGTGGCTCCCACACTGTTCTTCAGTAGAGGTGGAGCACAGACGAGGAAGATATACTTAAATCAAAGTCACAGGTCAGGAGCCTGCTGATCGTCAAGCTTCCTATTAATAGATGGTATATCTGGGAGGTGAGTTAAGAAGCCTAAAATCTCTTCCATAAATCAATAAACCCGAAACTGGCTGAGCCAGGACCTTTGTGTGATGTGTTAGGAAGGCGCTCAGCAAGGTCTTAATGCCAAATTCTCCTCAGTTTTAAGGTCCTAAAACAAGGAACCAAAGCCCACAGCCACCCTTTCACCAAAATTACAGAGCCACATTATTTCCCTTCTTTGTGTAGGTGGAAGAAGACAGTGTAGCGTACTGCCCAGCGGAAACCTACAGGTCCAGGTCTGAGGGCTGAGCACCCAACACAGCCAGACTGCAGGGACGGGGAGAGGGAGGGCTAAAGAGGTGATGAACTAAGATGGCTTATTCTTCTAATAATCAGCTCTGATTTTTAAGGAGTAGGCATTTAGG
The DNA here is from genome assembly GCF_023638135.1 of Falco biarmicus. Taxonomy (NCBI): domain Eukaryota; kingdom Metazoa; phylum Chordata; class Aves; order Falconiformes; family Falconidae; genus Falco; species Falco biarmicus. The sequence goes on from NC_079295.1 coordinate 12,663,842, forward strand.
ACTAGTCTATATTCCTTAACCTGGTGTTAGATTATTGTGGCGTACACTGAAGCAGTGTCTGAGCATATAAATTTCACAAACATAGTAAGGGAACTGGGTCTTTGGAGACCTTCTGAGCTTAGCAAAAATGGTAGGAAAAAATGCTATTACCATTTTACAGGGGAAGTTTCAAAACAGATTCAGAGTTAGGTGGGAAGGGAGTTTTCTAGACCTCAAATTTAGCTTCCAAACCTAAATTATCCATTTTTCTTTTTCTTCTGTAAGATAACTACAGCTCTATTCTCCAAGTAATCAGAGAATTTTCAACAACTATATCTTCATGAAAACCTGAAAATGTAATATGTGCAGCTTGCTGGCTTGATTTTTCAAAGTGCATAGCATTCAGCAGTTCTCTGGTGTTTCTGGGATTACTAGCTGCTCGGCACTACATCAAGCTTCTTATTTAAGTTTCTGAAGTGTGAGGTTAGGATCCTAGTTTTAGACACAAATTTTCACTTTGAAAATCATGGTCAGCAACTGTATAGACTTTTTTAAAAAATCATGCTGGCAAGGGAGTTCTCCTCCTGAGTTTTAACCCTGGCAAGTTTTTCATTTCTCTTTCCTCCCTCCCAGGGAAAGGATTCACTAGAGATACAAAGCACTATGAAACTGTCAGATCAGATTCATTATACGTATAATTAATGGCATAGAACAAAGCGATAAACCCTACCCTGAAAATCCTAAATCTTTTCTTTTTTGAAGTTGGCTCTTGCTTTCACCCTTCCAATTCCTGTAAGGCTATGTAATGTGGTTTAGACGAAATCAGTTACTTCAGGGCAGGAAAACAGTGCCAATGTGTCGGTTTTCATCTGAACAGAAAAAATTTGGACCTTGTGAAAGAATCACTGCTAAGTTCATGGCATTCCTGCAATGCAGCATGATGAAGGCAAACAAAAGTGAGCGGCTCACATCTACGGGACATTTGACAGGTGCAACAGCAAATGTGGGTATTATGTATTCTTAAAGGACCGCTGAGAAAGCAAGTTATGTTTTCAATGCCTATATGAAAGCGATTTTATGAGCCTTCCATCTTTAATTATCAGGTATTTGTACAGAGAACCAGGATATAGACTTTGCACAGTGGATGATTATATGAATTTAGGTTTTTTAATCACATCTTAATTATTTTGTAAATCCTTACTCACCAAGTTGCTTTGGTAGGCAAAGGGGAGTTTTTTTGATTCTTCTGGAAACCTAGAAGAAGTTCCCATTTAAGGGTCAGATGGTACATGATCAGCTCTGGTAACTGTAGGTGAAAGTACCGTTGGACCTTTATTCTGGTTTGGCTTCCTGCTGTTCTTAGCAACTTTCAATAAAATATAGTAAATAAAGGGGAAATCACTTATACATAGAGCAGTTGCCACAAAGAAACCTGAATAATAATATCCATCAGAATAATTACTTTAAAATTACCATTCAAGGAGTCAAGGTACCAAGCTCCATATGGGGAAGCTTAAATTTGAAAAGGTCTCTATCTGCTGAATAGTTTCCTTTGTACAACCCAAATGTGCCTTGCAGACAGCCTGGGTACAATCATGAAGGTTCAAATGGAGAAGACAGACACAGGTTAAGGCCTGATAAATGAAGAAAAGTACAACCTATAGGGGAAAAGTCCAGTAGAAAGTATGTCATATGTAGCCTACTAAAACCCATTAAGCATTTAATAATGATACTGCGGGCTTTTATTGAATCGTAGTATGGTTGAGGCTGGAAGGGATCTCTGGAGGTCATCTCGTCCACCCCCCCCTGCCCAAGCAGGGCTACCTAGAGCTGGCTGCCAATGACCGTGTCCAGACAGCTTTTGAGTATCTCCAACGATGGAGACTCCACAATGGTTACACTACGGTGAAACTTTTTGAACCAGGTATTAATCATATACTGAAGAAATATTCACTTTTTGCTGACATAGCAGCTGCCAAAACAGTCTAGTTAGTAGTGTGCAAGGGCAGGGCCTGAGCTGAGCTCTCTGGCACAGTAAGGCAGCTGTGCCTTTGGGTATTCAGGTTCTGTTTGAAATCACTTTTAAAACTTGTCAGATTGTAATTGTTTAGAGGAATAAGATAAAGAAATCATTACGCTCTCTATATCCTTCAGGCAACAGAACATTTTGGCTTGCATCTCTGAGGGAAAACTGGGAAGTTTAAGAACTTGATTTTCAAATGAATAGTTTGAATTTTTCTTTTGGCATTGATACTAATATATGCACTATGTGTATGCCAAATATTCTGCATATCAGAATATCATCACTAATCTTGGGAAAGAGGACTCCTTTTCAGAGAAGGACTCGAGAGAGTTAGTTGTCATTTGAAAATTTCAGCAGTATTGGGAATGATATGGAAGGCCAACGTGGCAGAGGCAATGCTATGGTGTGGGATCCAAATGTCTGTCTGGACCATAGGACTCAAACTCTTGGAAGAAGCACCACTGTCCATTCTGTGAAGCGTAACTGACAAAAATTCTTGACCTTGGGAAAGATCTGATGTGAGTTACATAAAGGAGATGCCATTGGTATGGCTCAATTGCATGGAAAAAGCTGACCTAGGGTTAGGTAAAACTGGAGAACAGTTGTGGAATGGTGTTTAGTATTTGCTGATTTTGCTGTTTAGTGTTTCTGTCGGGTAGCACATGTACAAAAGTAGGGTATGTGAGGCAAAGGGAACATTTTCTGATGCTTCATGAATCACAGAAATCACAGAAACTCCACTCTACTCTTAAAATCTCAGTTCATGCACTGTTCTTTTGAAATCCAAGCAGGTTTTGCTAACCTGCTGTGTTTAATGTCAATACCTACTCTGTCATTAAAGCACTGATTTGTTTTTTCTTGTGTACTGAAAATTAAACTGTTCCAGGGAAACTGCCATCACTTCTGGACAAGACTGTATCTAGTCTTCTAAACCTTTGTAACTCGATGTTGATAGCATTATGTGACTTTAATGTAAAATAAACAGGAATGCTTGAAAAAGAATCTGCTTTCACAGACTTTTATTAGAGCTGATATACCGAGAGCCTGGATTTGTGTGGCTGAGGAGACATGTTTTACCTACGTTATCTGAGGCAAATGTGCAGCATATTTTTGTTATTGCCAGAATGTGTGTTATTGATTTATGGAAACTAAAGGCAGAGTGAGATCTGGAAAAGCATTTTCTAATGGCTATAATTCAGGCATCTAAAAATAATACACCCAGGTTCTTTCTGTAGCCTTTTGTTTGTGTGTTTTCTTTTTAGATCTTTCTTGAATGAGCTAGTAATTTTTTTCTGTGTTTGGTAAGGCTACTATTTCACTGTAACTCTATACATTAAAAAGTACTTAGAAACACCTGCTTTGAATTTGTTTTGTATTTAATTAACAATTAAATGCTTATTTTTCCCCACAGTGAGCATAGCAACTTGAAATGACCTCATTTATTCTATTCAAAAATGTAAGCACTTTAATTACACCACTGCCTTCCTCCTCAGATTCATTTTAAGATGATGTACTTTCAGTTTGCATAGACTCCCCTCATATTGTGCATATTTTAAATCTAAGGTTCCAGCTTATCAACATCCGTACTACTTCACAGTGCTACAGGACACTATTAGACAACCAGGTTATGGGGACAGAATTCAGCAGACAGATTTCAATTTCCTTACCCTTAGAAACAGGGCTCCAGGTAGCAGGGAGACTACTCCTCCTCACTCTTTCACGCTTTTAAGTCTTTTATGCTTGGTACTTCATCTTTATTCCAGACACCAGTATAGCAGACAAGCAAGGTAACTGTAAACTCTTTTCATACAGAGTTTACCTTCCCTCCTTGATGTCTGCAATTTATATCATCCATCAATTTGTGGTCATAATCATACAGTTTACAAACCAACAGTTTTTCACTGAAAGAAAATAAAATTATTGGCTTGGTTCAGAGCTCAGCTTGAGCACACCTCTTTGGGTCATAAACTATAGGCACCCCTATGTGACAGGACTGTGTTTTGCCCTTTCTGCATTTGGGGGGATTGTGTGATATACCAGAGAGGGGTTCAGAACAAGGGGCTGGGGCGTCCCCCCCTCACACTGACACTGTGCTACTGGTGCACTGGCAGAGCGCAAAAGGTTACAGCTATCAAGCACAGGAACCGGTTCCCTCACTGGGCAGCTGAGACCAGCCAGCACCTGCTCCACTTGTCCTGGGGAAGGCATTGAACTATTCACAGCAAGTTCAGCAATTACTACAGCAGAGCTTAAGAGCCCTTCTTCTGCCTAGTTCCTTCATCATCCTCATCCCAGAATGCCTTTTCACTAGAATGCCTGGAAATTTAGGGAAGTCGTTTCACATCTCATAGGAGATGAGATTGAAGATTTATAGTGTGAACTACCGAATGATGAAACAGGCGGTAGCGGCTCTTCCTCCTGTTATTTTGTGAAGTCCGATCTTACACTTCAGTGTGAAGTGCGGACAGCAGTCTGTTTTATTCCAGATCAACCAAAATATTTTGAGTGCAAATGATCTTTCTGCTTAAGCAAGGAAAATGGATTAAATATATTTGTTTCAGATTGCACTGATTTAATTTTTGGTTCAGATTTTGAAGTACCCTTGTGGTACTGAGGACAAAATATTAAGCAGTGCAGTAAAGAATATTACCCTGAAGTTAAAATTCATGCCTGATATACATGGATTGGTATCAAATACTGGTAGGACAAATGAAGTGTTAGTGACTGGACACCTTTCTAGTGACCTTCTGAGCCATTAATTCCACATGCTGTGGGCATGTATGGGTTTCCTAATGTGAGAGGATCTGGCTTGGTTCCTTGTCCCATATCTTGTAGGTGCACAATGAAATCAGCAACCTAACAAAAAAGCATGAAAATGTATTCTTGAATGTCAGAAAATACAGTCCCAGTAGCAAGCCCTTTTGGGACCGTTTATTTATCTATAGTTAAGGTCTGCACCCTGTATATGTTAACGTGATGATTGCTTGCAGGGAAAAAATATGTATTTATACATAATGAAGTAGTGCAGAGTTTGTACAAGCAGATATGCTGGACATTAAACCAGGAAAGAATGTCTTTACGCTATTCTTGGTGGTGTGCTGGGATTATGCAGTTTCCTAAATCATACCTGGGCATCTCCAATAGGTACATTATTAGATGGTTCATATAAAGCTTCACTGGCTGTGCAAAACCCCAGGATGCATCATTGCAAATGCAGCTTCAGTGAACTTTTTAAAAAAAGCAACACAGGTTTATGTTGCTTTATTTTCAATTTATCTTCAGTTTTCAGTATAAATAATAATAAAAAAGCATTGTTTTATCTAATATCACTTTTTTTTGTTAGCTTCCTCTTTCAGACAAACAACCAAGTCAGTATCATGGGAACAGAAGTAAAGAAATAATAATAACAATAAATACTCCTTTCCTGTATGCACGCTGGTTAGCTATGTACAATACCTTCAGCAGGTTTTGGTAGAAGGGAAGTAGAGATACATTTGCCCGCAGATTTTTTTTTCTCAGACTGAATGTTTTTTTTTTTCATTTAAGAGAAGTTAGTTTCAAAAAATATTTTATAGACATTTGCCCAGTATTGATTTAAGAAAAGAAAGCCTTGTTGCAAAATAGGTGCAAATGGCTGGAAAAAAAAGTATCCAGATATGCTGCTGAAAAACCTAAAATACATTATCTAGTGATAAATGCAGGAGAATTTTTTTTTTATCTCTCCCTCCACCTCCCTCATCACAATTAACTACTTATGAAGCATGTCAGATTGACAGCCCTGGAGACAAAATGTAACACTGCATGGGCCAAAACAGTATTAGATACCTGCCTGTTAAGATGCTTCAACTCAGAACAGAAGTGATCACTTTGGAAGTATGTCACCTCAAATCATTAATCAGACCCACTAAGCCCATGGCTTCCCTTCCGAGTTGTCCAACAAAGACACCTTTCTATCAGTTACTATATCTGCTGCCGTCAAAGAAGGTTTTGTGATGTGAATATATTTTTAGTTACAACTGAGTGGAGGGAAACGCTTTTTTTCCTAAATTTAATTTCTGTTCCTGCATTTATTTTTCCATTTGAACGTTGAATTAGAACATAATAATTAGAAAAAATCCCCATGGCTAGTCTATAGCTCTCTAGCTGCCTCTCAGAACACCACCATAGGACACCAGAAGGATAAAATGAAATGTTTTCAGCTGTGATATTTCTGTATCCTACCAGAATATAATGAAAAGATTATTTTTGATGAATCCTTTATGGTTTTTCATAATCCTTTACGGTTGAGTGTGCCCATGTGTGTATGATCTCTTTTCCCCAATATGATGGAAAGCAGAACCATTAATTCAGTAAACCTTTTCTTTCATTACATGACAAACTGCAGGTAGGATAATCCAAATTCAGCTCACATTCTGTAAAACTGGTAACAGTAGGAATTCCATTCTTTCTTTGGAGTGCATAGTTGCACTTGTAGCTGTTACTAATTAAGTGGTTTGTTTGTGTACAGAAGCTCTTACAAATATATCTTCTTTGCTGGCAGAACCAGGTAAACTGGTTGTGACTGGGATTTGTAGGAGCCTTCCCCACACACCCGCATGGGTTCAGCCCCCAGCTGCAGTCAAGAGCACTTCTTGGGTAAATTATTCCTCCTGCAAGTGCCAGCAGCTCTGTGGGGCCCAGTCAGCATAGCGCGTGTACAGACCATCACGTTAACGGTATGCGCAATCTGCTGGAAGTTTTCCAATCATCCTTCTCTTCACTTTGTTACTTCCACCAACAGTCCCTCTGCTACCGATGTGGGCTGTTAGGCAATGCAGGTATGCTGTTTCAACAGGTCTGTGATGAGAGTTACAATGTGCAGGCCTGATTTTCAGAAAGGACAGTCATCCTTAATTCCAGCGGAGGTCTGTGGGTGCTACAGACAATCAGACCCTGTGCAAGCTCAGGAGAGAAAGCAAAGCAATGTCTATTTGTACCTTTCACCACTTCCTGAGTATTTGCATGGATTCTATGACTCAGGCCAATGCAAACTTCCCTATTTCCCGACCCCCCCCCCCCCCCTACTTAAAAACAACAGACTTTTTCCTTAGAAAATAACTGTCTGTGTTCCACGTATGTTTTTGCACAGCCATCACTGCTGCACTGGAGTACACAGATAATTGTTCGTAAGTTCAGTAGAAAGCTATTCTAAAATCAGTCCTGGTTCCACAGATGCTACAAACATCCATTTTGATCAGTTAAAAACATGGTTGCTTTTACTAAAAGCAGTGTCTGGGATGAATTTGTTTTGATTGTTCAACACTGTTGGTGTTGAAAATAGGTATGTCAGCGTTTGAAAGATGGTCCTAAGGCACTTGGATTTTTTTAATAGCAAGCAAAATTCTCATTAACAGGCAATTTCAAAAAGCAGTAACATTATTTTTTGGACTATTAAGCATATAGAGTGTTTACATTTCCAGCAAAGAATGAATTAATGGAAAATAAAATTCTGTCATGCACTAGTGCCACAGCATTGCAACATAATGTATGTGAGGCCGATTACAATTCACCTTTTCAAACAGGATTATACATGATCAAAGCTTCTGGAATGAGAACTATGTAACTTAAATGATTTGAAACAATTTTAATGTTTGTCTTCTCTCTTTTTCTTTCAAATCAAAGCTTGTTTCCTGTTAATGATGTGTTAAACTAAAAAAACCCAAATGTCGGTCTATATACCTTCCTAATTACAGGAGACATGTTCGGTGTCACATCCATTCAACACAGCTAACTCAGGTTTTTTGCCTTAGGTGTGTTGCTGGTAGGATTAACCGTATCAGCCTAAAAATACCTGTCCTTTTGGATGTCTAAGTAAGAGATCAGCATGAAGTCATGGAAAGGCAAAATGCCGTTTTTGCAGGAAAGTCCCAGCAGGTAGGAGGACTTCCCATGCCCAGACAGGTGGCTGTACTTCCACCGAGAAGGTTGGCTGAACTTGTCCGTGGGGACTTGACTTCCCATGTTCACCTCCTGCTAACTGTGACTTCTCTGACAGCGTGATAATTCACTCTAGAAGGCCTGGTACCTGAAGTAGTTATCTATCACTATCAGTACACCTCAAACAATCAAACACCTCCCATAGGACTCTTTTGGATATTAGCTTAATGATTTTAAGTCACTAAGATGTCTTTTGAATTTTTATGTCCGTGGGCACAATGCCAATGTCTAACAAAATTCTGTACTTTTGAAAAAACTATTAATGAGATAATACTGAGCCTCTTATTTATTAATTGTTAATCATTATCCAAAAAACGCCCAGGAAATCAAGAGTGGACTTTTGGTTTGATACAGAACTCCTGAAAACAGTCTCACTCTCTGGCTTTTCCTAGGACCTAGTATGAACTGGACATCACTATAGCAATGTTCAATATAACTTTCTGGAAGGCCTGGTACACGATGTTGGTTAATCTCTGAACAAAACCAACGGGCTTCATGAGGATCAGAATACGTTCCTTTCTGTGACTACTTTCCCAATCGCACTGGTTATTTTTTTCAACAAACTAAACTCGCATTTTACTTCCTGTTGCTTTAACTGCTACCAAAGCCCATAAACAGAAATTTCACTCATCTGTGCAGTCCTGGCTTCTTAGTTTATCATTGCAGACCCAGGTGTCCAGAGGTTCTTTCAGACTTTACAGGTGCAGTGCTAAGCTCTTGCTGCCTAGCAGCCTGCCCTTCAAAGGGACCACTGATAGCAGAAGGGTCACTGCTCCACCATACACCATTCTTACAGCTTGGCCACGGGGAATTAATGTGGTGTCCATTTACTGCCTTTCCTTAATGTCACTAATCTTGCATATACGCTTTTGCACGATCTGCAAATGTGGCTGAAGAAAGACACAGAATCAGAGGAAATCTGCTTGCAAGTGGTATTATTAGAAAAAAACATTTAGAGAAACAATTCTTTGAAGAGACAATACTGCTGTCAGGAAAATTTTCAAAAGCAAATTTGTTTTTGTTTTTAGTAGTGTTGTTAATAGTATTGTTAAAGATGTGAAAAAATAGTGTCCCCTTCTTTCCTTTCTTCCCCCTCCTTCTTGCCCTCCACTCCAATTTCATCTACCATTTTGATAAAGGCAAATACAATGTATTTTGGCCACAATATCCAGTAATTGGCTTGTCTGCCCTTTTAGAAATTATTATTATATTATTTTTATTATTTTTTTAATTTTTAAATAATATATTTTAAATTGTTATTATTATTTCTTCCTAAGAAATTTTTTTTTATGGTGGTGGCCCCCAAGTCTTCCTAAAAAGACATCTATGCTATTCATAGTTATCCAAAATTAAAGAAGAAAAGGACTATTCTGTTTTAGAACTGTTATCAAATATCTCAAAAATCTATCGCTGTCAGAGTGCTTTAGCTTATTAACAAGAAATGATGCTTAAACTTACGAGTAGAGAGACAAGCTCTCTAAATTAACACTTCAAAGCTGTTGGCTGATGCCAAAAGACACAATTTGCACAGCACTTAAGCCATGTATTTTCTAGATCTCTAGATCCCTTTCTTTGGATATCATTATGGAAAGTGTTGAACTAGCAACTTTTGACATTGATATGTTGCAAAATACCTTCACAGCACATTCAAAATCTGATAAGTTTCCAGGCTATTGATATGCATGTTAGAAACAGTAGACTTTCTGGTATTCTTGCTTTGCTAGTGAGACTGCCCTGGAGGCAGTTTACAACATCTGTTGTGAACACTTGAAATCCTCCTCTCCCTGAAGTCAGCCTGACACTTAGTTTAATGGAGCCAAGATACCAGACTTGTTCAGTGGAGTCAGGCACAGCTTGGACACTCAAAAGTGCAAAAATCAGCAAGTAAACAAACTTTAGGTATGAGAAAACGAGAGAATCAAACACACCAAGTAATGCCACAGTTAAAAAAAAATATATAATAAAACCCCTGGCCTTCAGTGTTGTAGCAACATAAAATTTATAGCTAATCAAGCCATAAGCCCCAGAGTGACATTAATCAGCCTGCCAGCCCTTGCAACATACACTTATTTTTAATAAAATGCATTTAAAATTGTACTCGTTTCTTTTTCTGAAGACCCTCAAGATCTTGATTATGCTGTTCAGTGAATGCCTATATAAAACAATTCTAGCTTAAACAGGCTACGCTACTGAGCAGCCTGTTTTCAGTTTCTAGTACAGTAACAACGAATCTTTAGATAATAAAGTGCTGGTATCACTTTGTTTCTTTTCTTTTTACTTTCCTTAAACAATTTGTTATGTTAGTGAACTGATAAAACTCTTGTTCGGTTCATTCCTACTTAAAATTATTAACATTTCTAATTTAATGATGGTTTACTAGTTTATAAACTAGTAATGTGGAAGAACATCCCATTTCTCTCTGTGCTTTTATCTTCTGTTCTGGCTCCACGGTTTGAAGCTCTGCCTAAGAAGTCTGACAAGACCCGTGCAGTTGTACTAATGACCTTCCTCTGAAGGACACAACAGGAAAATGCAGTTTAAGACAGGCTTATGATTGAGCCACTATGAAAATTTACTCCCACTACTGCCGACCGCAAGTCACACTCTGGAACTGGTCAATGGCCTTAATTTCATTAGAAGCTACTGCTGGTTTAGCCAAATATGAAAAAAACCCAGACCCTTGGGATCCATAAGCTAACCATATATTTGCTTTTTTTACTATGGTTTTAAAAAATAATTACTACTAGTTACCGTATGAATAGGATGGAAAGAAACTGAACTTAGGAGGGGAAGGATTTTTCAAAGAGAGATCAGCTCCTCCTAGCTCTGTCATGAATGCAGGATGCCCGTGACCTCGAGAAACATCTCCATTTTAATTAAGCCCGTTTTCTCCTCCAGGCAACACACTGTCTCCCCATCACATAACAAAGACTACTGCCAGCCTGCCTACTGTGTTCCAGTCTCTCCTTTTGATTACTTGTTTAGGTGCTTTTGTGCTACAGCACCTTTTACCTTTCCTCTGGTCACACTGGTCCATGTTCTTAGCCATAAAAACAAGGAGAGAGAAAATCACTTGGTACTTTGTTAGGTCTGAGACCTTCACTAGCAAGGGAATTTAAAGAGGATTGAGCAGTGTTTTCCTGTGCTGTAATACGGCCTTTCCTTCTAGTATCTCCTGGAACTGCTTTTCAGTGTTTCCATTCACAAGCCACTCTTCACTCTTCAGCACACCATGATTTTTACACGGCTTCATATTCCCCAGAGTTTTTCAGATGGCTAACAGGATGAATGGTTATAGGTCTTTAGAGCAAGAAAGGCTGTTAGAAAAGTCACACTGCAAGTGCCGTAGCGAGTGGCAAAAATAATGCTGGAAACCTGTTCCCTTACAGATGTTGTAGTTGAGACATTGCAACAATTATTTTAGGAGGGAAAATATCACACACACTAAATGCGTCTAATTATTTGGATAATTTTCTGCTTTGGACAGATTGTGACAATCTCACATAAATACTGGCACCAAGTATTAGGGCAGTCTGATTTTTGACCCAGATCTGATTATTTTGCAGCACAAACAACTGTGCTTCCAGTGGAAGATTCCCCCATGTAAAGTCTGTAAACATGGTAAATAAAGCCATCTGTTGTGGAAGCTGGATTTTTAAATTATATGCCCTGTTAACCACTGTTTTGCACATGGAGCTATTCGTGTCTAAAGGAACAACTGTATGCTTTTCTAAAAGGAGTTCTGCTCTCCCATTTTTACACATTTCTGGGCCAGATATCAGATGTCCAAAATAACCCTCATTCTTCTTACATTTACTTGTATCAGACTGATTTAAATCTTTTCCCTTTTCATTGATCTCTTGTGTTTCTTTCCACATCCTACTTTCTCTTGATCTCTATGATAAGTATAAATACTATAAACGTTTTATTAAGTTTAGTTAATGAAACTGGCCAATATTTGAAAATATAACCATGTTATAAATATTGCATAGTAAAGTAATTAAAATATCTCTTTATGAAAGAGATGTCATCAGCCTCTAGTCCAATATAAGCACCTTCTTCTCTGTAGAGATGAGCAAGAGGCATGTAAAGGAGGTAAGGGGGGACTACCACGGTAAGAATACACATGATTTTTTCCAGACCTTTCAGTAAATCTTTAAGAAAAACATTTTTTCCCCTTGATAACTGAATCTGAAGACCCCATTTGTTCAGCTAAATTGTTGAGTCAGCAGATGATTAAATTGCTATTTCCAGGACTATTCTTCTGTTCCCTGCACTCTCTTCAGTCACAGAGTACTAGTTCTGGTTAGAAAAGAAGGGAGTGAACAGAAATTTATGCTGAAACAATATGTACTGTTTCATCAACTGCTTTATCACTTATAGGGTCCATATGGGTTACTTTTATAGGGTTTAATATGTGTCCTTTTTATTCTTATGAGAACAGATACAACAGACTAGACACTGATGTCTCCTTAAGGAAACTGAGGTACCATCTGGATTCATGCCAGGTAAGATTCTGCTAAGCTGGCTCACATTTTATCTAAGCCCTAGAAAAGTTAAAAAAAATAATATTAGTTTAACTTTCAGTTCTTTTGCATGGTTTATTATTTGTGGAACAACGGTGTAGTATTTCCTATGCTGATGTCTTGCCCTGTTAGCCTACTGCAAGGCTTCATGGTTCTTGGTGATTTGGGGATTATGAGCACTGCCAGTCATGTGATTTGCAAACATGAAGTTAAATCTATGAACAGGAGTGTGGATAAACTTGCACATAAATATACATATATTGAAATAATGTCTGTATTTTGTTAATGTAGAAGGCAGTGCTGGATCTTCCATTACAAACTAACTTTCAGCAGTTCAGTATGACTGAAGCATTTCCTTTGGTTACTTCAGATATCAAGTATCTGTAGAGATGGATGAGACATATAGATCATCTTGTCTATCTTTTAGTAAAGCACAGGCTTCGTATGTTTACCCTGATACCTCTGTGTTAGAAGTATCAAACACCTTAATCGAGGTTGGACGGCCTAATTTATGGGGGTTTTTAATAGTTACTGTTGTCATAACACACATCTTCCGGCATCACTTTGAAGATAAGGATAGGAATACTCTGCAGTTTATTTGAGCTTATTTGAATGGTCAGTTACCTCTGTTGTTAAAAATCTATGCTTGCTATCTACAGTTACTTTATTTAAACCTTCACTTTATGTCACATCTATTAATGAAAATATAATTTTATGTAGAAAACAAGAAAATGGAAAAGGTATAAGAAATAATGAAGAAGTGGACTGGAAGAGACCTGAGGCAAGGCTTTGATATTTCTGAATCCCAGAAATAGCAAAAACCAAACCAGCACTTTCCATTTGAACCTAATTCTAAAGTTTTTGACCAGATGAATTAGAAAGGCTTTGGTCTTATTGGTATCTTTAATTGGTAAATTAATTGGTACCTTTAAAGTGGATTGTTTTATATTGTAGCTACCCTCACTGATTTCTATTTTAACTTGAAGATGAATTCAGGATGAAATACACATTTTTTGTTAGTCTGAACAATTTGTTTCAAATCAATCATTTCAGAGAGGGCAGATAAAAAAAAATCAATGTCTTGATAGAAAATACAACCAAATATCGTGATTTAAGTAAATATAAAGAAGTGGTTGAAATGAAAACATAGAAAAATGGCTACATTATTTGCCAGCTTCATTTTTTGTTCTTTCTCTTATTTTTCCTCTCTGTAATTTTTGCTAAAGGCTTAATCCTGCTACTTTTGGAATAGTACATTACCCCCAAGATCAAATGAGAACCTAAGGCAAGTAGTTAAAAAGAAGAAAAATGGGTATATTTATACTTCTTGCCATTTGGCAACTAACTCAAATATCCAAATAGAATAATAGTTTTCCTCGGTTTACCGTATGACTAACAGAGAGAGGACATTCCAGCAGGCAATCCAAAAGGCTAAACTAACTTCTTGTTATGAGTAGTCTTTTGGAGGACCTCCATTTTGTCCCCTGGATTGCCTAAATAATATACAGAGGTTAAGATAGTTATTCAAATTTAGGTGATAATAACAGCCCTGAAAAGTATTGGTAGGCTCCTTACAAATAGCTATCAGCTGATGTCAAACAGTACACCATCACAACGTATGGACAGCTAATTTAGAACTGTTAAGAATTTATTATGCTGGGTCTTGACAAATAAACTATTCCTAAGCGGATATGATTCACCCTAACCATTTCTAGGAATTTAATACTATAAAAGAAAAAAAAAAATACACTGAAAATCTATATGGTGAACATTTGCCAATTGATTACCATGGTCTTCATTATTTCTTTTTCACATTATTTTTGCCTGGCTCTCTGTTGAATCAGTTTTCTAAATACTAGGAGTACAGTTATAATGCAAAATAGAATAGTTGAAGTTTAGTAGGTTTAATGGTTTTGTTTTCCGTACACGACAGTAATCAAGTTTTTGTTGTTTCATTATATACTCTTGGCTGCAATGGTCAAAGATCTAAATCTCTGAGGTAAAACTGCATGCACATAGTACTTTTCAGGTGAATGTTAAATAGGTTGCAGCACTGATTACTGCTGCGTATACTCTAGTTCTTGGAAATTAGGTAAATCAGCATGTAAGCCTAAACAGAGATTTTCTAGAGAGAGGATAGCTGTAAGAGGTTTTTAACCTCTCCCTTAATTTTCTGTTTTCTTGTCATGGTGATGAAAACTTCCACCATCTTTTGAAAGCTCTGCCACTTCTCTCTTACTTCCAGCCAGTTAACACATGCTAACAGAGCAGGAATACAATGGTGCAGCACACAACAGGTAGGTGAACAGGTGCATCTCCTTGCTAGGATCTACCCATATCATCCTGGACACACACACGCACACACTCCAATTACATCCTTCAGTATCATGTAACATTTACATCCTCTTCCTGCAAGGCTGTGCCCATTTTGAAGGAATAATTTGATCTAATACATTTTTCATCATTGAAAGAACTTTTCTATGGCAGCAGCAAATCCTTTTTGAGAACATCTTTTGCAATAGAATGTAATAGAGAGAGAAACCAAATCAGTTGCTGAATTGCTATTTCCGCTTTGGATAGATATGTGAAAATCTTGGAAAATTTGGTATTCATGAAACCCATTCGCATTAAATGTTCAACCAGACGTGGCTGACTCTAATTTGCCAAGCTGCTGGACATTCACACCAGCAAATGAATCATACCAGTAAACATTTACTTCAGATTTGTGAAGCTGTGTTATCTTCAGTTTAACTAGGCTTTTCTCTTTGGAATTTCCTAACATTTTTAAAACTGCACAAGAATGAGGTCTGTTTCTCACTTCAGTAACTGTATCAACTACTTTAAGGCTTCTTGTCTCTCACCCATCAGGCAAGACCTAGTCTTGCATAATTTACACATTTTTACAATTCAGAAACTTTCTGGATGATATTCCATAATGATGTTCAGCTCTTTTGTTGTAAAGATAGCTTGTTAGTATTTGACACAAACATGAAAAAGATCTCATCACAATGAACGATCACCACTAATTTGCCTTGGAAAAAGTGCCTCACAAAGAGTCATCACTGTGAAACATAAAAAAATACTATGGGCATTAAGAGTGAGAATACAGGCAGGGCAAGGATGAAGAATTAGGAATAAAGAAGTTCCACTATGTCCTATGTCTTATTAGAAATTTTTCAGTCCATGTTTGCTATATTTAAAGGACTCCAAGCTCAAACACAGAAAAATACTAAAGCTAACATTAGCTATAAAGCTAATATAGCAGACTGTGTTGATTTAAGAATAGCTAACGATAGACGTCTGATTTTCCTTTATCACATCTTTATGTGATATCACTCTACTTGAGTTTAAATGTAACACTTACCAAAAATGCAAGATATATCATACATGAAACATACACATATGTCCATGTTCTATGTGAAAATTTCAACTTTGCTTTGTTGTCACATATAATACAGCAATCTGCATATTGTTCCTGTCCTCCCACTAGATGGATCTGTTCTGTTCTTTCTCCCATATGTATTCATGTCTGCCACAGTGGGAGGTAACAGGTTTAGAGATGGAGAACAGAACCTTGGACTAAATTCTGATCTCATTTACATCACTCAATAACAGAGTTACCAGCCTTCCACAACAAAAATCAATTATAATTAACCCCTCCCCAATAAGGATTTATTTTAGTTGGATAATTCACATTATATTTTCTATATATATGCACAGAGACAGACAAATCTGCTGTAGCATTATGAGATTCATGGAAATATTGGAATTTTTTTTTTTTAAATATTGCCTTGTCTGTGTCCCGTTGAATGTAAAAAACCACATCTTTTGTTTCATTTCAAATGATAGTCTTTTCTGCCTTAATCACTTTTTGTCGCATAACTTTTGCAACACTGATCAATATCGAGAACACTGTTACTGCTGTACCTAACTGCGTTATAAATACTATCAGTGTTAGTCTCATTCCTTATACATCTGAGTATCTCTTTCCCCTTTTTACTTTCATTGAGCAGAGACCTTCAATAAACTTATCCATGACAATTTTGTCCAATTTCAGAGTTGCTACAGTTAACTGAAAATCCTTTTAAATCTTAAAGACCCTGAAAATTGTAGGAAATAGAGTGCGCTGACTCGATAGATGGGGTGTAAGTATTGGCTTCTTTGGTCCCCATTGGATAGTTTTAACAGCATGGCTCTTTAGTTCAGCCTTAATTGTAACTGGAATATTTGCAAAAAAATTAGTAAAATTGGAGAAGAGTGGTCATATAAAAGGAGAAATTACTTCACCAGAAAATGCACAAAAGCAGGAACAAATCATTATGTCTGTAGATCCTTTTTTATTAAAAATGAGAGAAGGAAGGGACACTCAATGTGTCAGTCACCTTGTACAGAACCTGGATATTGACAGCAGTGGAACAGTGGAAGCCAGAAATAGGGAGCATAGCAAAAAAGATTAATTCTCAGTGGGAAGGTGATTTTCTCCTAAGAACAACCTTTATGCTTGCTGTGAAGTTAAAGAACAGCACACAGCAGAAAACGATACCTGACAGCAACCACAACTTGGCTGCTCATAAAACCGTTAACTAAGCACACACAGTATTTGCAGCTCAGAAATGTGCAACTTTCCATAAAAATTTCAATCTCTGGGAAACTATGTATATTGAAATTCATAGAAATGCTTACTCACTGCAAAAATGTTCTGTGTCCAAATTAGATGCCTTTCATGAGGCAGTAGAATATTACAAATTCAGTATTTTTACATGCCCACTTTCAAGTCAACTTTACGTGACATTTGCAGTAATACCAACTTTGGCAGACCTCTATAATTTAAAAAACAACAACTAGTACGTGAATACTGAAGTCCGTTTTTAACTTCAAGTAGTCAGTCACAACTGAGTACTGAAGGACATCTTTTTGTTGACCATTCTTCCCTCGCAGAGCTGTTATCTTTAGGTAGATGTCAGTAACACAAATGACAGAGGAGTGCAGTTTTTTCCACAGCTCATGTACAGAACTGGGGAAGATCTCGGTCTGGGGGCAATCCCAGAGGCTTTGTAAGGTTCCTCAGGAAGCATATTGTTTCTGTGAAGGACAAAGCATGCGCAGGGGAAAGGGTGACTTTGTGTCATGTCACTCCTCTCTAGAACAATTTTTGAATCCCTAACACCTGATGTGCTTTGCAAGGCTGCTGGACCATTAGGTGAGTCCCAACTACACAGCCAATGCCCTGGGAACACCCAGACTTGACGTTGAGACACCCCCCCAACTCCTTCCAGCCCTTCCAGCAAGGTTCTCCCACCACATCTCCTCTATCACTTGCACTTGTGGTCCCACCAGCACCCCTGAGGGCCTGCGGCACCCACCAGCTGGTCCCAATTAACAATGCTAATTGTCCTGATGCTGCTGTAGCAAATTGGAGCAGGCTCCCAGCCTACAAAACCTGGGATGTGGAAATGCCTCTTTTCTCAGTCAGCGTGGGCCTACAGGAGTAAGTATTGAGAAGACAAAAGCACATTTCCAGTCTTAAGTAAGACCAGCAACTCAACCTGGAGAAAGGTTCGGTCTTTGTTGTGGCTGTGCCCTGTTTTGTTGGATGGGAGTGGAAAGGTTAATCGGGCAGCTCTGCAGAAGCAGGGTTTGAGCGTTCCTTGCCTCGCCTGGAAGGGTCTATGCCTCCTCTCATGCCCGTGTGTGAAAGGCTGTGCTGCCTGTAGCAGCTGGGTGAGGTGGGAGCCTGTCCTCCTGGTACAGAACTGGCCACAGTGGCAACACATAAGTATGTAAGGTTGTGCTGCTTCAGCAGACATCTGGCCAAAACCTACAAGGGTAGTGTCTGTCGAGGGCTCCGGCGTATGGCGTGCCCACCTTCGGCCCAGCAGCCGAGCCGCCCTAGTCCCGGCGAACACCGCCGCTGCCCCGCCGCTCCCGCCCGTGCCGCTGAGGGGAGGCGCGGGGCGGGCGGCAGCCGCGGCTCCGGGGAGCAGTGCCGTGCTCCGCCATTGGCTGCTGCGGGGCGGGCTGGAGGCGCCAGACGGCCGGCTGGCGGGGTCAGGGCGAGGGGCCGGGAGCTGGGGCAGTGGCAAAGATACTCAGAAAAAGAAAACTAAAAAAAAAATAAAATAACCCACAAACAAAGCTATTTGTGCGTGCCTCAAAGAGCCAATGAGCTGCGGTACGGGGCTTGGTAGCGTTTGCCTCGCCCTGAGGGACGCTGTTGAGCATGTAAGGCAGCCTGTGGTATCCTCTGGGGCTGCGCAGCCGGCTTGTGAGGCGTGACTTGGGGTTTTTTTCTTATTAATATTTCAGCATATTTGGCTTTTTCAAAATCGTGTGCTTTGGATGCTGAATAGAAAGTTTTGGGCTTGAGATTTTGATTGAATAATCACATAGAAACAAGTGGAGATTTAATTATGCCTCAGTATAGTGGAGTTCAGGAGGATGCTCAATTATTTTTCTCCTAAGACTGCTCACTTGAGGAGAAAGCTTTTACCATTAATACGCTCACTGACTACTCCAGCTCTAGATGCCCAAACGCTGTTTCTCTAACTATGCCTTAGCTGAGTTAGAGCTGATGCTTTCCTTTTCCTTAAAACAACACAGCTGTATTGCAAAGCAATATTATTGTATATCTTGCAAAGTTAGGAGTAATGATAAACGAGGGTCTCTCTGCACTGCTCAGGGTGGCTGCTTCTCAGGAGATGACAAGTGAGAGGAGACGAGGTGGCAGGGCCTGGTGCGTGCCGGTGGCAGGGCCAGAGCAGTAGCACTAGCCAGGCTGATTACCTGTATTTTTCTGATGCTCACACCCAAAGCCATCTACTGTGCTGTGACTGTTAGAGGGCTGGCTCAAGTCTTCTATGTGTGGCCCTTGCTGTTACAAAAATGAGAGCTATTTTCTACGGGGGAGGTTTGAAACGAAGAGGGTTGTGTGTTGCTCTGCAGCATAATTTAGGTTGGAAGAGCTCACCTGGTCCAGACCTGTGCTCAAAGCTAGACCAGCTTCAGAGCCGGGTGATGCTGCTGAGGTGGCGTTGGTTGGGCCTGGTGGGCAGCTAGCACCACACGGCTGCTGGCTCACCTCCACTTGCCCCCTCCCCCGGTGGGGTAGGGGAAGAAGAAAGGAATAAAAGCAAGAAAATGTGTGTGTGTGTGTGTGTGGTGGTGTCAAAATCGGAAAGAATAAAATTGTTTAAGTGGAAGGACAAAAGAAAAAACAAGTGGTGCAGCAGCATTCACTCACCACCTCCAGTGGGCAGGCTGATGCCCAGCTAGTTTCTGACTAAAAAGATGGCTAACCCTCCTAAAAAACCTTCTTTTCCTCTCACAACTGAGCCTATTGTTACATGATATGGACTATCTATGCAGTTAGTTTGGGTCACCTGCCTGGCTGCGTCTCCTTCCAGCCACCTGCACACCCTACAGTCTACTCCCTGGTGAGGCAGAGTGGGGAACCGAAGGCCTCAGTGCAAATGGTGTTCAGCAAAAGCTACAGTAGTAATTGTTATCAATACTTTTGTGGCCAAAAATCTAAACCCCAGCACCACGTGAGCTGCTATGAAGTAAAGTAGCTCTATCCTTGCCAGGCCCAGTCCTTTTCAGTTTTGAAAGTCTCTGGCAGCGGTGGCGGTTCTCTGGGCAGGTGGTGCCAGGGCCTATCTACTCCCACTGTGAAATTCCCCTTCTTCATGTAGTTGGCAGTTTCCTTTGCTGCAACCTGTGATTGTTGCTTCTTGTCCTTTCACTGACTTGAGGAAGAGTGGGAATCCTGTCATCTCTAATCATGCTTTAGGCTATTAAGGATGGCAGTAAGATTCGCCTCTCGCAAGTCCCCTGTTCTGCAGGGTGAATCAAACCTGATTTTTCAGTCTCTTTTGGGACTTCATGAGCTCCAGCCCTCCTTAGTGGTGGGTTAGAGGTCCACTCTGTTTTTGCCTCCATTGAGGACCAGTTGTCAGTACTTTTTATGTGTGTAGGCTCAAAACTAGGCAGAATATTCCAGACATGGCTTCACAGCTGCCAAGTAGGGGGTAGAGTCACTCAGCTTGCTTTGACTTTGCTATGATCTTGCTGATTCACACACTATTGACTCACGTTTAAGTCCCTGGCCAGATGGGACCCCTCAGATCCTTTTTAGCAAAGCTGATATATAGTCTGTCTCTAGCCTGTATGGTTTTGTGGGGGTATTCTGTCCACTGTGCAGGACTCTGCAGTTGTCTGCTTATTTATCAAGCTCTATCTTTCTGCTACTTTAAAGCAATAAAGTAGAGCAGCAGTGCAGAACGAGAGCCTCCAATCTTGATATTGGATATTGTAACTTCCTTACACTCCTGTAGCAGATGCGTCCAGAATATCAGAGTGAGCTTTAAAGTTTTGTGCCTCTTAAAAATGAGGGAGAGATGTCCCTGTCTCAAGTGTCTTTCAGATTACTTTGCAGACTGCAATAAACTACAATGCAAAATCTGAAATATCTTGTTGTATGAATTTAGGGTAATGTGCTAGTAGCTGTTATCTGCTGTGGTGAGTGGAATGGAAGGTACATCAGCCTGGCACAGATAATGATTCCCTCGTATCAGTTTTGCTGAGGTACTTGGAATATCCACCCTAGTTTCAAAAGACTGTAAAATCTTACAATTTGCAGGTTTACATTCTCAATTTTTATCTGTTCCCAGGGTCTGCTAGCTATATTGAAGTGATATTGTGTTATGTATGGGGAAATAGAAAGCTATCATCTCAAAATAGACCATAATATTGCACCTTATTAAAAAATACAAGTGGATTTTCTGCCAGTAACCATGACTTATGATAATGACTGTTATCAATATGCAATTACTTCTGTTACCCTAGAACATATTGACATTCATTTATTTAAAGATAATGTAACACATTTGTATTCATTGAGGTAATCTATGGATATGATTAAATGTGAATGCCCATCTTATACAAATAGTAAAATAAAAAAAAAATTGTCATGAGACCTTCTGCACTGCTAAAAATAGGCTGTATTAAATTCTGAAAATTGCATTTGAGCTTATTTGAAACAGTGGCAAACAACCATAAAGAAACAAACACGTAACTTGGGTGATTACAAATTCAAACATTCATTCTTTCTAATGATATAGAAGAAACCTGGCAATAAGAAAAAAAACTTCAAATAGAACTGTACTCCTACGTCTGTGGAATGGACTACGGAGTTTGTGATCAGTGTGGAACAGAAGTCCATTTAAATGGTGAACCTTAGTGGAGATAGAGGTCTGCTTGAATACATTTTGTAGACCTGTTTTGAAGATGCAGAGGTTAGATGTAACAATAGACAGAAATTTAAATATGCTGTTGGGGTTTTGAATCATTTTATCTCAGAAATTCTCAGTCTTGCAGAGAACCCAGGGTTTTCAGGCTTCTAACTAATATATAAGTATTTATATAAAGCATGTGCTGTATAAGAGTAGTTGTCCGCTGACAGGTTATGACACACACTTTGAGGGCCACTTCAGTATTCTGAGCTTGCAAGTACTTAATTTGGTGGCTTTTGAAAGAATGAAGCTCAGTGTGTTTGGTTGTCTAGTTACATGGTATAAATACATGATATAAAATGCTACATGTGTTTCTACAGCTATTTGGTCTGCGATTTGTGTAAAATATCTTGGATTTAATGAACTTTGAAGGAAAAAACCCCCACCACCCAACCCCAAATTGTCTATGGTTATTGGTTTCTTGCTTAAAAATTAGGGATATCTCAGTGAAGTGTTGGATGCTTCATAGAATCATAGTATGGTTTGGGTTGGAAAAGTCCTTTAAAGGTCATCTGGTCTAATCCCCCTGACACAGGCAGGAATGCTTTTCACTAGACTGGGTTGCCCAAAGCCCCATCCAGCTAACCTTGAACACTTCCAGTGATGAAGTACCTACAGCTTTTTTTTGTGTGTGTGTGTGTGCGCGCGTGTGCGTTCGTGTGTGTGTAGGGGTGGGGTGGGAGGGGCCAGGAGGGGGCAGGAGGGTAAGAGGGGGGGAGGAGAGGAAGGAAGGGAGGGAAATCCAATCTAAAACTATTGCCCCTTGTCCTGTCATTACAGACCTTGTTGTTAAAAGGCCCTCTCTATATTTCTTAAAAGTTCCCCCTTATTTACTGAAAGGTTGCTATGAGTTTTTCCTGGAGCCATCTCTTCTCCAGGCTGAACATTCCCAACTCTGGCTTTACTCATCACAGTGGTGTCCATCCCTCTTAATTTTCTCCCTTCTCCGGACCTACTCTGACAGACCTGTGTCTGTCTTGTCCTGGGGACCCCAGAGCTGGATGCAGTACTGCCAGCGGGGTCCCATGGGAGTGGAGCAGAGTAGGAGAACCACATCCCTTAACTTGCCAGCCACACTTCTTTTGATGCAGCCCAGGATAAGATTGGCTTTCTGGGCTGCAAATACACATTGCTGCTTCCTGTCCAATTTTTTTGTCCACAAGGGTCCCCAGGTTGTTCTCAGCAGGGCTGCTCTCAATCCATTCATACCCCAGATACTGGCCAAGACTGAGCCAGATTACTGATCAAGTGCAGTTTTCTTTCCAAGTAACAAAGCTGTATTTTTGTCAGGTACTGCTAAATATGTAGATGCATTGCTAGAATTTATTTATTGAATGTATGGATATAATATAGGTGTAACTTGTGAATTCTGCTGTGCAGAAGGATATGCTGCCTTAATCATATTGAACTATAAATTGCTATTAAAGGAGACTGTCTTTGTTCCCTGGCTGATTCTGGCAGTAGCTGCAAAACAGACCAGTGATTTCAAAAGTCTGTCTCCAGACTGTTATTTTCCAAAGCAACTAAAATGAAGTTATGTTTCTCAGAAACACATCTTTTATAACCTGAGTGTACTGGAAAGCAGTAAAGAATTCTCATGGGCACAGTAATTCAGAAAATTTATCAAACTAAGCTTTTAAGTGAAGCTAACTACCTATGGTTTTGAATAGGGCCTCACTGCAGTATTACTAATACTGTAAGTTGTTGCTTTTTCAGTTTTATCTAAATACCGGTTTACCTCTAGTCTCCTATTGCAGTTCATGTAGTCACTGTAAACCCTTCTCTGTTAGAGGGGAGTTGGCAACCAGTGTATCAAACTTGGAAGAAAGAAGTCTTCTATTTGATTTGGAGCTAATGGCATGTTCATCTATTGCTGCGAGAATGTCTGTTCCTCTTATGAATAATTCCTTTTGAACTTGCAGTGCTTTATCTGTGCTGAGAGCTCCTGCTGGAGCCTGCAAATGCTTACGAAAATGTTTGATCCATCATATTTTGTATGTACTTCTGCATAACTCAGAATGTGCTTTGCTCTGTGACCTGACCCTAATCTGAAGTGAACTTGCTTTTTGTCGGGGAAAGCTGATGCAGAGGTTTTAGTCCTCTGGAGCAGCATTCAGTTTCTTAATATCAGGCTTGTGGTGCCCCACCACACCACTCTTTGTAGTTCAACCTTTCTAACCTACATCCCTGTGTGATATGAAACTATGGTATTTCCAACAGATGGTAGTTACGAGTTACTGAATACTATTGATTTAATTTGATGCTTGGACCCTCACTCTATTAAAAAAACAACAACAACAACAAAAACAAACCAACAAAAACAAACCTAACTTTTCTGTTATTTAAGAGAAATTCCCTGGTCGTATGGGTATAGGTAGTAAACTGATATGACTCTGCAGACTATAGCAGATAAACCCTTAGTCAAATTAATTTCTACAAGATTTTTATGTGGCGCTTTGCCCACCACTGTCTCCCAAGTGCTTGCTTTCTCCCTTTAGGGGATTTTCAACATGCAGACATCTGGGAGAGCAGATTTACTAGATTTCTAGGTTTACCATAGTCAAACATCAAAGCCAAGGACAGCAGTTGGCCTTGAGACTTAACTATAGCTCTGATTTTAGTATTAGCTCTGGGCTGACTTTTTGCAGCTTCTTCTGAACCTTCTAGTTTTCTCCTCTGCAAAGCCTTTTAAGTCTAACCCTAGTCTAATTCTTCCGTGTACCAGGTAGTGCTGCTAAAATGGCCTAATGTATAAAGCTAATTAACCTCTGATGCGGGGCAAGTCCAGTAGCAGGTTTGATTTCCCCAGGAGTAAACAGCATGTGCCCAAGTACACTTCCAAGGGAGCAGTCTGTTTCTGGACGATTAGGTTGTTCACTCTTCAGAAACACTTGCTGTAGTGCAACTCAGGTAGAAAATGGTACAGCTTAAATTAATACTTGTCTTGTGTAATTTCACAATCATGTAATTAAATATTCCTGTAGATCATCCCAATCATACTTTTTTTTTTTTTTGGGGGGGGGGGGGGGGGCGGGGAGAGGATGGTGGGAATATTATAGTAAACTTCTACGTTGTAGAAGTGGAGGCTTTTAACATAAACATAGTAACAATATCTCCTGCCAGAAACTTAGAAAGGGCTCGAATGCTGTAATTTATTTTAAAGTGGCCAGATCTCTACATATAATTTTTCATCAATTACTGTATAAAACACTTTGGATTTTGAAAAATTGTAGTAGGTTTGACAAGCACTTGACTGACATCATGTTGATTAAATATCATTTCCTCTGACAACCCCAGTGAGACCTCCTACTCACAGTAAATGCATGAGCTAATTGAATCCTTTTTTAAAAATGGCTTTTGCATTTCAAACTGTAACAGTGACACCAGACCCCCTTCTCCCACGCAGCTCAAATATATGCCTTTCTGATGGCTCCTTTTGGCATGCCACTTGGGTAACATCAGCACTTTTGGTAAATGCATCAGGGTGTTTCTACTGTGTTCGGAATGAGAAATGTGGAAATAGAAGTATGGGATTTTTTTGGTGGGAAAACTCTTAAATTTAAGCACAGAGCCATCAATTTATAATTTTGTGGGTGATCAAAAATGTAGGATAGCTTAGTTTTTACAGAGCCAGAATATCACAAGCTTGAATTGATTTAGCAGTGATATTTTGTTCCAATTTCAATGAAATAAAATTATATTAATTACTGAGTTGCTTGGGAGGAGAGAAGGCTCTACATACTTCTTATTGATCCTATACTTAATACTAAGATGTTTCTATAGAACAAGAAAAAAATTATATCAAGGCATGATAGGAACAACTCTTTAATTTGTATTAAAATATTATTATTTTCATCCCTAAATACACTGTAAAAGAAGCCATTGTATTGTTTGTTTGAGCATGTATTACTGCTGCATCCCAGATTTTTTGGCAGAAACTATCTGGTCACATCTTCTGGATATTGATGAAAGCAGCAAGTAATGTAAGGTTGAGGGAGGCATTTTTGCCAGCAATGTGCATGCATGATTTCTGCTTTCCCCTTGTATTTTCTACTTCTGAGAATATAAAATGTTAAGCATTTTATACTTTGAAGGCATCTGTCTTAGCCAAAAGCTCATTCAGTGTCACTGCAGGAACCTTCTGGAAGTCTCTAAATATCTGTTATTGGATATAACTAAATGTTATTTCCGATGCCTAAGTATCTTTTACCCCATATGGGTATAGTTTGAGTAGAACGAAATGTTTTATCATAAGCTATTTTGACACAGTCTAGTTCCATAAATATAATAGATGCTATAAGTAATTATGTGATAACTTGGTTGAAAACATTTAAATAATTAAATATCAGCCATTCCGTCACTTCCCTGGCTCCCATGCCATCCCGTTTTGCTGGTTTAAGATGCAGGTACCTGGTATGATGTGAGTGCCTGGTAGACAGTGTTGTAAAGCACTGCAGGTCAGGTCTGATGATCTGGTCAGCTCTTGACCAGCTCTCCAAAAATGGCTGAAGTCATCAAGTTACTGATGTTCTGAAAGTATTCAGGGGCTTCTAAATACCCTTCTTGATTAGTTTTGGAATAAAACATTTAGTCTTGTCACATAAATACAGCTCTGCATTTTGGGAAAAAGGGTGACAAAAGGGTTTTTGACTGTTTCTTCCACTTCTATTATGAAGTTCAAGCATTACTATAATACTGTCAATATTTTGGAAATCACTTTATTTGTGGTAGAACTTTGCCTTTTACTTTCTCTGGGTCTGCTGATTGTACAGTTCTCTTGGTATACTCTGAAAAATTTAAGTTTTGTTCCCAGGTTTTGCCTTTTCAACATTCCTTATTACTGTGTAGAACTTGAGACTTCCAGTTCATATTAATTGCTGTGATATTTTCTTCCATTTGTTCTATGTACATATGGTTTCCTTTGGAAAGTGGGATTAATGTCTCTAATTTGCATTACCCCTTTCCCAACGTGTCTGTACCTACCAAATCAGCGAAATGAAGTTTCCATATTATACTTGTGTTTTTCCTCACCGTCTGAACTTCTTCAGCTTTTAAATATCATTGTGAAAGAGATTTTTCTGGTTATAACACGTTTTGTTGTTGTCTGTTTTAATTTAATTGAATTTAATTTTAATTTAATTAATTTAAATGTTTCAGTATGTGTGGTCTGTGGTTTAGATGTTGTTACATATCTTATACATATGATTTTAAATATATTAAGCATATTTAATACAAGAAATTTGAAAGAGCAAATATAATGAAGATGCATGTCTTGTTTTATGATAGTGACTGAGCTTTCACTTATTATGTTGGAGGGAAAGGCTTGTTTCAAAAACCGGGCTGCATTTGTCATTTGGGCATGTTAGATAAGAGTAAGTTTTTAGAATAAGAAACACAAGCAAACCTCAAGCTCCACCCCGCACCCCCCAAACTGATGGGTTTTGGAGTAGAATATTTTTCATTAACAGCTTGATTTACTACTACTTGCAAAGATATTCCTAGCTGTAGAAATATGGAAAATAAGCCAAAATATCAGGCAAGCACTAATAAATAAAATAAAACAAATAACATTAAACTGCTGAATCCAGCCAGCTAAGGTTGACATCCTGTATTAATCCCATTTTTCTTGATATTGTAATTTTTTGTGGATGTTAGTTAACTGTCAAATATGTTATCTGGTGGACAAGAGTTAGCATTATTTAATACAAAGCAATTTATATGTAGTGCTGTTGTTTGGCATGATGAATCTGGCTATGTGCCTTCCCCATCCCTGGCTTCCTGGGGACATAACAGATGAATATATTGTATATTCTGAAAGCAAGCACATGTCTTAATGGAATGGGAGGGCATAAAGTCCAGGGTTTGGGTTTTTTGGGTGTTTTTTTTTTTTTTTTTTTTTTTTTTTTTTTTTCCAGCTTGTGGTTTTGTTAATAAAGAGATTGTATTAATTGTTAATACAAATATTGAAACACTTGATGCTGATGATTCAACTCAGCTTTGCTTCTACTATATGAAGCTTTCCATGTTTTAGGATGACTTACATGAGTTGATGCATAAGGATGGGTAATAAGAGCTAGCAGTGCTCTTCAAAATGCAGCAGGAGGGATGTTGCTATACCTGGATGTTATCCTGGGTTCAGGGTGGGTGAGCTGTCCTGGTGGTGTCTGTATGGCCTCCAGAGCATTTCTTAAGGGCACCCATCTGTATTAAAAAAAGATAATGTGATTTAAGGGGAGAGTTTTGGTTTTAGGTAGTTATACTGCTATGTAGCTTTACTGAAGCAAAAATTTAGAGAGTCATTAAATCACCGTAATGCCTTCCAGTATACAAGATACATCCAAGAAAGAAAAATGGGGCCTGTGTGGCATGTATGCTTTATGAGACCACAGTGTATGCCAGTACATGTTTTGTATTTGTGCTTTGTACAGAAATAGGGTCTGTCATCACTTAAATATTATGTTACAGCATACTACACAGAACATTTAATGAAGTTACATCTTTCTGATTTGTACTGGGTTTGTGTGTCAAGGTTTTGGTAGCGGGGGGTCTACAGAGGTGGCTTGTATGAGAAGCTGCTGGAAGCTTTGTCTATGTCTGATAGAGCCAATGCCAGCCAACTCCAAGGCTGAGCCCATGTGATGGTGGTAGTGCCTCTGGGATAACATACTTAAAAGAGGGGGGAAAAAACCCCTGAGCAATGGCAACTGCAGCTGGAGAAAGGAGTGAGAGCAACAACTTTGCAGACACTGAGGTCACTGCAGAAGGAGGGGCAGGAGGTGCCCCAGGTGCCGGAGCAGAGATTCCCCAGCAGCCCCTGGTGAAGCCCACGGTGAGGCTGGCTGTGTCCCTGCAGCCCAGGGAGGTCCTCGCTGGAGCAGATCCCCACCTGCAGCCTGGGGAGGACGCCACAGTGGAGCAGGTAGATGCCCAAAGGAGGCTGTGACCTCATGGAAGCCTGCAGTGAAGCAGGCTCCAGCTCCAGGGGAAGAGTGTGAGGAATCCCCTCCCTGAGGAGGGAGTGGTAGAAATGTGTGATAAACTGTCCACAACCCCTGTTCCCCTGTGCTACTCATGGTGGTAGGAGGTCGAGGAAATCATGAAATGAAGTTAAGCCTGGGAAGGGAGGGGTGTGGTGGTGGTAAGGTGTTTTTAAGTTTTGATTTTTTGTTCTCACTATCCTACTCTGATTTGATTGGTAATAAATTAAACTAATTTCCCCAAGTCAAGTCTGTTTTGCCCAAGACAGTAATTGCTTGGTGATCTCCCTGTCTTTATCTCTACCCACGAGCCTTTCATTATATTTTCTCTCCCCTGTGCAGCTGAGGTGGGGAGTGATAGGGCAGCTTTGGTGGGCACCTGGTGTCCAGCCAGGGTCAGCCTGCCACAATGTTCCAGCTGTGATGTCAATAAATTAATTTTCTCTCCATCCGCACTTAGGAGTTTATTGCCTGAACATAATTGTTATCTGGGGAATAACTAACTGTTGGAAGAGCAGGGTGATTTTCCTCTGTTGGCATGGGCATGACACTGAGAGAATTATACTTTTTATATGTCTGACACGAAACTGCTTGGCAAGTAACAGTAACTTAAAAGAGATGTTAACTGGGAGTGTGTACCAATTTCCTGTTTCCTCCTCCAGGAGGAACTGGCATAAACTGCTTTACCAGCCTTCAAAGAGAAATGTAAATATAACTGCCCTTCACTGTTAGCAAGGAAGTGAGCAGATTCTCACATTTAAATA
Organism: Falco biarmicus; assembly: GCF_023638135.1. Taxonomy (NCBI): domain Eukaryota; kingdom Metazoa; phylum Chordata; class Aves; order Falconiformes; family Falconidae; genus Falco; species Falco biarmicus. The sequence goes on from NC_079295.1 coordinate 12,693,377, forward strand.
TGGTGTTTAGAGCCTGAATGAGTAATTCATAATAGCAGATAACTGCAATGTGTAGGGAGTTGAGTCATTGTCATCCCTTTCTGTTCACAGATAATCTGTAAACTGGCTTCTGGGAGTTCAGAGTGAGTGATGAGTAGATTTCAGTTCATGTTGGGAATACATATGTGTGCACTGGTCTACATGATCTGAAAGTCTTCCTAAGCCTTGATCTGTCATGTCCAGAGAAATTAGCCTTTTGTAACACAGCGAGAGATGACCAAGCTGTGTGGCAACCAAAACAAGATCCACCAAGGCTCACTTGCTTCTGAACATGACTCATGTCCACTGCTGTCAAGTCTGTGTCTGTTCCTTTTTCAAGGAGGACCTCAAGAATCCGGTTCAAAAGATCCAGCTGTGTCAGTGCTGCACTACATTCACTACATAAAGTAGTTCTAACCTAGAGCTAAACTCCACAAAAGGCGTGTCAAAGTGTTGGAGTACCTCAGTGGTCTGTAATTAAAAAATGGATTTTTCTAATGTTTATAAATTCAGATACTACTCTTCCGAAATAGTATTCAGCTCTGAAGAGTTGTTGATACGTCTGCATTACTCTGCTAGTATTTGGAAGACATGGCCACAAGTTTGTCTAAGATACACCTAGCTCCTGCATTCAATATTTTTAGAGCAGACTACTTCTGGAAATAGTTTTCTGCTGAGAGAAAATGGATGGAAACTGTTTGAGAGAGGTTAAATATCTGTGGTTTATTTTGATGTGTCAGTCTTTTCCTGTTTTTATTCACACTTTCCTAGCATTTGGCTACAAAAGTTGGCTCACCTCTGAATTTTCCCTCCTCTAAGTGCATGTAAAACCTGGGATGTTCATTAAATAACGTGAACTGAAAATTGTATTATATACCCTAGTGTAAATTTTGCAGTTCTTTCAAACTCAAAACTTACAGTAACTGTATGCACACAAAAGTACAGAGGTAGTAATCACAACAAGAGATTAATGGTCAGATAAAAAATATCATCCTTCTGTAATGATGTTGCTTATGGCTTCTCTCAGCTAAGAACCCCATGCCTTTCAGTAAATGACATGAATCTCAGCAGATCCTTGATGCAGCTGGTCAAGCTGTTTAGCTGTCCTGATACTTCAAGTATGAAGAACAGGGTTGGCAACGGTGGTATGTGGAAGCATCAAGGTAGAGCTGAGAACAGCTCTGCAGATCAACAAGATTGCTCCGGGACAGTTGATGTCGCCTTGTTAAGTCCCACGGAGATAGACCACACTGCTTTTGTTTAGACAGAAGCAGTGGAGAGCATGCCACATCTTTTCCCCCTGGTTTCTCTCCAAGGAGTTGGACAAATGTATTGTGTTGGTCTTCCCCCCTGGAAGCAAGAGCAAAAGTTGAAAACCAAACTTGGCTTGAATGTACGAAGGACTTTGTGTATGGTGTGTGATGATTTAAAAACAAAACAAAACAAAATAAAAAAACAGGCCTGTAGAAACTTTAATTACTTGAAGTGTGTGTTTGGGGGGGTGACAGATGCAAGGCCTTGGGAGCAAGCTGGATCAAAGATGCTAGACTGAACAGATACATGAGCTCTTCATTACTCTGTTACAATATGTTGCTTAGTGTCCTGTAGGACATAGTGATTTCTGACGGGTGGCTAATCGGTATTTCCAACAGCTAACAAATTAGCAGAAGCCTCACTAGCTCAGTTCTTCATCAAGTGAAGAAAGGCTTGCAGTGTGCAGTGAGAACAGCTTAAGATGATTGCCCATAAAGAACATTTGTTATGGGGATTACTGAAACGTGAAAAGCTAGCCTTTAAATATCCAGTTATTCTTGCTCAGTACAGGAACTGATGTGCAGGCAGCTGCCTTGGACTCACCAGGAGCCCCCAGGCTTTGCTGCCTGTGGCCTGACAGAGCACATATGGGTTAAGTAGTGGCCACGGTACGTGTCTTGAGACTGATCATCATGCTGAAAGTGTCTTGCTGATGCTTTTGCCCAAAACAAAAGGTTCAATTTGAAAACTTTTGAACACTTGTTCAGTCTTTCTCAGATAACAGAAATGGAATTCTGAGCTGATGTCAGGCTTACAAAGGTAATCAGCCTAAATGATGAGTGAACCAATGGTTTGAATCCTGGAAGAAGGAGCATGTGTCTGTCTGAGGGAGGGTGTTGAGATGCAGCTTAAGCAATTATAATATCCTAATCATGCAAATATTTGTAGACATGAGTAGTTGGCTATACTAGTACCTCTAGGGGAACAAATAATACTCATTTCCTGAATAAAAACCCTGCAGAACTGTATCTGCAGTGGTTTGTTGTTTATTTTTTTTTTACTGGCTCAGCTCTGGAAATAATGTTTAGCCTTGAGCGTTTGAACCAAAGGCATCTCTTCCATATCTAAAGTCCAAACACACCTGTACTTAGACTAGAACCAAGTTTCTGAGATCACTTTGCTAGTGAAGTCTGATACTTGCCCAAGAAGAAAATAGAGGTAAAGGCTCCACTGTTACGCTCAAGAGTAGAATGTTTTGCTATGCTGAGCTGGCTCAAAATGTGCTGTTTCAAACCACTTCCATGAAAAATAATCTCCTTAATTCCCTGGCAGATCAGACTGCATCTCTTGTGTTTTCCTGTAGGAGAGCACCAGAGGAGCATGCTTTCCATCACCAAGGGCTGGAGTTTTTAATTTGCCTAAAATCTGTCTGATAATTTGCTGGTCATCTAACTGTACAAGGAACACAGTTTGAGTGGCTCTGATAGTTAGGACAGGATAGAGGTATCAAACTGAAAAGCTTCACTGTAGACAGCGTGCCATTTTCTGTTGACTTGAAAGAAAGGTTTCAGATCAGTGTGCTGAAATGCTTAAACTTCTGGAATTTCAAATGGTTTATTTTTGAGATATTTTGACATTTTCAGATTGACATTTCTAATGGTACTGTGTGAGAGCTTTCTTCAGAAGGGATATGCAGCATTTTGTTCAGCATTTGTTGCAAAAGAATTTTGGGATATTTTTAGAGGAGAAAATTATCAGAAAGTCCTAGGAGATATACAAGGCTTGAAAATAAAGAATGCGTGTAGCAGATGTAGTTTTAAATAAGAAATCAAGTTGTCTCAGGTTTCAAAATCTTTGTATCTCATTTTTATTACACTTTTTGAATGTGATTATTATCTATGGATCAGATCTTTTATATTACATTTAGGATTTCAGATTGTATTTAAACTTAAAAAGATACACAAAGATGAATTTTAAATTTTAATTTGGTAGTCATAGGGCTTTTGTCCTCATACTTTATGTAGAAAGAAGAGACTTGTTAAGTAAATGGATTTTAATTAAGATTGTCATTGCTAGTGTAATTACTGTGTATATTTCTACTGTATTTATTTTGATGAAAGACTACAGTTGAAATATTAATTGCAGAAGATAAGAATTATCTAGAAGTTGATGCAGTGAGCAATAAGAGTGAATAAAATCAGTGTTCCAGTCAGTTTCAACTTCCTGCAGAATAGGTCTTTCCTTCCGTTTCTTTTTCACCTTTAAATTTGTTTATTCTCTCTCTCTGTCCTTTCCTCCAAACCAAAACCAGATTCATTGACTTAAAATTATTTAAGGTTTCCTATTGATTTTGAACAGATCAGAGCTATTGTTTTGTATTTCTGCACGGTTTATTTCCAGTCTGAACATTGTTTCACCCTGGTGGACCTTTCCACTTCAAACTTTTTTATTACATTTTGTTTTTTCCTTTGCTTTTTCTATTCCTTTTGACTCATCAGATTAAATAGGATTTTGGCTTAAAATCACTTACCTGTGAAGATTCCATGAAAGGGGAGATTTCCTACAAACATAGAACCATCATGTATTTTGACTTTCTCTGTGCAGCCACTTACTTTCTTTTCTCACTGACTCTTTATATTGTAAGAAATATTTGCTCTTTTGGTCTGCCTGCTTTCATTCTTACCTTGATGTCCTTGCCCCTTACTGACATTTTTCTGCTTCACAATAGCCGTTTGTTCCCTCGCCACTCCCATCCTTTGTTGTGTGCCTGGTCTAGTGTGTGATATGAAGTTTGCCCATCAGTCTTAATTTCTGGTATTTCCTCACCTTTGAATGAGGTACCTTGCTTTACTGTGTGTCAGTGTGGCAATGGCTCAGCAACAGCTGGGACCAGTGAAGATTGCCATGCCTCAACTACAGCTTCTGTGTTGGCACTATGTATGCTTGGATTTAAAAATAATTTCTGAAAAAGAGATTACATTTAAGTTAAGATAGTGGTGAATAAGGGAAAGCATAGGAGAGCTGTCAGCTAGGTTTAAGGACTGCTCAATGAAGTAGCTTGCAGATGTGCCTAGGGCACTCTCCCCTAGTATGAGTAGCAAAACATGGCAGGAATGAAGGACTGACTGGAAATACTAACAAGCGAGCCGGTGAAGATTCGTGCTGTAGGTTTATAAGCAGCATTCTAGGATTTTCTTTGAATAACCAGTAACAAGTGTTGCACATTGTAGCTTGTGTGTAGCGCCAATTTTTCAACAAGACAGGTAACAAAGGATTGTTAAAGAAAACACTTTGATCTTGATCATAACAAATCAGGAAGGTGGTTTTTACAGATGGATTTTAAATGTAAAAGTGAAGCAAGGCAGTGTTTCTCTAGACCATGTTGAACATAGTACAGTAGAATAAATGTATTGTGATGAGAATAGTGGCTGTGAAAACTTGTTGCATGGATGGATAGGAAAGCCCAACCTGAAAGACAACAGGATCAATACAAGGCTTAACCAGATATTGGATGGGAGGGAAAGGATTGGCAGTGACATGCAAGTGATGAGTTTGAGTGACAGGGAGCAGAGTACTGCCTTGCATGATTGGGAAAAGAGTTAACTTGAGTGGGAAGGTCAGGATTTCCATTTTTTGCCTTGTTGAGCTGTAGCTGAAATATCAACAGCCATAAGGAGATGTCAGAATAGAAAGATGAGAGATGAATCATTCACTTGGAAATGATAGTTGCATTTGTATTTCAGGAGAAGTGCAGCCAGAGGCAGAGTACTGAGGGAGATGAGAATAAGGAACAGGTTCAAAGTCCTGTAGCGTTCTGGGAATCCTGATCCCCCTTTGGAGGGGAAACATGGCAGGCTGTCTGATATTTAATAGGGAGGATCAAAACCCCTGAACAACTGAATTTATTATGCTAATTTATCTGGTTCTTTTATAGAGTTCACTTCCTCAAATTACTTTTACCTTTCTGGTTTCTGGTAGTACTCTTCTGTGTTGAGATAATTTTGAAGAATGACTTCAAAATGTGCTGTGTCAGCATGCATCTATTTCACTTTCAAAGCCTTGAGACAATTTCTGTTCCACTTAATTGCCATTATCAGGAAGTCAAACTGAATGTATTTGCGGTGCTGGGATTTTTATAGCCAATTGCTGTAACAAAATTCAGGTATTCTGTTATTGTAGCTGTGCGTTTATTGTCAGTTTTTTCTCCTCTTCGCTTGCAGACAAGCCACCACACTGGCACTGGAAAACTTGATATTGCAAGTCAGTATCTTGACACTGATGAAACAGTAGTCTTACAGGGCAGTAGACAATGTGTGGATTGGTGGTTTTCAATTCATGTCTAACCACAATATTAAATGAGAGAAGGGAATTTTTATTAAATAAATGGTTAGGAACTTTATTATATTTAAATACCTAGTACCTTCAGTAATGGTTTTCTGCACTTTGAAGCAGAAACTCTCAAGTGAAAGGATGCTACAGTTGCTTCCCAGTCCTCACCCATGGGGAAACATTGGGTTCAGTCCTACAAGTTGCTCCTGCTCTCATGGCGGTCTGCAGTAGTTACCTGGGACCACAGGTATGCTTCTATTCCTTGGCAGATTGTTTGCCTTTGTTAGATAAAAGATTAAGCTTCACTTTTGTTGCTGTGTCTTAAGTGACCATTATGTAGATGGTAGTGCTATTAGCATACTCCTCCTGGGACACTTGAAAGAGAAGGCTCTGCTATAGAGTGGGACTAAGAGCAATTTACTCCTGATATGTCATTTGAATGATACACATATATCCTGATTTGTACTGGTTTCTTAACTGTTGCCTAAACTCCCGAATTGCTGAACTCTGATTTAATGTGTAACTATACGTTAAACAAATCTGTGCACAAAGTTTAGATCAAGCTGACCTTCTAAAACCATCAAAATTGATGAATGGAAGGACTTCTGGTCAAGGGAGTCAGCCTTGGGAAAGAAAGAACAGATGGGGAAAAGCACACTGTTATCCAAATTATGCAGAAAGAAACCTCCTAGTGAGAAAGCTCTGGCCACAAGAGAAGACAAGCTGATAAGGTGTTGCAATCCTCAGAAAATTAGTTGACAGTAGGACAAAGGTAATTGTGGTAATGGGAGATAGCGACCTCCAACTCAAATAGCTCCCCTGAAAGAAGGTAAAACCCGGCTTGCGGAGCATGCAGAGTTAGTAAAAAACTTCAGTAGTGCTATCTGAGGATGCTCACTAATTTGCATTAGAAATGAGAAACTTGTAACCAATCCTGTGCATGAATGAAAATGAATATGTGATGTTCTATAAATATGCAAGTACTCTGTACGCTCGAGTGACTTGGTGTGCATGTTAGGAGGAAAAATCCTCCATGCATCCAGCACTGCAATAAACCATTGTTGGCTTTCTGAACTATCATTTGGTTTGGAGAGTTTTCCTGGTTATGATTTTCAGTAATGTAACTATTCTATGCCTTATTTCTCAGCTGCTCCTGCAGACTGTCTAAAGCCTCTGTATGCTGACAAATGTGAATTTAATCTACAGATTTTGAATCACTCAACAGATCTTGTAGGCATTCTTTGTTGACTTCTCAGCTCCCAAGTCAAACCCTGGCGGAAGGGCATGTGTACCACGGTGTTCCTTAACACCCAGGGCATGAACAAATAGGGTATTTTCAGTATTCGCTCATCCGCATTTAGCTTTGCTTGTTCACATGCAGATGAACTAGTAGCTGGATCTTTCTGTACTTAAAAATGGATCTTGCAAAAGCAAGTTCAGACTTAAAGAAAAACAGGAAACTAGTATAGTCCAACTTTTTTGCTGTATTAGCTTAAAATATTTTTTACTGATGTTCTCATTGCATTGAGGCTTTCTATGTTACAGTTCTGGGGACAAGAAGGTTTTTGAAATGTGTTTCACTTTTTCTGTGTAATTCTCAATATTAGACTGGGTTATATATATATATATTTTTTTTTTTTTTTAAAGGCATGGTGTTTGCTTTACTCGGGCATGTGTGTGCATGATCATACACAGCAGCTGGGCACAGGGCATGTGGGCGTAGCATTGCCCGAGTCAGACTCCTAATTCCACCACTGTACTTGGTGTTTGTGTGGTTTGTCTGTGGGACAAGGTGGAACGCTCAGTATCACTTTCTACCTGCAATGAGGTGCTGTGCTGAAGACAGAAATTGTTTCTGGTCTTGTCTGTGCCTACAACAGCTCTTATTTCTCAGCTCTCTGAGCAGTATGCCATGTAGGACTGGTAATCCTGAACAGAGCACTCTTGTAAGGTGAAGAAGTGGGAGATTTAAATAAATTCCTGGTGCACTGCTGCAGGCGTGGCCTGTATTGTATTATTTGTGTAACAGTATTTGCCATCCACTGTAGCTACACAGAAGGGAAATGGGTGCTCTCCTTAGACTGATATGATGCTCAACTGGAAAGATACAGTAATCATGCTAGATTTTGATTACTATTGAAGTGAATTTAAGTTTATATGCTTAAATTATTTATTGGGTGTGAGTAAAATTCAGCATTTTTATTTATCATGCTTTCAAGGAACAAAATGACTTAATATGAGTTTTAAGCAGACTAGCTTGTAATAACATTTAAAATAAGATTTAATATATATTTGTCCTTTTGACACACTTGTGAAATTACTCAAAAATATTTTCAAAAACACTGATATAAGTACCTTCGGCTTTGAAGAGCGGAAGTATCCATTGAGGGAAAGTGACTGTAACTTTTTATTAACTGTTTCTCTCTGGCTTAATCTCTTCAGTCCAGAGACATTCATCAGCAGCCTCTTCAGCGTATAAAATATTTATGTACTGCAGAGAATTCCAGTCAAGCTCACATGTTTTCTTCAGGGAAACAGTATTAAAACAGTCTGTTATATGATAAAAGTCTTTTCATGGTGTCTGAAATAGCTCAGTTGATGACTTGTTGCCATTAGGCAATATGTCAAAATATTAGCTCAGAACTATTTTGCTAATAGCTACCCTAAAAGTGATAATTTTTACTGTAGAATGGATAGATGAAAATAGATAGTAATAGACTGCTGATTATCTTATTGAAAACAAAATCATTGTACCTCTGCCTTTAAACTTCATCTAAAATAATATATTAATTAAAAAGAAACAAGTCTGTACATCATAACAGCAGCCAGTAACACCTCATTACTCTAAAAGGTAGATGGGATAATTATATTTATATAACTAGATAAATATTAATGTTTACCTTAACAACTTGAGTTCAACAGATAATGGAAGACTAGATACTATAAACTATCACTTCAATGAATCCTGTGAGGAACTATAAATGAAAACAAAACCTTACTTCAGAAAAATAAATGCTGCTACCCCCAGCTGGGTTGCGTGGTGTGCTGTTCTGTTGACTAGCACTAGTGAATTGTAAATGCTTGACTTGTGTTGACTACTGAACAATTAATCAAAATAAAAAGCATCAAGGACACTGCAAGCATACCAGCAGCCCAAAGCCACGTTTAGATCTATTTGTGTTAGAACACCTTTGTTCTGAGGGCACTTATTTGAAGGGGATAGCACAGGACATGGTGTGGTATCTCAGCACCTTACTTAACTAAGACCTTTGCCCTGCGTGGTGTTAATCTGAAATAACAATCATTCTTGGAAGGAATGGTGACATCCTTTTTCCACATGTGCATATACATAGAGAGGTGTTTTGTGCACTGTTTTAATCTCACACCTGCCATATTTTCCCATCAAGAAGTCTTGTTGGTGCGAAACTTCTTGTCTGTCTATTCCTGTGTATCTAGGAGCTACAGGCATGAGAAAGGGTCAAATACCTGTTGTAACTGTACAGATGATACAGTGCAGATTTTTCCCTGTGTAGCAGGGAAACCCTTTCATTGTGGTGGATTGTGTTGGGAAATGGAGAGATGTTAGAAACGTAGTTTGTGCAGTAGAAGCTGAATTGGGTGTTTGCACCATGTAGACAGACATCTTGGCTATTAGGTGAACCAATAGCTACAGAACAGCATTTCTCTATAGCTTAGAAGCACTGGCAACCAGCATACAAAACTCTTTGTTTTATGATACTGGTCCAGGTTTATGCATGTTTTACTTCAGCTTCCTGAGATGCAAGTTAGTGGCCAAGTTGGTCAACACCACACAAGTTTAGACTGGAGATTTGGTGAACTTGTAGTCGGTTAAGGACGTGCTTCAAGGGAGTAAAGTAAAAGTGGAAATAGTTGCTGTCTGTATTAAATTAAGTTGATCAGTACTTATTTACTGATGCTAGTCAAATACTATTGACTGAACTTAAATGCAAAGAAAAACTGGAGGAAAATATGGAAGCACTGAAATAGCATTAACTTACAGCTCATGAGAATATTTTGGTAGTATATACTGCAGGTAGTTGAGAAGTGTACTGAGTTACTTCGTCTTATTTTCCTGCATTTTACTCACTACTCGTGCCTATAGGTGATAGACCAGAATGAAAAAGAAATACAGTAACAATTTTGGCAATGGCTGAATTTGCAGTACTCTTACCTAAGGAAAAGTAATGTGTACAGCTTCTTTCCTTAAGCAGCAAAACATCATATGTGCTTTTTTTTTTTTTACTGCTTTGTTGTGTGCATACTTTCCCCATCTTCCCTACGTGGCTTCAAAGGTAAATTATAGAAATTGTATTTCGCCAGATCTTGCAGGAATCATTTCAGTCTCAGCTGAATGAGTGGCTCAGATGTGATGTCTGTCACAGCAGACAAAACCAGTAGCAGAACTACAACTGCAAAGAAATGTGTCTAATTAGCTGAAAACTCATTTTAACAAGAAAATTAAATACTTAAGGGTGTGCAAAAAACCCCCAGAAAAACAACCCAACTGACAAGCCAGGAAAATTATTTCAGTACCGTGTCAGTGTTGGAAATGGTATCTGTTTTTACTAAGGCTTTCAAGAAGCAGTTGAATTGGATAACTGTAGCCATTAAAAAATATGTAGTAGCTGTGGAGTTTAAAGTACTTAGGAGCTCAAATTGAGCTAACAAGGCCCACCTGAAGGGGCTGCTGAAGGCAGGGGCAAGTTCAAACAAGAAAATGAAAACTAGCTAATAATTTAAAGCCTCCCCCCCCCAAAAATCCCCACCCCAACACAAAACAAACCCAACAAACCCACTAACAAAAACCTAAAACAACCCCAAAACAGCAAAACCCAAATCCAAACCCCAACCCAACCTGAAAAAAAAACCCCAAACCACAACTAACCAAACAAAAACCCAAACCCCTGAGAAGCCAAGCATGTGCATGTAGAATTTTGGATGAAAATTGAGGAACCCTTAGGAATTATTGTATGGCTAAATCAGGTATCTGCGGGAAGGAGTAATTACAAGTAAAAGATGAAATGGCAACAAGTTACATTGAAGTAACTGAGTGAACTTACTAGAGAATGCTGTACCCACTTAATTATTTGGTTAGTCCAACAAGTTAGATTAACCCTAATGAACTGGGTAGTGAATACCTCCTTTCTGGCAGGACAGCTGCGTGGAGCGCATTGGCATGCTGGAAGCATCAGTTCCCCTGGTGCTGCAATGCCAGTGCTGAGAAAATTGCCAGTCAGTGCTTCACACAGGGACGTTGCTCATCAAGCCTCTGTTGCTGCTCAGTTTTCTGATCCCTTCTCTTTCAGGTGCTCTTCTGTATCCACATAGAGATGGAATGAAAAAAACGTGGCAATAAGCATAGGAAATTCAAACTAAAGGCTTCTAAAATCCCTTTAAATTTTTCTTTGAATTCTCAGATCTACCAGACACCTTAATTCACAAGAAACATGATTATAATCTGTCTGATTTGGTTATCTCTTGCAGAAGACCCAAACCCCTTTAATGGTTACACAATTAAAGATGCTTTTTAAGTGCATAAGAAATACACAGCAGTGAGCAATGGTAACGAGCAGCAACAGATGTCTTGTCTTTGGAGCAATTATAGAACAGTAATTATAGATAGAAATAGAATCTCCCAGTGGTGGGGAGTTTTATCAGGGAGTTTTCAGAAGTGAAGCAAGAATGTGCAAGTAATACCTTGGAACACCAAAGAATGAATGAAAAGCAGTTATTTACAAGAAGTGAGAAAATTGTGTGTGGAAACAGTATTGTTTATGTGATGGCAGGTCACTTTGTGTTACCAGATAGGCTGTTTCTTAGCTGCTTTTCAGTGTAGGGTGTTAAGAAGTGATGCCTGAGAGGTAGGAATTGCCATGCCATTCTCTAAGGAAAACTAAAAAAATAACCACAAACAAACAAACAAAAAACCCCACAAAACCACCAAAAAACCCCCAAACCAAACAACTCAACACAGCCTTTATGCAAAAAGTGGCTCTACTTACACTTCCAAAGACGACTAATATATATGCCTTCTGTTTCAATCATCCGTTTCTTCTATTCTCCCTCTGTGGTTTTAGTGTGGTATGAAATTAAGTTCGTCTTCTAATTCTCTCTCAAATGTCTGAAATCCCCATAACTAATGCAGTGTTTATTAAATTTCTCCATGTTCCTTTTCTTTTTCCCTTTAGAGCGACGTTAAATTAGTATGAATTCATATGAAAGAAGAGGTACTATAAATAAGTGCAGACTTGTAGAGATTTCCCTGCTGTTCTATCTTTGGTCAGCTAATGTTCTTCCATGGTTTACTGATAAAGTAGTGCTAAAGTACCATGCAAGAGAAAATGAAATGTGCTACATTGGAAAGAGGGGGACAATTGCCTCCATTGACCTACTAAAGTACTTATCATCTGTAGATCCTTCAGTAAACTATTTTACTTTGTTTTGCATTTCTGTTTGAGCTTGCTTGTTTCTTATAAAGTAGTAAGATCTTTTGGTGATTTTAGTGTAGAAACATAAAGGTGATTTCAGTACTAAGACCTTTTCTCAATGTAGGGTCATTATAATATCTTCAATACCCTGCCTGCTCTTATCTTGAATAGAGTGTACAGGTAAAATATTGCTAGTCCTTAAATTGAATTTGTAATGGCAAGTGTTAAAAGGTATTTTTTTTTTAAATGAAGCTGCTGTAAGAAATGCTAACACTTAATGAACTGTAACTTAGGTATTATAAAACCATACCTGGCTAGAGATTGGTACTGTTCTCATCTATTTGACTTGCATTAAGTTTGGTGATGTAAGATTCATCCAAAAAAACCTCCCTCAAACCAACCTCCACCTACCACCTTGGTACCAATATGCTATTATCCTACTCTCATGTGCTGTAGTGTAGAAACTATTCCCAATACTGGTTTGCAGTTGCCAATAAAACCCCCAGCTTTTAAAAATATGATCATAGTGTTGCTGTTTAGAGGCAGTGAAGCAATAAAGCCACTGATGCTTAGTAAACCGGTTATTTGAGCTAAAGAACCAAAATTAACAAATAGAACTAGAGGGAGCAAAGGCTAAGAAGTAGGTGGCTGGAACTGTTGTATTGGTTATTTATAAAACAAACCAACCAAAAACCCCACCACCTACCAACAACCCCAAATCACCAACACCCCCCCCCCCCCCCCCCCATATCTATGCTCAACCACCTAATCTCTATGAGAACACAGATCCATTTCTGGACATCCCATACATTGCCTTGCTCCTTGAAGTAGGTAACCCTTTTAATAGGAATCAAGGAATATTTAATTCCAGGCTGTTTTTCCTAAAATACTAACCCCCCTATTTTTTTCTAAAGGTGCTACACAAAAAAATTTTCCATGCCTGTGAGTTAGGTATCGAAGGTATTACTTAACTTTAGACTTTTTATGTAATCTTTGTTTAAAGACATAAGGATTTGTATCATTCAGAACAGTGAGGGAGATGACGCTACAAACTGCTTGGATACAAAGTCATTGGTCCTTCCAATAACATAAGCCTGTTTTTTCCTGCAGTTGGCTACTGAATAAGTCATAGCAGACGATATACTTAACACTGACGGTGTGCTTACTTCTATCAGGTATGCCTATAGTGGTAAGGTAGTGAAAACTGTGCTCTATAATCGACCATACGGAATATGGAAACATCTGTCTCAAGATCCTGTTTTAGATACTGCCATCAAAACCAAAACCCAGCCCTTTTGCTCCTCCGTTTATCACATATTAAGTAAACTGAGGCACCAGAAGTGCTCACTCTGAATTTACTGTTTCTTCAAAGCTCTCTGTGTGTGGCTTGACTGCAATTCCCATTTGAAGGTTAGAAATGCGGCTACTTCTTGGATGGGAACTTCTCTACCTGTGGTTAAACGTAGCATTTGGTGTGTATTGTAAGATCAGCAGTTGTTGCTGAAGTAGGAGGCACTTCATTTCTAGCTAGTTTAGCTTTTTCAGCAGAAGTGATATGGAAGTAATCACTCTATAATGCTTTGATGACTAAGCCGTCACTTGGAAGTGGTGTCTTGCATTATCTCAGCTTGCAGATTCAATACTCAGACAGGTTTTAAAAGGCTGGAAGCTGCTCATCGCAGACCACCAGAGTGGAAATTGCCACATTCCCGGTCATTACCACGTAAGTGATGGCTTGATTTTTTTCTGAAAACATCTATTCATCAAGAGCCACTTTGTAAAAAGGTGTTCCCAGCCAGTCGATCAGATTCCCAGTGAAAACATAACTCTACCCTTTGAATATCCTATGTTTTTTAACTTACCTAGGGACAAAATTTGATCTAATCACACAAGAAACCTTTTTTGAGAACTCTGAAAAATATTGTTCTCGGCAATTCAGCAGCATAGTTTTTTAAGACAGGATAAATATTAATGGTCAATTACTTTATGTGGCACTTCCAAGCCTGCTGTCATTCCTCTTGCCCTTATTCTAGGAATGCTGTGGACATTTTCCAGATATATTTAATAATGAATATTGTTACATTGTATCTGATTGCTTATACACTTAATTTGTGTATCAGTAAGTTATAATGAGCTCTGAGGAGTTAAAGGATAGACTGAAACTTGATCCAGTTTTCTTCTCTGTTTATATTTGAAGTTCAGTTTTATCTGTGTTGTTTTTCATTGTAATCAGTTTGTGTGTTAAATCTTACAAGAAAGAATAGTAGAAGATTGCGTATGCCTGTGTCTGACAGTCTGAAACAACACCAGAATCTTTTAAAGCTTTTTAATACTTGGAGATGGAGGTGGTTGCAGTCTTAGTGTTTGAGCTCTGTATCAGGCCTTGTGGAAGACTAATTTTTTGGCTAAAGCAGACATAAATTATGCGATAAGACATGAACTGTGTGTTGCCATGTAACTAGAAGCGACCCTCAGCAGTTAAAAAAATGTCAGAAAACCTAGTGGTGCAACAGTTAGTTAAGGGTGAGATTGCAAAGGGACTGAAAATAAGATTGAATGAAATGACAGAGCAATAGATACACTTAATTATTCCAAGAACTGCATAGTTCATATAACTCTTCCTATCACACTTATAGCAGGGAAATTATTACAAAAATAATGTGTCTGTCTCTGAGTAGTTAATAGATGAAGTCTTAAGTGATGTATTAGTACATACAGCATTACCTATGGGCTTTATAGGAGCAATGCCATCTCTTTTGTGCCTTTTGTGCCTTACCCAAATATGTTGTTGCAGGAAGCTTTTAGTCAAAGCTCAAGCAATGAGATGTTAGTTGAGAAGTGAATCCTTATTGTTGTGCCTATGTGTGACTTCAGTTACATAGTTCTTTAATAGTTGAGAATGCATAACGTGGCTTCTTACATTGTTGCTGCTCTTACCTCTGCATCTCTGATAATCAGTGGCCTACTGTAAAACTGGTCCTTAGGAAAGGAGGTGGGTGGAAGCATTAACCACAGCAGCTTGTTAGGTTGAATGCAATGCAAAATCAGATTTGCAGTGTGTATGTCTGAGCTATGTGTGATGTAAAGGATGATGGACATGCAGCAGTGCAATGCTGCAGAAGGGGAAAGTGTACTCTGGGGCTGAGAAGCAGCAAGCAGGTAGCATTTGGGAGTTGCAAAAAGGGGGGGAAAGAAAAAGTTGAACTGCTGAGTGAGTAAAAAGTCAAAAATGCTCTGTAAGTTTTTTAATATTAATGCTTAACAAAAGGTCAGAAAAATTTCCACACCAGAATGTATTCTCTCATGAGCTTTCTTGGAGAAAGCTATTCAGATAATTTTCTCATAACTTTAATATTCAGAGTTGGGGATGTCTTCCCCTCGATGAATAGTCTATACAGGGAAATGTGATCTGAAACTGTTCATGAATTTAGGTCAAATTCAAACAGGAAATAAGGTTTCCAATGTAGAATTAGAAATGAATACTGGGTTCTTAAGTAGGCCAAGTCTTAAAGCAATAATCCAATATTTGAGTGAGCAAGAATCAGTTCCCTGCACTGCCTTAGTACCTGCTTTTATTTTTTTTTTTTTAGGAGAATTATTATGCACATCATTCTGTGGTGTTTTCTTTGTTTGAATCCTGTCTGTTAACTCTCAACTTCATGTGAATAATCATGCAGGAAGAGACACTAAAAGGTAGGTAGTCTACTTGCAGTGCTGCTTCAAGCTGTGATGAATGGAAAAGCTTTTCGTTATCCTAAAGTTAGGACAGTGGTTAGTTTATGGGGTTATTCCTAGGCTCCCTTTGGCTTAGTGTATTTTGATTATTTGAAGTACATCTGTTCCATGCCTTTCAGTAGTATTTGTTAGTCCTTTATGGAGCTGAGATACCCATTAATGTGGGGAGAAGAGAGGAGAAAGGGGTATCAACATCTTTTTTTTATTGGTGTAGTCAGCAAAAGGCTGTTGGACTTTTGAGGTTTGTGAAAAATCACTCCTTACACCTTTTGGCACTCTTCAAGTTATGTGTTAGTCAATGATTGTAGATGTAATTTGGTGAATATATGGAAGTCTACATTGATTTGTTTTGTACGTAGGGTATTCTGCCATTCTGGAGGCTAATTAACATTTACTTCCAAATTCATATTCTTTGTGAACTGTTCCATAATTACGAGCTGACCATAGGAGAGGCATTACACTTCATTTGCAGCATCTTCAAACAAACTAGCTGTACAAATACAAACTAAATGTTTCAAGAGGAAAGGTGAATAGAATACAAGAAAAGATGTGATATGCATGTGAGAAACACCCTTGTCTCCTGCCTTTGTCAGTATTGTATATACAGCTTTTAGATTGTTAGTGACCATTAGGGAAACCAGATATGTAAACAGGTTGTCCTCAATCTTTGTATATACAGCTTTGAACATAATTGGATGGTAGAAAAACTCCAGTAATGCTTTTTAGTAAGTGTCTGTGGTAACAAGGAGTGTTTCTCTCCCTAGAGAAGTAGCCAAGGACATGAAGTACGACTTTATTTCATTATTTCTCACTATATTCTCACTATATGTGCAATATAATCCAGGTAAAAACTATGTCTCCTGAAGCCTAGTTTATAGGCACCCTGACAGGGTGACATAGCATCATCTTGGTGACTTTTTTTCTGAGCACAGTCTTCTGTGTGCAAGGTGATATGCAAAGCTTTAAAGAATGTGATGGATGACTTTACAGAGCCTTGCCAATTCAGATGACATGTCATCACAATTGATCTAAGTCTCAAAGAAACTGAATGCAGTAGTCAGGTTTTTTGTGATAGATAAGATGTTTGGTGATTACCTCTTCTCCAGGAGAAAAAAAAAAAAAAAAGACATGAAATTTGCATTCTCTTAATATATTTCAATCAGAGTTATACCTCATACTGGGTACCAACTTCCAGCTTAACCAAATAACCTTTGCTATCAAGGGATATTTTTGTCCTGAAATAGATTACTATTTTTCCATGTTGCCAGTGATATATCAAGAGGTCCATTTACTGTAGGAAAAGATTGGGTAAAACTGGCTTCATGCAGTTTTTCCATTGCAAATGGTGCTAGAAAATGGTCATGAGAGAAAATAACTTTTGTAAGCTCAACCATTAGCAAACCTTTTCAGCTACTTCCCTCAAAAATTTGTAATCCAGCCTGGTTTCATTGAAGCTGTGTGTTTGTACTGAAACAGTTATTTTATTGGTGCAAGATAGGTGTCTTTTTTGCCTTCCTTCCTTGCTCCAATAAGGAAGAAAGGCAAATTTGTGAGTAACCTTCCCATATCAGCAGAGTCAGCCCTAAGGAAAATATTCACACAGTTTCTTGAGATCCTTGACCTAGTCTATTTTTAAAATTCTGCAAGATAAACAGTTACTTGATAGTGTGTGGCCTAACATAATACTTACATTTGGTTAATGGCTATTTTGCAGAAAAATTTAAGTCTGAGAAGCAGCAGTTCTGGCACTTCTGCACTTTGTATGAAAGGCATGTAGGAAGTAGAGGTCACTTCCTAGAGGTTTTTCTTTGGGTAATAAAAGAGTAATTAAAACATCTTATAATAGCTATTTCCATATTTTTTCTTGTATGAATTTCCTTGAAATTGCTTGAAAACGCTTTCTGTAGTCCTTGGAAAAAAACCTGAATATCCTTAAATGTGTATTTTATTTTTATGGTAATGATAGAAAAACAATTTGTTATTAAAAAACCCCCGAAGATCAGTTTGACTTTATTAAATCAGTAGTAAGTGGAAAAAACAACATTGGTATCAGTATTTGCAATCTGTGAGACTTTAGGCACAAAAGACGCTGCATTGCTGACTCTAAATACACTCATGCAAATGAAACAGATCCTTCTGTCCATTTTTAAATTGTATTTAATTTAAGTATGGATTGAAAATGAATGCCACATGGAGCCTTTGAACTTATGAACATTAAGACTTGAATTACATGGGTTATTTATCATATAAAGAATATTTCTAAGGATCTATGTATTTCTTGTTTGAACTAATGAAACATCCAGTCTTCATTGAAATGCATTAATAGAGACTACTGTCTTTGCTCACTTACTACTAGTTCAATAAAGAAAGACACAGATGAAGAGTGAGGTAGCGTGGGAAATGGGCCGTTAACTGCGCTAAAGTACCAGTAATGTAAAGAGACATATTAATAATGACAATGGCAATGTCATTGATGATGAAAAATACAACTTCTACGCTTCATAGGAGTTGGTGGTTTGTTTTTTGTTTGTTTGGTTTTCCTACACCCCCCACCCCCCCCCACCCCCCCCACCCGGAATTGCTGTTAATTGCCCTTTCTCTGGTCTTCATTTATAGCTTTGTTTCTCACCCCTGTTTCTGACCAGGTTACCTTATTGGAAATTAACACAGAGTAATTAAACTTAGAATAAAAGTATCAGCAACTGTGATGAATCATCTGGTGTGTACTGCAAGCATATTGTCCACAGGTAATATTAAACCCATTACCCATTAATAAAAAACTTTCCTGAGGCATAAAGACATCGTACAGAATTCTTGAGGTTTATATCTGCAAACTGTTAAAAGTCAATTAATGTTTAGATGGAATATAAATCTCTGCAGAACTGGAACTTCACAGCACTCTGTTTTGTAGATGAATGACTGAAAATCTATGACTTTACTGATGGAGAAGGATTGTACAAATCTGTGCAGTAGGTAAATCCACAGTTAAAGGTGAATTCTGCTCACAGAAATGTATTCTCTACATTCTCTAAATTCATAGCTTAAACCTTGAAAGTAAAGTATCCACATATCCCCTAATTGTAGTCTATAATGCAAGGTTTAGCTAACATGTTGCTCTTCTGTGAAGAGAGTTGCAGTAGCAAAATACCAATAATGAAAAATAAAATTACAAAGAATTACATACTAAATGGCTGTTTGTGCTATTTATTACTGTGTTCATTGTTAATGTTCAACTTCAATACATATTCAGTTATTTATATATTAGCATTTCATTAGTGAAAAATGAATCTCTAGTTATAGAAAACAGCTGCTAAGAATATTATGGCAGTGCTTTTTGAAACACTTCCAGAGTTGACTCTGAAGTTTCTCTTGCTGAGATCCAAGAGAAGAGGGCTGTGTGCTGTAGGGCTGAGCATTGCCAGAATGCTGTGGAGGAATATTTGGGAGGGAGCAATGCCAAAAATGGGGTGAATATCTTAAACTGAGACTTGGCTGGTTAAAAATCTATAGTAAACTTACAGAAAGCTTGATCCTCATCTAGAAGATGCAAGGGTTTCCCACAGCCTGTTATTTCACCATTTCTCACAACTTCCAAGCAAACCTTGAAACACAGCGAGTGTTAATGCAGCTTGAGGTAATCTTGCTGTGTCACTATAAACAGAAATAAAGGTAAAAATAGCTCTTTTCCAGGTGAACTATGATCTAAATTACTTGAGACTTACGCAGAAATCTTCTTATCAGCCGCAACTCAGGGAATACTTCTGTCCCTATTGGACATCTAGGAAGATGGGAAAGCAAACTTCAATGGTAGTAACTCCTGGTCTGTTCTTGACAGTATGCAGGTGAACGTTTCTTCATTTATGGTCCTTTTAGAGCTTTTCCTTACCTCACTTATTGCCTTAGGCCTAAGTGTGTGAGGTGAAGCTTTCTCTGCCTGTTTCTGGTCTCCATCTAGAGAGGGGTTAACCCATTAACCACTACGTGCTGAGCTTGGTCATCCAACTGTTTAACCTATCCATCTATCTAGAGCATAGCTTCAGAACTTGGATACAAGACTCTGGTTGAAAGTTGTGTTAAAGACAACATAAATGATATCTGCTGTTCTTCCCATGTTCACAAATCTGGTCATTTTATTTCAGAAAGTGACCAGGTTGGTCAGGCATGGTTTCCCTGTGGTAATTCTTGTAGACTGTTCCTAATTGCTTTTTGTTCCTTCATGTGTGCGGAAATGTATTCCAAGGGGACTTGCTCACTGACTTGTTTTGGTCAAGCTAAGTGTATAACCTAAAAGCATGAGACTTCACATAACTATGACAACATGGTAAATTGTTTGCCTGTATTTAATGAATAGTTCTGTAAAAATGATAAACAGTGCAAGCCATCCTATTTAGGATGGATTTTAATTGGGTAATTAGCAGCATTAGAAAAAGGAAACGTCTATCGCTTACGGCATAGTATGTATTGGTGAACTTGCTTGGGTAGTTTATATACATTTTCTCCTTTTTGAATAATAGTTTCACATTTGGTGAAATCAGTGTGTTTGTTAATACGGGACAGAACTGAACATGAGCGTATGAGGACATCTTCATTTAGTTCTTGTAAGCTTCCTAACACAGCCTTATTTTCAGTCCCTCTAAGAATATTAATTTACATGGATATGGGAATACTGGTGGAATAGTAAGACTATGCTAACATTTTATAAAAAAACCCCACCCTTGATATAAACTGATTTTCCAGAGTTACTTCTGAAAACAATTAATTTCATTGCGTTCGATCTGTATCTTCCCTAAGTGCTTTTGCTGCCTTCTGTAACTGGCCTTATGTTAACACTGGATGCATTTTGACCACATCTAAAAACCTGAGGGCACTATAACATGTTTCTTTAACTTAAAATGTAGTCAGGGTTGGATTTTTGCCTTGCTAAATGCTTGGAAGGTACTAGAAACCTCGTAGTAGTTAAATATGACAAATTCAAGAAGCCTGCCTTGCAGAGTTGTCTGAAAAGGGTGGAGAAGGGCGGGTATAAGACAGACCTCACTTTTGTACAAAATGAGAATGTAAATGAACTAACAGCTTTGCTTATTCACCATTTGTGGGATGAGACGATGTCTGAAGCTCCAGTACTCAGAGTGGGTGAACAGGGAAGGGCAGCATTCAACTGGGTTGAGTTTCAGCATCCACAGATGCTGAGTTATGTTTGAGTTATGTAGAAAAGGCTGGTGATGCTACTGTAAAGATGCTGCTTCCGAGTTTTGTGTTCTACTAGAACCAATGGTGAAAATAGGCTGCCTTTGAAAGAGACACTTAATCCCACATATATGAAAGCAATCAAACTTTTTGGGCAGAGAATTGTGACCACATTTGCATTGGTTTAAAGTAACAGTTGAAAACCAAGAAATAGGCATGGAGACAGTTATACACATCCGACATCAAAACATAGGTGAGATTGTCTTGGAAGTGATAATACAAAATATCCCCAATGTGGGCAAATATTTGCAGAGTTCTTAATGAGTTTTTTCTAAAGGATAAAATTCAAGGGCATCACAAAGATGTGTCACTGTACAGGGTAAGCACTGTAATTATTTTGCCACTGCAGCCAGTCTGTATATTCTTAGATTAATTAATTTTTATTGAGGAAGGATACTTGAAGTAATTGCAATAGATTTTCACTAAACCAAATATTTATTTGGCAACATTAATGCATTTTAATTTGTGCTGCCACATTGTGCTCACATGTCATGTATGCAGACAGGAGCTTTGGGTTGGCATGGAGGAATATGAAATGTACATGAATGTTAATGTATTGGGTGTGTTACAACAATACATAGTGGTAACTGAATTGGTGGTGTATACATACAGTGAGGATGCTTTGTTAGGTTTTAAGCAAAATTAAGCCACAGATGCCTAAAAAACCCTATAATTAAGGATAAACTACAGCATCACTTAATAGTCTACTCTTCCCTGATAGAACAACTTCTCGTTATCTGCCTTAAACACCTGTTTTACTGAAAAGACAGGTAGCAAATTTATCTCTGAAAGAGATGTTCCTGTTGTATGTTCCACATATGTTTCAAATTGAGAAATATGTTTCTGTCCTAAGCTGAAGCTGCATCTGCATCTGCACCCTGGCATTACTAGAGTAGCTGGCAACTTGGAAGAGGAGAAAAAACCCTAGACTTTTTATCTCCATACCATCTGAGAAGCAGAATGTGACTACGGGAAGTTTCTTTGAGTAATATGAAATCCATTAGCAAGGATCTTAGTCTTACGGGAGTGGGAAGGCATTTCTAGCACCAAGTATACAAAGCCATGGGTTCTAGCCAAAGCTATTGCTGGATGTCTCTAAGCAAAGAACTCTCTAAACCTGGTGCACTTCACGTTCACTGTTAAAACTTCACTGGTGTGAAGTTTCTCCTGAACTTGGAAACTTGTCTTCTGTAAGTGACTGGTCTATAGACATGCAGAGTTTAAGATTTTATCAGCAGAGGGGAAAAAACAGTTACTTAAGTATTTCCTATGAATAATTTAAGGGATCTTGTCACTTGATATGCCTGCAGACAATTGTCTTAGTCTGTAGATTGGCGACTTTCTTCACAGAAAACTCTCTAGTTCCAGTCTTAAGTTTCTAATTCTATATTCCTGCCCCCTTTCTCTAAAGCACTATTTTAATCTCCTTCCAAAAGGAGTCTGCAGGCAGTTCTCTGTATGCTGTCTTCAGCCTTCAATGTGCCAAACCCTAGGGAAGAACAGGCTGGTTTAGTATTAGCTGGTACAGCATTTGCTAGAACCTTGCTATGGACAGCTGGTGTGAAAGAACGAGGTTATGGGGAAATCTTGGGTTTTAGAGAACATAGTTTGTGCTGTCAGTATGTATTTGGTGTTTTGCAGTAATTGGTAGAAGTAGGTGAACAAAAGTGACTGAATTCTTCCATAAACCGTGGGAATATACCTTAATCACTTTGTTCTTAGTGCTTTATAGGTTAAATGCAAGGCAAGTATAGCACTTATGGAAGAGGAATAGTGACAGTTTGGTTTTGTTTCATACTTTATACTAGAAAACATAAGACAACATACTACAGTAAATAAATTGGTTTACTGAAATCTGTAATCATTTCTATATAAGTCTCAAGACTTCTGATGCAGATGTTTAATGAAGTGAGCTGGTTCCCCACTGACTTTGCATTACCATTTTGAGTAATTTTCCTAACTTGCAGTGTTTTGTACAATCTTGTCAAAGTAAAAATTACAGCTGTCTTGTCTTGAGTTTTTCCTGTTTAGTATTCTGAGGAAATGATCATTTTAGTTCATCCAAACAAGCTGATAATAGTATGGTGGGGGAGAAGTCTGAAAACCAACATTAGGGCTATTAATGATGTGATGAAAACATCCTGCTTGAAAGTTTTTAGTATTTTGAAGGGGAGAAAAAAGTGCCAAACAAATATATTCTTAAACTACAGTTGAATTTTTGTGGGGTAATAATCCCTTTTTTCTGGTTTTCATGGATTGGTTTGACTTTGTATATTGTGAATCAGGATTTCACATTAGAAGCAGAAGTAAATTTTAGAATTTTCTAATCTAAACAAAGTATTTCAGTAGTTATTAATGTAACTAATCGCTGTTAATATTTTGTAGTAATGTTAGTAATATAATACATAAAGCATTTGTGGAGTTGATGCTGAGAAGGGAAAATAGTAATTCCAATGGAACTGGGGTGAAGACCTTCTGTAAGACCAAATAAACCCAGGAGTGCTTATACATACCTGGCTGGGTGGACTGTAGGCAGAATATGCAGGATGGGACCGTGCAGGGAGTCAGAGCTCTAGTTGCATGCATAGATGTAGACAGGGTGGCAGGAGATGAGCTTTCCTTACGGATGTGACCCAGCAGCACCTGAAGATGCTGCCTTTGGTATGTGGGGGTGGTCCCTGTTGCTTGGCAGATGCGGTGGGTGGACCAGCCTGAGTAAAATGATGCTCTGGTTCTGGTATTAGGAGCTTTATTAATTCAAATGCAAAGGATCACGAGGTACACTATAAAAAAAAGACACTTTAGAAGTTTGAACTTAGGGCTTTCCTTGTACTTTATAGATATTTTCTCCAAAGCTTTTTGCTACTGCTAAAAATAACTTTCACTGTACAAATACTTTATTATTAGTTATTGCTCACATAATGGTTTTATGTTAAGCTATTGCTACAGTTTTCCTGTCAAACCTGTTTCATGTAAAAGCATCTTCAATAAAACAAGAGCAACAGCAAAATGTTCACCTTGCCATTCACAGCTATATTCATCAAGCTCATGGCCTTGCTTCTAGAAAAATGTACTGCTTTCTGTGATTTACATTATACAACTTTTTTATTAAAGTTACTTTTTCCATATTGGATAAACTCCTTCAGCCTCTGCAGCATCAGTGAGTGGGAGACAGTGCAAGCAGCATTGACCACAGTCTTAAAGATGCTTTTAGCAAATAAAACATCTTGAGATAAAGTATGAAAGGATGAAAATGGGAAAATAAGACTGGACCAAATAACATACATTAAGAAAACAATGGCTCTCATGTATTTGAGAGAGAGAGAGAGGTTGCTGGAATCTCCATCCCCTGGAAGACTCCCTCTGTTGCATCTCATGATTGCTCATCCACTGCTGTTTGGTCTGTTTGTATTCTGTGAGGTTTTTGTGGCTGGTAGATACTACTAACCTAGATCTTTAAAACCCCCAACAACAACCTAGTAATCTGTCTATTTTTTTACTTGGTGTTTATGTCAGTCTTTCATTCTCTGGATACCCAGAGTTGCACTTGATAAAATTGCTACAGTTTGCACAATGTGGAATTTACCTCCTATCACTTGAACTGTTGCAAGAAAATGGTATGATGATGTTGCTACAATCCTTTTAGTCCCAGGTCCTGATTTTTTCATTTCACTCACGTATTAAAAACTATTGATTCAATCTTATTTTATTAAAATTAAGCTGGAATCTGATATTCAGCCTTGGCCAAAATAAACTACTGCAGAAGATGGCCACACCGACTTTTCAGAAAATTGCAGAGCTAAGTTTTTCATTTGATATGTTCCTTAATTCTTTAGGCAAAATGCAGACCCTATGAGACAGCCAGTGCTTAGTTAACCAGCAAGGAAACACTGGGCAAACTTGCTGCCATAATAAATATATTTTTTACAAGTCAGAAGAACGAGGAAATTTGGTTTGCAAGATGGTATTCTCTCCCCAAATCTAGAACTTAAAAGTATATTCTATTTTTTTTTCCTACCCAATTTCTTGGCTTGGAGGTTCCTTGAATATGACCAGAGGTGTTCTAGCTCAAGAGCAGCTGTACAGTCTTTTCTGTTTTGGTATTTGGTGGTTTGTTTTTTTTTTTTTTCCCCTCTGGCAATGCTTTGTGCACAATCAGAGGTAACAGCAAAAGTGAGGTGTCCCAGCTTGCATGTGAGTCTACCAGTTAAAGAGAATTGGCTTTCTTAGTTAAAGTTGAAAAATTAAAAAAGGAGAAAACTTTCAATGGTATAAATGTCTTCTGTTTGGGAAAGTTGAAGCTCATGTAACCTGTTTTTTAGTGCTATATTGTTACCTGCAGGCAAACCCCCACAAATCTCTTGTCTTCTGGGGAAAGGACTGGGTGAAAATTAGTTCAGCCAGGAGAAACCAATGATTCTTGGGAAAGTATTTCATAGAAAGCAATTGAACAAATTCAAGAAACTGTTTGGATAAAAACCAAGGTATTTTTTGGCTGAAAAATACAATCTTTGTATGTAGAGGCATATAAATTTAATTATATTTCAAGTGCTTTGTAAGAGATCTTAGTATCCTTTGAGGGGAGTGTGGCTTTAGCGGGATGTGATCCGCTAAAACTGAGCTTCTCTGAGCTCTAGCACTGGCAAACCATCATCTACAAACCTTTTCCCCACGTGAAATCGGATGTGGTCCGATATTAAGATGGGTAGTTCTGCTCTTCTAAGGAAAACATGCTAATATCCTTAGGTTGAAGGCTAAACCCTAATAAATTTGCAAAAAAATTTCCTTGTTCTAATGATCTGCTACTGCCTCGAATGTGAGATGATCTCAGACCTCTTTAAACATTGTCAGATCACTATTGGTATATGTAAACATAATAGGATATTACAGAGCGTCTCCACAGTGAATCTTTTGTCCTGTGAACTTTCCCCTTACCCACCTCTCCTGTTTGGGGTTGACGTAATGATACATTAAAGTGAAATTGTTCTGAAATCACCCTTTCACTCTTCATCTGTTTGCTTGTTTGTTCTATCTGATTTTCCAGTACCAAAATAATGGTGTGTCAACCATATTCAGATTAAAACCTGTCTCCAATTCACTTATGTTCCTTGTAGCTCATTGCTTTGAAAATAAGGAGTTCAATGGCCAAATGAGAAATTAAACGCCAGGCTGAAGTCTAGGTGAAGATATCCATGTGCTGCTTCTGGCAGCAAATTGGTGCCTTTTGAAGTAAATTTCAAGTAACTAGCTCATTCATTAAGGTGCTCAAGTCATCTCATCTTAGAATATTTGATCTCCAAAATGAAATAACACTTCTAATTTCACTGTCACTGAGGATATTTGATCACAATGTTTGAAAGTGTGTGATTTCAAAGTAGACGTGCCTACCCTCAATTATTCTCCCTCTGAACTTTCTTACTGTTCACCCCTACTAATCAGATTAAGTAATTTTAATGGGTGTTCCTTGATATCTGTTTAAATACAGATTTGCTGTAGAGCTCTGGACATATTTCTAGTAGTCAATGTCTAGGAATCACCTTAAATATAATTATTTTTGGTGTAACATTTTAAAAACAGAGGGGGGCATGAAAAAAATTTCAGAGGTTTTGGTTCTAATTTTGCTCAACAAAAAGAAACAGCCCTTTTTGAAATTGGTGACTTTTCTGTGACGTTGTAGCCAAAGTTATTTTCTCCCCATTGGAAAATACAGGCTCTGAGAGACACAGAAGGGGATGAGGATCAGACTTGACAATGGATGCTGTTGCTGTCGCCAGCTATTTGCTCCGTAGCTTTGGTAGATGTTTCTGTCCCCAAGGCAGGGATGTCTGCCCAACTCACGAGTCAGGTCCTGAAGAGCAGCAGTTTTCAGTCTGGCATAGTATGGTAACTAACTTCTACTTCAGTTTACCTTACTACAGAGGGTAAATGCGTAATAGGAAGTGATGTGGGAGTGGATTTGCAGGTGGATCAGATGTGGTGTCTCTGGGACAGCAACATCTGGCAGAGAGATGGGCCATGCGGGGAGACAGCTGCAATTTTAGCAGTCCAGTTCTAGACTGTTGCTGCAAATTTCTCAGAGTGTATAAATGATTGTAAAACGATCAATGAGATTACAGTTAATCAATTCAGAGGTAAAACCAACCGGTATAACTATTACTGTGTGATTTATGAAGAAAGGAAAAGCAGGACAGCCTTTGCAACAGTAATAAGCTTACACTTTCCTTCCATTGGAAGATGGACCAGCACCTGGACCTTGTGCAGCCCACAAGATTTTCAGCTTTCTTAGCAAAAATTCACAACTTTACAGCTGTAACTGTTGATAACAAAATACATTATGAAATGGCATGTATTAAATATTCCTTTGTAATCCTACAAATGAACCTGGTTAACTAACTGGAGCTTTGAAAACTGACTTGAAGAAATACTTTATTCAAACACTTTTTATATATAAACCTTTTGATCTCTGTGTACATCATATGTAAATGTAGTATGTAGTTTTAAGTTCATGCATACCTGTAAAGGAGAATCAAGTGGAACATGAGGATACGCCTCAAATAGGACATCATCTTCTGAAACTTACTGGACAGACGCCAGATATGCTAAGAACCTTTTTGAATGTTTTATTTGGTGTCAGGTAGTAGAATTGCAATGCAGGAGAAAGGGGACTGGCAGCTGCTGCTGGTCTTGCCCTCTCTTCCCCTTTCTCAAAGTTTAGAAGGTACCCTACTGGAAGAAGCACCAGGAAGTCTAGTGGTCTGATGTCCTGCACCACAGAGTGGGACAGGGTCAGAAAAGTGATGGTTGTGTGTTGAACTTCTGCCCTGAATACAGTTGAAACTAATCATGCACTCTTCTGCCTTCTTTCGCCCTTAGACCTGAAGTTGATTTTTTTTTTTTTAAATAATATGAATGACCTGGTTTTATAACACATGTAATATCTTCCCAGTAGGATTAATCACACTTTCATATCAATTACCTCTTCAAGTAATGCATAGCCTTTCCCTTCTTATTTGCATGCTCTTCTCACTAGATAACATTCAAATAATCTTAAACACTTTTAATAGTTTTCTTGGGTCCTAAGACTCAGTGGGAAGTAATAGTTAGGTAAAAGCAGGGTATGAATTTATTGAGGTATGTTTCTTGTCTGGGAATGACTGATTAATTAGTTGGAGATAATTTCATTAACATTTGCTGCATTTTTCTTTTTTGTCTGTAATTTTTCTCATTAGCTTTTCTCAAAAGCATGAGTAATTGTGCAAAATACATTGAGAATACAAATCAGACCTATCAGAACAGTCTTACTCCTCAATGGTGAAGATGATTTGATGAATACTTATACATTATTTTCTTGCTTTTATGTAAGCAAACCTGTATTACACTTCTAGCATTCTACAAAGTTTTAAAATTCTGACCTTTTTTATTTCACTTGATGCACACACACACAAAAAGGAACTTAAACATTGTTTTTGCATGGAAATGAAACATAATTGATTTTTAAATGATTTATTGCAATTGACTGGAATGCTTGTAGGTGATTTGGTGAACTCTGGAGGCCATGGCAGAGACTCCAGATGACATCCTATGAATTCTGTGAAATTAATTTTAGTCCTCGCAGCTGCTAATAACCTGTCTATACACCATTAAACATAATTGTTCTATAGGTTTAGTACAGACCCAGCAGGCTCTTCTGCCTGTGTTAGAGAGCACCTCCTGTCTTCAGCCAGCCCCTACTTAGGAGGAATGTTCTTTTTCATGCTTCAGCAGTCATCTGCTATGGATGGCTTGCAGGTCCATTATATCCTGAAAGTGATGGAATGATGCTGCTGCTGTGTCATACTGCGTGAGGCGTCTTTAGAGCTGTCCCCTGTGGGTATCTGCAATAATGAATACAGTGGGTGATTGACAAAGGGCAGCAGCAGGGTCAGGAGGGGTATCCCCATGTGAAGGCCTGGAGCTGCTGTGTAACTGGAGCAGTGCAGAGTTTAATTCTTTCAGCAGATGAATCTTAAGTGATGAGGTTTAAGTATGGTCTGAATATCATCAGGGCATTTCACCTCTCAGAGTTAGGCAGGGGGAGAAAGTGGGAAGTATTGCAACCTTGCACTTTTGAGAACAGATCTGAGAGCCGCTGTTTCTTCTGCAACCTTTAATAAGTTATGTGGCCTCTGTATAAGGCACACAAAATAAAAAAAATGGGTTAAAGTTGAAAGCTGTCACTGAAAGCCGAGTGCTGTAGAAGTTCAGTTTGCTTCATTAGTTTAAATTTTGAGTTGCACATGCTCAGACTTCAATTTCCCAGGCTGACTGGAAAGGACCAGATCTCCCCAGGTAGAAAATGTTTCCAACAAAGTAAGCAAGCCTAATGTGAAGGTCTAGGTGGCTGCAGATCTGCAAAACTGCAGCAGCATGTGTGAAAGATACTGCAGTGCAGTACCTTGCTGTATGGCAAGACAAAGGAAAATAAGATGTGAAGACTTAATAAAATGTTGTTACCTCTTTCAGTTGGTGCAGTATAGACCATCTGAAGAGTAAACAAACTTATGCTGCCTTTTAATGTCCTGAAATTCAAAAAAGTCTACGTCGTAGGCCAAAATACTGCACTGTGCCTGAACATATACTCCATGGTAGTGTAATGGACTGTAATGTAAGGTTGTCTGTAAAGCTTAATACTGGGCTAAAAATGGGAATATGGGCAGTATTGGAGCATGTAACTTCATGTTGGTGTGTGGGTGTGGGTTAGAGATATCTAATTTTTTTGGTGTTCAAACTGTTGCATTATAAACTGAACCTTAAAGGATTCAGTTGGGAAACTAAATTATGTCAGCTTAGACTTTTCCTTAGTTCTCACTGAGGCTGGAGTTCAAGAGAGCACTGCAGTAGTGGGGAAAATAGAGTTTTACTGACCTCTAAAATTGTTTCTGGAACTGAAAGCAGGAGGAAGGCAGCAAAATGTAGGAAAGCTTAGGCAGAAATAATAATACTGTGGAAAAAACCCCAAATCTTGTGAAAGGATGAGATTTACCTAGGGCTGCTCATACCTCTCGATTACACTTAATATGCAGGAAGGAAGCATGTAATATTTCATCACTTGAAAATTTGGCAGATATGTAACTGCTGTCTCTTTTCCGTTGAAAGAAGCTTCAGTTTTCTTAACTACACCACTAGTCTTTATCAATTCTCTTATATTTACTCCCATGTCATATGGGTTCTTATGTTTAAAGCAGAAATTTTGCTTTTGTTACTGAAAGTGCTTTTTTACAAACTGTTTGTGAAGGTTGCAGAAGCGTCCTTGCTATACAGCTACCTTTTCTCTCACTTATCTATAGGAAAGGTGCCTCATTTGAATTGCATACTTGAGATACGTATAGTACATTAGAATACAGATGCATTGCATGAAGAGTGGGGGTCTGTGCCACAGTGCTGGAAATCATCTAAACATCACTGATAAATGAGACTCCGAACAGCTGCAAGGCTTGTGTGCAGCCAAATGTGTTGCTGTTCACTACTCTTCTTATTCAAATACTAAAAACTCTGCTGGTAAAGTGTTATGCATCTCACTGAATGCATAATAAAATAATGTTTCTTTATAAAGAGTTTTTCTCACAATGGATAAATTTTGACTTCAAGTGCTACTCAAACTTGCAGTGAAACAAAGGTAGCTTTGGGGTGAAATTAAGCTGAAGCATGGAGCTCATAATTTTGATGTGAAAAATCAAAGTAGATTTTTCTCATGTTTAGGTAAAATCTTCTGTTTACTGTTTAGTTCTACACTAAAGGAGAGTTCGGCAATGAGATGCTTATTACATTAAATAGAGCACAAGAATTGTGCTTTATGCTATTTGACGCCATTAGTGCTGTCAAAAGCCACTCTGCAGTTTCGTGCATACCGTGTTCATGTTACATGAAACTGTTTGGGAGCATTGGTCTTGGAAAGCCATGCTGAGAGTCCCTTCCAGCCCTCCTTTCCTCTGTGCTTTTTCCATACTGGTATAACCTGTGTTGTGTAGCTGCGAGGAGGAGATGCAAACGGTGCGAGTCTGCAGCCCTCTAGCACGGTGCCGCCACAGGTAATGGCAGGCCAGCACCCTTGTATCGAGTTTGGCAGGTCTCATGACTGTGACCTTGCTCAGGCTGGACTTTCATGGTCTGTCTGCAGCTTTGTCTTATCTGGTTTTGCTGTAACAGCAATTTTTCTAATTAACCAAGTGCCTGTGGCAAATTTTACTTTTTGTTTATCCTCGTGTGGTGCCACCACAGTCTCATGCCTAGCAGGTGATGCAATATAGAGAAATCCAGTCCTGGTGTGGTGATGGAGCCCTCAAAGAGTGGAGATGCAGGAGGCACGTGGAGGTGCACGGGCACGAAGTACTGTTGGGACTGGAAGTGACTTGGCTGTGGTCAGGCAAAGAAATGGAAACCTCGTGAGCTGGGCAAAACTAGCTTTAAGAACAAAGTAATAGGGCCCAAGACCCATAAAGGGTATCATGTAGTAAACCTGGATGTGATGTGGAGCTGCAAACTGCTGTAGAAAGAATGAGATATGAGAATGCTAGCAAATGTATGTTTAAAAAGAAACCTGCCCTGAGTTCATCTCGGAGTGAGGAAGAAGAAACCATGGGCATGAACATCGTACTCCTCCCAGGAAAGGGCTAGCGATGGTGACAGCTCTCTAACCATGCCAACACCAGGATAAACCCCCTGGCTGAAGGACCCGGAGGAGCAGGGGAGGGTGAGCATAACACCAGAAGAGTAAGAATTTTTATATGCACGCTTAAATTCTCGTTCTTTCTTCTGTGATTGTTAAATTCAACTAATAATGATGACACTTAAAATATCATATAAACTAATAATAAATTCTTAGCATATATATTTTTTACATGTAAATGAAAGAGGTGCTTCCTATTTGTCCATAAAACAAGGTTTGAATATAATAAGGGTAAGACCTCCTTTCTCGGGGGGGAAATTCTTCTAGATTTGAAAGCCTATTGAAATCTCTCTGCTTTCATGCTCAGAAGGCATGCCAGGATGCAATCCTCTAATTCCATCTTAAAAAATCAGATGAATAAGCAATCAGCAATCACGAATATTGTGCCAGAACTGCATATCGAGTATGAGAGTTGAGATTGATTACTCAGTGCTTCTGCACAGAGGTATTTTGCAGGAAATCTGCATCACAATACATTGCTTCCTATTGGATTGGATTTAATAAAACAAACCAGAGGTTCAGCATTTTTTATAGATTCCACTTCCAGTGATGGCTAGATATATTTCTCTCTAAAAATAATGTTATTCTGCAGCTGAGGAATAGAGAACATTCTTCCAGTTACTGCAACATCAGCAGTGCTTCGCCATCTATTTTTCTAGCATGTGTGTTAAAATGATCCCTTTTATGAATCTGGCAATGCATCAGCGGCGTGGCTGAGAATAGCAGGGAGGGATGGATGTGGGCCATAAACCAAAAGCTAGACCCTCCTTGATCTAACAGCAGTACTTTGTACTTCTCTGGGTCAAGATCCTGGCATCAGGTATTTCTGACCTTGATACTTCAGTTTCGTTTTGAGTAACTAATTGCCTTTATTATGGTCAGAGGAAAGAAATGCCAGGAGATACCTAGTGTCCCCTGCTTCCTCATATGGGCTGAACAGAACCTGGAGAAAGGTTGCCATTGAAGTTGTGGTTGCCAGCTTGGTTTTGTTCAATATTTTTGTTACATAGCAGTGTAACAGCTGTAGACATGAATCATGTAATGGCTGGTGCCAGGGATCAAAAAGAGCAGACATGCTCGCAGAACCACAGCTAAACTTGGGGGTGTGTTGGGGTGGTTGCTTTATAATTGGACTCTGAATACCCTAAATACTAAGTCTGTTTTGAATTCTGCAGCTGTGATTCAGTTCTAAGCAAAATGGTATATTGCATTGATAGTACAGATTACTTGGACTTCTGTTAGCTCATGGCTCTGTTACACATAGAGAAATTTAAAACACTGTCGCTGTACTCTGATTCAAATCTCTTTTTTTTTTGCCATATCCCTAGAGAGAGATATCAAATATGTTCATAGAATCAGTTGCTGAATGACTGCATTTTTTTAATCCGGTTTACCTAAATATGCTTGTTTGAAACTATTGTGGTCCTAGAGCTGATTGAGGCGTAGATCAAGTGTCCCTGCTGGTGGGATGGAGTTGCCCGTGGAGGTGAGCAGAGGGCAAGGGTGGTAAATCTCTTGCCACTTGTCTGTCAAAGCGCTGAGTCCACTGGAGATTTATAGTGCTATATATGAACTGGAAAATAATTCTTACTTCTTGCATTTTTGGGAGAAACCCACTGATTTTTGGTAGAAATTACTACTGATATGCTCTGTTTTTGCCAGATCAGTATCCTGCCCAGTCTTTTTAAGTTTTTTCCACTATGTTTATTATTTTATCTTTCAATGCTGTTTTAATAATGTGTCAGAAAGGAACCTTCACTTTGTAACCTAGTTTGATGGCACAACTATTATTGGTAGACAAGTTTAAGTCTCTTTCCTACTTGACTGCATTTTTATGAAGTCTGAAATGCCAGTAAGCATTAAAATAAACATTTTTAACTGAACTTGGCAAAGGAAAACCTGAAAAGGTGTTGACAAGACCATCTGATTTTTGACAAGTTGAGAGTTTCTTGGAGTGGGAGCTTGTAGCACAACTTAAAAAAATTAAAAGAAAAATAAATTAGTGCTTCTACATTGTATTTTCTAACAGTTTTTAATTCTGAGAATACATAAGCATTCTTTGTCAGGGGAATATGCTCACTATATATAGCAATATTTCTGACATACAGTTTATTGTGACAGTGCGTGTAATGAGCTGAAGCAAAATATATGAAAGTATACAAAACATACTGAAAAAGTGCATAAAAAGAAACTCATAATATGTTAGATTTAAATCTGCTAATATTTAATCTGTGCTTCATCTGACAAGTTAAATGAAAGACCCTGGTGATATGAAACTGTGAGAAGTGAATAGGTCATTCTGGCACAAGTATTCATCTTGCTTCTGTTCGAGGAAACAATAACCTGGACTACAGCTTAACCTGTCAACAACTTGTGTAAAGTATTTGTGACTGACACTTGTATCATTTTAAGTATTGATAAAGTTATCAGGAATCATATCTGCAAGCACAAAGGCAGGAAAGAAGTTATAGAATAGGACATAATATGCTCTTTATACAAAAATAGTATTGCTTATGACCTACTAAATTTAACCTATTATATGCATATACCACATATATAGACTGTGCATGAAAAGCGTGGTGGATTGGCTGGTAGTTGAAACACATTGCTTCAGATACCCAGCAAATTTCAGAAAGAAAAATAGATTGTTATCATTCAAGAAGAGTATGTGCATCATATCTTTATAACAGAGCAGTTTGGGTTATATTATTTCTTAGTGACATAGAGCAGTAGTCTCTGCTCTGCTTTTGCAGCTGCTGTGTTGCAGAATGAAACATGGAAAGCTTCATCGTGTTTTGTACTTCTTAGGACTCCCCTGAGGTTGCTGTGCTTGTACGCTGATGGCCTTGGTTTGCTTTAGGAATCCTGATAATCAGCTTCCCATGATAGAGAGTTTTTGCACAAAAGGGAATAGTTTAAGGGGAGAAACCCGAGTGCCTGTTAACACTGCTTCAAGCAGAAATGATGTCAAGGTCACACAAATGGTTTTCCTGATCTTGCAGCTCTAGGCCACTGGCCACAGTCAGCTCCAGGTGAATTGCTCTGTAAACTGCCAGAATTGACCTTTAAAAAATAGTTTACTTACTGGTCCACTTAAAAACCAAACCAACCCCCCCGACTCAGAACAAAACAGCCACCAAAACAAAGAAACAAAACCAAAAAAACCCAACAAAAATGTATGCATTTGGTCCTGTCCAAAAAAACTATACTAGCTGTTGGAAGTGAGATGGTAGAATCCCATAGACGTCTCTTCAGACACCAGCTTTTTGCCAGGTAGAGCTGGGAAGTTTCTTGAAATTAATGTAGTGTCAAAGTACCAATGTTTAATTTGCTCTATCAAAAGTCAGAGATGTAAATAATGGGTTCTGTCCCACTCAGTTCCTCTGGTATGTTGCCAGAAAGGTGCTCTGTTGGTACTTCTGGCAGCAGGGACTGTACTCCTGTCTCAGCAGTGGTACCTGCTCTGGAGACACAGTTGTGATGCTGTATTTCTGCAGGAGGAGCTGGATGGGAAGTCTGTTACCTGGGAAAAGCCTGGTTAGTATTGAGCTGTAAGAGTTTTATGCTCTTGCAGTGGTGGAGCACAGACTGTTCTGTACATAGCTTTGTATCTGAGGTTTCCTCTTGCCATGCATGGTGACCTTTTATCTATCTGCCTGACCCAGTGGCCTCTCGAGCTCAACAAGGAGCAGTAGGAAATTTCAGGAACTTGTGTGTTAGTGTGATTCCAATAGGAGTAAGGGGAGTGAGCTGCAAAAAAGATACTTGAAATTATTTTGTTCTCATATTTTGGTGGGGTTTTTTATTTATTTTTTATTTTTATTTTTAAAATGAACCATCTATGTTATGCCACAACAGATTGTTAGTAGCAGGGTAAATTGTATTATTAGCTTTGCTAGCTTTCTTCTCCTGAAGGCGAGTGTTCAACTTGGTTTTGTCATATCAGACAGTTGGCTAATTTTGGTTTGGCTTGCACTGATTTGTTAGAAACTGTGCTGCCCCTTTGCCCACAGCAATATATAAATGAATGCATCTATAGAAATTTCCTGTTGAGGTTTTTCAGGTGTCCTTTAAGATTGTGACCTCAAGGATACATATAACTTTCTGGTGTATCTACTTGCCTGATAATTCAAAATAACGTAAGGCAATTATCTCTAAAAATCAATGGGGAAAATTATGAAAGAGATGTCCTATCTATGGAATTTTGAGATGGAATTATCAAAGCATTTATGTTGAAAACCTGGAATTTATAAGGAATATCTAATCAGATCTTATTCTGTTCTTTCTTACAACTATTTACTATTGAGAAGCTCAGTTGTAGTGTGTTTTTAACACCAAGGAAATCTGGAAAAGTACTGACCCCTAATGAAAGATGAGTTAAAATATATGTCTTAGACCAAGCTCTTGTCTTAGTGTAGAACTCTGTCGAATTCACTAGAGTAATGCGGTATTCACACTGATGTAACTTGTAAGGCACAGAACTAGGGGGATATTTTAAAGTGGTGTTTAATGCTGCTTAAAATATGCTTCAACTGATCTTGTAGTTGTGGAATTGACTTAAATGATTCATCTGGAAAAGCAACCAACAAAACAGCTTGATGAAAGAGCAGAAGTAATTAACAATCAGTTAATTTGCTAGACATAAAAAAATCCCTTTAATACTTAGTATGGCATAGTATACTCAAAATATCATGAGGGAAAAGGTAAGAACCATGATGGCACTCAGAAAGTACAAGCTGTATTTGAAGTGGGTTGCCACTTAATTTTTGGATAAATATAATTTAGCCATAGAAATAGCTAACCATCAGGCTGTCAATTACTTTGAAATATCAGAGGCACCAGTGTTCAGGTAAGCAGGTGCTTATACAGGAAGCTGTGCTAACAAAAGCAGATGCTTAGGTATAAATCCTGTCTTGTGGGAGCTCTGTAGGTGAAATTCTTCATCACTCTGCAGAGCAAGACTCCAAGGCTGCTGTTGAGGCTAAAGGCTGGTTTGTTGTGATGGTTGTGTCTAGTGGCCAACTAAAGTTAGGATATGTAGATGCCAAATGCTATATAAACTCACGGTATTTTCTTGGAAAGCTTCTAATCTAAAACTTGAGAGAAGAACTTTTGAGAGAAAGCTGTGTATTTA
This sequence comes from Falco biarmicus, assembly GCF_023638135.1. Lineage (NCBI taxonomy): Eukaryota > Metazoa > Chordata > Aves > Falconiformes > Falconidae > Falco > Falco biarmicus. The sequence continues at coordinate 12,730,248 of NC_079295.1, forward strand.
GATATCTTTGGCCTGCTTTCACACATGAAAAGATCTGGTGGTAAAAGCGAATCATTTGAAGGTAATGTGGTTTTTAGGCACTTCTAGTATCATGAGGTTAGCAGTTACTAAGAGATTGTTTTATGTATTTATGTTGTTATATTATGAACTATATAGACCAGAGGTATGGTCATCACTTGTATTTCTGGTAATTTATCAGAAATTATAAGAAGTAGTCCTGTTGTTTGAGGTAAACACATAGTGGTCTTACACACAAAACCAAACATGAGAATGTTACTTAGGTTGCTGAGTCAAGCACTGAGATTTAGGAAATTACAAAATTACAGTTACTTAAGCCATAACTACAGCTCTTATTTTGAATGTAAACCACACTAAATGAGATGGGAATTCGGGGGGGGGGGGGGTGGGTGGGTGCAAAAAAGTGGTTATGCAGTATAAGGACTGTTTCATAATGCATGTTCCTGGGGAGGAAGTAAAAGGATTTTTTTTTTAAAAAACAAACCCACTTTGAATATGAGTGGAAATTCACAGCATGAAGAAAAGGTGTCCTGTAAGATGATTCAAGGTGAAGTATTAAAGGGCTGCTCCAAGCTACGAAGGTGTAAAATGGTTATTTCTCAGAAGAGTCTATTAAAATGGAATTGTCACCCTACAATGAAAGGCAAGTTCCGTGATAACTGTAATTATGATGAAGTGTACCTTTCCACTCTGAAAAGCCTCATTTTGGCTGCATTCAACTCTTTCATATGGTGTTTTCCATTCTGGTCATTACTTCCTGCCAGTTTTTGCACCAAAAGCAGTTCAGCATTTTTTCTGGGGTGTTGTAACATCAAAAGTGTCTGGATTATGGTGTATTAATACAGTGGCTTGCAAGGAGCTGCTGTATCAGTGTGAGAGTCCGGGCTGTCATTGCTCCAGTCCTGTGAGTCGGTGCGAGTTGCATCTGCTGCCAAAATAAATGCTTCTGTCCCCGTGGTCTCCATCTGCTTGTTTGTGTCCAGATACCATCCTTCTTTAAGCAGCCATGAAAATTTCTGCTCTCCTGGCAATCAATAGGATTAGTGGGGGGTTTTTTTGTGGTTTTTTTTTTTTGTATTAGCTAATTAACTGATGGGATCCCTAGCCTAGTTAATCACGTGATGTGCATGTGCCAGTGTAATGAAGGAAGGCTGGGAAGGACTCTCTCAATCTTCCACTGAACTATGGCAAGATTATTTGTCACAGTGGTTTCAGCTAATTTTTGCTGTGGCATAATGAGACTTGGCTTAACCTCATTGGAAGATCATAGCATGTCACCTAAAAGGGCAAACTAAATTTTAATATATATGCCTAAAACTTCACATGAGGTACTATATTGACTTGGCAGGAGGATTTTGGGGTGTTGAGCAGTTTTGCTTGGTGTTTGCCTAAGAGATGTTAAGAGGCAAGTGACCACAGAATAAATGACAGAGATAAAGAAGTACACGGAGACAGAGGTTTGAAGTTCTTCTGTGGCTTTAGCTTGGCTCCAGGACCTGCAAAATCATCAGGCTTCTCTGAGGGTGCTCTCCGTTCTGGGGTAGAGAGAATCTTGCATTACAAACTTAATAGGACTGGATTACAGGGCTACTACCTACCAAAAAAAAAAAAATTCTCACTTTTAAAATCATTCTCTTGGGGTTTACCACTGAATCATGTTGAAGCATTGAGCTCTTGCCACCCCTACCAGCAGTAGCTTTTTCAGAGCCTTCAACAAAGGAAACCACCTGTCTGTTCACTTTTGTTTAATGATTGGTATAAAAATCTGATATTGTTAATTTGGCTCCTGCTTTGGGCACTGCTAACTTCCTAAACTTTGTCCCACACTGCAGGAGAACTTCTAAAGCTTTTCAGGTTAATAATTAAATCGGGGTTATTATTAACATAGGAATGTTGGGACAAAATTAGAATGACTTTCAAGTAAAAGATGGTCATTAAAACGATACTGAAGAAGGGACTGACCATTTTGTCACGTAGGTGAATCAACAGACAAATACTTTTAGTTTACTATCAGTTATGAGTGTCAAGACTGCAAATACAGCTGCAGTAGCTTGTGTTCAGTTTTAGAGAAGGAAGAGGCTTTTCATGCACATGCAAGTAAAGGCAATTTCAGTTCCTGGTATTTTAAAATATTTTGAAGCTGTATTCTTCTACACTATATAATCTTGGTGCAGGTGTTGGGCTTGTTGACATTTTCTTTCCAAACTGCAGGGAGTCCTTTACTTAGGTATTTGCAGTCTTAGCTATATTGCCAGATTTTCTCTGAAACTGCTGGAGAAGCAACGCTAGTTGTGAAAAGCCACAGTTCACATTTATCGTAGCAATTTCATCTGGATCAAATAGTTTTCTGATCTATATTTAGCTGAAAAAGAAAAAAAAAATCAGGAAACTATAGTACTACTGAAACTCAGTCAAATGCAGTGCCCCAGATTTTAGAAATTACTTCTGGGAATAATTCCAGTTGATAATTACCATTTAAAAATTTCTTTCAAGCCACTATGCTTAATTACCCATGTAAATATGTATTAGAATTTAAAAGTACTGTAGATGCAGTAAAAATGAAATGGGAATGTGTTTGCTTGTAGATACAATAAAAATGATATTGTTCTTTGATGTGTACACAGTGCTAAATAGAAACCTAAATAATAGCAACAGCATTTGAATGGCACTTTGTGATGCTGCTTTTCCCCCCTCCTGATTCTTGTAGGTCCAGTTCCCTGTTCAGGATGACATGTTGAAAAGCCTCTTTGCTTTCTGTTTTGTGGGCATGTTTGTTTTGAGGCTGCTGAAAGACGCAGGCTGAAGTGGTGGGTGCATTTAGTGGCATTACTTTTTCTCCTGTAAGTGGAGTGGCATAGGCAGGTGTGTTTAAAAATGTGTAAGTACTGGGAACTTTGGAGAAAGAGTTGTTTACTTAGAAATAGATTTTGATTTGAATGTATATTCAGTTTACTGCAGGCTGGGTTTGTCAGCATGGGGCTGCAGCTGAGACTGAAGCCTGCCTTGGTCAGGTCTTTGAAGCAGTGAGGCAGAGGCCACTTGTATGGATGTTGTGGTGTCCAGAGAGAAAGAAAAGGGTAAACGTGGTTTGTCATCTCATGTAACCAGGTCTTGATTTACATATACTTTGTAAATTATCTGGGCTTTCTGATCCATATTTTCTATACTTTTGGTTCTCCATGTTGCTGCTTCAATTTTACTGTATTTTCCACTGGTAACTTCAGAGCAGGTTCCCCCTTGGCTTCTGAGCACACATCATTTCAGTTTATGCTGAGATAAGTCCAATATTCCATAACTGTGTTTTGTGGTTTGTTGGGGTTTTTTTGGTTTTTTGGGGTTTTTTTTGTGTGTGTGTGGTGTGTGTGTAGTTTGCTTGGGCTTTTTTTTTTGGGTCCCCCCCCCCCCCCCCAGCAAAAGTTTAAATAGGTGGAGGGAAAGAAAGAGGCTATTGAACTGGGTGCTCTTTGTCTGAGGCAAGACACCAGGCGTGATGTGAAAGAGAATTGCCATGTTAAAATAATTTGTTTCAGTATAATTACAACCTGTGTTTAAACAGGTAAAAATTTTATTGCAGCCTTGTCTTTACACTGGCATGTTTCTCTGGTGCTTGTTTTCAATAGTTAGCATCTTTGGTGCCTCTTCTGTAGCTTTTATGTGTCGTAGATGACAGGTCATCCAGGTAAACTGGAACACTGTTGTAAGGGGGAGAGGTACCCACACTGTACTTAATACAGGATAAATCTCTGTGGAATAAAGCATTTGAAATATACAGGGGCTTACACCATACTGATTCAAGCCTAAAGATTGCCCTCCAGTGCCAAGTTAAAGTTGTCCAACTTTGGTAGTGTGACACCGCACGTCATCACTGCGACTGTCACCTGCCTGAGGCAAGGAGAAATGCTGGTCGTGTTTCCAAGAGGATTATTGTCATGGGAGGGTGAACCTTAGCATCTCTCAGTTCACATTCATCACCAAAAGGTCAAAAAAAGTCTTGGTTTGAAAGAACTTTTAAAGCATTTTAATAGCTCCTCTGTTACATAAATAGTTAGCGAAGAGGCTGCGCGCAGGGACTTCTCCTGTGGGTAAAGGGCAGCGGAGCTGCTTCTGCAGCACAGCAGCAGCTGTGGTACTGTCTCTGTAGCCTCTTCAGCTGCTGTGTGAGAGGAGGTTTTGGTTAAATTGAAACATGTGGGGTTAGTAACACTTATTCTACTCCATATCTAATCCCTCCAGCACCAGTTATTATCTTTGCGGCTTTTATGTGCAGGGCTTTTAAGAACTTGTTCTGCAGTCCATGAAAGCTTGTGTCCCATGTGAACCTGTCGCATCTCTCCCTTCGCTTTGAACTGATGCTTGTTAAGCTATAAATATTCATGGAAGAAAGATTAGGGCACAGTTGAATGTTTATGTTTGTATTATAATTAGAGCAAATTCCCCTTCCCCACATTCTTACTATAAAAAGTTTCAAGACTGGGAGAATCTGTATGTTAACATCAACCGTGCCAAGTCATAGGGTGGCTTATGACCTGGCTGTGGGGGCTGGTGCCTTCACAGTTTTATTACTGTACACTTGCCTGTAATTGAGTCTCTGAATGAAAACCTTGATGAAAAGACATGTTTTTCCCAAGACTATTTTGAAATCCTCATGGAGAAGAAGGGAAAAATCCCACAAGTAATGTTGGACTGGAACTCATGAGAAAGAGGTGATAGAGAGAGGCAGAATATGAGCAAAGTATCCAATAACATTTCAGTCCTTTTGCAAAGTGAAAAAGTAGGTAGCAATAAAGATTTGTAAGTCTGATAAAATACCTCCAGAGGACCTAATTTCTTTGCAGTATTGTGGTTTTACTAAATCAAGGTGAGATGAGAACTAGATTAGCTACATGATTAATGTGTATATTGGGCCTAATGTAGCAAAGTCAGCCAGCTTACTGAGGACATTCATTATAAAGGTTGTGCAAATAATCAGTGATATTTAACCATGCAGTAGATTTGACTGAAACAATGAAGTTATTTCTAAAAGTTTCCCATGCAGTCACTTCAACAGAACTTACTTCAATAGAAACAGCAGCTTGAATAAAATGGAAGGAAAAAAAAAAATCTTAAGTGCCATGAATAGACTAAAACCACTTCAAAAAGTGTACATAAGTGAATTAAAATGTAATGGAACAAATGCACTGTTTCCATATCTTTTTTCCCCACTGTAAAGCTTATAGGAAGCAAATGTAGCTGGCATGCAAAAGCACTTGCTGTGTGTGTGATGCTGCACTGTGAGTTACCCATCAGATGTGTTAGGTTTGCTGTGGCACACTCAGCAGACCAGGTGTGTGTGTGTCCACTACATTTTCAACATGCAGGGCAGTCACATTCTTACTCTTTGACTGCAAAGCCTTGTAGATAAAGTAGAATAAATTTTATCTATAAAATGTATCATAAGAAAAATAACAGCAAGCTGTTCTAAATTTCTTAAACTTCTTCGTGATTTTTTTCTTGTAGATTGGAAAAACCCAAACAAAACCATAAGTATTTGAGAGAATGTTTAAAATTAGGCTTGCATTTCTAGGTAACAGTAACTTGGTGGAAAGGAATTTCTATGGAAGCAGGGAATAAAATTAAACTTAAGGGAGGAGGAGGGAGGGAGTTATAGTGAAATCTATATGAGAAAGGAACTCTGCCTGAAAAGGTCTCATAACACAGAGAACTGAAACTCATTGCCTGAGTGGGGCTGGGACATAGTTGAGAAGAAATTGTGATGTCAGCTTCCTTTCTGAAAGGGAAAGAAATTCGGTACTCCTTGCATCAACTCTGGTGATGCATAAAAATGTAAACTGTCACTAAGATCTATTCTGTTGCTAATGATGTCATTGTCTACAAACCAGATACCCATTTTACTGGGTACTGTACAAACAATCCCTAGAACAGCTATTTAAGTAGATAACAATTAATAACAAAGAGCTGAGCTGTGGGATTATCTTGAATACATAGTTTGTATTTTATGGTGGAAAACCATGAAAATAATCCTTTTAAAACAATAAGAAGGAATCGTGTATTCATCTACTGCCACCCTAACAGAACCCTCAACTGGCCAATTCAGGCCATCTGCATAATTTTCTTTTAAAATAGTTTCTAAGAAGAAAATTACAGAAGTTGACAGAGCTATTATTAGCTAGCAGCATATGGAAAAAAGACCTGCATTTGCAATGATCTTGCAGTTGATCATAGCACAACACAGTGCATGATTACTTGTATATAGTGTGGACTTAACTTTTTAGAAAGTCAAGGTAAATCTTGCTGCCATGTAGTTTTAAGTCACTTGACTTGTATAACTTCAACAGCAATATTTACATTTCGAATAATCAGCACAATTTTCACTTCTCCAAATACATTGAAAAGTGAGTACATTTGCAGTTGTAACTACCACGCCGTTGTCTATGTACTTTTCAAACTGGGGGGGGGAATACTAATTGAGAACAGAGAAATTTAGAGAAAATGGACAATTTTTCCTTCAATGGGGACATAAAATAAAAATTTAGTAGGGTAGGGGAAAAGTGTTTTGAGATAGAAGGCTGGCAGTCTAATGTTTGATTAGGGTGAGATCCCAGTGTTTAAGATGCTGTTGATGTGCCCTTATTTTTGTATTACCCATTGTAACCGGTTTTTGAAAGAGAAATGGCTATGGTACTCATCTGTAGAATGCACTGTATTCTTTTTTTTTAAGAAAAAGCCCTCGCGGAAGACTTGGGCATATTTTTTTTCCACTAGAACAAATGAGCAGCTTGAGCAGATGAGAACTTTGTCCATCCAGCTCTGCATTTTAAAAGGCTACTAGATGGTGCCTGGGAAAAAATAGATTGACTAGGCAAGCTTTTAGTGAGATTTCCTCAGAGGAGTCTTCCAGCCATTAACAATTTGCAGTTCATGGACTCTTTGACCTAAATATATTTTGGTTTTGTATTTAATAGTCAGTTATTTCTTTTTATAAACTTTCTAGTCCCTTTCAAACCATGTGAACTAGTGGCAACTATAATATCCTGTGCCAAGAGGCCCACAGGTATTTGGGCAGATGACTGGTGCAAACCAAGAAAAAATGGGATGTCTACACACTGCATATTTTGGCTGCTTTGCAAGAAAAAGTGAATGAGTGTATAAAGAGAGTCCACCATCCCAAGGGCATGTTCTTCTTTCTGACTTCCTTACTGTCTCCTGTATGGGGCAAGACCCCACCTGCTTCAGAACCGAGCTCTTTCTGATGAACTTAATTCAAGTATCGTATTTAGATTGTGACTTGAAAACAGCATTTAACAGCATTTGGAAAGTATGGGAATGATATTAATATAACAAGGTAGATCCAGTTAATGGACAAGCTAATGAGGAAATGGGGTGTTCTGTTGTTACTTTGAGAAAAGTTGTTAAGAGATTGAAATATTGCTATAACTTGTTTTACTAGTCCATTCAACAACTTCATAGAAATCAGCCTGCCATCCTCCTATTTCTGAAAGACAGTATGACCTTACTGACAAAGCCAGGTGCAAAGAGGGAGCATACTGAGAGAAGAAATAGATGGCAACAACATCTGCATTGAGTTGAGAAGGTCAAGACAAGCACCTGAAAAGGTAAATTTGTGATTTAGTTCACTTTTCCTTCCAGCACTGCTGAGAAACTCACCACTGAAAAGGTGGGAACAAACAAAGAGCCCAGGAGTGGCTCATCAGAACATCTGTTCTTGCTCTGCTTCTTTGGAAGTGGTGTCTTGTGCTGTTTATTCTGTCTCTTTTTGAGTGTTACTTTTCCAGAACAGGATTAATTTTTAACAGTAGCAGCAAGAGATTCAAACCTCTTCCACTGATGTATTTTCTGCTTTGGCAAAGGAGCTGTTAATACCATCTTTAATATCTATGTCTGTCAAGTGAGAGATTTTTATTATAAATTTTGTGGTGAAAGGCAGGGAGAAAAGGAGTATTATCGAACTACAGTTTCTGATTTATATTTTAAATATTCATCTGTTTCTACCTCTTCTTTAGTAAATTTTTACATATTTGTTTTAAGGGAGTGTTTGCCATAGCATTAAATAGGCTTTGTATTTCAAATGCTGGGCCATTTTTAACTGCTTATGTGTGGGATCTGTGTAAACACCATTGACTTATGGGTATGTATAAAAGCTGACATTACTTTGCATGTAGGCATTGGATGTTCACTTCTGGAGATATATTGGTGTCATCATTTAGCCCTGGCTGGCAGCTCAGCCCCATGCAGCCACTCGCTGGCTCCGCCTGCATTGGGATGGGGGAGAGAATTGGAAGAGTAAAAGTGAGAAAACTTGTTTCCCCTGATTTCCCTTAGACCTTCTGACCTAATGATGTAAATAACTAATCAAAATGTGTTAGTTGTGGGTCCTTAATTGAATTTGGGTTCTAGTTCATTGTCTTTGTCCTGTGTTGCCTGTTGGTCAAGCCTTAGCCATTGGAAGAGCTGTCTTTTTTTCCTGTGGCTTTTGTGATCTTGCTGGTAGCTACAGCTGGTGACACCAGTGGTATCGACCACACTAGGGAAGCTCCTGAGAGGATGTGGAGCTCTGGCTAGTGATTGAAGTGAGGATCCTAGGTGAAACAAGATGAGGTCTAGAATAGAAAATAGATCTACTATTCATTGGATGAGAAGATCACAGGCCACCTTTGTTTTCAGAACTAAATATCCTCAATATATTCTACACACAAGACATCCACTTACACAGGCATTCAGTCTAAGTACGCTAACAAATCCATAAATGATTAAGGGATTTCTATGCTTTTTGAATAAAATGGAGGTCTGTACATTAAAATTCACTAGAAATATAATATTTAAGATCTCTGTGGAAGAAGAGAGAATGTGTCTCAAAGATTGACCGTGAACAGGAGGAATTTCTGTACATTTTAACATTCTGGGAATATGAAAATTGCATTTTTGTTGGTGTTTGGACTGTCAATACCAACTCAATACCCATGATAACAAGCTAAGCAGAAAGTTGTACTGCTGTTGTGAGATAAGGCTGCAACAATAATTAACTCCATCAATCAAACTCAGAGCAAGATACTCCAGAAACTGGGAGGTGAGTCTGCAAAAACTGATAAATATTACTCAACAGAAATTCTCAAGCACCCTGCTAGAAGGGATTTCTAAGACCGTAGTCTTGTTAAAACTCATCTGTCTGGAGGCAGTTTTGCCCTGAAGCAAGTGCAGTGCAGCTCTGCTTAGCAGGATGGACACATAAAAGTTAACTTTTAATATGATAATATCATACAAATTCTCATAAATATCAGAGATAAATTTATGTGCTATAGGCATATGTGCCCACACACTTCCAAAGTGTTAGTGTATCCGGCATACAGATGTATGCTGAAAGGTTCGTTCATGTGGCAGCAATAATGGAAACAAAGTTTTGCTTCAAAAGTTTTCTTTCCTACTATGCTCTTTCTGGTTTTCCTCCAGGGTTTATGTATAAGTTTTCAATGAAGAACATAACTGTGCTGTCGTGAAGGCTTTCTTTTCTTACCATTAAAAGTCAATGCATTTTTGAACAGTGCCTTAGGCACTTGTTTAAATTAAATTTACACTTGAAAAAGACTGTGCCGAAGTGCTTTCCTAATTGTTACCTTGAAACAGAGTTTATGCCCAGAATTACTAGGGATCTGGACAAGGACTCGGTCCACCATGGTGGAAAACATTTGGTAGTCAATGTCAATGCCTCTGGAAGCTGTTCCCTAACTTTGGCATCCAAAAGTTGTTGTTCTGGTTGGGCAAAACTATCTCAGCTTTGCAAGGAGGGAGGAGTTGGCTGCTGTCTCTTGTCAGCGCTGGGGTGCCCTTCTGCCAGCACGTCTACATCTCTGTCAGGCTCAGCACCCTACATGGCATTCCAGCAAGATGCAACTTCCCATGAAACACAGGTGTCTCCCTCTTTTCTGTGTATGTGTGATCAGAGAAATGTCTGACACTTGGTATGTAATGGCTTGTAGGTTGCAGCAATTACTCATGCAGGAAGAAAACAGATTTAAATGTTTCTTCTCGGAAGAACCGAAAGCTGTATTTCTTACATGGGTAGAAGGTGCTGACTTCAAACCACCCCTCTGAGTCACTGTTGGTTCTGATTGTTTTTTTGACATGTTTAGTGCTCTTTAAGCACGTAAGAATGTATGTGCATAGGAATTTATGGCTTCGGGGACTGCTGTTGTAGACCAAACACCTAGACCTTGGTATGGCAGACCATAAATGCTGGTCTGGATAAAGCCCTGAGCAGCTTCATTGAGACCCTTTGAGTGGCAGGTTATATGCTCCCCTGAGGTTACTTCTAGCTAAACTGGAAAAATTTATGACACAAGAAAAAAAGCACACACTTAATCTCAAATAGAAACAGGATTATAATTTAATATCTACCTTTTTATTGTCTCTGCATGTAGATTAGATCATCTTAGCAGCATCTGATACAGGCCATCTGAAGGTCTGCTTGGTAAATTCTGCTAGTCAGAATGGGAAAAATCCAATGCTTTCTTGTATTTGTATTTTATGCTCTTCAGAGATGAGGCGACAGCATACGGAACAAAGTTGCAATTGTCCACTGAGATTTTAGCTCCTTAGTTAAGCAACTGGGTGTTTATCCTGTATCAGAACCTGCCCCTGTTGGCAGTAATGCTCTGAATACCCCAAGAATCTCTCAAGACTGATGGGGTTTGTTGGCCTTGTGGACCCCTGTGTTTCCCTAAGCTTGGTCATCTCCCCCATCTGGGAGACCCTATTGCCTGGAGCAATTTAAAAATAGCTTGGGCTCCTTTATAATAAACTATGGTTTAAATGTATTCTGAACTATAACTTCTCCTTCATATGGTTTGAAAACAGATGAGGAAGAAGCTCTGAAGACCTTTTTTAAGAATTTTCAGCAGAGTTTTCCCTTCCCATGGGTTTCCATTAGAAGTGGATTACATTGTGCCCCTGGTAATCATTGAATAAATATGTTAAAAAGTGCTCGATCATTTTAGCAAGTTACCCCCCTGTGGCTTCTGCAGTGCCTTGTTTGAATTTTACAAGATGTTCAACATTTTCTATGCCTTATTGGTTTGACCTTTAAAGATTATTTAAAAAGTGAATGTGATATCATTTGCAGCTAGCAGATAAAGGCTTACGAGTAAAAGGACAATATTTTGTTGGAGTATTGCTATATTTAAGAACAGCATGGCCTTTGAAGCTCTTGTGAAATAGCAATAAAATTAGTGTGTTTTCTAACAGAAAAAAGTAAAAGGCTTAGGTTAGAAGCTGAATTTGGAAGTTTTCCTGCCTAATCTAATTTTTTTTATTTTCTGTAACATTAGTTACATGCTGGGCAGTGTAAAGGTATGTTTATAGCAAGATAGATTAGATGCAGGAATGTATGCTAAAAGTGAATCGACATTTTTCCTTAAACTCACATAGTATATAACTCTACAGCTGTAGGGTGTATGCGAAGGATTTGCAGTTTCTTAAAGGAGTCTGGATAAGGAGGACCATGAAGTGAAAGATTTAATTAATTAAAAAAAAATATTATCTGTTTAACCTAATTATAAAAATATATTTTTTTTATTTCATAACTATTTGGGGGTTTAGTGCATTTTCCAGATTTCTTAAGATAATAACCGTAAACCAGCAGTTTACAGGCTGTGAATACTCTTAGGTATTGCTGTCCTCTGAGAGGGGCCAGGAGCGCAGCTGTTGTGCAGGCTCTAGGGCTGGGTGGCATCTCACTTCCTCTGTTTGGCCCATGAAAGGCTTAGACTTTTGTTGCTGAAACACCCACTTTCACTGAGAAGATGCATATTGTTTTATTCAGGGGTTCTGAAAATGTAATTTGGTATTATCTGATGTGTCTCTCCCTCTGAGCAGACTTAAAATAATAAAAAAGCAATGTTGAGGCTGAATTTGAAACATTGTATGAGTTTGTGATAATACTAACTCACTCAGCTGTGTGCATTCTACAGAAAGTATTACCTTTGTGTCACGTTCCACAGGATCTTAAGTGATTTGAAGAAAACATTTGATAGAACATTGGCTTGTTCTGCTTTATGTGTATTTTTTCATGGATTTTTTTTTTTGTGTGTGTGGTGTTTGGTTTTTTTTTTAGTGGGTTTTTTTGTGGTTTTAGGGTTTTTTTGGGTTTGGTTCCCCCCTGCCTTGAGTTAGCCTTTCTGTCTGTAAGCTCTCAGAGCCTTTCTGTGTGTAAGCTTTCAGCTGTGTTTAGCAAAGGAAGGATTTAAAAAGCTTTTCCAGCAAAAGCAGACCAGAATGAGTCCTTTCTGCCAGCTGGGACTACAAATGCATCTACTCAGTGTGGTGTTGCAGTCAGGCTCGACCGACTCTAATTACTCCATTAGGGATACCACTGAGACTATAAAGAGAGTCTGTGAGCAGCATTTCCCTCTCTGACCTTGACCTAGGAGCAGGATGACAAAAATAATATTGTGTGAAATGTAGACTCTTTTAAACCTGATTGTTTCATTATCCTCCATGAGCCTCTGGTATGTAAAGGGAGAAGTGTAAGCAATAATAGAAAGCAATAAAAAGGATACCACTAATAATTATGATATTAAAAAAAAATCAGTTACCACTTCGCTTCTTCAAGTACATGAAGAATAACACAGGTTAGTTTTAGACAAAAATATTTTAAAACCAAGAACTTTATATATATGGGGTCAGTTTTCTGTTTTTCAATCCATTTTGTTCAGTTTGCTTCAAGGGCAGCCGGTAGGAATTCGCTTTGTGTTTAACCCTAGGCTTCATCTCTTCCTCTCGGTTGGAATTGAAACCCTTTTGTGCTGAAGTCAGTAAAAGCTTGCCAGGTTAAATATAATAAAATTAATTTCTGATCTGTATGAACATTTCAATTTGAAGAAAAAAAGAATGTGGTAATGAGTGACATGAAGAATGATGATTGAAAATGTCAGTTAAGTCTCAGTTTGAGTAACAAAATGTCGTTACATTCCCTTAGCTCTTTCTTTCCTCTTTTTGGTTATGTTTTCCACCAGAAAATTACCAATGTGTCTAGGTATTACACAACCCTTTTGTCTGAATATCTTACTAAAAAGAACTCACATTACTTAATTTTATACTTCCCCAAATTAGAAACATTTTAGGGATGTTTCATTTTAATGCTGAATTTCTTTTCTCATCTTTCCCAGAAGTGAGACTGCAGAGAACTTTTTCGCATTGCTAAAAAAATTACAAATGAAAACTAAAATAATTGAGAAGAGATAAGTATTTAATTATCTCAGGTGACACGGCTTCCGTGGCTTTTTACCACTTTGGACATCCACACACACAGGGCTACGTGTGTGGTGCTAAAACCAGGACTTGCTACGGCTAAAACATAGGCAGCAACAATACAGTGGTCATGAACGGGATTAATGAGTCTTGAAAAGAGTTGCAATGGGACTCCATGAGCATCTGTAATGGAAGGAGCTCTGCAGATGAGCCTCTGATGATGAGAAAGTTTTTCCTTCTGTGTCAGGATTGTGCCACATCTGTGCACCTGAGCATGTCTCACAGGTATTGTGGACTTCAGTAAACACTCCCTAATGAGAAATATCATGACAAAAGCTGTACTTCTGTAAATAAAAGGTCTAGTGTAGTAGTTCAGCTGTTCAAGAGAGAGCTCAGCATTCCTGAAGCTATTTGTTTGGTGTTCTACAAAGAAGGTATTTTCTCAAAAAAAGCAAAGTCAAAGTGTTTTGCTGTCTCTGGCAACAGAAAACCAAGTGACTTCAAAATCATGAGGACGATATCATTTTACATTTGTTCTTGTCCCAGTGTTCACACGATGCTATTAAAATCACATCCCATTTAAAAATCAAATCTCATATAAAAATCAAATATGCTGCTCTTAAAAATCAAAATCTCATTTGCACTTAAACCTGTGATCTGCTGCCTCTGCTCCCTCATAGTCTGACTGGGATTAGGGCACTCATCATTTGCTTTGGTTCCAAGAGGGGAGCTCAACTGCATTCTCCAAAACACTTTATCAGCACTTTTTCTTGCTCACAGTGCAACAGGTGAATATATTAACCTTTACTCTTAACTGGAGCGCTATATGATTTATGTAATCTTTACAGAAAAACATTATCAATGCTAAATGCTTAAAATATGAATACTTCAATTGATTTTCTTCTGGTTTACTTTTTTTTTTTTTTTCCTCTTCTAAGGAATGTGTAAAACTTCACATGGAGGTGCCAGCCTCTTGGAGTTGTTTACAGATTGAAAAAAAATAATATTTAAATGTTTCTTATTTTCAGCAGTAACTACTAGTTTATCATTTTACCTGGACCTGAGAAACCTCATTACAGTGTCTCCTTTCATACTTCTCACTACTTTGATCAGGATGTCTGTCACGCTGGCATGAAGAGGCTTGAATTCCAACATCTTTAAGACATTTAATAATTACTTTTTATGCACCATTAAAGATACAGATTTATATTTCTGATTTGGGATTAAACATACTCTCAGATCATGGTGAGACACATCATCCTGCAATTTCATCTTTGACACTTTCGTTGCAATGGAATTGGTACAAAGCAGGAATTTAAGGCAATGAAGGGTTCTGGGAAAAAGTAGATTGTCCTTTTTCCTCTTGGTATGTGATTCAAATGCAGACTACCTTATGAAAACTAATAACTGTGCTATAACCACTAACTATGATACCACAAAATCATGTTTAAGGTCAAAACTGACTTTTTATATTCTGACTCTCTAAACCTGCTTCCTCAAGTGTTGAGCGTGTGCCATCTCCCTTTGGTTTGCTTTCCAGCTTTCCTAAACCTTGGCATTAGTAAAAGCTACAAATTAAACTACTTCTGTATAAAACTTCATACCCTTTGTTTGGTTATAATTTCTGAGTTTCATATCTTATGACATCATGAAGCTTATAACAATTTGTTTTTCTGGAGGAGTCTGTGGTGATTACACTGACTTTATGCTCTTTCACTCATTAAACCTTCCCCTTCTCATCTGCTTAAAGCTAATACAAAGTAACCTTGAAATTAAACGTTAGACTTGCTTTCCAGGATTTCAGCAGCAGAGATGATTTGAAAAATGACCCAAGACTTGCAAGAAACGGTCAAAGCCGGATAAATCCATTATTTAACTACAAACCCCTTTCACACTGAAAGGAGACATTATCATCATTGTTGGCCTTGTGTGAGTTGCTTGGGGGTTACTTAATAAATCTTGTAGCTGCTGGTGATACCTATGGGTGTAAGAGGACCACTGCTTTGTTTAAAGCTGAGGTGGCCAAGAGAATACTTCAGTGCTATGATTGCTGGCAGGGCTGAAGATTTAGTTGTGCCTGAACAGCCCACTAGTTCTAGTTTATTGATGTTAGTTATTGTTTAATTATGGGTTTATTTATGACTGGCATAATGGATCCTTCAGTGGGTTTGAGATTACCCAGAGCGTAAATGAACATTATTCCTCTCCTCCTTCACTAGCTCCATCACATGTGGCATATTTGTGTACAATTCCTGGGTGTCTAGCGGAGCATTTGTTTGGGTGTGCTGGATGTTTCAGTATTGGGTCTGTCCCTGGAGTACATTATCTCTAGATAAAGATATGACAGCCATCAGCGAGCTCAGATTGGCCTGTAAAGTTTTTTTTTAAAAAGAGAATTGGAATGGTGATTATTAATTTATAATTTAATTCCCCACTTACCTAATACATCTATTTAATTTAATTTAAATGAGAATCTAGGAAACACTGATCAACATGAGCAAATACCCAAACCTTTTGTTTCCTGAAAAATCACCATGAATTCAATTATAAACAGTTCAGGTGATGTAAATTTCTGACCCAGTTTTGGGCAGACGATTACATTCAGAGTAAGTTTTTTTGCCAGCATCTTGGCATTAGAGCTGTCCGTGACGCTTCAGGGCAGCGGAGCCTCCGTTGGTGCTCCGCACAGGGTGCGGTAGAGGCTTCGGACAAACCTTGGATCCTCAGGCTGCTTGGAGCACCTCTAATTTAAAATGTGAATACCTGTTTGGGAATTCAGTAATCGCTTAGGAGAGATTGTCATCTTTCATTACTGCATTAACCTTTGGAACTGACAACAGGGTGCCAGCTCGCAATAATTGAGCAGAGGTGCACGAAAATTAGTTTCTTACCTTGTGATTGCACATATGGTCAGGTCATTCACTCACTGGAGTTATTTTGCTGATGACATTCC
This sequence comes from Falco biarmicus, assembly GCF_023638135.1. Classification (NCBI taxonomy): domain Eukaryota; kingdom Metazoa; phylum Chordata; class Aves; order Falconiformes; family Falconidae; genus Falco; species Falco biarmicus. The sequence continues at coordinate 12,746,479 of NC_079295.1, forward strand.
TTTCTCACTAAATTTGGCTTAGTTTTTTAATTACTGCTTTAGATTATTATCTTTTAAAAATACCTATCCTAGAGCTAGAGGGGGAGGAATGGGAGAAACACCTCTGCATCCTTTGAAACTCATAGCTTACATCTTTTTCAGCACTGCTGTTGTGGAATGTAATAGAGCATGGGTTTGAGGCAATTCCCAGTGCTGTGTTTTGGGGGAAGGAACAAGCATTTGGGACAGCATGCGTTCTGAAATAGAAACTATAATTTTGTGTTTTACACAGTCTGTACAACCTGGCTTGTGCTCCAACCCAAACACCCTTCATCTAACAAGCTTGACTTATTTTTTGCCTCCCTTTCTGGTCTGATATTCTAAAGTCCCAAATTCATAGCGCTTAATGGGAATTAGGCATGTATGATGTCCATAATAATGGGGCGTTGTTGTTACTTCAATAAAGTTGGTTTTAATTAGAAGCAACACTGTAGGTCTGATTGGAAAGCAGATCTCTTCTAGGGATGGATTCCCAGTGGAATTCAGATGATGTAAATGTGACTGCGGTAATCTGTAAGTCGGCATGAACAACCTGAAGGTCTATGTGAAAGAAGCCTTAGAGAAGTAATTGTGCATACTGAGCACGTTTCTTGTCTGAACTGGGTGTTTATTAGAGGCGGTTTTCAAATTGGATAGAAAGCTTTAGGCTTCTGCTCCTGAGGGCTGATCTACCATTTCCAGTTATATATTGTGGCACTTTCTTAATTTCTGATAAAATATGTTGGGTAGATTTTTATACTCTAATTTCTATTGCTTTTGAACTTGCTGATAGTAAATCACACCATACTCCACTTGCAAAGAAGCCATGCAGAGTATTCATACTAAAAGTGCTGAAAAAAATGCTAAGAGTAATTTGTTTAAAGGACTAATACCTCCCCATATCACTTCCAGCTACTTACACAGCTGAATCAAACGCTATTTTCTTTGGCTGTGAATTATTTTCATTATGTCACTTAAAACTGAGGGATTGGAAAATTGTATGCAATGATTTTCTTTTTTCTGAAAAACTTCTATTTGTCTGTTTGTTGTTTATTATGGTGCTGGTAGGTGTCCAAGATACTTAAGAGATAACCAGGTAATTTCAAAAGTACTTATCAAGTGTATTAGAGACAAATTGAAGCTGCAGTAGGACAAATTCATTTCTATTAAACTGTTTTAAATTAATGAGGTACAGAGAATACAATGTGGGTCCAGCCTGTGTCCCCAAATTTTCTCTTATTCAAGTAGAGAGATTAGTGACTTGTCTGCATATGCAAATTCCCCCCCAAAATATCCTGGAGTAATTTTTCTGAATAATTGCTTTGATATAGATTTCCCACACAGGCAGTCATTCTCCGGAATAAGAATTATGGGATTAGTTTAATGGAAAAGTGTGGTGGTGTTCTGAGATGAGTGTGACTTCATGGAATTTTATTCAAAAATAATTCTCCATGTTAATTATAAAGTGCTGGCAAGCTTAAGGAGTCTAAGCACTCTTGTAACTTATGTAATGGATTTATTGAATTTGAGGCAGGAAAGATCCACAAAATCACCAATCCTGATACAGCATGTATCAAATTCGTTTAAATGTCACAGTCTTATCCCTGTAATTTATTGGTCTTGTGTATAACTAGCACTACTTTTGTGTATAACTAGCACTACTTTTGTGTATAACTAGCACTACTTTTGTGTATAACTAGCACTACTTTGTTTTTAGAGTAAAGATGAATCTTCCACAAAGATAATAAGCTTTTGTAAATTCAAAATATGGAAAAATTACAATGCAGTTACAGTTCATTGCTCTAATAGTCTAAAAAATGTTTTCGTTCGTTCCTCCCCAAATCTCCCATAGCTTCATTTTCCTGATGGAGAAGTTGTGATGAACTACAGAAACACAACTGCTTACTTGCTGCTTGTTTTGATGAGAGGTACTTTGTTGCCAATATACATAACGAGCAATTCAGCTTCTCATTGTAATCCCTGAAATTCTTGATGACCAACTTTGCAAGTGAAAAAATATATTTGCAGCACCAGTGAAACCAATCTATGGTGCAATTGCATAAGGGATAGAAATACATCCTTTGATCTAGTTCTCTGCAGGGTCGCTAAAGATGATGTAATTTTAATCAGTTAAAACTTGTCTGGTTACTTTACGAAGTCTTACCTGGATGCTGACAGAGACATTTTCATGCATGTACAGCAACTGATTATATTCTCAATTTTTCTGTTGCTAACTTAACTACCTTCAGTTTAATATATATCTTTCCTAATTCACTATGCATATTTTTACGAGCCCTTAATCTGTTGTGCTTGTTTCCACAAGATCTTTTTGACAATTGAAAACAGTTTGAGGACCAAATACTGTTTTCTCAAGCTTGTAAACATGTTTTTCTGTCTTCAGCCGTTGCTTAGGTTCTGTCAGTATATGTTACAATGGCTATAAATGCAAATATTGTTAATGAAAGTTCAAAATCTCCCAGATGCTTATGCTAAAGTAGTCATGCTGCTTCTGATTAATCACTTAACTAGATAACTGATGTTTCCAATATTTCTGATGAATAGTCTGATTTTTAGATCAATATTGCATTTTCCAATTCCTCTTGGGATCTGGAGTGCTGCATGTGACAGAGCATGCATGATAGTGCTGAGGATGTTATTAAACTAACTTTATGAATTAGCATGTTTTTTCTTTCAGTTATGCTTAAATGTTCAAGGCATCGGTGAGTATTTGGTATTGTAAATATCGCTGCAGTTCCTCAGTTTCTTTTATGCTGTAGATTGCAAAAGCAATTCAAGCTACTGAATTCTTACTGAACTTGTGTCCCCCATCTATTGCTTATGACTGTATCAAAGAAAGAAATTATTGAGAGAGTAGCCACCTTACCAATAAACAGTTTTCTACAGAAAATACTTTAAAGCCCTAGAAGGCCAATGGGAGCCAAAGGTCGCACATTAATGTCATCTAATACCCTAATGCCGAACTGTGCTGAGCTGCTTAGTATCCACAAACATCCCGGTGCATGCCATTTATCTGGGAAGCGGTACTCAGATCAGGCGTTTGACATGCAGTGTCTGTGTCATGCTTTAATAGGTATTCACTGATGGACTGGCCATGTGAAAGATGAAATATGTAATCAATTAAAATTGATAATAAAGAGCTCAAAACTCCTCGGTGGGATGATTGTACTGTGGGTTGTTGTCTTGGTTTGGTAATAGGTTTATTGGATGAAACCTCTTCTGATGGCATGTCTGGAAACATAACCAAGAGCAATGCCAGAAATGTAAGGGACTAATGTAAAGCTCATGAAAGGCTGTGGAAAGTTTCCAGTTTTCCCTGGTGTTTAAATTTTTGGCATGACTTATACTTAAGGCAGAGAATAGAAAGTATTAAATTCTAATTCAAAATAAATCTTAAAATAGAAGCCCTTATTTTCATCAGGCATAGTTAGGGGTTTGACTATATTTTCCATGTATTTAAATGTGAATTAAATGACTTCCGAATCCTGATACTAAAGTGAAAGATGCCCCTTCCCTGGCTCTTGCCCTGGCACTAGAGTAGGTAACTTTTTTGTGAAAACTATAAACCAGAAGCTCACCAAGGTCTCTGTTGTTACAGAATCAGGCACGGACATGGAGAGCTCCTTGAAGCAGTGTACTCTGACTGCGCTGAGTGGATATCTGGGCTCTTGTTGAAAAGCACTTCAGTGCACACAGTGATGCCAGGTGTTGTCAGTTGCTTCTAATTTTCCTTTCCTAACCTTTTTGGTGCAATGTGGAATGTATATAAAAATAGGTGTATATATGAGGGTGTCTGGTCCCTCTCTAGTAGGATCTCCCAGTTTAGGGCATGCCTGTTATGTGTATCTTCTAGTTAAAAAAGGAACACACCTATAAAAGTTGCAGATGGGATGCTAGAAAGTTTCTTTGTAAATATATAATTTGACAGATCTATAGTCAAAACAAGTTGCTATTTGTACATCAGTTTAGTGGCTCTTAATGAGAATCAATTAAAATACCAGGTCCTCTGATGACTGGGACCTATGTGTCTTGGCATAATGTGCTAGATGCAGGCAATCAGCATCTATATATTACTCTAATTAGATCTGTTTAAGTGTAAGAGTGATATTTTGGTGTTGAGAACAGTTTCTGAATTTCTACCTTGCCTAACCATTGCCTAATTGGCAAAGTAGGAATATTTTGAAAGCAGCGATTTTTTTTCTGCTTTTTGATGGGGTGATGGTGTGAGGTTTTCTGTAATTATCATCCTTTACATATTATTCAGGTAGCAGTTTACATCTGGAAATTTCTTTGTGTTGAATTCAATAACTATCACGCCAGACACTGGTGCAGTTAATACTTTCTCCTGTGTGTGAATGCAGCAAATGAGTAGGATGTGTTGTGAGCAAATACTTTTAATCTTTTTTTCTGTAGCACCAAAAAGGTTTATGTCTTGTCTTTAACATGAAAATAAGATTAAGTTTATGAATTACTAATGTCTAAATCATGAAACTACTCTTGGTAGGACATTAGTTATCCAGAAATTGTCCATGGTTGGTCTAGGGTCTCTGGAAGCTGTTTTGAAGAGTGATGATGTGTGCATTATTCCTGTAGAAAAAGGCACTCAATCATTATTATAAAAATCTATCAGTGTTGTCATTAATCACAGTGACTGGTGAATTTTAGGAAGAGTGGGGTTACTTATTCTGTAAAAGTGACACTGGTAGAATGGCATTCATCTCAGTTGCTTTCAGCTGTCTGAAAGTTGTATCATTAGCTTAAGATAGTTGTCTGGACTCCTTCTGTGTCTAAGGGAGAAAATCAGGCATTTTAAGAGGCAGATTCGGTCTACCTAATTAATTGATCTACCGAACAAAATGTCATCTGGTGTCCATCAGCCTCCGCTGAATGTAGAGTGTGCCTCTGTAATTAGCTTTGACTGTACACCTAAACTGCTATGACCAATGCTGCTAGATGTATCCTACTTTTCAGTTCGAAATCTTCATGTTAATAAATTTTTGTCATGGTTTAACCCCAGCTGGTAATTAAAGCGCCACGCAGCCGCTTGCTCGCTCCCCCTCACCCAGAGGGATGGGGAGGAGAATAGGAAAGGAATGTAAAACTTGAGGGCTGAGATAAGAACAATTCAATAATTGAAATAAAATAAAAATGAAAGAGCCATAATAACAGTAACGGTTACAATGAAAAGGAGGGAGAGAGGAATGAATTCCAAAAGGAAGGGAGAAAAGAGTCCACGTGATGCTCAATAAACTTGCTCACCACCCGCTGACCGATGCCCAGCCAGTCCCCGAGCAGTGACCAGCAGCCCCTGGCCAGCTCCCCCCAGTTCATATACTTGGCATGACGTCCCGTGGTGTGGAATATCCCTTTGGCCAGTTCGGGTCAGCTGTCCTGGCCGTGTCCCCTTCCAATTTCTTGTGCCCCTCCAGCCCTCTCGCTGGCAGGGCCTGAGAAACTGAACAGCCCTTGACTTAGTATAAACATTACCCAGGAACAGCTAAACCCATCCATGTGTTACCAACATTGTTCTCACACCAAATCCAAAAGACAGCACTGTACAGCTACTAAGAAGAAAATTAACTCTATCCCAGCTGAAAGCAGGACAATTTTGTAATTTTCTACCTTTAGTGAAGTATTTTCTTTATTCTGATTTAACTGAAATGACAAAAAAAATATATGACGTTCCTACAGTTTCAAACTGGAATGTCACTTTGCCAATCAATGTCACAAAAATTCCAAGCTGCAATGTATCAAACCATGACAACAAAGAAAAAGTTACTCAGATGAAAGTAGAACTTTCTGTAAATATTTTCTTCTAAAAAAAAATGTTTTCAAGTATTTTCTAAAATTCAGAACTACTGAGCCAATTTTCTGCTTACTGAATTTCTCTGTGTGTGTTTTTTTTAATATGGTGAATACTCACTTTTCTCTGTTGTAGTTAGTGTTACAGGCACATGCATACATTATTTATGATAGAAAAGTGATCTTGGGGGAATAGGTGGGAGAGTTTAAAAAGGTAAAGAACTGAGAAAAAGGAAAGCAAAACCTGAGTGGAAAGCAGTAGGAATGAAATGGAGGTTTAGAAGTTGATTTATACCTGTTAACATGAGTTAACTTGAGTGAGATAACTTATCAGTTATGTGTGAGGATAAATTTTGGGAAGAGTATGACATTTTAGTGGAAGTGTGGGACTTTAAGAGCCTTTTAATTAGAAAATGGATGTATAACCAGAATAAAGACCAACAACTAGAATGTTGGAAATTTACCTTTAGATCTGATAAACTGTTGTCTGATTCACTTGAGAAATTTAGCCAGTTTGTGTACCTTATTTGCTTCTCTGAAAAATGAAAATATACACTTTTAAGTTCCTAATCATAAGACTCAATTATATTTTAATAATAGTTTTTTTGCTGTTGAATATGTTTCCAGGGAAGAAGCCTTATCCACAAGAGACATGCCCAATAATAAAAGAAATCTGTAAAATGTAACTTCATCAGGAAGTGGACGACTTCCAAATTAAGATGAACTCGAAGTATCAGTCCTTCTGAAAACAAAACTTGCTGGCCACTATTCAGCTATGTGAGATATGCTGAAAGGAACTCTGGAGCCTATGAACAGCTATTTTAAATCAGTTTTGAGGAAATGGGTATAACTTTGGGGTTTTTATGTTAAAATTTATATGAAGCGTATCTCTGTAATAACTTCCTTCCTGCCAGCTATTTCTTTTCTATAATCTGTTAAGTAAGAGGCCACCAAGCTGTGGCTACTGTCTGAAATTAACCTATAATTCTTTGAAAATGGAATCCTTTGGTTTTATGCTGCCTATTTATGAAAGACTTTAGTGGCTTATTGCTTTTCATAGTAACCAGTTAAAAGCCCACCTGTTTTTGTGAAGTAACTAAATATCAAACAACACATTTTGGGGCCCAAAATAGCTTTTATTTTTTAGGTTATATTGGGCTGGATCATTACTGGTGTCTTGAGTGTTTCTAAAAATAATAATGCTGTGTTGCACTAACAAAAACATATCAAAGAATATGAATACTCCGTTGCTTACGATCTAGAATATCTTCGGTTCCCTTCTCAGTCCATACTGAGACATCTTTTAGTTTATTGGGTGGTGGTGGTTGTTGTTGTTAAATAGAAATAGTGTGGTATGGGTCAAAAAGACTATTCAGTTCAAATCTAAACCTGAGGTAGTAGTGTGCTAGGGAACCATCAGGCAGAACATAGAAGACTTTTTGAGTCAATTCCTTTTCCAGTCTCATAACAACCATTCCCTCCACAAGTGCGACTCCGGTAACAAAGGATTTGCTTGCTGCCTGAAACTATGTAAATAATCTCTGTAAAGCTGAACATATTTCAATCAGTAGGGGAGGTTGGCCTCCTTTAGTAATTTATACAAATGATACACTTTATCATTTGATTACTCGTTTATTTAACATGCTTTTTTGATCTGCCAAAGCTGATCAGATATTCTCTCAGTGGCAGTGGTCTCTTAGTAATGAATTCATTTCCATGTCTGTGAAGCAGTAATCACAGGGACCTGTCTTTTTAATAATTGCTAATTAATATAAATACATATTCAGTCTTAGCTTTCATCATTATCACTGTGTGACACTTGGAATAGAAGAAAATACTGTGTGGAATAAATTGTATCTCCTCGGCTTGAAGTGACTCAGGACTGGGAGTTGCCCATGTTGACATAAATGCAAAAACCAAAAGGTCACTTGTAACAGCTACATAGTTGTCCTTATTCCCTGTTTTCTCAGCAGTTTTATACTTGGGGTACATTTAGCTTTCAAAACTTAGCCATCCAAGCAGAACAGGTAAGGGAGAGAAGGAGGAAAAGTTTGATTCTTTCTTGGAAAATTATTCCATGTTTCTAGGGGCTGACTATGAGACCTGACAAGATGTGTGAAAGAGCTTGTTACGTAGCCATAAGTGGAGTTACTCTGGCCTTGAATTAAGATATAAAGAGTAATGCATTTGTTTCCAGTAATGTCTATATTCTAACAGATGTTTTACAATCATGTAAAAGTCCACTCTATTGGTGGTGGTCTTTCTACTGGTGCATTTGCACAGAAGTGGGGATTGTTTTCTTGGCCGTGTATTTCTTGTGGGCTTTTATCTAATGTCTATTGTAAACTTATAATGGTAAAAACGTTGTCATCGCAAAATGTGGTTCAGCTATCAAACTGCTGTAGAGGTGCAAAGATGAGCAGAAACAAAGACTCAAAGTCTTAATTTAGTATGTCTCATGCTATGAAATTCTTCTTCTGTCTTTAGTCTTCAACTGCAAGATCTGACCCTCCACAGTGGCTACCTTGGAGTGCTTCTGGTGGCTGTGGTTGACATTCTGATGGCTTTCTGCTTGAGTTCATAAAAAAAATCATGACTCCTACAGAACAATTCCTTACTTCTGTACTGCCCATCACCAGAAAAACTTCTGGAGGCTTTATCAGTTCAGGGGGATGACAGTAAATGACTTTGGGTATTTATTCTTTTAATTAATACCCTTAGCTACCAAGTTATCTAGGCTGATATGACTCTGCATCTGATGGCAGTCATTTGCAGGAGTACTCATTCTTAAGGAGACAGGGTTTCATTAGTAATCAACTGTCTAGAATTGTCATTAACATTAGAATTAATGTTTAATGGATGTTATGTACTAGAGGGTTACTTGGGAGCTGGGTGGATGGTGGTGCTTAGCTGTGTACTGGTACACAAATACTTCAGGGAAGGAGATGTGTCTGTTCCCTTCTTTCATGATCAGATAAAGACAGTCTAACTTCTGGGTTTTCTTCATGAGACAAATTGTATAAATCTGGTTCCCATGAGGAAAACTGTAGATAGAACCTAAAGGAAAATTATTCCACAAGATCTCCAGTGAGCAGCTTGTGTATGAGCCACTGATGTGCTAGTTAAAAAAAAAAAAGTAAAAAAAAGAAAATCTTCAATTTATATCAAATTTCGTTGTAAAGGCTTTTCCATAGAGATGCTGAAGATATTCCTAGTATTTTATCATAATCCATCTTTACATGACTTGAACCTCTTATTTTACACTGGAAAAATTACAATATTTTTATAAGTCCCCTTGGTACACTGCTGTTAAATTCTTGCATTTTTGGTAGTATGCATTATCAGGCATAAACAAACATTACAACAATTTGCCAGACAATCATAAAATGATTCTATGCTATGCGATGTTTTAAACTTTGAGAAGCAAATTAATTTGCATATATCCCTGGTGCATTATAAAGGATTAGCTAAAGCTATTTCTGTGTAATGTAATTCTTTTAGCTCATTTTCATTTAGGGACAAATCCAGGCTAAATGTGATGAATAAATTGTTCCCTGCCAATAACTTGCTCAAGTCTAGTTGTGGAGGCTACTCTTAAAGAATTTTCAATAAAAAACTAATTTTCTTAAAGCACCCAGCATAATGTCTAAGGATTTCCCCTATTTACTCTGCTCTGCATATCTTTTATACCTTGTAAAGTTTGTTATGCTAAAAGTAGGTTTTCATACTTTGTCTTCTCAGAAATAAACTGCAAGAGAAAGACTGACTGAATATTTAGAGCTCTATATCTTTTTTTTGTTTCAAGTTAGTTGTGACCATTTGATAGTTGTTTATCGTAAAAATTGCTCTAATCGTCAGGCGTAGGGTTATTGCGTCAGACAAGGGCTTATTTTAAAGAAATCGCCAATTGAGAAGAGTGTTTATTACAGATACTGTATATTTTGGGAGCTAAGTACTTGCTTTCCCCCAATTCAGCTCCATCGCTTTCTCCATTGCAATCAAAACTTTGCCTACAGTCTCTTTTGAGAGTTTGCCTACACTTTGCTTGCAGCATATGACAACTTGGTTAACGTTCAACAGGCATCAGTGCATCTGTCTGGCCAAAGTGCAAATTGGTTGTAAACACTTGGGAAGACTTGTATGTTCTTTGACGATTCCTGGCATGAAGCTTTGTCCACCTTACTCCTTAGTGTGAAGAACTGTCAACATGCTTAACTCCTCCAGGCTTCGTTCTGTTGATTAAGCATGGGACGAAATTCTGATACCTTTGTTCTTGTCTCCTCCCAGATTTGCTGTGTCCATCTGTAATGGTGATCTCTGGGAATACGTTTTCCTCAAACTGCCTGGGTAGAAGAACTCAGCCCACCAGAGTCCTTCCCTATGGGGACAGATGTACTTTTGGACATGCTGTGTAAGAGGGTGACAGGGCATTGTGGTTGGGAACAGAGCTAGGTGTTTCGCAGCCAGTTGCAGGGGGTGAGATGGGGTATGGGCAATCTCTAGTACCAGCTGCGCTGGGGAAGAGGGTGCTCAGGGTGCTTTTCAGTGTATTCAGATAATTCTAACATGTGATCCACTGCTCTGAGGATAGTATTACTTTTTGAGAAGTTATCTGCCTGTAATCATTAAATGGCAACTGGCATATCAGTAAACTTTGTGGTTTTCTCATATTTTATGAAGTTTTGCATACAGAAAATCTTAGATTCTTTGCCATTTAAGTGCTAATTAATAACCAGAGTACAACTTTTTTCTATTTTTTACCTCTTGGATATTCAAGATATATGGTATGAAGAAAACTAAAGGAAACAAGTTTCTCTTTTGACCCTGTTGACAAGTACCTATGCATAAGTAAATGCTATAAAAATGTTTGTGAGTAATTGAAAAGATAAATTGCCAATACAGCAAGGCAAAAGAACATCTCCTAAACTTTTTGGAGCCAGCGTCTTATATTTTCCTTTCCCTTGAATCTCTTCTGCTCAGCTCTCCTGAATCTGTGACATGTACCTTGCTGATCAGTAACTGCTGGGAAGGGTGCTGCAGTGCCCTGCCCCAAAATGACATCAGGACTTACTGCATCTTGGCACTGATGCAGGCAGAGGCGTAGTGAGGGTGGATGAGGCGATGCATTCTGCCTTCCTGCAGAGACAGGTCCCCATCGGGCTGTGCCTTGGTCCTTGCAGAGCTGTGGAAGTGAGGCAGGTGCTATTAATGTCACAGGGAACATACGGGATGGCTGAGAGAAAAGGGGAAGAGTAGAAAGGAGGCTGGGAACAGAAAATGAATCTAGTTGTGAGAAGGTACTTAACTGCTTTATTGGTTTTAAAAAGTGTGAGGCAGACTGGAGATGAGAAAGAGAGAGCTAGGTGTACATGCTCCTGCCTAGGTACCTATGCCTCCAGTTAAGCTAAACAGCTAAAACAGTCCTGCAGAAACTAAGTTTCCAATAGATTGACAAATACCTATTTCCAAACCAAAAGCTGGGGACGGATGTGCAGATGGACACGACAGGGGACAGGGGAAGCCCCCCGCCCCAACCCCCCCAACCCCCAGGACAAACCAGGCAAGCAAGGCTATATCCTGTCATTACAAAGGTTGAAAAACCCACTAGAAAAAACCACTGCGGCTGACGAAGTTTGTAGAGGACAGCCAAAAGCCATCATCAGACTGCATCCAGGGAATAGCACTGTTTCATCAAGGGCTGCCAAGTGAGGGGAAAGCATTTCAGGAGAGTTCAGTTTTCAGTGTAGACTAGTGAAATGCAAATTAATATCTAGTGTAGGTTTAGGCTGCTTCATACCTATTTTTTTCAATAATTTGGTTTCATGATACTTGTGGTCCCCTAATTCTTAAGCATTAGAAATATATACAAAAGTTATTTCTTACTCAATACATTCATATATTAAAATGTATGTTTCTTAATAAAACTAGATGCTTATTATGACAAACATTATGAAGGAGATATTGTGTATGCTAATGGTGGTTGTGTTTATTTTACTTTGCAATTATTGTCTTTTATTTTGGATTTTAATGTATCTGTGGTTTAAAGTATTTTATTTAATATGGAGATAAAGTGCCATTTCCACAGAATCACAGAGTGGTCAGGGTCAGAAAGGACCTCTGGAGATCATCCAGTCCAACCCCCTGCTAGAGCAGGTTCACCTAGAGCAGGCTGCACAGTTGTGTCTCTTTGAGTGCCTCCATGTCAGTTTGAACATCTCCAGAGAGGGAGACTTCACAGCTTCTCTGGGCAGCCTGTACCAGTGCTCTGTCACCCTCAAAGTAAAGAGGATCTGGCAAAATTCTCTTTTAATTTACATATTTTTTCCCCTAGGAAATGAAGTTTATCGAACTTCACTTCTCCAAGTAAAGGGGTTAGATTTAATTAGATCTATCTTTTTATAATTGTAATGAAATTGCTTGTTGATTCTTCAATGAAAGCAAAACTTTTACACTTGAGATGAATTTCAAGATTTCCATCTCCAGTGATATGTTGCGTCTGTGAAGCCCAATTTGAGAGAACTCTCAGCATCTCCTGGCAATGCCACCAACTCAGTACTTTGGTCTGTATCTTCCATGAGGTGCAATATCCACAACAGAAAATCTCTGCTTGTTGCAGCACTGCTGTGGTGTGTCCCAGGGGGTTCCCGGTGACACCAGTACTCAGACTTCACTGTTTCCAACTTGTTTTATGACGAGCAGTAGTGCTGGAAATCTGTTAGAAATGTCCAAGTGACTATTAGTCAACAGACTAAGAGCTGTAAAGGGGATTGTAGCCTTGGGCAGTGGCTTTGGCTGGCACACCTGAAACAGCCTTCCCAAAAATGCCTTGCCTCAGGAGGAAGGCCTAGGACAGAACACGAGTACAGAACATCAGCGTGTTTGGAGGTACAGTTTATTCGTACGCATTCTCCTTTCCTGGGGCAGCTCTGCTTCTCTCTAGAAAGAATTTTTTTTATTTTTGCTGGCTGACATTTTGCTTGAATAAATTGAGAACTAGACTACACGAACTTGCAGTCTCTGTGGCTTGGGAGGCTGCAAACACATTGTAACAGACTGTCTTTTGAGAACAAATCCCAGAGAAAAATGCTGTTGTAAATCTGTTTGTTAAATATTCAGCGATCCGTAGCTTATACTAGACTGAGTTGCCTCTATTTTTGCTTTTGTGCAGGATCTGCTGAGCTCCTAGGTATGCCTCATCAAATTCCTGTGACATTCAAGTCACCATCATAATCGGCTGCTGCTTTCCCAGTAAGTTGACCAAAATAAATGTCATTTGTTCCACTGTGTGCCTCTACTATGCCTCAAACATAATTATCCATTTCTTCACCATTTTTTCCTTTATTGTTCTTAGGCAGTGATCGATACCATGTGTTCTTTCTAATTCAGCTTTTAAATTCTTTCACCTTTTATCTTTCCCCAAAATATTTTAGCGCTTGACTTTCATGAGATGCCTTTAGTTCAGTTTCTGACTTGACTCTTTATATTCTGCTGTCACCTTCTCCCTGTTTCTCCTGACAAATATGGAACATCATCTCTGAGCCAGGTGAAAGTCATGTAATGACTCAGTAGTGATAACTAATTTTTCAAGAGCTGGTTTAACTGCTAGCAGCAATGCCTTTCATCTTGCTGTGAGTTACCATCCATTCTTTCATAATTCCCTTGACTCAGCCTTTAAAAGGCAAGAAGCTATCCAAAATATGTGAATGCACATGTCTGTTCAGTAAGAGGTCTAGTTCCTTCTTTAACTTGCTCTTGCATATACCACTTCTTGTCACTATTTTTCTTTTTTAATTAATGTTAAATGTTAAAAATACTTTTTTTTTTTTTTTTTTTTTTTTACTTCATGCTAAATTGTTTGGTGACTCTTTAGGAAACAGCACACAGCACTGTCAGTCTATAATTCTGAAATGGCTGGTCTTTCACCTGATCAAATATGATACAGTGATCCAGGACTGATTAAAAGAAATGGATTTAAGAAGTAGTACTTGTCTAAGAGCTGTGAAAGGAAACCTTTGATGTGTAGTTTAGCCATTATGTATCTATTCAAGGATATTTTGTACAAAAATAACTGATCTAAAAGTCGTATATGGCAAAAAAGTTAGGTATCTGAAGTAGAATAACTTGTAATTTCACTTGCTGCTTAATAACTTTAGAATATAAATTTTTCAGTGGTGTATATCTCTAATCCCCTTACTGTTGCCTTGAAAAGGGGCATAAAGTGGTTTCTTCCTCTGTTTTTAATGGAATATGTATCCATTTGCCACACATCCTTCAGAACAAGGAAATATATCTCTAAGCATAGCTTGATTGATGAACTCCAGGATTCATTTCTGCACGTGTTACTTGCAAAGAGAAATCAGGTGCTGTGATGCTGATGCGCCCAGACTTGAAGTCACTCGAAATTACAGCTGAGATGAGCAAAGGAAAATGGACTGTTGGGCTCTGTTTTATGGTGTTAGTGTGTAGCCTCCATGAAATTTCCTCATAAAACTTTCTTACTCCCACTGTATTGGTATTTTTAGTAGTAATTTTAAATTCTTTATTCTTTTTCATTTGATACCATTTTAAGATTACTTAAACTTTTTTTGCTTTAACTGTGAAACTCATTATTTTTAGCTACATATTGACATTTTTCATGTTTGGAGAAATGTGTTCTTGAATGGCTGCCAATAAAACTTTTCTCCTAGATGCCATTCTTGTCATCAGTTATTGTTCCCTTGTCACCCCAGACAGAAAAATAACTGTAGTTATCTCATCACTGTTCATGCTGGGGTTTTGACCTACTAATAGAATGTATTTCCTTCAAAAACTATGCTGGTTGTAGCTAATGTATTGCTTTCTGGAATTTCACAGGGTGTTTTTCTCCTCAGATTTTTCCCCCACCAGGTGTTGTATATAGTCAGGGAGCTTGTGACCTGTCTTTCTTTAGTGGAACTTCATTATTTTTTTTCTCTGTTTGATTGATTTAGTAATTTCAACACTTTCTTTACTTTCTGCCTTTTTGGAGGGTTGTGGAATGAGAGAAGAAAGCATACTGCGTTCAGTATTCAGACAGTCTATTTTTTAGCATTAAAGATGTCTCTAATCCCCTTATGACTGCAAAATCAGTTGAAGCATATGTAGTATGTCGGAAAAATGCTGTCAATCACTGTCTTTCTTGGAACTTTTGCTCTTCACCAGTGTCACAAATTACCCTGGACATAAAATAAAATATTTTTTGGGCAAAGTATTTCGATGAATTTAAAGCTGGTGGATTTTCTTATTCTTCACTCTTTGCTATGATTCACAGCCTGCCTGTCTTTTTCATGTTACCATAACCGTAGAGCAAGACAACTGGCAGAAAGGCATGTAGATGCTTCAATTAATTTTGCACAAGACCCTTGTTATCCTTAATAATCTTACCTTTCTTTCTTTCTTTTTTCTTTTTTTTTTTTAAGATTCTCTATTGGTCAGTTTTTCTTCATGAGTAACTTTCAATTATTTTTGATAGAAAGAAAAATAATAAGCAAGATGGGGAGGTGAATTCAAAGCAGCTCTAATTACTGGTAAGGGAAGAAAACTTTTTACAGCAGAAGCTTTAACTGTATGGGGAAAAAATAAAGGTCTTGACAGCAATGACTGCAGAAGTGAATGAGTAGGAGTGGAATTACAGGAACTGTTAGGTTGGTAATATCAGAGCAAATGGAAATGTTAAACTTCATATCTCTAAAGAATGCTGTGTTCTAAAACACCCCCCATACACCTGGGTAAAGGGAAGGTAAAGTTTACATCAAATGCTTCTTTCTTTGCAAATGAAAGAGCTAGGTAGATTTCCTCCTTCATGCGGGGTGCTAAATGTCACAAGACCAAACCAAAGCCTGTGTTTGATACAGACTTCAGTCTTCAGGTTTGGGCGGGAGCTTTTCTTCTTAAATGCAATTCATTGCTGAAGCTGACAGGTAGTTATTTACCCATAAGCTCTTCCTTTCTATAAAGTATTACTCATATGTGACTGGTACTCAACTAATAATGTGCAATCCCTCCAGCTGTTTGCTAACCATGTGGTAATACAGGCAGCCAAAGAATAATGGACTAATTTGGTCAGTGCTCTAGCTGGTGAAGACTGCCTTGACATAGCTGATTTCCACCCCTCGTTTTACAGTCTTTACCATTAGTATGGCCCTGCACTATAGTTGTGGTATCTCGAGCAGTGCGACTGTCTTGTCATTGCTCTTGTATTTTTATTTTAAGGAAAGGAAATGAACTGAGTTCACTGAATTTACCTAATATTTGGTATTGGAAGCAAAACTTCATGAAGAAATACTGTGCTAATGAACAAGTAGCAAAGCATCAAGTTTACGTTGCCTGGAGGGTAGATTCTAAATGAAACGGGGTGTGTGTGTTCACAGGACATTGCTTAGATACAAGTGTGAGTGGAAGCCTAAGTGCAAGAAGGGTGCAAGTCCTGTGCTGTGCTATTCTGTGCCAGCTGTTCATAGCTGGGGTAGTTCCTGCAGTAGCTGTGAATCACTGAAGCTTAGATGTATCACATCTAATTATGTTTTTTTCTGCGTGGATATTTGTCCTTCGTGAAGGACTGGATCTATGATTGCTTTGCATCTCGGAAGTGGCTGAAGTAGGGCCCTAGATTTGGCTTGGCGTATTAGCCATGTACAACACTTCTTGTTTGGAAAGTTTCTGTTGTACCCCAAAATAAGATATGCAAGGTAGAGTTTTTATCAGTATGACTGGAATAGCCTGTAGATGACCTTGGCTACCAAAAGACACTTAAAACCTTTGGTTAAGAAGGGCGGTCTATTGATTAGCGCTGCTAAATTAATTACAAGAACTAGAGATTCCCTCTGGTCCTCTTCCACTCCCAAAGCCATCAAGCTGTGTCGGTGCTCTGAGGATATATAACCATCTATGGAAATGGATTTTTCAGTAATGAAATGTGTTCTTGAGCTGTGGTGGTGTCGTGAGGGAAACTGTAGTGTGCTGTACCATGTTGTTCAGTTCCTACCATTATGTGCACAAGGACATTAGCTTAACATCGTGAATCCGTAGGAGAACTGGGAGTAGAAGGGATGGCAGGAGGTCATCTCAGACACTACTATAGTCAAGCATATTTAGCCCCACCTCATACTGTTACTTCTTGTCTCTTTTTAGAATGAAATCTCTGAATTAAAGATTTTTTTTCCTTTGCTTGAGTTTTCTGACTCTTCTGGGTGTGACTACAATATACATGACAAATAATGATACATTGCATTTCAGTGTATTTCCAGCTATACTATTTTCCCCAAGACATTAGAAGATTCAGATCTTAAACTTTCAACTGAATCTCTGATACTTTCAAGAGATATCTTTTCTTTAGTGTCTCCCAAAAAAATATTTTCTGAAGCACCATATATTTGGGTCAGAAGAAGACAAAGTCCAAAGCCTTTAAGCTTATTACATGAAAAGAAGATTCAAAGAAGCAAAAATGATGGAAATAAAGTAAAAGTAATACTGTTGCACATGTGAAAGTGACAAATTTTTGCCTGGGTCTGTTCTCAAGCTTGGTCTGCTTATAATACTTTTTTTTTTTTTTTCTTAACGTGGATTTAGTGTGGGTTTTTTTTTTTTAAATCCTTTTTAAAAAAAAATATATTGATGCTTATCCAAAAGTTTTGGTTCTGTCACTGTCACTCCTGTGAACATGTTTGTAAGACTACAGAAACAAGCCCACTGACTTTTCACATTACACATGCCCTGCAATACTTTGAAGTGCAATATCTTTAATTTCTTACAAACGCAGCAAGCATGCTTTTTTGGAGTGCACATATGAATCTGATACTCTGGTTGCATGTAGTGAAGAGAGGTCTAACTTTTAAAGGCTGTTTCTGCAATGGATTTACAGTTAAAGTCTTCTAATAGAAGTATCAGGTGAACCCTCCCTGAAATCAGTGTTCAGAGTTGTCCTTGCTGATTTTAATGATCTCATGTTAATATTCATTGATCTTCATGCAACCCTAATAACATATTTTTAATTTTTTTATTTTAACAAGGAAAAATGCTTTGATATCTCAATATTCAGAATCAATGGAAATTAAGCTTAAATTTACAGCACTGCAAGGATACATGCTGAAGGATTCTGGATTCCTGAGACTTTCAGTTTAAATGCTGAAGATCCAATCTTAAATAAGTTACCAAAGAAATTCTGATTGAAATATTTTTGAAAGCATGAACATTTTAATTGTTGCTCAAAATTTAATCCTTTCAGTCTGATTTTGCAGTTAATTTTTTTCTCCTGTCTTTTCTTTTCTGGTATTTTTCAAATTGTTTTTTAAAAACCTTAATCTGTGTTGGGCAGGTTATTTCACATCTTTGTGTATTTGTGTTTTATTTTCAGTCCGAGAGGTCTACATAGCCTGGTAACATCCTGCTCACCTCTCATGCCATTCCTGAAGTAGATTTTTTTTTTCTTTGAGATTCCAATTTCTTAAAAAATAAAATAAAATAAAAATTGAGATGGGTCCAAGGCACACAGTAAAACCAAAAGCAACCTTCTGAAATAAAACAAGAAGACCTAAAGGATCAAAATCAAATGTTATTTCATCACAAAAGATTGGCAAGGTTGCTGAAGGGCTCTCAAGCACACAGCACAACATACTTATGGCAGTATTTATGTAAATCTGGATAACTTATAAACAATGTGAAAATGTCCTGAGTTGTCATTACTGTCATCAAGCACCAACACCAGAAATCCTGTTGTGTTCTTCGGCATTTTGGAAATAAGCCCCCAAAACCTGCTTCATTAGCTGAGCTTTTCCTTTCAAATAAACCAGGTACTAATATAAGAGTGCTTGAACCTTTTAGTTTTTTTAATTCTGAATTCTGGACTCAAATGCTGATGGCTACCTGTTGTCCTACTAATGTATGCTGGAAGAAGCTTTACAGAAGAACAGATGATGTTTCTAGTGAGCTTAATAGTACACATAAGAAAACATGTCCAGAGCTGAAATACAGCTGTATCTGTTGTCAAGGTCATGAGAGATGTAGTCAGTTACAAATTATTTCAATTAAAAAAAAAAAAAAAAAGGTGATCCAGAAACTGGCCAAGGAAACTGTCTGTGATTAAAAAGTCTTTCAGAAGCTTTCTGGTAGTAATGTCCTGTAATTTCAGGTGTTCAAAGAACTGTCCTGCTTCCATTCAATGTTCTTATTCAAATGGAAACCTGTTGTGGATTTCATCAGTACTTCTCTCATTTATCAATCACCTGCTGAGCTTCTTGTTACTGAAAGAAAAGCTTGTTTCAGCTTACATCCCAGCTCTGTGCATTCATCTGAACGTCTGACTTGTAAAGAGTCCTGAGCTAGTAGTGCAGGAAGCAGAGAGATGGAAATAAACACAAATAAAGTGTGGTTTAATTGAAGGGCAAAGGTATCCTTTTGTAAGTGTGGAGAGTGGTGCACATGTTAAAACTTCAGAGAAAACATCAATGGAAACAGACGCTGCAAAACACCAGGCTCTGGCTACTCAAAGGGAATGAGATTTCCCGGCAGGCGTGGGGCATTTTTTGTGGCTCTTGTATGCTGAGAGACCTAGCAGGTCCCTTCCTTTTAATTCTTCTGGTACACTTGAAGTCATGCAGATTTTGAAGAGGTTTTGGTCTGGTACTGCCAGACAATGAAGTATTTTGATTATATGCTGCAGGAGACTGCCTATAGCACTGAAGTCTTGGAGCTGGCAAGTGGAGAACTGTACGTACCCATTCCTTCTCTATGTGAATATATGTGCGTGCCTAACTTGCTGATGCAGCAGCCGTAGTGACAGAGCTATAGTTACTTATATAGCTACAGCATATAGCAGGTATAGGTCTCTTAATTAATAAGCTTAGAGGCTTATCTTTTCTGCTAATTTTTCTATTTTTGTTACAAGTGTCCCGTAATTACTTGCTATGCCGCAGTGTACACAGTAGTGTCTGTGCGCTTTTTGTTTCGTCCTGTTCTCATTAATACTGCACAGCGTTAGCATGAGCAGAATGTGGAAATTCCCAGCCCCTGTGGCTGGGTTAACACCTGCCCAAGGATGGTGCTCAGAGGTACTCTGTTGAAGTCGTGACTGTTTCTTTCCTTCCACTCTTGAAGTTTTTTATAGTAATTTGCTTATTTTATTGAATTTGGGGCTGTTGTACTAAAAGCTGTGCCATGCAGTTTCCAGCTCATGAGTTTTAATCCTTGTCTGTCTGAGAAATTTTGATTGATCTGACATCTAAAAATGTAGGAAAATCAGTATTTTTCTCTGTGCAAATTACCTTGAAATCAGATGTGGCTAATTTTTGGAGAGGTTTCCCTTTCACTTCTGGAATACTTGAAGAAATAACAATAAATCCAACAAGAAGCTCAACTCTCTCCAACAACGCTGAGTGTGCCTGAATTTCTGAGAAGTGGTTTGAAATTGTGTTGTATCAGTTGCTTAGCCAAATGCGGCTTTCAAGTAGCTGCTGTGTCAACATATAACACTTTTACAGGCTGTTGTAACAGACCTTAGAAGTAATTACTCTAACCCTTTACACGGCCTTCCCTCTCACTCTTGCTTGTCTGCCTCTTGCTTACAAAAAAAATACACTAGGAACCAGAGTAACCTGTTTTGCATACAGAATACGCAGTCAAAGTGCGTGTTGAATAAGAAGTTTCCCTCTGCATTCAGAGAAGCAAAAATAGCAAAATTATTTGTATTAAAATTGCTGCCTCTTTTTTAGTATGGCTGGCAGAATTTTCTAGCTCACCACGGTTTTCAACCTGAATCTTTAACTGCTAGAGGTTGAAATTTTTTCTCTGACCTTCACAAGCCCACATGGGTCTTGCACAGAGTGGGCTCGGAGGGGCTGCGCTGTGGCTAGTGACCCTGGAGCGCCCCGTGAATCAACGGCAGCGCTTTAAAGCTGCTTCTACCTGGTGGGCAGCGCAGCTAAATAAAGGCTGGATGTTTACAAATCTGAAAAATTAACAGAAATCTGCCAAGCTGTCAACACCTGTGAATACTCTGCTTAGATAGATGCCCAAGAGGAGGAGAGGGAGAGCAGGTGGGGAAGAAGCCTTTTTGACAAAAAGAAAATGCTAATTCAGTTTTTTTCTTCTGCATCATGTCAGCTTTGATTTATTCTTCATCTTTGTCTACATCCCTATATTATCTGCCATAATTGTGCAAGCGGCTTGAATGAATGAAGGCTTTGCCTAATTAAATTGTGAAAGACTGAAATGCAGGTATAATCTGATTGTTCAAGCAAAATGACTAATATAATGTGCAAGTGATTGGTGCGGCCTATTGAACCTAAGTTTAGCTTGTTGGTTGTCTTACTGATGCTGGTCTGACTAAAACTGACATCACCTTGCATGTCTGTAAAACAGCATAAGTAATTTTGTCTCAGATGTGAATAATTAATATGTGTAGTGCACACCTTAATTTTAGTGTCAAATGGTTCAAGGGAGCATATTTCAACAAAAGTGATAAATATGGTGCTTCCTAATTCTTGGTGAGTAACGCATGTTTAAATATGCAACTTAAAGTAGTCTGATCATATCACACTAGATAAATGTAGGAAATAAATCTACAAGGCATTGATTTTTCTTTCCTTATTCTTTGAGCTGAATTTTGAGCTCTTGATGCTGTTGATAGCAGCAGTTGCCTATGATTGGGATTATTTGTCTTTGCATTAAGCTCTGGAGAATCGTGTATGCAATACGTGGAAGATATTGAATACATCCCTCTCTACCTACTACTGCGTGTTACACAACCGTGTGCTCCTGGTGTAGCTACAGCTTTTGTACAAAACACACATAGAAGTATTGCTTCCTCATGTCTAAATCTCTCTTTGTTTAATGGATGCAAAGTAACGGGTTATTTTAAGACTATTCAGGGAGTAACTTTGCTTTCTTATAGTACTCTGCATTTTATTATACAGGGTACCTCCCTGGTAGGGGAACCAACAAATTTCTGTTTTTTTCTGGGTGAAGATTTTCAATGCAGTTTTCTCAATGTGATCAAAGTAGCTGGTGAGCTTCCCCCTAAAATCTCTGTGACATTTTTTTGTCCCTTCCTCTTTTCCCATATGCCACTTTTTCTGTTTCTGTCATCCACTAGTATGGCCACTTTCTTGTAAATCTGTTTACTGTTCCAACTGCCACCTGCCAGCTGTTCTTTTCGCTTGAAGTACACTTTGATTCATGTGAATCACCTGGTGGTTGGTTGGGTGCTCTTTTGTCCCTGTGCTGGGATCCTCCACTGCTACTAATGAGTGGTCGGTAGCTCTCGGGACTGACTACGCAGTGATGACTAAGTGTTTAGAATTTAGGAACCTGCTGAAAAGGGGCTGCTTTTGCCATGGCAACATAATTCACATGAAAAGGTGCTGCAGCTCTTCCGAGCCAGCTCAGCCCCCCTAAACATTTAGCTGCCTTTCTTTAAAGCATCTTGGCAAGCTTTGGCTGGGAGTGTATTAAGATGCTGAGGCAGCAAATCTCAATAGCCAGCATCTCTCGTCTTCAGATGTTGAACTTAAACGTGTAAGTCAAACTTCAACCTCTGTCACTGTATCAGGGTATTAGCTGGCTGGGTGTTTCACAGGAAGATTAAATATTCTGAACAGAGACAAACCATGGGGATAAAAGTTTGATTGATTTAAAGGTTTGTAAACGTCTGTCTGATGAGGCTATTTACATTTTATTCACAATTAAATAAGTTTATTTCTGGTGATGGAAATTTATGTGTGTCTCCAAAATATATGCAATTAAGTAATTCTATTAAATTGAAGATTAGTTAAAACGGCATTATTGATTTCTTTTCAGAAGGCCCATGTACAGTACTGAATGTGGCTGCATGAACTGTAGATTTAGATGTTTGACTTTGTATTTAGCACAGAAATTAATATACTTTTGATACTAAAAATAACTAAATTAAAGGCAAAAAGCCCTTCATAACTCTGTCTGAAGATGCTTTTTGATTCCTGGGCTGAGGAATACAAAGTGAAGCGGCTAAATCTGACTTCAGAAGTACAGAGCAGCTGCTGTTGAATTCGGTGTGGGTGCGGAGGTCTGAGCAAAGCAGTCCTATCCAGTTCTAGTCCTGTCTTTGAATTTTTTCTTGAAACAATTGGCAGGAGAAGCGGCATTGATAACGTAGGTCCAGGTCCAGGCATTCTATTCAAGCCAAGTATCTCATCTGTGCTGACGCAATTGGAGTGAATGCAGAGAAGCTGCTGAGATCCCATCATCAAGAGGAAAGCAATGCAGACCTTTAACCTGAGGATGCCTACAAGTCTGAACCAAGGCAAGTGATGCTTTTGGACTCTGATTATTCATTGGTATTTTAATTTTACTATAATACTATTTGGGTTTTTTTAATAATCAGTAGCTGGTAGCACTTTGACAGTAACCATCTCTTACTTCTCCCAATACTTTTTTCTGAATTCAGATCAGAATGAGATCTTTTCAAAATTACTCCATTTCACTGGTGATAGATAGGTACTATACGTGGTATTGACTGAATGCCTATTTGAATAGCTAATGAAAGAAAAGTACTGATTTTGTTTGGATTTTTTTAACTCTGGCTATTTTTTATCTTTACGTAGCCCTCTCAGTCTAAAAGCTTTTGCCACAAATGTGTGGGGAAAGCAAAGGTGTTTATCTTAATCTTTCTTGTATGGAATTATATAGATTCCTGGAGATTCGTTAAACCTATAAAAAGATAAAGGTTTTTTTTTTCTTTTCCTAAATATGCTATATTGTTTATAAATAAAGCCTTTATCATAGAAGGGAAAGAAAACAATTTCAAGTAGATTTCAGTGTAGTCTTGGTGCTTTTTCCTCTGAGCAGTAGTCACCTGTGACCTAACATTGCATCCGAATGACGTACCTGATCTGCAGCTGTAAAGTTGCAGCTTCTTAGTGAAAATTGAAGCCACCGAATGTACACAAGGTACCACTCAAATGCCAACACGTGTAATTCTTGAGAATACTGGGATAATTTTTTCCATGATTATTCTTATTTTAAAACAATAATTTAATCGTTTAAGATGCACTTAATTTTCTCAGGCCTTATTTACTCATGCACAAAACCAGTAATCCCCATCCTGTTGATCTTGTTCAGACCAGAGGAAAAAATTGGTTGATAGAAATACAGCAGTTCAGAAAATGTTTTTTTTTCAGTTTAGCTATTGAATTTAAAAAAAAAAAAAAAGCTGACTCAAACCAGAAAAGTGACTATTTTGTCATTCTTGACTTGAAATGTAACAGGCAACTAACAGGAGTTTTTGGCTTAGTTTCCTTTAATATTCCATGGTGTATTTAGCAAAATCTAATCTCAGTGACTCGTTTTAAAAAAACCCAGTTGAAATGTTTGAGCTTTTCTAGTTGACTTTCCTTTTCTGTGATAGCCAAACTTCAGTTTTCAGGGAACATGAGTATCAGCTAATGGCTGTGAAACCGTGAGCAGCATTTCTTGTGTATGTACTTCTATGGAGAAACTGGGAGAAATCACGTATCTGCTTTTCCACATGGAGCATACAAGGCAATTTTCAAAAATGTGTTTGCCTCGGCTAGTGGTAAGGGACACTTGGTGGCTGCTTTTCAGCCAGGAAAAAGACTGCATGTGAGTGATGTTTGACAAATAAGTTGCAGTTAAAGTCTTCCTTTGTGGTTCTGCTCCTCAGGAGCAAAGTTTGTTGATCAGCAAATGGGCACATTGAATTACAAAATGAAAATTTAATTCTAGGCTTTGCTGTATTATCTATTAGCTGTGCTTGGAATAGCAATGCCAAATGCTTGGTTAGGTGACATTCATATTCAGTGTAATATATCACACAAAATAATGCACAGCTGAGAAAAAATGGTTTAAAAGGAATTCCAGAGCAGTGTTTTTCTTGTCTCTTGTAGCAGAATAATTGAGGTCTGCACCATAGCACAAATTTTGCTGCATTTATCCCTTTCAACGCTAACGTACTACAAGAATGTTTGGGGATTTTTTTATTCTTTTACCTCTATTCCTGTGCAACAGGCAGGGACTTAATGCTGCATTTTAGGACACAGGGCTCTAAATCAAAGTCTGTAGTGAAATGGTTAAGGAATCAGTGTGTCCAGGGTTCCAGTTTTTAGCCTGATTTCCAATCCCATTGCAAAGTCCTCTGTCAGGATGTTAAAACTGAGTCCTTTATATATGAGAATGTATACCATCATGCAACTGTGGAAACAAATTGCACATGAAAGCTTTGATGTTTCTATGCTGTGTGTGAAACATGATGCCTAACGTATTAAAACAATGTGGTATTTTGCAAAACCATATATCATTTAAAAAAAAAAAGTAGAGGGAACTCGCAGCAAACCCCCAAAAGTCAAAGGGATAACTGTGGATTTGCATTACTGTAAAAAGGAAAAAAAAATAGTCCTTTGCATCTTATAAAACTGCAGGTCTATCTGTATCAGATTTGCTATGGTTTAAATAAATTAAAAATAAGCTGCGCATAGGGTTTTGTTTTAACTGGGGACTTGAGAAATTTTGGTTTGCAACAAGATAAAGCTGATACATGAAAGCATTAAACAGTGATGTGGTTTACCAGAAAGTGGTCATGCTTGGAGAAGGGTCTGCAAATGCTCACTTTTAAATAAAGATGAGAAATCAGACCTTTACGCTGTCATTCTGCTCTGTGCCGGAGGATGATGAACTGCCCAATGGGTTATAGTTGTGTGGGCAACAGCAAATGTAGCAATGGTCTAAGAATCTGGCTTGAAGTGATCTTCCCTGCGCTCTTCTACCAGCCAGCCAGAGTACAGACTGTACAAACCTGCTTAGTCGTTGTATACCCAGACTCCAAAACAGCAAAGAGTGCGGAGTGCCTGCATTTAAAGCAAGTTTGTTTTCTATTTTCCTCTGCCTGCAGACCTTGTAGAGAACTTCCATGGCTACACCCAAAAGTGTGATGGCCAGAATGCATCGGAATGAACAGAAATCCTTCCCAAGGCCTCAGGGTAAGTAGAGTTAAAAAGTGTAAAATTATATTGCGCCCCCCCTACACCCTCTGCCCCACTCCTGCTCCCCCCCCCCCCAAAAAAAAAAAAAAAAAAAAGAAAACAAACAAAACCCAATTTAAAAAAAAGCTATTTGTTAAGCGTCTTTTTCCAGTAAATGCCAAGCTTGGCTGACATGTTGTGAGAAAAATCTAGGGAAATGTTAAGGACTTCAGTTAATATTTTATTGTTAGAATGAACTGGTTTATAAGAGGTATTATTAAATTGAATATTATGAAGTAGAACAGGTTTTGCCCCACGAAGTGAAGTGCCATAAATTTTGATTCTTGTTACTAGAATTGTGTAGTTAATTTTTCTGTAAGATGTTTTAAAATAATTAGTCTAAAACCTTCTGGCTAGTGATGGTTAGTGGCCGAGGATAAAACATTTCCTTCCGATTAATTAAAGACCAATTTTACACTACTGGAATTCAGCGTTAATCCTTCCCTTGCTGACAGGAGTGGTTAGACCCCAGCAGTAGCTGATGTCAGATTTGGGATGTGCCTTCTGTCTTTGAGAAGTTGTTGGGGTATCATTGCACGGTTAAGAATTTAAGGGTTAACTTTATAAAGTTAAAAAATGAGATGCTAGGTTTGCTGACACCTGAATTTTTTCTTTGCGTGGAGTCTGTTCTCAAAACCATAGGATGTGCAGTTCCTTCTCATGTGATTACACCATGAGGTTATCTTTAAATGAGATCATTTAATGGTTACAATCTCATAACAAATAGGATGGAAGAGAGCAGGGTTTCCTGGTTTTACTCTAAAAATAGATATATAGGAAGAACCAGAAAGTTTCACATCGAGTTTGAAGTTTCCACTTGCACTAAAATGCTTTAGAGGGACTGGTAAGAAACCAGTAGTACCATTTTCATGCTTCTACCTCTTTTAGCTAGTGATCTCTATTTGGGAAGTTCAGCCTTATGGAACTTGTATTGCTGTTAGGTTTTTCTCAGCAATCTGGTTTTCTAAAATCTCCGTCCACATGCCTGTGTTCAGTAGCTCATACTGGCATCCGTACTGTTTTCATCATCATGACTTAGGCTATTAGTGCTGCTGTGGCCATTTAAAACCATTACTACCTTTTTTCCTATTTCAGACATGCTCTTAGTGTTGAAAGGAGCAATGTGTATGAATAGCTCACTAATAAAAAGCACTTAATGATTTTTATTAAATTGAATTTCATGAAGGCCTTAAGATGTCTTCAAATGTATTTATTATTTGGCATCAAGCAGTGTGGAGCAAACAGTGTGGAGAATTCTTGGAGTATAAATTGCTTGTGTATAATTAATTTTAAATATTTGCTATTTGAAATCAAAGCTGTTTGGTAGCATGCAGGAACCGCATGGAGATTTGGTTTCCTGTTTCAATGAATCTTTGTGTTAGAATTGTTAGAATACTTACAGAAAGCAACTCATCTGAAATTTTATATTTGTATAAACATTCTGTCATCAAACTTCTTGCTGGAATATTTGCATAAAGTAAACACAATAGGTGACTGAACAATGAATGCTAACACATTTAAGGATGCAGAAAGGTATTTATAAACACTTATTTCCACGTTCATCTAGATTCAATTGTAAATCTAAGCTTTGGATCCTTCCTGGATATAAGTGAAGCTTTTTGATTATATCCTTATAATTTATAATGAGATAAAGAATATGCTGATTTATTAACCTCACTTGAAGCTTTATCACAAACAGTCAGGGGTTACTTTAGCTAGTATGACATCTGTGCATACTTATGCATCTCATCACTCTCCCTTGTGCTACTCTACTCTTCCTATATTAAAAGTGTCAGGACAATACTGCAAGCATAATGCTGCCGTGTTTTAATCAGCATAGACAGCAAGCAACTATTAATTAGCAAAATCAGAGCAAAGAATGTCTTAAAATTGTAACTTCTAAATAAAAAGCTACTTTTGTCTGTGAAATAGAATGTTCTTCATATATTCCTTATTCTAGATGCATTTTTCATCTGTCTGGGTTGATAAGGAACTTTTGACAGGCTAATGAATTCTTCGATCACTTTGTCACTTTAACTACTAGACCTACATGTCACCTATTTGAAATATGTTCATACACATCTGTAAGAGTTTTTTCAAGACGACTTGTTACAGAGAAAGGACTATTTGTTTCTTGGTCTCTTTCTCTCTCTCTCTCTTCTTTTTTTTATTTTTTTTTTTTAAGAAAGGATCAAGTCAGAAAAATAACATATTTGTATTCAAATGGAAAAGAAAAATTGATTTTAAAATGATAGCATTATATTAATACATATAGTAATCATGTTAATTTTGGTTTGTTTTAAATTCTGGAAGCTCACCTAAAAATTTCTATGCAATTCATCTTATTATATTGTGAAGTAGCAAAGAGGGGAACAGAGGGGAATTAAATAATGATAGTGATGGCCTACAGTGCTGTTGAACCTCTTCCATCAAGTGCTGCTTGTCTTTGTGAGAATCAACAGGAATAATACAAAAGAGTGAAATGTTTGTGTGCACCAAGTGATAATCAGGATTGTAAAATGCAGCCATGAAAGATGGCAGATGAGGTTCAATTCCCAGCATCATTGACAACAGCTAGTGGTATGGTGTTTTCTTAGGTGGCCATCCTCATCTGACAATTTATCAACTACAGTGAAGTGAGCAAGGGTTTGCAGCTTTGTGGTGACACATCAGGTGCCACTGAGCTTTGGATACTGTGGTCAATATGCAGACACTTGCTGGTTAGGAGCAAAACCCGAGCTTTGTATACAAGCTCAAGCAATGTTCCGTAGCGCTAACCATATTTGTTCAGCCATGCAATATAGTATTTCTCATTATGTATACCATATATTTTTGAAAGAGTGGTGTTTTTATGTTTCTTCGCATATGTATTGAGTTCTTGAAAGTATCATTTCCAACAGGGACTATAGATTTTGTAAACTGGCTTTTGTAGAAGGTTGCTTTCACTTCCACCTGGGAATCAGGGCACCTATGTGGCTTTTATAATTTTATTCTGATTGAGGAGTCTGCAGCACTACTCTGTTCAGAGTGCCTGTGCTAGGAGGTCTAGGGTTGAATCTCCTCACTTTGTATGCCCAATGTGGTGATTTATGTGAAATATGTAAGCATTTATTATGTCAGAGAAGTGGAGCTACAGAATAAATCTGTAATATGGTAGTTACATCAGAGATAAGGGTCCATTGCCAAATTAGCTGGTAGCTGGGCTAGACAGGTGGGTGTTTTCCCCCTTTAGTCTCTGTGGTATTCACTGCTATGTGCATCTATGAATTTAATGAGAATGAGAGACAGAATAACTCCATAGCCTCATGTTTTATTGCGATCTGGAGGCAGAATAAATATTTGCAACAGGTATTTTATGATCTTACACCCAGCGGAAAACCACCAGTGGCAATGTATTTAGCGGACCTGTTCCTGAGGATATGACACTGGTTATTCTGGTGTTCTTCTCCTAGAACGTGACTGCTAAAGGTCCAAATTTACTCACACAATTTGTCCTCAATACTGAATTACTTGGTAAAAACATGAATGCATTTCTTCTCTTATCCTCTTCTCTTTTCTTCCTCCCCAGATCGAATCAAATCTCATTTGTGGTTTTGGCCAAAATTTCCATTTTCAAGATGGCAGAAGATGTTTTGGTGAAAAAGTTATTTTTTGGGGGGGAGGGGGAGAATAATCTGGGAAAATTTAATGCCAGTTTTCTTTGCTGGATAAAGCAGTTACCTAAAACACCAAATAATTTACAAGTACCTATTCTCACAGTTACCTGAAATGGGGAAGTAACCTTTAACAATGAAAATGTTCGGTCTAATCTATTCTGAATCACTCTACAAGTTTCTGCCTGTATTCCTTTTATACCAAAAATAGTGAAAGAACCTAAGTGGTACTCAATGGCATCCTTTTGGAGAGAATGTGGCTCAAACACGTCTCTTCACCCTGTTCTTGTTCTACAAGCTATGATTTCGTGTAGTATCTATTCAGAGGACAAAATAACAATTGGATAAAGTACCAGATTGTTCAAAGCTTTGCAATAGTCACTTAAGATTCAGACACAGATTTTTGACAGACCTTGAAAGAAACCGTCTGGATGAAGATTGACAGACAAAATAAGTAACAAAAGATAACATCATGTGAGTTCGTAGACTGATTTTCTTTATGTGACTATGATGACTTTCAGATTCAATAGGTAAGTGCCTGTTTCAGCTTTTGGTTGTAAAATATGAGCAAGTGCTACCCAGTATGTATTTTGAATGTGAGGTGTGATTTACAGCACGTGCATGTGATATTGGGGAAGGATTTTTAAAAAATGAAAATAAAAATTTTAAATCCTTCTCTGTAGATAACTGACATAGATCTGTCGTGGCTTAAAGGTATAGAAACATTTAACCCAATCTTGAGAAACCACGATGACTTGCCAAATTTCTGAAACAAATTATATTAGCAATCATTTCAGGATATTGTACAGAGAGACTCAGGAGGGGAAAATAATCTTGATACAGCATAGATATTGTGAACTCAGCAATATAAGAGAAGGTGTTTGACACTTTGAAGAATGGACTGTTTTCCTAAGACAGCTCTCACTTGCTCAGGTATAAGAAGTCCTTAAACTGCTTATTTAGATGTGCTGTATTTGCATATTCTGTTTGTTTCCTACCAGATCTAGAAGATTAAAAAAAGAAATGGGGTAGAAAGAAGGAATGTTTTAAATCTGTGGTGGTAAACTGCCAAGCCAGCATTTGCTAGCAACTTTATTTTCAGTCAGATGTCAGAATTACTTCTTCATTACTACATTGCTGTAAGTAAACTTCAACCACATATCCTATGGGACATATATGGTCTTTGTGGTGGTCACTTAAGTGATGCTGTTATGTTAAAGCTTTCAAAGTTATGCCTACTTACATCCCATAGACAATTGTCTGCTTTGTCAAGTGATGTATCATGTGATGCTGGAGTTTTGTGGATGTATAATCAGTTTCCCTCTCCAAAAATCTTGTTTCTAACCCTGAAGACAGTTTATAAATTACTTTCAAAAGTGATGTAGTATGTCCCCTTTACCTCACTGCCCCAGCCAGCTGGTTGGATTTTACTGGGAATTGGGTGGGTGAAGGCATGATGTAGTTGATAGATCAATAGCACGGTGTAAGAACTCTGTATTCTGTTGCTCTTCTCCAGCAACAATATTTTAACTAGTAGAATAAACAGTAGAACAAACATTACGTGCACTGCTCAGCCTGTTGTTTCTCACCTGTAAAGTAAAATTGGCAAAACTGAACCTTTGCAGACACTCCCATCATAAAATAAGGAGCGTATTAGTTATGAACATATATGAAGTTTACCTAGAAATGGCCTCAAAGTTTAGCATCTGGAAAATTTTTTCCCTTTCTCATGGCCAAGGATTTCCATTTCATAATGTCAAAGGAAGATAAGCACATTGTAGCCCAGCCATTGAATGCTGTACTGACACTAAAGAACAGGTTTGGGAAACAGTTTGAGAGTCTCTGGAGCAGCAGATTTCAAACAGGCATGCTGCAGAGTAGAGAGGGAAAAGCAGTGTGCTGGAGCTTGTCGTGTCTTGAATTTATAAATGTTAAGACAGAATTCAGTTTATCTGTGGTGCGAGTTCATCACGGTAACTGGTGTCTTGTGTGAGAATAAAGAATGGAATGGTGTTTGGGACTGCTGATTTTTTCAGGTTGGTGATGATCCTAAGAAATACATACTTGTACAGCAACATTTGCTAAATATGTGTGACTTCAGTGAGCTTTTTTTGAAATAAGTGGAAATTTTGCAAAGAGAGACTTCAAACCAGGGGTATTTCCTCCTATGTCTATAAAACTAACACTGAATTCAATATAGTGGCGTAAATTTGTTTTGCCTCAGCTCAACAGAAAAAAACCTGCAATAAGTACCTCAAGGGGAAGTGGCAAATTAATAATTTGAAAAAATTTGTATTGATTTCAGTGGGACACTGTTTTATGATCAGACTGAATGACATATCTTTAGGTAAGGTTTTCCATGTTCTGCCTACTCCCAGCTGCTTAAGTTCAGCAAGGGCATTCATTTCAAAATGTCAAATGTAATGTATTATGTTGTATGACCCATTTACTTCAGTGAAACTTTGATTTCCAAACAGAAATTGATGTTGACATCAGAAAATCATTCCTCAAGTTTCATTGTCTGGAAGCACGTAGGTACTGTACCAGCCTGCCTTTTTGGCTAGCCAGCCTACAGATTCTGTGGTTAACATCGGTGCTGTGCAGAGCGGATCCCTACCTTGTGCAGATTGCCTTATTAATTCTGCTCAGACCTTGCCTTCCAAAAATCCATGTGATGTTGTTTTCTCATCTCTAACCAAATATTCATCATTAATCTACTTTGGAATACAGCATGGTTTGTGACATGACAGTAATACATCTGACATAAGCAATCAGGTGAAACATAATTGTAAGGCAAGCAGGCCAGAGAAACAATTTTAAAAATTAATAAGGGAATAAAATATGTGCATTTTATATATTTGTTTTTCTTTTAACAGTTTAGATAGAAATTGTTTTCTATTTAAAAAAACCTTCTGCATATGACTTGTAATATAACTGCATGTGTGGACTGCCATCGTTCCAACAAGGGTAAATGTTAAAGCTATGTTTTTTAACTTTTTGGAGTACTTTTACTTCTATGTGGAGAACTAATTGAGCAGTAGTGGAAAGGATAGATTCTACCTTTGGGTACGCCTGAAAATTTTTGTTTTGGAGTTGGTTTATAAATGAAGTATCCCTATTTGGGAAAAGATGATGTCAGGTAAACAAGAAGTTTGTTAGCTGCATCCACAGCACTGACAATTCATTGGAAAAAAATAATCAAATATTGACTTCAGTGGTGTTACGCTGGGTTAGTTTGGCTAAGAATCAGGGGTATGTTACAGCTAAAAGGCAAAGAGAATCTATCACACATTCTTTGAGTGGTCTCTTCTGAATCTAGTTATTTTATGTTTCCCTTCACATCTACATATTGCGTACAGTAAATGTTCATTTTCTGAGGAAGGAATGATCAAAACAGTAGCCGATGAGAAGAAATGACAAATGACAGGTACTACTATTTTTGTGCTTCTAAAATGCCATTTGTCATGCAAGTGTTTAGAGATCATTTGAAAAATAATGTTTTCTTGTGGGTGTCAATGGAAAAGTTAAATGATTGTGAAGTGCTTCTAACTTGGGACATTTGAACCACAATTGGAGTATTTTTCATTTACATTTCATGGTAAAGATTACTTGACAGTATTTACTCACCACAATAAATCATTGCCCACTCACAAATGGAAATTATTACAGCAAAATTTGAGTTCATTCAAAATGGAAGTTCAAGTTCAGACCAAGCTAATAATAACATATCCAGAAAGGAACACTGGAAAAAATGATTAAAGTTTGTCAGATTTTTACATGCCGCTACTGTTTATATTAAAACTTCTGCTTTTATACATGAATAAACAGCTGTATTGTTTCTGCCTGTAGCCATAAATGTATTCATAGGGAAAAGCCATATTAGAACACACTCACGATCCTCCTGCTCCCTCATTCTTCCAGCCTTATTTTTAGCTGGAAGGCTTCCTCAGCCTCATATGGTTATGCTAGATTTGACATACATTATGATATCAAACTTGTTTATTGCTTGCCAAGTACTTTTAGGGGAAAAAAACCCACGGACCAACAACACCATGATAAAAATAAGCCAGAGGTGAGCATCTGGCTCTGTGAGCCAGGATGGTTTGTTCTTGAGGAGATCCTTCCCGGTGCAAGTTCGGTGAATCACTGTCACGGGACCCTGCTGGTGGGATATATTGCCTTTCGCCTCCCCCAGTACAGCCAGACAAATCTTCATCACCCGTTTTCCCAGGCCTATTCATTCCCCCACAGCTCACAGAGGGTTAGTTAGAACACCTACGATGATAAACCAGCAGAAGGGCTTGTTTACGCCTGAAGATTTTGAAGGACTCGTGATTTCTGCAGAGGTGTTTACCCCTGCTTCCGCAGAGCAGGGAGCGTGCCCTGCCCGTGGTGCTGTACCTGGAAGGGCTCCGCCAGACAGCCTGGCTCCTGAAAGGTGTCTCCTTTTCCCTCCCCTCTGTGGAAAGTGTGATTCGGTTTGCACAGCAGCTGTGGCCGCAATCTACTCCTGCAAATAAGCAAGACAACGCTAAGTTACTGTCATTCCTGTCAAGGAGCTGGTGCCTTGCCCGTGCTGTTATTTCATGTCTCAGGGCTTTGTAAGATCTTGACACATACTGCTTTGAGGATTCAGAGATCATCTTGCTGTTCAGGAGTCTCATTTGGTAAGTGAGATGGATGAAGTCTGACCAAAATGAAATGCTTTACTCTAAATGTCAGCCGTGCCATATATTCCTAAAGGAAAACATGATGCTTAAACTGGCTGCCTGCTGAGAGTTGCGCAAGCTCTTGGAAGAGAACTCTTTTGGATGTGAAATAAATGCCAAGTGGGATGTGTGCGGGGGGGGGGGGGGGGGGGGGGGGGAGGAGTGTGCGTAAGGCTGGCTTGCTGCCCATTGCTTAGGTTGCTGTGACAAAGAAAAGATTTTTGGAAATGGTGTGATCACTGAATGAAGCTAGTCTCAAAAAATTCCAGCCCCTAGTCTCTGGACTCGCCATCTGAATTTGGCAACAAGTAGGTTTCCCGAGCTTTATCTTACCTAATGGGCAGAACACTGATTTAAAAAGTCAGCTTTGATTTAAAATAGAAAGAAGTTTTGCTTTGTGTTTATGGAACTTTGAAGATGAAATGCGCACGATTTCTCAGATCTGCTTGTTTTCCCTTATCCCTACTACTTCAGTTGCTGTTCTCTAGTGTGTAATACGTTGTAGTAAATGCCAATTGCGAAGATGAAGGCTTTTGGCCTTTGATATTTTGCCTTTTCCTATGTAAGAGGGGACTTTGTGCACACCCAGAAGCATGTCGAAGGAATCCTGTGTTTATATCTGGTGGGGAAGATAAAGCTTTGCAAACGATAATTTTTTTTTTCAGTTTTCAAATACCAGTAAGAATGTTTGAATTGAATTTCCTGACTATCAAGCTGAGCAAAGGATGGAAGTGAATAACTAAATTGCCTTTTGAAAGTGTGAACTGATAAGTGCAAAAAAACTTTTTGGGATGTGGTGTTTGCTATGGCAGCAGGTCAGACTTGGTGTGGGAAAGGTGTCAGCCAACTCCAGGTTCTTTTTTTTTTTCTGTGGGGGAGGAAGGACCACTTTAATTGTTTAAAGGGAGGAATTCATACCCCAAATACCTGTATACATTGTAGCAAGATAAATGGGTGAGAAAGGGATCATGTATTTCTGGATACGGTTCAATCATTTGCAGTTGCATTAGGATACAGTTTTCATAACAGAAATCAAATAATAAATGTCATCTTATAAATCAATTACAAAATACTTGGGACTGAAAATAGATGTTCTCTGTGAGCAGGTTGTATCTTACTTGTTCATGCTGCTGCTGCTTGTGCTTCCTAATGTAAACTGTTGCACTAGTTTGTAGGGGAAACTACGTTATTGCACATGGTGGGGAGGAGTTTGGTAGTTCCTGTATTTTCTAACCGTAATGAAAGTGGAAGAATCCATTTGTAAGAGTTTGTGTGGGGGAGGTTAAGGATATCCAACATTGTTCGCTTGTTTTATGTCTGGAGAGCCTGTATCACCATCTTAGATACTTTGGATTGTTCTTTTGTCTGTATTGAAACATGTAGTGTGGGGAAAAGGGTTTCTTTGTGCTTTGTTAGATAGTTATCTCAGCGTCTGTTCTTTTGGAATAATTTTATTTTGGAGGGCAAGAACAACAACTGACACTGCATTTCTCTGCAGAGACTTTACTGGTTATTTGTTGCCATCTTAATGTACTTGAACATGAACAAGTGTTACTACATAATGGATTATTTCCTCTCTTGTATTCTGTTTTTCTTATAATATTTAGCTAGAATATTAAGATTAGTGAATAGCAATGAAAACAAGTGACACTTGAAATGGGAAGCTGGTAAAATTGGGGAAGATGTTTTGGTATTCACACCTGTATATTTTACTAGGATATATGAATCTTTGCCTTTACTAAACTTGTATCTTATTTATTCATTCATTCATTTATTTATTTATATTAATCGCTGCTGAATGCAGAAAAAACAGTAGGATATGTTTTGTGATGGATTTACACTTACCCCTATGAAAAAGTGGATCTCGGACATTTAATAACAGTCCATAAATAGTGATAGCACTCCCAATTTTCTACAAAGTTCTCTACAAAGAAATTCTGTTTACCTTCCTTCCTTTATATAATTGCTATACTGTTCTAAGATGTTCTTTGTCTTATTTTGATATTAGCAAGTCTGTGTTTGTCCTCCAGTGAGGTGAACTGCTGTTTCCATTGCAGCTTATTTTTCTGCCAGAAGTCTAGATCTGCTTCATGGCTTTCTTGGACTCTGTTGAGAAGAGGAAGTTTGATATATGTTACCGAATTGATCCTTTTTTTCCCAACATAACACAAATGAACTGAAAATGCTTTTCTCCTATGACAATACATGATTAAAAACCGATACTTTTAAGAATTGTTGAGGTTTTTTTCTTCAGGTCCCTTTGATTTGAAATAAAATACGTTAAATTCATGTGAAACACATTTCAGTCCTCTTTTCTACTCTCTAGTATTATGATGTATGCACAGCCCAATAATTCCTTTGAATTGTGTTGTGCTTCTATGTATAAGCACATACGTGTTTGATAAAATAAGGACCCTGATAGAACTTGATTGTTCCGTAGTATTGTAATATTATTAGATTGTCCCTTTTTATTGAACATTGCATTCACACTATCTATCGCTACAAAGAAACATTACACATGAGGTTGGGCCTTCAAGGTGTTTGCTTTATTTAATTGTCTTGTGTGCTTACACCAGTTCCCTTTTGGTTGTCCAGAGTTTCAAGAATATACATGCGGTTGGTCCATTTTTTTTGGTTAGTTTCGTTTTTTCTTTTTAAATGAATCATGGTTTAGGCTTTTGTATTGTAGAATTTGATGGTAGGAAATACAACAATTTAACATTTGACTAAACTATGTGGGAGCTTCTTGGAGTGCTTGAAGGTTAGAAAAGCATGTTGCAGGAGTGGATTGAGCACAGCTGCTATCTGCCTTGGGAACCCAAATGAACTAGGTGACTTCTTGACCTCTTTTAGGTATTTTGGCTATGATTCTGTTTAAAATAATATGAACAATTATTGTGATTATATTCATATTTGGTTATCTTGTCAAAGGATAACTGAAGTGACACTTTCACATGAATGGTTATCCTCCATTTTTAAAAATTCAGAAATCCCATTGCATTGCAGCATACCATAGTGCTGATGAGCCATCTTAATGGAGGAAGAATGGCACCCATACTTTGGGCTTCAAGATAGAGGAGCGTGCTGCGCTGCCGAGTTTTCTTCACCAAGTTCATGGCTCCTTTCAACACATCAGAGCTTTTTCTACCTACCCAAGTCCCTCTAGAACCATCACAGACTTCCCTAGAAATAGTAATTATAGTAATTAATTATCACTAATTCAGTCATATAATAAAATGATACCTGTGGGTATATTCCAATCACAGGAAAATAGGTAATTTTGTATTTGTCATGAAAACACAGTATATATCTCTTCATTTAATGTCATATAGCGTAAACTGAATAAAATAAGTCAATTCACTAAGTACCACCTATACCTTAATCCATTGATTTCAATCCTCCATATATTTTCAATGATTAGATAAAGAGCATGCAAGTATGTCTATTTTAATAAAAAATAGTAATATAATTTTCAAGCAGTATTTAAAATAGTATTCAAAATTTTCTTATGAAATATATGATGTAGAGAAGTTCAGTGTGTCTCTGAGGTATTCTAATTGCGACAGAAATGCCATAGAAGAGCCAGATTTGATCTAAAACCACTAAACATAATTAGAATTTACCTGCGAAGTGTGTAGAAATATAATATAAATATCACTGCAGTTTGTTCTGTAGGTGTGCAGTGGCAACCCTATTTAGTCATCTGCCATATACCTTAATACAAGTGACTCGTTTTAATATAAAATAAGTTCATATACCTAGCATGGAAATTTCATCACATATGCATAGAGCAGGGATACCAGCCTTACAATGAATGGTCTTATTCTGCCTGTCCTAGGTTCATTTCTAGAACTTTGCGTTGTTTTGCTGCAGACTCTGGAATTTCCCCTTTGCAAGCATTTAAACCCTAGGAATCGTGCTCTGAAGTGTAGCAGGGTTCTGTTTAACTATATCTTTGGTAAATGGAGGAGTAAGGCTCAGCTTCTTTTCAATAGGATACCTTTTTGTAGGATTGTTTCTTGTACAGAACTACAATCAGAGTAACGTGTGTGATGTCATATGGAAGTGGTGTGGTGGTGTATGTAGTATGGAGGTGGTACAGAGACTTCATTAAGCAGCTGATGCATATCAGCATTGATTCTTTTAATTGGTACTTCCACTCTTTCTTACTATCGCTCTCAAGCAAGCGTATAACAGTAGACCTGCGAGCATAAATCCATATGGAGGAATGTATCAAGGTCAAAATGCTTCAATCACTTCTCAGAAATGCTCATTTTGCATTAACAATTGTGCCGCTTGAACAATTTGCAAGTTCAGGTTGAGGCAAAAGCATGCTATTTATTTTGTCAAAGGTGAGCTAATGTGATGCTCTGGAACCTGGAGAATAGATCTAATTATAACTGCAGCTTATTTCAGTAACAGTGGTGGGAACTGTCACTTTTAGCAGAATGATGAGTTATATTTATGTTTCTTGCCCACAGTATCTAGGAACATGTTTGCTTACTGTAGCAAATTAAATCATGTCCCTTTCATAACCTGGGACCACCAAGGAGGGTACTACTAGCCTGTGTGTCCCATCCAGAGCCTCCATGCAGTCTTTTTCCCATCAGGGCATCTAATCAGCTGCAAGTCCTTTCTGCTTCCTCTTTTCCAGATGTGACAAAATCTTGGGCGATTACTTAAAAATTTCAGTTACAACTAGAATCTCAGACTTTTTGGAGTAAGACAAATCTTTTTGCTGATCTCAATGCTTTGTATGACAAGGTAAAAAACAAAACAAAACCACATTGCTTAAACTGAAATAAATTATAAAATGAGTGGGGAAAATTTAAATAAATTCTAGTGCAAATATTCCTGTAATTCCAGGGATGCTTTTATTTCACCTGGTGTCTTCATTAACTGAATGCTGTTTCCTACTATGGAAAACCTTTTATTTTGTTTTTCTTCCGTACCATTTGTAACAATAAATACTGTTTTGCTCAAGACTGAGAACAAGGCAGAAGGGAGGAGTTTAGGTAGTAAATATTTGTAAAGTGTATGGGGTTTCTTGTGCCTTGCTAGTTGAAATGTTTGCTGGTTCAGATTAAAGTAAAATGTAGGCTTTGCATTGTAAAAAGCTATTTAAAGAAAGCTCATTTTTATTCTGATATTGAGGATGTAGAAGTGGGTGAAGACTGATCAAGAATAATTAGTTATGAATATTTTATCCATGAAAGAGTTTTCAGTATAAAAATAAGATGACAAAGGCAGAAATGGATGAAAATAGCATTGGGGCATTAGGAAAGGGAAGGGGAAAAAATAATCCCTTCCTTCCAATGTTTATTGTGGAAAGAGAAGGTGGAGATGATACTATAAGGTTAGGAAAATATGCCCTTTAACATGTGTGCAGACTCTGCACATATTTCAAGTTTTACATTTTCCCATTCTCTAAATAACAATTATTTATCTGTTGGTCACTGGTGACAACGAAGTTAGATATATAAAAACATTCAGCAGAGGGGAATGATATTTATTTCTGTAGATATAACTTCATCTCCTCCCTTTTTGAGGTGACTTTTTCTTCCTTTTCCTGCTGGTCCACTGGATGGCTCTCTGATCACTTACATGCTGTACCCAGGCATTTCT
Organism: Falco biarmicus; assembly: GCF_023638135.1. Lineage (NCBI taxonomy): Eukaryota > Metazoa > Chordata > Aves > Falconiformes > Falconidae > Falco > Falco biarmicus. Next base: position 12,786,328 of record NC_079295.1, read on the forward strand.
CTGTAGTGTGATGATTTGCTTAATATCGTACAAACACCTTTGCTTCTCAGTGTTGAAGGCAAATAAGACTAACTTCAGCAGCAGAAAAAATCAGACACCATTTCTATACTGAGAGCAATAGCCCAGAGAAGGGCATGACTAGGGTTGCTTTGAAGGGCCAGGCCTCAGTCTCTCCTGGGCAGCTGCTGTTTTATATCATCTGGAAATGTCTTGGAGGAGCGGCACAAGCAGGTGTAGTGGATTTATAGGCTGTAGCGTTATTCAGAATGGGTCTAGTTTATGCATATATCTGGGTTTATGGGTGAGAATAATTCTGCCCATCTTTTCAAGTAGGGTTTTGTTCTGCTAGGATCTGAGCATCCCATGTCCCAGCAAACCAGAACAGTGTGTAATTTTGCTATTCAGGGTAAGTATCCTACACTGTTTGAGAGGATGCTTCACTGGTGGTAGTGTCGGTATGAAACAGTTTGCTTGGTAAGAGGTGTTTGCAGGCTTGGCCTCGTGCCTTGCATATATACACACACATATGCAGTAGCTATACTCGGTGTCAGATGTACCGCAGTGCCCACAGCCTGATGATCCACCGTTTTGATAGGAAATGCTAACACCAGAGAAATGACTTCGCAGGCAGCTTTGGGCTGGGATGGACATGACTCTGGTTTCCATGTTTTTGATATTGGTTTTTTTCAGGTTTTCTCTTAGAAGAGAAATGGCAAATCAAAAGCAAATGCAGTCTAATCTGCACTCTGCAAAATGCATGTTGTATCTTCAAAAGATATCTAGAGGGGAAGTAAATCCAAAAGGCCAGTGATGCTGTAGTCGATTAAAACTGAAGAAAGCAAGGGCTTTTTATAGTTGTCTTTTCCTATAAATCACTGACTTCCTTTTCTTGGGAGATTGCCAGTGTAAAATCCAAGAATTTCTTGGCATTACTGAAATCGCAGGAGACCTAGTTTATATTCCCTGAACTATGCAGAACAGAGCTGGGAAATGTTCCATTTCTGTACCAAAGCAGAATAAACCTCTTAAAAAAATTTAAAAAATCATGTACATTCACAAATTAGTATAGCACTATGTAGTGGCACTACTAGAAATTGTATCACAAGGAACTACTGCTTTACTGCAGTCTCTTTAGAAAAAGACTTAGTGCATAACAAATCCTTCGTTTCTGTCTGCATTTGCTTCTCTGGGAAACGTGAGCTGTGCGTGCACTGCTAGCAAGGTCAGAGAGCACGAGTGGTACCTGATCATCTGCACTACTTAACTGTAAGATCAGGTTTCTGGCTTTATTTTGGATCATTCCCTCTTGTTCTTGCTCTACAGCAAAGATCAGAAACTATCCAGAAGATACAGGGCGCCAGGGACCACTCCCTAAAAGCCACGTGGCTAGGATGCTACCAGGTTTGCTTTCCTCCAGCACTGACTTGCAGGCTTTGTGCCTTGAGCGCTGCCACACCAGTGGGCTGATGCGGGGCGGTGGGGGTTTGTTAACTCTGCCTTCCTCTGCTTTTAGTTCTATGCTGAATGTTTTCCTCTATAAAACCTTTAACCTGGGAGGTTGAGAAGGAGCAAATTTGTAGAGTTCATCTGCTGTGAAAGTGAGGGAAGCTGGACTAGTGGAACCACACAGCTGCCGTGCAGTAGATCAATTATTTATTACTTTAATGCAGTCAAGTAGTCTATTTATAACTTTTTGAGAAGTGTTCAGTAGTTTTTCCTAATTGCTAAACAGTCTGAAAATAGTTCCAAGTTCTTAAATGATAGAACCTCTTCTAATTAGCAAGATGACATTCTCTCCTTGTCTCAGCAAAACTTGCTTCAGGATCCTGTTAAGTTCTCAGCAGCATAGTGTGCTGCTAAAAAGATTTCCCAGAAATCAGCAATGTTTTGGAAGCTGTTTTGAAAAACAACAAAATAAGCAAGCCCAAGCAGGACTTCATGTTAGAGCTGTACATGGATAACACCTCTCACTGCATGAATGGAGTTATTCTAATGCTTTGGACCAAGTCTTTCCTTATTTGAGTTAAAGGGATTTAGCTCAGATTCCTAAATAGTGTTAATTCATTGCTTGGTAGCTGTTGGAACAAAGCTATTGGTATGTGAGTGACCAAATAATTTGTCGTAAGTCTACTTACTGGTTGTGTTTTTCCTTTCCCTGGCAGACAGAAGCATTGTCTGGTGGGGTGGGGACTGTACAAATGATTGAGCTTGCTGGAAAAAGAAGGTCCATTTCTCTAGCTCTCCAGCGCAGTTCCTCTTACAGCTTCATGCTCAGAGCATCACCCTTATGCTCAGGAAGGTATCCTGCTCTTCTACTGTACAGTACCTGTCTGTCTGCTGGGTGCTCTCCAGAAAACATGCAACCAGAAGACTATATATTGCACTTGTTCTCACATGAATCACAGAATGGTTTGGGTTGGAAAGGATTTTAAAGATCACCTAGCTCCAACCCCCCTGCCATGGGCAGGGACACCTTCTACTAGACCGGGTTGCTCAAAGCCCCATTCAGCCTGGCCTTGAACACTGCCAGGGATGGGGCAGCCACAAACTTCTCTGGGCAACATGTGCCAGTGCCTCATCACCCCCACAGTGAAGAATTTCTTTCTAATATCTAATCCAAACCTACCCTCTTTTAGTCTGAAACCATTAGCCGTTGTCCTATTGCTACATGCCTTGTAAAGATGAAGATAGCTTAGCATTAGCCACAAGAATATTTTTGTCTCAAGAAACACCTGTAGCTTGGTTACTTCCTTCAAGAGAAAATCCCACTCGGCTTCCTAAGTTTGACAAATGCTCTGGATGAATTTTTTTTTTTCTTTTTCATGATATGACTCCAGTGTTTCTATCTATTACAAAAACTTTAAATTGCTGACTGAAAGATGTATGTTCTATAGCTCTAAGCTCAGAAGCAGAAGTGATGATCAAAAGGTACATATCAGTTTGCTATCTGAGTACTTTAATTTTTGATGCATTCAGTCATTGGAGAAGTAAAAGACTTTTCTAGTTCTAGAAAGAATGATAATCACAAGCAACGTGCATCCTCTGGCTTCAGAAATTTTATCTAAGCTAACGTTTATGAAGGAGACAAAGAGTAAGAAGGGTAAACCATCATGAGAAAAGTAGTAAAACATATTCTTATCTGGGACTAAAAACATGATCACAACAAAATTAGAAATAGAAAATTATAATTTTCTTTCTTAGTTTCATTTACTTTCACTTCATTTATATTTTAATAATTTAAAGTTTATTAAGTATTATTTTTCAGCTGGTACCTTATCTCATAATACTCTGGCAGTGGTAAAATAAACTGGAAGAGATTTTCAATTAACTAATATATTGCTAATAACTTTGTAGACTGCTAAGCAAAACAAAAATACAATTATTATAGATGGGTTTAAAATTATGAAGACGTAAAACTGTAGAAAACAATTAATATAAAAGAAATGAGGACAACATTGTGCCTAGGTACCGTAACTGACAATTAGAGCAAATACAATTTTTGCTAGCTAAGAAATTTTTTAAGGGGTGTGTAGGTACATAGAAATAATGAGCTGCTTTTTTTGGTTCATTTTAAACACAGATGCATATATCTATACCTACATTTTTTTTACACATATATACATCTATATTTATGCAGACACAAACCTCTTAATTGTATGCATAGGAAATCCACATACACATCTCTCAGAATTATATGTTTGTGATTGTTTTCCTCTTTGTTTACCCTATTAGACAGTAATCATTCTATTTCTGTTTGTATCTACTATTGCAATGCCTAGGAAGGGAGCAATCTGATTTTGCCCTAGAGATATAGTTCAGTTTCATATATTGCTGTTTTAAATGCTTTTCTGCCACAAAATCTAGATCTTTGTTTCTCTCTTCTAATGTGAGATATTGAAATATATTTTGCACATTTATATCTCTGCTCCTTTCACTCTATATGAATTCAGCTGTTCAAGGTAACAAGAAAGGGCAAAATGGAAGGAATTTTGGAATTTTTTAATCTAAGAGAATATTAAAAATGAACCTGAAAATGTTCATTTGGTAAGATAATTTACATTGGATATCTTTCTTATGATGAATGGTTTATGAAAGATTATAGCAGTCTTAAAAGACTTTAAAACTGCTTTATCTGAGAAGTTTGGAGTGCTTTATTTACTTTAAATTTGGTCTAGGTATTTGAGGCTTGATTTATGTTAAAGGATGGGGCAGGACACAGACACACACGAACCAAACTCTAAATCCAGATTTTTCAGAATAAAATTTGTTGAAATGTTCAGAGCTGTGTCTCAGAGCTCTGAGGGGGACACAAACAGTGGAAGAGAATCCTAAAGAGAGAAAGGTCAGAGATTTCTAGATAGAATCATTTCAGTTGGAAAAGACCTTTGCAATCATCAAGTCCAACCATTAACCCAGCACTGCCAAGTCCATCACTAAACCATGTCCCTAAGCACCACATCTATATGTTTTTTAAACACCTCCAGGGATGGTGATTCCAACACCTCCCTGGGAAGCCTGTTCCAATGCTTCACCACCCTTCCAGTGAAATTTTTTTCCTAATATCCAATCTAAACCTTCCCTGGTGTAACTTGAGGCCATCTCCTCTTGTCCAATTGCTTGTTACTTGGGAGAAGAGACTGACGCCACCCCTACAGTCTCCTTGCAGGTAGTTGTGGAAAGCAAGAAGATCCCCCTGAGTCTTCTCCTCTCCAGCCTAAACAGTCCCAGTTCCTTCAGCTGGTCTTCATAGGACTTGTGCTCCAGACCCTTCCCCAGCTCCGTTGCCCATCTCTGGACACGCTCAGCACCCCTACATCCCTCTTGTAGTGAGGGGCCCAAAACTGAACACGGCATTCGAGGTGCAGCCTCACCAGTGCCGAGTACAGGGGGACAATCACTGCCCTGGTCCTGCTGGCCACACTGTTTCTTGTACAAGCCAGGATGCTGCTGGCCTTCTTGGCCACCTGGGCACACTGCTGGCTCATGTTCAGCCAGACATCACCCAGCGCCCCCAGGGCCTTTCCCACCAGGCAGATTTCCAGCCACTTTTCAAAGGAAGAAATTGTATTAGGGTTTTAACTTCAAAAATCTTTCTAGGACAGCAAGTCAGCCTTTGCAGTGGCGAGAAAAGGGACAGGCAGGAGAGAAGGGTAAGCTGATAGTCCCAGCTAACCTCAGAGGCAGTGGGGTTTCCACAGCCCAGCCATAACACAAAAGTATTCTTCGTAACAGAAGAGATCTCTACCTTAGTCATAAAGAAGATATGGCTTGACTCTGATAACATCTTGGTTTTCGTTGGAGACTTATATAATATTTCTAAGACAGCTGTGGTGTCTTCATTTTCCTGGAGTAAGAAAGAACAGAAGATGATGAGGTCTCAACTTCATTCCCATAACTTTAATACTTACAGTGAGTCTCAGTGCAGCTGTGTAAAGAAGGTTTGCAGAGTCCATGGCACTGATCGCTGTGCTGGTGTGAGAAAAAATCGATTGACCAGTAACTGGGGGTTATCTCTCTTTTCTATGGTGAACTTTCTTGAGAACATCAGTCTGTTGGTTCATGCTGACATTTGAATAATACTGTTGAGGTCTGAGAACTTCTGCTAGCTCCCAGAGCCTAACTACTGTGCAGAAACTAATTATAGATGATTCAATGATAAAGTTTGGAATTCCATTAACTTGGAAAAAAAATTTGCAAGCTCTCATGTTTATTTTCATATCTTCATGTCTGAATTGCAGAACTAAGCAATCAAGCGAGCTGTAGAAACATTGGCTTTTTTATGTTGTCTGACCTGCATGTTCTCCCTTTTGTAAATATACTTCTTTTTAACTGTAGGGTCTAAACAGATTTATATCAGCTCTGGAAACCAGGATGAACTAAATTCCCTTTTTAGGGCTATTCTTATGCCTGATCTCTACTATTGCTTCCTATTTCTTGGCTTTTTCCCTCCCTGTGGATGATGTGTTAATGCTTTAGTGTCTAACTGAAGTGTCTTAGTGTTTCAAGAGGCTGGGTGCAAAGTTGTGGTGCTTGTCTGGTGCAGTTTGGGTGAGTAGTGGGGGATACCTAAGAGCACACTTGTAGCCAGAAATGGAATTGAGGATCCAGGAGAGCTGTAGTCTGTCGTCTTAAGGAATACCAAAAGTACATGGGGGAAAAGCATCATGGTGTTCACAAGGCAAGGAAGACCCAGATCTTTGTCCACCACATGGAAACAATGTCCGTGCCTTGGAGACTTTACCTACGGCATTACCATCGTAGCTCCATGCAGGTGATTTATTTAAAATAAATACAAACTCGTAAAACATAGTTTTGTTCAGAACCGGTGGGAACTGTCAGCACAACCAAACCATTGAACTCAGAGCTTTGTACACAGACGGTGAAGCTGCAGCAAATGAGTATGTGGTCCGTTGGCAAGACAGCAGCAACTGTTAATTTGGGAAACAAAACAGGGAAAAAAGAAATCTCTTAGGCAGCTTGAGCTTGAGCTAAAATAGTACAGCAATATTAAAATCAGTAATTGCCAGGGGTGTTAATTAGAACTGGGACCACACATACAAAATGTGTCTCACAATATCCTAAAGAAGTCATGTCTGAGTCAGGATAAAGAATAATGATTTTGCTTTAGCCTATCTTCTTGTATTAAGTATTTTTTTCCTCTGCACAGTGTGTGCAGTCATCAGGGAAAAGAGCTTATTAGAACTTAAATGATAGCCAATACGTTTGCCTGCATCCTCTCAAATTTTGAATTCCTCTTTGTCAGCTCCAAAGCTGCAAACTCAGCCACAGTATTGAGGATCTGGGAGCCCTAAAGCAGTGATCCACTGTTAATGGAAATTCCTTCATTTTCTTCAGGTTATTTTAAAATTTCTGACAAATCAAATGGCATTATAAAGACTTCTACCAGGTTTAGCTCAGTTTCATAAATCCTTTGGTGGATCATAAATATTTAAAGTTGATTATTTAAAAGAAGAAGGCAGATAAAGGAGGGTATTTACCTATGAGCTAATTTAAATTAAAAATATTAATATATGACTGCATAGAATTTCCCTTTTTTTAAAATCTTACCTATCAACTGAGAGCTTCCAAGAATAAGGTTTTTTTTCCTGACAACTTGGAGGCAGATGCCAATACAAACTGAAAATCTTAATGTATTGTCAGTTCTATATAAAAGTTTTTATATTCTCCAGTCACATAGATTCACTGCTAATAAATGTTTGCACAGAAAGTTCATTTATGGTAATCTTTCCCACAGAGCAGCAATAGATTACCAGACTTAGTCCAAGGGCTAAGATGACCGCGTGATGATGCAGACTTAGTCTTTTCTGGAATTGATGGGACTTGGAAGGGCTCTTGGGCTAAGGGAGCATTTCTTGCAGGGTCAGCTTTGCTGCTGTGACTGCAGAAGCATTAAGGAAATAAACTTCCACTGAATATCAAGTATTTTTAAGAGTATACTTTCTTTCCTCTCTGCTAGTCTTCAACAAGCCTATGTTACATCCAAAATTTTGATCGCTTTTACTGCAGGTACTGTACAAGAAAGTAAGATTGATAAACCAGTGCCACTTGCATATAACAAGAGTAGGGCTGAGGGATGATAAAGTGTGTGTAACACCCCAGGCTGTGGCCGGGAGGAAAGCAGCCTGCTTTCCACCTTCAGTAGCGGTGGTAGCCAGCCTCTCCGTGAGCGAGCAGAGCTTCGGTCCCATGTAATTGCTCTGCGTACTTGACTGCTTTGGCTGGATATGTGTATCCTTACCGGGAGAGACTGGGATAATGATTTTACAGCTCAATGCTGCTTTTGATCCTGAAGTGTTTAATTGACTGGCGCTCTGCATTGCAAAGGTAAAAGCCTCTACTTATTTTTTCTTGCAAATAAGTGACCTGGCTCCCGGGTTTCTCAGAGTTAAACCAGTGCAGTAGCTGGTTGATGGGCTGATCTCAATGGGGTACATAAAACTTTGTAAATGCATTTAACGGAGCTTCCTATTTGTGTTGGGAGCTTAGTCATCCTACTCAAAGTTTGTCCATCTTGTGCCAGAGATACGAAGCAACAAGGTTCTACTAACAAAAAAAAAAAAAAAAAAAAAAAAAAACAAACCCAAGAAAAAACCAAGGAGAAAAAAGATTCCTAGTAAGTGCCAACATTAAATCACATTCCTATTCTTCCTGTTGGCAGCGTGCAGCCAGGCATAAGGCAGAACCATATGTGCTTCTCTTAAGTGCTGATTTGCTGAAGTGGTGTTAGCCAGATTTACGTGTTCCCCTTTAACTGTTAATAACTGTGTTCTGGGACACTGAGTTATGGTCCAGAAAATCACCATGCTTTTTTTCCAATATTTGTAAATGTGTTTTGGTGCTGGAATGAAAAAAAAAATATTGTTTAGAAATATTTTGTTTACATATATGCTAATAATACACGTGAAACTCTATGACTGTACTAGACAAGTTTAGGTACAGTACATAAGAACAGGAAACTGGCCACGTATTTTGTGTACAGTAGACATTTAGAGGTCATGTAGGACAGAAGTACCAAATCAAATGCTTCTCGTTTCTGGTAGCTTTGATAGCATTCCAATGAGCCCTTGTGCTGCAGTCCTCTCTAGGTCCCCAGTCCCTGGAGCACAAGTGATACTGGAGATGCACTGAACTCTGGTGAGGTTTGGAGTCTGGATTCAGGTCTCAAACCTTTAGGACTCTCTCTGTAATCTAGACCTATGTGTACTTAATAGTATGCTAAAAGTATTTTTAGTCCACTTGTTTGCTTGCTATTTTAGCCAGTATCTGCTTTGAATTATCTAAAAGACGAATAGGTGAAAGAAGTGCTTTTGGCAGCTACAGGAGCAGGCAAGCATTTCCCTTTTTGCCTTCACCCAGCTGAGCCACAGCCTGTGAGCCGCAGCCATGTCCTGGTAAATAGCCAGTGAAGTGTACACCTTTATGAGTGACTAAATAAGACCAGATCAGAAAAGAAATTGCTAATTTTTTCCCAATTGTTCTAATTTTTGTTTTCTAATTTTTGTTTTCTAATTTTTGTTTTCTAATTTTTGTTTTCTAATTTTTGTTTTCTAATTTTTTACAGACTGCTGTGGGAAGAAATATTTTTGAACCTCCAGAAAAAGCAAGCATAAGGTCAAGGCTGGAAGAAGGGATCAAGTCAGCAGAAGTATAGCAGCAGCAACAGCCAAATACACGTAAGGTAGGTGGAGAGCAGCGCTGCAACACAAAACTCAGACTCTACTTGTCCAGTCTTGTTTTCTTTTAAAAAAACAGGTATGAAATTTGGAGTACAGAACATGAATTCCTTTTCAAAATTGAAGTGCAATCTGTTCTACATATCTGTGAATGCAGATGGTCACTGTTCTTAATAATTAAGCATAAGCACTGACACACTTGCTTTGACTGAGGTAAAAATCATGTATGTAGCTTGTGGTAGTCACTCAGCTGTCCTGGCTACACTTTTAGCGAAACAGAGGCATGATGACAATTTTCACAAAAAGGATTTAGTATAGTAAAAACAAAATCAATTTTATAAAATAGAGCAAACCAGGTGCTAAATCTGAAATTGGTTTGTTGGTAATAGGAAGTGGCACCTTTCCCCCACATTATATTGCAAAGATTTTTAGGTCACTTCTTTGTGTTTTGGCTTTATATAATATGTGTTAGTACATAATTTAAGTTGGAAATTTAGTACAGTCCTTTATTAAGTTTATTGCTGTTGTGGATTATTTTAATTCCCTGCTTTTCATCCTTAAAATAACAAAGGAGAAATACCTGTCAGATAGGGAAAACCAGAGGACACCGTACTACTGGTACCTGCAATTCTCTGGAAGAAACAAGCATGGGAAGATGGTACTTGGTAACTTGTAATAAACCAGACAGAAATGTAATTAAAAGTTTAGGAGGCAGAAATAGTCTTGGGCTGAATTATAAATGAAAGACTATATTAATACCTTGATAGTATTTATAACTTAAGTTACATACCTTATTTATTGATCTGGTCTCTTTTGCCAAAGTTCGGAAGTTAAAGGACTGCCATACAATCTTTTTCATGCGTGTTTGGAAGGAAGGTGAACCCAACCTCTTTATAGCATCAGCAAATTGCAATATCATTCTCTTTCTGTGTTTGCAGACTTCTGTATCATGTGATTTGCTTCTTTTTTCAGTGTTAAGAAATACAATAGTCAATAGTAGAATAAATTTATGTTCTGTTCCTTACCAAGTGTGTGTGGGAAATAAAAAAATGAATTATTGTGATGGTCATAGCATTAGGTCATAAAAATTCAAATTTTCAGACATCTTTCTATTTGCTGCTGGTATATCATTTCCTTAGAATATGTTTACAGAAAATTCAAGAAAAACATGAGATTACATTGAGTTGAGTGTTCTTTAGCAGTGTCATCCTAATACAGAAACTTGTTCCCTTTATTACAGTGGTTGTAGTTAGTTTTCATTGTATGCTGTTTCTTTTTTATTGCTGTGGATTGGAAATAACACCAGCAAAGTCAAGAAGGCTATGCTGGTGTAAAGCTGGTGCAAGTACAATGGAAATCAGGGTCTGTCAGTGCTGCAAGAACCTTCTTTTCTCTTCAAACAATCCATTTCCTTATCCCCCGCAGTTTTCACTATTTATTGGCAGCAGTTTTAGGTCTTTTTTTCCAAGTCTAAGGGTAGTTTTTATTATGATTCAGATGCATGTTCACATCAGTGCTATCTCTAGAAGCTAGACTTTTGACTTGTCAGGCATTGTATGATTAAACATATGGATAAATACTTATTTTGGCCTGAATGGTTTCAGCAAATCTATCACTTAACCTGCTTCCTTTGCAACTCTTACACATTTTAGAGCCCTGCAAAGATATTGCTCTGTCAATAATGGGAACACAGCTCTCTACTGAGATAAGGAGTGAAATATTCTTTTGCTGTCCATATAACTCAGGTTCACCTTTATTTACTTTTGAAAATAAATCATATGCTCTATAAGATGCTAGTCTTAATTACTTTTCTGTGAATAGAATCCAAAATTCCTCTAAAACAATATCGTGCCAGTGCAAGTTTTTAGTATTTTAATTTGAATTGCTAAAATTGTTATTTAAGATGGGACTTTGGTGTGATTCTACCATAGTGCTAGAGGGGAAAAAAAGCAACTAAAAAAATTCACCATCAGAAATTAAACAGCAAATACAGCTAATATTCAGAGTGTAAGTGAAGGCACTTTTTTTGGGGAAAAAAATAATTAAGATTAAATTGTAAATGCTGATGGAGAGGCAGGCAGATAGTTGGACATATGTATGGGCATGTATGTCCAAAATGGAACTGTTGATTGCTAGCTGCTACCAGTCCAGGCTAGTTATAAACTTTGTGAAGGCACGGACTAAACAAAAGAGGCGTGTGCTGAATTCTGTCATGACTAAAGGGACATGAGACAGAATCACCAAACAAGAGGCTGACTGCAGAGGAGGATGAACCACCTGGCTGGAGGAAAGATCTTGGAAGTAGAAGAAGGTCCTGGAGAGAAGAGGGATCTCTGGAGACAGGTGCTAAAGGAGCACCCAGGACCGGTAGCTGTGAGCAGCTGCATGGCACAGATTGATGTGACTTTCTGTCCAAACTTCCTGGAACTCCCTCCTGAGGAGGGACCTGGAGACCAAGTGAATTTAGCACTGAAACGGTGGTGCAGGGAGCAGGTGTGGATGTGTGAAGGAGGTAGGGTAAAAGCTCTAATCTCATTGTTTCTTAAGTAAAGCCCGGCACCTAGACGCATTACAGTTCGCTGTTTATCATACCCATGACAGGCGATTCTCTCCATGTCTTATAAGAATTTCCTTTGGCAGGCTTAAAGTGACCGAAACTCTTTTTGTCTGAAATAACTGGAGTTTTTATCCATTTCAGCAAAATGGATGTTACTGATTTGTTTGTATTAAGAAGTTTTGTTTTTAGTGTAATTGCTATGTAAAAGATAAAAAAGATCTATATATACATTATACACTTCAGATAGCTTGTGCTGTTTACTAACAGATTATATGATAATTAAAGTGACTTAAGGTCTCCCAGAAAGTTCTTTAATATATTTCAGAGTATGAAGATGGTAGGTAAAGCCTTTCCAAGGGCTTGTGTGAACGTTCTACGTTTAGGCTCTGGGTTGTGCTTGCAGCAGCAGTGTTACTGAAGTTGATTCAGTTAGTCCAGCCTCAGATTCCTCCTGCTACCTTGAGCTTTTATGTGCAGGTACATGGCTGAGCTGTATTTACCCCATTTAGCATTTGCTTCCAAATTATTGTCAAGGAGTATAAGGAAAATACACACTGAAGTCTGGAAAAGCAGTCTGGGTGATCATAGCAAAGTTTCTTGCTGCAGAATAGAATTATGGCGTTTGTCACAAATTTAGGATCAAAGTTGGACTAATGGGGATAAAAGGCAGCACAGTATAATTTCCTCTTAATCTCAAAGATCCATGATAGTGTGTTTTCTTCCCTTTGCAGGGATGTTAACCATAGCCTAGAGATCAGTTGGGGAAGGCACAATGAAACTAAGAAAAAAACCCAACAACTCCTAAGAGTTTCTTTCTACAAACAGGGCTAGCTCTGGAAATGAGTCTATATGTACTGTGAAATCCAAACCCCTTAGGCCATATAGACTTTTATGAACATCTTTCCAATGTTATATCAAGTAGGTGCAAATACAAGAACAAATAGAGATTTAGGGAAGTGAATACGTAAGTTTTAGTCATTTTTATTTGATCTGTTATGAGGTATGATTGAAAAACATCAGCCTTATTTCTTCTACTTGGCTAAACATGAGGGTAAAACATGTGACCTATTTTTTATTGTGAAGCGTGGAACTTACATTTTTTTACACAATTATTCAACTGCTTTTCCCACCTCTCTTTTATATTGATTAATGAGCTTGTAGTTACTCTGAGCTTCAGAAAACTTTAATACAGATGTTAAACAGTTTTACTGTGCACTTTGCCTGCCTGAATTTTGCACTCAACTTGGCTGAAATCTTTAGGTTAAGGAGGTAAATTTTTTCAAGCCTTAAAACTCTGAAAATGAAGAAATGAAAATCTGTAGAAAATGCCACACGACATGTACTCAACCCCTTTTGTCAAAAGGATAGTAAGGCAGTATACCCACATTAGTAAGCAGCATGGACCCATAGAGGTCTGATAGAGAGGAATAGCTGGTCATGAGGATGCTACATCCATATGAAATATACTGAAAGGAAGATTATCCTGTAGCATTTGTGGTTAAGTCCTGGCAGTTCAGAAAAGTGCTTTAGGCTGGCTCTTGGATACTGCCTTGTTGTGTGCAATTTCATCCTCAAAGAATTCCTTTCATGTGTTTCAACACTTCTCCTTTGGGAAAAGTGAAACAAGGTAATGATTGGGGTGTCTCTTTAAAAACAACAAAAATGGCAGCCCTCGCGTGTTGTGTTGGAAAGAACTGGATTCTGTCCCTTGTCTCCTTGTGCTATTTTCATTTTTCAGAAGTCTTTGGGTAGTGTGGTGGTAATTCTAGCTGCAGCAGTACACCTCTGCTTGGAAGGACGGTGCATATTTCATTGCATCGTTCAATATGTCGTTTCACTAAAGGAGCAGAAGTGTTTTTCCAGACCGTTTGTCTCTGTTCTGCTCTGGGAAAATAGTCTCTAAGAGAACAGAGGAGTCTTCTGAGACAAAATGGAGCCTTGGAAACCTTTAGGCAGCCTGCCGTGACTTGTGGGAACATTCCGGGTGTTTACATGTAAGCTGGGAGTGGGGTTTTCTCCTTCCCGTGATTCTTCTTGGCACAATCACAAGGTTGTTTTGGTGAGGGTAGGTTGTTCAGGTGCTGTTTCTGGGACACTTCTAATGAGGGTGGTGTTGAAGATGATTGCTGGAGAACTCGGTGATTTTCACATCATTACCGTGTGTTTGGAGGAGCCTGACATTTAGCTAAAGTCAAAACTTAGGAGCATCACAAAGTAGCAGTTAGTATTGATTTTTGTATGTAAGGAGTCTTTGCTGGTTGTGTAGGTTGCTTGATTTTCCTGGTTTATAAATGATAGTCTTGCAGGATTTTGTTTGGTTGCTCACACTTTGGTTTCCACCTTCACTGCCTCTAAATCACCCTTGCTAAGTAATGGTCTCCTCTCCAAAGCCTTTCTAGATCTCTCAGAAAATCCTGAATGTGTTTCAAGAAGGGCACCTTAAACTTTTAATTTCATTTTCAAATTTTTACTTGATAGAATTCAGAGCATGAGGGAGATACTAGTATTGCCCTTGGCTTTTAATAGCTACGTTTTTGTCGGTGAAAATGTGATGGTTTGTAGTGCTGGTCTAGCTATTTTCACCTTGTCAGATATTGATATTGGTAGTGAATAATGCTTGTATGTGCCTCCTCCGATAACGTCTCCTTTAAAAGACAATTAACGTAATTGGAAGCTTGGGTAAAGAGTAGTATGTGTGGGAGGGATTCTGTCACCTGTTACGATAATGGTTCTTCAGGATGCCACATTGTAATTACACAAATGAATGGAAGATGTCTATCATGGTTGGGTTTTTAATTGATTGGGTAGCACAGGCTGTTAATCAAGCTAGAAAGAGCAGTCAAAGCCCTGTGTGGGAGTATTTCTCATACTGTTCTTGGGTTTGGGTTTTTTTGTTTGTTTGTTTGTTTTATTGGTATTTCATTTTATTATATTCTCTAAAGACTAAAGGATAAAAAGCCAGACCAGGAGAAGCAGAATCTTCTCACTTTCGCTGTTTCCCAACAAATCTAGTAAAGACAAAAGGAAGAAAATGGAGACTGAACGTCTACGTCAAAAATAAGTATATATATGAATAGTGGTTTACTTAATTTTCCAAACAGGTCTGTTAAAAAGAAGAGAACGTGGGGAAGAGCTCTTCTTGGTTTTGCTTTCTGAAGGAACATATTCTTGCAATAAAAAATGCAGGTTCAGGCTGGTTAAAAGTATTTGGAAATCTGGTAAAAATTTAAATCCCTTTATAAGTTTATCCTAGTGCCAAGTATTTAAGTAAATAATATTGATAACTAGATCAAGTCCATAGTAATTAAAGCGCACTCTTTAAGTTAAATGCCATGGTAAATTGAAAGTTCAAGCTTCTATCTTCACTTTGGTGATACAAGAAGTATTTCTCTGAAAGCATGAGAGATGGTTCCTGTACCCCTACCCCAGTGGCCTGAGCATTTTACTGGAAAATAGAAGACCAGTATATATATATATATATATATATATATATATATGGAATATATACATTTTTTCCCAAGTTATATATATATGTATATATGTGTGTGTATATATATAACTTGAAAATGGAAGACCAGTATATCTGTTCAGAGGTACATTTGGTTATTTATGCAGCTCCAAGGGGAGAGGCTCCTCAGAAATAACCAATAGCAAGCCGTTTGATACTGAAGGGGGGGGGGGGAATATTAAAAACCTGTTTGTAAGGCTGTCTTGTCTGGGCGATTTCTTCAGTTATACAAGGAAAGGTTGTTCTGCAGTCTCAAATGATTTGCAATTCCTCTTACCTTAGAGAGCATCCCCCTGTCTCAAATCCTAGGACCAGTCCTTCAGAAATCCCATTAGTGGCTTCTGTCTAGTATGACAGTTCCCCTTTTTTAACAGCCTTCATCCTTGTTTGGTCCATATTTTTCCCAAAGTATTAATTGGTAAACTTATTCCCAAAGTACACGTTTCTGTTCCCTGAATGTTTCAACCATTATAAATTTATGGCCAGTACACTGCGTATGCTGCCACCCCTTTTACAGATGGGGATGGTATCGGTACCTTCCACTTGTCCTTTTCCTTCACCGCCTCTTCCCCCAGAAGAGCTTTTGACCCGGTCCATAGGTGGATGTTGTGGTCCAAACTCAAGCTGTTTTTTAAGTGCTTTAGGGTCTTCTGCAAGGGAGAGGAAATGTGGGGGTGGGGGAGTCAGGCTGAACACCACCTTCCACCAGCACTGCGGCTCGAGACTGGCTGCAGCTGAAATGTTAATGTCTAAGTGGATTTTTATTAGAAATAGGTCTCCCAGATACTAATTCAGATGTCAGAGGTTGATGGCAATATCAATAAAAAGCCAGCAGCGTGGCCTTTATTCCTTACTGCAGTGCTGACATGTGACAAAAATAAGCGTGATAATTTTATAGCTTTTTCTTTATCCTGCCCAAAACATAGCTGCATTAATCTGAAAGACAGCTGATTTTTCAAGGTCAAAAGTGCCTAGCTACAAATTGATGAGCTATTATGTGTGTCTGTGGTTTCTTTGATGGTTCTGTATTAATAATATGCATGCAGAACAGGCCATAAAAATTCCATTTAAGGGTATTAAAACATACTGGGACATTTAATCAGGTTAGAATTCCTGTCAGTTGGCTGTAGGCATGGTGTTGTTCAGTCCATGAACAAAGTTAGCGGAATTAAAGAAGAATGGCTGTTACATCAGTTCAGATTTCACTGGAATGACCTTTTAGTTTTGGCCGTTTGGCTGATGCTTCAGTGGAAATACACTGTACAGCTGTGGGTACGCTCCTGGCTAGCAAAGTGGTCTGCTGCCCTTACGGCAAGTAAATTTACACAGAAAGCCAGAAGAACAGAAAATAGTTCCAGCATCACTAACAGAGCTTTGTAGTAGGAATATATGCATTTTGCAGCAAAAATGCGTTAAAATGTAGATTGCTTCATCAGCTTCCACCATCTATTCTTTAAGCAATAACTTTGCTAGGGGTGTAATGCGCATGCCTGTTCTTAAGCAACCTTACCACTAAAACCAGTCTACATCAGAAAATATTGCAGTTTTAAATAGAAGCTTTGAGGTACTGAGAATTTTACTGGGTAACAAAGAAAGCGATATTTCTACGTAGATTAGACCCTGTGTAAAGTCTGTAAGATAGTGTTGTGCATAAAGTCCCATTACACAAAGTCCTAGTTAATTTGTCCCTTTTTAAATTGAATTTGAAGTAGCTGCAAAAATAAATGAGTCTGGGAATGAAAAATAAAGCTAGACATTGGAATTGCACTTTTTATGTACATTATGTTTTTACATGTAGTAAATACTTTTATTAAGAACAAAGATTTTCTTAATACAATGAATTCCAATTTTGAACATTTTAGCAGGGTATTTTTTTGGAAATGCTTTAGATTAGGAAAAAAAAAAGATTTGGCTTTATACTGGGAGGTCTGGATATAGTCCTTGGCTCCATTTTCTTTAAGTAATACTTTGATAAAATCTGCCTTTTTTTTGTCACTGTAATGGTCTTCCTACTTACATGGATTCACTTGAAGTCCAAAATATTCAGCTTAATGAACAAAACTTTTTTTCTTAATTGAAGTTTTAAGCTCTTTAAATCTTACCAGAATTTATGATACTTTAATATGCTTTATGTTTTGTGCTTTTGTGTTATATATGTTTAAAATATCTGCAAATGTGCAATTTCTCATGCTTTTATTTTTATAAAGGAAAAGTCAGAACCTTTCATTCCTTCTGTCTGCTATTTTGGCAATGTCTATTAGAAATTTCTAAGTTGAGCATCATCAGTACATGATTCATGTTTTACTAGGGTTTTGGTTTTGGTTTTGTTTTTGTGGTGGTTTGTTTTTTCTTTTCCTCTCTCTCTCTCCAAAAAGGGAGAGAAGTTTGCTTCCTTAGGGTAAGCTCAGTGTCAATTTGCCTTGGAAATTTTGTGCACATGCGCAGCTTTTGGGGTTGGTTCTCCTGGGGTTGGTTCTCCTGGGGTTGGTTCCCTTGGGGTTTGTTTTGGCAGAGGGATTTGGCTGGCCACAGGGTGAACAATGCTTCTGCCTACGAAGATGTGGACTGCTTCTACCCCAACCCAGTGCACTTCTCTCCTGAACCCACAGCCAGCTTGGCTCCCAGTGAAGAATTTGATAGAGGCAATTCTCAAATGCTGGGTTTCTGATGATGAAAACCTATTAAGTTAGCTCTTCCTGTGGCTGAGCTGGAGTGAGGGAAGAGGTCCTGTGAGCTGGCTTATATAAGTGGAGAGACCTCTGCTTTCAAGGCAAAACACATCTGCTCACTGCTTTCCTGAATAATTAAACCATTGCAGTAGTGCTAAGGAAGCAGGAAGAGCGAAGATCAGAGATCTGACTTTAAAGACTTCTCTGCTTCCACTTGGAGTCCTGTTCATCACAATTTTTCTCTCACATTAAATAGGGGGCTGAATTGTTCTTTGAAATGTTGAGGTGTTAAATGGGATATAGTGAGCGAAGTTCAGTGAATAAACAGTACATTCCGTTATGGGACTGTAAGGATTGTTGTAGCCATTTGCCAGCTATTTCCTATGAGACATGCATGATACTCCCAGTAAAGGGCATCTTCAAAAAACCTATGAAAATGGAAGGATGTATAGGTTTGGTTTCACCATCTTTCTTATGACAAATATTCTTTCTTATATATATCACATAAGAGAAAAAAAAGGAAACATGGGAGATTATGAAAGACTTTTTTTTAAAGTGATACAGCTCCAAATAATTGTCTTTTGCATGAAGAATATAATAAGAGCTAAAACTATTTGGCAAGTAAAATCCTGGCTAAGCAAGCACTTCAGGAAAACTGTTTATCTTCTGAGTAATGGATGTGCTAATTGCATGATCTGATGCCTCACAGAGGAAGCAGTGTCTTGAGAGATTCCTCACTAAACATTAGGAGGTTTTTTTGCATGGTTTTATAGAAAATCTTTCCAATAAATGGCCACTATAAATAGCCTGTGAGTCTCCAGAATGACAGCCTTCTCACAGGAGGCCAGCAGTACTACTGGTGGGCAACTCGAGTTCACTCATTACATTTTACTGGGTTTTTAAAAATACTTCCTATTACAAGTCAACCACTGATTGCTAGCAATATATCTCTTGTTTGCACTGTAATTTTTAAATTATGATTGTTAATCCTTTAGTAGTTATAGGATGTAAAATCTAACCACAGAACGAAATATTTGTTATCAATTTTCTCTCACCATAAATTGAGTTTTTTTCAGTATGTTAGAACGTTGTTAGAACAAAGTGCTTGGATTTTCATACAGACCATAAGGTACTGCTGTGTCTTCAGTATTAATAAGTAGTAGTACTGGTACTGGTAAGAGTAGCAATCTCTCTATGTCACTTATTTTAAGCCATGAGAATTTCTCTACATCCTTTGCCTAATTGCTCTGCTCTTTCTTTTCAATTAATACATTGAGTAATAAGGTATTCAAATATTTTTTAAGTATGTGGGCTTAAAGGTCTTACATTACTTGCATGCTCTCTTGTCTGTAAATGATGTACTCGGATTCAATGTTTAAATACATTTTCAAATCTGGCTCTGGGTTTCAAATTTTTTGATGTTCTAAAATCACATTCAGAGCTGATTGGCTCCTGCTGTTGTTTGTAGCAACAGCAAATTTGTTTCTGGATTGGGATTGTGAGGATAATACATGTCATGTCACTTGTCGCTGCAACAAAAATATGCTAGTAACACTTACCTTGAAGTAGCATCAGCGCATCTTAAAGAAGCGTGCTTAAGGTACTGCATGATGAGAAGTTGGGCAGCGAGTATAAGGGAAATGTCTCCTTTCATTTATGCACTTATGCATTACAAATAAAGCTGCCAAGAGCAGTGAGTTACATCTTTCCTTATGCTTAGTGTATGAGCAATCAGGGATCTCCTTGGGATCCTGCTTGCATATGTTCACACTCCGTGAGCTTTGTGGATGAGGGGTACCTCCACAAGCTGAGAAGCTCTTTCGTCTCCTGAAGGACTATTTCTCTGCATATTTCCATCTTTTCTGTAGGTCCTCAGCAGGAATTTTACTACTGCTTATAGGATGGCAAAGGAGGCTTTGCCTCCTGTGCTGCTTCCTTTCCAGGAAAAAATTTGCAAAGTTTTCCTGATTTCAGTGTACCTTTCTTCAAAATGTGGAAAGAGATTTATAGTCTTTCCCTCCCTGTTACGGTATATGTAAATAGGTAGAATTGGTATAGCCAAATCTGTTTATCCCAGGCAAAGAGAACATTGCTAAAAGAATGTGTCTTTAATAAAAATTAAATTATTGTAACAGCCTGGTAACATCTTGCATAGATGGCAACACGCCAATTTATGGTACTAAAGAATATATTTCTTGATAATTTTTAAATTTATAGCTGCAATTAGAAAAACATATTACTCATCTACATGTAAAAAAAAAAAATAAAAGTATGATTGTGGATAACTCAAAATGCTCCAAAGGAACCACGCTGCCTGCTGACAGCTGAATAAAGGTGGTGAAGCTAGTGAGACGTCTGCTTCTCAGGGAAAAAGACAGCTGTCATTTGATACGAAGTTCTCAGTCTTTTGTAGAAACAATTATAACATGCAAAATTTTATTCACTTATGCCTTCTGCACCTTCCTTTCTACTGATATAAACATATGCATTTTTATAGTATTCTATAGTTTCTATAAATCCACTAGCTTGTAACTACTTCGATTGCATAATGCTTGAGTCCAAAATGTATTCACTTTTTTGGTTGTCCTTTTATTATTTGTTATCTATCAAAATATTTTAAGTTGCTTCTACTTTGGCTTAACTTTTTGCTTTCAAGTAAAATACTTGAAGAGCTACGTACAGTTTCAGATTATCTGCTGACAGTTTTTATTCCCTAAGCGTACTTGTATGGCACGATGCAGGGCCCTACCCTCCGTGTACACAATTTGTAATATATTACTGTTTATGCTGTTTTAACTGTGTCATAAAATATAGAGACTGTGTGGTGCAGCCTGAGAAAACATTGCAGCACTCTGTTTTTATTCTGAACCTTTGGAATTTAAATGCTAATTAAACCACGACGTGCTGTCCAGACGATGCAAATCCGGAGGCTATGCATCTGTTTATAGCACAGCCACCCTCCGGACTGTGTGGTGCACAGGGGTTAGAGTCTCCTCTGCCTGGGAACTGAAATGGGGATAGTTTTGTAGCTGCGGTAGTGTTTGCTACTCAGCAGTAAGGTCCTGGTGCAGGAAAGATGTGGGGAAGAAGGATCAGGGGGAAAAAGCATCTTTAGGAGAGGCAGGATTTTTACCTCCAAAATGTGGATGCTCTTAGTTGTGGTCTGTGGGATTACTTGGAAGGAAGGACCAGTCCCAGATATCCTGGGGTTTTCCCAACACATTCAAGATTTGCAGCCCGAATGGTATTCCCTTGTGCTGTCACGGTTTCAGATACAGGACTGTGAGTGATCCTTTCTTCGTGAGGAGGGGGTGGGGTGGGGGGCTGCCAGCAATGGGCTCTGTCCGTGCAAGTGCTCTGAAAGGGTAATGTAAATCCACCAGCTTCAAATGCAACACAGATCTCTCCTTTTAGAAAGTAATGAATAGATGTTTCTGAAATACAAAAGCCCAATAAAACCCTACAGTTTCCTATACAGCAAATTACCATTAAAAAATTTGATGTACGTTGGTTTCTATGATATTTCATATTTTCAGCTTCACAAATTGCCAAGTATTAGAGAAACATACTGTACTCTGATTCTTGTAAGTCATTGCAATCTGGTACTTGAAGCCATTGTATAAGCCAAATAACATCTGTTACTCAGAAAGATACTACAACATTTTATGATCCTAAGTATGAGATGGAAGCTGAGTGCAGGAATGGAGCTGATATGGTGAAGCCAGTCGGCTCCAACTTGAACTTTGCATGTTTTTTGGGAGTCTTTCTCCTTGGTTTTTACCTTACCTTATCCTTATCTATTACCCTTATCTTTTGCCTAGATTTAGTCAGCTTCTGTCAGACCTGTGCTTCAGGTGAGTCCCCCAAGCATCGCTTCCTCCTGGGGCAGTCAGGAGGCTGTCCAAGCCCTGAGGGCTTGTCCAGTGCCCTGAGCAGATGCCCCTGACAGTGCAGAGGTTGCAAACCTGCTGGAACTGGGGGTTTCCAGCAAGTTCAGTGTGAACACAGTTCGGATTTTTCAGCTGAGTTGCTAATTCATAATATATCATTCCCACATTCAGAGTTATGGGTTTAACATTGAAAACTGATGCACTTGTCCTGGAATGTAATCTATTCCAGGACAAAACCAAAACCAACACAAACAAACAAAAAAGGTAGGTGAAACACAAGGAGAGAATTTATTTGGAGTGACATCTTTTGTGGGGTCTTATGGTATGCTAAATTGAAGGATTAATATTTTGTATGCAAAATTGTTATAAAATATATTTCAAGGTAGGTAAAATGCTATGCAAAGTAACTGGGAGAAGGGGAAGAGAAAGAATAGAGAGCAAAGAACATATTCATAGTATTTAGCTCATTCTCTTGCAACTTGTTAGTGAACTTTCCCTGGTTTTAATTACTCATTATTCTGACTGCTTTTTAAAGATACGTTTCAACCAGTGAATTTTTCCAGGTTCCACACTAAAGGAATTGCTTCAAATATTCAGTATTTATAGTTTTACATGTGAACTGTTTTTAACATGCATGGAGGTAATAAACTACTCTGAAAGATATTTTAAAAAACTTTATTGAATAATTTTGTATGCAAAGCTGTTTGCTTGTGTACACTTACAATGTAGATCCCTTTGAAATGCAGGAGAATGCAGTCAAAATGTATTTGTTGAAGGACATTGCACAAAACGCAGGAAAACAATATTTTTGCTGTATTTGTGTATTTTAAAGTCAAGTCTATATCACTGTTGCCTGGTATGACTGTCATCTGAAACGTATTTAAAATGGTGAATTCCAGACAGTAGCCTAAGTAATTTTGAGGATGTATTATAATAAAATATATATATATATTGTAATTGACTCACCACTAATGCAGGAATTAAAACTGGATGATGAAATAAGCCATCAAAGGTTTAGCTTCTCGCATATCTTCTAGTTATTTGAGAGCATCCTGGAAATACAGCCTAGAGCTTTCTCCATCAAGACTAACAAGACTTCTGAGCGTGCAGTTAAGCATCTCTACATGTGTATATGTAGCCTCATGTAAGTGCATATCCAGTTATAACCATGCATGTATTTTTGCACACAGTGTCATAAAATCCTATTGTCTCTATTATTTGTAGAGAATTGTAATTTCACGTAGGACATTTCCAGTCTCTTACAATAGTCCAGATTGTGAATCACTGGTAATTTAATGTAATATTTCTTTTTTCAGGATTTGTGAGTTTTTGAAGTTAGCAGACATATTTACCTAAGAAAAATCCAGGAAGGTGTTAGATGCAATCTGCTTTAGTGACTGTGGTCAAAAATGCAATCCCTGGTACCAGAAGCCCCCAAGGTGGTAATGACTGGAAGAGTGTCATATGAAATAAGCATTTTATGCTTGCTTGAATCTTGAACGCTTTCTGAGACTTTTGTTACTGACAGCTGTCAAACAGCAGACATGGCTGGATGAACTTTTGGTGTGGCTCAGTACAGCCATTTTATGTTGGTTTTGGTTTATGTTTAAGTAACTATTTACTTTTACTGAATATCATGTCACTTAATTAATCACTCTCTATTATTTGTCATTAATGTCTCTGTGCTCCACAAGAAAATTATTGAAGGGTTGGCAGCTCATTAAATGTGAGAAACTGAAGTACTTTTTAGCTGTATTTAGTTATGCTAGCACTTGGGTTTTCAAACATTTGATATCAAGGGTGCTTGAGAAGTAATCCACTGGCGAGGGATATGCATTAGCTGGTGTCTGAGATCCACAGTGAGCCCCGGCAGGGAGGTGGCATTCCCTGCTCTAGTGTCATAAAAAATGCTATCAAAGGACACAGGGCACAAGATATTAGGAAAACGATTAGGAAATAATAGCTAGAAGTCAAGGATTATTATAAATGCTGTATAAACAACACCTTTTTGTTAGGAAATGGCAGCAGTGTTAAGGATGAGGTATGTTGTACAGCAATTGTCTTCTGCTTAGTTTTTTATTTATCTGTTCAAAGCTATAAAAACCTATTTGAGATCCTTTTCTGTTTAATGTTACACTGTAAATAGCATATAGAGGTTTTTACAAAGATAATACATACTGGCATGCGTAACTTGTATGACACATTTTGGAAGCGATATGTTCTTTCCTAATTGTGCATCTGGTTGAAACCACTGGAGATTTTCGTTGTTCCTCACCTCTCATGGATTAATAGACTCTGGTATTCTTTCTGGAGATGGACAGAAATAGAAAGATAAATATGCATTGCTACAGAGATAGTGTGATTTTTTTTTTTTTATACATAATGAATACATTTTTGCAGTAATGTAGTGGCATCTTCAGAACAGTATGTTTTAACTCTAATGGGTTTTCATTAGGGCTCTGGAGAACCTAATAGCAGCTCACTGAGTTTTTGATAATCTTAAATTTGGAAACATTGCTTTGAATGATGATTTAAAAGATCAGCTGATAACTCTGAACTCCTAATAATCACCTGCTAAAGGCATTTCCCATGTTCTTCTCTTAACTATTCCAGAAGACTAGAAGGGTAAGAACCTGATGTTCACGAGTTTGCAGGAGACTAAGTGATCGGTGTGAAAACTGTTATGCAGTGGTCATCCGGTAAAAAACAAACAGAAGTATAGAGGGTGTCACCAAGGGTGAAATAAGGAGATGATGCTCAAAGATGAAGGTGAATTAAGCATCTGATGAGCTTTTATTTTCAGTGTAAATCAGTGGCTACACAGTGACAATATTCTTTACAGACATGAGCTCTTATTATTCTCTTAAGGAAGCCAGGCACGAGCTGGCTTGCAATTCAGGGTCTTGTTTTAATGTAGGTGAATTTTATGGAACATGTAGAATTGCAGCTTTGAGAAACACAAGTGTCTGAATCTCACCCTAAAAAGATGTAGAAGCTGAAATCCCCTCACAAAGCATTATTCCTCATATTCACACGATCTGGCTAGCTCCATCTAAGAGTTGAGCTAGTGTAAGAAAGATAACTGCTGTAAGCATGAATCTGTGGAGTTCTCAGAAACCCCCCCCCACAACTTTCTCCCTTCTGAAATTTGCAATGACTTCTTAGAAATGGATACATATCGAATGGAAAACCTATTTATCACATTCAGTTATAACTATGAGAGATTGTTACTCTTGTGTGTAGTAGCACTAAGTGATGCTTTGACCTATTTTTATGTTTGAAAAAGTGCATCCTGAATCAGGATATCTCAAAATCCTGTAAATCTTTACAAGAAAAAGCAAACAACCAAACAACAGCAACAACAACATCAACAAGAAAAGGCTTTTTTCAGTGCCTTAGATACCTTTATAAAAATTCACCTTTAGTGAATCTTCATTTTGCAGTAATGGCAATAGGATGTTTGAAAATATCTGCAAAAAAATGTGTCAGGGAATATGTTAAATCCACTTAAGTTTTTAGGTGTTTGACAAAGTGTCTTTGTATGTTAAAAGAAATGTTTTGCCTAGAAATTCCCAGATAGCTAGAATTAAAGCTATCAGCCCTTTAAGGGTGACATATTTGAAAGCCTTTTTACCATATCACTTAAAACCCACAGAGGGGATAGGCAGATTTTTTGATGAGGCGAGGGATGCCATCAGAAGATCTGTCACATAAGAGTAGTGTAGAATTTGCCTATTTTCATAGCCTAATGCAAATTTTCTCCCTTTTACTTGAGGTGTGAGGGTTTTTTTTTTAAATAAACATTGTTAAAATGTGCGTTGATTTGAATTAATCTTTGAAATATTGTCTGTGTATAGGTATCGATTAAGTGGAGCCTTTACTTTCAATAATGCATCACACTGCTTGACCTTGGGCGTAAGTGCCTTGCAGAAATTCACACTCCAAATTCTGTGATTGTATAACCAATGGATTTCCTACTACAGTGATGAATCTTGTAATATTGGTGATACAATTATTATTGTGTTGTGGCTTACTAGTGCTATTAAATGTTCTATTCATCAATTCCTGGAAATATTTTTTCGTCCAAGCTTGTATATTGGTCCAGCTAGAGTTAAAGTTATTTGCCTATACCTCTGCAACGTGGAGGACACAATCCCAAAGATTTAAGAGCAAACCAGAGTTAAACCACTGGCATAAGGAAAACACAGCAGGCTAGAGGGTATGCTCTTTGTTACTACTACTCTGAGTGTTGTTTAAAAAACCCACAATCTTCCCAGTATATCTTATTTAAATATCACAGTGGATCTAATGGTTCTTTTAAAAAAATATTTAAATGAGGTTGCCTTCAGTTTGTCTTTCATTCTTTTCTTTTTCACAGTGGTTCTAGTAATAAAAAAAAATATGCTTTTAAGAGTTGAGCACCAAAGATAAATGGCTCCAACCAAAGGATATAAATGTATTAATTCTAGCAAGAATTACATGAGAAATGAGCATCTAACTTTTTTCCTGCTCAAGTTCCACAATTCCCATGCTCTTTTTCCCTGAATTATCTAAATAAATGGGGGAAAAATTTAAAATGTCACAGTTTTCAGTTCAGTCAACACAACGTCATTTATTTTGTAAACCCATTTATCCTTTAGATCTTTCAGAACTTGGTTAATGGGATTTTGGAATATCAGGATTTGTTACTGGTTTAGAAGCAAGGTTTTTCTTGTTATTGGGTAATTATTCAGGTAAGCCCTGAATAAGAGATAGTGGCTATCCTGTAAATCAGCCTGACTTTTAGTCTTTTGCTTTCTTAATCTTTAGAAACTAATATCAAATTTTACTTTAACTGTTACAGTTAATCATTGTTTTTTTGTGGATTTCTCAAAAGGATATGCGAGAAGTTACCTTGCAAGAATTTGCAGCCTCTGGTTTGTATGCTAATACAAGATGAGAAGTTTCTAAGCCTAAATGCCAAAGTGGTCACAGATGCAGGCGTGATCACAAACCTTAAAGTTTACAGTATATCAACCAAAACAAATTAGAAATTGAAATATACAACAGGGTTAAAAAAATTAGAAAAAATTAATAGAGCAGTTTGTTATTTAACTACTGTACATGGCATTTTTAAAAATATATGTTTTAATTTCAATGAGTTTTTCCTATTACAAATGCTAGAATTATCCTCTCAGTGACATAAATCATCAATTATAAAGTATAAAGCAGGAGCTTAGGCATGATAAAATTTTACATGAAAGGTATGTATTTCTTACTGAGGTGGAATGTGTAACTACATCTTTAAATATCTGAATACATATCAAATATTATTTAATAGCTCTCGCGTGCAGACAAATAGAATTAATTTTTAAATGAGCTAATAGTTTTTTAGAGGTCTTCTATCACAGGCTAATTCTTTCAATGAAAGACATTTAATTAGGTTTGAGCTAGAAGAGAGTCATGGGATGGGCAGAAGTGATGCAGCCGCAGGACAAATGTAGCCTCCGATGCAGCAGAAACCTGTCACCAGTTTGACACTTTTTCAAAGTGGTGCTGTTAATTCAGAAGCTAAAAGTGTTTGTGGGAACAATCCACCCCTCTCTACTTTAGACCCAAATAGTAACTGCCTAGCAGGTCTTTCCATAATATAGATAGGCTGGAGAATGGATTTAAGTTGTTCATGAGCTTCAGACCCCTTCAAAAACTTTGTACCAAGAATTGATTTTGTGATTGGAGAAAAGTTACTTTTTATAAACTAATTCTCTATTGTACTAAAATGTGCCAACAGATACAATATGCTCCACTCCTGGGGTAAGAAAAGATGCTGTGATATCTCACTGCATGGCTTGAGTATACTACCTACCTCATTTTGTGTTCTAGGGAAACATGAAGTTTGTCTACATGGTGAAACTGGCTCTTTTTGGTGCAGGAAGGAGTGCGTAGCATTGCTGGCTTGGCATGACATTCACCTTGAACATGAGCATATTAAAACTGGAGGAATAATTGCAATGGCTGTGAAGCAGGAACCATCATATATTATCATTTCCAGAATACTGTCCTCTGTGAAAATGTTATTCTGGAATAAAAATCTTTATTTCATTATAGTTACTCTACTAACTTGAATAACTGTATTCCTGGCATATACATCTGTTATGTATGTTATGTATATATCTGTATTCAGTTATGCCTCTTTCCCTCATTTCTCTTCTTATGGTCAACCATACAGTTTATTTTTCTGTTCAAAATATTTAACTCCGTCTTCTCCCAGAAAGTAGTTAACTGCTTCAGACAAGATGGTTGTTTTTTTGAATCTTGTGGTTTTATGTCCAGAATCTTGTGCATTTGTCTTTTGTCCATAACCTCAGGAACTTTTAGAGTATTTAGAAAGATCAGAGGAAGAAGGAAAGAGAAGTAAAAAACAGAGGAAGATGGAAAATGAGGGAACCCCACCATTGTCCTTTCAAAATCAGACGTAAATTTACATTCAAGGGTCTTAACCTCATCAGACTAATAGATTTATATTTAAACAGGCATTTAGCAGAGCAGAAATGTTTGTCCTGTCTGATATATTTATAACCTTGAAGGACTTTCCTTTTTTTCCCTCTTACTCTTGACCTTTTATTAGAACACACTTTTAAAC
Organism: Falco biarmicus; assembly: GCF_023638135.1. NCBI lineage: Eukaryota > Metazoa > Chordata > Aves > Falconiformes > Falconidae > Falco > Falco biarmicus. Next base: position 12,814,768 of record NC_079295.1, read on the forward strand.
TGTGAAGTGGTGAATGTCGTAGAGCTTTGCTAGAGGCATATGAAGCTCACTCAAAGCACAAATGTTACCGTATAAAGTTCACAAACTTTCATTTATTTTCCATCCAGAGAATAAAGGTTATTTTTTTTTTCTTTTTAAGGCAGTACTTGGACAGTGACAAGTTGAAAGCCCGCTAAATCTAAGTGGCTCTTGAAAACCATGCTTTGGTTGTGAATGAATATCGAACCTGTTGAGAAATGAAAACAGTAAATTTCCATGCCCCCAAAACATAATGATTAAATGATTAATTCTGGCTGTTTTTTGGTAAGGAAAAACTAAGATGTTGGAAAGGAAAATTGGATCAGCGTTTTCACAGGAGTGAAGTACGTACTTGATGAAATATGCTGTTTTCCACTTTGAACTCTAGTCCAGTGCCGTAGATGGAACTCTGGCTACCTGTGGAAGAGCATTAGGTGCCTGCCTGGAGCATAGATGTATTGCTTCATTTCACCCAAAAGAAACCCAGGTCACAAGCTCGGAGGGTGCTCAGTGCAGGTCCTGGTTCGTGGAAGGTTGGGGTTGATGGTGGTGAGATCACCCTGGTCTTGGCTGAAATGCTGCCATGGCAGTGTGAGTCTCAATTCTGAAAACCTGGAATTGTGTTTTACTGCTAAGAATTTGGAGCTGTTTAGGTCTAAATTCCATTTTTTATCTGAATCTCAAGAAAGAAGAAGTGTTTAGATTATTGTCTTTCATTGTTCAGGCTTCTTATCAGGCAGATCAATAATACTCCTGAATCTCTGTGTCTGTGCTGGTAAATGATTTGGCCTTTCTCAGGGATGTCTCTGCTGGTGCTTTTGGAAAGAATTTCCATTGGTATCAGCCACCTTTTTGTACTTTTGAACAGTCCTTACAACTCCTGATGGCCCTGTGCACTGAGTTCCCATCTCCCTCACAGCCCCTCCCAGGCTGGGGGGTGGTGCTCTGTCTGGTGTTGGTGCCTGCTGGAGTGGATCTACAGATGATCAGAGATGGTTTCCCGCATGGAAGCCATAAAGCAGCATAGGGCCCTGTTTGAAACAAATATTCATCCTGGCTGAAAGCACTGAACAGCCGTGTCTTCTTGTGTGTGACACCTGAAATTTCTTCTCATTTTATTCTCAAGCGGTTTTCATGTATAGAATACATACCACTCAGCGTGACAGGGGGAACCACGTAGTTGTCGTCTACTGCTGGTTTCTTTCCATCCTTCTTGTCTTTTTAGTGTTTGTCTCTGTGCGGATGCGATCATGAACATCGTCTGTTATCTGTGAACTTTTATTTTGGATGTGTTAGCAGTGACTGAAAGTACGGTTTGTAGCTCAGCTGCTACAGTTGCTTTTGAGGATCAGTGTTTGGGTTACAACAGACTCTTAGTTATTTTCCTTCATGCAGATGCTGTGGAAATAACTGTATTCTTCATCTGTTTCTCCTTCTGATCAAGCCCATGGGACACGCGGTAGTCTTGACAGCTGTGTAGCAGTTTCAGCTTGGAGAGTGTCATTCCTCCAACAGCGTGTGTTTTCTGTATATCGAGCCGGTCATTTTATTTGAACAATCGGGCTTATTTGACTTATAGATGCAGTAGTTGCTGTAATGGATTCATGAAATATGCATATGGTGGACTAGAGAAAGCTATCAAGACTCATGCATTTTGCATGGGGCTCGCTCACTTTTTTCTCTCCCCACAGGTCTCCTCCCTCCTGGATAAACACGGCTTAGTGCATAAAAGTCTTACATTTTCAATACATGCAAGAGAAAAGGCTCTTCAGGAGCCTTGTTGTTGAAAAGCTTATTTGCATTTTTAAGTGTGAGTGTTAAGCCAGGTTTATTCCAAAACTTTAAAGCTCCAAAACGATCACAAAAAAAGTCCTCCAAACTGGAAAAGGGTTGCAGAAGATGACTATGTTTTGCTGTTTGCTGAGTTTTTTCAGTGCAGCTCCAACACCACTGGGCAGCATCCCAAGCCGGAGTCAGGAAGCAGAAAATTCAGCAGCATGTCTTTCACGCTTTAAATAAAGCCCTGGGCAGCCCTCTGACCGGAGCCACATCTGGCAAGAGGTACCATGCTGCTCAGCTGGCCCTTCCTTGTTTCTTGGCTGTCCTTCAGCTTCCCTTCCTAGGCTTGGAGGTTTCTCCTGCTCTTTTGTCCAACAGTGAGAGGGGAAAAAACACAGAGATCCCTCCTGGGTTTTGATGCCCCAAGGATGAGGTCAGCTTCTCCTCCTGGCTGCATTGCTTCACCCACCAAACACCATGATCCAGATGTCAGACACTGGAAGGATATGGAGATGTATAGAACATGTACAGTCCCAGCTTTAAAAGGAAGACTTTGGGCGCCCCACACACTGTATTTGTGCTGCATTTAGCATTTTCAGGTTTGTTTCTGGAAAAAAGGAAATGTCAAGGGGACAGAAGTGAGAGTCAGTGCGTTTGAAGAACAACTGAAATAAACACAAGGGTAAGCCAGGCTTGGACTTTTAAATGCTAATTTGCAGGCACAATGCAATGAAATGTCACATTGCATCCCAACCCAGAGAAAGCTGGATTCTTCTCTTGTGCTTCTTGTGTATTCGCACCCAGAGGCTTGTAGTGACGAGAATGTTCATCCAAATGACTTTGCCTTGATATTGATAAAAATTTCACGCAAAGTGATTGTGTTCAGAATTACTGTGCGATTGGTCACATAACAGCCCGCAGAAAACCCCGAGGTACAACATGATGACATCTCTTTTGCGAATGCTGGCTAATCTGATATATGCATTGTGGGTGCCTCCAATTTATTCCTCATGCTAATGTATAGGTGCTGACGCTGTGGATTTAGGTATCTTTGCTCAAAGAAAACTGTGGCACTTCTAGAAAAACCAACTGGGATTTCTTGCTGTTAGCAGAAAGAAAGGAAAAGAGTTGCAATATTTTAAAGGAAATTTCTGGTGGAGTTTAAGGGGCTGGCTATATTGTTGTTCAAAACATTTTAGATATTCATTCAGATTAAATGTGGACTGGGAAATGAAAGCAAATAAAAAAAAGATTAAAAAAGTGTTCAATTTTGTTGCGTTACTTGATCTTGAAAAAAGGCCATAACTTATCCGAAATCTTAAATAAAAATCCCCAAACCTTCTGCTTACTTTATCTTTACAGTGATTAATCTCTGTTACTGTGCTCCTTGTGGGTTAAAACTACATTGCTATGGCAGGTTTGTAATTTGAATACCACAGTGTATGTATTTACATTGAGCAACAGCTGACATATTTAATCCATGCCTCTTTATCCTATGAAATGTAGAGCTTCAAGCAAAATTGCAGAGTCCATAGAGCTCTGCAGCATGGAGAGAACTATTACATTCCTATCTACACAGTCCAGTTTGGGCCGAGCTGTAAGAAATGTAACAGTCTTGCATGTTCAGCTGTAATATGTGCTACTTCTCCGGACCATGTGCAAACCCCAGAAGTTTTCAAATGCATTTGCACCCACACTGATTGACACGGTCAAGAAATATTTATGCTGATGAAGGAGAAAAGTGACAGACCCTGCAGCATATCGGTATGGTCTTCAGGATAAAGATCTGAGTTTAATATCTCATACTTACTGCAGATAGGATCTCTTTGTTTATCTGGGTCTTCATCTGTAAAGTGGGGATTAGTAATTCTTATAATTAAACTGCCTTCAGAGCGGTGAAGGGGAGCTTGCTGCGTGAAATCTTGGAGCAGCTCCGGTGGCAGCCTGAGCCGTGGCATGGCACTCGGCAAGGCTAAGCAAAGGAGAGCAGGCATTCGCCTTTGCTGTTGTACATAAGCTACAACACTGCCAAACGCTGCTTTGAAGCTGCTGTACTGGTGTTAAGAGGAATATTGGACGCTGAAGGAAGTTTTCGGCTGATACGAGCTTGCTATGATTTATGTAATGCTAGGCTGAGAACAATTATTTTTTGAACATCAATGAACAGAGACCCTTATCAACTTTCTCTTGCCTGTCTTCAGAGTGGACTCTACAGCAGATACTTGCCTTTTATCTCCCTACCTCATTTTCTGAGCATTTTTGAAGTGCAGATGTTGGAGGGTTTCTGGCTTACGTTAATCTATGGGAATTTTAAAAGTTGACTTATTAAAAGCAAAACAATCCTCTCGTGCATTATGGGTTTTAATATTTTTTTCTGGCACCTTCCCAAAACAATAGACTTCAAGGACACACCAGGTACTTTCTGTTTACAGGAATATATTTCACTTTTTCAATCAGACATTCTTTTGTTAGGCTTATGTTGCTCAGCAAATTGCTTTCTGTGAAATGCAGAATGGATTATTTGGTAATTAAAATATTTCAAGTTTATGAGAGAGTTTGAAATCAATAAAATATTCTTATTTCAGTGGAATGGAGCTATATGTCTGTTAGCACAGAATCCTGTAAGTTATAGAGGAATAGAAGTAAAACTAATAGGTGCTTTCCATCTCCTTTCAGGTTTGTTCTCTACTAGATGGTATGTTTGCTACCAGGATTTTTCCCCCCCTCAATCTAATTTAAATATCCTGAGAGATGGGCCTCACAATGTACCTATTATTTTTCATATGCATTTAAAAAATGCGTTTCTTTTTGGTGGAATCATTTAGTGTTAGAATTATGATTTGCAACATGCCGTAGCACCTGAAATGCAAAGCGGCGTAACATCTCTTAGTACTGAGACTCGTGGACAGCCCAGCATCTCTGGCCAAAGGTCAGTAATTAAGGGAGCTTAATAGCAGAGCTGAGGAAAGAGAATATAAAGATTTCTTAGTGCTCCAAGATAACCTATTCTGAAAGAAAAATGAAAGAGGAATGGAAAAAAAATAATCCTTTCTTTTTATATATTTTTGTTACCATAGTAATTCTTGTTGTACGTTTTATATAAATGTCACCTGCCAGAAAATAGAAACTTCTACTTTGAAGAGAAAAATACTTTCAGGTGTATAATTTTGTCAATGGTAATGTTAGCATTTATCATGGTCAAATCTTTGCAACTGATAAATATTGTTCTGTTTCTAGTTTTTCATTTTCCCTTACTGACATTTTTAAACCAATATCCTGTAAATGTCAGTATTGTTAATTTCACATCTTGGAAAGGTGAAAGGTTAAAGACTTATATATTGGAATGCAGAAACATAATAGAAATAAATTGAAGTTTAATGAGACTTTGAGTAGAGTGCTTCTAAGACTGCTTTTTTAGGTGCGGGTTATGTGTGTATTCTTTATTGCACTGAAGCATTTATGCCCACAAAAACCATCCTCTCGCATTGTTTCCTGGTTTTGATTATTTTGATAAGGAAATATGTCTGTAAAACCACAAAAACTGGCAATCAATTGAAACAGCATTTTAAAATTATGTTTAAAGCTGATGGAAAAATCATAAATAAGAAGTAAACTCATTTCAAAATGGCTCTGGGGATATAAAACTCATTATGGTGCGGTAGCAGGTAAGCACTGAGAAAAATCAGTTTTATTATATCTGCTAGGAAAGTAGTCTAAAGGAAAAAAGAAGGCTACAGGGAAAGAATTTTTGGATAATTTGAGGGAATAGTGTTGATGAATACAATTGACTGTATTTGCATGTCTGTGACATGCAGTGACACACAGCGTGAGGTCAAACAGAAGTTTTCTCTCCTCGGTTAAGAACAAAACTTCTTCCCCTATCTCTAATGTCTTCCCCCCTCCTTTCCTCCAGTGTGGCATGACCTTACCCATGGGTTAAGGCTTCGTACAAAAGCTGCACAGAGGTTGAATGTGAAAGCTTCTTGAACGTGAGGTAGACAAACAACCTTACTAAGAACCTGTTAAATCACAATATGTAATGTCACTGTAACTTTGGAAATGTAATTGGGATGAAAAAAATCCTATTTTGCTTCTTGGCGAAGCTCCTAACTTTCATTAGAACAATTTCTGTTGGTCTTTGATGCTAAAAATGGGGCAAAGATCAATTGATTATCACAGAATAGAAAAGTGAACTAGCAAAGATTTGAAGATTTAATGCAGCATAAAATCAGCAATTTGAAGAATTTTTTTTAAGTACTTTGCCCTAGATAGAATCCTGTGGAGGGATTTAAACTTCCAGGGTCCCCTACTAGACGTTGCATATACTGAAGGGCAGGGATGACTAACGAACAAAAAGAATTTACAATGCAGAATTCACGTGATTACTGGTTGGGTTTGAGTATGACAGTATTTACAGAGCCTGCACAGGAGAAAGGTTGATTAAAATTTGTGTTACTGCGTCTGAAGAGAAGAAAATCAAAGAAAGTTAGTGTCAGTGCCTAGATGACAGAGCTGTTTTGACAGATGTACAAAGTAAGAATGTTCAGATGTTTAAACCTCAGTGTGAATTGTGCAACACCTGAAATAAACTGCTGCTGATTTTCTCCATATTCTGAAATTTGTGCCAAGAAATGTTGCTCAATGTATATTGTGAGTTTTACTCAATATTTGCAGAAACAAAACGCCAGGCTCTGAAGAACGTTGTCTTTCTCTTTGTAACATTGTGTGGGGTTTTCTGCTCATTAAGTTTTTCTCTGCTTCATTTTGTCATTATGAATTGGTTTATTTAGCATGTTTAAAACATACTGCTTTGATGCTTTCACAGATGTAAAACTGTTAGACTAACTTCTCTTTTTAGTGCTCATCCCATGCTTGAGGTTTAGGATGAAATCCTGCAGTTCTGGCGGGTGGTGGGTGGCTGAGGCATTTTTAAACCTCAGTAACTTTGGTGATTTCCTTTGTCACAGCTCTGTGGCACATTGAGAAAGAGTGAATTGCTGAAATGATAAGAAATGGCTGGATGCCATGCAGGTGTTCTGCTCTTGAAGTCTGATATGATACATCTACCCGTTTTCTATTATGTATTATTGCTCCAAATCACCTGTGTACTTCTTAGGGAGCTCACTGCTCCTACCTGAAAAAGCAGGGTCTGTCCTTCCTGATATTCCAGCCTTGGAAGAATCCCTACAGCCAAGCTGGCTTCTGAAATGGTCCCATACCCTTTCAGCCTGGTGTTAATGACACCCTTAACATAACACTGCTGCTACTTCAGCAGCAGCTGATGGGCATTTCCAGACACCTGTCCCTCTCTTTCTTCTCTTGGCTAATGAGCTGAAGGCAGAAAAACCCAGCACAGCTAAAATCTGATGCTTCCCATCAGCTTGTGTAGTTTGTTCCTTGATTAATAGTTATGAACAGTAGGTGACTGCAGCTATTTTCCCTTGGTTTTTTTAAATTTACAAATTAATAGGAATACAAATGCTTTAAAGTGTTGTTCTAAGGCTACAGGCTGCAATGATCCTACCAAAATAATGTAAAAACTGAAATAATTTGGAACTGGGATCCTTCTGTTAAAATTTTCTAAGGATCCCATACCTATCCTCCTATTGAGCAGTCAGTTTTCACATGTGAGAATAATACTCATATAATATCTAAAATTATCAAAACATTTTCTTCCCTCTTGTGTTTTGAGCCCGTGTATCGAAACATGATCCAGGAGAAAAAAAATAATTTTAATGTTGCAAAAATGTCTCATTCCTTCTTCCTCCCCATTTCAGATTTAAATCTCACATTAGAAAAGTTAACAACAAAGGATGAAGTAATGTTCCTAGCTATTAGTGCACGATGAGAATATTTCAAACATCACAATGATCAGCATGCTGTGGGAAATAATCTTATCTCTCTCTCTCATATGATCTGATTAAAAAAAGAGCTTGGAAAAAAGGTTTATTGCCAGCTAAATGTGAAGACTCATCTGACCTTTCTCCTTAAAATGTTATTTCAAATCAAATCTATTACAGAGCTATATATTATTAGTGTTTAAGAAATGCTGGGGTATGCACTTGGTCTCTTCACACAGTTCTCTCAGCTTATCTTCATTCTCTGTCTTCAAACTGTCTGCTCTTTTCCTGTGGCCATTGTTTTCCATGTTAAGTGGTACAGAGTGTCTGCTGACTAAATAAGGATTTAAAGACTTAATTCCTATGTGCCTAACTGTTTGGGGAAAAAAAAAGAAAATAGAAAAAAAAATACAGCAATGCTGTTTGGAATTTGCAGTCATTAGTATAAAGCTGTGAGTGCACTTCTGGGTGTTTAGGCAGCTTGAATAATTTAGGGTCTTTATATATAGCTGACTTGTCTCATTTGATTTATCTTCTTCACATGGGATTTTGTACTATTTCTGGGTACTTTATTATCACTATTGTCTCTCACATGCGTAATATGGATAGAAGCACAGACCATGAGCAAAGATTTGAGGGAAAGGCTAGCATCTGCTTACCATCAACTGATATAGCAGCAAGTGGTATACAAGCATATTTAGCCTTTCTCATAAAGTATGAAAATCAAGCTCTATGAGGCACCCGGGACCTTACTTTTTCCTTTCACATTTTAGTCCACTATTTTCCCAAGTTTTCCCAACATTTCCTAATTAACAGCGCTGCTGATCACTGTATGTATAGCTCTGTCTTAATATAAATCCTTGCTCTTGGCTCTTGTGATCATTTTTCTCAAAGGCATTTTGCTCCTCACAGCAGAGATCCTGTGTGAAGATGAGAGGCAGTGTTTGGGCTGCGTGAAAACTTTTCACCTCTGTCATGTGGAAATTATTAGCCATTTCTCTGCAGAAACCTATCCCTTGTTTTCAGAAAAGCTGCCTTGTTGACTCTAACAACAGCTATCACATACTAATAGGCTGTGCTGCTCTTGAAGATGCTGGTGCAGGAGGATTGTACTCTTGAAATAGATACTGAAGGACATTAGACCTGATGTAGTAAGGCCAAGAGAACTGGTCCAGATTCAAACCAGAATTTGATTGTTTCTGGCTCTCATGGTTTTAGCCTACTGTTCTTGCTCGTTGTTTGTAACTCTTGCAACTGCATTTCTTGCTTGGTGAAGTATTTGTGTGAAAGAAATGCTATCTGTGGTAATGGCTGGGGTTGGATTCTGCTATCCTTTGTCCAATAGATCCGTCAAAGGGGTGAGTAGTTTGACTGTAGTAGGGTACATACCAAGTACATGCAAAATTAAGTCGTATTATGCAACCCAGGAATAGTCATTATTTCTTCTGCATGGTTGTGTACATACCCATTAAAAAAAAAAGTTTAAAAGTCTGATGTGGAGGCTATGCTAAATTTTATTTCATTAGTTATTTGAGTAAGGAAGGATAATTCGATTTTATTTCTTAGATCTACTTTATCATTCTGTCCTGTGCTTTTGTAGATGATATTTTATTATATGCACTGTTATGTTGTATTCAAAACGCAATTGAAGGTGTATATATTTAACTACTGAAAGAAAGTTTTGACCTACTTCTGTCGATACCTAACAGGTATTGCAAATGCCTTATGTATCGATACGAAAGTATCTATTTGGTCCCTGCAAGCGCTCTCCCCATCTTGAACAAGCTTGTATATGAAATATTATAATTAAAAAACGTGCTTTGATTTCAATAGCACATGGTTGCTAAATGTTCCTCTTTCAAACCCAAGTTCTTCCATTCACTTACAATTGCTAGTTTTCAGTGACAAAGCGATCATCATGATTGTAATTAAATATTTATCACACAGCTCTCTTTTGTCATTTGGATGTTACAAGGCAGGCAAAGATATACTTTAAAGGCTGAGTAGTAAGCTATATTATGATAGTATGTCAAGCAAATGAGTGTTTGATGGGCTGTGTTAACGTGAGCTAAAAATAAAATCCCATCTGTTCACCTTTCAAACTGCATCAAGACACTGCATATGGGTTGTGGAATAATTTAATGAAACGCAGATGAAAATATGTTTATTTCCATCTTGCTGAAACAAGTGAAACAGGCGACTTGTTAGTAAAGATGTTTTAACAAGCAAGGATTGTGTTCCTATGGCTTTTCTGGAATATAGTAGCACTGCATTCCTTTAAAAGCATAAATGGGTAGATATTGGAACAGAGGTACTCACTGATGACACTGTCTCTAATAATACTATAAAGCTCAGATCTAGATTACTGGTGCCAAGAGTTTGAATTATTTGCACAAATAGGGATGTGCTGCATTAGCATCAGACCTGCAGAATCCATTGTGTATCATAATCTTCAGAAACACTGTTTTCCAGTGCTTGTTTTTGTTATCATTTAATAAGTTGTCTTAATTTATTGGTAGACTAGAGAGAATCTTTAGGGCCACATGCTGCTTTTACCCCAGCCAATGACCTCTTCCATCAAAATAAGCTGTTTCAAGGTATGACGTGTGCTCTGGGTCGGGGCTAGGTGCTCTACCATGAGGAAGAGATGAAGGGAGGCACTGCTGTCTCTGAGCTCTTGCTGATGGTGGTGTAAACTGAAGCTACTGAAGTGACTACAATTTTTGTGTGCTCAGGATTTTTCAGTGCACTGTCTATTTTAATATTTCTGGTGGAACGACTTTTTCACTCTTTCAGGTAATCGTATCTTTGATCTTGATGGAGTTGTATTGTCACTGCTCTGTTGTGCTTGGGGCACAACTGCTCTGTGGGCCCTTGAAAATTTTGTCTTTTTTTTTTTTTTACCTTTTTTTTTTTAAAAAAAAGCTTTTACCAAGAATTTTCTATTGCTTCTCCTTTTTCTTCAGCTGAAGCTCAACCACTTTTAATGAGTTTAAATCACAGATCTCCTTCTTTTGCTGGTTTTCTAAAACAAAAACCATCATGTAATCTGTTAAGTGCAGTTGAAGTGTATGAGATTTTTTTGAAATAGGTGTGTGACCTAATCCTGAAATTAGTAGTTAATTTACCATGTGTAGGTCTCTTACAGATGAGGAGATATTTAGGAAGGCAGGGCCAGATACGAAAAGCTCATCTGGCTACTGAAAAGAGAAAAAGGTAAGTAAAAAATGACAGGAGGAGAAGAAAATGCTTCTTTTGGGCAAGATGTGACTTATGGTTTAGGCTACACCTAGCTCTATGATAGAAAATAATTTCCTGTGCTGCTTCTTGAAGAAAATCTGGATGTGAGGTTATAGTATGCTTCAGCAGGGTCCCAGAACAGGACTTGTAAGCACACTGCAAGCTGTAGGAGTCCATACATCCGAGTCCTCTTTCATGACTTCAGCTTAGATGTTGCTGTCAATAAGAACATTTTTTTTTAAAAAGTATGCTGAACATGCAAGTCAGAAGAGGTGGGTGGGTGGGTGTGTGTGTGTGTGTGTGTGGGGGGGTGTGTGTGTGTGTGTGTGTGTGCGTGCGTGCGTGCGTGCGTGTGCGTGTGCGTGTGCGCGTGCGCGTGTGCGTGTGCGTGTGCGTGTGTGCGTGTGTGCGTGTGTGCGTGTGTGCGTGTGTGCGCGTGTGCGTGTGCGCGTGTGCGTGTGCGTGTGTGTGCGTGTGTGTGCGTGTGCGTGCGTGTGCGTGTGCGCGCGTGTGTGCGCGTGTGTGCGCGTGTGTGCGCGTGTGTGCGCGTGTGTGCGCGCGTGCGTGTGTGCGCGCGTGCGCGTGTGCGCGCGTGCGCGTGTGCGCGTGTGCGCGTGTGCGTGCGTGTGTGCGTGCGTGTGTGCGTGTGCGTGCGTGTGCGTGTGCGTGTGTGTGTGTGTGTGCGTGTGTGTGTGTGTGTGTGTGTGTGTGTAAATCGTAGTGTTTGCTTTGGTTAAACAGATTGAATTCCCAAATAGCTGGGATGTGTTACAACAGCTCTGAAAAGGAAAGTCACTTGCAAAACTCTTATGTTAGAGGGGGAAAAACTGTCTGACTTGCTGTCTTTTCCAGGCCCTTAAAACATCTGAAGCTGGTTGACAGGAAACGTTGAGCAGTTGCTTTCTATCAGTCTTCAATGGAAATGTTTGTTCTTTTTTCTTTTCTTTCTTTAAAAAGACTTATCCAGGCATTATTTTTAGATGTGTGGAGGTGCATAAAAATATGATGTTTTTTTTCATCTTATTTATAGGATGTTTTTCAAAATCTAAGTATTTTCTTGGAAAATTTTGAAGAAAAACACTTTGGATTTATGTGAGAAATAGTAACACTTTATTCTTTGACTTTACATCAGCTCTAGTTTTATGAAAACTTAGTGATGAAAAATCTCTGAAGAATTAATGATCTTTTTCAACCAACTTCTGTTAAATCATAGTAGTCCATTTTGCTGTGTACTTGCCGTGCCTAAGACAGATGCTGTGTACATAAGTAGGCAGAGTAATCGAAATACATTACTAATTTGTCTTCTGCTTTTCAAAAGGTTATGAAAATAATCAAAGCACATTAGCTAAAATCCTAAATTTGTAACATGGATAGAAATTAAGAGCACTTATTTAGTTACCATGTGTGCAGAGGTGTAAAATGACAGTCAGAGCCTCCTCATGTGAAATAATTGTTTGTTTTATTATTTTTAATTCAAAATCATATTTGTGCTGCCCTGATTAATGTGGTAGTTTTCCATTACCTTTGGTTATGCAATGCTTAGAATGCTTTTTTTTTATTTTATTTTTGTAGACTTCTTGATTCTCTTCAGATTAAAACCAAGAAGTAAGGGCCAATAAAAAAATTACTGGAATTCTCCATAAAGTATGCTTGCACAAGAACTTGGGAATCATTTCCTAGCATGTCTTTATTGTATCTTTCTATAACAAAGCTTCGGGAAAACCAGCTCAAGTGTCTTGATGTGATATGGTAAACATTAGCCATCCTAAGAAATTCTATCAAACTCCTTGTGGCTTTACAGAGAAATTTACTCCAATATTAGAGTCTGAAACTCTCGGTACAGATTGTTAATTGTTTAATATTCATTAAAAGGTTTCAGATTCAGATTGCTACCAGACAATGCCAAGCATTTCAAGTTTTGAAAGTCACTCTGCCAAGATTTAATTGTACCTGTAAGTAAATCTACTCCTGCTGAAAGAATTGTGCCACTGCCTAATGGGGGAAGGAGAGAACAGCCCGTGAGAGGTTCACTTCTTGTGGTCTTGACTGTGTTGATACTTAATATTATAGTATTGATATGGTTTCTTTTCAGAAAGGGTTTTGTTTGCTGTGATTATGTACACTTTTATCTCCCCCTGTACAAACCCCTATATCATTACTCTCCTCGGAATCTACTGTCCTATTTTTTAGAGGTTTGAAAGTAGGCAGGGCAAGGCGATCCAAAGATGCTGATGTGACCAAACCATATTAACGGTGGGATTCTCCCGTAATGAGTGATGTAATGCCCAAGTCAATGTATGTATTGTTTATCAGTTGCTTTATGTACTAAGTTTTAGTCAGGTTTTTTCCTAATAAATGCCCAGGTTTCCTTTTAAGTTTCCTTTCTTCTTTTCCTCTTCCAGAGTTAACCTGTTAAGAAAACCTCATGACTGAAGTATATTCAACATTTCCACTCTTTTTTCCTTTGTTTTGATGAGGTACAATATTATCATAAATGTGCCAATTGTTCCAAGCACTTATTAGGATTTTTGAAATGAAAAGGTTTTTAATTTTTTTCTTACAAGTTTAGGAAGGTGTATTACCTTAAAGATTTCTTCTCTTCTGAAGATACATATAGGAAGGATCTTTTTTTCCTCATACTCTGTTTCATTATGCTTTTCCCTTTTTTTCACAACCTCAAGGTTAGAAAGATAATTCTCTTAATGATTTTTTTTTTTTTTTTACTTTCCAGATCTGGGTCAATTTCTTCTTCATTTTACTTTTCAGTATCGCTTATTCTCATCTGTGTTTCTTGACCCTTAGGAGCTGTATGCTAAGCTTTCCTTGCCAGTACTGATGCTTGTTAACATGGAGGACTGAAGGTCTGCAGAATAAAACAGTCGTTAATAGGTGTGTTAGAGTCCCAGAGGTCTTGCTGCTGCCAGGCAGCTGCCCCTGTAGTGCTGAAAGCGCCCTCCCTGCACTGTTACTTGCTTTCCTTCCCCTGAAGCAACCGGATGCAAAATAATGAGAAAAACACACAACTTCGCATAGATGAAGAATTGTAAGTTCTTCCCTTAGTCATCATGCGTGTTACTAAAAATTAGCTGAAAACAGGGGCTAAGTTGTTCTGGAAACTGAACCACCTTGATTTATTTTTACATACTTCAACAGTTTGTTTCCATTCAAATATTGAAGGCGGTGACAGATAATTCTCTTTGCTCAAAATTTCCTGAGAGCTTCAGCCTATTAATAACCATAAACATTTGTTAATCTGAGTAATGTGATAAAGGCTGGCACTTTGCTGTCCCGCCATCACTTCTTGCCACAGGAGTCAGTTTTCCAGGACATACATTGAGCCTTTGTTGCAGCTGATTGCTGCGCTGTAATGGACTATGAAGAACTGAGCTGGAAGTTTCTGGGATGTATGCACAGATCTCTGGTTGTGCAGCTTTAACCACAACACTAAATAATTTCATTTAAAGGTAGCTCTTTTTTACATGAAACCTTCTGCAGAAGAATCTGCAATCTGTACACTAAAGAACTGGATTAAGGAAATCAGTTGCTATTGAAGGAAATACCGAAAGCTCTTTCAAAATTGCCAGCAGAGCTTGGCACTGTGTTGTATCCTTAATTAGCAAATTTAAGCTCTAGAGAAGACTAATTCAGGAATATTCAGTAATGGCAAGAGATGTGAAAATAAAATGTCTCTAGGAGTCTCCCAAGGCAAAAATGAAAAAAGTAATTGTATTTACACTTGTCACCAGACAGCAGGTTTTATCCATTCATAAATGGAGATGGATAAAGTCTCTCTTGGGATGTTCTGTCCTGGGAGCAAGGATTAAGAAAAAACTGTGCTGAGCCTTGGGTGAGTGTCATGGCTGCAAGAGTGGCTCGTGCTTACACTGATGCTTTTTTTCAGACTTTAAGATTTCTAAACACTGGCCTGGCTTTGGTAGGTAGGTGAACAGTGTTCTGCTTGCATTGACAATAAAACTGTAAAAAAGTGAAATATTGGTTGTCCCCATATGGCTTGTCAAATCCTCTGTTTTGTTGGTACTAAGATAGTGCAGATGCATGTCCTACATGAATTTATATCTAGAGCAAGTTTGTTCTTTGAATATAAGCATGATGAATAAGCGCTGTAATGTGTAATAATGTATTTTGTTTTTCTCACAATATCTGCCTTAGGAAGTGTACAGTTTGATGTATGCATCCTAAATCAAACATTTATGAAACTTTGTTATGCTATGAATGGATCCTTTCCTAATTTATTGCACATAATCTAGCCAATACAGTAGAGACTTTCTAGAACATATGCATTAACTTACTGTAAAAATGTACATGCAAGTGTTATTCCTATTTGTCTTCTAGAAGGCAATTAATGTCTCTCTTTGTCTGGTATTGGGTAGTTACTAGGGCATAAAAATAGTTAATACCTTGGAAGCCTTATCTCATGGAATCTCATTTTATTTAAGCTAAAGCATTTCTACTACAGGTAAAAAAAAAAAAAAAATCAGGCTAAGATTTGTGTTCCATGGAGATAATTCAGATGCTTTAACAGAATCTGTTTCCATTTCTCCTTTAGTATAGGTTGGTACTGCTGCCACGGTGCAGTGACAGGGACCTTAGATAACAATATCAACATGCCACAATTCTTGACATTAGTGCAGATTCCCATGCTCCTCAATTTCTTAAAATGTTTCTTGGAGAGTGTGCTCTCAGAAGAGCTAGGCTTCTACAAGTGCTGAAGCTATGTACTAAAGAGTCCTATTAAGTAATCTTATTCTTTGTGTCATGTTCAAAAAGAGGGGTTTTGTTCAATTTTTAAGGCACAATAAACAGTAAATAGCCTAGGTAACCGTATTGCAACCCATATGTTCTTCTGTATGAGTCTCTGGTTGCACTTAATTCTTTGCTCCAGTCTGCTACTAGCATTTGTAATTCAGTTGAAAATACTGTACTGGAAAGAAAGTGTCATGTACCTCTGTTGTGTGGTATGGAGGGAAAAGTAAGTAAATTCACTGGGTTTGTGTACATGAAAAGGGAGGTAAGATCTTTGCTGACGAGCTAGAAATGTGTACATTCTGATCGAGAATAAAAATGTTAATGCACATCTGTATCAGAAAGGTCACTTCTAGAGCTCTCTTCTATTGGACGTACCTTATGAATACATCACAGTTAACCTACAACATAAGTGTACGTTGTGGCTAGAAATGCAGAGCTACTCAGCTGCTAGGTACTTGCCCAGCTGAACAAATACTCTGCCTTCAATAAGATACAAGCAGCAGGACCCAGGCAATGTACAGCCAGCTGTTAGATTTCAGTGTAGCTTAAAGTTGTCTAAATACAATCTGTACTTCTCTTTCTAACAAGATGGGAAAAATAAGAGAACTATTTGGGACACTTTAAGGGCAGTTGTAAAACTGCCAAATTAAGTTTGTATCTGACATATTACTTGTTAAGTATCTGATCTGTTCTGTCAACAGACTAAATTTTGTTCTAATGCAAATGAAAATCAAATTAAGTTAGTCAAACACCAGAATCCTTCTGTGGCTCTTTTTCCTTCTGACTCCTTTATACCACGTTCTAGGGTATAAGCCTGCAAAGTTCAGGCTAATAAAGGATTTGGTTTCAGGGAATGTTACTGTTGTAAAAGGAGAAACTTTATTCATCCACAGCTTGAAAACGTCTCCCGGGTTAGAAATCTTTAGTTAAATCCACGTACTCACCTGAGTACGTGAGGTGCTCCTTGTGATCTGCAGTCCTTCTCTGCAACCTCTCTTATGACCTCTCTCTTAAGCAATTAGATCCAAAAAGTGAAGGAGGAAGGAATAATCTCTCCTACAGAGACACCTGCTAAAGTGGTGCTGAGGTTGCCTGAACTAGCATGTACAAATGCCTGGGAGCATCTCTGGTGTGCCAGATGCATCTCACATGGGCCGTGCCTGCCAGGGTTGGGGACCTGTCGCTGGGGCAGGCTGGGTTAGTGCACACGCTGATGCTCCCGCTCCGGCTCTCTCCCAGAATGTCCTCAAGGCTCCTGGTCACTCTCTCTCCAGACCTCCTTTTTTTTGCTAGGCATTTGTCTACTTATTCCCACCTTCAGATACTCTGATATTTTGTTCTAGTGGGACCTCTTCTTTATGCCTCTCTGATGCTTGTTCACAGGTAGGCATAGACATACACAATCTATAGGTACTAACTCCTGTCCTGTGAACTTTCACAAAAATAGGTGATGTGAATCCTTCTCTCATGCAAATGCAGTTAAGGTATAGAGATTAATAGTTAAAAAGGTTTCTGTATGAAGAGTAGATTTTAGTGGGTAAAATTATTTGTATTACCATGGAGTTCAGAATTTTTAGATTTATTCTTAGAGAGCAGCAGAAGGAATTAGCCTGTTAATGACAAATACAAGCATTGCAAGTGATAGTCCTCGTACAGGTTCAACAAAGATGCTTACTGTTTTGCAAATGAACTCTTAGTTAAAATTTTCAAGTTGTTATTTTAAGCTTTTTAAGACTTTTTAAAGAGTTTTTAAGACTATTGAAATCAGCAGATAAAACAATACAATCTGTTCTGAGAGGAACATCCTCCCAGGGGTGTTCCAGTGCCCTTCAGCTATCCTGTGCCTGGGTCCGCAGCCTGGGTGCTGGGCTCCTTTTCTGTAGACATGGGGGACCTGGGGAAAGGAAGAAGGGGGAAGAAAATGTGTACCTAGTTCTTGCTTGAACCTGAGTCAGGGTCTAGTACCTTGGAAGTGCTTTTGGTTTCCACATCGTAGGTACATTAGACATAGCTTCAAACCAGCAAAGATAGACAATTATAGTTTTCATGGCACTATTTTTACCTAAACATAATATTCTTACTTGCAGGGAAAACACTTATTCATACCAAGAAATGAGATCCCCAAGTGGCTTTTCAAACTGTCATATTTAAATAGATGATCTTCATTTAAGGACTTTAGGTGATTTCTTTCATCCTGTTAGGTGTAGGGGGAAATGGATCCAATTTTTACAATCAGATGAAAATTACAGACGAAATAAAAATACCGGCTACATCTTTTGTCAGGTGTCTGATCCCAGTCCCTTTCCATATCTACTCCCACAATTATCTTTACCCATTCTGCATAAAACAAACATTTCAAAATGCCTGCTCTGCCACTTTCTTTCACCAAAAAATGAGTGGTGGATGTTTCTAGTAATATGCAGCCTTTCCTAGGTGTTTTCTTGGAGGTTCAAGTGAAATATAAGTATTCCCAGTATGCTGCAATTTAGTGTATTCTCGGAACTGCAGTGTGGAAAAAAACCCAAATAAGAATATAGCAATGAATGGTGAAAAAAAAAAGAAAAAAGTAGAGAAATATTTAGCAGGAAAATGTGAGCTATTTACAAAAAGAATACAGGTAATGACTTAATAAGTCACAAATGTGTTGATTTCCTCTTACTGATGTTAACAATACAAACCTCTGGCAGAAACTGATCTGTCTGGTGCTCCTACAGTGCCCAGGGTAAAAGTTGTTGTGAGCCCCAAAGCCTAAACACAGCAAAAATTAAGATCAGATTTATGAGTGTTTTTCTCTGAATCCACAGTGATGTCAGACGCATGTTTTATATGTAAAAAATATTTAGCAGCATAAAAAAATACTTTACAGTTTGGACTCCCAGAAAAAATTGTCTTAAGGGTCCTGCAGAAAAATCTGTGAAATCCATTATTGGTATATGTGTAAAAGGAAGTTACTGGTGGCATCTATTCTGAGTGATGCTAATTATAGCTATAAAAATACTTATAGCATGATCTGTAAATGATATTAAAAACCACTCAAAACCTGGACATGTGGAGTTGTATGTGAAACTATACCTGCAAATGTGCAACTCTCAGCGCCAAAGAAAAACCTTTCAATATCTTACATGTGTAAATTTAGTCTGAAGACTGTAATATGTAAGCTGCCAAATGGTGTAAAGAATTGTCTGCTGTACACGCAGGAAACAAAGCAAAATGGATGTGCTGAAGTTGTAAGAATAGCCACAGCCATAAGGAGAAAATGTAATAAACACATAGGTTGGATTTCTCCTGAAATACATGGTTTCTGCTGAAAACAAGCTCATTTCAGACTGCAGTGTGGTATTCTGAAACAGGTTTTGGGTTTTTGTTGTTTTTAAGTGCTCCCTCCTTGTTTTCTATGACTGAATTAAATGCATTGTGTATTGGAAATACTTTGAATACACTTAGACTGAAGAAAGGTTAGGGAATTATTGATGGTTTTTTTCCTTTGACATATCTGTGATAAAGAGCTTGTAATGAATGCATAAAGGAACGAGAGCTGATCTAAATTTGAAACATAAACCTCTAAAAAGCCTAAGATGTGCAAAAGAAGAAACACAAACAAAATGGTCATATGGTGATTTAATTATTCTCCTAACCTATTTAATATTTGACCCTTAAGGAGTTTAGAAGAACAGCTTTGGAAGCTCTTGAGAAAAGAGGGTGCTTGTTCCTGCCTTAACACCCTTACAGAATATATTCAGGTGCACAAATTAGATTTCATCTTAAATGAAATCATCGGTCCAAATGGTATATATTCAGGATGTGATTATTTTTCAACGCGGATCAATCTGAAAGGGAAATGTTGTGCACATTCAGCAGAAGCCTTTGAGAGTTTCATTTGGAGTGAGAAACAGGTGGGGAGGGTCTGGATTCAGTCAGCCTTCTGGCTTGTGGGACGTTGTAAGTGGATAGCTGCTGGGATCCTGGACAAAGTGTCACAATTAAGAGCGCTTTACCAGGTTTCTAACTGGCTAAGGTTCTTATTTAGGACTGTCAGCAAGTCCAGACTAGCATAAGCGGTAGCTACCCACAGGTGCGGAACAGCACACTGAGCACCCTGGTCTGTACCTGCTGGGAACTGCGCCCTGAATTCCATGTCTGTCTCTTTGAGCTGATGGTGATACAGGATTTTGCTTGAGATGCTGAGCCACTGCAGGCTGGACACTGCTGTTGTATACTTCTCCCACAGTGATGCTGGGCTATTTTAATTGCTTGGTCTTCAGAGTATGACTTTGAAATCCACCATATTCAAACGGAATTTATAAGCCCTGCTGTAATATTTCACAGCTAGAGTACTTTGCAAGAAATATTTTCTCCGAATTATGCTCAGAGAATGGATTTTCAGGTAGCCTTATTTTGGTGGTATGTCTGCTCAAAAATACTCATATAATCTGTATATAGAAGGATCTGGGGCAATTGCAACAGAGCACAGATGGATAGATGTAGACCAAGAAAATTCATAACTTTTAAGAGTGAAAGAATCAAAAAGGTATCCATATTTTTTCTTATACAGTTGTTCCTGTAAACGTCAATTCAACTTTGTTCTGAAAGTGAAAAAAGCTGGGGAAAATAAAAAGTTTGAATATATTTTGTAAGAGAGACATTGAATCTTGCTGCCTTCACCCTCCTTGCAGTCCTGTTCCTGTTCCCAAAACGACCAGTCCTGCACAGGGTGACAAAAGCTCATCCAGTCAAGCTCCCAAAACAATTCCGTGTTACTCTCATGATCGCTCACACACTCAAATTGCTGAGTACTTAACCCCCAGTTGAAGGAAGTAACTTGATTACAGAAAAATGTTCAGGTTAACCTAGATGTTCACATTAAATTTTAGAGCAGTTGCAAATATATTAGTTGAACACGGCAGTTTTGAATCATTTGCTCAGCTTTGCATGTCAAACAATGAGCGGTCAGACGCACATTGTTTAAATGCTTGTTGCCAAGTCTTGATCAAAATTATCCTGCAAAAATAAATGTTTTAATTAATGGACAGAAAGAGACCCATTTCCTCTAAATGTCGTGTAACGCCTTAAAACTACGAACAGTCTCTAAAGTGATATGGAAGATATTACTCTAGAGTTTCTATAAACTTAAAGGAAGAGGGGTGGGGGGAGAAAAAAAGGAGGGGAAAACCCCCAAACACCTGCCCAACTCCCTGTCTCTTTCTGGAATTACCTTCTCATCTGAGATCCACCGTCGTTCTTGAACACTAAATGTTCTTAACTGTAAGAGTAGCAGAAGCAGTTGGCAGGCAATTAAGATCAGCTACACGGTCATCCATCATTAACTACACATTTAATTTGGTAAATATATAAGTTGTGAGACTATCCAAATATTGATTACAATCTGTGGGAACTGGCTGTTTTCTTTAGATGGGATGAGTTCCTTTGATATGCACCTCTGTCAAACATTGGAGCACATTAGGCTGCTATATCTGAGCTTCGTGCACAGTTTAGTGATATGTTTTCCTTCAGAAAAATTCTTTTATATGTTAATTTAAGCATCCAAATGCAGAATTTGGAATTAAAGAAAATCATCCTCCATGTTTCAGAAATGTAAGAGATTAAATTTGCAATTACTTAATTATGGTCTATGAAATATGCAAAACCCCCTGAGTTTTGCGCAAAGATTTTTTGAAAAAAATTGGAAGTTTTATAGCAGTAGGTGCTTCAAATTGTTGAGGATTTGATTTTCCTGTAGGGAAAATTACCCTTTAAAAATTCGTTTCTGTTGTTAATAAATAACCCAGAGCTGAAACTTCAATTTTCAGAAGAGCAAGAGAATAGATTATATTAACTAAGAGATAGGAAAATAATTTTTCACTTCCTGGGGAAAGAAACAGATTGTGTCTCTTAATGACTTTGCATTTGTTCAAGTAATTTTGTAGTCAGTTCAGAATGGATCTGAACTGTATCAACATTTATTAGTAGTACTAATATCTGGACTATAATAATCAAAACAAGTATAAAAATGCTCAAGAACAGTTGATACTGGGGAATATGGAGTATATGAACTGCCCCCCATCCCCCCAGATAATTAAAAATGTATCCAAACATTCTGGCCAAAATGAGCCATATCCTCCTTAATTTCCTGTTGTTGTTTTCCTCTAGACAAATCAAGCTGAAAAGAGACATTGATTTAATTTGGTAAGGAATACATTGTCTGTCTGATGCCTTGTTTTCTGCTTGCTTGTGTCTTGCCAACAATTATCTTGTCAAGAGGTAATGTAGACAACAGAGAGGCAGTTAGAAAACTTCTGATAGAGGTAAACTTCTTTACCGCAATCAAACTTTATCTAAAATCCATCAAATGTTATTATTTAAAGAACTTCTCTGCTTGTTTTCCCGTAAGACAAATACAGCCTTTACAATTACCATTTTCTGGACCTGAACCCCTGCACATTAATGTGGATTATGGCACAAACGAGTTTTAGACCTGAAATGAAGATTGATTAGAGAAACATGGTGTGGAGCTGTGTCTGTGCTGGTTTGCAGTGCCATTTGTTGAAAAGGATGTAGTTGTAATGCTCCTGCCCTCAAATTGTTCTCGTGGGACCTGGGACCTTGGGACTTTGTAGCTGGGAGCAGCCTGGGACATTACACATTGCTGGCTTCCATGCCAATGCAACAGTATCTGTAGGGAAAAGCAATCTCTTTTTAGACTTTTATTGATTAGTATAATCAACTTTAAACTCTGAGCAATTGTTCTCCATCTGTTTTAGCTTTAAAGGTTTCTGTTTCTTGCTGAGATCAAAAAAAGTTTTAGCGTCCAAAAGATGATCTGTTTCTTTCCAAAAATAGCAGCTGAAAATATTACATCTCCCTCCAGTCCTTGTCTTATTTATATCCATGATTCATCTTGGGTAAAACACTGCTGGTACTTTTGGTGTGTATGTGGCTATTTGCAAACTCTGCCCACTGAGAAACTGGGTATTTGTTTAATATCTGGGTGGGGTTTTTTGATATATTTATATATGTGTATATTTATAGCCTCTATACATGACACATATATCTGGATCAATGCAAATCTTAAAAATGCATTTAGACATAGGATTTCTTGATGCAATCACATATCTGACTTGGCACTTCTACCTACTGGATGAGCTTAGGGGAGAAAAGGGTTCCTCTTTTTGTGGATGTGGCTTGAACTGTTACAGAACCATAAAGTGGGAGGCAGGAAGCATGGGGGGTCTGTGGTGGGGTAGAAAGTTTGGTCTTCTGTTGGCTCCAGTGCTGCAGAGTAACCTCTGAGAGCAGCTCATGGGGAGCTTTAAAGATTTATAAAAGGACGTACATCAGCTCTCAGGCAATGTGCTGGCTTGTTGGGGATAGAATTTTGACTTGAAGATGTCTTCTGTACTTGGATGCAGTAAATGCAAGGATTCAGGCTGAAAGGCAGAATGAGATTGAATTTAGCACTTGGATTTTTCTTTCAGGAAGACTTGGAAACTGATTATGCATTTAATAATGCAGAAGCATATGATGGCTGAAACACGATTTCCTTTCTTTACTTTTGTAGTTCTTTTATAAAGGTTACAATATCATCTTTTAGAGCAAGTGCAGACACTTTGGGTTTTCTACATTTACTTTAACAGCAAATATTGAAAGTATGGTAATGTTATTTGCCTTAACTTTGGATTGTATGGGAGGCAGAATCCAGGTGTTCAGTAACAGAAGGAAAAACTTTTATTAGAAAGTTTGTATCTGTTAATGCTTGTAATGTGTACGAATTAAAGTTCTTACATCTTTTCTTAAATAAAGATGACATTTTTAAGGCCATAATCAAAATACTTTCCTTTATCAAAGCTGTGATTTTGCTGAATTATGATGTCATCATACCTTATTTAGTATTGCATAACTAGTTAAGAGTTTTTAAAAAAAATGGGTTTTAACTATGTTTATATACCTATTGTATTGGCTTTTGGTAGTGATTCTAGAAAACTATTTTCCCTTTTGTTGAATGGGAGTTTTAGACTAAATTTACAGAATAATTACGTCAGGTCTGTGCAGAAAATACACCCCTGTTTCTTCAGAGGGGGAACTGAATTGTGACCTCCAGTTCCAATTACACTAAATCACATCTGAATGTGTGATGTTCTCCAGTAACACTTCTGATGAATAATTTGTGATACTTGCCAACTTACGGGGGCCACAACCATCTTTCTGTTCTCTATTTTTTGGCATCTAGTGCAATATGACCTTGTCCCACAATTCTGAACTCCACATTGTGGCTGTAATTAAAATGCATTAATAATAATATCAACTCTTTGTTAAAATTAATCTGAAAAGAATTGTGACTAATGAATGACTGTAAGAAAATTGTGATGGAATTCATAATGGTTCATGACTTGAAAAAGAAGCAAAAGGTTATTACAGAAGTATTTTGTTTTGAATTTTTCTGCCTATGCTTAAATATTCACAAAAGTTTGGAAATGGTTTGTGGCATCTCATTGCCATGGTGATCAACTCCGTGCATGATATAACAGCATGAGTCAGTGTGAAACAGAAACCCAACCATACTTTCAGCTGCTGTATTTGTTTACATTTATATAGGCTATGAAGAAAATGTTTTGCTTTCCTTATTAGCCATGTCTAACATGTAGCAGCAGAAGCCGCGGGAAGATGTAAGGGTGGGTAGACAAACAATGGAGGAAGAAAATACTGAGGTAAATACAATCTCTGGTTGTTATTCACAAATTATGGAAATGCAGGGTGCGGCAGTGACAGGGCTGTCTGCTGCCAGAATAAAGATGCTGAAGACTTTATATTGGCTGCTATAGAAGTCTTCCTGGTGGCACTAGAGCCAAGGATGTCGTTGCATTGTGTCAAGAAATCATGAGACTCTGAACTTAAGGATCAAAAGTTCAAGATAAGGTTTTTATGCCATACCGGTAATTTTAATTTTCTTGGGGCTCTCTTTGTCTGAAATTTGGCTTCTGCCTAAATTTTTGTCTTTCTTCATTTGCCTGTTTGATTCATATTTTCAAAACTTTGCATGAAAAGACTTTGAAATACATGATAGAGGCTATGGTATTTATAGCGAAGCAGGAAAAGGTTAGTTTAACCGGGCAATGTTCCTATCTAGTCTGGGTCTGTCTGTCTTTTCAGCCTCCCACATTTCTGAGAAGATGTCAAGTTGTTAAATAAGGATTGTGTTCTCCAGACTGATTAATTTTTTTTTTTTTCTTTTTTTTTTTTTTTTCCCCGCAAGCTCTTCATGAAGTGTTCCAGAGAGCGGGAGCTAGTTGAATCAATTGAAGGGGCAGTGGAAAATAGATTATGTGGCTCAGTTGCCTGTAACCTTAAGCCTAAGGGGAGGCATGGCTTTGAGACCAGGGTAAAGCCACCTCAGATGCAACATGTAGTATCCACTTCAGACAGCTGTCTGCTGTGTTACATAATTTTCCTTATTTCATAAATGTTTTAACTTTTTATCTTACAAGCAACCTTTCTGAGTCTATTTTGTTACATAGCCCCTGTTTTATTGTGGTGAAACTACTGATGCTTTCATTTGTCTTATTAACACAAAGCCTTAGTATTAAAATAAATTTAATTAGATTATTAATAAACATAAATGATTAATAATTAATAATCAAACAAAAATAAATAAATAATAAATATCATAATTAAATAAATAATAAATTAAAATAGAATCTTTACTATGGATATCATCCTTTTATTGAAGGGAAAACTTTGAGGCTGGGATATTTAGTTGGATGAATATGAGCTTTATTTACAGCAGGGATGGGATAACTGGGGTCAGGGGAGAGCAGCGGTGTGCTTTCAGTTTCCCTTTGGAGTCTGGCTTTCCTTGTGCAAAGGAAAAGAATAGGAAAAGGTCTCAGATCCCTCTGTGGGATGAAAGGAGGGAAGGGCAGAAAAACACGTGGCCTTGTCCTGTCTCCTTCCACCCACCACTTGATCAGTGTCAGCTGGGGAATCTGTAAAAATAGATTTCCTTGCTGCCTCAGCTAGTGTCCCCTTCAAATTTTGAAGTCAAACTCTACCTACATCTTCTAGTAGATAATTTCAACATGTAAAAAGTCTCTTCTCTTCTACTGGGTCTTGTTGGCTTTATACCCCTTGTTAAACAGGTGCACTCCTCCGAACTCTGTGCTTGAGCAACAGAACAGCTGGATTGCTGACTGCCTCTAATATTTACTTATTTCTTTTGGGGCAACACTGTAAACACAATCCAAGCTAGTGGGCTGACAGAAGGTTGGGTTGTCCAGTGCCTGGTGCCAGATGACTTCCACCTTTTCTTCACACCAACTACTTGCCACAAGGTCTGACAGTTCTAGCTTTTGGGGTTTTTTTCTGTCTATTTCTATGCCTTTAAGAGTACTAAATGAGCTGAATTGCACTAAATTTATTTAAGTTTTTAAACTTTCTTTGAGCACTTTTTCCAGCTTGGAGTTTCATAAAAGGTATGCTGTTTAGCATCAGATGAAAAAACTTGGAGCATGAAATTGCAGTAATAGGTCCCAGCTGTTGCCTGTGATATTAGAGGTGTTGGGACAAGTGGCAGCTGTGGCTGTTTTCTTCCCCTACCTTCTTTTTGCATTTGTGAAGACACAAGCTACTTCATGAGCTTACTTTGCAGCTTCTTTTAGAGGAACCTCCAGCTCTGTTTCTAGACCACAGCTCCCAGGACATTTGGACACTTGAACTTTTGGATGTTTATTTGGATTCTTTATTTCTGTATTTCCCCATTGGCGAAGGTATAGTGCTGTGTAAAACCAATGGCAATGCCCAAAATGTAGCACGTAGAAGGAAAGAAAAGGTTACGAAAGTAATGTGAGCTGATGTAAGCTGCCAAGGAAATGACAAAGGGGTAAAAAATGTAATAATATTTTCTGGGAAAAAAAAAAAAAAAAAAGGACAAGTAAAAGGTAGAGGGCTGCACAATAACCATTTGTGCTCTCTCCTGGATCTGCTTTGTCCTTATGCCTGTAGTGAGATCTCCCTTGGCAGCATTTGTGGAGGATATTTTTTGTGAAAAGCCAGTTTAAGAAATGAAGCAGTGTGGAAGGTAGAATTATCATAAATTATTTCTCTTGCTCTGATCTCTCTCTGGCAATCCTGCCAGTTGCAGAGCAAGGCAAGCAGTTCCAATTGGAAAATGCTGATCTCTTTTTCTGTTAAGATTTGTTAAACATAGTTTAGAGGGCTCTAGGTAAGGAAGTTCACCTTTAAAGACAGTGTGATAGTAGCCACGTGCTATTGCCAGCTGCCTCCAATTCTACCTTATCCTGTAAAACTCATTAGCAGCAGCATGTTTTGCAACATGCAGGGAACACCAGCAATTTATGAGGGGAAAAAAAAAAAAAAAAAGATCTTGCTGGTTTTTAATTAGCTATCCTGAGATATTAGTTGCGTGCTTCTACTTACTCCCACCTTTACTCCTTTGTAACAAAGAGCTTTTGCTGCATAATGAAACCATAGGGAGCTGATGTTTCTGTGGGTACACATTATGGCACTATTTAAAAATTAAGGATAGAAATTAAATAATTGGAAATATTTGAAGCAGAATGAGCTCATGAAGTTTGCTGGAATGTACTATTTTCTGACTCCTTGTTATAAAGCAAGAGTAAGCATCCCTAGTGATGGTCTCCTAACTATGAAGAGTAGGCTCTGCGATTTTCCTGTTTCTGCACAGCGCTGTATGACTGGTCCTGCCCACCTGCCACACATCTCCGCCTAGCATTCATGTTCACTTAAAAGCCGGGGTACTTTACAGCCTCTAGTAGTCTGATTTAAGTTTTCAGTGGAGCTTAAACATTTGGTAATTTTGGCTGTTCGTAATTTAAAAAACATACAGTAAAGTGTGTGTGTGTTATTATTTTTTTATTATTTTTTTTTAACTCAAACGTCACCTGTTTTGTGGCTTTCATTTCTTTCAAAAAAACAGTCTTGTTTAGCAACTGCCTAACCCAGCTAGCTCTGGGTTTCTTTTCTGCTACAAAGTGTTTACCAGGATACCTTAATCTTTCTTCACATGTGCTTTCTGAAACAATGTAGAGTAAAAGCAGCATGTAGGTACAGCACTGGCATCAGCCTATACCTATTTGCTAAATAATCTGTCAATGAGGACATGTACCTACACAGGTGTATTTACATGGCCCTTTTAACAGCTTACTGGACGCCTGTGCAGTGTGTAAGGTGGCAGGTGTCACTGGAGGGCTTGCAAGCTGTTTAAAGCGATCCTTTGCTAACCCGGTGTGCTGTATTCATAATTTTTGCTATAAAATCATGCCCTAGGTAAATCATGCACACTGTGTGATTGCAATTTGACTGAAAATAATTATCCAGGTAGCTATTGACTATCACTAAAGTATCGATTGCTCTCCTTGCAGGGCTATCACGATTCCCTGCCAGGTCTTCAGCTCTCTGCCGCTAATTATTTTTGTCTATAGATTCTTTCAAGAAGTAAATGTAAAAAGTTGAAAGCAGAAATGCTACTTTATATTTATATTCAGAGTGACTGATTGCTGGCAGTCATTGTAATACAGTTCAGGAAAACAGCATCTCACCGAGCTAGAGGGTAATTGCCTGGAAAGTTGGATTTGAACTTCTTGGATGTGGGAGCGCTGAGGCTGTAGCATGACAGCTCAGGGATGCAATAGGGAAATGTGTAATAAAACAAAGGAAGAAATCATTAAGATAATGCAAAGTACAAAAGAGGAAGCCAGAGAGAATTGGTAAGAGACAGTAGGAACCAGAACACTCCATTGTGTTTATGGTAGGAATAAATTTAAGAGCAACTTGGAGACTAGGCAGCTTAATTAAGCTTAATAATGTTAAGAAAGCTGTAGCTGGACAGACAGTTGCCTGCTGATGGAAGAAGTCAGAAAGTCAAAAACCTTCAGAAAATCAGCAGGAAGAAAATATTCCATATTGCTGAAGAACTGAGGCAAAAATGTGAACTGGTTGGAATTCCAAGTGAATAACAAATTAACTCTTTGCTCTTGTTTCCCTTCCCCCCCCCCCCCCCCCCCCCCCCCAGGTTCTGAGTAGGAGCTACACTTCCTCCAGATTTTCCATCACTTATCTGAACTGGAATGATTTCTGTGTGCAAGTGAGTACTAATTCTCCACATATGTTGGACAGAAAATTGGAAATACATAACAGGTGAACCAGAAAATGCCACACTTTTTTTTTTTTTTTCTCCCAGCATATTTCATTTCAGTGTTTCAGTGCTGTGCAGTCTTTAGGAAAAATTGATCTAAAAGTGTTTCTATGCCCCTTTTTTTGAAAAAAAAAAAAAAAAAGTGGCTGAACTTATTAAAGCTAGTTAAAGTATGGGTATAATTCACAAATCCTCATTTCTGATCACTTAAAATAATTTGTCAGTAGAGATTCTCTCTCTCATGTACTGTAAGTATGTTACGCAGCTATATCAGGCAGAACTTGAAACCATAGACACTTAAATAGTGTAAAGAGAAAAACATCATCGGAAGTAAGCTGCTTAATAATAGGAAGACTCTGGTAAAAAATAGACAGTCTAATCTAAAGAACTTAGATTTTCCACTTATTATTTGCATATGCGTAATGCAATGGTGTTGCACTGGAAGTGAGATGGAGGAGTTGCAGAATATCCCAGAATATTCTGATAGCATTTAGTTTCTATATATTTCACAATGTGGAAAGCAAAACCCTCCTGGAAGATTGTGAGCTCTGATTGCACACAGATGATGTGCTGTAGGAGCGAATGGTTATTGTCAATGAGACGTCTACAGGACATACGTAGAAAGTCTTGAGTAAAATGACAGTTAGCAGAGAACACAGTAAACAATCGTCTTCCCAGCACTGCTTTAGATTAACGCAGCGAGAGGGTGAAGAGGCTGTGCAAACATGGAATCAAAACTCAATGCTAAGTTTTCATCCCTGAAGAACAGTGGCTTTTCTAACCAAAAAGGCTTCTCTAGCTACTGGTTTTTAACAGTCTGTGCTCTATCCTGAAAGATACTCTGCAGCTCTCTAAATAGGAAACATCCCAGATTCTTCTGGGAGAAATTACTGTTCTGCATTTTCTTCCTCACGGCATCCTGGCAAAAATCAGACACCACAGCAGTTTGAAACTAGTTCATCCCCAACTGTATTACAATTGCTGCAATGATGTATGTTGTAGGATAAGATATTCTTCTTGCTATCACTACGTCATTGGTACAGATGAGACCTAGAACAGTTTTCAGTTCACAGGTCCATAAAGACATTTAGTTCAATTTAGTGAAAATGATGGGGCTTGAAGCATCTAAAATCCTCTGATCGTCTGTTTTGAGCTTAAGCTTGTAAAAATGCAGCTAGAATAACGCTGGAGAGTAAACAACATGCAAGCTGTACATAACAATTTTTGATTTATATGCTGCACTGAGCCAAGACAAAGGCATTGGGAAAGATTTTCACCCACGGTTACTCCTACAATAATAACTGCAGGTTGAACATCCCCAAAGCCAATAACAAAGAGGTAATGGCTGTATTAGGCGCTTGTTTTTGTTGCTGCTTTAAATGAATGAGAAGGGATGGTGGGGGGAAGAAAGTGCAAACAAACTGTTATAATGAGAAGACTTACACTGGTGTAAATGCATACTAGGCTCATTTTGCTACTGGGAGTGAGCTCGGAGATATGCTGGTGTAGGTGCTAGCTCATGTCGTATGTACTGCATTAAACATGTTCCCACATAAAGTACAAAATAAAATGCCTTACAAAGTCCATAAAAATTAGCATCCTTAGGGATCTTCCTCCCTGTTCTCATAATTTCATCGCTTCACTTACTCACTACATGACTATTTTGCCATACAGCTGGGACAGATACTTGAGGGGCAGTAGACCTGCCCACCTTGCTGTTCTCCATGCAGCCTGGCTGCCTGCTCCACTCACCCGCTCCTTCCTATACCAATAAATCTTTTGGCAATGGTAGCCAGGAGTCTCAAGCTTTATTTATTTATTTTTTTTTAATAATACTTTTAAGGTTTACATGTGTGTTTGGTTTTGGGTTTTTTTTTTTTTAAATCTGAGGTTTTGATTCTACATCTGTTAGGCATTACTAGAAACCATTATAATAATACCTGAGGTACAATAGAAAAAACCGAAAGGAACAGTGGGATTTCTTTTAAAGGATGCTTTTAATGCTGCTTTTATCGCAGATCCTTTCTGTCTCGCAGCTAGGTGCAAACAAGATGACGATTCTGATGAGATTTGTACAAAGGTAGTGACTCAGGTGATGAGGGCAGAAATTTTAATTATAGAAAAATGCATCCTGCTTTACTCATGGCTTTGTTAAAAATTCCCATTTTTTACTTTTATAAATGCCTTTTATACAGTCTTTATATGGATTGTACAGTAATTGGAAATAAAACTTCTTCCATAATAGAAATGAATGTTAAGGAAAAAAAAAATCACCTAGACAACTACATAAGCTGGTAATTTCAGGTGTGCCTGACCTGAAACTAGCAAAGTGAGAAACAAAGAGGTTTTCTTTTGTCATCTAGAATATCTCCTGCCAATTTGTGTCTGGACAGTTAATGCAAAGCCCAAGGTTCTGAAAATTTTGTATGTCCCATCTTGCTTCACATAGTTCTCAGGGCTCCAGCTGAAGAGGTCACCAAGTCCTTCCTTTGGAAGATTGATTCACCAACTGCAGAACATTGCTATCAAGAGTAATTCTTGCTGTTTAGTCTGCATGTTCACTGCCAGGAACATTTCTTGATGTTCAGCCTATATTTGACTTTTAAGTTCCTTGTATATTACTGAAAAACTTTCATAAATAGGCTTATAAAAGTCCTACTCCTTGGTAATTTTTCTTAGTTTTTACTTTTTTGCAGCATTGTTTTGTCCTGTTTCTAGTTAACCAACACAACTTTTTTTTTTTTTTTTTAATCCCTTAAAGAATTTTTTGTTCTTGGAAAGAAATTGTATAAAATATGTGGAGTAAAACTGTGATTGGGGGGGTGTGTGTGTATATATACATATATATATTTTTTTTTTTAAGTGAAAATTCAAGTATCTATTTTAAGTGAATGAGTAAGATGCGGTAGGAGGCTTTTTGAGATGAAATTCTTCCACGGTCAATCTCGGCACAGCAAGTGTATTAAAGTTTTATGAGTTGTTTGTAAGTGGGAAAGCACTAACTTGTTTGTGACCAGCAACAGAGTTGCAAACTTGGTCACTAGGTGCTCCACAAGATACAGAGGTAAGTTTCGGTGCACTATGCCTTAAAAAGTGAAGACTTCTACTCATGACCAGTCTCAGCAGAAAATGTAACTAGGTATTTTTTTTTAAATGCTTCCTACCTGGACAAATAATGGCTTAAAAATGCTTGGTAAACTTGTTGGTTAATAACTAACAAAGTTTCATTCCTCTGAAATATTCCATACAAATAGCTCAGTCTGATTAGAGTACTGGGTTTATTGATCCATGTCCTGTTCTTTCTTTTTAGTCTTGCTGCAAGTCCTTTCATCCTTCCCTTACTGCTGGGCTTCATCAGTTTTAATTTACATCTGCATTTGCAGATGACTCTGAAATACAAGCTGCTGCTTGAAAGTTGCAGAGTTCCCACCAGCTTAGCTGGGTGGGATCAGAACTTGTACTGGAAGGATGCTAAGGTTTCTCTCTCTTCCTGCAAAGGGATTACTTGCATAATTAATTTAGACAGCCTAGAGTACGTTTCCATGAGGCACTACTCTGGCACCGTGGAGGGACCTAAATGTAGCACATTTTAATTTTTAAAAAAATTGTTTTTTATTAAGAGAAGTGACCTTCTGCTGTCTTTGTGATTAAAACCATTGCAAATCACATGCAGCATCAGGATGAGACAATCTGCCTTATGGTCTATTTAAATTGTAGTGCCACTCTGGCCTATGTTTTTCATCAGTAGGGAAATACAGGTACAAAGCAGTAACAATCACATTTTTTTAAATGTAGAAACTTAGATAAGAGCCAAGCTACAAGACAGCATGTGTGGAAATATTAGGAATATACCTGCAGTACATCTGGGATGTTCAGCTCTTGTATCGTTGTATGTGAGCAAGCAATTGTTGCTCTGGCTGTTTGTATTTGCCTAACCTTCCGTTATCAAATAAAATCCAGTAGAAAATACAGTTTCTGTCTGAGACAAATATAACTGGAATCCTCAGAAAGACTCTAAAGGTCAGATCACCTGTTTTGAAATATTGCTCCCCAGTATCTACAAAGTCTTAGTGACATTAAACAGTACAATGTGTAGGTTGCTAGAAGGTACGCCAGTGTTATATACTTAAAGCACAAGCTGTAACCTAGAAATAAATAAAAAATTTCTGTGGTGAAAGACTCTGACCAGTATTTGTGGAATAAGAATATTGTGGAAGCTGTTTTTAATTTGGCAGCAGGTGAGCTCCAGATTTCTGATGCTTCTGGCACTTTGTCTGCTGGTCTTGTCAGATAGTGGCTCTCACCGGGTCCAGGAACTATTGCTCAAATTGACTTCCACACCTATTTACTTTGAAAAGAAAATTGGTGATTGCTTTATGCATAAATGGACAAATATTTGCATTTTATAATTGTTTACACGGAGATTAGGAAAACAGAATCATAACAAGGCGTTTTTCTTCCTTTGAAACGGGGTAGAATTTCAATTAGCCGTATTTCTTATTTAGGAAATGTGGCACTATAGGGAGGCTTGCTGTTGGTTTTTGTTAGGTTTTTTTTTTTTCTTTTACAGTGAGTTTTACCATGAAGCTTCTTAACTAATATTGAAATAATTTCCTAAGCATCTACTTAGCTTGAATTAGAAGGCCATTTAATCTAAAAAAGTAGAGAAAAAGGCCAGTGGATCTACAAATATTAATTGAAAAACATCTTTTGTCAGGGATTTGTATGTGGGAAAAAGAAAGTGATTTTCATGTTTGCTAAATTTTCAAAGCTAACCGCACACACGCAGTTAAGATTGCATCTGTCCAGTAAAAAAAAATACACAAATGCACATAAATATATTATGGTGACATGTATGAGTATATGGGACTGTGAAAACATGGCCATTCAGCAAAACCATTGGTGTTGATGGGCAAAGTCTTTTTCAAAAGTGCAGCTGTGAGCTAGTTAATGTCTAGCGGGGGTGATGTGGTGGTGTGTGGAGATAGTTCTGGAAATCAGTTGAAGTTGGGCATGTAATATCCAGGGATGCCTCTGAAAATTTGCTTCCTAGAGTTAATCAGTAAATGGGAAAATGTATGTGAGAGATAGAGACAGGGTGAATTATATTATGGTGACATGTATGAGTATATGGGACTGTGAAAACATGGCCATTCAGCAAAACCATTGGTGTTGATGGGCAAAGTCTTTTTCAAAAGTGCAGCTGTGAGCTAGTTAATGTCTAGCGGGGGTGATGTGGTGGTGTGTGGAGATAGTTCTGGAAATCAGTTGAAGTTGGGCATGTAATATCCAGGGATGCCTCTGAAAATTTGCTTCCTAGAGTTAATCAGTAAATGGGAAAATGTATGTGAGAGATAGAGACAGGGTGAATATGCGCATGTAAGTAACTCCAGCCACATACCGACACAGCTGTGATTTTCTGATCATCAAGAGTGACATGGAAACAGTGGGAGAGCAATTCCAGAGAGCAAGCAGAGTTCCATGCAAACCAGAAAACTCTGAGGGGAATTAAGGCTGAAATGAGAGATGTTTCTGTAAGTGACTGCTTCCATATTACCACAAGAAGATCATGTTTAGTTTCTCAGGAGATACTTTCTATGATTAAATTTCACTCCTGAACTACCCTGGATTCAGCACATGATTGAGTCACCTTGAATGCAAGGATAATTTAAATGAGAAAAATCATATTCAACATCAAAATAAAATTTTTGCTCCCTACAACTCATTTATAACATGCTTCTTTCTGTTAAAACACTACTACCAGAAACCATTTCAGACTGTTGGAAAATATATAGGAGTTCAAGTGTAAATGAGACTTTAGTCTTTTTACTTAACTATGCAATGCTGAGTACTTACACTCTATGCATATTTGTTTAGGAGGCTTTCGGTAATGCAGAGCAAATCTGAGAGATTAATGTCAATATACTGTGTTAAAGGAATCATTTAATTGCCTCTATTGGTTGCACCTATATTGCTTTTTA
Source organism: Falco biarmicus (assembly GCF_023638135.1). Taxonomy (NCBI): domain Eukaryota; kingdom Metazoa; phylum Chordata; class Aves; order Falconiformes; family Falconidae; genus Falco; species Falco biarmicus. The sequence continues at coordinate 12,849,558 of NC_079295.1, forward strand.
GTGGTTTGATCATTCAATAACGCACAGTTTTACCTCCGAGTAATTCAGTATAGCTTGGGGTGGGGGGAAAGCCACATTCCATATATTTACAGGTTTTCTTACAGTTAGAAAATATCAAACAATCTCCTTTCATGCACTGAAGATCACTAAAATACAGAATCGGCTCTACTGAGCTCAGATGCTCCGCCCGTTGTCATTGCTTAGCCCTGGCCGGCAGCTCAGCCCCACGCAGCCACTTGCTGGCTCTGCCCGTGTTGGGTTCAGGGAGAGAAATGGAAGAGTAAAGGTGAGAACACTTGTGGGCCGAGGTAAACAAAGTTTAATAGGTAAAGTAAAAGCCATGCACACAGGCACAGCCAAAGGCGGCACTCACTCACTCAGTCACTCACTCACTCACTCACTCACTCACTCACTCACTCACTCACCACTCCCCCTGGGCGGGCAGGGGCTCAGCCATCCCCAGCACAGCCGGGCTCCATCGCGTGGAACGGTGACTGTGGGGAAGACAAACGCCACCGCTCAGAATGTCCCCCCTTCCTTCTCCTTCCCCAGCTTTACACGCTGAGCATGACACCATATGGAATGGGGTGTCCCTTTGGTCAGTCGGGGTCAGCTGTCCCGGCTGTGCCCCCTCCCAGCATCCTGTGCCCCCCCGCCCGCTCGCCGGTGGGCTGGGGCAGGGGCAGAAAAGGCCGGGGCTCTGTGTGAGCGCTGCTCAGGGGTAACGAAAACACCCCTGAATTGTCAGCACCGTTCCCGGCACAAACCCAGAGCACAGCCCCATACCAGCTACTGTGAAGGAAACGACTATCCCAGCCAAAGCCAGCACGCCCATTGCCTTCTGAGGAAATTCTGGTTTAAACTGAAAAACCTCCATTAAATCAATGTGGCAAAGTAGAACAGTCCCCTGCTGCTGATCTCATACTTGCAGGGTGACACATTGCGGTGTCAGTGTAGCGGAGGTAGGATCACTCTTCATAAGATTAAATTCCTTGTTTTTATTTTCTTGTACGTATATACCTCTCAGCCTAATTGAGTTATGGTCTAAGCTTAGACCTCTACTTTAGCCATAATAAAAAAACCCAAAAAGGCCTTTGAAATCTTTGGTCTTATCAAAATTTTATCACTGGCAAGAGCAGCTTGAAACACAATTAACCTGTTACCAGTATCAGGGTTATTTATCCTCAAGCTCAAACCATTGATGTTATTGATCTGCTTTAGGGCTAATCGCTCTGCTGTGTAATCTAGGAAGTTGTTACATTACTCCTTTCCGTGGCACTGATGTGTTTGAAACTGTAGGTTAGGACTGGTACAGTATGAGAACTGATAATTCCTCTGGTAAGATTGTATACCAGGGAGATAAGGACAATTCATTGTGGAATGGGAAGTAACCTCTCACCGTGACTGTTGTCTGCTTCTTTTCTGGCCACGTAGGAAACATTCACCTTTCCACCCCTTGTATTAATTTTAAAAAGCATAGTTAGAAAGGTTGTCCTAACGGTGTTTTAAAATCACTAAATATTTTACTTTATAGCTCTGAGGTTAAGCAGAAGCGAAATGCAGAGCTCTGAGCCCTTCATAATTTGCGAGACTAGAGGAAAGATGTTTAATCACTCTTTCAGCCAAAGTATTATGCCCTGTGGTATCTTCTGACACATTATCCGTGAACCTTCAGTAGGCAAAACACCAGCTGAAGTCCTTTCAAATCTGGCAATCAGTTGATTCGTGTTGATTTTTGCTGGATGAAAACCAGATCCCTGCAAAGGAAAGCCTAAGAAATAGCCATTTGTGCAGGCTGCTTCCTGAAAACTCCTTGTAATGACTATAGCCAAAGACTTTTTCTCCATCAAAATTAAGCATTCATTTTGTGTTGAAGGTTGACTTTTTATAATTACACATTTTTTTCTTATCTGATGCTAATAATGAAATACTCTGTCTTCCATCCTCCATTTAAGAGGTATGTCTTGGGTCACAGATACAGGAGAATGTGGCCATACATGCAAACTGCAGCACTAAGGGAAGTAAATTTAAGTATATAACTTGAGATATACACTATAGTCACTTTAGTAAAGACAAAGGTAGATTATTGATTTGTCAGTGAGGAACTGTGAATGAAGGTGATATTAGCTGAAACAGGATCCTAGCAAAGTCTGAGATTTCATATAAATACATAGAGAGCCAGGTCTGCTACTGAGAGTAATGATGGTAATGTTATGGATCTGTCTTAGGCACTATAAAAGAGATGCATGATGATTATCAGAAGGCAATAGCTGATATCCAGCAAAGGTTTTTAGCAGTTGACACTCCATTATTTTAAGAGATGGAAAAGTAGCCATTGAGCAGTATTCCTGCTTAATCAACAACAAAATTAGTTTTCATGCACAAGCCACTGTGAAAGGGTTGTTGCATTGTTTATAGGCGATTTAGTGGCTGATTTTTTGTAAAAAAAAGCTTCTAATTTTTGCCTGTAGTATTATTCATCACTGTTGGTAAGACTGTAGTCTTAACACGAAAATAACTGCTAGTGTTTTCTTTGAAATAAATGGGCTGTAGTTAAGAATTATCTCTTTAACTTATATTCATGACCCTAGACTTGCTGGTGTTAATTGAGATGTTCTGGGCATGTATACAGACTGTGATGGTGTGTGTCAGGGTTTTGGTTTTTTTTTCCTATATAGGCCTGTATTGTTGTAAAACTCACAGGATTTATAGATTTTATCTTACTGGTTATATTTGGCATTGTACAGTTTAATGGCAGCAAAAGTTTCCATGTTCTACTGAATGTTACTGCAATTTGTCGTAAAGTGGTTATCTTTGAACCTGAACATTTAGGAAAAAGATTCCATTGCCCTGTAGGATAGAAACTTTGTCTATATGAAAATCTGTGGCTGTTTAATTTAAGGAAGGATTTAAAATAAATTACTGTTGAACTAGTTCAAAATGACTTCATGAGAAGGGTGAGCAAACAGCAGAAGATACAGAATATTAACTAATTTATGGGAAAACAGTTTCAGTTTTCCCATAAAAGGTTAATTATTTTTAATATAATTATTAAAACACAACAGGGGACAGGAACAGACTAAAGAACGGGTCAAAGAACTCTTACATCAGTTAGATGCTTTCAGCCTAACAGGATCTGATGAATTTTCCCCTAGGGCATTTCAGAGCTAACTAAAGCATGTCTATGCTTAAAATTGGGTAAAATCCCAAAGAACTAAAGAAAGTTCAAATTAAGCGTTATTTCTAAAGACAGATGGAATACGAAATGTTTCAGGAAATATTAAGCGGACAGCCTAATTACAAAATGCAAAGAGGAAGCTGTAAAATAAAATGTTCCATATGTGTACATGTAGAAACTGAGAATAAGCTGCCGATATGGTGGACTGTCAAGAACAAATCATGCCTCTTCTTTGACTGCTCATAACATGCTTAAATTAAAAGGAATTGAAGGTAGGGTAATGTAGCAGATGTAATAAAGCTTTGGTAAAGATTTATACATCACCCTCTATAGCATTTGCAAAAGCAAGCAACAAGCACGTGGTCTTAGTAAAATTGGTTTTAAATTTACTCACTTCATAGAAGAGCTACCCCCCCAAAAAATAGATATATGTTTTCCTGTGATGCTGGAAGGATGTTTTTTTCCTCTCATTTCAGTAATGGACACAATTCTGTATCCTATAGAGTGGTAAATTTTGCAGGCAGGTTGTCCAATTATACTTCTATTCCATTTTAAGGTTTTATAGTATGTAAAACCTGGTACCTTATCGATTACAAGTAACTAAATTTGCACATTAACTGCATATGGTAGGACATCTACAAAACCAGGAGCTGGTGTGTCCTATAGTAGAAATGTTCTGTCTTAAAACTTTTTCCTCATTTTGCTTTGATTATATTGTGTGACAACCCTTCAAAATACATTAGGATAGGAAAATTAATGACGAAACTGGTATAATGCACATCCTTTCAGTGTTTTTTTTTTTGAGAAGCTTCCACACTCCTGGGGTTTAGCAACACTGTCATTTGCAATCTGTAATTTTCCTGTTTTCTGCAATGATAGAGGATTAAAGACCAATTAGGTTTCAATCTGAGCACTAATCCAAGTTTTGGACAGCTTCCCATTTTTCAGATTTATAGTTGAATGTAAGCACAGTTCATTGTTCCAACAAACTTTACATTTGATGTTTTTTACTGTGTCCCCACACAACAGATAAAAATATTGCCATACTTCTCATTTTTAAAATAAATGTTAGATAGCATTTTACAACACATGGACCTACAATATCATCTGAAGCTGAACCTTTAGAATTGAAGGATTGTTTGTAAGGGATTTATGAGTAGCAAAGAAAATTCCTGAAAGCCGATATTCAGCGTATTGGATTTATATTGGGTTTTAAGATCGAGTTCTCATTGTAATGTTATATATAACTGCATCACTTGTTTACATTATATTATATAACCTTTTTTGGGGAGCAAAATGGTGATGAGTAAGACAAGATGCCATTTATTGCTTTAAATCGAAACTTGTAGGCTGCCATGGAGTGGGTGGGGAGGTGTGTACTGCATTTCTCAAGCAGGGAACGCTGTTTGAAGCAATTACCTAAACTGCTTAGAGACATACAAAGAAATCTTTCATACTTCAAGCATTTTCTGTTAGACATGAGACATGAATATCTCTATGTGCACAAGAGATAAGCTGCTTTAAAATGGTTTTCTCGCATGTTTGGAAAAAAGCATGAGGCCCCTGGAGTTCATATCTTGAATTCCAACTTGGATGCAGTGTTTGCAAAGTCCCTCAGCAGCAATGGTGAATTTCAGCAGAAATATGTTTGTCATTCTGATTGCTTTTTATCCTCATTGCCTGTGTCTTTTATGATGTTTCTAGTTTCATATAGTTTTCTTTGGTTTTGTGTTTTGGTGGATTTTTTTCTCCCCTCCCCCCACGCAAGAGCTCAGTGACATTGTTGACCTGGCAAGCACATTGCCAGGCTAGGCACCTCAAGAAAACCTGTGGGAATGCTTGTTCTGGTGGTAAAAGGAGTCCTTTGAGATTTACTTTCTAATCTTGGATAATGTTTATTATTAAAAACCCTGTAATTCTACTGATTTAATTCTACTGTGCCTTGGAATGTTACACATTTGGGAAGGAGGCAAATTTGGGAACTTGGGTGGAAGCTCGTTAGTTAAATAATTTTCTGCTTGCAGGAAGAAGCAGTTTGCCAGGGACAGCTTGTTGTCTTGCAAGTTGTAGGTTGACTCAAGAATTTCAACATCCAGCTGCTGTGGTCCCAGGTGAAAATTCCTTTACCTGTCTCCTGGGCATCTCCAATACTGGTGGGAAGTGCCTCTGAGCACAATGTTACCAGCAGGAGTACCTTGGTTTTCTGAAATTTGCCTGCAGGATTGGTCTACCGGGATAAGTTCGGTTCCCATGAGGTTATGATTACTTATAGGGGCACCACATCCTACCTGTGCAACCAGAAACCTAGGTTAGAGACAACTAAACTCAGCTAAACCTACCAGATGCGTTATTCTTTTAGATTAACCTTTTTACCTTGAGATCCCCCCTGCCCTTAAAAAGGGGGAGCTTTGTGTTGTCAGGAAACAAAAAAGCCACTGTAAATACAAAATAGCTTCATAAAGTTCCAGTATATAATAAGAATATAATTTTTCCAAGCTATACCAGTCCCCGCACAGTCTCCTAGCTGTTTATCTCTTCTAATCTTCAATGATTTAGGACTTGAAGTGAGAGACAAATGTTTATTTTTTTACATTTCTGTGCTGTTCATTAATAAAATCAAGCTTCGGTAATTGGGCTGTGATGGCAGATACTAGATATGCATCAAGAAATCTCATTAATCTCTAAAATCGTAAATGATCTTTTTAGTATGGCTTTCATTCAGTAATACTAATATCATCTTAATAATATCACATAGTAATTGCCAAGGTTCTTCTCTCCTGAAAGTGGAAAATGGTATGACTATCATTGTTACTCCATTTTACAGAAAAGAAAGCCGAAACACAAAGAAAAAACTAAATTCCCTGAACTTGCATGATACAATGGGTTCCAAGAAGCGTTAAAATCAATACCCATTGCCCCTGTAATCAGCCCATCATAGTATACACAGTGCACAATCCATAAACTGGTATTTGCATAGATTTACATATGAATAAAGTAAGATTTATATTCAACAGTTACTGGCAATATGAGAAAACCTTGGACATAAGATAACTGACAACAGTAGAGCTTCAGAAGACAAAGGAAAATCCAAGAGGAATTGCATCGTTTAGTGACATTCATAGACTGTTGTAAAATCGTATTAGATAATACTGAAATTAAAGGCATAGTTTCCAAAGATGTTTTGGAACGTAGCTTCCATCATGCTTTGGTTTGGAGGTGGAGGGGGGGAGAGGTTATTCTCAGCAGCTAACTTTGAGAAACCTGTTCTCTCTGGATTTTCTTGCTTATTGAATTAGAAGAGGGTGGCTACAATTAAGAGCCATCAGGGTAGCTTCAACTGAAACCTGACTGAACCCTTTTGTAGAGGAACATATTGCTTTCTGTTGTCTTGAGAGGGAACGGAGACTGGGAGAGCTAAGCTGAAGTTCATGTTTCTGATTACTTTTTTATGCGGAGTAATTTATTCGATATCATAAAGTATCCACATTACAGTAAATTTAATACAACCTTCCAAATTCCTGCTGTCACGCAGCCATAGAAGGCTTGAATTTCTGATGTTCTGTGACCTCTTTATGCTGTTGGAGCAGCACAAAGTGACTCTGTAGGAGGCAAAACTGCTGACTGGGGAATCTTGCTCTTGGCATAAAGCTGGCAAAACACCTTTATACTTTGCTATGGCAGTCCCCATTATTCTTAGGAACAGGAAAGAAGAATCAGTCATTGGGATAGAAAAGGAAAGGGGATTGAAGCAGATGTTGTCAGAGATGATGATGAGGAGGTGGCAGATGTGAGACCTAAACTTGTATTGGTGGGAAGCCAGGGCACAACATGCTCCATCTGCTCCTGTCTGCATGTGACCCAAGCAGCAGTGAACTCTATATTATTAAGTGGAATTTGCTGTTGAGGGCAGGAAATTTGCCTCTCAGTAGAGGAGAAGAATTAAAGGGACAAGACTGGGGAAAAAAAAAAAAAAAAGATGATATGACTAAAGCAAGAATTGTCAGAGGTGTATGATGAATCGCTGACAGAACACCAATGTGTCATTCATGAAATAAATGTAATTATTATAATTTTTAAATTATTATAATTTTTTAAGCATAGACATATGTCTTTGTTTCACCCATTCCCTGGAAGAGGAATGAAATAGGCTGAAGGGATGTGAGTTCCCCTTGCAGCATGCAATGGAAGTTTGGGTTATGATCCCTCACAACAGTGGCATGCAGCAGAAAGCTGAAAGCAGTGGCAATCATGCTCGTAGGAGATGACCTTTCCTAAACAGCAGTGGGGTTCTCAAGTTTGTCAAAACTTGTCAGATGTGTACATATCTCTGTAGGAAGGCCTGCTGCAGGGGAAAGGTTCTGTTTTTTGTCTGCTTCCAGCAAGAGCTTCCTTGTTTTATGTGTTCAGCAAAACATTTCTAAAAGTAGATTGTCCTCCTGAACGCTGTTCAGCTTCTTTCCTTCCAGCCTGCTTTTGATAGACTTAAACCAAGTTACATTTAAAATCTATCCAGACTGCATTTTTCTTGTTTCTCCTGAAATCCCAGACACCTACCTTCCATGGGTAGAGAGCAAGCTGAAATGCAGTCTGTTTATAAGAAACAGAAACCTATGCCATATTTTACGAAATGTTGTGAATGTCCTAATATTTTGCACTGTAGGAGCTTGGCTGGCTGTATATAATACCTCACAGAAATGTGTGTTTCCTTTCCATGAAAAACAGACAGTCTCATTAGAATAAAGGAAAGGTTTATGATGAGATTGTAAAATGTTCCTGTCTATCCTAATTAGTTCGATAAAGACACAAAGAGCAGTGAAAGAAACAACAATAAAAATCTTTCTGTCACTCTTAGTGGCAGAACAGTTTCAAGATTGTATCAATTTCAGGATCATCTGATAGCACTTAATTGACTTGGACAACCGTGCACTACAGGAGGATGTCAATAGCTGGTCTTTTTAGATGTATGTAATCAGCTGTTGCTTTAAATAAAAAGAATTAAGTCTCAAGAATGGCTTTATTCTTCTCAGAGAAAGACAGAAAATACAATACTGTTTATTGCTGGAGTATTAAAGAGTTTACAGGAGTACAGAGAAAAATAGTAAGAGCAAGTAAGAAGTATCTGTGTTTATAAAATTGAAGCCTTGGTAAAAACAGCTCCTAGGTGATGAAAGAAAGAGATAAAAGACAAAAGTATTCAGAAAGAGAACTTGAAGACTGAATTAATTTAATTTCTCGTTATTGCCATGGACACAGCTCCTAATCTAAACCTGTAAGTTTCACCTCTGCCCTGCGATAAATGCGATGAATTCCTTTGAGTTATGATGAATGATGAGGCTTCTGGATGGCAATTACCAGTAAGTCCTGAAATAAATTCTCATCTAACATTTTGCAATTGTTCACTGTAATTGGTTACTTTATTGATAGTGTAAACATGATTTCATCTGCCTTATAGCAGGAAACTGAATCCTTGGAAAAAGAATCCAGAAGAACTGGCCTGCTAGTGCCTTTCAGTCTGTTGCTGTCAGTGTGGTGGTGGTGATCTTGTTGTATCTTGACAAGAACATAAATGCTCTTGTGATTGTACATTCCTCTCAGCTTTATTTTTGCAGTCTTTTGGCTCTTTCCATTCCTCTCTACAGTAGTAGCAACTTCTTGGAAAATTCTTGATTCAGGTGGGAAAGGAACATGAGCATCAAGAAATCTTTATCCTTTTTAGTATGTCTGATCTCCTTGGAGTTCTCATCTGGAGCATCGGTCCTGAGAGCACAGTAATCTTTGCCTGGGTCCAACAGGAAAACTTGATGTCTGAAAGGAGACGGGGTAGAAGGTAACCATGTAAGGTAGAAGAATTTTATTTATTTTCAAAAGAAAATTTCAGTTTGTTACTGTTCTCACTACGTAGGTGCTTTACTGGTTTACTGTACTACAGCTGGAGTTAATTCTTCCCTGTATCTTACATTCTCTCTGAATGCCCAAATCCAGGTGGGATCTGGAAATGTAAGCAACCCTTGATGAAAGGGCTCAATTCAGTCAGCAGTCTTGGAACACACCACCTCTGTGAGGGATCTCCACCTCATTGAGTCTCAAGTATTTCATGGTGGCCACCTGCTTTTGGAGTGGGGGACCTGACTTCTGCTCCTATTTCAGTTCTAAGAGTTACAGCCTGCATCTCCCAAGGCATTTCCTGAACATCCAGGATCTGAATTTCTTTGCAATGCAAGTATTTCTTATCCCTTCCATTGAAAGTTTTTGAATGTTGTTTCTAAAACTGGGCTTTCGCTGGGTCACTCCCATTTTTCAGTCATTCTAGACTTAGAAGGATTAGCTAGTAATTGAAGCTGTAGAGCCATAACCAGAGGGTAAACTCATCAGCCCTGTGCATATACATATCTTATTCTATACAGTAACTGGGACATGTTTATCAGATTTGCCTGGTGGTCTGGGTTGGGGCAGGTGGAAGTGGAACTTTTGACATCCTTTTTCACTTTCATATACAGCAATTTCATACTTAGAATTTTAATTGAAAAAACCCAACACCCTGAGCATTTGCTTTTACTGTAGTCTTTCTATGCTACCTGAGATTATCTGTAAACCAAGATATAAAAATTTGAATAAAACAAGCATGAACATGCCTGAACATGTTATTAAATTTGCAGGAAGACAATAGGTATTTAAATTAAGGAGACATCACAAATCTGCATAGAAAAATGTTCAGTGTAAAGACTACAACATCTAACAAGACGAGACAAGCAAGAACTCATCAACAGAGGGAGGCTCTAATTGGAGTGGCACAGAAAGGAAGACAAAGAAAACTGACTTTTCAAAGTCAGTTGTTTTTTTAGGCAATGAAATTTGTCAAGAAACCTAGGAGAAATCTCATTCCACTGTTTACTGGCATATCATCAAGGTAACAGAACAAAACGTGTTAAAAGCAAAAAGCATCAAAGAAATTCTGTAAAAAGAAATAGCAGCCTGGGATAGATGGAAATGCTCCCTCTGAGTCAAATCAAGCCTTAGAGCAGAATAATACTCTCTTACGTGTTATCTTCATTAGCGACTGTTCTGCATCCTATTTAACAAGTATTTCTGTGAGTGGCAGAACGCATGACGCTTGATTTTCTCCAGTGCCATCTGTTGTGTGGAATCTCTAATGGTTGAATCTGCTCTGTAAACATTTCTTCAGTAGGAGTATTAATCTCTCTTTCTCCTTGGTCGTTTTATGCCACCTCTTCTGACAAACCTGGGAGCTTAACATCTTTGGTGCTTCTGCCCCAGTGTCAGATAGAGTTGTCCTTGACTCCTAGGCATGGATGAGAAGTTTGATGGTTGGAGAATTACAGGGCGGAGAATGATGGATATTGGGAATTTTTAAGTTCTTTTCTCTTTCATAAGGGGAGAATCCTGAGCTGGGCTTAGAAAAGGAAGATTACTTCTGTAACAGGTTCATGCTCTTTTCTAGAAACATTGTATTTGTAAACAATCAATTAATAATGCCAAATGAGTGAGCCATGTTCAGAATGCCCAGTCTGATCCCAACTAGCTGACCACAGCTCTGTGTGCATTACAGCACTGTCTGTCATTAGTAACAAGCACTTACGCTCACAGTAAATGTGATGTTAGGCATCTGCGTTGTCTTTTCACAAGCTGACTTTCAGCCCTTACCCCAAAAGTACCCCTGCCCAGTGCCTGATTTGGTTGTCACGTATGTAAAGCTGTAAACTCTTCAGAAGGGATAGGCAAGGAAAGCGGCCGTGGGGTAGTCCTGTGTGTTAGGGAGTGTTTGGAGTCTCTGCAGCTCCACGATGGTGACGATAGGGTTGAGTGTGGGTAAGAATCTTGGGGAAGGCCAACAAGGCAGTGGGAGTCTGTTACAGACCACCCAGCCAAGATGAAGAGGCATGTGAAATATTCTACAAGCAGCTGGGAGAAGTCTTACAATTGCTAGCCCTTGTTCTCCTGGGGGACTTCAACTTACCAGATGTCTGCTGGAAATGCAGTACAGAGAGGGAATAGTCTAGGGCGTTCCTGGAGCATGTGGAGGATAATTCCGTGACCCAGCTGGTGAGGGAGCCAGCTAGGGAAGGCGCCCCACCACACCTGTTCTTTGTGAACAAGGAAGGACTCATGGGTGACGTGATGGCTGGAGGCCACCTTGGGCACAGTGATTATGAAATGAGTTTTTGATTCTCTGAGAAACAAGGAGGGGGGCCAGCAGAACTGTTACCTCAGACTTCTGCAGGGCAGACTTTGGCTTGTTAGGAGACTGGTTGACAGAGCCCCTTGGGAGGCAGTCTTTCGAGAGGGATATCTTAAAGGCGCAGGAGCAGGCCATCCCCATGTAGTGAAAGACAAGCCAGAAGGGAAAGAAGACCAGCCTGGCTGAACAGAGATTTGGCTGAATCTCAGGGAAAGAAGGGGAGTTTATGGCCTTTGGAAGAAGGGGCAGGCAACTCAGGAGGGCTACAAGTGTGCTGCAAGGTTATGCAGGGAGAAAATTAGAAAGATATTGCAAGGTTACGCAGGGAGAAAAGCAGCTGTAGGCAGTTGTCTACAGCTGCCACTGTAAAAAAAAAAAAAAAAAAACAACCAACAATAAAAAATGTGTCTATAAATACATTAGCCACAAAAGGAGGGCTGAGGAGAATCTCCATCCTATATTGGATGTGGGGCGAAACACAGTGACAGTCTGAGGTGCTTAATGCCTTCTTTGCCTCAGTCTTTCACAGTAAGACCAGTTGTTCTCTGTGTACCCAGGCCTCTGAGATGGAAGATGGGGGTAGGGAACAGAATGAAGCCCCCATAATACAAGGGGAAATGGTCGGTGACCTCCTACACCACACAGACACAAGTCAATGGGGCTGGATCAGATCTACCCAAGGGTACCGAGGGAACTGGCAGAAGTGCTCACTGAGCCACTTTCCATCATTTCTCATGGCTAACTGGATAGGTCCCAGTTGAGCAGAAGTTAGCGAATGTGACACCCATCTACAAGAAGGGCCAGGAGAAGGATCTGGGGAACTACAGGTCTGTCAGTCTGACCTTGGTGCCAGGAAAGGTTATGGAGCAGGCCATCCTGAGCGCCATCACATGGCACATGCAGGACAACCTGGTGATCAGGCCCAGCCAGCATACGTTTATGAAAGGCAGGTCCTGCTTGATGAACTTGATCTCCTCCTATGACAAGATGATCTGCTTAGTAGATGAGGGAAAGGCTGTGGATGGTGTCTACCTAGAGTTTAATAAAGCCTTTGACACTCTCCCACTGCACTCTTCTGGTGAAAGTTGCTGCTCATGGCTTGGACAGGTGTACTGTTTGCTGGGTAAAAACCTGGCTGAATGGCTGAGCCCAGAGAGTGGTGGTGAATGGAGTTAAAGCCAGTTGGTGACCGGTCACAAGTGGTGCTCCCCAGGGTTCAGTATGGGGCCCAGTTCTGTTTAATATCTTTATCAGTGATCTGGACTAGGGGATCAAGTGCACCCTCAGTAAGCTGGCAGATGCCAAGTTGTGGGGGATTGTTGATCTGCTGCAGGGCAGGCAGGCTCTGCAGAGGGATCTGGACAGGCTGCACCAATGGGCCAAGGCCAGTTGTATGAGGTTCAGCAAAGCTCAGTGCTGGGTCCTGCACCTGGGTCACAACGACCCCATGCAACACTACAGGCTTGGGCAAGAGCAGCTGGAAATCTGCCTGGCGGAAAAGGACCTGGGGGGGGTGGTTGAATATGAGCCAGCAGTGTGCCCAGGTGGCCAAGAAGGCCAACAGCATCCTGGCTTGTACAAGAAACAGTGTGGCCAGCAGGACCAGGGCAGTGATTGTCCCCCTGTACTCGGCACTGGTGAGGCTGCACCTCAGATACTGTGTTCAGTTTCGGGCCCCTCACTACAACAGGAACATTGATGTACTGCACCGTGTCCAGAGGAGGACAACGGAGCTTGGGAAGGGTCTGGAGCACAAGTCTGATGAGGAGCAGCTGAGAGAACTGGGGGTGTTTAGCCTGGAGAAAAGGAGGCTCAGGGGAGACCTTATCACTCCCTACAAGTACCTAAAAGGAGGCTGTAGTGAGGTGGGAGTCGATAACAAGTGACAGGACAAGATGACATGCCCTGAAGTTGCATCAAGGGAGGTTTAGACTGGATATTAAGAAAGAATTCTTCACTGAAAGTGTGGTCAAGTACTGGAACAGGCTTCCCAGGGAAGTGGCTGAGTCACCACCCCGGGAGGTAAAAGATGTGTAGGTGTGGTGCTTAGGGACATGGTTTAGCGGTGGACTTGGCAGTGCTGGGTGAGCAGTTAGACTCGATTATTTTAAAGGTCTTTTCCAACCTGAACTGTTCTGTGATTCTATATAGCAATGTAATTCCATTAGCTCAGCTTCGATGGTGTTAGTCCTCATTTACATGAGTATCAGCGACAGGAGAAGGTGGCCCTCTGAACTTCATCTGAAAAATACAATTACTCTGTGCATATAGAGATTGATCAGATCTTCCTGGAGCCGAGGAAAAGCCTCCCACTGATTTCAGTAGTCTTCGGGCCCTTATTAAAGAGTTCTATTTCATTCTGAGGTACAAATAAATAGTCTTAACAGCGGTGATCAAGCAATGCTGGTCCTGTTTAGAAGATGAATTAGCCAGTGAAGAGAAATGAAAGCTTATATGAGAGGTAATGTAATCTAAAGAATAAACCATTGTTTTCTTAACAGCAGTAGTTACTTCAGTAGACTGCACTTTTATCACTGAATAACAAACCTTTATTCAAATCTCTGTTCGAAGTTGGCCATCACAAAAATACTGGTAATGGTTTGAGCAGGTAGAAAAACATTGTCATTAAGGTCAAGGATCAGAGCCTTCTCTTTGGTAGAGAAATCTCCATCATGTGAATGTCTCTATTATGATAAAATAAGGAAGTAAACTACAAGGAGGTCATTGACTGTAAGAAGCAATTTTCTAGCTCTTATTGCTTCTGATACTCTACAGTGTAATTCACAAACAAAAGCATAAATCAAGAGCAACCTTTTCCAGCAGGTTAGCTGAGAATGGGGAGAGATGAAGGCACATAACACAGGATATTAAATTGCCATGACCAATTTCCTGTAATCATTCTTAAAAGAAAGCAGAACATGTCTTCCTTATAATTACAAAGATATTTTGTAAAATCCTGCATATTTTAGAAGTGTTTCAGAGCATCCAATATAATAAGTCTTTCTGCTGTAAAAAATACGAACAAGCAAACAAATGCAAGCATTCATATATATTCCCCTGCCACGCTAGTAAATTTTCTTATCACATGCATGAGTGCTCCCTATTCTGGCACTTACTTTATCACAACATTTACAAAGGCTTCTAGGCCACGAACAAGTAGTTTGAAGAAAAGTATGTAGAGGCTGCTGTGTCTCATAAATACAATCCATTTTCTTTCATTTCTTGATAGTGTATCCCCAGCTATAACAATTCTGCAGACTCAGCTATTGGGAGCATTTATAAATTGTATGGGTTTGTTTCCCAATATTTCTGAGAGTAGAAATTATATCAATATTTCAATAGTTCTTCAGTAAGCACTGCTGCTTATAATCCTCACAGGCATGCATTGATTACAATTAAGCTGAATTTAATAGTGGAATCATGACTCTCTGAATTTACATTTTAATTTTGAAAAGTTATTAGCTGAATTTTAGGTTTTTGCCATGTCTTGGCAGTATACCAGGATGTCATTGGTCACAGGTACCTTCCCTACTGCTACCTACCTCACAAATATCCCTGTCTGTGGATCACGTGCACTTTTGTAACGACACCTTCAGTGGCCAATATATTGAAACTTAGAATGAGGGCAAAAGCGGTAGGCATTAAAGGTTTTGTTTAGTTAATAAAGGAGGAAAAAGCATATGCCTAGGACATGAGCCCGAGATGAAGATTTCCAGTTGCGGCTCGATGCTGCCATTGACTGGAAATGACTGCTCCTGTGGGCTTTGTTACCTGGCCAGCTATGCTGGTAAGGTCACACTTTCATCATGAGATGGTCATGTGAAGGATTGTGCTACCCTAGTAGTGTGGTGGCTAAAATTGGAACTAGATTGTTATCCTAAACTCGAATTTTTTAGAATTTATGTTTTTAATAATACCTTCTCCCTTTCAATCCCATCGATGCCTAACTTCTTTAGAAACAGTCTTGTATTCACTCCTATATGCAACTATCTTATAAAAAGTAGATATTTTCAGAGAAGTCCTGATTTCCAAACAGCCTTGCCATTTCCTTTTTCAGTTATATAGTATTTCAGTTTGTTATATTTAGAGAATGGGTCTTACCTACATATAAACATAGTTTATAGTTTGCTGCTTTTAAGTAATGCTGAGGCAAACTGAATTTTGAAACAAAGGTTTTCTCTGGTATTTCTTTAAAATACAGTTGATTGCTCAAAGCCTATCATTTGGCAACATGCAGCTTCTAATGTGAGTGGTGAAATATGTTCTGTTAAGGTGGAGCTTCCTAGCCAATTAAGGATTTTCTTTTTTTTAGGGAGGTGTGTGTATATCTACATGTAAATTTAGCATTTATTAATAAACCTTGCTGAAAAAATGTCAAAAATAGAAATTGCCATTTGAGAAGCTATCAGCGAAGGAGAAATTAAAATGGAAAACAGAATATAGAATTTAAATAAATTCAATAGCAGAATCATCGAAAAAAATCTGCTCCCAATTTTAATATGAAACTGTATGTACTTTTTCCATTAAATTTAAAGAACTTGTACAGTGAATAGGGACATTCATAATGAATTTTACCTTTCAGCTGGTACAAGAAGTTATTTGTAACTGAATCTGTAGTTCTGTTCATTTGTCCAACGCCAGCATTTGAGATAGCCTTTTTTGATGGGTGGGAAACTCATTAATGTGAAAAGCCAAAGTTCACAGGAAAAACAACTGGTATTAAGTCAGCATTTCAATTTGGTGCTTGCGAGCAAGTTTCAGCCTTAGGGAGTGGGGCTGGTCCCCTGTGGTACTGGCACTTCAAGTGGTGGTAGCCCAAAGGATGTGACAGGGCAAAACATCCCTGTGAAGTTAATGGTACATTGAAGGAAGGTATGCTGATGTTACACCAGTTGTTAACAAATAATATTTAAACTTCTAGAGAGAAAGCAACAACATAATCTGGAACAACTTGTGTATGCAAGTTAGCGAGTGCCAATTACGTTTCCATCCTACCACACTCCTTTTGACACAGGAAAAGGGTAAGGGTAGGGGATCTGCGTTCTTCCTGTCTGTGCCAGTGCTGCTCTCCTTCTACATGGTCTCTGAATGTTTTGCTCATCCCACGTAGCACTAGCATTTTCTCCATCTGCTTAAATCGTCATTCAAATTACAATTAAATTCAAAATTAAGTATTGTGCACACAAAGTGAAGTAGCTAAGCAGGAGCAGCTTTGCCATATTGTGTTCTCACAGCACTTACAATTATAAATAGTTGTACTGAAGTAAGCTAAAAAGAAATAAATGTTTCTTTCACATTCCATAAATTTGCTTTCTCCTGAAACTAAGATTTTCTATATTTGTTGGGTAAAATTTTGAGAAGGACCTCCTTCATTCCGTGTGAGAGACAGAGTTGGATGTATCTATAAAATATCACTTCTTTGGATCTTTGTTTCTCTTTCAGGACTGTTTCAAAAAGGATATCATTTCCTATTTTTGGTATAGCTATGCTAGGAAAACAGTTCAGAATTTTTCACCTGTGAAATTAGAGTGCGGGAAATAACTGATATCAGCGAAGTGCTGTGAGCAATTTTGTTGTATGACTGGGATAGGAAAATTGCAAGAAAAACTCACACAAACCTATTTCTTTGATATTTGCATTGCACTTGCATTTCTAAGATAGAGGAGGTAAACCAGAAACTTTTGGAGACTATGTGATCTTCTTTTTAAAATTTTTTTATCTAAAGGAAACTTAAACTCAGTCATCTGTGTAATCGCTGGTTAAAACCTTCCTAAATAATAGCTGATGAAACACAAAACCAGCAAATATTAAAAGGCCGACAAAACCCTATAAATGGAGATGATGACTAACAGCTTTTTTCTTGTAAACATGTTGATTTAAAATGTAATTATGGAAATAATCTTTAGTTTAGATACCTTTTGCCTTAGGTCTTATGTCTGTGCATTTCAAACATATTTTGTTATGATATTCACACCTTCCTAAAACCACCTTTTACATCTTTCTTCATGATACTCTTCCACTGTTTATAAGATGGTGAAAAAGCTGTGTGCCAGTATTGAAAGGACCCTGGTTGCCTGCCAAAGCTCCACACCTAATCAGTGCATTTGTTGTGGGTAAAAGTGAGGTGCACCTTACAGATTTAAAGGGTCAATCTCTTAAATAGTTTTGAAATTATATTTCTTTGTGTATAAACAGAAGGACATTGCCAGCAGGACACCTGCTTTCAGATGAGGATCCCTTCTTATAAATTATCCCAAGACTGCATAGTAATGAGGCCATTTATATGGAAATAGATGCACTACTATTCTTTTGCTGGCTCTCCAGCAATTCATGAACTGCCTTTCACATTATGAGAAATGCTTCATGAATCAGATGAAAAGCAAAATTGAGACACTGGTAATTTCCAGCTTCCTTTGATAAATACTGCTCCAAACATGAAGGTGGTGAAAGAGCCAAAAGGTGTAAGACAGAGGAGGTGCAAGTGATAATAGTGTCAGGGGAATCGAATGCTATTGCAGATAATGGTCTCCTCTTTCTCTGGTGATAAATAGAGAAGGACAGCAGAGGCATTTATCAAAAGATAAACAATCAGCTCAAAGGTGTTTACTTTCATAGAGAGAGATGCTTTTTACTTTTGGATGATGGTGATGTATCAGTGACTCTTATCAATTAAAATCAGTAGTGTCTCCAGTACATTAGCAGAGCAGATACTTACCCAACTAAAAAGGCTGCTTGTTCTAATTTCCTTAGATAATGAATATTTCTGAGGGATAGGCAACATGCTGATTCATAAAAATATACTTGACTTAGGAGTCGCTTTAAAAGAAAATCTCAGAACTTTCTAAGCAAATGCAAGTAAGTTCAGGCAGAAGTAGGAAGTATTTCAGATGTGTTCTCTGCAGTGAGCAGCAATAATTGCATCGGAGTCTTGGTAGAATTTTAGCTTGCATTAATTAATTTTGAGCTTCACCAGGTAGTGAGTGAAAGCTAGAATTTGTGTAGGGATGCCCCAGAGTGGTAAATCTGTAAATTGGTAATTTGAAACTAATTTCTAATAAAGGACCTACTGAGCTCTTAGGAATTTGTGACACTGTATTCTCACCTACCAGTTGCTGAATATCATAACTGATTTTAGTAATTTTTTCCATCACAAACTGAAAATTATTAGTTGTAGGTAACATTTCATATAGCTAAAGAAAGCTGTTATATATATACACACACACAACTTTCTGCGTGTGAGTGACAGCTTTTATAATTTTATTTTGAATTTCACAATATTGTTTTTGCTTCTTAAAACCACTATTCTTCGAGTCTTGTAAATTATTAAAAATTTCCTCATGATTGGAATGAACACATTTGGAAATCAAATCTGTGAGAATAAAAAGAAATAAATATAAAGAACACATCTAAAATCTCAACACTGTGAAGGAGAAAGGACTGGGTTTTTTTCTGGGGACTGAATTACAGCATGTTATAACTCAGGTTGTTACTGCAAGATCTTCCAGGTATTTTCTTATTTTCAGGTGAGCGATAATTGGGGGAAGGAAAAATATATAATTAAAAATAAGGGTGGGTGAATATTTCTTGAATATTTATGAGTGATATTACTAATTTGTCTCAGTAAAAAAATGTTGGATTGGCTACCTTAGCTGGCTATGGTTGAACAAAGATTTACTATAATCTAGGAAAACTGCAGTTCTGCTACCCTTTGTAATTAAGGGCACTTGAAGGTACAGAAAGGATTCAGGGTCAGTCTGTTTCTTGGGTAGGAAGTTAGGTTTTGGAACTGCTGGTCGGTGGGTGCTTTTATTTTTTCTTCTTTTTCCTCCTTTTCCATAAATGAAGAACATTGTTTAGGATATTATATGTTTTCCATGGTCATTAAAGGAGCTGCTTGAACTCTCATAACAAAGATTCTAGGACAATAAAGTGAATCGCAAATTGGAGAGGCTAGGGAGAAGGGGAAAAAAGGAAATGGAAAGGTATTCTGGTCCTTTGCCAGTAAAACTTAACACTGCATTTACCCCATGGAGATCCCAAGCTCCAGGGAGGAGAAGGCATGCTATTTATTTCCTCATGCTACTTGTTTGTACACAGAGATCTGTCAAAGATATTAATCTTGAACTTTGTCCACCTGGTTATTATTGCATCAGGACAAAATATTGGACAATGGTTTTCCTTCTTAAAAAAAAAAAAAAAAGAAAAAAAAGAAAAAAAAAAGGACGAATAGGAAAAATCAAAGGCAAGAAAAGAAATGGAATAAAAGTGGAGATTTTTCTTACTATGTCAACTTTGTCTTCTCTTGATGTCTCCTGTTTCTCCCCCAGAAAATGCAATTTGGAATGGAGTGTATAAAAAAGATGCTTTAAAGAGCCTTCACAAATTGGCAGTGCATTTATTTATACACATTTCACCCTGACTCATCACACATCATCATGAGGCTCCCCAGACTACGCATAAAAAGAGCAGGCATAAATCAAACTAGCTGCAACTCTTTCCTCTCTTCACCAATTTTTAGATTTTTCACCTGTTCTCCCACCCAGTAATACACATAGAGAAAACACAGGGATTTTTTCCTTATTACTTACAGAGGGAATACCATTCCTTATATTGTCATCACTTGTAATCCAATAATAACGGTAATAATAAGAATCCTCATTTCATATGTATTTTAAAGCAAGATATACTTCTGTGGAGATACAAGCATGTTATTTTTGCCATTGTTCATCTAATCTCTTGAGAATTTTTCTTTCTAATAAGTAGTTAATATTAAACCTTTCTGTGAGCTTCTAAGATGTAAAGTTTCTACCAAACAATTCTTAAGTGTTTTTTCTCTGATTTTCACTTTATATATGGAAAAAAAAATCCAGTCATTAAAGTGTGCAACCTTTTTTTTTTTTAACTTTTTTATGGAGACAGTAAATCCAAAATAAATTGTATTGAAATTTAATTGAATTCAAAGTTTTCTGAGCAGTTATTTTGCAACCTGTATCTTTAGTAATTTTTACAAATTCCCTGTAGGTGGTATTCTTTCTGCCTCATTTTAGACTAGTCTCCTGAAACCATCTGTCTAGACTCTTTTGTGTTCAATGAAGTGAGAAAGGTTTCCCTGGAGGATGATGCATGGAACCTAAGTGGGGGTTCTGCTCTGAATTTCTCTTCAGAGAAACAGTACTGTAACCCTTGTCAATACAAGGATATGTTTCAGTTCCTATTGGAAATAGATGACTGAGTACCTTTTCCTTTTTTTTTTTTGTTTTTTGTTTTTTGTTTTGGTGTTTTTGGTTGGTTTTTTTTCCTCATTTTGCATTGGGATTGGTTGGTTGTGGTTTTTTCTGCTAATAGACATGCCAGTCTTCTGGGATTTTGAAATATATTGCAGAAGGGCTCTGCCAATGGAAGCCAAGAAGTTAGGGACTCCCCCAAGATCTATATCTATCAGGTTCACCATATACCTGACAGTATTCCTTCAGAGGACTGAAAATGTGAGGGTAGGGCATGCCTGGGCAAAATTTGAGAGACAAAGCTGTTTTTGGAAAGTGACAAAGTAAGTAGTGGGGATATGAGAGAGAAATTTCTACCAAGGGAACTCTGGGCTTGATAGACGAGTAAGCAAGCTGCTGCCTCTGGGCATCAGCCAAGGCATGTTGAAGTTAATTGTCTTTTTTTTTTTTTTTTTTTTTTTCCCCTCCAGTGTTCATCACACTCAGTGTGGAAGAAAGTTAAAATTTAATGACATGGGGAAATGACAGGTAGGGCTGAGGGGAGGTAAGGTCCTCCCTCAAATCTGCTAATTTATGAGTTGAGCACATGAGTTAAGATTCAGGTTTGTCATTCAAAAAGAATTACGTGAGAAGAGAGGAGGGGGCAGCAATGATAAGACACACTCCTTCCCCCAAACCAATTGTAGCTGTCTTGTGGTGAAAGAAAGATTATTCTTTCCTGAATAGACATCTCGCAGGACTTGTCTTAGGGCATGTTTGTTCTGCAGCTTAAAGATTATGCCAGAATGTTGCTAGCATAAATTTTAGATGTCAGTGGAGGTGAGAATTGAATCTCACTGTTTTCAGGTTGGTAAAGATCATCCAAAGCTGTAAATATTAATTAACACTGTTCTTTACCCAGTGGATCCTCGGCCTGTATAGATTAGGAGGAATTTTTTCTGCTTTCCAAAGAATATTAGAAAAATGGTTCTTTTTTGCACTGTTTTGTGGTGGCACTCGGTGAATTATGTCTAATTCTAAATGGTCAATGCTGTTCTTAATACGAAACATTTTTTCCATCTTTTTTTTAAAGGTAAAAATAGCTAAGCATTTCTTTCCAAATGGAAAGTGGCATTTATTTAAACCCTTTGGGTCAAAATTTATTTTACATATATATATAAAAATCTGTACATTGCTGCATCTAGTGCTTTTGAGTAAAGTCAGGATGTAAACAACTCTAGCAATTTAAAATTTTACAGTAGAATACAAAATACTGGCAGATTATCAACCTATAATTGTTAGGATTTTCATCTTCCAACCAGTAAAAATCACCTGCTTAGGTAATGATGGAAAGATCTTCCATTCAGGTTTTATGCAATACAGTCCCCTCTCCTTTCATTTTTCTTCTCCCGAGAGTATGAGTTTTTAAAAAATTATATTGTAAAGGAAGTTGGAATAATGGATAACATCACCTATTTTGGTTGTCCTGCACTGTTTGATGACTGAAACAATGTTGGAGGAGGGTTCAAGAATCAGGCTTTTGCTCTTGATCACAAGTTTCCTAGCTATTAAGACAGATTGCTTCTTTTTGTAGCTCTATAATATACCAGCTGTCTCTTTGGTGTCTTTCTTGAAAGAATAAATGCACTCCAAAAGGAATTACTGCCAGGAGGGAGAGTGCTTCTCTTGACAGTTCTTACGCAGTGAGCTGGAGGAAAGATGCTGATCCTGATGCTAATTCAGCTCACAGAGGTTCACCGAGCTATGACTGAGTTTCAAAGCCCAAGTGAATTTTTGGGGAACAGAGGCCAAAGGAATAGACTTCCACATCTAAACTTAGTGAGCTGAAGATTGTACAGGAAACCTTGCATGAGGTTTTGCTAAACTTCATGCTTTGCTGCTTTGCTAAACAATTCCAGTTTGACTTCCAGGCTATCCACTGACTCAGGTTGCCCTACTTGGCAATGCGCCATCTCATTTTCCAGTAGTCTTCCCTCAGCAGAACAGGGTGGAACCTGAGTCTATAATAAATCTGTCTAATTGAAATAATAGTCTTAAATTGTTTTATATTAGAAGAACACCTTTTTTTATTCCATTTTATGATTATACATACATAAATATGACTTAAAAAAAACAATTGTACTGTTCTTCAGTTAGGAGTTGGTCTGAAAATGTTTTTTGCTAGACCTGGTCCCTCGTTTTGGTGCCCAGTGCATTACAAAGCATTATCCTACTGTGTCAACCAGCATGCTTCAAAGAACAGTAACTTACAGCTGGTTTTATTATCACCTTATATAAATCTACTAGAAGTGAGCTTGGATTCCAGGAACCAAGTATCAATGTGTTTGATCCCTAGTGTTCTGCTGTCCTAGTGGCATAATGAAAGCCATATATCTTCTACATGTAGAAGGTAGCCACATCCAAGAAAGTAGATGTGGATCTGAATGGGGGAATTCCAGCTTAACCTCTTGATTTTGTATTTTATTTGCACGTTTCCCTGGGACCACAGCGGATAAGAAAAATGGGCAGTAACAGAATTTCCCAGTGTTGCTGTTCCACTTCAAACCTGGGAATATTTTCAGTTGTGTTGCATTTGCCTTAAACCCAGCAGATTGCTTTAGAGACAGTGACTGCTGCTTTTGAATACGTTGCCATGCCACTGTCTCTTTCCCTAGATGATGCAAAACCTACAGGAAGGGAGCGAATCCATCCAGGGAGAGCCCTGGGAAATAAGTGCTGGTTTCATTTATTGATTTTAAGGTGTTCAATCTCTTTGTCTCTAGGTCCTTCTAGCACGGACCTGGTATGTTATCACATATTTGTTAGAAGAAATAAAAATAAACAGACACTGTAAAGAATCAAACCGATCTAGATGGGGGTTCAGACCAGTTTTGCTAGAGGAGGCTTTCTGGAAACCCTGTTATGTTCACTAGAGAGATCTGTCACAGCATCCAGTTCTTGCCTTATGTTAGATCAGGTCCCACCAGTTTTAGTTACCTTCTCCATTATTGCGTTGCTCACTGCGGCTCTCATTGAAAAATCCGTAAGGTCTTAAACTTACATTATTTCCTTTGCAAAGCACAACCCCTTACCCTGATACTTTGAAGTACGTTTAATGTTTTCAAGAATAATTTGACTTTTGTATGATAAAAATAGAACTAATTTAATGATAAATATGTTGTTTCTGGAGATTAGTGTTTGTATGAAGAATAATTAGATTATTTTTAAATGATGATGTCAGGTGCTATTAATCTATTGATTTCAAATGTAGTAAACTTTCAGCTACAACCTGTATGTGAACTTATGCTACTTGTGTTGAAGCAATAAACATAATAATGGTATTGCAATTACTAGACAGGAATTATTCGTGTTATAAATGTTGTTCTCTACTAAATGTCTAGCACAAGACTGTTGTCAATTCTATCCTTTTCTCAATATTATTTAAGTAATACCAGATGCTCTTAACTTCAGGATATCGAATACTTCATTTCAGCAATTCAGACTGAACAATAAATAAATCCTCACCTGTATCTGTAATTTGCTTGCTGCTAGGCACTGTCCAAAGTTTTAACCCTTCAGTGCTCTAAATTTTCTTTGAAAACCTGTAGCCTAGTCATGTAAAGAAGTTATTCAGCTGGCGTTAATTTTTTTTTTTTTTTTTTTTTTTGCAAGATTAGGTACTAATTTTTGTCTGTTGGTTTGACAGTATCTTTGAAGGAAGCCACTCCTTATGTGTCATCTTCCCATAAATACTTGCATTAACAAAGCCGTGTAATGCTATTACTTTTTACTATTTAAAAGCCAATGAGGCAGTATGTTT
This sequence comes from Falco biarmicus, assembly GCF_023638135.1. NCBI lineage: Eukaryota > Metazoa > Chordata > Aves > Falconiformes > Falconidae > Falco > Falco biarmicus. The sequence goes on from NC_079295.1 coordinate 12,873,956, forward strand.
CCTTACTGTGTGTGATCTGTGGTGCAATGCAGAAGAAATACATGACATTTCACTAATTTTGCACTGACAAAGTGTGATCTATATTGATCAGTATCCACTGCAGTTGCCTGTCCAAAGCTGAAGTTTTTTCTTGCTTTTTAGTCTGGTGCAAGGAAGAGGAGAGTCCTCCAAATACTATAGACCCATTTCTCAACAGTAAGAATGAGTGTTGGCCACCAAATGTGCGACAAAATGCCGCAGAAAACAGTGCTGACCCTTTGCAATGTTAAGAGATGGTAGATTTGTCAAGACTTTAAAGACTAGTATGAAGTGGATTACATGACTGACAAGTATAAGGAAAAGCTTGCCCTTCTTATTTAGTCCTCGCTCTATTTTGTGCAAATAAGTCTTCATTCAGCAGTATGGAGACCTGATTTTACGCCATGATGTGAGTTCCCAAGAGACTGCACTTATTGCCCAGTGCAGGACTGTAATGCATCCTACGTCTTATCAAATGCCTTGGCAAGAAAACACAGTGGTTAGGCTTTAACATATTTTTTTTTAATTCTTTTCTACTTTACTGTTTCTTGGGATGGATAAGATGTGGTCATTCTAAATCTGTTTGGGAAATTGGCACCAAATTTATTTTGCTATCATTATAGGTAGAGGAGAAAATTGTGCTTGAATACGTGAAGAAAATGGAGGTTTAATTACACTTGTTTTTATGGCTATAAGTTTAGCGTTCAGAAGCAGCCTATCATTGCTCCAAGTCGTAGTGCCTGGAGGTGTTTTACTGTTTTCATCAGTAACTGCTGTACAGCTGACTGGAAGTGAAAAATTGAGCTTTTGTTAATGTGGGTTCAAATTCCAAAGAGATGCATTTCAAGCATGAGCATACCCATCTTTTCCTTCATAAAAAGAGTTCTCTTTAAAGGTGTAATTTAGCATGGTATCTGTGTAGGGAAATTATAGGTTTGCAGACAAAGAATTGTGTTTGAGTTGCATCGCATGATAAGAAATCTCTAATTTTCTCAAAATTCTTGCTTCAGAGAATTTCTGAGAGTGAATCATATGGGTTGGGGATCCCTTGATCCAACATCTCTTGATGTTGGACTAGATGACTCCAGTTCAACAATATTCTTCAGCTGGGTTTGCTCTAAATAACATGTCGTTAAGATTAACTGTTCTTTAACTTTGTTGTCTTCTAAAAGTTCATCTTTCAAATAGCAGAAACAACATTATACAAATAAAAGTATTGTCAAGAAGTTATTGATAAACAAGTGAATGGTTTAAATTATGTAAAGGTTGAAAAGAGTACTAATCCACCCAATAATAGCCAATAATAAAAACCAGCAAACATCAGTATAATCAAATTGTCAGCTAAAATTTTACTTCGTTTATCCATACCTATAATAAAGACATAAGTGGATAAACAATAACAAATAAATACAAAGGCCCTGACATGCATCCAGGGAAACTAGAAATACATGTTCCAGAAGCTCTTTCTAGGACAGGCCCCCAGTGCAACAAGATGTTTTTTATTTTAATTGAATTCCTCTTCCAATCTGGTTGATGTTTTGAACTGTTATTTAAAAGACTCGTCTCCAGGGAAACAAGATCTATGTGGGACTGAGAGACTGACTGACAAATTAAAGTGTGGTTGTAGTCAGAAAAAGTGACTCTGGAAAAATGACATTGTGGGCTTCCATATTTTTCTTTCTCTGGGACTTCCAGATCAAATTAACTCAGCTGACAGGTCAATCAGTGATTTTTCTGCCAGTGTGTCGGCTCAGTGTGGGAACTTTTATCACATGGCTAGCAATGCCAGCTATCAGACCCAGGATGGGATTATCACCCATGACGCGCAAGGCAAAATCCAGGCAGTGTCCCTGTTTTTTACACAGGGAAACGATTTAAATGATATCTTCTTGTTTGTTCACTCTATATAGTTTACACCAGTCTTCATCTACCTTTCCTAATTCATACTGATTCTTGATTAGGATAGTGCATTGTCTTAATCTTCTGGGACTATAAACTTCAGCCAGGTCAAGTATGTAGCGTCTTTCTGGGCAGGTAGTTTAGCTACTCAATTTTAAACAGTTTTGTCACCATTTTCTGCTTTTTCACCCCCTTTTCCTACTTTCCTGTTATAAAGGCAGAGGGTGACTAGAAATGGAGCAGACGATAAGGTGTGGAGAGCAGGAATCTGCTGGGAAACTGGTGCAAATTGTTGACTAGAAGATACGGAATGTCATCTGAGAATTAGCACTGCCAAGGAGCTGGTTTAGTAAGCCGTAAAGAAAACTTGCTTGGAGGGGGTTTGGGGATGACATTTCTTATAGATCCAGAGGAGGGCCAAGCTCACAGGTTAGCAGAGTGACTTGTGGCTTAAGGTCAAAGACTGAAGGAGAAAAATTAATGTGTTAGGATACAGGCTCCTCCTCATAACACCGTGTAGTGTTACTGCTGCAGTATCCGATGACTTCCTACAACTGCAGTAAAGCCTCCTGGTCCAGGTGGCAGCCAGAAGCTGCATCTGCCCAGAGGATGCTCTCCTCCATCCTGGAGCCCCAGGCTTGGAGCAGGCAAAGGGGACGACTGGGCAGTGCTTGCAGCTGGGAAAGCCAAATGTCTCTGCAGCAAATGCAAAGTGCTTGGCACAGAGCTTACCTGGAAGAAATGGACAGTGGTAGAGGAATATTTCTCCTATGTGTATGCACATATTTAGGAGCTCATGTGTGAGACTGTGACTTATTTTTTCAGAGAAAACTGTTGGAAGTGTTTCAAGATCAGATAAGCATCAGGAATAGGACCGTTGCTCAGTAAACAACAGTACAAAATTCTGGTTTGTCTGTTCGCGCTCTCTCTCTCACAATTTTCCCTCTGGGAGAACTGCTTATGCAGGACAGCAGTGTATTTTGATAGTTCTAATACTGTTTGTATTTCAAAACATCTTACCATTTTTTTACAGAAATAAATGTTTAGGTCACATATTTGGACTAGAATGGCATGAGACCTGTGAAGGTCAAGTAGGAGCTTGTTCCCCTGTCTTGGATCGGTTTAAAGTTGATTGGAGGTGGCACTGTGTGCTGGACAGGTGAACTTCATCTTTATGGTTAAAGAGTGGGCAGAGTTGCATGACCTTTGCTGTAGACCTCTACTGGATCTTTTAATCTTGCTGACCTCAGCTTAATAAACGTACTGGACCAGAGGATCAGGAGACTGAATTAATGTTAAACTAGTCTTGACTTTCTCCAGAAACAAATGAAAGATGTGTTGAGAGGCTTAACCCCTCTGTATTGAGAACGGATGAAATGTAGGTTTATGCACTAGCTGAGTTCTCCCCCTTCTTGTGCATAATGGGAATGGTTGATACTCTTCACCGAATACCTATGCAGGGGCAGTTGTCTTCTGGAAAATATAATATGAATTTAAAATGAGCACTCTCTTTAATTCTCAAGTTGGATGAAACTTAACCATTTCAAGCCAGAAAGCATATATTTTTATCAAACTCAACAGGTTCTCTTTGTTCCATCAAAACCAGTCATGTCATATTAATGATAGCAATGTTTCTTTTTATACTTGTTTCATAATCTCTTAAAATAAACCCACTTTTGTACTATTTTTCAGTCAAGCATTGTCAGACATTTTATATTTTAAACTTCTTTATGTAAGCATAACATTATTCCAAAATTATCCTTTCTGCAGATGTGTTCTACTAAAATTTCCTCTAATTATTACTTTTGACATCAGTACTTTATTGAATTAGTTGTTTCCAATTTAATTATACTTGCTTCATTGTCTAGGTCACCTTTTAAACAAACTCATATCAGTTTGAAATTGCTGTTATTACTGAATTGAATTGTGATTGTTCTATTCTCATGAAGATAATTCCTATTTTTTGCTCACATTTGTAAAAGCAGAATTAACATTAATTTATTTAAACAGTTTATAAATTTATTATTACTGGTAGTAAAAATGGATATAAATAATGTTTGCTTGTTCAGTTTTCAAAAACATATGGGAGACAGTGTTCTAATTAAGTAATCCTTGGTTTAATTATTGCTCATTCCAGAAAGTGAAAAGGTGAAGTCATATCCTTTTTGATTTTAATTAATTTTTTTATTTCTGAGAGATGCAATGTATGTGAGGGCTACACAGAAACAAGCAAAACCATTGGTCTTCACTCTGAAGAGCATAAAGTGTTGAGCATTTACCCAGTATATGTTTAAGCCCCAGAACAATCCTAGTGGACTTGGATGAAAACAGTTACAATCACAGTTGGTTTAGGATTAGGTTTTAACTCAAATTTGGCACAACAAATACTGGCCATAAATAAACGAACCCAAATGTAGAAGGATGGGTTTAATAATATATTAGAACTGTAATGACAAAATAAATGCTAACTCTAGTAAGAACATGTTGGTAAATCAGACTTCTTACAAACATCTTTACAATCCCATTATCCTTTCTACTTGAGATGTGTTTAAATAAAATTGCATTGATGATATTAACAATTTGTATTAGCAAAACCAGTGCTAAGCTGGTTACTTACTATTATTACTACCAGGTCTTCTACTAAATGTTCCTCCCCCCCCCCCCCCCCTTCCTTCCACATAAGCAGGGCTTTGATGCAAACAAAACATGTTTATATTAATATCAGTTTGTTAGCATATGTGAGTTTGATAAAATACCATTGTTTATGTGTGACTGTTTTTCTTTCAAAACTTATCATTGTAATATTCTTATAGTCACATTAAAATTTTAAAGGTTTGGGTATTTTTAAATGGCACAAACATATATGAATGCAGTTATGTGTATACATATTTATGTAGTGATGTATATGTAATACCAGATTTGATAGTGCAGAAGTCAAGCAAATGCTGGCTTTCAGCCTAGCTGCCTAATTTATCAGCCAGAAAGATGAAAATGAAAAAAGTATTTAATTTAAGGCTAAGCCATGAAAGATGGCCAAGCCAATGAAGGAGGGATGTCCAACAGTGAGTTTTTTCTGTGTGTTTTTTGCCATCTCAAAGGGGTTGTTTTAAACACCGGGTTTGTGTACTTGTGTGGTGTAATTTTTCTCTATCACATGTAATGTCCCTTAGCTACATGCAGGTGCATGTTCAATATATCTGCAAAATGACACTAATAACTAAAATGAGTGGCAGTCTGGCTGCCCTTGCCTGTGGCTGAACGACAGCACTTTGAGTCCCCCCCCGCCCCTCCCTTGCAGGCTTTGTTTCACTGCATTTTACTGCATTTATTCACTTACCAGGAGAGTGTGAGCAATGCCAAACTCTGCTTTAAGAAACTTGGTCAAATCAGTATCGTGACACCTGGAGTGTTCACCTCTGTACCAGCGTTTGCACAGATGAGCGCTTTTGTGAAAGCAAACGTAATGCTTGCTCTGGGTCACCGGACATATAGCAAACAGACCTGATCCAGGCAGGCTTTTCCAGACGTGTTGTTCATCCCCATGAGAGATGCAATATCATCTGGTTGCATTATACTAACCTTCACTCAAAGGGGTACAGGCTTACTCTCATTTATTTCCAGTTATACTTAGCCTGGCAGAAATTTGTGTATGTACAAATGTTTAATTGCCAATGCTATTTAAAAAAATACCATGGGACCGACGGGCACATTATTACCCGCTTGATCTTTGGTATTTGCTGTATATCCACCAAGCCAGGAAAACACTTGTTTCTTATGGAGCCATTCTCCATGCTGTCAGAGAGATGAATCTGAGGTGATAGAACTAGGAGCTCAGCAATATTTCTTGTTCTCAGCTTTAAAAAAGAGATGTTGGGAAAATCTCAAAGCGTTTCACAGGAAACTTTGACGCTTCTTAAACAATAACAACCATGTCTGAAAAATGTCTCTTCTGAATTCATGGGAAAGTTTGAAGAAGGGTGGAAATTTCTTCTAAGGGGGAAAAAAATAATATGTAAACCCAGCATTTAATTTACGTTGACACAAGTCAACCATAATAATAGTCTACAGCATACTGTTAGGTTATTTTTTGCCAAATCATATTTTAAGGAATAAAGCCTATTAAGTAAACATAGTTTTATTATCGCACTCTCTTTGTTATGCTTGTTTCTCTGTAGATGAAGTTTATACTCAAACTGTCTATAAAGTATTTTTGCTTCAGTCAGCAGCTGCTGAGGTTTGAGGGAAATAAATTCATTTTTGAAACTGTGTGTTAATGTGTTTCCAAAAGGAATGTTGTAGAGATCATCTGTTTTGAGGGACATGTAAAAATATTATGTGTTATGAATGAGAAAAGAACCAAACTTTAAAATGTCAAAGTCTCCTGTAGACCAAAAATTCTCCATGTCAGTCAGCTCTGTTCAGGATGTCTCCCTTTTTTTTTCAGTCAAAGAGCCTTTACTGCAATCCTAAGTCCTGGTGCCAACAGGCCACTCGGCATCAGTGGCAGGCAGGTGCTGATGGGGAAGAGACAGGAGTGATCATGCACTTAAAAACCACAATAGTGACATCTGCAGACACTTCTGAATGTAAAAATTCTGTGCTGGGGATTAAAAAGTATAAACTTCACATTATGTGTAAATAAAGAATTTTTAGCTGATGTAGCTGCTGCTTGATATGCGATCTCTGTTCCTCATGATAACAAAGAGACTGGCCTGCCAGAAAGACAGAAAATGCACCTGGAACAGAATCTGACCCCATGAGCCAAGTGTAGAGTTTACTCTGGGAAATGGTCTTGGGTCAGCAGTGGGGCCCAGAGCAAACTGGACTGCAGAGAGTGTGGGATATGACCCTTTGGGCAAGTTTATTTTCCTCTCTAGCTTTATTCCAAGCATGCTGAAAAGATAGAAAATAAAGGAAATAACACACAACAGAGAACTTACCAGAAAGGCTGGTAAAATAATGGGTATTGCAAATGCAAATAATATAATGAGCTGCTTCAGACAAGCATAGAAGGTCAGCACTACCAACCCCACTTAAAACGATCACCAGTAAATAAGCTGTTATATGTTGGATTCCCTTATGTTTGTTTGGATAAAAGCTCTAATTTCACTGATGAAAATACTTAATAAAAACACAACCTTGACTGGATGCCTAATGTTTCCAGTCTTATGGAGATTTAATAAATGAGGCCCTGCAACTTTTATTTAGTGTCTTCAGGTGGTAAATTAACTACAAGAGGGCTTCCCTATTGTTTCCTGAAAGCAGTGCAGAGGGAGAATTAAAAGCAAAACACTAATTTAAATCTGAGTGTAAGGGCTAGAGAGTTCAAAGACAGCCTATCCTTGGTACACAATAATAGTCATATGAAGGCAGAACACCATAGAAATTAAATTTAAATGTGGAGTATATGTTTGAATATATGAACAAACTACTTCATAAATTATTAAGTGCAATGCACTTTGAATGATGGAAATCAATCTGGTGATTTTCTGATATAAACTATTTGTCATGCAGCTAAACAACATACTTTCATTGCTTTACTTTTAAAACATTCCTTGTAACTGAAACTAAGAATAGAATTAGGTGGCTTTTATGGCCATCAGTCTGACCATCAGGTCATCAACTGATGCAAAGGGGCATCTGCCCACTGAAGTCAGTGCTGGCTGGCAGTTACGACAATGGAGTCATAGTTTTATGTGTTATGGTTTGTTTTGGGTTTTTTGTTGTTGTTGTTGTTGTTGTTTTTCGTTATACACGCTGGACAAGAGCAAAAAGAAAGAAGTTACCTTTGCTTTACCTCATGTTGGTTTTTTCACCTGCCTCTTGTTGCTGGCAGATGTGTGAGAAGGCGCTTGCAGGAGGGGATCAACAGCTACATGAGAAATGAGATTTAACCTGGCTGGCCGATGAACAGGTACAGACGAAAGGGTTGCCAGCAATGCATGGTAGGGAAAACACAGAAGGGAAAAGCTGTGTAAAAATGTTTTCAAAGTGTGTGGGAGGTCTGGCTTCCTACGGTTTGTAGCTGAGTCCTCATCACAGCAGCAGCAACGTGTGTGCTCCTTTAGGGGTATTTCCAAGCGTGCTGTGCACCTGTGCACAGCCGCAGGGGTCCCTCTGCACGGCCCCTCCACGGGGGCTCACAAGGGCACTTGGTGCAGAGCCTGCCCCTTAGCAGGAAGCAGGCGTGGGGCATCTCTGCTCTACTCAGGCATATTGTCCTGAAATCCAGCAGAGTCCCGTCCCTTTGTCAAACACGGCCGTTTGTCCTCTGTGTTCAGTAAAGAATATGACAACACAAGCATCTCTTTCCGGGGAAGCTGAACAGAAAACGCGACAGACAAAGAAACAGATGAAGAGGGTGCAGATGGGACCAAAGGGGTTGGGGGAAAGACAAAAATACAAAAGTTATAGAAAGAGACACAATGCCAAGGCCTAGGAGAATCAGACCATCTGGTTCTGTTGCAGCATCTCTACACGATCGTCTCCTCTCTTTGTTTCTCTTTGTCACCAAGGTGGGATAAACTGTGTGAGATGTAACATAAAGGCTTTGGTCTGAAACAGATGCTGAAGTAGCCTGCATTAAGAAAAGCCTGTTTTATTCGCTATGATTTGCAAAAAATCTCTCAGCAGTACAGGCTGTGACAGTGATTTGCCGTATGCAGATTTTTCACTGCAGCGATAGCTGTTTGCAACCCCTTCTGCATGTTTATAAGGCGATACCTTGTGGATAAACTGTGAATCCCTTGAGCAAAGCAGTGCCTGCTAGCATTTTACACATCTGAAGCCTAGTTAAAGCTGACTCACATTACAATAAATGACCCAGCTGACCACTTCTCCCAGGCTGTGTGATTCAGGAAAGCTGAGCCGAAGGTTGCTCCCAGGAACCAGGGTAGTTCAGAGAGTTTGTAACAGAATGCAAAGCCTTTCACTCCTGGGTTGTCCATCTAGGTCCAAAATGACAGTGAGTTATGTTTGTATGGCCTGTGTGCTAAAACTGGGTTGTTTCACTCCAGTCTGCAGCACAGCTGACACATAGTAGTTGTAGCTGTAGGAAGACTAATGATCCCTTGTTCATGCCACATAAACCACCCCTAGCGACTTCTTTAGTTTCCACCAGGTCGTGATGGACACGTTTTGGCACCTGTAGGTAGGAGTCTGCAATGCTGTTACCTCTTCTGCAGCTCCTGGGGAATAAAGAGCAACCGTGAGTCTCGGTCAATCTGGCGCCTTTAATAGGCACTAAATTGACTTAGAAGGGATGGCGAGAGAAGCATTTGGGAAGCATATAATAGACCCAAAATGACCTTCATGCCCTGGGACTGGAGTTGCAACATTTACAACAGAACGAACATTTTACATGAATACAAATTTCAAGTGAAACAACCATGGGGAGAATTTTACATTCAGCAAGCTGCTGCTGGGCTGATAGGCGAGGGGAGTGTGCACACAGAGCTGGGTGCAAGTTTTGCATATAATTAAATGGGAAGCCTGCACGAAGGTTATGCCATCTCTGTAAGAAGCCCTGCATGTTTTAGCATTTGACATGCAGCATTGTGAGTAGGAGAATGGTTAAATGACAGCCACAATAACATGTTATATTGTTCGTAGCAGTCAGGTGTCAGCAAAATGGATTGATTTCTATTAGGGAATGTTGAAGGAGTATTGGATTCGACTGAATGAAGTAAATGTGCTGTAATATCTCTCTGAAGTTTCTTGCGTTTTCCTGTGGTAGTACCTGAGAGAAATAAAATTATATGTGTAAATACAGATATTAAAAATTAGCAGAGTACAGATACTGGAAAATTCCTGTCTAGGAAGCCCTTTGGGAACCATGTCCATGTTTACTGTTTCCAGCCTTTCTGGACAGGATGCTAAGTTCCACACCTATGATCAAAATAGTATTTTTCAAAAATGCTCAAGGAAAGCTGCCACAGAGAAATGCAATTCTTTGTTAGACTGACTTTTAACCATGCCAAGGCATTAGAAACAAAGTGACTTTCTCTAGCCTGAGTCAGCAAGGGTTTAAGTAATTGTGGTGTATTTTTTAGTGCTACTAAAGGGATTTTGCTTTAATAGAATAAGAAAAAATACCTTGGTCCTTTTATCCAAGACTTCTGAAATAGCAATGCCTACATTATCTTGAAGATGAGCACTCTGCAGAAAACAGGACAATTCCTTTCCCCATAAGAATAGCTTGCTGCTATCATCAAACTCTGCTGCTGACCCAGACTCAGATGAGCTCTTATTGCTTTGGTCTTCAGTTCATACATTTTTTAAAATCTGCAAATTTGGCGGTGAAGGTTTCTGTAAAGGCTTTGTGATTGGTACCCTCTTGGTTTAAATCTAAGCAGTTGTCTAAACAAACGCCTCCCAGTCACGTAGGCAGCCTATTTTGTATGTGAAATTTAGTTAAGTGATATCAGAAATTTTAAGTACCTTTTTAAACACTTGCACTCCATCCTTGTGCTTGCACATCTTACAGGCAAAATAACAAAATCTCCAGTACGTGCTCTGGCACTCCAGGAAACCTATTTGGCTTATTCTGGTGTGACCTGCTCTTATCAGAATTTCTTTGTTTAGACAGCATTGGCATTTGTATAGTTTTCTTTGGGTTCTTTTTTTCCATGCTTGTTTTCCTAAGGTAATCATTAAGCATTAAAACAATTCTTCTACAGCTGCTTTCATTAGAAACTGTTACTGGTATGGTCTCAGTTCACGCTATTAGGACATATACAAAAGGTTAGACTTTTTGCAAAGTTGCAATGTATCAGAATTCAATGACTTGATGAAAACACACCCCCAAGAAAATTTTGCAATCAACAGTGATAGTGAGTGAGATCTGAATTTCACCTGCAATGATCAATAGCAGAGAACTTTCCATCTTTGCAGGCATCCACTGGTGGACACAAAGGATCAGAACAATACATTCTTGCCTCATAATCTTCTTGATTATTGTTTTTACATCTCTTAGGGTGAGCAGTAAGTTCCCTTTGTCTGATGCATAGTTGAGGTAATTACAGAACAAAGTAACGACAATGAGATATGACAAAAGCTGAAAACCAGTGCTCGCTAGGGGAACTATTTGGTATGTTTTGACCCACGTGCAGATATACAGACCTTCAGTGTTGGGCTGGACAGTCACAGCGTGCTCAGTTTTACCTACTAGGCACAGCTACTCACTTTGAGCCAGTGCTTGTATTGGGGTGGTTTTCAATCCCTTTCTTATTGGGAAGCAAAACGTGGATTTCGACTGATAGTCTGGACCTCCTAAGCAAACAAGTCCTTTATATTTGTGCCCTTTTTCTGCTCCTGTTCAGGTGTATGACAGCTGAGAAATTTTTATTGCTGGTGTGGAAGATCAAAGGTAAACTGTCTCTTCATTTTGCTTCTCTTTTTAGTTTCAAGCATTTGAATATGCTCCTATTGGCCAAATTATTGGTATTTGTTATACTGTGTATTGGCCAAATTACCCATATTTGTTATACTGTGTTATCTGTAGTCTTACCTATTTACTGAATAGAAAAAACAGGTATTTGAGATGGTTATTGTATTTTGTGATTCTTATCATGTTTTTATAGAAGAGTGACTCACTTCACTTGGGTTGAGATGTTTCTGATTTACATAATGGGAAAAGGAGAGACTTGAGGAGGGAGAAGAAGGAGGCCATGATATTTAAGGATGATATTTGTATCAGATCCTGGTGGCCCACAAAGCAAACTGGATAGATACAAGATATTAAATCAGGGGAACCAATATCTCAGGTTTATTTCTTTTGAACTTTGAAGCTTTATTTTGTCACAGTTATGAGGAAGAAATACTGTATGCTCACAGAAACAGAGGAAGGAAACAGAATTGTTTGTATATCATGAACACAAATTTGGTTTGAGATTTATATTTTTTTCCTCAAAATGACAGTGAGAGGCCTTATAGATGCATCTTTAAAAGCTCAGAAGCCAAGTTATATGCATCCTAAATAGCAGAAAATTATAGAAACAGTGGTGGTACGATTTTGTGGCCTTTTCCTGAATCAGCTCCAAACTGAAACTGCAGGTGCCAGAAGAGACCAATTAGTATGAATATCAACACTGTAACTGAGATACTGAAAATAAGTAACCAAGAAATTGTCAAAGAAAGAGCTGAAGAAAATAATGGTGAGATCAAAACAGTCATTAATACTGAAAAGCTAAAGTAGGATAAAAGGACCATGAGCATTACGGTGCAGCTACCCATGCAGCCTACAACAGTTTTGTAATTAAGAAGCCATTAGCAGTCTAAATGCGGGGTAGTGTTATTCTAACTCCCACATCATGTCAGTTAAAACACCACTAATATGTTTGGTGCATTGTGAGGCAAATCAGAGATAAACTGCTGAGGTCTACACAGATAAATTTATCCTTTATGCTTTTATAGAATTGACGGTGGGTGGTTGGGGAGGTTTTCAGTACCAGTGCTCAGTGGGAACACTGTGTTCCTGCCTGGCTTTCCAGTTGACAGAGGTTTGGGCTGAAACTTGAGAGAAAAGGGTTCAGCACTGGTTTCTGCCATAAGCCTACGGAGCAAGCTTCTTGGTCATTTTTTTCCTCCAATAAGTCTATGTTTTTTAGGTGTGGAAAAGAAAAAGAATGTGATTACTATATAAAGTACTTGGAGTACTAGAGGTTAAAAATGTTGTTATTTAGATAGATCAAACTATATATACACAAGCACACACATACGTTATCACCAAAATCACCGAGCTTCACACTTCGACAGTGTCCATCTGTTTCCTATTTCTCTCAAAAAGATACTTTCATTTATTAGCGTAAGAAGAAATGGAAGCAATTGCAGCGCTAGTTTTAGCTTAAAAAGTTAAACTGATTTCAAGTGTTCTATTGGTCAAAATACTGAGGGAGTTTAAAATATGTATATACCCACTGGATATCCACTGTGACTAGATATCACAGAAGAGTTGGAACAAATGTTAACAGAAATTAAACATGCATCTGAAGATCTGTGAGTCCCAAAGGAACAGATCCATAATAAATGAATAAAATAGTTCAAAAGCATGCACAAGAATAGTTCTCAAAATTATCTTAAAAGGCCAAACTAAGTGTTTCAAGTAGAAAACAAGAGGAAAACAGGGCTCAGACTTTGACATCTATATTTTTTGAATGTACTGCATGTACTTTAACATAGTAAACAAAAACATTGTTCAGTACGGTATAGCAGAAAATGGATGAATAGAACACATTTCACATATGAAGAGACTTTCAAAATTCAGGAGTATTTCTTCAGTGTAAGCCTTTCTAGTGGCTTCAGATGGGAAAGGATGACAACATTTTAATAGTGTTGAGCTTGAGATTTATTTCTCCATTTAACTTCTCTGTTAATTAGTTCATTTTACCAACTAGCCATTTACGTGACAGATGATTTGTTAAGTAAATGCAACAACAGTCATGCAAGCTTGGAAAAACTTTTTAAGATCTGCCAATATTGCAGTTAGGGGTTTCAGGAATTAGTGATTAGCTGATTAATATGTACATTTATGTTCAAAATGATAACAGCCTGTGGTATTGGGATGCCTAGAGTTCACTCTGTTAACACTTGGTCTTTCAAGCTGGAGAATTGCCTAAAATGCACCTAACTTAGCACAATGTCAATAAGTAGGTATGAGATTTTATATATGACTTGAAATAATACATTTATCACATTATAGTCAATAGTTAAGGGAAGTAGAAGAGACTATAACGGATTCTAAGAAAATATATGTAACTGTGCCCAGAATTCCTGTAAAAGAAAAGTGGAATATATGAGGTTGTTACTGCTTCTCTCTGTATGCCAAAAACAGTGTTTCAAAAACCCTGTGGCTTTAGGGAGTGAAAGCCTGGACCCACAGAAGTCAGTGGGAGTATTGTTATAAATTCAGTACGGCCAGGATTTCACCTCAGGTTCAGGCACTAGGAGTTTAGCATGCAGCAGGGAATGAAGGCATTTTGCTCTTGATTTATGAAATACATCTTGCTGTGTCAGGTTACTGCATTGTTGCTGGTTTATGTTAACAAAGTTGGGGTCAGATCTTCCTGCTGAACCCCCCTGATTGCTGCCATTTGATCCAGATCAAATCTCTATGCATTATTAGCAACACGGGATTTACAGAATGGGTCTGAGCAGTTACAATTCCACATGAAGAGCATTGATATGAGAACAGATACTACGCTGCAGTGCTGATAAAGTTTAAGCCTGTAACTGCTGATACCCAGAAAAAAGGTGAGTGTATCAAGGAAGAAGGGGTGTCCCGTCCTTTTTTTCTCTTGTATTCTTTTCCTCAGCATTTGCTGGCCACCGTTGGAGACACAGAGGTAGTTTATGTGAACATGTTTGGATGCTGTGTAGCACTTCTCACTCTAAGCCTTTGAGAAAAATATTCCCCCTTCTTTCTCTTTCGGTTAAAAACATGGAGTGAAAGAGCAAATACGTGTCATGCGCAACTCTGCCTCCTTGAACAAGGGGGATAGATAGCCCTGTTGTCCATACACACGTTATGGGGAAGCTGTGGAAGTTTACATGCTGGCAAGGTAGCAGTGTGGCTAAAATACTCCAGGTAAGAGCAAGACAAGCATGAGAAAATAATGGTGATTGATCACCTATTTCTAATAGTTTTTTCTTCAATTTCTGAAACACTAACCTGTGTCAGCCAAGTGAGGGTCAGCGCCCTTCTAGCAATTGTTGTATATATGTGCATGTTTGACATTAATGCAATTCGAATCACATCCTATATCTGCGATCCTTAGCATCTATTTTATTCAAACCATTCAACTCCCAAAACAGCATCCCTACTTTTCTGATCCATTGCTTAAAAACCTGCAGTTCTCTCCAAATTAATTGGCAAGAACAGCTAAACGTGAGACAAGCCTGGGCTTGCTCTGTGCACCTCCAGCCCAAGGCTACAGTGCGTTCTGTAGCTGTCTGGTCGCAGCATGGGCTGCTTCCCTGCTGTTTTCCAATACCGCCTGACCCTTACTCCAGGAGCACTTACCTGCCATTCGAAAGCACCTGCTCTAGCCCTAAAACACACTGGAAATAAAGAAGGGAGGCAGCAAAGGCCCGGTGTGAGCACTGGGTAGAGCCTTGCTGGTGAGAGAGGTGTGTGTGTGTCCTCTGGGTCTACTCTGTTCCTGGTGAGCATTAGCTACTATTAGCCAGGCTGGTGGTTCCTACTTGTCTGGAGACACTTTTGATTTAATTTCATCTAAGACACGAAATACACAACTAATAAAGCTCTATGAAGTATATAAATATAATTTAGTGCTTTGAGTGAAGTGTCCCACAAATAACAAAACAACAAGGGAAGCAACAGACTCTTGCTTCAGTTATGGACTGAGATGTATTATTAAGCAATGGGAAATAGCACTGCAAACAGGATTATTCCTCAACGTGAACATGAAACCTGAGTGAATTTGGTGCTTGGAAAGGGAGTGCAGGTATGCAGGATAGTTACAGTGAGTTCAGTCCTTGCTCTACTGTGTGCCCTGAGGCTGCCCTTCATGCTTTCAAAGATTGCATTGGATACAGGAGGGGAAAAACAAACAGAAGGACATTCTCTGTTTTTATAATGGGGAAAACAAAAATTTTGGAGAAGTCTAACGCAGATTGTTAGCTTGCAATCCTGTCTTGCATTATAAACTCTGAAGTTAGCATTTCCACTATGTAAGTTAAACTACGGTATAAGAAATACTCTTTTTTCATGACCTTTCAGTAGAATTATTGTTTCCCTTTAAGAGTGTATAAACAATCTATAAATATGGAATTATTCTTATGAACTAAATGGATGTTGTTATATCTAAAATAAATCAAAAATTCTTTGAGCTTTTTACTGCTTCTGTTGGAAGTATCAGATTATTTTGGTCCAGACAAAAATGTAACTGCAGAGATTAAAAAAAAATCAACATCTCTAAAGTACCAGGTGTTATATTAATATATTTTCTTTAAGATATGCATTGAAATTGCAAGTGGATCAGAAGGCAGTTATTAAATTCTGACTCAATAAAGAGATTCTGAAGAGTTTAAATAAATGATGGGGCTTTTCCCCTTTGTGGAGCAAAATTGAAATTATGAAAATGTACAGTAGTCCCAGACATTTGTACATGCTCCTGAAGTTGCAGTATTTCTCATTATTTTCAAAATAATGAATGACAATGAAGGTCTTACCTAATGGGAAAAGAAAGTAATGAATTGCAGAAAATACTGAAAAGATCTTTTGATGTTAATACTGGACTACTAGTATGTTGTTTATGGACATCGAGATTTTTCTTTTTAGATTCTTATGAGAGTTACTATTCTGCAGTTTTCTATCAAAACCTTTTTAGTTTGCCCATGCAATAATGAATGCAGATTCCTCAAGTTTGAAAGTTTGTTTTTTTCTTCTTCCTACAAATAGCCTTATCTCCTTATATCATCAGAAATACTGTGTTATTGTGTTCTAGAGATAGAACATAGGATAGGAAATAAAAAAGATATGGAACAAAAATTTAAAGGCAATGTGCAAAGTTTGCCTCAAGGGATTTGTAAAGACTTTTACACAGCTCTTGCTCAGCACTCTTTGCTCTGGTTTGTTTGGATCATTTTACAGCCTTATCAGTTAAACCTCAATACTGATGTAACTTCTTGAAACAGTTACAGTGTCCTTACTTTACAAGTTTACAGAATATTTCATCCTCAGTGTCAGTCTGTGTGATGGATGGTATTTGCATCGCAATGGTTTTCTGAATGTGAAAAAGGGCTGACTAATTTATGACAAAGCCATTTTGTTGATGCATAAATTGATATCTATTCACCAGGCTCAGTCTGAAGCTGGTACCTTGAGAAATTAAGAGATGCAATCTATAATCCCACTGGTTTTGCACATATTAAAGGCCTATGTATTGTAGATGATGCATCTGTACCTGGAAACCAGCATGTAATATACAGGATACCCCAGATGTGTTGAAATGGATTCTGAAAGTACCTGAGAGGAAGGCTGTCCTCCCAAATGCAGTTACTGCAGCCTCCTAGCAATTCTGATTAAAAAAAGAATAGTGATATACAGTATTAATGGGAAATTATGAAGTTTGGAAGTCACACAAGATGACACATGCACAGACTTGCAAACCTATGGAGCCCTTGATCTCTAGATTAATATGGTGCTGTGGAGGTTCATTTACATTCTCGGTGGTATTTTTGTGGGGTTTTTTCCCTTTCACTATTCCCTGCTAACTAATTTTGGTGATGTTGACAAATCCTTTTTATTCAAGAATTAAAAGAGAAAGACTAGTAAATTCCATGAAAATCACACTGGACCCACCTAATTAGCTCACTGGAAAACAAAAAAAACCCCAAAACAACAAAACCCAAACAATTGCACGGCCTGTTTTGGGACATGGTTCCTGAGTTTTCTTTTGTTGTGATGCATTAAGAAAGGTTCATTGTCAAAATGATTGACAGAAGCTCATAACGAAAAAAAAAAAAAAAAAAGAAAAAGAAAAAAGAAAAAAACCAATGGCTTTATCCACTGTTGCAAAATCCCACACAAGATGAGTCTTGATCTACCCTGCATCAAGGACTTACCAGTGCTGTAGTAGATATATAAACTTGTGACAACTGACCTAATAGTAGAAAGGAATTAAATATCTGTAACAACACAGATGAGGAGTCCTAGCTGTGTGAAAAGAATTTCAAAGCAGGTTCTTCTTGATCACTTGCTTGTACAGCACTTAAAAGAAGATTACCTCATAATACTAAATTTCCTGTAAATCCTGTTTAAAATACAGTAAGGTGGAAAACCCAAAACAAACTCCCAAACCCCACACAATTTAAAAAGCCAACCAATAAATGATTTGATAATGCAAACAAAATTTCAACTGGGAAGAGAAGCTAATTAAATGGAGAATGTGTAAAGATTTTTAGTATTAAAAAAAAAAAGTGCTAGCACAGGTAAAATAATTTTCTTTTGTTTTTATCTCCGAGTTTCCAAAATAGATGTCTTACTATGGGACACATTACAGGTAGATTTTGCTGTGTTATCTGTGTCTTGCTAACATGAACTGACATAATAAGCATCAAAAATATCACATGTAAAATCAGAACTAAAGATCGTTCTTCAACAAATAAGTCGCAAAATAACATGGGTTTTACTTCAATAAAAGGATATATGGTTATATCTTTTAAACGTAATTTCCATTTAACTCTTTTATAGAGATAAATGGAATACAGACAATGAAGATGCTATGTTTACTGTCAAAGGGAACTTTTCTGCTGAGCCTGTGCTACATAACTATGAGCAGAAAATATTCTACATGTATAGTCCCAGTCCGGTGGTGTTTCCGAAGTCTATAGAACCTCATCTTCTGTCAGATGGCATCACTGTGCTCTGTATGGCCATAGGCAGGCCCCACTCACTGTGGTGGGTAGGAAGGTACAAGAGACAAAAAGGAAGATTTTAACATTCCTCTTTCTAGACAGATTTTATCTATTAAAGTGGTGGGATGAAAATTCAAGACATTTCCAAAAGTACTATAAAGGGTGAGACATGAAGAGCAAAGCCTCTTTTTTCTGTCTTGGAAAGAAAAAATTAAGATAAACAGTAACTGGTTATCCTCTCTGTTTGATTTCCCCTCATCCTTAGTAAAACCAATAAAATCATAAAAGCTTAAAAATGGAGGGCAACTCTTTAAATTTATCCTTCTCTAGTGGCTCCTTACTTCTAATTTCCATGTTCTGAAGTTGCTTAATTAAAACCTGAGAAGGTTATATTATTACACATAGCCATCGAAATTTGTTAGCTAAATGACACTGTAATTCATATATTCTAGGCTGTTTAGGGACATGTATGGGAAATTAGAACAAAATATGATTACATGGCTTTTATTTGTATGTAAATTTCTGCTGCTCTGCATGGATATACTAGAACATCTAACCAGACCAATAATAAACAAAATAATTGATGTCAAAAAGTTATAGAAAGGAACAAGAAGTGATCGTGCCTTTATGGATTTTTATGTAGAAGTTGATAGAATGTGGTCCTTTATAAATCACTGCTTTTGCAAATAACAACATCTTTTACCATGTTTATATATACACATAGGTATGTATCTATTTTTTAAATTAGGTGTTGTTATTCCCCATATACACATAAAAATCAGACCATTTTAGCCATTTTTTAAAACATTCTTTTTTACATTAAATTTCTTCTAGCCTGAACCAAAGTAAAATGAAGACTAAATTGTGAATTTAGTACAAATTATGAATTTCGCAAACAATTTTTACATTCTAATACCACCCCAGATAATACATCTTTGTATTTGTTAAAGGAAAACTATAGACTGAGACCTAAACAGCCTCAAGAGGCCATACCTGTCCTTTTAGAAGTCCAAAGAACTTTAAGGAAGATGTTAATTTGAATTCCAAATTAAAACTTGGACTTCTGTGCACTACCATGTGAACTGTTCCTTGTAGTTCTTAGCAGAAATATTTAGCGCATATCACAAAAATATCTGAAACTGAGATACTGAGCGCATATTAAAACTGTTTGTTAACAATTCCCGAAAAGCTGTTGCAGCCAAATAGAAGTACGGAGCATTAGATTAATATGGATAGGGTTATTAAATAAAGCTATGAGTTAATGTATATTTCTGAGTATCAAGAACTTTGTTAGCTTAGTATAAAAAATATGTATTATATAAGCTTGAAAAAAACACCTTTAAAGAATCCTGTTTTAACATAAAGTTTTAAATTAATCTGACTAGCAAATATCTTTCTTTTTACTGATGTGGCTTTAAAATAATAGCAGAGGGTGGTTTGGTTTTGACTTTCCAAAGTCATCAAGAAAAAAATGCTGCTTCTTCCAAAATCTTTGTTAATCAAATACAGCCAAGAGTTCTGAAGAGGTTATGACTTTTAACGCAGGGAATCTTTAGTGGGTCGTTAGCATTAGCCAGACTATGGTGATACAAAAAGGTTCCTGTAAAACAATTTGTAATTGTTTTTTCTAATTGTTTCCAAGTGTAAAACAATTTGCAAATAGGGTTTAGAGAAAAAAAAAATAAAAAATAGAGACAGTCATTTGGGTTTGTAAAGAGAGTTATTTGGGTGTGGATTGTAGCCACAGGAACTTTCTATATTCTCTTTATAAAGCCCAAGAAAGCTTTGTGTTACATGAGCTCAGGGCAGGTCATCTGCTGAACTAATAGGACAGGATTTTTTTCCAAGCAGCAGGATGATTGTCATCCTGGAAACATTGGTACAAAAAGTTAGCACCAACTAGATACAATTATTCTCCTTAAAGAATTACATATGTAAATTGTGCTTGAGTTTCCCTGAAAAGTGGCTATTTGGAATAGCATGTATGATGTTTACAGAATTGCCTAATAAAAAATATAAATTCACTAGGTAGAAAGGATAAGTTTGATAAAAATATGTCTCTTGATCCTGCCAGCAGTTCAAAATGTGTTATAGGTTCTTATATGATATATGTGGAAGTGTGTGTATATATATATATATACAAATACACATATATATACTAGTGGAAGTGTTTTAGCTTTTGGGTTTGGAGAGATATGTTACTAGTCATGGAAATTGTCCTCTTCCTCTTTTTCCTCATCAAGTTGAGGAAGACTTTTAATTTGTTGTTAAAACTTCCAGATCTGTCTTAATATCCATACAAATCCAGGGTAAAAATTGGTCATTTTTATGCCACTGAGTTAATTACATGTCAAGCAATGTGCTGTATAAATAGAGAAGGGATATCAGAATGGGGTCTGAATTGGAATGCCATCAGAGATACTACTTTAATTATACAGGGTGCACAATGCTATCTGTATGTATAAAACTAGTTTTCTTGGTAAATCTATGTGACACACAAACAGCACAAAGATCCTTAAACTTAGTGTAACAAAATACAGCAGATAGTTTCTTTGCTATGTAGGTGTGAAAAACTTCACGATCATAATATATATGATATTTTACTGGTCTATGAACGTCTAAAAATGCTATTTTAAGGCTTCAACTAGTTTTTTTAACATCAAAATGAAATACTGATAAATTGCATTATTGAATTGCTGCCTCAGTTATTTGTAAACTCCTTTCAATAGATTCATTAAAATAACATAACTTAAAGTATGATCTAGAAATTGAATTAATTATAAGATTACACGTCCCTTTCAAAAACAAGCAGTATATGTTTTAATGCAATTATCGTATCTATTTGCCTGTAAGCATTTTATTCAAAATTAATCTTAAATCTGACAGTTATTTCCCCTGTTGCTTCAGAAAGCTAGAAAAATATGTACTAGTCAATCAGACTTTTTGTTATCCCATCTGGCTTTCAAGCTCCCTGAAGCACTAATGAAGGTCAAGGCGTTTTAGAATGAAATGCGATCCCTTCACCTAGAGCGCAGTATCTGCAGTACGATAGTAACAGAAAACAGCTGTTTCTGTCTGGTGAATATTAGATTGTTTCAAAACTGAAGATCAGAGCAAGGGTGCTGAAAAACAGGTATGCCTCTTTGAGTGGATTCTGGCACTTGAGATTCTAGTGGCTGGTACCTGAGGGCTAGAGCTGATTGTTATTTTACTTATTAGAAATTCAATGGTTACAGCAATAGTTAAATATTGACGGTAAAAGTGAAAATAGTTAAATGCCTTTCTGATGTGGTCCAGCTCTAGCACAAGGAGCTTAAAAATACCTCTGGTATAATAGAAACCAGATATAACCTGGATGAAAGATGAGTATTTTATGCATGTTCTAACTTTAAGCTTGTATAAGCATTCAGTGAGATTGCTCAAGCGTCTGAAGCATAGGAATGCATCTCCTTTTACGACTTGCTGGAACAAAGCAACATCACCACCTCCTTTAAAGGATTCATTCTCACAGTTGCTCCCAGCAAGCCAGTGGTTGCAACAGTGCAGTGTAGATTGCTGTATAGTTTTCTATTTTCCTGTGTTTAAGAAAACAAATTTCTGTAGACTTCTACCTACTAAATTGTCTCTCAGATTTATAGTAATGAATATTATTTCAATTTCATTTTAAAGGGAACTTGCAGCCATGTGTGAGTTAAGGTTCCTTAAAGCAGAAATTTTTTTTGCCACTTGTTTTGTATTTTCATTGGATTGTACTGGTCATGAAGACACCCTAGAATTTAGAGTGTAACTAAATCAGGGTTCGTATTTTTCCTGCTTATTTAGTTCAGTGCTTCCACTGGCTGCAGTTGATTCACAGCTCAATAATGCTTTCCCATCAGGGGAAGCATATATGTATAAGTCAAGGGGGAATAAAAAAAAATATATTTTGGTTAAAAGGTAATTATTTAGGGGAAAAAAAGAATGAAATACAAGTAGACTGAGGTCTACCTCATGTTAGAACCGAAATTCTATCATGGCTAGAGAATAAAATATTTTATTTTGATGGTTATCGACTCTGTGTTACCTACATTTTATAACTGTGGTGTTCCTTTTAGGTATGAAATACCTCCATCAGAGAGATGGAATACCTTGCCCACGCTCTGAAATGTGCATTTCTAATAGTAAAGAAAAAGCACGGATAAACGTTAAGAGTTAAATGAGTGTCTGAGGCCCCATCTCTCCAGATGCTGTACAGAAGGCTAAGCATACCTGGCTTGCTGGCTACCACCTCCTGTGTCTGTGCTTAGCAAAACCTTAGTCAAATCTTCACGCTTTTGAAGTTGTACAATAAGCAGATGCTGTTATATTACTTCAGAAGGAAATTTTCAGTCTTTACGATAAAGGCTGATACTGTAGATTCCCTACATTACACAGAACTACACAACAATTCTACATTACACAGAACTACACAACAATTATCAAAGTTTATTTATATACCATTTTATAGAGTGTGTGTGTATATATATATATAGTGTGTATTTAGCTACTATTCCATCATGTTCACTTCTAAGAAAATATTTTTCTTGTGTGCTCTTTTTCTTTGTGACATTGAATATGTCCATACTAGGAACCTGAAGCAAGTTGCTTCGCATCAGACCAACGATCCATTGAGCTCAGTGCCCTGTTCCTCCGCTCCACAGTAATGGATGCTGGAGAGAAGACCCGTGTTTGAAATAAGCAGTGCTGCTGCCAGAGGTCCCTCTGTACTCTGGCCTACAGCAAGTCATGGCTTAAAGATTTCCGGCACTAATAATTGTGCCTTTAAAATTTAATAGTGTTTAATAGGATGTGTATGCCTAACTGTGTTGTGTATCCTGGTGCTCACAGTTACGATAAGCAGCTTCCCAACAGTATAAGCTCTTGTAAGATTATATGCTGTAGAAATTCAGATCGATTGACCTCGCTTCACTGGGGTTTAACTCAGGTTTTTCAGAGGATGAAAAGTCAACTGTGCCATGCTGCAACCTTACAGCAAGTGGAATTTGCATCATTTGCTGCCTTTTATTGTTTTGCAGCATCTTGCCAGGTTCTGCTCCTGCCCTGCCCCCACCTCCCCACCTGTTTACTTCCTTGCCTTTCCTATTCTCCTGTATGTTTTTAAAAAACGGTACAGTATTTAGGAAGCACCCACATCTTTGGATGTTTATTTTTGGATCTTCATACTTTGAGTCATGAAATTATTCCCTGGTACCTCATCTTGACAGTTATCTCTTGTCCCAGGGAAGAGGGCTAGGGGAAGGCTGTGAAAAATGAAGCCCTTATATCAACACTGCATTCTTATAAAGTAAGTGGATAGGATCTTAATAGCTTTTCAAATACTGACCATGTTGAACACAGCCTTTGCTTTTAACTTCAGAACTGGAGAGCTGCTGGCAAGAAATATATTTCTGATTTACTATATTTAATAGAGAAAAAAGTTATAAGGAAGTTTTCAGAGGGTAAAGCAGTTACAAAAAAGCTGCTGTTTCAGAAGTGTGGATGCTTATCTATATAATTTAATACAGAAATGGAGGTGTATTTCCATCCAACCCAGAAATTCCACCTATGCATCTTTCTCAGGCAAATTTTCTACCCTAAGCACACTCACGGAATATAATAAACTCTAGACAAATGTCTACGATACTTCTAACGAGATGTAATTTTATTGTCTTGTGTAAAATTGTCAACTTTGTTTTGTAAATGCCTACATCTGTGTGTTTGTGCCTATAGCCTCAAAACTAAAAACATTTACAAGATAAAACATTTTAAAGAAGATCTTTTTCACACACACATGCTACTAAAACCCCCTATAACTAGCATCAAACTTACTTACCTGAACATAAGCGTTGAGGTTTTAGTCAGATCTAATATATATTTTTAACTTCTGAGGAAATTTAAATTTGGATTACTTGGACCACTCTTGTAAAAATGTAATATTGATTTTCCATTACTTTATTGCCTGTGTTTATATCAACACAAATACTACTGTTCTTAATGTTTTCATGGAATTGCATCAAATATGCAAGTCTTGTACATGCTGTAGGAAAAGGCAGTGCAGGGTTCATCACTGAGCTTAGCAAGAGAAGAATTTCGCTCGGTATGTACTTCCATCCTGGTCTTGACAGTTTTCAGAAGAATCTAGTTTATTTTTTTTTTACTGTTCTTGATGGTGTTTCAGTAGTGATGGTCTAATTTCAGTACTCTACTCTGAAATGTTAGGATTTATTTTTCAAGCCAGCTGAAACTCGCAGCTCTTGTTAGACACACAGCAGTGTTCCCATGCTGAGATGCTTCAGTCTGGGGCCGGGGAGGATACGGGGAGGAGGCATACCAGAATGTTATGTGGAGAGGAGAAAGCTTTTCAAAAATTTTGGTCAAGAAACCCAAGTAACTAGTTAGCTAGATTTATGTTAACGTGTTTGGGGACTTAAAGAATCAACTTTAATTTAGATAACAAGGCAAACACCCTGCTGTCCTTAGCGTGCTTGTTAGTTGGGTCAGTGTCTGATTTACCTGCCTCAGGTGAGCAGAACCTACTATTGAAGAAAGCTGCGTTATGAGTCTTGAGGCTCTGTAAATGCCAATAGAAAGGTCAACCACAGTCTCACCACAGATAATTTCTATTTATTTATTTATTTATTGGGGGTCGGAGGGGGTGGGGGTGGGTGTTGGGTTTTGTCTTTGCTTTTTTAAGGAAAAGTTTCATGGTTAAGTAGAACCAAAATACCAGTAAGTTATGGGGGTTTGGATTTTGTTTATTTGTTGGGGGGGGGGGGGGGGGTGTTGTGGGGTTTTTTTTTTTTTTTCAATATAGCTTTCCCAGAGCAAGATTTCAATGTCAGGGGCTACATGTTCCTTAAGCATATCTTCTAGAGTAGTATACTATGAAGGAATTGGAGCTTTTCAGAAGCTGTTGGAGTGGTCCCTCTAATTGCTCAACAATACCTATCCACCTTCCTTTTCCCCAGAAGAAAACTGCATTTGAGTGTTTGCATCATTGGGTAACAACATAAGAAAGTTGTATATCTTATGAAAAGCCAGAAAAACGTTTTTAAAAAAATCTCCTCCCTGAATTTTACAATATTACTTGAGTAACAAGCTGTTCTGTAAGAAGAAGAAAATATAAGAATAGGGATTGTGCGTAACACTTGCAGAGGGCAGCTTTGGTACGCTGATGTTACCATGCCTTTGGCTGCAGTTTCACTGAAAAACGGCCACTCAGTCTGTCATTAGTCCTAAAGCAAATGGCAGTGCTAAAATGGGAAGGAGGAGAGTCACAGGGAGCATGGTATTGATACGGAATCACCTGCTCCTTCCAAAATACAGGAGATTCGTGTATTGCTCGCCAGGATGAAAATTCAATCTTTATTTTAGAGTTAAAATTCTTACTGTGAATATGATGCAGGTATATCTGATTTCATGTAGGGTAGAGAAAATTCTCAAATCATATTCTAAAAATACACAGCATTGTACAAACCATCTCAATCCTAATAAAAGCTTTAAAGTGCCCCTACTAATCCCATAATTGCAAAGAGCTTCTATGGGATCTTATTATAAAGCTATCAAAAGACCAGCGAGAGAGGCAAGCAGACATGCTTTAAAGTCTCAAAATCTTACTGTGATGAGGAGCTCCTAAACCCAGCTTTGTGTGGCTGCTCACACCCTCGTACCCACCTGTCTCCAATGATTGCACCAGCCTCTGGTGGTCACTGGCATCTGATGTAGATTGGAGCCACCTTGCAACTTCTGATTTACCCTGGCAACAGCACAGACTGCTCCGTGAGTGAACAGAAAAGCAGTATTTTGGTGCTGCTTGGGAATTCACATTTCTCTGCTGCTACTTTGGATCTTAGCCATCATCTTCAGCATCTTATTTGTGATGTGGTTACACTAGCTGCTGTTGTATTAGTGGTATTTGCTAGAGAGCTGCTGTAAGCATGCATAGAGCTGGGTCATTAACTGGAAGTAAATTGCTGATTTGTCTTTTAGTTAGTTAAAGGGAGGAAAACCAAAACAAGCACCTTCTTTTGGCAGGGACAGGATTGTTTTGCGTCAGGGCTGTGGACTTTTTGAGTTATGTGAGACTCAAGGAGCCGCACCAGTTAGCGGCTGCCCATCTTATCTGCTGCTGGAGCTACTGGGAAGTCGCGCTTGAATGGCTTAGAGCAGGTCAGTCATGTCTGTTCATGCAAAGCCCAGGTTCCTCAGTTTATGTGTTGGCTGTGGCTCTGACTTGGGGTGAGCCAGTTGGTTTGCAGGCAGGTGCAAGGTAAGGACGGTTTCACTCCAACTCTTTTCTCCCTGAAAGCAGAGCTGTAACTAGCTGGAGCCACTTCTCTCTGAATGCAAACCTGAATTCAGCGTAGTATCACTGACATAAAAAATGTTCTTATCTGCTGATTGAAAAGCTAATAAAAATACTGGAATAAAACCTGCATCCACTCAGCATTCAAAATGTCTCTGCCTAGTATCAGAGGTTACAGCTGCCTCTTGTGCTCTGGCCTGATGGGACAGTACTTGTGCAACACACAGCTTGCTTGGATGCTGGTTTCTGGGTAGCCTGAGTGCGACTGACTCTACAGCTGTTCCTTCTGGTGGTGTTTCTTTGGCACGCAGACTGTAGACCGGCATCTGATAGAAATGCCCTCCATCCTTCTTGTTGAATGTATGTGCTCTCAGCAATACAAGATCTGTGAGGCTGAAGAAAGAGCAAGTAAGAAAGTATCTGTTTTATGGCCTAACTGATAGAAAATACTTTTCCAAGAGGGGTGGAAGGTTTGGGATATTTCTCTTGTTAAAATGGTTTTATAGCGCTGGATGGAACGGTTTTGAAGGCATCAGGTTACACATCTTCAAGGCTTATGGAGTTTTTTTCTCAGATGAAATGGAAACATGAAACTTGTGAGTCCTTGTGATCTTCAGCCTTATCTCCCAAAATACTGTTCAAGGTGTGAAGTCCGATGGTAGTCTTTGATTTATTTGGGCAAATACTTGGCACTGTAGCCACTAACAGACCACAGGTTTACATACTAGGTGTTTCTCAGGTGGGATTCCTGTGATGATGTGAATATCTTTGTTGTATGTGGCAGTAAGTGCTTCCTAAATGGATGTGTCTTGGGCAATGTGGCATAAGCTTTAACCTCTTCTGCTTCAGTGTACCAACGGTAAAATAGTAACAGCAGCTTTTAATACTTTTTTGTAGTTTTCCAAGGGGTAAATTAAATGCTTAATTTCTGTGGTTAAACTAGGACAGAGTGAAAGAGACAGAATTTCTTAATTCCTTCCTTATCTTGATATGTCTGATATTAAAGCACTTTGAAAAAATCTATTTTTATTAATGCACAGATTCAAATAACTTTGAAACATTATTCTCCTTCTGATATTATTCTGTCAATATTCTCTTAGTCCAAGAATAATGGGAAATATTTTTAGAGAAAGAAAGCAGAGAAAATATAAGTTTACATTCCAGAAAACACTTTGAGAAAGACAGTATTCTTTTCAGATCTAAGTATTTAATATTATTGTTGTGATTTTGACTCTGTACCCTGAGTTTATCTATTTCTACCTCATCCCAGATGACTTGGTTTTATTCAGTGAACAGGACAGATGTTTCTGAGGTTGGCATATTTTTTATTCCCAAGAACTTCAGTTTGTATACATCAGCGTTCTCTAATTGTGTATGGAGAGGGGGGTCTTAACATTTTAAAGTTTTAATATTTAAAGGTCAACATCACTACTTAAAAAAAATATGTAGGAAATAATGAATAAAGTAATAACTGTAGCAGAATGTCCAAAAAGGCTAGAGGTGCCAACATTAAACTCCCAGGGTATCTTTAATTCTTCCATGCAGTTGTGCATAGGTATTTAAATTAGTGAGATCAAGTTATCTGTTATGGAATAAAGTAATGCAATTAATATTATCCACAAATTGCTTTTATATACAGGAAACAACCCATAACATCATTTTTGCTGCAGTGTACCATTTGATGTTTAAAAATTTATGAAAGAAAAGTATGGGACTTTCAGATTATACCTATAAATGGTATGTGCCAATGTCCCTAAGAGGCGGTTCTGTCTCAATGCAGAAATAGGAGTGCATTTAAAAGGGCTTGGAAATTCGGCATTTCCTTACCTTTTATCACTTTAAATGAAGGAAACTATAAATTGTGCTTGTAGTTCATGCCTTTGCCTTTTGTGATTCTTTGAGGGTGGCATTGAGAGGAAAGGGGGAATATGAGCATCCTACTTTTTCATAAACACGTCAAAGGAGAGATTAACCTAAAATGATATTTTACGATCATAACAATCTGCAATAACTGCAAATAAAGTCATATCTCTCACTGAAAATGTCAGAGAAAAATTATCCTAAAATAACACTAGCTGAATAGATTACAACTGGCATTTGATAGAACAAAGGAAAAGAAAATACCACAGTTCGAGCCGCCAGCATCTTCCATCATTTTACTTGCTGGCGAGAACTGGAGGCAAAAGAGCAATTTCTAAGTCTTCTCTTTGATATCTAATTGTGCCGTCCTGCAGCTGGCATGTCTACTAGGAGAGACAGGCTCTTTCAGAGGCTATGATGGTAAGCTGGGCTTTCCTCCCCTCTCTCAGTAAAGCTCTGCTCCACTCACCCAAAGGGACTGTGCCTGTTCGGTATAACACTGCCCAGTGCCTTGCAGACTCATTATGCTAATGGGGCTCCTAGGACACTATCTGAGCACTGGAAAGATTGTCCTGACTTGTTACAAGAATAATGAAGAGGGTAAGGTAGATTTGGGGCTCCTTTTAAAAATACTGGGTCATTTCATTCATGACCTTGAGGAATAGTTCATCCAAAATACCTCTTCATCACATTTATAACAAGGTGTTTGGATACTACTGTAATGATTGTGTAGAATGGCAGCCTCTATTACCTGCCAGGAATGAACCAGACTGTTGCAGTCATTGCTTGTATGCGTTAAGTAACTAGAACCATGTGCACTGTAGTACTGCTCTTTGTTCCAGTGGTCGTGGTGTGCTGAAATTTAGAAAAGCATTTAAATGAAGCATTTGCTTCCAAATACTCCTACTGCCGATTACACCTTATTCCAAATAGGGCCAAGATGTAATCTGCAATGTAAAGTTGTGTCTAAGCCTGTAGTGAAGCAGAATAAATTCCCATAAAGCATGGGAATTGCAAGCTAGGTGTGTTAGCATCCTCAGTCTTTTACTGTAGAGTCCTACCTCACTGCAGGTTGCTTTAAAGTTTTGATAATTCATGTTGAGTTATACCTGAGATGACAGGGAAATTCTTTGCTAAGAGATGACATTTTTCTATTTTTTTTTAATTATACTCTGAGTATAAATATTTCAATAATAAAGATGGTTAATTAATATTTTCCCTGTGTTGGCTGCTTGACTCGCCTCTCTTGCTTTGCCTTGTAGTGATGCTCATTAGCCTTCTGGCCACATGGGTAGAGATGTATAGATTTTTGTTTTATTCTGTGGTTGTTTTGGGGGTTTTTTTACTGTAGAGTCACTTAGGGAGTACATGTTAATGGTGTTGGGCTCAGCCTTGGTGCTTGCAGGCTGCTGTCCTTGTAGTTGTGGTTAGATCTGTGAGGCAATGGAGCAACCGGTGAGTAAGCTACTGCCCAGAGCATATTCACTGCAGGGGGGGGGTTACAGCTGGTTTAAGTCACTTGGCAAGAGAGTCGTTGAAAAGAATAAGTAAGGAACAACCAGCTGTTGCAGCAGTAAATTTTCAGGGGAGGTGTCTCAGTAGATCTGTCTTGAGCCAAGGTGGTGCAGCAGTGCTGTCAGCTGAGTGTCAGTTTTGGAGAACCTGTGTGGTCTGGACAGAAATATAGCTCTGAAACCTGGATCTAATGACTTCAGTGGAACTGGGAAGCAGTGATTTAAGTAGGGGACACACTTGTGTCCTTGTCACTAAAGAGAACAGCAAAGCCAGAGCTACTGGCAACAATTGGGCTGAAAAAGCACAGGGGACAAGAAAGTGCAGTGTGGTCACACAAGGGCTGGGGTAAAGATGGACACAACGTCCCTTCTTCTGTCTTATTGCTGGACTGTTCCAAGTGATGTACTCCTGTTCAGAAAGCTGTGCAGGTAGCAAGGATAGCTCAGTGACTGCTGATCACAGAGGAGCAAATTCGGGGCATAGCGAATAAGAAAAGTAAGAGGTGGTGCAATCACTCCTGTGCCTTGTTAGGGGCTGGACTTGGGGAGAAGCAGGGCAGTTAGTAGAGCAGGAAAGTCACAGGAAACAGAGTAGGTTTTAGTGGTGTTTGTTTTTTGGTTTTGGGTTTTTTTTTTTCTTGTTTCATTTATTTCCTTGCAATGAACTACTCTGAGGGACTTGATCCAGTAAGGCGTTGAACCAGCAGCAAAATTTGTGGTGACGTGTTGAATGTGGTTTGGACCTGGCAAAAACACTTGGATCCTTTGCGGTTTTTGCTATTGAGCATCACCGACACCCCTGATAAAGTACCAAAACACCCTTAAAATACACAGATGTGTCACCTGTTTTGGAAGAAGCTAAGACTGTGGCAAAACTTTTGCAGTACTTGACAGTCTTTAGCCTCCACAGTTTTATAAGAAATCTTACCAGGGTGGGACTTCCAATAAGCCTCTTGGTATCTTCTGCTCCAGCAGTGCCATAAACACCTCAAGCTGTCCTCCTCTGGAATATTTTGCCTCCCATAGCTCCAATCTCCATCAGAACTGAAATAAAGAAGTACTTGTATGTGTGTTTAATGCATGCAACATTTAAGACATTCAACAAACACCACAACCTTTTTAAAGCAGTCTTCTAAATTAAAGGCTGTAAGATTAATTTAAAAACGAAGAAAAAATCCTTGTTCTTCTCCTTTTCCAAAGCTGAATGTTAAGTGCAAATTATTTTTTTAATGAGTTAAACCTGTCAAATTTAGTCAGTTACCTGAATGAATTAAAATATTTGCCTATTTAATGATTTGTCTTTTGTCCTTTAAAACATCTATTTATAATGACTATTTATAACTTTATTTTTTTTAAGAAAATAAAATACAGAATTAATTCCAGACGGCACCTCTTACGTTGAGGAAAGTAAAATTATTTCTAATTTTACACTTGAAAATTTGCTAATACTTTGCATATTTTTGTTCCAGTTAATTATTTACTGGTAATGTATATTGCAAAAAATATTATAAGCAAAAATGGTAAAGGAAAATATCCTTGGGACAGAACTCAAGATGATAGGTGAAGTAAAATCCAAATATTTGGAGGTTATAAAGTTATATTTTTTTTAATTAAAAAGTGACTTTTTTTTTATCACTTCTGGGAGGTTAAATCATTCCATGATCTCTCTATTTTTAATGCAGAAGCTCACAGTTGAATTATGGAGTATAGGAATGGTTTATAGATGTCAGCAGATAAGAGTAAAAGCAGAACATTAATATTCTTAGGAAAGTTTATTATTCATTCAGGCAACATGACTTTCCCTCCCCCCACCCCCGCCCCTCATTTTTTTTAAACCACAATACCTATGGTTTAGGATATAAAACCAAATTTGGGGATTTTTTTTTTAGACAGTTATAAATTGAAATTAATTTTGTTAGTGTTGCATTTTATTGTGGTATATTTTTATCGGTTAACTCATTAAAAGTCTGACTAGAATACTTGCAGTCCTGCCTTTTACAAGTAAACAGGTATTTAAAAAAGTACTATTATTTCCTGCAAAGCCAAATGTAGGTCTGATAATCCTCACTTATCTGTACTAGAGTGATTTGCACAAGAACACCAGTTGATCTTTTATCTTTGTGTTTTCTTGTAGGAACTTAAAAAGGAAGTCAATGCAAATATGACAGCAACATTAAAATGCTGTAGAAATCTCTTGTACTTGCTTAGTGAGATTTCAAGATTTAATATGTCTAGGTATATCATTTTTCCCTGTTGTTGAGATAACACAACATAAGCTGCCAGAGAGTTTGATTATTTTTATTTTTTTTCTATTTGTGTGAACCTGTCACTTGCGGCAGCGTGTTTTGGTTTGGGTTTGGTTTTTTTTTTGTGTGTGATATTGCTTTAATTAAAAATGTAAAGGAAACTGAACTATTAATAATGAATATTATATATATGTTTTTATTGGCAAAAGTATCCTATCCATTTTTTTCAGATTATTGCTTCTGCCATTAAGAGCAATTTAATTTTGTTTTATTATGGCAAATACCTAAGACGATATTTGAGTTCACACTTGTTAAAAATGCTATGTGTACATAATTTCAGTAAGAAACATTCTATTACAGAAGTATTTCTATTCCTCTTCTTTAGTTACGTGAGCCATACTTTTTAAGGAAACTTTCATTTTGAGCCAAATTCCCCACTAAGCCGTTAGGAAATATTTCTCCTCTCATGTGTTCATCCTCCACTGGCATGTGTGAGAGCCTCCAAGGAATGCCGCAAATGACGTGACAAATCTGCTTGGTCTCATTCTTTGTCCTTTCTAATTGATGGGACTTGCTCGACGTGACGCTGTGTAGCATCGCTGCCCGAGAGAAACTGGCATGACTTGCAGAGCATGCGTGCTGCTTGACACAGGGTCTGGGGGGGTTACCCCCACGCGGGGGTTCGGCAGTCTCAGTTTCTGATGGTCTGCTTCCCTGCTGGTATTTTTTTTCCCTGAAACAGCTTCCATGCTCTGGACGGAACTGCTGTTAGGGCATTGCCACTTGCTTCCATGGCACTTAGCACATTCTGTGACATGTTTCCCTAGCTAGACCATAGCTGCCTTCAGAAACCAGAGCTGTGCAAAGAGAAATCAGCTTTTGGGCACAGGGGAGCCATTCCTTAGGGAATACTGAACAGCAGGTTGAACTTTGGCTTGCAGAGATACGTGGGCTGCCGAGTTACCTTTGAAACTCTTCTGGCTGCATGACCTTACTGCTGGCGGTGAGGAAGTACAGCAGCGACACTGCGGGGCCAAGGCAGCGGGTCAGTGTCCGACAGGCTGTGCGCCCCTGTGCATCCGCATCAAATAACAGCGAATGGGCCAAAACTCTGCAAAGTGATTTCTCAGTGCAAGGAGAGGTGCCCTTGAAAATACTACAGTTGATACATTTCTCCAAGTCTATTTGTCTTCTAACTAAGCCTGCTTTCCTTGACTTTTTCTTGAGTTTAGCCAGCTGTTTTTCTTTCTGGCGCTAATTTTGACTGGATGCTCAGATGCCTAGTAACTTTGCCATTTCAAATATTCGTCCATGTACCACTTAGGTTTCATCTCATGCTGTGAAAAAAGCTTTCAGAATGGCTTCCTACAGGTGTTGAATAATTTAGATGAAAAATGAAACTTGCCGAATGCCACAATCAGTTTTAAGTATATAGAAGAGTTGCTGATAAGAATGACCTTTTCAGAGAAGGACTTTTCAGGGAGCTTCTCTTCATCCATGCAGCTTGTTAGAGACTTCATTCATCCCTTTAAAATTAATAATAAAGATTAAGAATATCTTATTGATGCACTAGTAAGCCTTGATAAAGATTTATAATGTTATTAATAACAAGATTAATAAAAATAACAAGCACTTGATCATCAAAATAAAGAAATCTTTAGAAACAGTTACTTTGGACATGGACGCACTTAAGTTTCTAAAGTTGTCCTGAAGTCCATCTTCTCAGCATTTGGCATCTTGGGTAAATAAAGTTATTATGTACTGTAGGAAATTCTAATATCACTGCCAGCATTTCTCCTTAGACTGTTTCAGGATGCTTATGATATTTAACAGCAAAAATTCACTGAGGGTTAAAGGCAGAGATCTCTGTTCCAATTTTTAAAATATGTTTTTCAGGAGGGATAAATGGTCTTTTTAAACACAGTTAATAAACTGTGATATGGACATTTTACTCTTCTATTTTAAAATGTCTAACTGAATATGGCTTGAAACTAGCCTTCATTAAAAAAAAACATTCAAGACATGAATATAAGCCCAAACCCTGTGACATAATTGCTTCTGTTGCTTTGGTTTGGAAAGGATGGATGTCACTCACCTATGTAACTACGTATAGTATATATCATTCATAAATGCTCCTGATATGTTGCAGTTGTTTTTGTTTGTTTGTGGTTTTTTTTTTTTTAAAAAACCACCTATTCATAATTAGAAAGTAGATCTACAGTTCCGTCAGAGCTGTGCAAGACAATAATCCTCATTTTAAAAGCGTCTACTTTTAACTCACTTTTGCATGAAGCTTGCCGCTGTGCTCCACTTAAAGAATAAACCAGAAATTAATCTGAAGAAGCAATCTGTCGTAAGCATATCAGCTTCTATAGTATGTTATGGATTTTAAAGAGATTTTAAGCTACATTATAAAACAAATAATACCCTTTTTCTGAAAGAGAGTAAAGGGAAAAAAATGGTCTTTAAATAGTGCTGTGTTGTCATGAAATATGTGCTTACCCTCAGGCAAATCCACTTTTAATAATACCCATGTTTTTATAACATGCTGCCTTCGTGAAATTTCTCTGCAGTCGATGAAGCTCCACCGAGGTGAAAAGGTCTGTGCTGATGGATGGGGTTGTGAGGCCAGAGCCACTTTTACCAAATTTATCTGCCAGATCCTCACTGAATCCATACAGTGTGATGAAAGGGGCAGCTGGAAAATCCCCTGCTCCCTTTTCTCTGTTGAAACGTAGGTACGGCATCCTTCAAACTGTTTAATGGGTCACATTCCTGCCTGGGTGACGGCTTTTCTGGTGAATAGAAGAGGGGGAAAATGTCAGTGATTATGTCTCTTCTAGATGCTTTGAGGTCTAGGGATGAAAACGAGAACTGGAAGGAAGAGGTGTTGAGATATGGTGTAACAACATCCCACGTGGGGAAACACAAATTTTAGCATTCACCAGCAAACACGGGGAAGGAATACCCTTAACTGAAAAGCTCAACATACTTTTTTTAATCTGGGGTAGCTACCTATGTGGAGACAGATGTGACAGGGAAGTGTTTACACTACCACAGCCATATGGTGGCTTGAGGGAACAAACAGCTTTACGTTTCCCAGAGCTGAAATTCAGCCATATGATTGTGCAGTAAAAGCACGTAGCATTGGTAGGGAGAAATGAGCTTGCTTTTAAAGGCATGTTGAATTAAAGGTATTGTGAAATTAATGAACTGACCCTTGAGTCAGGGAAAGGGAAAAGGAAAGCAGAAATGTTTGTCGCCTTGGTGCTGGGAAAAAAGTTACCATGACTATAGGTGTAATTAGGTGTAATTTTTAGTGTTATGGTTTTCCTTTCTGCTCCCCCCCCCCGCCCCCGAAGGTTTTATTTTAATGCCTTTTGAGTTAGGACCAAATATGAGTAAATCATAACACCTGGAGTCATGTGTGTTAGGTAGAAGTCAGCTGAGGACACCACTGAAGCGGATGGCTATGTGTCAAATATTTGTTAGGCCATTTCAATAACATCTTATCTTCATCAGTCAATATAAGGGATGTCTAAATTCCTTCTCTGGCTTCATTATCCTGGGTCACCTTATTTTATAGATGGTTTGTGACAAACAGTTAAGACATGGAGAGATGCTCTTGTCCTGGCAGATGCTCTGGGGTGTTCAGGTACCGAAGTGCCAACAACGCTGGGTTCTTCACTTACGCACCGCAACTTGTGCACAAATCTCACTTGCCAGAGTTGTTCTGTGTTATTAATTGGATAATTAATCTGTATTTTCCCCTCTCATTTGCAACCAGAGCATTTTACAATGAAGAATTGTGCCATTATCCCATGGCTCAGGCCTGAGCAGGCTGTTTGTTACCACTGAAGTAGATAAGTACCCTCAGCCAAAACAAAACCTAAATCTTCTCTCTGCTGAAGCTGCACATGGTAGTAATATTTCCATGTGAGATGTGGGAGTCACACTGCAGACCTCTATAGGTTGTTAAGGCCAGTGAGGAAGATGAGTTGTTGAAAAGTAAGAATAATATAGTATTTCTTATAATTAAAAAAAAATAAAAATCCGGTGTCTTTAATATTGGCAATTGTGTGATTAACATGAATACAATCCTACAATTCATTTGCAAACTATAGTGGTGTCCGGGTTTTGGCTGGGAGAGAGTTAATTTTCTTCCTGGTAGTTGATATAGTACTATGCTTTGGATGTAGGATGAGAGTAATGTTCATAACACACTGATGTTTTAATTGTCGCTGAAGAGCACTTACACTAAGTCAAGGACTTCTCATCTTCTCATGCTGCCCTGCCTGTGAGGAGGCTGGGGGCACAAGAAGCTGGAGGGGACACAGCTGGGGCAGCCGACCCAAACTGGCCAAAGGGATATCCCACACCATACAGTGTCATGCTTAGAGAATAAACTGGGAGTAAAGCTGGCTGGGGGCTGCTGCTTGGGAACTGGCTGGGCATCGGTTGGTTGGTGGTGAGCAACTGGTTTTCATTTGCATCACTTGTTTTTCTTGGGGTTTACTTCTCTCTCTCTTTTTGTTATTTGCCTTTTCATTACCATTTATTAGTATTTATTTTTACTATTAAACTGTGGTAATCTGAGCCAGCCCACGAGTTTTCTCACTTTTACCCTTCTGATTCTCTCCCCCAGCCCACCGGGGGGGAGTGGGGAAGCCGCTGCGTGGGGCTGAGCTGCTGGCTGGTGTTAACCACAGCAAGCAGCAATGTTGGCCAGCAGGAATCTTGTAGAGGGTGGTTTAATCTGCACTGAAGGTCGATGAGATTCTTTGCAACATGCATGCACACGCACCCCCTGCTACCTCTGTGCCTACCAGGGATACAGACATGGCTCCTCTTGAACATTTTCCTCTGAGTTTGGGCAATGAATCCTCTCCTGCTGGTGACTGCTGTTG
Organism: Falco biarmicus; assembly: GCF_023638135.1. Classification (NCBI taxonomy): domain Eukaryota; kingdom Metazoa; phylum Chordata; class Aves; order Falconiformes; family Falconidae; genus Falco; species Falco biarmicus. The sequence continues at coordinate 12,911,100 of NC_079295.1, forward strand.
CTCAAAATCATAGGGAGCCCACTGGAAACATTAACAGGGCTGTGGTGTGTTTGTGCTTCTGATGGTGTCCAGCTAGCTCATAGGGGTGAGCTGCCAAGTGCCAGTACAAGTTTGGGATCTGGGTGGGACGTGAGGTAAAACTGGGAAGAATGGCTGGCAAATCTGGAAAAAGTCCTTGGCACACCCAGCTCAAGGGGTATATCTGCTCTCTTTGACCGTAGTGTAGCATGTAGACATCAGTGTGTTACCTGTGGGTGCTCAGGTGTGACGTTGGCGTCCTGGTTTCAGCTGGGATAGAGTTAATTTTCTTCTTAGTAGCTGGTGCAGTGCTGTGTTTTGGATTTGGTGTGAGAACAACGTTGATAGCACACCGATGGGTTTAGCTGTTGCTGGGTGATGTTCATACTAAGTCAAGGGCTGTTTAGTTTCTCAGGCCCTGCCAGCCAGAGGGCTGGAGGGGCACAAGAAATTGGGAGGCGACACGGCCAGGACAGCTGACCCGAACTGGCCAAAGGGATATTCCGTAACATATGGTGTCATGCTGAGTACGTAAGTTGGGGGAAGAAGAAGGAGGAGGGGGCGGGGGGGAAGGGGATGTTTGGCATTATGGCATTTGACTTCCCAAGTCACTGTTACGTGTGACAGAGCCCAGCTTTCCTGGGGATGGCCGAACACCTGTCCGCCCATGGGAAGCAGTAAGTGACAGCTGCCTTTAGCTTTGCTTGCATGTGTGGCTTTTGCTTTACCTATTAAATTGTCTATCTCAACCCATGAGTTTTCTCACTTTCACTCTTCTGATCCTCTTCCTCATCCCCTGTGGACGCAGTGAGGGAGCGGCTGAGTGGGGCTTAGTTGCCAGCGGGGGTTAAGCCATGACCGCTGGCCAGCAGTGCTTGTTTCCCTTTTAATCTGGCTGGAAGGACAGATGCTCTTCCTTCCAGTGTGGATCCTGCCTTAATTACTGGGTGCTTGTGTTGGTATTAAACTCTGCTGTTGTGATATGGGTCAGAGGGTTTGCACAGAAGGCACATGGTTTGGGAATTAATTCCAATTTTTTTTAAATTGGCTCTTGTCTATCTTAAGTAAGATCCGATGTCTGCATTATGGCTGACTGCCCTGTGCCAATGTTTGAGAAGTGAAAGGATTCTTCATGTTTCCTTCTGCAGAAATTCACCCTCTGGCAGTTTTTCTTTCACCGCTCGCTCTCTGTGCTGAAGCCCAGTCCCTCTCCATTCTGACCCTCCTCCTGCGCCTGGAGCTATGGCTCTGGAGACCCCCATGTGGCTGCATGATGGGAAGCTCTTTTTCTCTTTCATCTTAAATGGTCATAAGGCCAAACTCAATCCAGTATTAGAGAGGTGATGTCAAATAAATTCAGACAAATATTGAAAGATAGTGGGTTTATCCATGTGCTTGCTCTTTTTATTGCTTCCTTTACTATAACAGATGAAGCAAGCAACTAAAGAATCTACCATTTGTATTTTAGCTCTAAGACTTCAGCTGTAAAAGATCTGATAGAAATATTCTGATGCAATTGAAAAAAGATTCAGTTCTCTTAAAATTCTTATTACAGACAGTTGCATCTCTAATGTCTCTGTCTTTCAACTTCTGCTTAATATCATATAAATCAAGTAGCGTTATGACAGTGACTGAAATATTATGGGACTATGGGTCCAAGTTGTTAGCATACAGTATTAGAAATAGGATAATCTGATTAAATTCTAATATAAAATAAATTGTGTTTGCAACTTATTAAGATTCTGTTTCTGGGCTGATAATGTTCATCTGTAGCATCCTTCATAAGTGACCTTTCATGTGCAGCTTGATTTAATCAGCAACATAGCCAACTGGAATAAAAGAAGCAATAATGGAAAGATATCTGTGATTGTAACTGTATATCTCTGAATATTATTTTCACTGATTTATTTACTTAGTTCTTCTGCTTAAGTCTCATGCCCTTGACCACGCAAATACAGTTTGCACAGTATGTCTGATCTCTGCGTTAGGAATATGCACCTGGAGTTAGGAATATGCACCTGGAGTTAGGAATATGCACCTGGAGTTAGGAATATGCAAACGGAGTTGAAAAGCATCAGCTGGTCCTGATCTGTCCATGCTGCAGTATATACATTGTCCCACTTCAATGGTTTTCTAAAGATGATGCTTTTTGAAAAGTTTTTCCACCAAAACCACTGAAACTCCAGGAGCATGGCAATGATAATTTCACTAAAAAGGACTTCCCAAGTGGTTCTCATCTGAATACTCTAAACCTGGAAATTATGGTGGGTTATTTCTAACCTGTGATCCTTTTGACTGAAGTGCCTGCCATCTACACAAACTTGAAGCTTAATGGAAGCCTGGTGAAATACAAATTCAGATATGCAAAACCCAGTAGTTGTCAACACGCCGTGTGGGTAGAGCCCAAACAGAGCCGATGTGCCCACGTTGATATTCAGCTTCTTGCACTGACAAATAATCATTCCTTCATAATTTGTAGAGCCACGTAACAGGATTCTTTGGCAATTCCCCTGCCTATGCCAATTGATGCAATAGAAACTTTTACTATGTCAGCAACATTGACATAGCTGGTAACAATGAACAATCACCACTTCTTTTCCTAGTTCTATTTAGAAAGACTCTGCACTGACTTGGGAGGAAGCAGAGTTAAGACCTCATCTGTTATGGGAATTTCCAAGCAATTCTGACTATTTGGATAATGTACTTGTGACTTTGTTACATACTCTACAAAGGAATCATTGGTAGGAATGGCTGGATTCAAAGAGTGACAGTCATAGCTAAATCTAATTATAAATATTGAAATTCTGTTTCAATATCAGTAAATTAGCTTAGCTAGTGAAGCTAAAATCTGACAATACATATTTTTTTAAGAAAAAATCAGTCTTTTTGAAGGTTTGTATTAGATAATATCCTTTTTTATCATGATCTTAGTGTTTTTTCCAGATGCCCATTTTGTCAGCTCCATCACACCCTGTTTGTTTTAACTTATCATATCTCAGGTTAAATCTATCATATCAGCTGCAGTGATCAAAAAGCTTAGTGCCTGAAGCCAGTTATGAATGCCACTGTAGCAAAACTGTCACCACTGCTTATTCAGTCTGGGGGGAGGGAAAGCTTGCTTGAGATGTGCAGCCCAGTCAGTCTAATTTGTTATTTCATTCAAGTCAGGGTAATTCTTTTTTTAGCTTTAAAATCTTTAATTTTTTATAATAAAAATATACAGTAGTCAACGTCTCATATTTGAGTAGAAAACCCATGAGTGTATGTATTTTTTCAGTAAAAAAAAACGTCTATGAAGTACACAGTTGAACATCAATGTGCAGATCTGTCACATTTTTCATGAACTTTAGGTGACAACTTATGTTCAAGACAAAAGAGAAGCCCATGGCTGCTTATGTTATCCATCTACATTGAAATTTGAAATCTACAGTATTAAAATCTTTTACAGATCTTGTATAAAATACTTAATGCCAAGTGTATAACAGCTACTAAAACTACCTTCTTGATGTGACTGGAAAAAATACTGTTTATTTTATCTACCACTGGATCAACCATCTGAGTCAAAAATAGCTTATGCCTGTAAAATTTCATGTGAATATACGTTCTTTCTGTTATTTAAGTATATTTCATTTGGTGTGGTGGAGGGCAGCAGCACTGAGAACACCAGTTCACATCTATTTTATTTTACTCAAATCGGAAAATAAGAAAAAAAAGCTCTGAGAAACTGAATAATTTGGAGAACCTTAGTATTGTCCTCAAATACAATTTTGGCTGATGACTTCATACCCTCCTGTTTTCCTTCTGCTTTTCTTTTTTTTTTTTTTTTTATAGAAATGACCTCCTAGGATGAAAGTTGACTGGCATAAAAATGTGTCCTGCTTTGATATCAGAAACACCTGGTTTTGCCTGGTGCTTAACCTTATTTAGAAAAAAAGAAATGAAATGAAAGTCCGCAAAGAACAAAAAAAAAACCCTAACCCCATTATACCTCAGGTTTACTTGCAGTTTACAGAACAGCCTGACTTGATAATGTGATATCCAACTTCCTGCTAAAACTGGCAATCAATATTTTGAGTACAGCTATAAATGTTTACCAACACCTACTCTAGCCAGTTTACCTTTTGTTTCAGTTTAATTAGCTTATGCAAGATAAGATCTCAACTGACAATGTAAAATTATTTTGTGATGTTAGAACCCAGTGACAGTATTAGTATAAATACACAGTACTTGGCGCACCATTTGTCAGAGTTAAGTTCTGCTTGATAGGATGGAAACCTACATCTTTTTCTTTGAGAAATGAAAAGCTATTCTGACACACTAAAGCAATCAGTTGAACAGCAATATATAAATGGTCCAGATTACTCTCCTCTCCCTCTTCCCACCCAAATACAAGTGCTTACATTGTTAGTCTCTACACATGAAACTATTCCTGATTTTGATCATTTGTTAAAAACCCTCGCTCCTGGATCTGTAATTTTATGCCTAGATTCTGGGGTTTATCATACTCTGCATTTTTTTTTTCATCCTTCAGTTGTTATAATATCCTTTTCTGTTTGTTCTGCATTTCTATTACTTCACCTGCTTTTCTTCCCAAGAGCATCATCTTGATCCTATTGAAATGTGAAGCAAATTACTTATTTATCCTATGCCTAATAGGCAGGAAAAGTCTCTTCTTTTTTTGATGTTTGTCATACAGAAATATTCAGTTGAAGAGCCTTCCCCAACCCCACCCTCACCCCCATTTTTTAGTTTCTTTACACTAGCCAGCTCAGTGTGACTCTGTGCATTTGTCTGTTACCCTTGCAACTTCAGTTCTGGTGGCTAGTGTTTTCTGTTACTAGCAGTTTCTCATTTATCCCTTTTTTCTTTCTTGACATAGTTATTCACTCACTCCTGTCTGAAAAGTCTTCCCATACTATAAACTAAGCTACTATTTTCAGAAGCTGAGGAGTAGGAATTCCAGAAAGAACTTTCATGTTTACCTCTTCTGCGATTTGAATTCCCAAGTCTGGATATCCAGCCTTTGTAAACTAAGATAACTAGTTAATGAGCTACTTTCATTTTAATGTAATGTCCTAAGACTTAGTTGTATTTCAGCTGTGTGCAGCACAACTGCCCGACAGCTAAGCAGTGTCCCTCTGCCCTGATATGAGATGCTGCCTCCTACCCTACTCCATGCTGTGATTCTGTCCTCTGGAAGCTATATGTCTGGTTTCAGTTGCAATGCACCAAATTGAATCAGCTGAGGTAGATCTAACTAGTTTACGTGAGATACTGCGTGATGCGGTTATATTTTCCTGGTCCTATACTGATAAGACTACGTGTGGATATTTTTGGCTTGGAGTTCAGGGCACCCTCTTCACCACTTAATAAACAGTAATATTTAAAGATTAAGTGCAGCTATTTAGATTCCTGTCAGTATTTAATTTTTGCTGCATGTCTGTCTCACAAAGACATGCGTTACTTCTGTTAGTGGAAACAGGTTGTGAATTTGTCTGAGGGATCAGTGCAGATCCATCCAATGTAGCCTGTAACTGCAGCAGAAAAACAGCATTGACAATGAGACGTGAATGCTTGAATAAGAATAGGAGATCCATGGGGAAGGATCAGTAAAATATTGATTTTAATTAGTCCTACTGATTTCTTAAACCAGCATGCAAACTTTCTAATGAAAAACTGTATAGTTTTTGAGACTACTTGTGATATAATCTGAATAAAACCAGGCTTCTCTGACCATTCCCAGCCTGTAACTTACCTGCAGGCTGCAGGACACAAACTAATGGTTTAAAAGCAAACAAGGTGCTGGGTACTACAGGAGAGAAATCTGAAGATGAGCTTTGCAAAATCAAGAGGACTAAAGAATTTTTCCATAGTCGATTAACTATAAACTATGAAGTGTGTTTTCAAGAAATGTGATGGCTTTATTTGGTGGTGCTGTGGCTGAAAGCCATAGTAATGAAATTAGGCAGCCAGTGATGCACTGAAACAGAACAATAAAGCTTGGCCACATTAAAAACCAGAATAAACAACCCACATAGTTTTTAAATTTGGCATATTTTAATTCTGGTGTATTTGAAAGGCTTTTATCTGTAGATGGTGGTGATGATGATTAACATGTGGGTCATTACTGGAAAGCTGAAGAAGTAATGGTCCATTTTTAAATTTATAGTTCAGCTCAGCTATTATGGACAAACCAACAAACCCTCTTAACTCCTGCTGAAGCCAAAAGCGTAACATGAAATCCTGATAGGGATAAAAGTAGGAATGTATGGAAGCTGGTTGGCAGGTTTAGCTTTATCCTGCCTTAGATGCACTGGTTTGGTAGTTTACATTGTTCACATATTCTTGTTAAACTTAATACTTGAAATTTATCAGCCTTCTTGCATTCATAATTAATATATGCTTTTCGAGGGTTGATTATAATGTGACGCAAAAAAATTAATGTGGGAAGTAAATATGGCTCAAGAGAAATTTATTTTTAAGCTTGAATGAATATGCTCCTCCCTTTCCCACCTCTCCCCTTTTAAATTATTTTGGTCAATTCCTCAGCTACATTGGTGCATTCATCAGAGTATCTAAAGAATTCACTATTGTACAAGACCATGCAGTCTGTGTGAAAAATACAATACTCCATCAATTTGGCTGTTACATTACACAGATGTACCCCAGCTATTGTAAGATTATTATATTTTTTAATAGTGTTCTTGGTTTGCTAATGTCTCTGCAACTTGTTTTGTGAATAGGAAAATGGATAGTCACATGAAAAATTCCACTCCTTATATTTGTTTACAGTCCACCACATAAGACAAAATGTTTTCCACCTAAAAATGACCCAAAATAATTAGGAACTGGGCAAGCTTTAATTTTTTTCCAGGAAATAAAAATTTGGCATTTTTTAGTGTTATTTCCTGGCAACAATCTGTTGTATCTGCACATCTGTATTCTTCTATTTAGGTACAATTTATGTGTTGTCATTTATTTTTCAAAGTTTGCAAATTTCAAACAGTCTCCTTGAAATATTCCGCTTCTTTTCTGACTTAGTGGAGATAAAAAGAGATATTTATTGCCTGACATGACACATTAAGAAACCTTTGGAAATATATTGACTGAGGTTGCTTTGCAAAATAGCTTGATAGCTCTTCCTTTGAAAGTACAGGAAGAAGTAGATACTATCACGTTGTTCAGTGGAATAACTCATTAATAAAGTATGTTTAAAGTGGAATGAGCCCTTAGGTTTGCTTGTAAAGGAAGCACTGTAACTGTTTTGGAAAGGTACGTAACAGTATTGTTGTTGTTTCTAAGGTAAGGAAAGACCAAACCTATTATTTCTGTTGAACCTGATTTCTACCGGGATGTTAATAATTCTGATTTATTTCTGTACTCTTGAACATATTCCTTTAGCCCCCAAGACAGGCAGGTGGAGCTCCATTTCCTGCAGGATGAACTATAACTTTAAAACATTTTGCTCCTTTGCACTTGTCACCCATAGGTTGCATTCTGTAGATGTATGTGAGCAAACTAGGGAAGGATTAGGCAATCTTTCATCATTTACAAGCAACATGACGTTACCCTCTGCTGTGAGTAAGTGGTGGTGGAGAACTGACAGCTCTGAATTAGGGTACTACCTGGGGAAATCCCACGCCCTCCTCACTGTTATTAAAACAAGAATATCAAATGCAGTGCTTGATTGCCTGACTTTGAGGGGTTTGGGGATGCTTGGGCTTAGACCAGAAGTGACGGGGCAGTAGCTGGTGATCTTCCAGACTGCTGCAGAAGTGATGCTCCAGAAGTACAGTGCTTAGGAGAGTGCTAGTGCATAGACCGGAGCAAGTGGACACAGACGGAATGTTTTGTGGATTCACCGGTATTGATGGGCATCACTTGGCTTGGAGTGCAGAATCAGCATTTCTACAAGGAAAATTTGTAACGAGGCGTTGTCCTTGCCTGAGCCACTTAGAGGGACTGTTGCCTTAGTGGAAGGGCAGTCTTTTTCCTTTTATTCCATTTTCCTTTTCTATGATGTTATTGTTTTAATTAATCTTCTTAGCCCAAAGGGAAGTTGGGATATAAAGGCAGCTCTTATGTATTGAGGAGTTTGTTTTCCCATTCAGCATTACAGTAATTTCCTTCTGTTGAAGCCAGTAGTATGTCCCTGGAGTTATTTCCATGCTGAGCACCTTTTGCATGTGCCTTGCTGCGACCTGTATCTTCTAAGTAAGAAAAAAAGAAAACAGCCTATGTTTCCATTCAGAATGTTTTACCGCCCATTTTCATTCTGGTTTATTTCTTTTAATGTTCCTACCTTAAACCTTTATTGGCTGAGTGGTATGACCTTAGTTTTTCAGTGAATTTAAACGACATGTTCCCATTAGATTTTGTGACAGTAATTTGAATTTTTATTTTACAATGTAGATAATCTAAATGTTAAAGGTGGTGGTGGTTGGGGGGGTAGTAGGAAGGTAGAAGAAGTCAAACTGAAGCTTTCTCCTTAATAAGAAGGTCTGCCTAAGTGCAAAAAACAGATAAATATTACAAATGCAAGAAGTCTGAAGTCTAATATAGAGGATGTCAAAGTGATTAAAGTAATCTTGGAAGTTATTAAGAAAATCATCATTACAAATAAGATATTTTAATACTAATTTGACCTACTTAAGTCTTGCATTAAAAAAAAGCTAGACAATGCAAAAATAGGCAAGATATTTCTGCCTATATGGTATGCTTATTACCTTCTGCCTTTAAACTTTTCTTTTTCATGAAAACTACATCATAAAGAAATAAGACAGTTTAGATGATCCCTCACTGTTTTGCTGATTTTTGTGAAGCACAGAGGATAGACACCCTCTTCTGTTAGTATCAGAAACTGTTGGGTGTGTTTGGTGCAACAAGCAAGCATTTAAGTTGTAGTAGAATTCTGAAGAACATTACAAATTCTGTCTTCATGGATAATGTGAAAATTGGTGCCACTCTGTTAGCTTCATCTGGTCCATGACGCTGGAATTGTTGCCCTCGAGAGTGTTCTTCCTTGTTTCTGCTCACATTTTCCTTTTAAATTCCTGATCATGAAAGGCCCTGGAGACATGCATGAAATATGCCACTTTGGATAAATGTCTCAAAACCATGGGAAACCAAAAAAGCAAAGTACTGACCAAAATACTTCTGGTCAGTGATTCTTGCATGGATATGTAGGAAAAAGAAGTGAACACGTGACTTGGGGGTGTGTGTGAAATGGTATCTTAATATTGCTGTTCTCTGTTAAAAATTCACCCTGCTTATCAGCACAGGCAGAGAAGTTCTAGAGAATACCTTCTCACAGATATACGGCCCCAAAAACAACTGCTTCCCACTGTGGAAGTATAATATTGGATGATGTGCACAACACTTCACTCTGCCAACAGCTGCAGGAACAGCTAGAGGAGCTGCAAAGTGTGCAGAGCTGGCTTTTCTGCAAGGAAAGGTCGGGAGTAATCTAGGGAGGGCAAAGGAGGGTTGTCATCAACTTTGGGAGGAGCTGGACTATAAAACATCATACTTTAAAATATAAATACTTAGATTCTCAGTGGAGTACAATAATCTATATAAAAGTGAAACTTTTCCTGGCATAAATTTTAATTTTATAAGGTACTGGGATGCTAGGAACTAGAGCTTTCACATATGGAAATGCAATGACATTTAACTCTGCAGGGTGCAGGAAAAATGAACAAATAAAGGACACAATGTTTTGGGGAATGGGGAATAAATACCTTTGTAAATGGGTAGTAACTCTTTTGCATATTTTAGTATAAAAACAATTTGGCTGGGTTTTCATGGAGAGTGTGATATTTCATAAAGTTATTGAATTGAATATTTCACAATAAGGTATTATTTCCTTTCTTGACTATGCAATGTGCTCTGACCAGTGTATTAATATAAAACCATCACAGGTAAGCTGCACACTGTTGGAACTACTTCCATTATCACCATAACAATGGTCCATAATGATACTCTCCCTTTATATTAGAATTCAAAACACTGAATAAGCTACAAGAAAAAAGTTCAAGGTTTTTTTTTAGGGGGTTTTTTGTGGTTTTTTTTTTTGTTTGGTTTTTTTTTTTTTTTTTGTGCAGGAGAAAAGAAGGATGTCCAGAAAATATTCACAGGGAAAGTGAGAGGGATGGTACCTATTATTAGAAGTGCAGTTGAATATGCATCAGTATAGGTTTATGCTGGATTCACACACACACACACATACACCCCATATCTGACAGAGGAAGAATCTGGGAAGTGCTAAATACTGTGCCATTAATACCTGGCAAATTAACAACAGCTAGCAATCTTATTGGCTATAAAACTGCTCTAGCAGCAGTAGCTTTAACTCTTAGTAGACTATCCTGAGCATTCAACCTGTTCCCTGAAACGGAAGATAGGGATATACTTCAGTACAGATCAAGAAGACCTAAAGCCTTTTGGAAAAAAACCCTGTTCCCCTTGGAAGGGACAGATGCTGAAAAAGGTGCTCTGGTCTCTAGGCTGCTTCTCCTGAGCAGTAATGGGGCTCAGATGTGGGTACCAGATTTTCAGACCTCTGCATGCAAGGCTGTGTTGAACCGGAGGTGTTTTGTGTCTGTGATCTTTGTCCTCCATTTAATTTTTATGATGATAATATGCTTCAGCTGCCACTTGGAGAGCTCACTCAAAATTTCTTGGAAATAGGTATCATGGTGCCACAGCACAAAAGATTGGAGAGTTCTGCTCAGCAGCAAAACATTGAGGATGTTCAGGGTGGTGTGGAAACAGTGGTACCCCTGACTGGGGGTGTTCTGGGGTCCTCTGTCTGTGCTGTCATCTGAAGGTCAAATAATGACCCAGAAATTTAATACAGAATAATCTTTTATTCCAAAATCTGTGTTGTCATCTACAATCGAAGATACTAATATTGGAAAAAGTCTAAATATTATTCATCATAAAACTTTTACTTGCGTTATTGGGGAAAAAAAGCCCCATAGCATGATATTTATCTGCAGGTAAGGGTTAGAAGAAAAACATTCTCTGAGGCTTTTTTTCCTTTGTGCCTGCAATTACACCTATCTTACCTCTAAAGGAGTACATCTAGCTTAGTGGCATTAAAGTGTTACATGAAAAAACAAAGATTATTGGAAAGGCTCGCTTTAGACTGAAGGAAGAACCGTCTTCCAATTCCTTTTCCTTCCCCTTCTCTCCAAAGCCAGCCAAAAAAATGTGTATGTCTTGTATGTATGCGTTATATATACATATGTATACAGTTATGCACATTCCTAAATATACATATGTACGGGGTAGTTTGGCCTAAAATTATCGTTGAGCTTTTCTGGACAGTTCTGAAAAAATTTCATCACGTGTTGATTTTTTTTCTAGAGGAAACAAATCGTAAGTGAAGAGTAAGGCTGCTAAGGCTAACATCGATTGTAGGTGTTGTTCTAAACCTCAGTGCTGACTGTCAAAGAACATGCTGGAATGGCTAAAACCTTGAAAGTCTCTCGAGCTGTTTGCCCACCCTGGTTAATGCTCTCAGCTGCAGGCAGGGTTGAGTGCACACCGCTTGCTCACACAATAGCTTTGCAAACGTGATTTGCAAAAAAATACACCTTTGGAGCTGCTAAGCCCCTGGGCTGTGCCCTGCATGGGCATCACTAGCAGGATCCTGAAAACCCAGTGCTGTGTTAGCAGCACACAGAGCTGCTGAGCATGTTTGGGCAGGAAGGCCAGGATGCTCTTGAAGCAGTCCCTCACCGTGGCTGAAAGCACCTAGATCTTTGTAGTGACTTGCTGAAGGATGGTACCCAGCAATGAAAGAACCCAAATATGCTGGTATTTGAAAGCTGTTGAAAACAGCTGTGATTCTTAGCTCTGCTTATCTTGACTACTATCCTCAAATCCGGAAACTGAAGTTGAGAATTGTGTCCTCGGTTCTTAATTAGTTTGTGAATGTAAGGATGTTCAAAGCCAGGTAAAAGTATCCTTATGAAATGGTTCATAAGATGATGTGGAAATCTCAGGGTGGAAGTTTCTTCACCTTGTTTTTCCTCTTGTGAAAAGATACTGACAGGTGCCTGGTGGCCCCAGATGCTGGTGGAGTTCTGTTGGTGGCAAATCTGTAGGAACAGGAAGAAGCTTCATTCTTATTTAATTTCTGGGGTATCAGCACGGGAACCTTGGGTGTCTGTTGACTGGAGTTCCTCACCACACAGAACTGTGTAAAATGGAAATTTTCTCCATTCATTTCTCCACTTGCTCTACTCAGGGAGAAAATGGTCATCATCAGGGTACACTGCACGCTGTATGATTTCTACACTTTTTTTTCCCCATGTCATGTGTGGGTTTTTCTCTTTAACCAGGATTCATGGGAGGCCGTTCCCATACGATATGTAAATCGTTCCAAAATTTCAGAGATAAATCTCATTTTCTAACAAGTTTCTTCAATGACTTAGCTGAATTTAATCTCATCTGGGCTTGTTATTGTTCTTTAATAACAAAAATAAAAAGCTGCTTTCACTGGACCAAAAAATTACCTGTTGTATATAAAGATATAAGCAGATACCCAAAGACAGGGAATAAATGCTGCAGGTTTTGTGATCTTTCCTACAGAATGTTTGTTAAAGTACTAAATTTTTTTTAAGTAGTTACATGCATCTATCCCCAGACAATTATTTGACTTAAAGATTTTGTTTCTGAAATGTCTCAAGTTTACAGCATGAGGTAATTATGTTTGAGTCTCTTAGGGAAATGGACTTGTAGTAATGTGGGAAAGAGAACTCTAATTTGATTATCAGGCAGAAGATCAAAAGACTTCTACTAACACAGAAGAAAGTTGCTGGCTGCTTGGCAATGGCTTAGAGTAGGAAACTGGAAGAAATGGAAATCTTAGACCAAAAGACAAATTCTGAAAATGCCTGTTAATAATATAACTTTAATTATTATTTTCTAGAATTTCCTAAAATGTATTTGCAAGTTTTATACATCCATAAAACATACACGTGAAGAAGGTTGAGTAATGCATCGAGTTAGGCATTATTTTATTTTTCCATTTTAAAAGTCTATAGGCACAGGCAGGACCCTGTCTGTGGGAACAGCAAGAGGGCAGTCCTAAACCTGAAGGAGATGCATTCTCTAGCCCGTATGCTCCTGTCGTGTGAGATTACCCTGTTGCTAGACATGTTTCAGATAGCTGGCTATCTTCTCAAATTTAGAAATCTAATAGAAGTGACTACTCCATAACCTCTGAGTAACGTTTTCCAGTATATGTCACTGGATACAAAGGGATTGCTGTATACAGCATGCATTTTCTTCACTGTAGATGTGCATCTATTATTTTCTGACATTCTGCGAATTCAAAATCTGCAACCATTTAGATACTCTTTCTCACTGGTGTCTTACACACTTAATGAGGGCTATTGTCTTGTATACATCACTGGTGGTAACAAAGTTGCCTTGGGGAGTATTGATTTGAAAAATTTAGCACTTCCCTTGGGTGATAGAAGTATCTAGATGTTAACATTGCTGTTCTTATCTTGCGCTATGAAATTTAAATGTCCGCAGTATTTAATTCAACTTATCAGTTTAGAAATGAGTTGGCTGGTATTACAGCTCAGCATAACTTTTCTCTGGCTAGGAAATGTTTCAAGAAGTTAATTGGTTAAACAGTTTACAGTCTGATCACTTAACATTGGTCAAATATGGCATCAGTATAGAAAAATTTGGTATGCGCATCTTTGAAGAAAACATTAAGGTTTTTCTCTACATAACCTTAAGCCTAACTGTACTTTTACCTTGGCTTGAGACTTTAAATTTACAACAGCTCTACTTTTTTAAATTTTAAATTGCTTTTCCCCAAAATACTTTGCCTTTTTATTTATCATATGGTACCAGTCCTTGTTTTTCTTCCTGGATTTAATGACAAGCCTCATTTATAGAAGTTATTAATAAAATGGCAGCATCTGTCTTCTCCCAGACTTGTTGAGCATTTGTTCTGGCAGTGTCCAAGTTGTCTTAGAGCAGGCGCTTGTTTAGGCTGCTGAAGGCTGCCCAGACCACCAGTGCAATCTGCACTCTTCTTTTTCAGTGTGATAGTAAAGATCTTTAAAAAAAATAAATAATATAAAAAGAGAAATTAATCGCTTTGAAGATGAGGGAGCAAAAAATTTTGGACCTTATAAAAACAGCAGTGATAAATTGTCACATTGTCTGTTACGTGGAGAACTCAAGAAAGGACAGGAAAAAAGGGGAATATTTAATTCTTGAGCCTGTCTGAAGTCAGACCTATTTGAAAATATCATTTCTTTTGAAGAGCAGTGAAATCCAGGGAAATACTCATGGAACAGAGACGTATTGTTACCTTGTACTATTTCTTAAACCTTTACTGGTATCTTTGATAGAGAACTCTTTTGTTTTCTGAAACCAAACTTCACTTATAAAAAATTATTTGTTTAAAACAAGCTGCGTATTAAAAAAAGAATAGCATGGACCATTTTTGTTGCTGAGGGCTAAAGAAATCTTTCAGGAGCCTTTAGCAAGTCATCCATTAACAAACGCCTTAGTGTCATCTGATAATGAGCAGCAGAAGTCTCTCAGCTGCAGCAAATACTGGGCAGGACAGAGAGAAGGGACGTGGACAGCAAAGGGTCCAACACTGCTGCTTAAAAGCAAAACTGCCAATGTTGTTATCTTCCACAGGGCAGCCCCAAAAGCTGGCTGTACTCGGTAATGTTCTCTGGCTTTTGCTGTAATCTGGAGCAAGATGGCATGCTGCAAACCTTTGGGAGCAGTTTCTCACTTTAATCCACAAATAAAATTTCTTCCCGCTTACATGTGTTGCTCTAAAGGCTTGAGCTATGGGATCTCAAGCATGAAACCTCAGTGGTGTGGGTTATTATTCGACTGTGACCAGTGCTGAGGCTAAATTGCTTTAATTAAAGGCTACTCCAGAGTAAGCTGCTAGTATTCATTACTGCAAGATTAAAGTTTGTTTATTAGGTTGTTATTGATGGAATCAAGCCAATTGATCGGGAGCAATTCAGAAGTGAAATAACTGTGTCATACAAAGAATGAAACAATTTACCGGTAATGTCAATAAAATGTATGGATTGAAATAATAAGATAAGGCCAATTTAACTAAAAGTGGACAGCAAAGATCTATTGGGAAGCTCAAACTTTTAATCGAATGTGGTCCAACAGCCCCTGTGGATGCACAGCTCTCGTATCTAAGGTCAGCTGTCCAGAAAGCTCCAAAATCTTACTGGCTTTGCTGGTGCATTGGGGATTGTTTTGGGACCAGCGGCAGCATGCTGAGCCGCATGCTGAGTCAGGTCCTTTGCACTAAAAATCTTTTTGTTGGTTGTGGTGGAAGATGATTTGCAGCCCAGCAAGGCACTGGAGCAAATGCCAAACTTGAAGATGGCACATGCCGGCTGGAGCCCTGAGCTGGCTCGGCAGGGATGCAGGAGGTGCTTTTCCTTGGATGGAGGGTGCCATAGGACACAAAGGATATGGCAGGAGCATGAGATCTGGGCTCGGTGCCAGCACCACCCTAGCCAGAAGAATGACTTCAATTGGCCTGTCATTCAGTCTGCTCTCTGTTCCCATTTCTCACCATGCCATCTGAGAAGACAGAAAATTAGAAAGCAGCCTGTAATTTTATTTTTATTGTTCTTTCCTGTTCTTCAGAGAGGACTCTCGTGGTCTACCTGCGGGTGATCTATAATTAAAATGTCATATTCCACATATTTTTGAAGCCATCTGGCTGCGTTGCAGGGAAGGGAGGAAGGTGGGGCTGGGCTGGGGGACAAGGGGACACGTTGCATGAAGGGCCGCTTTCTGACTGAGCCCAAGTTGGGATATTTGTTACCTTCGCTGATGCAGGGAAGCTGTGTGCTTACAAAGATTTCCAAAAAGCCTTTGCTTGTTCTGACTGAATAGTGTCGATTTTGACTAGCAGGCCTCCTGATGTGCTTTAGAAAGATATAGTGGGGAAAAAAAAAATACCACCCCAAAAACTGTATTTTCTTTTTACCGTTCCTGGTGATTAATATGAGTGGCTTTTCACAATCCATTTCCAATTAATTTTAGCAAAGGGAGCTCTGCTGGCCCTGTATATGAACTAAACTTCATATTAAAAGATTATTTAAGGGATTGCAGGCTAAGGATTGAACACAGAGCTTAAGCTCCAATCTAGCCATCATGTGAGTCACCAGAAACCACAATTCTTCTTCAGCATGAGTCATCCTAATGATACACTAGGAGCCAGTGGAGCTTAGTGCCTAATCCCCCCTGCCACCAAACCTGCTTCTCTCTAAACCTCCTCAAGGCGTACCTGGCCACTGGTTGCTCTGAGGGTGGCCAACAGCCGCAGCCATGCCTGGAAGAAGACTGAGAGAGAGGCTGCAGCATGAAACATGTTTCCAGCTCCCAAGTGATGTAGCTGGAGGGGACCGTAAATGGGTATTTCGGTGCTTTCCATTTCGGAGCTGGGACTGGGTGAGCAGTAGTTGTTCTGCAACCCATGCTAACTCCCTAAGATCAGAGACACCTTTTGTCTTTTTAACAGAGGGAGAAGAAATATTTTGCTCACCCGCTTCTTCAGCCTCCTTTGAATACCTATGGTACAATTTTATACCATTCTTGGTAAGGAAAATAAAACTGTTACTGCTTATGAGAATGCTGTCCTTACTGTCACAGATCTACTATTATTCATCCTCTTCCCTGAGCTATAATGTTCTCTACAAATAAAGCTGGTGTCAAAGAGCAAGAAAACTTTTCTTTAAATTGCATTTTGATAATTTTATCATAGGAAGCCCTATGTATACTGGGATTTAAAAGAATGGGAGTTAACAGTTAAACTTTTGTAAGCTTAAGTGAGAAGCAGAAAAAGGAGGAACATGTTAATCAGCACTATCTCCTGTAGTTTTATTCTGCTAATGGCTGAGAGGTACTACAATGCTAAAACAGCTGATTCATTCTTCCACTTTTATTCACTGGATGCACTAACAGCTGCAGAATATGATGCCACGTGCTGGCTGCTGCCTGTCTTGGAGTCAGGGTGGCTGTGGGGAGCTGTTAGGATGGTGTTGAATTGAGTCCAGTAAGCAACAACAGAAAGGGAAGAACAGAAAATTTTGGCTTCTGCAGGTGTGCGTGGGCTTATGTCGTAGACAAAAACCTTGGATGGAGGGAATTTGGCCTAAGAAGGAAGTTCAGGTGGTTGGGTTTTTTTTGTTTTTAACCTAAGCATAGCTTGATTTGTGATGCTTTCAGTCACTTAGCCTCTTTTCCTTAGGTCTTTACCGCTGGTAAGTGGCGATGGATACTTCTTCCCTCCTATGTTATCCATATGATATTTGAGATTCTTTTATGCTGAGAGATAAAAATAGGAAAAGTGGGAAAACATTATTAGTGGTGTACAAGTGATATTTGTCTGAGAAAAAGTGAATGCTGCTGTTATTTGTTCTAAAGCAGCTGATACCACTTTATTTTTGAGATTTGTGAGAGACAGGAGGAGAACAGGTTGTACTTTCATGGAACACAGACACAGCTCGATTGGAGAGAAAGCACACTTACATCTGCTGGCTGTAAAGGTTTGCAGATGATTTGTTATGATCCATTCACTGAGCAGAAGGAAAAACTGTTATGTTCAACACAAAATATGTGCTTGTGATGCAAATAAAAAGCAGAAGCTACTGATCGCTACTAAACCCCCCCATATTTTCTATTTGAGTTCAATCCTGAAGTGCTTTGCGTTGGTGCAGCACTCCCAGATGATATCAGAGCACTGCCCTGCATAAATGTGAAATCCAGGTATTAGCAGTTACTTTGTGCATCTGCATTGTTTGAAGTCTACTCTGGACAAGCAAAGAGTTGAAAAATAAAGGGATGCTTCCTGTGTAACGTAGAGTATCTGGGATAGCAATAGAAATGAGGTCTTGCAGAGACCGGGCAATAGCAAGTCTCAGGTGGTGGAGTGGCTATGAGCAAGAAGGAAACTCTCTCCAGAGAATGTCTCTCTTCCCAGATAATCCTACAGGAGAATCTCTCTGATGAAAAGTTGGACTTCTATAGTGAGAAGAAACAGGATGGGAAAAGGAAATTGTTGTAAATTCTGATGTTAGAGATTGTACAGTCAAAGTGATTGCTTTATAAGCCTCGCTTTGCATGTTATTACTGAATATTATTGTATTGGAAGTCAAAGAGAGAATGCCTGCTTTAGCAAAGGCATCCCCGATTGGATGGAGGAAATAAAGATAGAAACAAAGGGTCACTGTACTGGAATATAGAATTCCTCAAGGAGAAAATCAGGTTTCACAGAAATTTGACTGTCTGGCAGTGAGCTAACAGCTTAGCTGCTCTGTGGGCCCAGGGCACTATGTGTGCACTAGTTGAGGCTGAGCATGTGAATCCTGACTCTGTCCAACAGACAAAAAATACATACGCTGATGCAAATTCACCAACTGATCCCAAGAACTGTCCTATAGGGCTTCCTGTATATGGATCTATAGAGCAACTTTCTGTATGTCAGCTTTTCAGAGTTGTCCAGATTTCCCTGCTCGAGAGAAGGGCTGGAAATCCATCAGTAAAAGATTTCCATGTTGGTTTCTTTCCCTTTGAAAGGAGGAGAAAGATTTGAGATGCAGGTTTCCAAGTCAGAAATTAGAGCCTTGATCGCTTGGAGTGTTTCTCTGGCTCCTTTATCTGGCACTAATTCTTGAAAAAAAAAAAAAAAAGTGTGCCGTCTGACTTTGTACCCTATTTGTGACTTTTGATTATT
Organism: Falco biarmicus; assembly: GCF_023638135.1. NCBI lineage: Eukaryota > Metazoa > Chordata > Aves > Falconiformes > Falconidae > Falco > Falco biarmicus. Next base: position 12,929,887 of record NC_079295.1, read on the forward strand.
TATTCTGGATGCACATGAATTTTTCTGTGAAATTACTGGAAAAGAATGAAGGCAGATTTGAGAATGAATTGCCTGGAAAAATTGTATGCATGGGTTTGACTTTTACAGCTGTCTTTTTTTTTTTAAGTGTTCACCTCTGTATGCAAAAAAACCCAATCCCATCTAACTCTCCCCTTTTCTCTCATCCTTTTCATCAGATAGCATTTTCAGCAATTTCTCTATTCTGTAGTAATTTCACCCAGTGTATGAAATTGGGGCAAACACTACACATTTGCCCCTTCAGCTATCTCTCTTCTTCCCCAAAATAACTCTCACATATAAGCATCATGATGCAAACTTAGCATGTGCAAGTCGTAATCTCTTTTGCAATGTGTGGACCAGCAAGGGATGAAAAAATACAGGCTGTGAGCTTGGGAAATAGGTTTGTGTGTTAGAAGGAGCAGAAAAGGGCACTACATTAACAGGACATAATGGAAATGGGGGTGAGGGGAAGTTGTATGTCTGTTTTTGCATTAGCATTGTATGACTTTTTAGGTACATGGCAGATTGGTTTTAAATTTTAAAATGCTTTATGTGTTGGGTTACTCCAATAGCACCATGTATTGCAAATGTGACCTGTCAGAGCATGTTTGCTTGTAAATACATTCATAACTTTATACTTGCAATGGCAAATATTGGAATAACACTGAGAACTAGACATGAGGTGTGATGTTTAGATGCCCACTGGGATATTGTTCATCCATTCCCCATGAAGTCTGTTTAATGTTAGGAAACTTCCTATACTTAAACCTCAGGAGATGATCTTGGTTATAAGTTTATATATAAATTTGTTTGTAAGTACTCTCTGGGAGAGCAGTGCAAGCTATCACTGTTTAGTAAAAACAAAGAATGGATCATAAAAGAAGTCAGAATGATACCTTGCTCTTCACACAGAGGGTTGTTCTGCTACTTCTAAGTATTGATTAGCCAGGCACTTTAATTTTAAATGGAAAACAGCCTTGTGATAACTAAGAAGGTTCTTCATTAAAATAATACAACAAAGAACAGTGAAGTAGTAGCTAAAAATTGCTTATTCAGAGGGTATGAAACCAAGGCCATTTGAAGTCAGCAAAAGGTAGCCCTGAGCAACACATGGGCAATGAACTGGCAAGAAGTGGTGAAAAGAAAAGGAACAGTGAATTTCGCCCATTAAATTTCCTTTTCAGATATGTTTGTAACCTGGGCCTTTTATTTTCACTTTTCCTGTCATTTGGTTTCAGTAGCATATAAAGACTTTCCCGTCACCCAGAGCTATTGGTGCAGAATCTTGTGGGGTTGAAGTTGATACAGCATTAACTTATGTCATTAAGTATGTACCAGCAGACCCAGCCTGGCACTATTTGTCATTAAAAACACATCTTGCCAACAGTTACTGCTCTTCTTTCAGTGCGGTTCCTGACTTAGATTCTCCTGCTCTTTGGGAAGGTGACCTCAGCTGTATTGTGGTCCTGACGATATCGCTGTTTGACTCATTTTGTCCATTTAATTTGAAGTTTTATTTTTTAGGCAGCATCACAGCTTGCATAATTCTGTTTTACTCCTTCTTGTGAAAATCAATCATGGGGAATATGGCAGGGGAAATTACCAGCATGAGCAGGGAGTTCCTTGAGCAGCAGCTTATCCCCATGCTGATCAAAAGTGCTTTGTGCTTTTCCTGCCTATGTTTGCAGAGGTCTGTGTATTATTTTGGATATTGTGTGGCATAAAATGAGTGAGTGACTGTGCTCTTTATCCGCCTCAGATTCTTTTGTCTATAACTTTTTACTATGATAATCATAATATGATATTTTATTAAAATTATACATTACAATCTAATGATACATTGTAAAAGTATTAATACTTTATGCATTCCCTGGGGGTGGAAGTTCTGCAATAGGTATCTGTATATCTCATCATGTGTATATGTAAAAGATATGCATATGTATGTATAAATTTCTCAGCTGAATAATGGAGGTTCCCTTCTTGTAGAAACATATACTGTAGTCCTGACTAACTCCAAGAGCAGGAGGATGCAACAAACATGCAGCAGTGTGCTTGAGCGAGAGGCTCCTTATGGACTTGGAGTATCACAGCACAGACCATAAGAAAGAATGCGTTGTTGTCTGTGGTCTATGAGAGTATCTGAACTGGAAAGAGACTGAACAGTAGTGGTGGTGCTTTCAAGCATTTCAGCTGCTTGAATGGAGCTTTTCTCATCTAAGCTGTCTTGTTAGAGAGAAGCAGCACCTTGTTACAGAGCCATGGTTCTTCATCATAAGGTTAGCTCTTAGCAAGGCTTGGAGGAATTTCATCGTAATTAAGCTGAAATATTTAGCAAAGTTTGCAGCTACTGTGATATTGTTGGCAGATAGCTCACTTCTGAAAATACAGTGGACGGGTTTGCTTCTGTTGTGGGCAGCAGGCGTGGTGGAATCCCTAAATAACTGATGTCTGTGCATAGCTGTCTTCCCACTAGTGTGTATTTCCTAATCTTTGCTGGGTGATTTTTCTTGCACAGTAGTGACACAGCTTGCTTGCTATTTAAATACTGTTATTGGGCAATAGCTGGTACTGACTGCATTGAAACAAAAATAAACTCTAAGGCCTTTGATTTAATGGCTTTCTGATGTGCCATATTCCATCAAGAAAGCAGGTATCCTAGTTCGTAGACAACCTCTGAATTAATCTTGATATTAATGCAGCCAGCAAAGACATTCAGCTCTCCAGTTTCTGCTTCTGTTCATTAGGAATCATTTGTGTTTATGTATCTCTATTTCAGTAAACTCTTTTTTGAGGTTTTAAGACTGAGTGACTTCAATTGGTGTAGATTGGTGGTCTTGTTGACTTCATTAGGGCCACTCAGTGGTATGTGTTTAACGATGTGAGAGCCCTTTCCGAAAGTATGTCCTCAACGTCTTTACCGATCATTAAATGGCAAGGTAGTTGAAGGCAAAACCAGCAACAGCAGAACTGTTCCTAGTATAATACTCAAAATGTTATAGAGCTTTAAAAGAAATAAGATACCTTATAGGATAAAAACCCCAAAACAACAAAACCACCCACATCTGGGAATGCCATCAAAATGACGGTGAAATTAAATCGGTGAATGGATGGTAAAGGCTGTAGCCAAAGCACTAAGCATTTACCCATTCTTTTCTGCTGGTGAGTTGTACCTTCTGCTTTGTGTGGTAATATAGGATACAGATGGATACCAACAAATGCTGCATATTGCTTATTTTAGTTTAAGTTTTAAAACTATTATTTAAAGAACTTCAGAGAATACATGGTTATTGAATGAAAGATGATTGTTCAATGACAGGATTTGAAAATGGATCTAAAATCCCTAACAAAAATAAACATATATGCTTTATGTACTTTGTTTGCTACACTGGTTGCGAGGACATGTTCCTGCAAAGCTGTGTAAGGACCTTGTTGTATATGTTAGGGGTTAAGCAACTTTATTTAGCTTCCATTTGAATTTAAGCACTTTCACCTACCTGCTCCTAGGGGGAAGAAAATATATTTACCATAATTCAACTGTAGCTTAATTTCCTTAGGTACACAGTAAGCCAATGATCTCTGGAGAATGTGCTTCTGTTTTAAGAGGCTTAAGAACAGAGGACAGCATAAAATAATTACACAACTTCCAGATATTTATGACTGCAGTGAGATCACCTGACATTTGGGGCTTTTTTTCTTAATCGGAAATTGAATTAATCCAGGGTCTTTGGTGGTTTTTAATGTTTAAAGTATTCCATGCTTTTAAAAACTATCTGTTATCTCTTCTCACCTTGCAGCAAAAAGACCTATATAGAGCTCTACCAAATAAAAGCTGTTAGTAACGTACTCTAGATGGCATTGATAATGCAATGATTATGTTTTTAAAAGTGAATGAGGTATAAATTTGACTTCTGTTGATATTTTTATGAACTTACAACTAGGCTCAACAACTGTCCTCTAAGGGACTCCTCTCAGGGTCTGAGGTTCAGCATTGTAAATTAACCAGATATAGAAATTTTAAAGGCAGGAATAACAAAACGGTGTTTCTGGTCAAGAGCCTGTGTTATATTTGATTGGAATTCAGATACATTTTGGATTGTTAAAATGGCCCCTCACTCTCACCTTGTTTTCAGTTTGCAAGACTTTTATGTATCATTTGATCGCAGTTCCTGGGGGCTCGGGCTGAGCAGCATTCCCTGGTTGTATCCGTGCTTGGTCCCCTGCAGCATGTATTGACTGTAACCATGCGCTGGATGCATTATCGCAATTGATCTGCTTTATGCACGCACCAGTACCCATTCCTATATGTTCTCCATACGGAGCCCCAACCCATATGGTTCTTTGTCTTGTGCTGACTGTGCTTGCAGTTGCCACAAACAGCAGTTGCAGAGCCCTCTTCATCAGCAGAATGGCTTCAGTACATCCATATGCTATGGAGAGGGGATAAATCAGCACAAATAATCAGAGAGGAGGGAGGAAGGGATAACAAATGCCTCTTTGGATCCCTGACCCGTTTTCCACAGCAGTAGAAAGCAGAATTTTGCTTTGTGTCTTTCTACCCTAATTGTGGATGGTGGCTGCAGCTACGCCCTCTGAAGCACCACATCCAGGCGACGGACCCTCTGTTGACACCACATACGTGCTTTTCTAGACCCGATAGGATTTTGACTAGTAAAGGATTTTATAGGAGATATACCAGAATGTTTTTTTATTGTACCTGCATCAGCATAAATCCCTCTCTATATAAATCTACATCTGCCTCTCCCTGATGCTGTCACTGGTGTTCCTGATGCTCACTGTTTTTAACGTGTTTATACATAAGAATGCAGCTGAGGAGCTTTGGTGGGCTGAGACATGGTGGGCCTGCTGTCAGACTACGGCAGTCACAGAAGAACCAGCTGGGGCCCGAGGGCAGCCCAGGCATCTGTGCGTTTGTTCTTCAGCTGGACCTTGGGGAGCCGGACAGACCACCTTGGTTGCATGGTGGGAGATGCTTGCGCCGCTTTGGGCAGTGCTGCTCACTGGCTGGAGCCCGCGGCACTGTCCCAGCACCACTGCTGCCAGGGGCATCGCTGCTCCCACCACTCAGCACACTCTGGAAACACAAGTGCATCCTGCAGCCGCCTCAGTTCATCTGCCTGACTTCAGGCAACTCTTCATCTGTGAAAGGGAGGAAAGTGGTCATAGATAGACTGCATATGTAACAACCTGCCTTCTCATCACATCACCCCCATGACATTGCACCTTGGTGTGATGCCAGAGTACCTATGTACTTGCCTCATCGGAGCATCCTTATGAGGCTGTGGTCTGGCAGAGGCTTTATCAGTGCGTTGCAGATGAGGAAGCAGACAGGCAGAGGCAGGCATTGAGGGCAGGAGCCGGAAGACCTGGAGCGTAGGGTTTTCGAGCCCAGCCAGCCCTATTTCTGAAGCAGACTTTTTCAGTCTTGCGCTTTGTGATGTGAAGGTGATGGGAGTCGCATTGTCCTGCTGAAGGTCTGTGCAGAACACATTTGCTCTCAGTACTGCTGGAGGGACTGCAAAAATGTGGTTGCCACCTTGTATGTATCAGCACATCCTGCAGAGACATGCAGGGTCAAGACGGTGCCATCCTATTCAACAACACAGAATTTCCCTTCTGCGCAGGGCTGTGCTCCAGGGACCTCTTCTTGATGCGTCAGATGCACGGTTGCGTCATGTAAACAGGACCCAGACAGCAAAAACTGAGCTTGCTGCTCATTAAACATCTTTATTACCACATGTCTGAATAGTAATAAAATCCAAATGCTGTATATAGCACTATATGTCAAAATAAGGACTATATGAAGAAAGAAAACATACAGGACATTTTTTAATTCCAGTCATCTTAAAAGCCAAATAATTAAGGCAATGAAGAGGATTGCTTTTACTGTCCTTTCTCAGCAAAAAGGAAAGAGGAAGAAACAACGTATATCATGTGCCAAAAAGAAAGGAAAACTAGATATCTAAGGTTGTTTAGGAATAATTTTCACGAAATCTTTCCTGTCAGCTTACAGTCTCCCTCGTTACCCATCAGGAAAAAACAAATCACAGCTGTTTACACAGCCTGGATTTTATTTAGTTCCCATCTTTTCCAGCATGACTATAGTTCTGGCTGCTCTTAGGAAAGTTAGGAAATGAGTTAGCTTCAATATTAATGTAGTGAGTTACATTTGCAAAGGCAATCAAGAGCTTTACACGGTGTTCTGAAATACCGGAATTCAATTCACAGGCTTTGCCAAAGCTCTATTTTTATTTTGTCTTCATCTGATGTTATCAAGGTTGTTCATGTTCCAAAAATGGATGAATTTTAGCAGTAGTTAGCAGTTGGTAATAGGAGTCAAGAAGACCGAGGCTTTTAACACGTTCGGAATGTTTAATTTCCCCTCCATCTGATGATAATAGTTTAACATGTTAAAAAAAACCCCACAAAACCCCCACAAAATTATGTGGATTTAAAAAAGCCTCCTACGCACCTTATGGAATTAAAACACTGCGTGGGCCTGGAACCACGCGTATGTTCACTAAGTATGATCTCCAGAAGCATGTTATCTTTGAGCAAAAAATTAAATGAAAAATTAATCGTAGCTGTTTTATCCAAACACTCCGCTTTCCTAACATTTTGCTTGTGCCCATTAGGTAATCATGCCATTTATGTTTAACTAAAAATCTTCCTTAGGGTGATATCTGTAGAATTTAAATATTTGCTTATTCATTTGGGGTGTTTCTATTATCAAAACATAATGTTATGGTAAGTCTTGAAGTATGTCCAGGGAAAGGTCAGGCTTTGCTGAAACTTAGCTGAAGCTTTTTCATGCCCAAATGTATTTAATGTTATAGCTGCTGTGTGTTTTCATAAGGTTGGATGATTTTGGTTGTGACATGAAGCACCCATTGAAAGTCTGGCTTCCCAAGCAGACTTGGCACACAATCAAGATATATAGTATGCTTTGCAGAGTCACAGAACAGGCTGACGCAGAAGACATACTGGAGAAAAAAAAGTGGGAAATCCTATCTGCTTCATCATCCAATCGATGTGGAGAGGGGGAAAAAAACAACCCTCAAACCTTCTCTGAGACATTTTTAGGAAGTGATCTGATGAATATATACTATAAATGTTTTCTGTGAAAAAATTTTTTTTTGGAAACATGGTGGGCAGGGACTCCGAACTTGTTAAAGCAAGACAGGATAGATAGACACAGCCTCAGAGTGTTCAGGAATACATATCTTACCGCATTTTATTAATCATTACCCTTATTTAATTTACCTAACATTTTGTTAGATAAGATGATCATGGAAAGCTATTTCTTTTAACGATACTAATAATAGTGCTGCAAGATGAGAACAGTGCAGGTTACAGCATAGCGTATATATAGTTACTGTAGTAAATAAGCCCATTCTGACTGTTGTAACAATTATTTCAGATTTTAATCTCCGATTAGCTTAGAAAAACTGGGAAGTGAAACTGCAAAAGCTGCAGAGCAGAAAAAAACAGATGAAGCTGAGGGAGGGAGCTCCTATTTCCTATGGCCACTTGTGAGACAATGCTGCCCGTTGTACAGCAGAGGAAGTACTGGCAAGTGCAGGGTGCTGCTTGCCTCCGCTCTTCCCAGAGGCCACACGGGGATGCTGACCATGCCTGCATCATTTGTAAATGCTTTTTATATTGCAGTAAATATGTCACAGTATGAAAAGTATAAAATTTGCGGTAAAACTTGCTCCTTTTCGTGATCAAAAGGACAACATTGCTCACTGTGAACCCTTTCGAAATCTGACTTGATCTGGAAATAACCTCCGTAGTTGGTAGAGCTGGGAAATGTAATAGATTGTGGGGGATTTTTTGAATATAATTTAGGATACAAGAGTCAATGAGGAGAGGCACAGTGACATAGAAAAGATACACGTACAAAATACCAATATGTACAAACCAGAGATATTTCATATAGTGGTGGTACCTTGTAGTATAGACCCTTTATGATACAGTTAGACTACAGTCAAGAAGTAAATTACAAACAAATTTATCAATGATGTTTTTGTACTATGTATACTTTGACAGGTTTCATTCATAAATCTCATATGCTAGGAGCATTTTATGAGATATCATTAAAGAAGCACTAAAAAGATACAGTAACTGTGAGCAGATTTTGCAAAAAAAACCCAAACATTTCCTGGAGAAGACAGTCGTGCACAGCACACCAGAAGCATGCTATTTTTAAATGGATTTGTATTTAGAAAGCACCTTCAGGAAGAAAAGATGGAATTTTATCTTCCTTAGGTATACACCCGTTGTCAAGATATTTTTATCCTGTACTGCAATCTAATGTTAGATCACATAAGAGGAGGTTTGCACATTCCTTTCTCATTTCTGTTAGGAAATTAAATCCTGATAAGGTTCTATATGATGTCTCTTATCACTCTGTAGAGTAGCAATTTAAAGACCAGAAACACATACGGTTTTTCATCTTTATGATCCAATTTTGACCACTGGAGTTGGTTTCCTGCTGCTGTTTTCATGAGGTCAGAAAATGCTTTGTCCAAAATCCACTTATTTCACTGCTAGCCTTCAGCTTGAGGAACGTTCTGTTAAATCCAAAATACACGGTTGCAATATTGAGCAAAAATTGGCTTCCTGCTAATAAATTAATACAAATAGTATTTGGGTTTCTCTCAGCTTTCTCATTAGTTCCTCATATGAAGGGTGAGTAAACTGCAGATGAGAAATGATAAGAAAACATATTTTGCAAAATGAAACATCAGTTACAGTCAAGGAATTGACTGTACTGAAAATTAAGCAACAAGAAAAACAAATTGCAGATGTGAGGAGCCTGCGATGCCGATACGGGAGCAGGGGCTTGCCAGCCCTGAAGGGAGGAGAGCGCGAGGCCAGGCTGGAGTATCAATGTCAGCCCTTACTGGACAACCTCCACAAGTACAAGGCAAGAAAGATGAAGGAGACTCTCAAGGAGCAGAGACGTAGAGGTAGACGTGTGCCCCACGTGTTTGCAGTCAGTCTCATTTTGCAGTGGTGTTTTCTGAAGGTTACAAGTGTCTCAATGAGACGGTTTTATTACAGCTCTTGCTTCTCAACCTTTATGGTGGTATTATGAAATAAATTCCGTGTTTTGCTTTCCAAAAATAATGCAGAGGGCATAACGGGGATGAATATCTAGTCAAAGAACTTACATTGCTGTCTTTAAGAGATGATCTTTAAACATAATTTGCCTGCAAGTACATTACACTTTTGGCCATTTGGATATAAAAATACTTTTATATGAGAATTTTCTGCTCTGGAAAGTGAGTGGAAGGAAGTCAGACAAGATGTACAAAAAGGACTGGGAAGCTCAAGGAACCAATTTATGTTCAAGAATTAAAGTAATAACAGCAAAGCTTTACCAGCAGAAGTTACAGGGATACAGGGACTTCAGTGTCGTGCAGTAATGCATGAGTGTGTGTGAAGAGAAAGAGGAAAAAAAAAGCTTGAAAATTATTTGAGTTCAGTGTTAGGTCACATAATTGATGGGGATTTCAAGCTGACAGAAGTGTAGCAGTGAAGACATTTAGAAGTGGCAACTTCAGACAGTGTGAGGGGGTGAGGAACTGTCCTGGCAAATCTCAAGATCTGCTTCAAAAGAAGTAGGATTGGGGTTTCTTTGTTGGGTATTTTGTTGGCCTTTTTCCTTGTTTTCAAACTGACTCCAGATCACCAGGTTTAAAAACACACTTTATCTCTTCTAAAGTTGTGAGAATTTGAGTACAGATATTTACTTTTTTCTTTTGCATGTTTTGTTTTATTGTTTTTGTTTCACAGTAAATGCATTTTTCGGTAAAAATGTATACAGCACACCAGCTCCCAGGAAACAGTTGAGTTTTGTTTTGACCTTTAAAACATTTTATACTTTCTTCTCCTGTTCGTGCATTTCAAATGCATTAAGATCATTGGTTCTAATGGGAATGCCAATGTTAAGGTTAGTTCAAGGGTAATTTAATATATTTAGGAGGTGTCAGTGCTGAAATTCTATATAATAAAATATACGTTATTTTGCATGTTTGTACATCTAGATAATACATATCCTGTGTTAAATTCAGGTTTGTGTGGAGAAAGTGTAATAAACACTTCTACAAGTATGTCAAGTGACATTGCAGTGTACATAGTGGTAACAAAAATGGGAAATTAAGCTCCTAACTCTCTGTGCATACACTGTGTCACAATTATGCAAAGGAAGTGGAAGATGATCTTTTACAACTGGAGAAGGTTTATTTTTGGGAGCCTTATCCATGTACTTAGCACCAGGAACTGTTGATCTAAAGGGAAGTGTGAACATAGCTGTAGAGCAGAAAAACCTTGGAACCTTTCTCCATTCAATAAATAAATGAGGTCAGAATGCTTATTATTTTAATTAATGTGTAGTCATTAAAAGTAACAATACTTCATCCTCCCATCTTGGAGACAAGGAGGGCTGTTAATTCAGGGTTCAGCCATACGGGAGCAATAGAACTCTGAAGCAACTAAAAAACGGGATGAAAAAAACCCTGCTTGTCTGCTTGGACACAGATTCTCAGCTTACCCATGACAGTTGTGTTGATACTGCTATTAACAGTATTCTGCCTTGCCTTCCGATTACACAGGTTTTACAGATACCCAAGAAAATGTACATTTAGATAAAACTTAGCATGATTTATATAGCTTGAGCTAATGAGTAAGTTTTTACTTAATTAAATGAATTATGTAGCTGTTTTTTAATTGTCAAAATGCCAAAACTGATATGCTGGGCTTTGGAAATCCTCTCTATTTTTAGAACAATACTGACTTTGTTTCTTATAATGAAATTTTTCAGGCTGGTAATCTATAATATACTCAAGTCTGTTTTGAGATGGCTATATTTAGTTAAGCGTGTAACCTATTAATATTTTGAAAGTTGGATTAAATTCTTTTGATAGTATTTTTAACATGCCTATTTGTAATTATATTATTTCACTACAGCAGACAGACTGGTAAGTCGTTAGTTATTAAGGAAAAAAAAAATGTTCTAATGAGTAAACAGGGCCTTTCACACAGTAAGCTGATAGTGTTAAGCACCACTCAGGAGGACTGTGACAAGTACTTCAAGGCTATTACCATGCTGCATATATCTACCTGTACTTAAATCCTTAACTCTTAAAAATCGTGGGGATTTTAAATTATTATTATGATGCATGATGCAGCTCATACATATTCCTGTGAGGAGTTCTACAGCCATTTTAAGTTGTACAGTTAAAAAGGTGAAATAACTGTAAAAGTCCATTCAGATAAAATCAGGAGATGAAACTGGTGCAGAACAGTAAACCAGTATAGATGTATGGCTCTGACAGCCTCTGCATCTTCCTCCATTTTCCCGAGCATGCCTTGTGATGCTGATGACAATGCATGTATGTAATGCCCAGGATCCACAAGGTAAACATAGGACTGCCTTAATTACCATCGCTGATCCCACTGCTGCTGAAGGTTTCAAACAATCTCTTTGATTATATATGTATATAGCTACTACCTGCTCCTTATATCAGCTGCAAAGCGGTTTGACCTAAATTCTACACAGCAATATGTCATATTATACAATATTAGAAATATCCCTCCCCAGTAGGTACTTAATACTCTGCTGTGTTTTGGTGGTGTTGGAACAAGCACCCTGTGAAAGTGAACCATCGCCTGATGTGATTTACAGTGTCCTAAATTGGGAGGTTGTAATCAGAAATACTGTAAAGGGGTTTGATTTTCAGATGATGCCAAACATTCCCATTCTAAAAATAGGATCTCACTGAAATGTGTAACATTAGGAAAGTAAATACATAATTTTTAATTTCATTTCCATTCTTTTGTGTGACTATTACAGATCACGTGAAAAAGGAAGCCATAATAGTGTGTCATATATTGAACTTATCTTATCTTAATCACTGGCATTTTTTCCCCCAGTGGGTCTCTAATTTATATTGGCTCATTCGGGAATGATATACTGCTATTTTCTGGCCTGTCATCAGTGCCGCCCAGCTCTCTTCAGCTTTTATATTGAAAAAAATCATGTTGTTGAACTGAATGCTAAAGAAGCAAACTGTTTTAGATTAATTTTAAGGGCTAGCCCTTTCAAAAAAATATGTTTTAACCAGCTTCAAAAATCTTTCAAGGGATGAAATAAAACATTTTATTCATCCTTTCATTACTATGGCACTAAATTTCCAGTGTTGCATATGTACCCGTAGGTAGGTATACATGTTCGCACACACAAAGATATGTCTGTGTATATATAGAGAGATAGAATGAATGAGTACGCGAACGAATTAATATTGGTTTTGTTCTGAGTTGTTATCAGTTCTCCAGTACTTCTTGATCTCATTACCACCACCCAGTGGAAAAGCTTGGAGCTAATGCCAAGTCTGGATATGAACTTCAGGACTTCTTCCCAGGGAAATACCTACTGCTTCCGTAAATGAGCCCAAGCTCACTGAAGGTGAAATTTCCTATTGACTGTGGCAGACTTTTGATCAATTCTTTAGACTCCAGATATTTTAAGTCTGGAAAAAGTTGTCTGCACATTGGTAAGGGAAATAATCTGCTTCTGATAAATGGCAATGACTGATCTGCTATCCTAGATCTCAAAATGTACTGTTTTCCTTTTTATTCACTGATTTGCTTTTGTTAACCAGGTTTTCTCTTGACGCCTCTTTTATTTTAGTTAAAATTCTTTAATTTCTTAAGTAAGTATCTTAGTTATATAATTTAACAAAGCAAGTTTAAACTGGTTAAAATTAAGTAAAAAAAGTTTAATTGGTAAAAATTAAAATTTGGTGCTCATTATGTAGTCAACTCCCTTTCCAAAAAAGTACAAGACACTGAAGGGCTTCTTGAGACCTTCTTGGATATTGGTTATGGAGTTAATGTGTCATTGGCTTTAATACTGTGCTAGCTACGTCACCTGTCTGCTGGAGTTTAGGGATTTTTGTCTGGTAGCTCTGTGGAAGTGCTCCCATTCTGTGGTCTTCCTGCATTTGCTTTTTGATTTATGCAGGGGTATATTTTTCACTGAGTTTTTCCATGCTATTCCTGGAAGATTGTTCCTTGCACTGTTGTGCTAGATTGTTACAGATGTGCAGCTGAAGAGGATTTTATATAGCAGTCAGTTGTAAAAAAATGGAGGTATTGCCTTTGGTGAGATCATATCACTCGATTTTTGTCATATGATCTTTCTTAATTTGATTTCATTTGTTCTGTTTGGTTTTAACTTGGATGTTTGGTTTGAGTGGAAGCCTGGAAACTCTAATTCCGCCACAGATTGTTCTCAGGATCCATTTACCAGTTAGTGGCTCCAATTTGCTTTTCATGTACAGCCACTCTTCAAGTGTGCACGATGAAGGATTTCCTTGTAAGATAATGTTTAACACAGCAGAGTTCAGTGTTTGAAACGGGTAATGTGGCTTTGGCAGAGGGTTCATTTACCTTGCCTGGACCACAAGGTGTTTTCTGGCCCTTATAAAAGCCTCCTGCTATTTAATGCTCTTGTGGTACATCAGTTACTTGTTCATGTCACTCTGAAAATGAGTGTCATTTTGTAATTTTGGGGGTTTGGAAGGGTTTTTTGGGGTTTTGAGTGTTTTGTTGGGTTTTTTTGGTTTTGTTTGTTTTGTTTTGTTAGGGAGGGATTAGGGAAGGAAAAGAGAAGGCATGTGCAAGAGCTGTTGGGGAACTTCTGCAACACAAACATTAATAAAGGAAGATACAGAGAACAGTGTATTAGGTTCAATAACAACAGAAAGTGTTTTCCTCAACAGTATTCTAAAGTAGAAAGGGGTCATACAGGTAGTTTGGAAGAGAAGGGGCAAAAAAGCGTTTCTACCTCTTTACCCACATGAATTTGTTCAGGGCTACAAAAGCTATGTGAGCATGTGAAAAAGGGATGGGGTAATTCTTGACAGACAGCTTCTTTGTGGAGCTGTTCTTCAAGAGCTGTAGTCTAAAATGATGTGCTTTGTAGGGCTGAAGGAGGAAAGAAAAGGGAAAAAAAATATACAGTGTGTTTTAATAATTTTTTTCTACTTTGGGGATCAAGCAGAAATCTTAGTTTAAGCCTTCCCAGTCTTCTCCCTGTGACTTTTTGAGGGCTGCAAGGTACAGCTCACAATTTGACTGCATACTACAGGGCTTCAAGTCACTATTGCCTTTCCTTAGCTTTTGTGATACCGGAACTCCGCTTAGCTCATGCACTGAAATAGGGAACCCACTCTGTCACTCTTTGCATACAGTGAAGGATGTGCTGAGGAACTAGGCTGCCAGTGTCCCAGTTTCCTTTTTTCTAGCTGCACAACCCCCACAGCTGATGAATGAATGCAGTTGTAATATAGTCTATAATGTGTATTACACCATAATGGCCTTTAAAATGTACTTGGGATACTCTCATTTTTCCTTCCGCTTAACTCAAGGGTAACAGACATCTGAAACGGGGAAAAATATCCAAGGCTAAGTGAGAGGAAAAGGGGAGGAGTGCAATAAAAGGAGACTGATAGTGCAGGAGACAGTAAGTAAGGGTAAAAAGGTGTGCCTCAGCAGATTACTTACAGGCAGATATTCCTAGGATAAACTGCATTTTGTTGAATTCGATAAGAATTGCTATGGCAGCTGAATTGAGTTTCTGGTGACTTACAGCGCAGATATTTCTTTCCATACTTGATGGATATGTTTCAGTAGTGAGTGAATGATTTCTCAGGATACGTTCACTTGGTAACATACTCTGTGCCATGCTTTAAAGACTGTTAACCAAAAGTCAATTGTTTATATTGTTGAATTTTTTTCCCTGGATTATGCTAGGACTATTTCTTGATTGATGAATACTATTAAATGTTAAAATGCAGAATACTGAGTTTTGTCACAGGCAGAAAAACAGTATAGTGCATGTGAATAAGTGTAATTTATTCACTGGCTTCCAGTTCACAAGTTTTCCAGAAAGTCTTTCAAACCCATAGCCTGTTTCTTGAGTTGATATTTGCAGTTTTATAGAGAAAGAACACCTTGAAGATTTTTCCAAATAGGAAGTAACAGGGAGAATAAGAGAATGAGTTAATTGGCAGCACTGGTTATTATTATATGGCAGAGATTTGAATAAATAACAGTATCCACGGCTCAAAACCTAGATAATTATCCAGGGCAACAGGACTGAGACAGACATAGGTAAGAGTGATGGTATGTAGGAGCTGATGAAATTAGCAGTCTAAGATAAAAAAAAGATTTGGGAAGGAAGCAGCATCTTGAGCCTGTGTGATCACAACAGAGAAACAGAATGAGGCAGGAAGAGTACACTGAAGGATTAAAGGAAGACAACAAGGAAAACTAGAGATAGCAAAGTATCAGAGAAGCAGCCAAAAAAAAAAAAAAAAAAAAAAAGAGGCCACCCAGAATAAGTAGGAGTAGAAAAAGTGTATTTTGTTTATTGGGTGATGTTTAGCAGAACTTTATCATTTATAGAGGGCTTTGGAGGAATCAAGAGGTCTTTAGTTGGGGTTGGTTTTCCTCCTTTAATAGAGGAGGACAACAATCCCATAGCAGCAGCAGCAGCTATAGTAGGTTTTCAAAGCTGTTTCGGGCACTCTCATTCATTAAAAAGCACAGTAATCCTTTCAAACTTGAGCTATGGCAGTAGATTATTTCTCTGATGTCTCCCAAGTTGTGGGAGTCCAGCAGGAGCATGCAAGCAGTGCCTGCATGCCTCTGAAAGGCCAGAGAACGGCCGTACAACCCTGAAAAGACTCATGTACAATTGTAGCAAGTGTAAATAAATGTGTCAGTAACGTGTAATGAAATGGTCAGCACAAGGATTTCAGAGAAAAAAATGTTCTGATTCTTTGAAATGGTGGATGTATGGAGTAGACTGTGAAGAGTTTCACTCCCAGGCAGAAGGGTCCTGACACATCGCTAATGTTATGTTTAGACGGTGGAAAAAAATTGTTGTCCAAGTTGGGATACATTATTCCCACAAAGGAGTTTCATAATTTTATGTCTTTTCATTACTCTGTCCTACCTAAAGTTCTGATGTTTTTGAAAGAGAGCCACACCCATGGTCCTGTCTTAAATGGGAACTGGGTCTTAAATGTGCTATGCTGTTAAACCTATCAAATATTTATAATACCGCCTTCATTTTTACACTGTAATAAACTTGCTGGTTATTTCTGGGTGTACATGTACGTCTTCATCAGCACAAATATAGTGTTATTGTGTGGATGTACATTTTCACTCTCTATTTTGGCTGCAACAAGCGGCAGCAAATTCAGATCTCTTACCTGTGCTTCAGCTGTCAAAACTTCCCACTTTTGCCATTTCTGTGATTCCTCCCAAAGCACTGAAAATGCTGAAGGATGAGGGACAGCTGTCAAAATTTACTGTTCACTGTGTATGAAGGGTTGTATCGATAGAAAATGCTTATCAGCGGAAGGCACCTCTTGTAAATTGGGGCTTCCTTCATCAGGGATACAAACAACAAAGACACAAATTTCTGCCAGGAATGTGTTCCTCCCCGCGTCCCGCCCGGTTTTCTGTAAGCAGTTCCATTATTTTGGAGGACAAGATGATTGGACGGTGGTGTTATGTTGCCAGCAGTGAATGCTGACTAAGAGACATTTTCAGATGTATCATGGTTCTGGGCTTATTTTCTAAGGTGTTCTCTCTTTTGGCACTGGAATTTTACCCTTTAAAATCTCGGCTTTTGCAATGCAGAGCAAAGGTAGAGCTGGATGGAAGATGAGCCAGTTTTAAGTCTTAAGTGATAAAGCTGCAAATCACAGATCTCTTGGAGGGGGAAGCATCTTTATTAAACATGTCTTTACACTGAGAAATTCTGGTTCTGGCAGCGAGTTCTGATTTGTGTGCTGCAAAGAGAAAGACACAACGTGAAGGCGTACGGTGTATATTGTAGTTGCCACGTGCTGATTATCTGGTGGCTTTTAATCTATAGTCTGCTAGGGGCTTTACAAAACGGAGCGGGTACACTATACGTACGTTAAGGCTGAGGCTGAGGCTCGCAGAGGCAGCGCCAGAGCCTGCAACAAACCACGGTGATTCCCGCTTCCCCTGCAGCCGCCCAGGCCCTGCGAGGAAGGGCGGGCACAGCCGACCCCCGGGCCGGGCCGCCGCGCCGTGAGCGCCGTGAGTCACCGCGGGGGGGGGGCAGCGGCGGGGCCGCCGCGGGGGGGGTGAGGGATGCGGAGCCACTCCGGCGGGGATGCGGGGCCGCCCCGGCAGAGATGTAGGGCAACGGCGGGAGAGATGCGGGGCCGCCCCGGCAGGGATGCCGGCGCAGCGGTTCCCCGCAGCTCCTCCCATCCTCACCGCAAACACGCCGCGACCCAGAAGTTTTGCCAGCACGCTCCCGATTTTTAAGATGGCCCGGCGGGATGCCACGAGAATGGGCTACGGCGGCACGGAGAGCTGCTGCACCGGCAAGGGGCGGGATGGAGCTGGCGCTGC
The DNA here is from genome assembly GCF_023638135.1 of Falco biarmicus. Classification (NCBI taxonomy): domain Eukaryota; kingdom Metazoa; phylum Chordata; class Aves; order Falconiformes; family Falconidae; genus Falco; species Falco biarmicus. Next base: position 12,947,401 of record NC_079295.1, read on the forward strand.
GCGGCGGTGCGAGGTGACCGGTGTCACCCACTTACGCCGTCACGGGCCAGCAGAGCCGAAGGTGGCGGGCGGGGCGGCGGCGGGTGCTCCTGACCGCCCCGGCCCGGGGAGCGGGGGCCGCGGGGGGCCTGCTCCGCCCTGCCGAGGTTAAGGTGCCTGCCGGGTCACGCATTAAAATATTATAACTATATATATATAAGATAAAAAAGAAAAGGGTGCGGTGGCGGCGCGCGGAGGCTGGTCGGAGGAGGGCAGGAGCTTTGGGCTGGGGGCGGTGCACGCCGGGGCATCACTCCCTCCTGCCCCCCCGAATCCCGGAGGAGCCGCACCCGTGCCCCCCCCCCCCCCCCCCCCCCGGCAGAACAAGGGAGCCCCTCCGGGGGGCACAGCCTGCATGCGGGTCTCCGGCGCTGGCCGCCATGGGGGTGCCGCCCCTGCCCCTTTACCTGCCGCCTCCCCGGCGTGGGGGGGGGCGGGGTGGGGTGTCGGCCCGTCCGCGGCGGGGGCAGCGGGGCGTGGGGGCTGTGGGTGGCGGTGAAGGCGGCGTGTGACAGATGTCCTCCTCTGACAGCTCTCGGTATCAGCCCAGTGGCTCCCTGCCATTGGCTCAGTGCAGCCGACCGGCAAGGCTGCTCGCTATAATAACACTATGCCTGCCAGAGGCGGCAGCTCAGACGGCTCCGCCGCGGCCGCGCCGCCGCTCCTCCCCCGGCAGCCAGCGCCGCGCCGCGCCTGAGGGGCTGCGCCCCCCGCCCCTCCGCCGGCGCCGCACATGCCGCGGGGCCCCGCCGGCCCCGGCCCTCCCCGCCGAGCCCAGGCCGGCCTGAGCGCCCCGCCGGTGGCGGGGAGGCGGCCCCGGCCCCATCCCCGGCTCCATGGAGTGCTACTACATTGTCATCAGCTCCGCGCACCTCAGCAACGGGCACTTTCGCAACATCAAGGGAGTTTTCCGTGGCCCCCTCAGCAAGAACGGGAACAAAACTCTGGTAATGGCTTCTTCCCTTGCCTCCCTCCTTCCTCCCCTCCTCGCAGCAGCGGCTCCGGCTGGCGGGCAGCCGCCGTGGGTGAGCTGCCGGCGCCGCAGGCAGCCGGGGTGCCGGCCCTCCCGGCGCGGTCGGTGGTGCCCGCACCGCCCCGCACCGCCGCGGGGATGCGGTGCCCTCGGCTCCCGCCCGCCCGGCTCCCCTCCGTGCTGGGGAGGCTCTCCCCGCGTCCCTGGGGCGGTCTGTGCAGCGGCAGGGTGGGCGCTTGCATGTCCCTTGCATGGCTGGTTGTGGAGAGCCGGTGAACGGCAAGCCCGAAGCCCCTTTTCGGCGGGGAGCCGCGGGGCTGGGGCTGCTCGGCCCGGGGAGGGGGGCGGCTGGCGGACACCCCCCGCGCACCGGGCGCCTCCCGTTGCGGACGGGGAGGGGGGGGGGCTGGAAGTGCGGCTGGGTGAAGTGAGGAGGGGACCCCAAACTTGGTTACTTGGGGTCTGAGCTGTTTGGGCTCAGAGATGCGGCTGTGCGAGAGCAGCTTGGGGAGCGGCACCCGGGTGTGATGGTTGGGCTGCCGAGTTTTTTCAAAGCAAAACTCCGCGTTTGGAAGGAATTGATGGCTTCAGGTAACTGCTCGGTGCTCCGGCAAGTCGGCATCTTAAGGCTCTTAAAACTGTTTCTGTGTACACGTGCCCTGCTTTGATATCTTTACATTTGTTGGGTTTCCTACGTGTTTTTGCTGACTTGCCTGGGCTGGCTTCGCTACTATTACTGAACTTCAATGGCAGAGTTACGACGCGCCAGTGTTGGCAATACGTGTGCTCTCCCGCCCGTTCAGATGAAAGGGATGTGGGATAACGGCGGGCTGGGTGAGCTGCATCACGTAACATCTCAATCGCCGCACAGCAAAGTGCGGACAGACGTCTGGAGAGTAGGATGGAGCTGAAAGAGGGGCTTAGCCACGTTGTTTATCACTCTCTCCCATCGCCGTCTTACTCCGAAATCCCCTTTGGAGGAGATGGAGCAGAACTTGCCACATTCTTCTTCACTCGAATGCATGACCTATATTGATAGGGAATTTACTAAAGTACTTAACATTTGCTGGAGTTGGCAAGCTTGCAGTTTCTCCCTAAATAAAGAGATTAAAGCAAGTCTGAGCCAAGTCATAAAAATAGTAACTACTACGAGAGAATCTGAGGCAGATTTTTGGACTGTTGCAAATGTAAAGTTCCTGCTTTCACGTTGTAAATCTTACCACAATTTTACATGCTGTGGATTCTGCATATTTTTCTGTTAGGGATTACGTTCTTGGAATTTTAAACAAGTATTTGTAGTATCCATGAGATGGCAATATGCATGTAATATTTCATTGTAACAGTTGCAAACCCAAGACCCACTGTAGAAATATTTGGTACACTTAAAATAATTGCATGATGCATCACCTTCTCTCTACTGAAAAATTTTAGTAAAGATGCATTTGACAGGACCGAGAATACTCTGATGTAACTTTTGGACTGTGTATTTATCTTGTGATTTGTAAATGATTCTGCTTCAATAACATTTTATTCTGGCTTTTTGATCCCCCACCCTGGCAAAAAAAGCAGCCCTGTATTCTCAACATTCCTGATTGGTCTATTTATGAGATCATGAGTAATAAGTAAAAACATTAGTGACCAAATTACATTGGAGAAGACTGGTATTAACTTAAAAATCAAATAAAAATATTGCGTAGGCTTTGAAACATGCTTGCTCTGGAAAGAAATTTAACTCAACCCTGTTCTTCAGCGAGACAGGGTAGATGTGAAGGGAGAAGAGATAGGATGGGGTTTGGGTTTCCCATGGGACACCTTACCTTTCAGAAGCTTTTGTTGTGGGCAGTGGGCAGAGTAACTGGCAAAAGTTTTTGCTGGGTTAAAAAGGGAGGGTTCTCGATGCTGGCTCTGTGGACAGCAAAATGAAGTCCTTTGCTATGAAATAAATGCTACATATGCAGACGTCAAACTTTTATTTATGTTTGATTTTTAATTTAAAGGAGGGAGAGATACCATTGGGTTGTGATACAGGGCGACTGGATACTTCAGACTAACAGTTCTGTGGTGCTGAAGTACATTTCAGCCAGCTCCAAGGCTGAAACCAACAGAGGATCGGTCACTTTCCCTGTAAATAGGCTTTCAAATGGAAAAAGATTAAAATCTTTATTAATACAAAGTAGAATATGCCTGTAGAAGTTCCGATAAGAATGCAGCCTTTTAATATGCTCTTGGTGGCTTCTATCCTAGAGTAAGACCAGGAGAAAAAGCAATTTGTCAATCTAAACCCCAGAAATATTTTGGAGCCACTCTGACTGAGACCTACCTTCCTATTTTGCTCTAAAGCATTCCACCAGTTTTCATCTGTGCTCCAAGCTTTCTAACATCACTGTTTCCTCATAAACTGAGGAGAACCTGACAACAGCCTCTGCTTGTACAGCATAGAACTGCTTCTATGCAAAACTCGCAATATTTGTTAAGCTATGCTTCTCTTAAACAGTTCTGCCACTCTGCTCTATCTGGAAAGAAAGATGACTATACATGCTACAGTAGAATTTCACAGCAATTAAGAAAGTACTGGTCCTAGTCAAATGATGAAGTTGTGGTTTCAAGATGATTTCGTGTAGTGTATCTTCAAACCTGGTAGCTAGTTAGGTTTCAGGGGAGGAAGGTCCTTGGAGCTTCTGGCTACTGTCCCACACTGAAGTGTCCTGCTGTTCACTGGCAACTCATCTTTTTTGCCCTGCTCTCCAAGAGAGGTCACTGAGAAACACTTTTCCCAACTCTTTGTCCCTGCAGGTGATCCTTAGATGTTCATCCTCTGCCTATGTCCTGGTTCACACAGAATTAATCATCTAAAGCTTTACGAAGTTTTGGTTCAAAGTCCACAGAAGGTAGCTGGAAGAAAGAGCTACAAATTCTTGCTCACCTAGTAGGGAACATAAAGCGCTAAGCTTTGTCCTTCCAAAAAAGTCTTTCTCAGTGGAGAGCATCAGAGAGTTAGTTTATGGTAAAAAGATGGAATAACAGTGTTTCTATTGCCTAGTTCCCAGCCACGGCCGTTTTCTAAGTCATATCTACCTGTAGTGCCTACTGAGTGCAAGGCTTTGAGATGGGATTGTGTGGGTGGAGAGAAAAGGATGAGGTGAAGTGTAGGAGAAGGAGGGGATGGCCATGCTTTTGTTCCTCAAGGGAAGATGTAGAGGGAAAACCTGAGCTTGGAAAGAAGTGAAAGGCATAAGAGGGAACAAAGCAAAGGGTGGATTTAAGCAAACTGAGATAAGAGGCTACTATAACCCCCCACTTTTTAAATTAAGTAAGATATGAAAAAAATGCTTGTGAATGAAGCTTTAGTGAGATGGTGGGGGAGGATGAAGGAGCGCTTGTCTGTGTACAGCTGCGGGTACCTGACAGTACAGCTTTGCAGGGTGCACAGAGTGTACGCCCTCGGGTAACAGCTCCGTGCGGGCAGGACCCGTGTACCTGATTGTAATGTGCTGCTCCTTACCAGGAGAGCGCATCTGAATAATGAATTGATGGGAAACTCAGCACATGTGGGAGAATAGCATCCCGACTCTTAAAATTCCTTCAGAAAATGCAGCGGTTTGGTTAAAAGGAGCTGGTGGTGTTTGGGCTGTTGGGTAAGGCTTTGTCCTCCCTCACTGCAGTTTCTACTGTCTGAAACACCCTTCAGGTACGTAAAGCCTCATAACAATCATGGAACTACCACTTCGGTGCTCTGGGGCAGCTCCTTGGAAGGGATGCTTTGTTGGTGGGGTACTGTTCAAGTGAACCGACTGCTGATCTTTGCATGGCAGATCGTTTTTGACAAGAAATTCAAAACTTACCATGTGGGTCAGTAATGTGTAATGATGTTGCAAATTTCTGATGCTCTTTCTGTTTTTTAATGTAATATTGCTTATGCCTTGGTGTTTTAATCAATGAATATAGGCCTGATTGCTTGGCCATGTCTTGTCAGGGTTCATATCTAGTGACTTTGAAGCTTTTCCCAAGGCTGTTGTTTTTAGCAGTAGCAATCTGTAGAAATTTGTTTGCTACAAACTCTTTTGTCCACAGATCTCCTGAAGTTTTCATGCACTTACAGTGTTATTTTTTTCTATACCGTATGTTATTGATGTCAAATTACACTAGTCTGTCTTTGTAATTTATCTTCCTTGCTGTGGCTGCTGTCTTGCAGTTTATAATCTCAAAAAGTATTGAAACTTGTATGGAAAAATAGCTCTCTGGAGGGAGAAATCAGTTGTTCAGACTCACAACCACAAGTGATTTGCTAAATCCTTAAAATGTCTTTCAGAATATAAACCAAACCATTTTCAAGCATTATCCTGGTTACATGTACAGTTTCTGGTTTGTCAGCAAGAGAACTGACTCTTGGTCTCCTGAGTAGCTGGTACGTGACTGGTGACTGAATATCTGCTCTTTCACCCAAGGATAGTCTACTGGTGTAAATGGCAGTGGTGGAGAACTAGCCATGTAGGGCTCGTTCACGTCTTTTAATTGGACAAGTACATTTTTTCTGTTGCTGGTCAGAATGAGTAAGGTTCAGTTGCTTGCCCAAGGAGGTCAGTGAAAAGTTTAGACCTTTATATGGTATGAATTGCTGCTGGAGTTGTGGTTTTAAGTGTCTTGTTGATACTAATAGAAAGTAGGTGAGGTCAAGAATTCCCTGGTCAGTAGTTGGTTAAAGACTGCTGTTTCAAATCTGCCAAACACAGTAACCTGTTACTGTGTATAACAATAACCTCTCTATATGCATGTAAATATATAGGTTTATACTTTGGTTATAACTATATATGCACAGGGGACTTCAGGGGAAGAATTGAAATAGTGGTCCCCAGCTCCAAGGGAGACAGGCACAAATGATCTCAAACTGGAATCAGGCTTTGAGCTCAGTGTGGAGAGGAAGATCACATGAACTTCAGGTGGCTACCATGTAGTACAGCTCCATGCCTCCCAGTCAGCTTGGTTGTAGGTGCAGGGAGTACATGTTGACCTTTAAAATACAGCGTAGGTACAGGTCTGTCTAAAAAGCTGATGGTTGTCCATTGAGACCATATTTTATTAATCCAGCTGTTTTTGCCATCAGCTATCTTGCCTCTTAGGTTTATTGAACAAGTGTGTGTGTGTGTGTGTGTATATATGAAAATACTTACAACTTCTTTTACAAGTCCTAGGGCTTAGTTCTGCTTTTATAAGAACTCCACAGAGTTCAGATGCTGATACGCTAGTGTCTTCTGAAAATGCCATCTGTTGTTCAGGCTGTCTGTTGTCTTTAGCTCTTTTACATTTTGTAGAATATTTTTGTGCTTCTAGATCAACTAAAGTAAATATGTTGTTGTGGTCATAGAAATTCTCATAAAATGGATTTTTATTACAACTATGCGTACCCTACTACAGTAAGAAAGCAGTAAACTACTTGTAAATCGGCTTTCCTGATGAAAAATCTTCTAGCTGTTGTACTCATGCATGGTCAGATGGAAATGCCTGCTGATTTCGAGTCATTTAACACGTGTGAAATAAACAAAACTTACCAGAGGTTTATTTTAAATACAGGTAAAAACAGGTCCTGCAGTTCTGTTTGCCATATTGTATATTGCCAGTAACCGAGGGTAGTTTTAAAATTGTGTCTTATACATGCAGGATTTAATAAAACTTTTTTTTTAGAAAAAATTTTTTACAAAAAATTGCAATGTATTATACGTTTTTCATCTTTAGCATTGCGGAGTTTGTAGGGTAGAGTTGTTAGGCTTGAGTTATCTTGGTTAAGGGAGAAAAATGACCTGGTACTTCCATTAGGGTTTGTCCCCTGTGAACGTGCTGGTGTCTGTGGCGTCTCACTGTGCTCACGAACCAGGTTTGGAACTCGATAATGTTTCCATCTTTTCTGTGAGAGAAGCTGAACAGCCCTAACTCATTAAAATATTAAAATGCAAAACAAATTCTACCTAATTTGATTTGAATAGTTAATCAGTGTCACTTAAATCATGATTGAAAACCAACCACTTGGAAGACAACAAAATAATTCGGTAAAAGGGAAGTAACAATGAAATCATATCTGTGTTCTGCATCTAGAGTTCATTTGTCTGAACACAGGCGACTCTTTTTTAAATAAGGCTCTTGGTAGTAGGCCTGAGTGAAAGCACCATCAGCAGGGTCGTTTTGGTTAGCTGAACGAAGATAAGTCTATCATAATTTATGTGCATTTCCAAGGCAACTCTGAGGGGTCGCAGGTGCCATGCAGTGAGATGCGGGGCACTCGTGTCCATCAGGCTCCGTATGAGTGCATCATCTGGTCCAAAATACAGTGGGAGCTAGAGCCCAACATGCAGCAGATTTGAACTGGGACAGCTTCTGATTCAGAGCTAGTACTGAGGCAGACTTTTGTGCTGTAACAGCTTATTAAATGCATGGTAAGCTTCAAACACATCGGTATTCTGTTGAACGTAATTAGACTATTACCATGGCTAAATTAGTACACTTGTTTATTTTTTTTTCAGATCAAGGCCTTAAAGAGTAAGTCTGAGGAGAGCCGTTGCCTTGAATATTTTCTAATGCAAATATCCATAGCAATCTCTGAGCTCAGAGATACAGAACATTAATTTTAACGCGTTGCTCAGTCTGGAAAACTCTGTTGCGCACATGTTGTTTTAACATGTTGCTAACTGGCAAACAGCAAGTTGGCTTCTGTATTTTCAAAACCATACATACTTTTGGATTCATTAAACTTACGGAACCTTCTCAAGGTGCAGGTTGCAGTTCTAAAAGTCTCACCTTTCCCATAGGCTGTGGGAACGTGTGGGTTTTCTGACCTTCCTATCATCAGGGATTCACCATTGAAAAAAACAGTTAACTGTGAGGAGGACATCCAGGGGACACCGAGTAGTGGCCTTTTAGTTTAGCACATTGGGTTTTCCAGTAGGACTTGACTAAATAGCTGCAAGATCTTGGATGCCCCTATCTGGTGACAATTGCAATATTTCCTTTTTTGAATGGCACCCAAGTATGCCAGCAGGAACAACTAATCTCTGCAAGAGTCAAAAATATTGAATGGATGCATCTTGAAATGTGGGGATGGACCAAGATAATCCCACAAAATCAATCCAGAGCATTTTCTATTATATAATACCTTAATACAGTTGCTAATGATGGCGGCCTTATTTATAGCATAGGTTCTTTAACACTGCCTGGTGGTGGTGGAAAGTGAGTTGATTTTTTTTGTTTGCTTGCTTGTGATTCAAATGTAAACACACGAGAGGGAGTGAGCCTTCCTCATTTAGCTGTATCTGGCCAATCCCTAATAAACAAATCCTAGTCAGACCCTTTCATTTTTCCACGCATTTTTGGAGTGAGAACAAACACTTTTCCTCCAGCATTCTTGAGAGGCTGGTATGTGATGAGCTGTGACTTAATGTTGTTTAACCAAAAAAACCCACCCCAAAGTAAACAAAACAACATTTACTCACGAGGAGGCACAATATTTGTCATGTTTAACCTTGTTTTTTCAATAGAGATAAGAAACTGCCTGAAGGCATCAGGAAACTGGAATTTTAAACTCATAGTGGAATTAATTTATTTTGTTAAAGTATGTTTACGATTCCCTTCCTCTAGGGAAGGGAGTGCCACTAGCCATGGCAGGGGTACAGATTGGGCAGAAGGTTTTGTTTTTCCCTTGGCAGATGTTCGTTCTGAACCATCTGAGTTGTATGTGAACATGAATCTCTGCAGAACCCTATTTTTTTCAATTTTTTTTAATTCTTTCAGATAGTAAATTTCCAGATATTTTCCATGTGGGATTTTAAATGGTGGTAGTTGTACAGATAGTTTTGTAAGAAAGGACATGCAAATTGTTCCCCCACAGCTGTAAGAGCAAATCCTCAAATAATGCCTGGAGAGTAATCTCCAGCTCTCCTGCCTGCCATTGCTCTCCTCATTGAATACAGTGAAGGACAGGGGTTTGACTTAGAATTCTGGAAGCATCTTGGAAAATGTTTAAAATTGGTTTGAGGAACTGAGATTATTTTTTTTTTTTTGTAGCAACTTGTCTTTGCATTTCTTTAATATTTTTTTAGGTTTTGGTGAAAAGGGTATTTTTAGAGAGACTTCTTTCCTCAAATAGAGAGTGATCAGACTGCCTCCTCTGGGACCCAGCTCAACTCAAATATTCATGTTGCTGAATTTCTCACAGCTACATATAGCTGTATTGCTTACATTGGCCAAGTCTTGGTCAGGTTGTTTTCTTTAAAACTTTGTAGTGCAAAATGTCTGGTAGAATTTGACTCTTCACCTTACAGAAATAAGTTTCTGGATTAGGAAAACTGGTTCCTTTCCAGCTTACTGATAACATATATCCACAGCAAATACAAATCAATGTTTCTGAAATCTGTGAGACTGTAATTTAAGAAACAGAACAACCCCCAAACCCCCCTCTTTTCTGTGTGTGGGTGTCCATAAAGTTTGTGGATTCCCCCCCCCCCCCCCCCCCCCATAAATACACTTACAACTTGATTTACATGGCAGGATGTAATTGTTCTTTTAGGGTTTCTGTGTAAACAGCTGCATTTTCTAAGTATTTAATTTCTGTTGGAAGTGTTTTTAAGAGGAGAGCACAATACCCGTTACAGAACAGCGTATCAGCTACTACTTCATAAAATGGATTTTGATAAAATGTCTGGACTTCAAGCTTGGGGACGCTCTTGGGTCTGTATAGGGTTATGATTCATACATGGGTCTAGCCAAGCAGTCCGCGACACAACTTGAGCCTGAATCTGTACAGAAAAATGCTTTTATTTATTTATTGATTCTAAATTAGTTATTATTGAAACATATGATTATTTAGGGAAGTTTGCATAAATGTGTTGATTTTTTTAAAGATGTTTGGCCTTGCTCTGTTGGAAACAGTTGGCTTTGCTGTCTCATGAAAGGGTAGAGCATGGACAAAGATGTTCGCCGAAAGCCTTGCCAGTCTCTAAACCTGCCTGTCCCTGCCTTGGTACTTGTTCTTCGGCTGCTCCCAGTTCACAGGATGGCTTTCTGGCCTGTTCAGCAGCACTGTTTTTCTGTGGTAGGAAAAAAAGGTCCGTGGTCTGCCAATACCACATCCAGTTCGCTTCTTAACGGTTAGCTGCTGGCTATGCTGGGAAGGAGGGGGGTGGGGGGGTGGCCATGAGGAGTGCCTGAGCAGGGTGGGCAGGGAGGATGGATGGGGAAGCGACCTGCGGAGCACGTGGTACCTGCTGCGGGACACTGCTCTGCCTCTCCGCTCCCCGCGGGCAAGGAGTGAGCGTGTCGTCGGGTGGTATGACCTTTGAAAAAGGCAGGGGCTTCTAAAGTGTATTCATGGCGATGGTAATAAGCTTCTCTGGACCAACAGGCTTGAATTAATCAGCAAAGGTAACTTTTATTTGTTTATTTATTTATTGTGTTAGTATTTTTCATGTTTGGATAACTTGTTTTTATAAAATAACGGTAATACCAAGGGAAACAAAGCAGCTGATAGGAGACACCATGAACGACTTACCCGTTCCATTAATGCAAGGGTTCTTCCCCATTGTTAATAGCACAGGAAGGTATTTATCCAGATGTTATGGCTTGGTTTGGTTTTGAATTTAAAAAATACTACAAAGTAGCTAAGTGGCGTAAATAACATTATACCAGAGATCTTGGACTTTTTATGAACTTACAGCATAGCACACTAGATCACAGTCTCCAGTATTTTTTTTTTTTGAAAGTATTCTATTTTTACAAAGTATTCTTTATTGTCAAAAAAAGTGATAAAAAGTTTAGGTTTACTTAGAAGTGAGACTCTGGAAACTTAGTGTAATTACATGAAGAACATTATGCTTTTTCACATGAGCCGTAAACAACTGTTCATACAAATAAACCAGGGTTGCTAATAGCTTTTATGTTGCTTATTTATGATACATTCTTAAAACATAGTTAGCTGATGCTTTAGACTACTCTGAGGTTAGCAGTGAAGCAAACTGCAGAGTAGATTTGGGACTTGTTGGTTCTTTGCTTTGATATTTCTGATAGTAATGTTAGTTTTGTGATAGTTTTAAGGAAAATATTCTTTTACAAGGGAGAAAAATTGAGGTAATATTTCCAAAGGAGCCACTAAATCACCTGACAGCTATTTGTTTGGCAAATAAGTGAATGTGTGTGAACTAGCAGGTAGCATTAATGATCAGAAAGAGATTAAAACAGTTTTAAAGGACCACTTCCAAAGGTTTATGGAGTTGTAATACTCAGGGTCTGTTGAGCAGAGACAAGAGCTTACTACCAACGGGATGTCCAAAATACTTGAGAGTTTCTTTATAAAACACCTTTGAGTGCTTGTGAGTGCTTGTGGAATTGCCAAGGCAATGTCGTGAGAGAAAGCCTAGTGAATCCCCGTAGCTGGAGCATTATGCCGGCAGCTGCAGGTGGTGGCAGAGTGTGCCCAGAGTGGACCTGCTTTATGAGTAACTGGGAAGTAAAGAAGAAAAATGGAGTTTCCCAGCGTGCTGGTATTTGAAGGGAAACTTCAGCTAGGTATGTGAAGGGAGCAAAAATACCCAAGCTATTTCATATAGTGAAAACGAAGGGTCACCAAATGATAGCAAACTATTGCAGTGACTAATGATAAGGTGGAACTGAAGAAAGACTATGACAAAGGTTTGCCTGTCAGCATGTTCATGGTGGCAGTGGCAGTATATCTGCTTTGTTTGTTCGGGTTCTTGCATTGAGAAACCGGACAGACTTGGAGAGTTTTTGGTCAATCAGATTCCTCTTGGAGGTATGTGGAGGGTGGCAACAAGCTGAAGTTAAGAGATGGGAAATTCTGATCAGGGATAAGGAAAAAGAAAAAATTTGAAGGGTGGTCAAGCACTCGAAGAGGTTGCCAGAGAGGCTGAGGGCACTGCATCCTTGGAGATGCTCAAAGTTTGACTAAGCAGCCTTAATCTGCCTGGTTGTGCTCTTAAGCAAGGTGTAATGTCCCTTTCAGTCAATGTTATGATTTTGTGTTTGATCTGTAGGAGAGGGGCTTTTAATGTCATCCTCTGTGGTATGAAGCTCCTTGGGGAGCGAGGCATGTCACTGTCATGTCCTGCTTACGGCCTTTTGGGACCACTGGGTGCTCGTGGCTCACATTCCAGGTGCTGGCTGGCTGGCAGGAGCCATGTCTTAGCTGACTTTCTCTGGGGATCTCCTAATCTGTCAGAGGTCTGACATATAGTGCTTGTTTCAGCTCTCAGTAACAAATAAATCAAATGCAACTATTGAATCTACTTACAGTTTCTTTTTAGGGATTCCTAAGCTGAGTCATGGTTTTCATAGTCAGTGACCCAACTTATAATTAAGAAAGATGATGGACTCGGAACTTGTCCAAAACGAATTCATATTTAGCTCTCACTCTCCACAAATCATATGCATTATCAGCAGTATTTTATTGATTACACTTTTTCATATTAAAAATTGCTGGAGTATAGAATCTCTAATTTTAGAAAGGCTTTTAAAAGGTACTCAGGAGCACTGCTGATAGAGGAATTGATTTGCTATTAGAACAGCATTATGCAGAGGCAAGGAAAAGTCAAGCTGAGCATTTTCTAAAGGCATTGTGTGGTGCACTCCTGCATTACTGGAGACGCACATTGTTGCAAAAAGGTAAAATAAGGAACAAGCCATAAAACTGACATTCTTCAGCCCACAGAGCTCTTACATTGTGGGATGGACAGTGTATACTTCCATAGTTTGAGTATTTCCAGCAAATCGGTCAGGTATTTTGCATCTCTTCATACAGCAGGTATGGTCTGTTTATGGGTTGTTTTTTTTTTTTCTCTTATATATTTATATACTTAGTTATATTAGATTTTTATATTTCATAATGCATATAATATTTATAATTATCATATACAATTATTTTTTATTATATTTTAAAACTATATTACGTATATGCAGACCCGTGTTTAACACAGTGGTATGGCATCATACTCATTTCCTATAGTTCATGGTTTACGTAGAGCAATTATGATTCTGAGGGAGGGCAGTGCCAAAGCTCGTTATGAGTGGCTGAATCTCTCTTTTCTGTAAGAGGGGGCTAGTTGATATGAACAGACAGTTTTCAGTTACTGGAATGGAACTGAGCAGAAGACCAACCTTGCAGAAGTCCCCGTAGAGCAGATCTGTGCATGTGAAGACTGAGTATGTTCTCCTTCATCCCCATCACAAGCAGTAGAATTCTAGTGCTTGCCTTGAAGTGTTCTGGTCGCTGCAGGCCAGGTACCGGCTAATGCTGACCATGTTGAAGTCAAGGGATGAATGTTGGATTTATTTTCAAATCGGTTAGTAGAGTAACCGGAGCCATATATAATCGCCTTCTAAAAAAATCTGTCAGAAGTTTGATGCGTAGTAAATGTGAAAGCTACAATATGGAATAAATTAGCAAATGGCTCAAGTTCAGTGTCTCTCTGAAGACTACAGGGGGGTAGAGGAAATTACACTTGTATTTTACACCTGCCAAATTGAATTACAGCAACAAATCTGTATAATTACAATTCAGAGACCATGATTTATTCTCGGAGTTAGGTAATTAGAAGCAGGACTGCACTTGAAGGTTCAAATTGGATTCTTAGAAAGAGTCCCTTACATGAATATGACCCATACAGAAATCAGTGTTTTCATCTCTTCTATTTTAAGAATTTTGAATCATAATGTAAAGTGACTCATCCATTATTTCCTCATCTCTTCATCAGCAAGATGCACAAGAAATTGTTCCTTTGATTGTTTCCCTGCAAATGTGAAATCTTTACAGTTTCTTCTCTTTTCAACAGGCTTTCATAAATCCAATTAACATTAATGAGTCTCACATGTGTGCATCAAGAGAAAGAAAAAGGACCTTTTGTCTCTTAAAGCATGTGTTTAACTGCAGAAAAAAATGAAGGAAAAGCTTTTGGTGAATTACGGGTTACAAAGTCAATAGCTTCTATCTCATTTTCGCAGTAGCTAACACATTCCCCTGGTTCTCTCTCCCCTGTCAAGGGTCCTTGTACGAGCTATAAATGCAGGATGAGCAGTGCTATCGGTGAAGTGGTGAGTGCTATTATTACCTTCAGTTCTAAGATTAATTACTAATAGGCCACATTTTCAACCGAATGGCAGGATTACAATAGGGTTAATGTGACTGTACTTCTGTCTCATGACATAACTCTGGGAATAAAGTGAAAAGGAGTAAAAAGTATTAATATCTTAGTGACCTATAAAAAAGAAGTGCTTAGTGCCGCTCTGCTTAGAGGGATGACAGGAGAACCTCTGAAGAATAAGACTGATGGTGCAAGAAGTTCATGAGATTTCATATTATTCAGTAATATTTCTTGTTTACTTGGGGGGGGGTGGGGCTCTTGGAGCAGCTGCGACTTTCGCGATGACACGGGAGGTCTTGATTGAGCTCAATGCTGCGAGCGGGGTCTTAGATCGAATACTGACCTCTAAAAAAGCATCTGCTCCTGTTGCTGGTAAAACAGTCTCAACACAGGGAATTTTGCTTAATTTAATTCATTGTCAATTAACACCAACTTTTGATTACTGAACTGTGTATTGGGGTTGGCAAAGAAGACTTAAATTGAAGAAATGCTTCCTTAAATTTGGCAGCAGTGAAGCTGGGGGAGGGAAGTGGGTGACTCACATCAGTGTCATGGCCAACCACAACGGGTGCGGGGTCCACCACGTTCCCCCCACATCCCCTGCCCCCCAAACCTGCTGAGTGTCCCCAGTACCTTCCTCAGTCACAGCTGACGTGCAAAAAGGCTCCAAGGAGCTCATCGCAGTATAACTATGCTGAAACCATATGGTCTATCAGAATCATAATATCACTTCAGAGGTTTAGAAATAGCATGTTTATTAGCCGTAATCGCTCAAAACCTTTCATCTAAATGAATAGTCCTGAGTATTCAATGTAGTTACATTTCCATACAAACCTTTTGTGCCTTTCAGTTTGGAATAGAAGGCATCATCATTCACATAAAAAAACCCAACAGTGAAAGCCTCTTTAGTTGACCCCTGCGTCCACAGCCATCTAGTATGATCAGGATCAGGACTTTCTTGGAGGCACAGATTACAGGTAGTTCCATGTAAGATGATCTAACATGCACATCTATATAGGATGCTCTATGCTTCAAAATAACTGTTACACTTTTCTGTCAGGAGGCATTTCCTCATTTCCTGATAATTTTACGGTTTTGCAGTGGTGTTTTCTCTGCATTATTTGAATTTAAGCCCATTTTGTCTTGACTGTTTGCTTTTACTCCTTGATGGTTACATCCTTCAGATATCTGTAAACTGTAAGAATCCTCAGTCCTTACATCTTTTCCAAGCTTGGCATGCTTAGCTGTTTTCCTCTTTCTTCATACATCAGTTCCTTTAGTCTTGATTATGCTGTGGCTTTTTGGTTTTGTTTTTTTGTTTGTTTGTTTTGAACTCGCTCCAGCGTTTCAACATAAATCTATCAAATGGTTCCTAGCAGTCCATATAAAAGGTGAAATTAGAAGAATTCCATGGATGTTGCTAGTGGTTCCTTGATGCATAGATACTTGGGGGTGGATTGTGCAGTCTGTATTTATAGAGGCGTATGCTTATTCTATACATAATCTCACTAGGACCACTCACTTCATCCTGTTCTTATGACTTCCTTAATTTCCCCCTCCACTCCTTAAACTCCTTCCCACAAATGCAGCATTTGGCTGTGGGTAGAGTTTTTAGTTTTGTGGAGTCTTTAGTAGTGCTGTGACTTCTCTATTGCCTTCAGTATATCAGATACAATTTTCAACTTCTCAGGAAGATGCTTTGATAAATCCCTGATTATAACACTTGTAAGAGAGGCTTGTTTATATTTTGTAAGAATAATGTGATCCTTGCCAGAAGCTGACAGATTTATTTCCTTCTGCACTATTAATTGCTTGAACTTGTATGTGTATGAAAGAACAGGAATAAATATGATGTATTTCTACACAGCTAGAGACATAAGTTTTATTTCTGATCTCTTTGTCTTTTAATTTTTGCCTTATTTTCCCCTGTGTGGGGTTTTTTTTCCCCTATCAGTGGAAAATCTACGTAGCTTGGTTAGAATTTCGCTGTTGTCCTGCTCAGTGCAAACCTCATCTCAGTGGGTATGTCCATTTTCTGTTGTGGGTCGTTGACCTCCTGGTCTGCTTTAGCTGACATTCCTTACGTGCTTTTTCTGGTTAGTGGGATGATCTGAATCCGCTAAGGTTTTCTTTTGGGGTGGGGGAAGAAGTCACATTCGCTCCTTCCACTGCAGATATTTGGAAATACCTGCATTGTGTTGAACATAGATCTCACGGTTCTCTTATACAGTTCTACAATTTAATTTTCTCTGTTTTACCTGCCTGACTAGATTGGCATCCTCATCACCTGCCATCTACCACAAATTCAGGTTCTTCCATTATTTCTTTATAGACTCAAATTTTAAATGACAGACATAAATTGAATGAAGGTGAGCTTTGCAGCAGACAAACGCTAGTCACCAATAAGCCTAAGTTAATTTTTACTTGTAACAAAATATGAGAGCCGTCAAGATGTGCGTTTTATTAATCTGAAGAAGCATACTGCTTTGGCAACATCCATTTCCCAGGGATGCTGTAGCCTGCCAGGCTGCAGAAGTACCAGTTATTGTCAGCTTTTTCATAACAGGGTTAGCTCTTACATCTGTGTGTTCTCTTTTACCCTTCGTTGCTGCAGAGAAGTACAGGACATAACTTGAGTAATGTGAGATTCCATGTTATTTCATTTTGGGGCAACTGTGCTGCTCTCTTCTGTCCCCTCCTTCGCTGTGCTGGGCGCCAGGGTGCCTGTAGGACGGAGCTGACCTGCCAGCTGGGGTAGCAGGGCTGCCTTGCTTTCACTCCTGTTAAAGTACCGAACTTGGCAATGAAAGGAAGGAAAGAAAACATCGTAAAACTCTCAGATACAAGCTGACAAGTTAATATGCATGCTTGAACACTTAAAGAAATGAAATAAAATCCTGGGATGCCAGGGTTGTCTGGTGAGCAATCATTTTCATCACAAAGCTCTGGGTTTGAGAAATACTGGAAGAAGATAAACAGATTTAGTGATTTTTCTTTTTTCTTTTAAACCATAACAGTATTTTATGTTTCTTGGTGCCTTTTCCATTTCCCCCATTCCATTTCTTTTATATCCGTCATTTGGAGGGACAGGGGCTGCCTACGACTGCATTACTTGTAATTGGAAAGATGATTTGCTAAATGTAATTCTCTGTTTTAGACTGTGTACTTTTTAATGTCTCTCTGTCCCATGCTCCTACTTTGCTTTTCTTTCTTCTGTGCTCTGTTTTGCATATTTTTCCTTTCTGCCTAAACCTTCCTCATGCTGTTTTCTTTCTTTTTTGTATTTTAAAAGCTTTGTTCCATTTCATATCCTAGGTCTTTGCAAGTTAATTCGCAAAACCAGATGCCGTTTTAGAACTAGATTAACTGCCTTTGGTCAATCAGAAAATGAGAATTCAAGGTCTGAGCTCTTGTTTTGACTAGGTTTTGGTGTTTGTGTTTTTGTTGTTTTTTTTTAGAACAGGCCTTTTTGATTATGTTTTAAGTACAAGGTCTCTAATACAGTTGTAATTGCTTTGCTCATTAATTTGTTAAATCTGGTACAGATTTAATGGTATTGTTGCAGTTGGCATTTAGCTGATTGGAAAAACATGGTAATATTTGTGTTCAGATACTGCAAATGAGAGAATGGTAAACCTGGTTTATGCTACTCTATGCTTGCGGTACTCCACGTTGGTTCTTGTGAGCAGTTACAAGTTGGAAAAGACCTCTTAAAGCTTGACTAGGTGGAACTCAGAAGTTTGTGTTTCAAAATGAGCATGTGGTTATTACTGTTATTTATTTTTATAAAAAACAACTAGGACACCGGAGTGACTGTGTGCATGCACACATAAGTATAGATATATAAAATGTATTTTCAGGCTCACTATTCCTTTTATAATGTGAACAGCATGATGGAGGCTGTGTTCAGGTAGACTTGAGTAAGCAGGGTGTGATCACACAAAAAAAATGAAGAAATCTCTTGTAAAATTTTCTCGCAATTGTATTTTTTTTTGTTTTCTTGGACAAGGAGACAACGGCAAAACTGAAGTGTGTTGTTTTAAACTGGCCTTCATCATGATGGTGAACACTTAATCTGATGTGAATTCACCTTCAGATCTTTAAGATAAAGACCTGAGCTGCTGTTCTTAAAAAAAAAAAAAAAAAAAAAAGATGTAATGAAAAAGTTATTTTGAAGAAATGGAGAGGGTGTGAGGAAGCAGAGGAGGATGTGGCTGGTAACAAAGCATATGGATTCCTTCAATAGCATTGCTAGAAATGCTGAGGTGGGTTCAACTGCTGGTAGCTGGAAGAGGGCAGTGGTCATACTGGCAGAAGGATGGACTTCCCAGAGAAGTCTGACTCTCTGGCCATTTCTTGAGCAGATCTCAAGGACCTGTGGCAGCACGTCACTTTGCTTAGGTATATAGTGAGGTACACTGGGAGTTGCTCCTTCTGTTGTACTCATGGGCTACATAAAGTCAAAAAGTCAAGAAGATACTAAAAATGCATATACTGAAATTTAATATTGCTTAAACTTTGTGTTTTCTGAAAGGCATAGAAGAATATTTAAAACAAGATTGTGAAGCTTTTGACTCCTCCTAACTGTCAAACCTCATTAAAGCTTCCTTGAACGGTTTCCCTTCAGCTTTTTCCTGCTTGCCTCCCACAATAACAGTCTCTCCAGATGACAATAATAATCAAGTACTCTAATAAGCATATATACGGTAAATCAGTGCTGCCTATGCATATGGACTCATCTGCTTGCTGGTCTGTGTATGCGCATGGAAAATGGTCAGCTGCAAGGAGTCAGGCACCTGCACGCACCATTCATCAAGCTGATGTTTGGAGTACGTAGGGAAGCTAAATGGCTGGAAAGAGCTATCTTGTTCGAAAAAGCCACTTAACGACACATTCAGTGAGGAGGTAATATCTTTAAAAATATTTAGTGCCACTCAAAGCCTGAAAAAGCAACTCTTTGAAATATTTCAAGACCAGCATCTTTCAGGGGAAAGCTGAGCGGTTCATACGCAGTAATGTTACTGTCTTTTAACGTAACAGTCTTAGATACTTAGATCCACTTACTACCTGGAAATACAGCTTGTACTGAAATCTATTAATTGTTTAAAAGTGTCAGATAGCAGAAGAGAACTGGCTTCATTACACTGTACTAAGCATGTTAGAATAATAATTTAGTACGTTCAAACGCTGGGCAGGCAGGGATCATGAGCCTTTCTGACACTTTAACATTGCGATTCTGTCTCTCTTCATGTGAACAAAAAGTGGGGTTTTCAGAAAGGTTCCTGCTTATGCAGTGTATTTTTTGCTTCCTTAAGCTATATTCAGTGTTAGTTTTCACTGTTATATTTCATTTCTTATTGTACGTGATAGATTTGCTGTTTCCTTTAATCTTGCCTGCATTTCAGAAGTAAATGGAATTAATCCCGTGGTAAATTCCTATGTGTCCTCAATCGAACTGTCAAGCTTCTGTTGTTGGTCCTGGAAACATTTGTTTATCATCAGACTTGTTAAGTCTTATGTGTTGAGACCTAGACACGTACCAGTGGTTCCTATCTCATTCTTCCTGAAGCAAAGTGTCTGTCTCACTCATTTTCAGTGTTTGTAGCAACATATTACAAGTTGTCAGTAAGTGACATATTTTAAAGTGGGGTCATGTTTTGCTTTTCCACTACTAAAACGGGCCATAAACGAGACATCTTGTAGGTTCTGCTTTAAATGGGCAGCCGTGACTGAATCACGTGTTTATTCTGATGTTAATGTTTAATATATGTGTGCCTTTGGATACTTTATGTATAAATGACCTGTTGAACAACCTGAAAATTACTCAAGTCTCTATGCATCTCCACAGGTTCTTCCCTGATCCATAGCAATGAGTGGGAATCGGAAGAGAGCTACGTATGCCTCCTATAGCAATAATTGGGGGCTGTTTAAATCAGTCGTGGGGATGCAGGAATGATCACATTACCTAGGCTTAGGAATGTTACCCTGTGTTATTTGAGCATGAATTTAGCCTGAGAAACAATGAGTAAATCGATTCAGCTTAGCTTTCTTTTCTCCTAGGCCAAGCTAATTTGAATTGCCTTACCTGGCTTGCAGTTAAGGGCAGGAATGAGGACCGTTGATTTACATAACCTTGTGGGAAGTTGGGGTTGCCCGTTTGAGCTGTAGGAGCTGCACTGAGGTGGCTTAAGCTCTGTAAAATTATTTTTGCCAGCACCTGCATTATAATTATTTTCAGAGGAATACCGTAGTTTTGAAGTGAGTTGCCTTTCTCCCTCCACCATGCATGTGTTGGTGTGATTTGCACGGCGGTGCTGGGACAGGTGAACTAGATTGCTTTTGGAGAAAATGAAACTTCCCTCCGTGAGTCTACCAAAACGTATGTTAAGCCATCAGTAGGATTCCAAACCAATGACTGGCCTTTGGATAGCTTTGAATTTAGATAGCGTGGGAATTGCAATATATCTAGTTTGAAGTCAAGTTCCTGATCTGCTTGTGTTACACGGCTGTTTACACTAATTGAGTCAATGTAGAGATCTATCCTCTTGTGCAATTTCTTTGTAATGTAGACATGACCATATGTCTATATATAGACTGAGCTATGTCCAGAATCAGCATTTTACTCAGTAATACGAAAGTGCAATTAGATATTACAATAATTATATTGTTTCCTTTACAGTGTATAAAGTTATAAAGCAAAACAAGAATAAAATACTTCATGTTTTTGTATTACGTGTTTGCGTGCAAACATTTCCTCTTGCCCAGATGCACACAAAATTTCTTGCCCGTGTGATTGTCAATGTCTGTTTTACCAAGTCAGGAGGCAGAAGGGAAGCAGCAGGTCTGTAGGGCAAGAACATCAAACCCCAGTATGTGCAGTGGATGGACTTGAGGGCTTTCCCTTCCTGATAGCTCTGATCCGCTCCAGCAGACTGAAAGGCCTTTAGCAGGTAGAGTGTGTTAGGCAAGTCCTGGAGTGCATCTCCCTGTTTCCCTTGTGTGCTCCAGGACTTCTCCATGGTTTGAATCAAAACATGGTAGATGAGAGCGGTTGGGATGTGCAGGGGCAAACACTTCGGGAACTGAAGTACCAATGTAGACACGTCTGCTCACATGCTCACTTCTGCCAAACAGCATGTCCTAGAAGCAGGTTTGTTTTTTCAGGTGAGGGATGAAAGTATGAGAGAGGTTGAGGTTCTGTTTATGAAAGCCCATAATGCTTTTATGAAGTTAACTTATATTTGCTCTTGGGTTTTCTTTTCCTCCAGCGGAATATTCATGTGTCCTTTGAAAATAATTGGTCTGGTCATCATTAAAATCAGTGAGGATATCATTTAAGTAAACACCCAAGTACTATGGTTGCAAGAAAAGTTCAAGCTTTTCCTGAGCGTTTGAGGACAGAGTCAGTGCCATGTCCCTCCCTCTGTGTTCCCCTTAGACGTGTTTCAGGCTTCTGGCTTCATTAGAAGTAGTATCATCAGTAGGAGGAGCTATGTCTTCACTATCTCCCTTCACGTTCTCTGTTTTTTTTCTCTCAGTGTTTTTTCTCTCATCTTTAAGGAGTTTGTCCTTTCAGTTTATTGAGCTAAGTTCGCAAAACAAATCTTGTTATTCTCGCACTGTGTATGTTTAATTCCTGAATCTCTTTCCATTTAGGATTGTATGAACTGGGCCAGGAAAACAAGGCAGAATATCTGGAAAAGCTATTTAAAGATGGTGAAAATCTTACAGTTTCTCGTCTGATGCTAGGCAGGATTTGTTGTAGAAGTTCAGTGATTAAGTCACACCAGGTGCTGTGCTACACATGCAGAAGGGTAGCTTGGCACCAATGCAGCAGGGCTGCCCTCTTGCATGCCTTCAGCAGCTGGGCCAACATCACTGCGTCAGAATAACTCAGTGCTTCTGCTCAGCCTTCTCTAATCACCTCACTTAGATCCAGGCTTCTGAAAGAGCACTCAGAAAAAATGATTTAGCTTAAGAATTTTTCTAAATAAATAAATAAATAAATTGGGAGAGTTCTGCTCTGTGTCTCTGGGACAGGGACTCAGGGGGACAGCTCGGGATGTTTGGAAGGTTTGTTTGATCTTGGTCTATCTTATGCTGTTTATATGGCACTGCTCTGGAGTGGGACATGGCCAAGAGTTCTCTTACCTGCAAGAGCTCCTTAGGTGGCCAAGGGAGCGAGCGTTACCTCTGTGATGTACGCTGTCGTGTCTGAGAGTCTCCTCGCTTTGGTAACCTGAATGGCAAAGGTTTCTATCATAGCTGGTGTCAAAATGCTGGTGGAGTTCAGTGTTGGAGCACCTTTCTCATAGCGTTGACTGTTTGTATGAGACTTTTTCCCCGATTATGTAAAATATGTGCAACTGTTTGCAGTAAATGATTAACTGCGTACTATGTGAACTTTGGAACGTTATTGGTCTCTAATGCTGCAGCAGAATGCTGAGATGTGTATAAAAAGCTAAAATAATTGTTAGAATATCCACCTTTTCATGCACGAGGAGACTTATATTCGTGCAATTAAGGAAGCTTAATATCTTTGTAGACTCCTGAATTTTTCAGGGGAAAACAGTAAGTGGCCAAGCATGTTTTGGGTGTAGAAATATTTTACACAGAGTTTAAATGATACCATTTTCCTATGGAATGAGATACAGGCAGGTAACTTGTATTTTCCCTTCTATATATTTTAAATTACAAGGTACCTAGGTGCGCAGTGATGCATTTTCCTGTTGTTACTGAGGTATAACCTGAGCTGACAGCTCCTCTTAACAACTGGACATAATAGTCCTAAATGGGGTGACTGCTACCTGCCTGTGCTGGGTCCTTCTGTTCAGCTGGCATTTTGCCCACCTAGAAATTGCTCAATAAAACTTGAGTAAAATATATGGGCACAGAGTGATCTTTTTAAAACCCCTACCAACTACCTTCCTTATTTTACCTCCAACATTTACTGTTGTTCATTGACTCAATAATATTATCTGTATAGTTAAAGGTAGGGAACAAAATGAATTGACTTTTCTCAGTTGTAAAGAAGAATGATCGAGCTAATTTTCAAATAGGTGTGTAAGGTGAAAGAATAGTATGCAAATTTTAATCTGAACTTGAAGTTTAATAGTCACATAGCTAGACACAGTCACTTATGAACCAATAATGTAGATAGAAGGGGGAAAAAATTACTGAGTTTTGAGAATGTCACGAGCTGTACATGCAGGCCTTGCTCAGTTAAAAAAAGGCAAACCAAGACCAAACAACTCTTAACTCCTTTTGGCTTCAGTAAATATTGTGTGGGGTGTAAATGCACGTTTCCAGTGCAAAGCCATGGGTAGTGCTGTATATTTCAGTATAGGCTGGTGAGCATGACCACTCAACCCATTTTCTTCCACTTGGTTATAGGGGTACTGAAAACCTGGAATATGGTGGGTTTTTCCCCTTTTCCATTTCTAGATTTAGATTTAGATGGGAAAAAGACTCATGACTGGACTCGCTTTTGCCAGGTACATCCAAGCAAGATTAGTTGGCTCGTACTCAAAGGGAGCATAAGGACAAGAGCAGTTCAGCACAGCTGGGTGTGGGAGCGGGAAGCCAAAGCCTGGAAATAGCCATTAGCCCGGTCCTGGCAGGCGAGAGCGAGGATCAGATGACTCCCAGGCAGGGTGGGAGGGTGCTGCAGCATCTTTGTAGCGTGACATTGGAGAAACCTTGAGCTGATCTTATTTTCTTTGCCAAAAAGTGATTTATTAAAAGCAGGAGGGGTTTTTTTTGTACTTTTGTGTTGCAGTTTCTTGAGATTCAGTGAGGAAAGTCTTGTGATTGAAACAAAGGAACTTTAATCTGTATCCTGAATACATCCGTTTGATAGTCAGTTTGGGGGGGGGAAGTGGTGTGGTGTGGTAGAGGAGATAATTAGAGGAAAAACTAATTAAGTTTAATGCCTTGTATTTTTTGATGATTTTACTTTGGAAAAAAATGTATAATAAATACTCTTCCCTGCTACTCTCTTCTCTCTGGCTCTCCTCTCCTTCATTTCAAAGATGCAAGTATTTTATGAGAGGAGATTTTTGAATCTATTTTTTTTAATTCTTTGAGATAATTCTCAATATTGATCTTTTCTACCAATCGAATGGACTCTAATCTTTTTGACTACAAGTTTTGATTAGAGCATACAGATATATGAAAGGCATGGACTATATTTAAGCAACAGACCCCAGCTTAATTTTCTTTGCATCTCACTTTCTTACAAGTTTCCAGTATCTTTTAAATACCAGGAATTCATTTGAGAGAATGGGAATTCCCAGTACCTGATCTGTGCCTCTGGGTACACACTGGAGCCTGGTGCCTGGGGTTTAGGCAGCAAGTGCATGGCGAAGTGAAGAGATTCCTCTGTCTCTGCAAAGCACCGCTGTCATTTTGGCATCATGGAAGAGCACTGGAGTACCGAAGCAGGCAGTTCAGTATGAAAAAAAACAAATGTGGAGAGATTTGCCATTTTCCATGATGATTTAAAAGCTGCAAAGGCGTGATAAAAATCGTAATGATGGTACTTTGTGTTTAAACTGTAGTTTCACTGTTAAAGTTGAAAGGGAGAATTTTCTTGTTCCCTACCAATTTGGTTCCAAACTTGATGTGTCTCCAGCCCAGGTGCATCTGTAGTCCCATGGGAGACAGGTGTCGATGTTTTTTAGGGGTAGGAGAATAAAAATTGATAATAATAAAAAACCAAAACATCATTCCCCCAAAAAACCCTCAAACAGCCAAAACCCCTCAAACCCCAGCAAGACAGTCCATTACATGGTGTAAGATGTTTACATAGGAAAGTAGTGAAAAGCATGAAAGCTCATCAGCTCCTTTATTCTTATCTGGTTGGGCCAGAGAAGTGGAGAATTTTCCCTTTTCCCTCTGAATGCAGGGAGGCTTGTCTGAGTGTGAGCCCTGCTCGCCCCTTCTGCCCGGGACTTCCACTGCGTTTGGCCTGTTCTACTGCTCGCAGGTCACTCCCATGGCCTTGTTTGGTTGCTTGGGTTTATTTTTCTTTCTGCTTTAATTGGAATTCAAAATCTACTTGTGGAATTGAGGGTGCGTAGCATTTATATGTTAGTTTAAAATTACAGCACTTTCTTTTTCTCCCTCCCCCTAGATCCCTCCGTAATTTTAAGAAGGATAGATTATCAAGAGCTTTTCCAGGCACAGTAATTTTGTCAAGAAGGGCATCACTTTGCTCCTATTCAAAAATCTGTTTATGCAACTTTTAACATCATATATTCACTTGGGAATTAGCCTAGTAAGAGAAATAAAATCGCAACATTTTTTGTGGAGGTCTACTAAGGATGGAAGAGTTAATTATTGTTTCAATAGTAGTGAATATTTTACATTTATAATATTTTATTGACAATTTACAAAGAAATCAGCCTGGAAGTAAGGTAATCTTACAAGTCTGCTTAGCAAATTTAAAGTCAGTATTCCAGGAAACGTGCTGTATGAGCACACTACCACTCATCCACGACCCAGAACTTTAAAATAGATGCTTGTGTTTTACATTCCTGTCTCTTATTACTGAACAATTAACACACAGACACAGTGCACCTCATATAAAGATTTTTGTAGGCTATAGAGAGTCACTACCAATTCTGGTTGGACTACATACGTGGGCTTTTTATTTGAGTGTTGACATGTCTGTTCAAATGCAGTTTCTTTGGAGCACAGTGGGGTTGAACAGTGGGCTGGATGATGGACATCAAGTCTGGGAGAAGATAGATATTAGGTATAGACAGTAAACAAACAGAAAACAGAATGCTGTTTTTGGGTGGAGTATGGCACCGTTCTCTCTTTCTAGTTTATGTACCCGTGCCATTGAGTTCACTGCCAAACTTGGAGAAATGTCTGGATGGTAGCACAGGTCTTGCTGTTTATTTGAATTGGGATAATGTTAGCTTTGGCCAGTGGACTTTACACAGAATCACACATAGCCTGTCTGTGTTAGCATTAAACTAGAGCTGCTGTTGTCTGTCATGCCAACAGCACTAATCCAGAATAAAATCCATTTCACATATGTCTTTCTGTCTGACCTAACTGAGGCTTGAGCTCCAGCAGTAATCTGATGGCATGTAGGTTCAGCATCCATAAACATGTGTGAACATAACTTGGGTGTCCGCTTTGGATGAGGTCTGCTTGTGTTATCCTTGGTTTACAGACTATGCAAAGGAAAAATGTAGAAGATTGATCTCTGAGAAGCAGAGGAAGGTTGGAAATAGGAGCTTTGTCCTTGAGGGCTCGTGTCTGCCTGAGCTGTAGTTTATCTTCATCTGTACTATGTCCAACAATCCAGTGTGATGAAATCATAAGAGGTATTGGTGGTCTGGGAGGTGGGAAAGATTTTTGTGTTAAGAGAACCATAATTAGTCTGATTTTATGTCCATATCTTATGCTTTCAATTTTAATAATTTTTGCACACTTTATCAATGAGTTCTTTGAAGGCTTTGAGTACTGTTGGATTAGGGACAAGTGTAATGGAAAATAATGATTATTATTAATACTCAATAGTGAGATAAGACAGGGTAGGTGAAAATGTGTTGGGGGAGTTGACCGTGTTAACTATCATCAGTAAGTTGGGGACTTAAAAAGAAAACCTATAAACATTTGTATATTTTTTTGGTCATTGTTACTGTTCCAGTGGAATAGGAAAGGGACACTGAATTCTTTAGGGCTGTTGCAAAGGGGAATTAAAAAGACTGAGTCTGCCACACCAGTTATTTTCACAGAGGAGAGTGTGGAGGTGCCAGGAAAGAGCTGGCTGTGACCTGGCTGAGGGTTATAGTTACAGCACCTTAAAGGTAATGGTCTGGTCATGGGTTTAGCCGGAGGGGTGCTTTCCCAGAGGAGGGAATTACATCTGGGAGCAGCCCCTGACAGCTTAGTTGGCTGGTCCTAATGCAATGTAGTAATGGAGTCACTATAATTCCTGAGGAATTTAAATTCTGCTGTATTTAATCTTTTGTTGTTATCGATACCACTATTTTGAGCAGCCTAGACTGATTATTTCCTAGTATAGTTTAGTATATTTGGTTTAGTTTATTATTTACATTTTAGCGTATTTGATTTAGTCTTTTATTTAAAGTAGAAACCAACATGTAAAATAGGATGCGGTTCAACAAGAGGCTCTTAGTTCCTAGTTCATCACGGGCTCAGGTGTCTGTTCTTCCAGGTGTTAGGTAATACCTCAGCTTGTGGCTGAGGAAGGCATTTTTGGACCGCCTTAGACCCACGTTCTCTTTTCCTCTCCAGTGTTTACTTGTTCCCCTGAACTTTCTACTTTTGACCTTTTTTCTTCTTTTGTGTAAGTCAGGCTTTTCCTAGATCCTTGATTTGAGGGGATGGGCAGGGATGTCAAGCTGCCTGTGTATCTGGCTTGACAAACCTAAGGTAAAATTAATGAACAGTTGAACTGGGAAATAAAATAAATGTATGTTCGGGTGGTTCTTTTTCTTTTCCAGTACATGGGAAGTCTGACACAAACAACCTTCAGTCAGCACACTATTTGCTATTACTTATGTCGAGATTTAAAGGGAAACCCAAAAGAAAGAAGGAATATGAGAAAAGTATAAATCGGGATTTTTTTATTTTTTTTTTTTTCAATCCAGATACTAATGTCTGTTAAAACATGCACCACACTGGGGCAGCAGTCAGCAAGCATAGGTTGTCTGAGCTCCAGCCTCATGTCAGGAGAGTTAAGTATTTGGCATTCTGGAGGAGACCGGCAATTGGTTTTGAATGCCTTCGTGTGGTTTCTTTTGAGACAAATTCAGTTATGGACATCTTCTGATTAGGTTGAAGTAGGAGTTGCTAACTGCTTGGGTTGATGTGTATGAAGAGGAAAAAAGGTTAAAGAAGAAATGTATTACCAACTGATGCTCCTGTCAGCATCCCTGTCTCTCTCATATTTTGAAAAGCAAGTTGTGAATATGCACGTAGTAAATTAGCCATGTCTGCTTATCTACCGATGACACATGTTTTAAATTCTCCCTTTCCCCCCATCTTTGGTTATTTGAAGTAAAAACGGTAATTTTCTCACTATAACCTGTGGTTTGAAAGCAGTTACGGGCATTACAGGCTACATTAGTTTTGACCTTTCCCCCCAGGTTCATATTGCTTTCATGAAAGCAAAATCTTTCTCTTGGTGGCAGCTGTGGGCTTCTGTGCCATTGAATGTTTAGAGCAAATGGGGTAGGCGCCTGCTAGGCAGTTAATGCACTGCAGGCTCCAGAGCAGTCCAGAGGCTCCTTCCATTCCTTTGGCTCTTCATCAAGTCCCAAACCTCACTGACAAAGGGCCAGGGTATCAGTAGAGTGTTGGGTCTGTTATTTTTCAATTGTTTTAAAACAACAGCACTAACGTTCTGCTGGCCTAACTGGTGAAGTACTTATTTATTTGAGATGAATCAGTTATTTTGATCTTTTTAGAACTGATTTTAATGGAGTAAAGGAGATGCTGTTTCCCAAACAAGAAGCAATAGCAGATCGCAATTCTTCACAGTGTAGTAGATACCTTAATACAAGAAAGACTTCTATAATATTTAAATTACTTAAATAATTGTACAAGAAAAGTAAAAGTCTTAGGTTAAGTATTTTGCAGCATATACTTTCTGGCTTAAACATGCAAACCCAGGCTCTTGAGCACGCTGCCTGGGATTTACTTGTGAATCGATAGAGTTCTTGATGTACTTAATGACTGATTCAGGTTTGGGTCCTTATATTTTAAGAAATTGTTATCCTCTGTAGGTCGAATGAGTTAATTTAAAATATTGTTGACAAATCCCATTAAGGTGATGATTTTGTTATAATCTGTGATCATTCATTTTTGAAACGCCCTGATTATCCCTGATGTTTTCTCAGCTGATGGATTCGGTCATGTAGTGGAAGGAAATATGTCTGATAAAGGAATGAAAATGCGTAAGAATCTGAAAATTCATGTGTACAGTTAAGTATGCTTGGAGTGTCTGAGGAAGGAATACCAGTCTCTTTTGAGTGATAAAGCTCTACTGAGTCTACTGATAACCAGAGGCAAAGTAATTTAATCCTCTTTTTTGGAGAGGCAGCACTGCGCTTGCTCTCTGCCATCCTTGTTCTGGTACCTTTGCACATTCTTCTGTTGTACGTGATGTGCGTGGCAGTGTGTATCTCTGACCTGAAAAGGTGACTTCTGGCCCAGGCCTGACATGTTGAGGAGACAGACAACTTCCTATTTCCATATATAAAGATCTGATTTTTGTACGTACACGTGTACGTGGCAAGGAGCCAGTAACAAGTCTGACCTAGTAGAACTGAAGCATCTGGTTATAATATTATGGAGAAAAATGCAGCACAAACATGAGGAAAAATGTAGTAATATAGATAAACTAATTAATCCCTCCATGTCTTGGTAAGAGGCCAAACTTGTTGGTAATAAATCTTGGGGTTCTTTTCAAGGTGGAATTTCTTTTGAGCTGTCAGCTTGTATGTGTGTCTGACAAAACCTATATATTAGATTGGCATATTGAATGGGTTTTAGCCTCAAAATACTGAGAGTGTGTAGTGGTCTTACCAGATGTGATGCTGAAAAAGGAATAAAGGTTATACTGAAGTCAATAAAAATATGCATAGAAACATCAGTAAGGTTAGTATTTTATCCGAAAGTACGTAACACAGTTGGCTACTGGAAGGTGATGCAGCTTGTTCTGTCTATTAAAAATTGTTCAAATATTATATTATTCTGTAACTTATGAAAATCTTTCAATAAGTAGGGATAAATTATCCATTCCTGTTTTGTTTTTTCTTCCTCAAGTAATTACAGAGATAATTTAAAGATGCTTTTTCAGTCCAGTGGCTACATATATTGACCGCTGATTTTTATTCATCTATGTGTACTCTGTGTGTACTTGTGTGTATGTAAAATATATACAGGTGCATAGGTATGTGTATGTATTTTTTAAATATGTTCAGGGTTTGGGCTCAACTTTAACATTCAGCTCTGTAGTTTAGGTACACATACCTGAGCTATTTGCACAAATATATTTATTTTTATAGGCCTACCTGCATATCAACTTGCTTTATTTTGTATGTGTTGAGCCCTTAAAAACCATGTTATAATAATGCTGGGAAGAAATCTTCCTCACTGCTTCAAAACCAGGACCGTCAGTAAACTGCAGTTAGGTTCAAATGACCAAGGTATTTATTCTTCCTGTGAAATGTAACTGTTTTTCCAGTGAGAAAAAAAATCAGACAGAAAAATGCCTCTGCCCATAAAAAGATGATACAATATTTTAATCTTTAATTTTCTCCTTCTTTAAGTCTTAAGTGGTGACCTGCAGACTGTCTGATGAACTATGAAGAGGGTGTAGAAGTAGTGTACTGCGTAATTTTTTTTTTTTTCCTTTGAGTTTTATATATTGGAAGTGGGGTTGTGTGTGAAGGGTCTGGGGTTAATGTGTATTTTCAGGTTGTGGTGGTTTAAAGGAGGGATTGGTAGAGATTAGTGAGGAAAGGATGAAGAGGTGCATGGATGGTTTAATGTTATTTTTAAAACTACTGACTCGTTAAGGCAAAGTCTTTGTTTCCTTAATCCGTCAATTAAATGTTTTCATTGTTTCTGTGGAGATTCACCAGCAGCAGGTAGGAAGTGCCAGATAACGAACACATCCTCATCTAAATAAGTTTATAGGCAATTATTTATTGAGTATGGCCCTGACTGAAGCCTTATATCCAGCTCCTGTTGCAAACAGGAGCTCTGTTCCAGTGCTCTGCAACTGGAAGGTCCTGTAGAAATTTGAGATATGCAGAGAGATATTTCAAAGTCCTGGTATTTCTGAGACCAGAGCAAAGGCTGCTATTTAAACCAGTAAAAGAATATTCTTACTGAATGTCCTCCTGTTCATTGCATTGCTCTTAAAATAAAGGTCTTAGAAATAAATCCAAAGTCCAGCAAGATCCTCTGTAAATTTCCTTTATTTTTTGAGAGTTTTGTCAGAGGATCGTCACTGTCTATTTTTGAAATTCATTGTCTGTTGCCAGTGTTGTTTTTATTTTTTTAAACAAGGTTAGCAGTTCTGTGTCTGGGGCTCTCTAGGTGATTTCATAGCTTGCTTTCTGCAGCGTAGCTCAGCAGATAGTAGCAACTTTTCATGCAGTCAGTCCTTTCTTTCCCCGCCACTAAATTATGAGGTTTGTGTGTGTTGGATTTAACTATTTTGCCACACAAACCCTCCAGGATTCTGTGCATATTGAAGTGATACTAAATGTTGATAATTTAGGAAAAGATGTCTGTCTGCTGTATTTTTATATCGGAGCTTCTTAAGAAAAAATAATTTTGTAACTATGTTCGCAGGATTTCTTCAAGCATTTTTCCTCATATTTTTAGGAGCCCATATCTTTCATATGCTCTCTGTCTTTTTCTCTCTCATGCTCTTGCATTCGCTCTCACATACCATTTAAATTTCTATGGGCTTCCTGACATTAACATGTGGTGCTCCAAGGCTCTTTAGCTGGTACAAGCTCAACAGAAAATTCTGTGGTAGACTTGTTTGTGTTTGTATTTGAGAAATGTTGGCTGAAGAGACCTAGACTTTAGTCCTTTACCTGCATGAAGTAATATTTTACTCTGAGTACTTCCATTGCAATTAGTAGGACATCTTCTAGAGAAAGAAATGACCAAGATTACCAGAATCTTGTAGCAGCATCTTGCCAAGAATTTTTTTTTCCCCGGTGTGCTCTGTCTATCGTAGCAGTTTCTTAAGTCTTCTGATCAAAATCTCCCCTTTCTTTGAGAGAGGGAGGCAAGATACCAGGACAAGAACTGATCTGCTCTTGAAGATGCCTGTCTGCTCAAGGGAAAGTTTTTAAAACACGTAACTTCAGTGTTACTGCTCAGTTCTGCTTCATGGATTTGTTACTGTGATTGCTTAATAAAAAGGAGGTGAAGAAATATCTCATCAGAATCTTTTTTGAAAACACATCAGAGATGTGTTTTTATATTTTCTGGAATTTCCTGTCTGCCAATGACAATACACAACCAAAAGCGTGTTTTGGTTATCCTGTTTATAATAAGTAATTAAAATAAGGATTGGAGTTTTCAGCTCTGGAATTTTATAGCTTGTATTTGGAAACATGAAATGACTGTGTTTTTGAGTAATTACCTTTAAGTTTATTATTTTTTTCTAAGGGAACTGTAAATGCCATCTTTTGAGGGAATTGGGCAGGTCTGCAAAGGCTGATTTTGCCATCCTTGCCCGTGTTTCAGTATCTGACCAGTATCCAGGGTGCTTTGTGCGCATGGAGGAGTCTGATGAAAAAGAATGGTGTGTTCTATTTCCATTTCAGTTCTGCTTTTTTTCCTTTGTGCTAGTTTTTCCTACTAAGCTACTGGGGACATGGACAGTGCAGTTATTGTACCCATGCCAAAGGTATCTGGAGTACTGGCCGTGCAATCTGGAGGAAGGGGGAGGAGGGAGAGTAGACACTTTCAGACTTCCCAGGGGCAGGATTGCAAGTTATCAACTGAAAACTCATGGATTGACCTCTGAGCGATTCAGAACCGATCTCAAAACACCTATCCACAATTCCCAAGCATCTTCCAGTCTGCCCCATGGACGAGCACGTGGTTCCACACGATTGCTCCCCAGGAAAAGATTTCTGCCCACTTAATCCTGGTTTGTGTCACTGCTAATTGCTGGCAACGCTCCTGCCCTATCGAAGCCTGTCGGTGCGTTGAGGATGCTTCTTACAGCAGCGAGTTGATGTGAGCACTTCTTTAATGGGGAGGTTATCTTATTTAATGCCATTATGTTTCATTAAAAGACTTCAGATAATCTGAAATGCAGAAATATGCTCCATTAGGTAAATGGTGAGTTTGTGACCTTTGTGTGGCTCGGTTCTCTAGTCTTAGTTATTCCAGGCACGTTAATAGGCTTGCAGGGCTGTATACCTCTGAATTTGAATTGCATTTGAAAATTTTCATGTTAATAAATTTGGCTTGTGAATAAGTGAGGACAAATGTTAGGACTTGCATTTCAAGGTTAGATGTAGTAGTGTTTTTACTATGAGTTTTGCCGAGGGCAACATTATTACTGTTTTTTACAGCTTCCAAAATGGATGCATAAATGTAAGTATATGGATGGTCCCTTGGTTATTTGTATATATTCGTTTTTTAAGAAAGTGTTTCCTGGCTGTCTTTAAAAAGCATAAACTTCAGGTAGTTTAAAGATGTGCCTAGTTTTAAGCTAAATAAAAAATGTTATGGTACATTTAGTTGTGTAAATACTGATCTGGCAACTAACAAGACATTAGCAGCAGTAAGAGGGATGGGCAGCACTTCAGAAGTGGCTTGTGCCACGCGTGGTTCCCGAGCCCATGTTACAGAGGCACGTCCCTGGTCTTCATTGCTGAAGATGTTGGCCTTGTTCTGGTCTCCTACCAGTCAGAAAATGGGTGTTACACGTGGATCTGATTCAACGGGGGTGAAACCCGCAGAGAATAAATATTCCTTCTGAGAGCAGAGAGTTTTCTGAGGCCTACGAGATGAGACAGTATTCTGCTTAGCTGATAAATTGCAGTGTAGCAGGAAGGATGCTACAATGAGTATTGATTTCTTCTGTGCATAGAACTCATTTTGCTCCAGCTTGTGAATTGCCTTCATGAGCTGACAATCCATTAAGGATCACTTTGTGTGTCTCTTCCTTCATTATTGCTTCTTCTACTGCTTTCTGCTTTACTGCCTTTAAAATACATTGTCAAGGCAAAAATAAAATAGGTAAAGGAGAAACTCTAATAGGAGCAAAGCAATTTGGCTCTTGGTAAATTACTTTACTGCAAAAAATATTTTAGTAGGAGACTATCTACAAAGACAATTTCAAGGAGGTAAACATATTATATTGAAATTATTTTATAGTAGGGTAACTCAACTAATGATTGTAATTGTCACAAAATACACCTTTTATTATAAGGTTATTATTTTTTGAAGTCTGAGGACCTAAAATTCCAGTTTTATGTGGACATAATTTAGTCTTGTCCGTTCTGCGTGGGCAGTCAGCGCCTCATGTACTGAATATGTGCCAATAATACCTTCACAGATGAAATGCTTGGGTTTGTTTGTGTCCAGGAGGGCTACTGCTTCTTCTTATCCTGAGTAAACAGGGCAACACTATATTTCTCTATGTTAATTTGTTTGCTTTTTCAAGGAAGTAGACAAGGTCAGTGACACAAGTGCGTTAGTAATAAAAATGTAGTTTTTTTGCAAGAAAACTTGGTATTTTCCTTAATCACATAATTGCATTGATTAGGTTTGCACATTTCCATTGTAGGGAGGGTTGGGATTTAAAATTTCTAGATAAGGTTATCAATTATAAGACTAGCAAATTAAGAGGACCACTGTGCTCCATTATGGAAGAAAATTTATTATTTTTGTCACCACGAAAATGTTTTACGTTGTAATAACCTCCCATGTGTCTTTCTTTTGTATCCTTTTCCTGTATTTTTGTTTGGTATTAGGCAAGCTTTATCCTCCCACAAGTCTCCTTCTATTACCAGTCTCTTAACCTCAGGGATGGATATTGACTCTCTGCATAGTGATTTGTGATCTAGTGGTGGAGAGCTCTACCGAGAGCTGAACTGCGTTTTTAGGAAACAGATGTTTAGGAAACAACAGATGTTGCTCCTCAAAGCTGCTTTAAAAAACACAACTGAAATGTCTTCTGGCACTGGCTATCAACATTCAGTTTAATGTAGTTAGTCATACAAGTAGGGTGGCTTTCACATTGCAGGATTTTTCTTTTTTTCCGCACTTGGACATTTGTGTGATAATCTGATTCATCTGACTCCTGCAGCTTCTGGCAGGTCCTGAGTTCTCCTGCCAGGAACCTCAGCCTTGGTTCCTGCCAGGAGATCTCTGGTAGACAATGACCTCATTAATCGCATCTCCTGGCTCTCTCGGTGCAGTGAGGCTTAGCTATTTCTACCCGAGAGTGACGGCAAATGCATTAAGCAGAGTTGTTTTCTACAAGCAGTTGGCCAGACTCGTGATACTTCCTTACACTTGTGATTTTAGCATTGGCTGGCCTGTAGTATTATCTTCCCATGCTTGTTTTTCATTGCCTCTGATCAGTGATCTGAGGAGTAATGTTCTAGTTGCTATGTGTTTTAAAAAATAGTTA
Source organism: Falco biarmicus (assembly GCF_023638135.1). NCBI lineage: Eukaryota > Metazoa > Chordata > Aves > Falconiformes > Falconidae > Falco > Falco biarmicus. Next base: position 12,982,718 of record NC_079295.1, read on the forward strand.
TTATTGAGGTCATTAAGCACCTTTTGGAAACTTGACTCTTTCCTTGGAGAAGACCATGGCAAGGATGTAGAAGTAAAATGAATGTCTTTTTTCTTTAAAATACATGGTGCCACAGGGTGCTCTGTGTACCTTCAGCCCCATCTCAAGAGTGGAGAAAGGATGAATTGGATAAGGCTGATCAGTTCCAAGGTGGTATTTTCTGGAACAAACTTGAAATCATCTTTCCAGTATGTCACATACATGAATTTGGGATTATTAGTAGACATGGAAGTGAATAAAATTGGTAAACCCTCCCTGAACCACCTGTGCTAAATCAGGAGAATTTTAGTTTGGTGAATTATTTTAATTGCAATTGATTTCTCAACTTCTTTAAAACATCCTAAGTTCTTTTTTGTTGTAAACCTTGCTATCCTCCTGATGGGATTAAACATTGTGATTACTGGACTATGGGAGTGGCTATAACTATATCCATGTGGATCCTTTGAAAATATATTTTTTTTAAAAAAAATACATAGAAGACAATTTCAGAGCTTGGATACTCTGTATAAACTCAGCAGCATATTTTTTTCTATATTTCCATTGACCTGATTTTGTTGTTGGGTCATTGTCAGGTTTTAAGGGGTTTTTTTTCCTCCTTAACACCTTTGTTCCTTCTTGTTGTTACTCTTTTTTTTTTAATGAGGAGGGGCTTTAATTTGTTTGGGGACTTTGTTTTCTTTTGGTTTTGCATGAGGTTTCGGTTTTATTGGTGTGTACTACAGCATTCACTTTTTTTTATTTGTTTAGGGTCAAATCCTTGGCCATGTACATGGAGCATCAAGAGACACAGAAATAAGAGGTTTGTGCCATTTCTGCATACCATTGAGTGTCAGGGGGGCTGGAGGCATCTGCTCCATGCTCAGGTACTATGACAGCAGACACCTAATGAATTTATTCTTATCCTCTATGGTGGTCACTCAAGCAGTCAGGCAGGGAGCTGGCATTAATGTTGTCTGTAATTTGCTTGAAATCCTCTTGAGAATTCTGCAAAGGATGGTGAAGCAGCCACTCATTCTCTCTCTTTCCGTCTTCAGCTTCCCTCAGCCCTAAGCCCTCTGGTGTTTTACCCAGATGTGCTGGATGGTGGAGACCAAACCGTGGCCAGTTCTGCAACATTGTCATTATGAGTACAGAGCTTTTGAAGTCATTTTTCACCTTTGTTTTCCTCCTCGTTATGTGTTAAATATAATAGTTTGTACTATATATGTGTATCTTTTGCAGCACCTCAGGAATGCATCATTTGGTGTGGCTTTGGGGAACTGGATAATCTCAGTGTTCATACTGGAGGTTTTACTCTGAGCCAAGTGAAGTGGGAAATCCCAGGGTTCCTGCTAGACGCATTAATCTGCCATTGGTAGATTGAAAATTGGGTTTCAGTTTAAGATAGGAGTGAGATAGTCTGGATTTTATGCATGTAGTACACAATTGTTTTAAGTAATAATAATTTAAAAAAGAGAAGAACTGTAAGCTCGACGCATGAGTACAAAAACTCTACAGTAAGCATAACACCAGAAGAAAAGAATCCATGGAGGAACGTACTTTGCAAAATGCTTGGGAAAACTTTGCAGTCCAGCTGAGCTTTACCAAGATTTTTGGTAACAAGAAAAGTAGTCATCTTGTACTTCTTCACAATGAATAAAAGCTTTCTCAGTGAAAAGGCAAGTTGAACATTGCAAGGCTTTTCTGTTGGGGCTCTTACAAGCCATACCCAAACATTGGTGGAGGAGTGGCAGGAGGAATGGGAAAAAAGTATTTTTATTTTAAATGAAAAATAATTTTATCTTTTTATGTATGTTTTTTCATAGTGTATCACTTGTCACACACAAACTCTTCCCACCCATTTTGCCTCTGTACTTGTGTGCTGGGTACTAATGTTTCTTTCTCTGCTTATAGCAGAACTAATTTTAGTATTCAAACCATTAGTATGCTATCAGTTTAATTCAGTAGTACTTTTGGGTTTCTCTTAATGCCAACACTGTTGATTTTTAGACCAGTGCCTAAGCACATATTGCCTTATTTTCATAAATTCTGTGACGTTTATGATTTAGACTGTTCAAGCTGGTAACTCCTGGTAACTCTTACGTCAGTTCTTGTGCTTTCACAGTGCATTAGTTTAATAGCTTTTCTTTAAGATAATAAATAAACAAAAAATCATGTCTTTACAAGTGTTTTTTTACATAAAGTGGTTCATATCCCAGTTTTTACTGTTGCCAGCTATAAGTTTTCAAGGATTATGCAAAAAGAACAAATTAATAATGAAGTATCTGGTGATACATTTTTTTTCCTTACAGACGTTAAAGCTCCTTAAGTTTTGGAATGACTGCTTTTGTTTTTAATATACTTTTGGCTAAAGAAAAATAGCTGCTGAAAGATAAAAGAAAAAAAAATAGTTTTAGTACCATGCTTGGATAACGTAGGTCTGCTTTTGCTTTATATTTCTTGAAAATCTTTCTGAACGTTAGCTAGTCCTTAACAGCTCCTAACAGGCTCTTTTTGAGTTGGGAAAGACTTTGATGGTTGAGCATACCAATGGGTTGAACATTTCAAACTACTGTGTGTGGTGTTTTGTGACAACTGTGGGAAGGGTTAGGAGAGAGATCTCCACATTACCATTTGTTATGTACAAGACTAAAACCAACACCAAGCAGTGACTTTCCCCAGGCTGACCTTTGTATGCAAAGCAGATAAGAAGCAGTATGGGCTTGAACCCCACAGAATTCCCACCACAAAGCAAAAAAGGGAGGTCTCTTACAAGGAAGAGAAGAGAAAGAACACCGCATGGAAAGGAAGCAGAGAGAAATCGTATATAAAATAACTTTTGCCAAGGGGAAAAGTATTCTTCGCCCCCCTGGTTTTAATGAAAAGAATACAACAGTCAGATGTTTGCAAGGAGGGCCAGTTGATGTGTATCGTTGTGTGTGAACTTGGTTATTGGCCAAGACAGAAGGATGCCCAGGGTGAGAGGAAGAGGGCAAATACCTGAAGCTTGTGTACGGTGGGTCCAGCCATGATAATTTTCTTGGTCTTGGTCCTTAGAGACTTAGGTCCATGTGATGCAGCCTGCCAGCACGTGGTTGGGACAGGACATTCCTCGGCACAGTGCAGCTGTGGCCTGACAGCTTTGGGGTATGCTGACAGGCTTGAACAGTTTTCTAAATCTCACTTGTGCAGTTTTGATCTGTTAAATTTATTTTTGTGAGGTATGGTGTTAAGTTGTACAGTGTTTGAGATATGTGTAACCAGTATGAATAAATAAAATCATTAACATGAAGTACACCTTTTTAAAACTCATTAGTTTGATCTGAATGTAATTTAATTTAATTGAGTTTGCCTTTAGTTCAGTTTCTTTTTATACTAATAAGCTGATTGCCTTTGTTCATTTCTATACACTAGTGGTTTAGAATACTTTGAAGTATAAGTTGTTGCTGTAGTGTCACAATACTTGAGAGAGACTGTGAAATGTGCATAACTAAGAAAAACTTGAAATAATATGAAAAAAAATGAGAAGGGCAGAGGAATTTTTTGGGAAAATTATTACTTGACTAATTTCCAGCAACAACATACCTAAAATAGCTAACTCTTCTAACCACAGTGGTTTGGACTGATTTAACTGTAAAGTAGAAGTTAATTCAAGTTAATCTTACATTTTTACATTAAAATATTTATAGTGGAATACTTCCTTTCATTCTGAAGTTCTTCGGAGTGTTTTAGGACTACACAGATAATTAAATCCCTTTTACCCGTTCATCAGCTAAGTCTATAAGGTGACGGTTGGATGTTGGGGATTAAGAAAACTACTTTTTTCACTGTTACTTGCTCATAAGTTACAATAACCTTATTACACCAAAAGCACCTATAATAGCTGTAAAGCTGATTCCATGATATGATGCTACTGAACTTTTTAGCAGGTCTTTTATGCTTTTTTATTCTGTCTTTGAATTAAAATGCTGTACTTGGTCATTAAGGCATATGGTCAGGTTTTATTCTGATACCGTTCTTCTGATGCTGGTGTTTAACATGACATATACATATGGGGACTGTGGTGTAATAGCCCAGAGTGGAAGAACATGCTAATATTTTAACAGCCCCCTATGGCTTTTGGCCATGTAAGGCTACTTTGTGCTTCAGTGAGGATTTTGGCTTTGATTTCTGTGGCTTAGTGACTTGATCTGGATGCAGCCGTGAATTTATCCTTGACCTTGAGCAGGGGAGTTCAAAAAAGCTTAGATGTGAACACAATTAATGGCCATCAAATATTCTGGACTGTACTCAGCTTCAGTTATCTGTGGAAAAAAGATGAAGAGAAACATTTTATTCATTTATTTTATGTATTTATTTTTTTTCTTAAGTGTTTGGGAAAGTAAACTTTGTGGCACATTGATGTAAAGTTTAGTGGCACAGGACACCAATTTTTGTCTGTTGACGTAAGGAGTTGGTCCTATCCTATCTGCTGTGTACATTAAACATACTGCAATGATAATATTTTTCACAGTTAGGTTATGCATCTTTTAAAAAATATTAAATATACTGTAAAATAATTGAAGAAATTAGAAAGTTCTATAGCTGGTTTTGGTCAACCAGAAGACTTAGCTGGAATCTGACGGACGTCTTCTGTTAGTGTTCACATTTTGAGTATCTATTACAAAAAAAATCTGCGTGATTGCAGGTAATTATATACTGATAAGCATGAAGCATTTTTTCCCTCAAGCATTTTTTCCCTCTATTTTTATTTCAGAGCTTAAAAAAATGATTTACAACGTTAAGAATAAAAATGCTAAATATATCTTAAAAAACAAGACTGAAATTGTGAGCATCTGAAAAATGATCCTTTTTGATTGGAAATGAGCTGAGATCTAGACAACTTTGGCTTTAGATTTATTTCCCTGGTGTTGTGGCACTAAATTGGCTTTGCAGAAAGTACTGTCGTGGAGGAGTGTCTCCTGTGGAGCCTGAGTAGAGGGCTCCATTTCTGCAGCCTACTTTCAGCTTTATAAAGTCCTTAGCCCTTTCACCTCCTGGCCCCACCTCTCTGCAATGCCAGGTTGCTCGCCCCAGGCAAGTGGTGCCGTTCACCCCACATCTTCTCAAATTCATCATTCGTATGTACCCATTGCCCACTGTTCCCCAGCAGGCGCTCTCTCATTGCAGAGCTACTGGGCAGCAGAAGCTCCCTGGTCCATCCTGGTGTTCAGAGATGGCCCCTCACCTGTCTCGTGGAGGTAGGATGAAAGGGTGCGTTGGTCTTGGGTGTCCAGGGAGCCATCGTAGGAACAGTCAGCACTCCTGGGGGCAAGGTTCACTAGTCATGGAAAGTAAATCTGTTAGGTTTCTGTGAAGTTGTATATCTGTGGAGAATTCATAAATTATGTTGGACAAATGTATGTGTATCAGCACAATTTTTTTCTCCCAGACACCAGAGAAGTTTGAAATTTATTTTTTTTTCCTTTTTTCTGAATGACTTCTTGTAAAATGTAGCTTTGATGAGCCTGTTTGGGGTGGGAAGTACCTATTTTGATGTTTTCAAAATATAAATGTGTTACTTGGAGTTGCAAAACAACTGTTAAAAATAGATGTTTGTAGTGTGCTAAGCTTTCCCGCCAAGGTGTGTTTCCCCCATCAGTTCCAGGTGACCCACTTCCCATCTGGGTAAACTGATTTTCTGATAATATATCCAGATGTGCAGCTTCTCTGCATGTAATTAATCTGATGCAGCGTGTATCTAGGAGCGATGTTGGAGCTGCCGAACAAAGGGCAGCACCATTTCTCTAGAGAGACCCACCCACAGAAGAGGACAGGACTGGAAGGTGTTGGGAAACAGGAAGGTGCTTCACGATGTTTCCTTAAACTATTTTAAAACTAAAGGCTTTAGTTCTTTTTTGTAGGCATTTCTGATCAATAGAAAGGAGTTACATTATGGTTTGGATGATCTAGTAGGTAGAGAGTTCATTTTCTGCTGCAAGACTTCATGTGATGGTGAAGTCTCCAGTAGCTCTGCTGTACCTCCTAAGGGACAGCTGGATTTGATTCAACTGTCCCACAGGTATGTTGCATAGAGAGTTTTAGTTCATATTTTGCCAAATCTCTGATCTTTCTTCTCAGGCTGTGGCTTTTTTTTTTTTTTAATTATTGTTTCAGTAAGAGAATATAAAATTTACTTACTTTAGAAATAGTATGTAATAGCAAAGATGTTGAAACAACAGATTGTTGTAGATCCTTGTTCAAGCAGTCCAGATAATTTAATGAACAAAATCCTTGATAAAATATTTTACAGGGATTACAGCATCCTACCACTAATGAACAGACTCCTCGACTAAGTAAGTATTTAAGTTCTAATGAAACAAACTAAAAAGTATTAATTACTAAATTATAAAGCTGTGTTTTCACAGTTTTAATCTGTGTGATTTTGTTTTTAGATAAAGACTCCCTGCTAGTTTGGAGTTGTTTTGTTCTGCTTGAGATGATCATCAAATAATAGCTAATTCAATACAATGATCAATTCGGTTGCAGATTAGTGTGGTATTCAGCAGTAAAAATAAATATCCCAAAACTGTACATACCCAAAGCAGTCTTTAATTCTAATAGAAATTACACTGAATGTTTTACAAATTTGCATGACTTGTTTGCAGTCAAACCAAGATAATGAGATCTAAACAGCAGGATTTAGGCTTAGGCACAAATAACACAGTGTCTCTAAATGCTTTAGGCTGCCTTACTTTAATGTATGAGCTCTTTTAAATGTTGCAACTCCAATCCCTGATAAATGGGATTTTATAAGTATGAAAAGAGCTTATAAAAGAAAGAACACTTAGTTTATTGTACTGGGTAAAGTCTTTTGGAGGTGATTACTTTCTCAATGAGACACTGTGTTCAGCACTCCTGTGGCACAGGCATCTGTCACTCAGTTGTCACCCCATAAGCCTGAAAATATAACACACACACACAGACCCTCCTTCTGTGTGGATAAGTGTAGTCTTCAGGTTGATATACTCAGTGACATTTGTTTAAGTGACAGATGTTCATGTCTAGTAGCCCTCAATGGGGAGGTGACCTTGTTGTCTTAGTGGGAGTTCTGTGTCAAGTGCTTGTAATTATATGTACGCAGTGAATATATGCCTTTATGAAGGATTAAATACATAACGATGTTGTTACACTTCAGATTGCTGTGTGGATAATGGAGAGGCTTGGAAAAAGATAGCAGAGTTTCAGGGTTTGATTCTAACCTGCCCTAAACAGAACAAGATTAACTCTGAACTCTGTAGATGTAAAAAAAAACAGAACAACCCAAACCTGTGGAGGACGAATGGTGTAACAGGCTTAACTCAAATTTTTGAGCTTGTTCCTTTCTCCTGGATGGTGCAGATGTTACAGTTGGTCAAGCCTGGAGGATCCGTTTGCTGAGGAATGTCAATAAGTGCATGCACAGAGTGCAGGGAGAAGGCTTTTAGTCTGAAGAACTGAAATCTCCTAACATTTCTCTTGGGTCAGTCTCATTGGTAGTGCCTGGTGCTGTCCTTACCAGGCAGATGTTTAACTGTTTCCATGTAGTTTAGTTAAGGAAAGATGATGGCAGTTTTTTCAGCAAGCTGGATTCTGCTTGGATCAGCTCTAGAATGAGTACATTGACTTGGGGCAAAATGCTGGTTCAAATGGTTGATTCTTCACTACCGTTGTCTTCGGTAGCCATACTGGTTTCTGCACTACATTCTGAATTTGGTATTTGTTATTTGTCATTCCAGGTCTCCAAAACATTCTCTTTGGATAGGTAATCTCTACCTAACTCTTCCTTTCAGAGCATGACTGACCTTTGTTTAATAGCCCCAAGTGATTTATTTTCTGGCCCCCAGCCCCTTTATTAAACCTATGTCACCTGTAGTACCCAGAAAGTTCCGTGACAAACAGTCCTGCAAGGTACTTGCATATGGTCTCAAAACAGCTGCTTCAGGCTTCTGGTTTTGTCACATACTTACTCATTTTTCATAGGGAAAGAAACTAAACAGTCGTTTCCTTTTCACCTTCTCTATGTCATTTCAGAATATGCAAAACCATAAAGAAAATCCCTGCAGATACTTGGGATTACTGAGATGGATTTTTAATTAAAAATTCAGAGACAGCACCTTGAACATCTTGATCTTTTTATGTGAACTTCTTGCAGATTTTATTCCCAAGGGTCTTTGTAAAGTAGTATACAAGATGAAACCTTTTGGTGTAAGTTATATTCGGCAATGATTTTTTTTTTATTATTTCTTTATTTTTATGGTGAATGCTTAGCTTCAGCGAAGTTTTGTGAATGAATTGGAGGTGTAGTACTGGAGTCCACATGCATACAGTGTGTTCCTTGTGTACAGCATGGATCGTTGGCTATTTCAGGAGTTACATCGTGTAAGAGAGAACCCTGGGTTTGGTGAGGTGTGACTGACTGCTTCAAGAATTCAGTGACTGCAGCGATGGCGCCTACGCATCAAAGCAAACAGATTTTTTAATTAAAAAAGAAGGGCAACAGACAGTTCTGTAGGAATATGCTTGTGTTTACTACGTAAACATATAGCAAATGCGATAGTTGTGACTGCCATAAGATTACACTTCCAAGGCGTAAAAAATAAAAATCAGTGTTTAAGCGTCTGTTTGGGGGTGGGGTTATTTATTTGTGGGGTTTTTTTTTCCTGTGTTTTTTGGTTTGTTTTTGTTGGACAATCTTTCTGTACTTTAATTTCTTGTCAGCCAACTGGGATTGACAGAGCACCTCTGAGGAATGATGGGAGGCTTAATGTATTAGCATTGAGCACTATGGGAAAGCTATTGAGGGAAGCAGTAACATACTGTTCAATTCTCAATGTACACTGTGAGCAATTCCAGTATTATTTTACTTGTTGCCACAGCTCACTTAAAGTCTGGGTTACAAGTCTCAGGCCATTTGTGTGAGAAAATTTGGCCTGCATTTGCTGTTTTGTTGTCTGAAGTCAGTTTTTGTAAGTAAAATTTCATCCATTTTTTGATAAACATTTTAGAGGCCCCAGCATAGTTTTTGGTGTTGCATTAAGCATGTGGAAGTTGATGGCAGAGTCCAGCTTATCTTGCCTGTGTATTTCTTTACACTGATTCTTTCACTGTTTAGCTTAACCCCCCCTAATTTAGGATATTAAGTTCTCACATTTCTTTATTTCAGTACATGCTCATTTGTAGATTATATTAAGGAGCTTCCTAAACAGAGAAACAAAACTCCAAAAATCCTTTTTGCTACCATGACTGTGTGTCAGTACTGTTCGTTTGCTTGAGGATGCGAAGTTTCTTTTGGTAGTCTTGAGGAATTTGCCCTGCTTTCCCAGGGTAAACCATTAAGAACAATTAAACAAAATAAAAATAAAGCGAAGTATCTGTACGTTTATTAAGAGTGTTTATGAAGTTTTGCCATGTAAGATTCCTTACAGTTTTCTAAATTTTAAAGTGAGTGAATCTATTTTATGAAAACCAAAATTATTAAAACTAGTCTGAAAATAAGTCACTGATGCAATAGTTCTTGAAGATGCAGATTTTTAATTACTCCAGTTTATTTTTAAGGTATGTTTTAAGTGCACTGAAAACACGATAAAAATGTTTTCATTTTTATCTTGTATCTTGTCTAAAGTATTGTCTAAAGCATCTTGTATGAAGTCAGCACTATTTTTAAAGACCTTTTAGTCCAAACTTCTTTTGATGGATTCTCATCCTTTTAGGTAGGAGCCTGCATCCGGCAAGCACAATATCTTAATGAATTTTCTTCATTACAAAAAAATGACTCCTTAGTGATCTGCACGTTTTTTTATTAGCAGGGACTGTGGCAAATTCTGCACATTCCTGTGTATTTTAGCTTATTGCAGGGACCTGATCAGTGTCGTGGTCTGTGTATGAGTTTCAACCCAAACTGTTTTCTCACTGGAGTTGTTTTTTTTTATCTTTAAGCCAGGTATGCTCACATCACAGGAGTCATCAGCCAGGTGCCGGGGTTTTGACTGGTGTAAATGTATCCTGTTACTTGATTTATAGTGAGAGGGAGAAAGCGGTCTCTGTCCTGCGTAACTTCACAGAAAAAGAGAACCTAACTGAGTCCTTATCCCTGAAAATCTCTGGCATAATTCTGCTGCTCAAGTTTCTCTTGTTTTCTAGTCAGAGTGACCATCTTGTTTTCCATCTGTTGCTTCTTTTCTGTTTTATGATAAAGGTGCAATATCTGCATTTTCAGACCATTTTTAACTCTAATTTTCTATCTGCACATCACTGTTCCCAGTTTTAGTATGATAAAATGCTACGTCTACCGTTGGTATGCTAAAAACTTCTCTGTAGCAACTAAGAGAACAGCAGCATTACGAAGCTTCAGAAAGCCTTCATATGAACAGCACATTTCGGCTGGACTCACTTCTGTATTTGGTTGTCCTTGTTGTGTTTCTTCTGCATTTCACACACTTAAGTACGGCAATCCTTCTAGATACTAATTATGTCAGGTATGTGAAGGCTGTTTTTTCATGGCAGGTGACTCTGCAGAGCCTTAAGAATTTGCAAAGCTTGTCAACTTCTGTGAATGTTAAATGCCAATAGGAATGATAGTAAGGCAGCTCTCAGAAAGAAGATGTGCGTACATATCTTTTAGAGGTTTTGAGTCTGGTGAGTTTTTTTAATAACATATGCTTGAGATATTTGAATATTTTAGTTTCCTGTATTTCACATGGAGAATTCTGGTTTAGCTATGGGCTTTTGTATATGTAGTTATAAAAGAAGAAAGTACAGTGTAGGTAATCCATCAAAAAGGTAATGTCTAAGTTTTGTTTGACTATTTTTTATCTGTTCAAGGACATAAAAATAGGAAAATGGTGTTTTCATTACTGTAATCTAACTCATTTGCTGAGTTCCCTCTTCACTGCTTCACCTGCTTGCATTACAGCTGCAAAAGCAAAGACACTGGGTTGTGGTCAACAACCTGTTCAGAGCTGTGCCATGGGAAGGGAGGGACATTATTGCTAGCATTTAATACCAAATCTTCAAAATAATCACCCTCACGGATTTATTTTGTGAAAATGGATCTTTTCAATCAAATATTTGTATTTGGATTATTTTCAAATGCTTCCTAAAATCTTTGGATAGATGCCATTTGCTCACTCTTGTCATTTTTAATTTCTTTCTGTTTTCTCTTAACATGGCATGACTTTTCTATTTTGACTCCCCTCCCCCAGCTATGGCCAGCTGTGACAAATTATTTTTTCAACAGCCCTATGCGGTTTTTGGCAGACCTTTTCTACAGTCGATGTACCTGAGGGGATTGCTGCTACATCTGTCATGGGATTGTGCTGCTCATGGCATACATGAGTACTCATTTCCCAGGGCATTTTTATTTTTTCCATTTGAATACCAATACAGGTCTTTGTTACAGTTTTCTTAAGATGTGTTTGAGTCTTCAACAGCATCACAAGCTATGCCAAGGTGACTCTCTTACCACTCAACCTGACAAAACAGACTGCAAGCATTCCCCAAGTTACTGGTTTAAGCTGCTGCCAGTACGATGGCTCTGGTGGTTACTGTGCCACAGCAATGGTGCTTTTGTTGAATGGTTGCAAATATGGCAATATAATACAGTACAGCACATAATGTAATCTGGAAATTCAGGCTACAAAGACCATACCCCTAATCCCACTCTGTAGTATGCTGTCTGCAGAATGCAGAATGATGCAGGGATCCAAAAGAGAATATTCCCTATGCATCCACCTTCCCTAGGCATGTTCTGTTATTTTTTGCTTGTGTAGTGGGTTTCTGTGGCAAGGTTTTGGTAGTATGTGTGTGTGTGTGGGCTACAGGGTGGCTTCTGTAAGAAGCTACCAGAAGCTTCCCCCATGTTCAATAGAGCCAATGCCACCAGCTCCCAGAGGGACCCACTGCTGGCCAAGGCTGAGCCTATCAGTGATGGTGATAGCGCCTCTGGGATAACACAATTAAGAAGTAGGGGAAAAGCTGTGCAACAAATTGCAGTGGAAGAGAGGAGTGAGACTATGTGAGAGCATCAGCCCTGCAGCCCCCAGGTCAGTGCAGAAGGAGGGGCAGGAGGTGCCCCAGGTGCCGGAGCAGAGATTCTCCAGCAGCCCCTGGTGAAGCCCACGGTGAGGCTGGCTGTGCCCCTGCAGCCCAGGGAGGTCCGCGGTGGAGCAGATCCCCACCTGCAGCCTGGGGAGGAGCCCACACAGGAGCAGGGGGATGCCTGAAGGAGGCTGTGACCCAAGGGAAGCCCAGGCTGGAGCAGGTTTGCTGGCAGGACTTGTGACCCCGTGTGGGACCCAGGCTGGAGCAGGCTGTTCCCGAGGGACTGCGCCCCGTGGAAGGGATGGCACTGGAGCAGTTCATGAACTGCAGCCCGTGGGAAGGACTCACTTAGGGACGTTCATGGAGAACTGTCTCCCATGGGAGGGACCCCATGCTGGAGCAGGGGAAGAGCGTGAGGAGGAAGGAGCAGCAGAAACTACATGTGATGAACTGACCGCAGCCCCCATTCCCCTGTGCTGCTCCGGGGGTGGAGGGAGAGAATTTGGGAGCAAACTTCAGCCCGGGCAGAAGGGAGGGGTGAGGTGCTTTTAGTTCTCATTACCCTATTCTGATTTGAATGGTAATAAATCAAACTAATTTCCCCAAGTCGTGTCTGGTTTGCCCGTGACAGTGATTGCCGCCCTCATCTCGGCCCACGAGCCACTGGTTACATGGCCTCCCCCTGCCCGGCTGGGGAGGGCAGTGACAGGGCGGCTCGGGGGGCACATCCACCAGCCGGGGTCAGCCCACCACGGCTTGTGTTCCTTAGTGGGGAGAGAGCTCCTCAAGCTTGTCCCCAATAAAAAGTCTTGCCTTTTTTGCTGTGAGTGTCGTCCTTTATTAGGGAATGCCTTTGAAGCAGTTCAGGTTTCGCAGCCTTCCTTTTCAAGGTAACCTACTAGTAAGTGCTGGATGTTGTGTACACTTAAAAGCCATTCTCTAGTGTTTAGCCAAATGGTTTCAGAGCCTAGGGCATTTCTGCCAGCAAATCTCTTAGCTGGGTGATGAGGTTTGCATATGGAAAGGGAACTCTGAGCTTGAACAAGCCAGCCCTGACTGAGTACATGTAGCAAAACCCTCTGCGCCGCCATCCTCTGCACACAGGCACAAATTATCCTGCTTTGCTGCTAAATCCCACTTGGTTAAAAACCTCAGTGCAGCAATGGTGAAAGTAGATTAGGAGAATTATTAATCACGAGTTGTCTGTCCACCTCGCTTCCTCATCTGGAAGAAATTATCCCCTGCTTAAGTTCAAGTGTGTTAACTGCTCTGCAACATAACAAGCCCTTAATCTTCAGGCTTCTAAAAGTATCCTCTCACGCCTTGATTTTCATCATCTTTAGGCTGCTTTGTCTGCTTTGCATTGCTGTAAAAAAAATAAGATTAAACACTTGCCAATCTTCCGTGTTAAAGCTCCAGAAAAAAACAATCATTATAGGCTTTTTGTAGGTGACTTGTGAAGTAAATATTTACTGAGGGTTGATGCATTTTAGTGCGCTGCAAGTGCTACTTTGAAATGTAGTGTTTGGGTATGGGAATACTACAGTTCTTTCCTTAGGTAACTTTACTGATGTACCAACATTTCCTCTCTAAAATACTTCTGACTTGTCAAACTCCCATTTATTTTGCAGCCAGTCTATTTGCATATCCATTTCTGTGTTCCTTAGTATTTATATAGGTAATCTTTTAATATTCAAGTTGCCTACTGCAGGCTATTATGTCAGATAGTACTTACAGTATTAGAAAAAAAAAATCATCATGCTCCCTTAATCATTGTGATGTATTTTTAATCTGCTAGATTAGGAGAACAGATTGTGACCATTGACTGTACATAGCCATCAGGCCAAACCATCTAATGCAGCCAGAATGCACAGGGGATGGGTCTGGTATGAAATGCTCTAGTGTAAAGCTTACGTTAGTGCCTTCCTCCGAGTGCTGCCCTGTGCATTGCCCGGTATATCCTCTTAGGACACCATCAGGGTTTCAGCTTGTTCAGCCTGTTAACTCGCCATTTGGTGCTGAAGCTGGAATTTAATACCAATTTACTTCAGCAACGTGGCATAAAATTATCCATGTATTTGCTACTTGTTTTGCAAAGTGAGTTAATGTTCTTACAGCTAAAACCCAAATGCATCATATTGCAATGTGCCCTTTTTTTCAGCAGTAAGCACATAAATTACATGTAAAGTGAAGATTTCTGTAAGCAGACGTTAAATCAGGAAACTCATGGTCAATTAAATGTTTCAAGCCTATTGTTTTAAAATACATTTTGCCCAGTTTCTCTTGGTGCACTGAATTAAAGCTCTCTAGTAGCGTTCGTGCCAGGGCCGGTTCAGGGTGCTGGGCCAGCACTGCGCCAGCCTACAGAAGTTTCCAGGCTGGGATGCAAACGTTGCCATGTGCTTTGCTGCTGCCTGCCAGCGTATAAGGGGCACGTTAAGGCAAGGCAGGCATTTAGCCTGCATCTTCTACATCCGTGGTTTTGAGCATACTGGAACCTTTCTTAGTCAACATTTTAACGATTCAGTAGTTAAATAACAAAATAGATCATTTGTGATGTGCAGGGATTAAAGGAGTTAATGGCTATATTTGCTTTCAGAGGCATGTGTGCCTTCCATCGAAATAGATTAGTCTCTCAGGCTTCTGAGGAGAGTATTAGACCTAACATCATCTTAATATATTCTAAAGCTGTGTGTCTGAGAGAAGTGAATTAAAGGATTTTAAATTTCTAATTACTTCAGATGTAATTAATTTCCTCCTTAAAAAAAAAAAAAAAAGAAAAGAGAGTTGGATGGGAAAATGTGGTTTAAAAAGGCAGCAAGAACGTGAAAGGGGATAACTGTTACCCTGCGAGAACTGCTGCAAAGCACTGAATTAATGATATTATTTTTTGCACGGCAATTAGACGTAGCAGTACTTTACAGCTACCAAGTCAGCGCTGCTTCTTTGAGAAACGTCTTGCCGTTTACTATGGTGAGGCTTGCAGCACCCTCAGGACTGGCACCCTGTGTTGGAATGTGCTGCAGCCTTTCGGGGGGTACCCGGAGAGCTTCATCCCAGGTGTGAGCCGCCTGCTGCCTGCTCACAAGCATCTGCTCAGCCCTGCTGCGTCGGCAGGAAGGTGAAACCCCACCACAGAAATAATTCATGACAGTGCAACTAACCCCAGAAAGAATTATTCTGAGTTGCCCTCTCTGTAAGTTTATAGCTTGTGACATCTGACTGGGGTTTCGTGGCAGCCCTGGAGATTTATCAGCGGTACCTGATCTCCCCTTTATATCTTGCAGTAAATTCAGAGAATTCACAGCTGCTGACTTCTGTCTGCGTTGCTGGCACCAAATGCCAGTTCTACTGAATTTCCCAGAGATGTGTTTAACCAGGTCAGTGATGAATCCACCCAAGAGCCACCTCTGCTTTGACCAATTAAGAACAAACTAAAATTAATGAATATAAATTTTGTAAGGAGAGATGCTGTGTTGCCTTTAGATATTCTCAAAGCACCGTCGGTGTTATCTCTGGCCTGAACAGCAGCGTGGTGCTGGCTATGGGCTAGAAATCGTGTGAGGCTGCACTCTGCTGCAGCAGTAGTAGTTGAAGATATGCCTGCTAGGATGTCTTCTGCATCTCAGTGCTTTGTTTTCAGAAAAAGGAAGGTGAAAGAAACTTGATTATGGGGACTGAGCAAATTAGCAATATCTTGACATAAAAACAGTCTGCTTAGAAAGTTTTTAACCTTGGTATGTTAAAAGAACATGCTCAAATTAAGCCATGAGCTGTAAAGGCTAGTTTCTTACTTCCCATTTTTGTGCCAAGAGCATTGACTGTATTCAATTACCCTGAAAGTGGAGGTTAGCAGAATCAGATTTGCAGCTCAACCTTTCCTATCATCCAGAAGTACAAAAGCCTCTTTCTTCCCACGGCTCTGGATGAGCAGGAAAATCCACGCTGCCTTGCCTGATCACAGAAGAGATTCTCTTACAAACCTGGGTCCTTTTCGTTAGCATCCTCTTACAAGGTTAGGCCCCTCTGCTGGGCGAGATTATGGCTTTCATGTGTAAGACAAATAAATGTGAAGTATTGACAGTGCCTTCCAGGCTCAGACATACCTGAGGTAACCCCAGACCTCTGCATGCCTGGCTCAGATGTCTTGTTTAAGCCTCAGAGCCTTCTGCTGGAGGATGCTCATGAAGAAATGCTTCTTCCCACCCCCTGCTCAGACACAGCAGTGAGGCAGGATTGCAATTAGTCATTCTTCAATAAGTTCTTTAGCAGTATGTTAGCTTTGTTGTGGGAATTAAGAGCAAGGATGTTAATTGAATTCTTCCTTGCCATTTTTGTTTTCTCCTTTGTGTTCTTTTTCAAATAAAAATATTTCCCCTTGATCTTACCATCTGTACGTATGTACTGTAAAAGGCCTTTTCAGAGAATTAGCTAGCGATACTGATGAGCATGTAAGAATCATGCATGATGTGCTTTTTCTTGGTGTGTTTTGGTTTGGTTTTGTGTGTGGCTTCTAATTTCTTTAAATTTCATTGGGTGGCAAAAGTGCATCTTAATACCAGGGTAAACTCCCTGTAAAGTTTCGGTTGCAGTCCTAAACTGTAAAATGGCTAGAGTTTCCCAATGAAAGAGATCTAATAATTATTTTGATATGGACAAAATGACTTATTTTCTCTTAGGTCTGTTTGCAAAAGTAGTTCTACACAGTTCTCAAAACTGTTTCTGCTGTGGCTTTCCATAAGATTTCTTCTGTCCTAAGCATTAGAAGGAAAAAAAAAATGTGTGTGGTGGGAAATAAGGGAAAGTGTTGGGGAAACTAAGCATTAGTTTGCAACCAGCTTATTTTCTTATTTGCTAACATTTTGGTTTTCAGTTGGCTAACTGGTTGGCTTACTTGGCATTCAGCTAGATTCAGATACACAGATGCTAAATAGCAGGAGTTACAGGATGCTTTTTGCTCAAGACTAATTTTTTGGGGAAACAGTTTGTCCAAAAGGAAGTATTCTGCTGTATGGGAATGGAGATTTCTAACTGGAGTTCTCTGTTATATATATATATATATATATTTTTCTCCCCAGTGTGTTCAGTTCTCATTTCTTGCTAAAGACTTTCACATAACCTTGTTCTTATTTGACTTTATGCTGCTGTCTGTGGGTACTGGAAACAAGTTATTTGGAAACTACATGTCTCTGGAATAAAGTGAGGTTGATCTCCAATGTTTTTCTATAGCTCAGTATAAGTGACAGTGTTTATAACCTGCTTCCAGAAAAATAGTGCTAAAGCTTTAAAGGAGTGAGGATGAAAGTATAAAATACAAAACTAATAAATGTTGTGTAAAGTGTGGGGTTTTTTCCTCTTTGCAATGCTATATCTGCAGTCTCAGCTCATTACAGCAAAATGGCAAAAGGGAAAATGCCCATTTAATAACCTCCCTGCCACCACAAATCTGTATTTGAAAGCATTTCCTTACGCAGTATGAAGTGGTAAAATAATTGTCAGAGCTGTTTAAGTCAATATGTTCTCAGCTGGGATGAATAATGATTCCTCCCGAGAGGAGCTGTGCTGGCAGGCTGCGAGCCTGGCCGGGAGATCCTGGCACTTCTGCTCACAGAAAGTAGTAAGTTATTTTGGAATAAGGAATCTGTGACTGCATAAAGGAACTGGACTGAGGTATGTTCTTCCATAGCCTGGTGCTGCAGTGGTGTGCTCTGCAAAGCCTCAGTTTTGCTGTGTGGTTGGGAGGTATGGACGTAATTGGCCTCTTACAGAGGGGAATGGAGGCACAAAGGTACAATCCTAGGGAAAAAGTGGTCAGCATCACAAGCAACGTTGCAGACACTAATTTTCTGGTGCCTTCTGATCTGTTTGCCTGTCACCTGAGGTGGTCCTGGAGCCTCCAATTTCATAAATAGGCAGAATGAGGTTCCTCAAGAGCAGAATACCGATGAGGCAGAGGAATGACCAAGTGAAGTGATTCCTTACAAAGCATTAAGACCAAGGGGTTTAGTTTCAGGCCCCCACCAGGAGGAAGAGTAAAGATCATCCAAGGACTCTAACATTGTGGTGCATTGTGTGAGCAGAAATAGCAGCAGTTTGTGATGCCTTGGAGGTGAGCCTGCACCAAAATACCTGCTGGCATGAGTCCTGGCGGTGAGACGGGAGGAGCTAGTGGAGTTTGTTAATTTTAATTCTCAGATAGTTTTGGCATAATAGAGAAAAGAAGTAGTGCAGTGCTATCAGGACTGAATAATGGTTGAATAGTTGTGCCCAGAGACTGGACTGAGGCACCTGGGAAGCATTACTGCCAGCTGGGAGGTGCTCCTCGATGCTTGCTGGTGGCTGATTCTGGTTCCCAGTTGATGTCATCGTCTGTGCAGAGTCAGCATTCATTTCTCAGAACAGCAACATATCCTAAAGCTAAATGGCACATCTTAGATAAAAAGTCTAGTTAAATGCCAAGTTAGTCCTTGTGAGCCAAATAATCAACATGTTTTTAACCTGGGCCATAGCAAAAGCCCAAATGTAAGCATTGGTACCTGTCACTATGTCCCACTGTCTTGCAGAGGTCAGTTGTCCTTCCTTGTACATATAGATATATGTATTAAAAGTCTCTTGTGTATAATTTTTGGTAGCCAGCAATAGCTTAAATTTAACACACAGACACACCCACCCCCCACCCCCCCCACCCCCTTCCCTAAATAGTTATTTCTTAAATACTTGGTGTATGATGAACTAAGTAAGATGACACAGAAGAATTTGGGACATTGCTTGTGTCAAAGAAGGTAAAATTGCTGTGTTCTTTGTAATTCAGAAACAGAAATTAAATCAGATAAAGTTGCTGCAACTCCAGTTTAGGGCTGTGATGTGATTTGCCGTGAGGTGTGACTGGTTGGAGGGTCAGGCGTTACGATCATGTAGGTGAAATTAAGGTGAACTGTGTAAGGTGGCTGGAAAGGGGAGACTGCACGAACACTGGAGAGACTACCATGGCAGGGCTCTTCTGGAGCTACCACGGCAGGGCTCTTCTGGGAATCTAGGAAGCAGATGGATTCTGTAAGGGACTCAAGAAATGTTAGAAAAACTCAGGGGCAATGCAGAAAAGCTGTGAGCGCTCGAGTCTGTTCTTTCTCAGGGAATGATTCCAAGTGATCCACTGCAGCCAAAGAGAAACTGCTAACCACGCACTTTACCTTGCAAACCCGAAAGTCAGCCAATTGCTAAGTGCCTGAAATAACCAGAAGGAAAGGAGACTTGGTGGAGGGATAGCTCCTCCAAGAGTCAGCGTACATCACGTCTTGAAATGAAGGTGCTGGTGTTCCAAGCTGATGCCAAACTTCCAAGGGACCTCATCACACTCAACAATGAGCCTGTATGAACGAGGTGTAATGCACTAGTTTGAAATAAGGGGAGCCAGTGGAGGGCCATTTTTATTTTTATTTTTTAAAAACTGGGTGAATCCTGGATTCTGGTACATTTCAAGTAAAGCTTCGAGTGTCAGAATCTGCCCATCAGAGGATTTTGCGTAGTCACCCACTCACTGCAAAAACCAGTTCTTTTTTCTGAATATTTTTTTGTAATTTATTTTGGAAAGACACTGGCTACGGATGAATATATGAGACTGCTTACTTACACTGGCAGTCTTCTAATTAATTACTAGTGTGAAGTGGAAATTTTACCACTAGTTTCATTTTGTGTAATATTGTATTATATCGGTAATATTTTTAACATTCTGAGCATTGCTCAAAGACCTATATGCAAAGTTTTTATCCTCTTTAGAAAAAGGGCAATTAATTTCTTTGTGCTCAATGAAGTAAGGACATCTGCAAATTATAGTTCTGGTATATAATTACATGTTTTGAGTAGCACGCTGAATGCTAGTAGAAATATAAACTATTTGCAGTGATAAATATATCATCCAAGTCCCGCAAAATAAACGGACTTTTGTTACTGCTATTTTAATTGCATGTAATTGAATTATTTCTTCTGTTTAAGTTTTTCAGATCTTTTATAGCTTGAGATAAAATTTGGGGACAGGAAAAACCCCAACATTAGGGTGAATGAGGAGGTGATTCAGACTTTACTTACCTTCTCACATCTGGTTCGCTCAAGTGCCACAAAGACTATAAAATTTATTGAGACTATTTTAAAATTAAGGCTTAGCCAAACTCTGCACTCAAAGTATTTACTTCTTTTCTCATTTTAAAGACTAAACACTTTGTGATGTGATCCGTGGCTTCCACTAATAAGGCTAGAGTAAGTCTTTCCCTGTTGAGTCTCTTGTCTTGTCATCCTTCTCATCAACAGGGATGAGTTGATCCGGATAGCACTTCTTTTGGGCTCAGCTGTCTATGGCGGTGCTTTGTGACTGCATCCCACGAGCTAAAGCTCTCTGTCTCTACTGAGGTCAGTTGCCACAGACATCAAAACTGATAGTGGAACAAGATGTGTGTCTCAGTCTTGGGTGTCGTGCGAAGATACATATTCTTTAATACATATATGTGTGTGTCTCTGTGTGTATATATATACATTATATTTAAATAGATAAAATAACATTAAAATCCCTTTGGACAATTTTTAAGGGAAATATAATTAATTTTAAGATAGTTAAAAGCTGAAAATTAATTTTAAAATAGTTAAAAGCTGAAAGTACAGTTAAAACTCTTCATATTTTATTGAATTGGACACATTTCAAAGTGCTTCTGTAATATTGTCTGCATATACATGGCACATCTAGGGGTGCTATATGTTCTTTGCCAGCAGAACTGTCGGAATGTGGTGTGTGTCTCTGTGTGTGTAAGGTCTCTGCAGTATTAAAAAGCAAGCCTATTTTTGAACTCAGCTATTTTGAACTCAAAACACAAGGGCTTTGAAAGTTGGCTTCCCTTGAATTATTTATAATATGGAACTGCCAGACAGTATGCTTTAAAAGTAAGTGATAAGCCAGGACAAAAATGAATGGGGTATCGCCTTGTCTGCACATCTGCATTTCTAAAGATTAGGCAGAATTGGACAGGAGACTAAAGATTGTTTCATTCTTTGAGAATTACTTCTCTTCATCTACATTGCATTTCTGGAGCTGGTATCCATGGCAATTTGCAAGGATGATTTAGGAGCTAGGCTTGACAATGTCTGTGCGAGTTCTTATTCTAACACACTTAACATTACTTTGCGAGTTCATTTATAAACAGTTGTAAACAGTGTATTTTAAATTCCTTTTTTTCCCACCCTAATGCACATAGAATGTCCATTTTTAGTGGAGTGGAGGATCCCTATGGATTTGGTTCCATTTCTGTAACAAGTCTGTAATCTAGATGCCTCTGGATACTCCTGATTTTTTTCACAGCTTAGAATAAAACATGAATGGGGTTTAGTAGCTGTACTGGCTAAGCATGGTGATTTAAACGTTTAGTGATCTTTTAGTTATTGGAGGATCACTGGATAAAGTTTGATAAATCTCAAATTTGCTAATAATAATACTTGAAGTTCTGAGCGTCTTCATAGTCATGTCGACTGAATCTTCTTGGAGAGGGGGAAAATGATCACACAGGACAAATACTTCCTAATGGTATTTGAATTTTAGATAACCTTTGGAGCTAAGAGCCATCAGTGTGAGCCAAACCCAAGGACTGTGGTTTAGTAAGCCATTATTTCCCCAAGACCATGTTCTCTTAAAAAAACCAATTTATTTGTCTTTTGCTTGGAAGTTTTATGAGCTTCTGTGCCATTCTAGTGTGTTTCCGAGACAGTCCTTTACCCTAGCTCAACAGTATTTTGGTTTGATCAATAGGCCTGTGTTGCTGTGAAGTTATATTTATTCTCTATTTGAGTTTTCATGAGGAACAGGAAATACAAGTTGTTTCTCTCTTTCCATTATTATTCTCTCAGCCATGGGTTTATTCCTTCCTCTCCCCTTTCTTCAATTCCAGGCTCCCTTAGGAGCTGGTTTTAGGATGTAACAGCCTGACGGAAATAAACAAATGTCTTGATTGAGCTTGTTAACTTTGGTACTTGATACAAAACCTACTTTAGAGAAAATTTATTTCTGCCTTGATTATTACATTTCGTACTTTATAATATATATTAAATATTTTGGAGCTATTTTAAGCTTTTGACAGAGTTGTATTGTGGTCTAAACCTAATCAACAAACTTAATACTGAAAGTCTTAGACACAATAGAAGGAAGAATATTTCAAGAATGCAGCAGGTTATAGTAGTTTGGCTTTTGTAATCCTTTGAAATTATTGTGATGCACTTGGAATTTGCTCCAGGTAGGTTGTATACCTTAGGATATTTTTATATACTGTGAAACAAATTTTCATGAGGAATTTACAGTTGCAAGCCAAATAGCCTCTTTCAGTTTTAATCCCTCAAATCTGGGAAGACAAGGATTTGTCTTCTAACCAAAGAATTCTAATATCTGTCATTATATCTCATCTTTTCTGTTTTCAGTCTGTCACGTGAAGTTCCTGAGCTGAAGCTGTTGTACTCACTTAACATCCACACACCACCGACTGTAAATCAGAGCTGAATTTTCCCCTTACAGAAGCTGATGGACTAGATTTTGATTTCAGTTGCTCCACCATTAGTTAAAAATAGACAAATTCATTTTGGAGTTTACAGCTATGGCATTGAGTTTCAAAAACATGATTCTTCTGGAAGCATATCGGTCCTGGAAATGAATCACAGGTTGGTTGATGTTGGCAGGGACCTTGTGCAATCGTCCCTCGACCTGCTGGCAATGCTCTACCTAATGCATCGCAGAATGCTGCTGGCCACCTCTGCCATGGGGGCGTGCCGCTGGCTGCTGGGCAGCTTGGGGACCACAAGGATCCCAATGTCTGCCCTGATGGCAAGTTACAAGGTTTTTCCCATTGACTTTATTAAGACCATATGTTATAGCATACCCTGTGCTCTGTTTGCTGTAGTCAACAGAAAGCTGGAACAGCCCGATATACCAGAACGGTGGACAATAAAGGTAGAGTCAAGTTTTAGGAAATAGGAATTAATTTGTCAGAGTGTATCGTACTGAATGGCTGGGGAGTAACACAACTTGCAGAGATCTTGAAGTTCTCCTCTGGAGCGAGCTGACATAAACAGATGAGGATTGCTTGCACAGCTTATATGCAAAAATGCTTTGGGAATTGCGCAATTGGTGGAGCTGAGAACAAAGAAAGATGCAAAGAGGAATGCCTTTGTGGAGATGATTCTTGTTGCGGTTAGATGATGTAATGAGCTAGTAAATAATGTAAATGCGTACTCTATGATGTCTAGCATGGCTTTATAACATGTCTTTTTTTTACTAAGATACTCAAATGGCATTGCTTGTACAGGTTAGCAAATGCCATGAACTTCCCAGTTGCTGGAAACAAGTTGGGTTTTGTTAAAGTTTATTGAACTGTAAAACACTACGTAGATGTAATCTATTATCTAAAGATTTATTTTGCTGTATATTTGTGTGTGTTTTATTACTTAAGCTTTACATTTACTTTTTAAGTGCTGTGCTATAAAAGAAATCTCACTTTAGTGAATAAATACTTCATTGATTTCCAGGTCATGTGTATTTGCTTCTGGAAACAAAGCATTTTTCTTTATTGGATTTTCATTGAATCTTCTAATTTTATTTTTTTTACAGTTACTTATTTTTTATAATACATTGCATAGTGCAATGCACTTGCAAATTTAGAAGTAACTTTGTCTTCCCTGGGAGTGCTTCTTTATAAAAATCCAAACTAATCTTAGTCATAAAAATAGCTTAGCTAGCACCCTGCCTCAAAAATAATGAAAACTTTTTGAAAAGCTACATGGAAAACATCAAAAGGCTTTTCTTGACTATTGTAAAAATAATTTCGGTACGCTGTTGTGTTTTGAGAGAATCCATGTCAGTTGCAGCATCTCCAGCTGCTTACAGGAGAGGCTTTTCACCCAAGCTTGCTGCATTTCTGTGTCAGTATGTCTGTGCAGGGGCTGCCAGATGGAGTGGCCAAGACCCTTCACTTTGGGGGCATGATGAGGCCACACCAGTCCTGTGGAGCTCCCCCAGCATCTTTCTTTCCTGAGTAACTATTCAGTTCATTCCGCAGTACCCCTGAATGTCATGGTAGCTTTATGCCGCAGGCACCTGCTCCCCAGCAGCAATAAAATCCTCTATCGGAGAACCTCTCCTCCTTAGGTCTTGTCTTACTAGTAGGACTCTCGGAGAGGCGTCTTGCAGCATGTGGGACCCCTGAGCTTACCTGATGCCCCAGGGTTACGACTTTATGGATTCTTTTCTTGGGATCAGTAAAAGTCGAGTACAAAGTTTAGGAAACTTTCTCTTCTGTAGCACAAATTCTGTTTATTCACCACTAGCTAGGGATTGCATACCTCATTGTGCATTTGGTTGAGGTCTGAGTTCAGGTGGATGCTTTATTCCTGTTAACCTATGATTTGTCTGATATGATTCCTCGTGCCATCCAAATGTGCAATTTTATTTAGGACTAATTAAAACACTAATTAAAAGCTGATAGCTGTGCTGAGAAAATACATATTTATCACTAGTGGACTCGACAGAATCATAAGTCCCTCTTTTTACAATTTAGTATTAATATTACTCTACAGACAATTTAGACATCTGTGCATTGTGAAGCCGTTCAAAACTGCTTTACTAGACTGACTTATTAAAAACATGTTATCTAATTCAACAGCTCATTGCTCTAAGCAAACCAGCTGGGCTAGCACAGAGCTAGGAAAAAAAACCCAATGAAAGATGAATTTGTAGGGCAGAGTTGGTTGGTTTATTAGAAGAGATCTTTGGCAGGAAGGGAAGCATAGCTTTTTTTTTTTTTTCCTGTTAAGTAGGAGATTAATAATTTTGTTGTGATTGTCCACTGCTTTGGTGAGTAGATACGGAATATCTCTTGACTCTGTTGGAAATGGAAAGCTTACACGGGTCTTGGAAAATAGATGTTTATTTGGGCTTTAGCACAGTCAGTCTGTGCCTTCCCCAGCTGTTGCAGCTGTGTTGGAAGATGGGGAATGACCATGGCCCCGTTCTTAGGAACTGTTATGGCTGTGCTGGAATTTCCCAGCCTGGTGTTAATGTGATGAACAGGGATTTGCCTGTGAATGGAGTTGCACATAGACAGTACCTAAGGGATAGCAAGTGTGATCATTGCAGAAATAATCAGACCTTAACAGGAATGTGTCCAGTAAACAAGGAGATTGTGCAGCTGCTAATAACTATAAAGAAGTGTCTAAGTACTGGTAAAGCTGGAATAGTTATTTAGATTACGCTGTCTGCTTTGAGGTTATTGGAGTCTGCACTAAGAATGGATTTGTGGGCATCTCCATATCGTATAAGCAACACGAGTCACCTTGACATTTAAAGACCATAGTGCTTTAATCTGTTGGAGGTCGTGATCGTTGTGTTAATATACAGGCTGAGACACTGAAACTATGATATCTTCCAAAAGTAATTCCTGTGACCCAACTGGAAATCTCTGTGGCTGTGAAAAGTAGGACTCCTCTATGGAAAACAGTGGTGGCTGCAGTATCATCTACAACTTTTATCTTAAATTGGTTTTATAAACCTATGCACATACTTGTGAACAGTTCAGAGTCCACATAACTCACAGACATTTATGAACGATGCCAGTGTAATAGTAGTAGGTTGTTAATCTTGAGCAATGACAAAATCATATATGCATTCACAATGGACATTTTTAGTAAACTAAATCCATTTATCCACTGAGCCTTCAAGGAAGTGTATCTGTGACCTGAGGATTGTGCTCTGGATATGCTTCATGTTTGTCATGGTGGTGTGGGGTTTTTTTCCCCCCAGAAATAAGTAATTTATCCTACTTTGGCCTTATTTCGAAATACTTCTCTTGAAACTTTTTCTACTGTTGGTAATACTCTTCTGAGCTGCCAGAGTTGAACACTTGGAAGTTGCTTTTAGAGGAAGAAAAAACTGTTGTGATGAAAAAACAAAGTTAAAAATACTAGCTAGATGTGAATGTTGTCCGTGGAAATAACAATTAGCCTGGAATCCTGCCAGCATCCCTCTCCCAGGGTCTGACCCAACCACTATTGATGGAAGAAACACGCAGAGGCAAAAAATCATTTTTATTATTTTTTCTTTTAAAAGTCTGTCAGTGCTTTAGTGGGCCATCTCATAGTGCTTTTCTAGAAGGAGAAAGAAAATTATTACCCTCTGGAGCTGTTCAGCATCATGGCTGTTGATGGGAAACAGGAGATTAAAATATCCTTCCTAGGCTGGAACCTGCACCAACATCTGTGTTTGTAGACATCCGTATACCTTCAAATTGATTCTGTCTGCCTCTAAAAATACTATCACATACCATATTTGTCTTGCAGAAATGAAAATTTCTCTGATATCCAACATAATGAAAAATTGGATTAAATAACTTAGGATGGATTTGTCTTTCAAATGTTTTGCCATCATTTTCCATTATAATGACTAGTAACATCAGGCAGAGACATTACCTTTATCTTTTGTCTCTCTTTCCCCCCTCCTTTCTGTTTACATTTCTCTCTTCCCCTTCCTTTCTGCTTCTGTTTCTGGCGCAGTATGGTAGGCATATCCATGCTTGGTTATTGGAGCTTTGAAACGAGCAGGCAAGTATGAATTTTGAGTCAAGCTCTTCCCAAGTGAGGTAGATGAGCTTTCTTCACTGGGCTGTTCCCTTTGGCTGAGATTTTGGTTTGATTAACTTAAGAGTCATAAAGGAAGAGGGCCAAACTGGCTTCCACATTTCCTGGATATCTGCTAGGAATATGGTTATTGTAGCATCATTATTATTGTGCAGAGAAGTGTATTTTGTACTTTCTATAGGAACTACATTGTAAAAATCAACTGTGCTCATCTTGTCCTGTTTATGCCCATGTTTCACTCATACTTTGTCAAAAAAAAAAAAAAAAAAGAAAGAATCACAAAGCTGGCTTGGTAAGTGCCACTGACCAACTATGTGAATTAAATTAGAAAGAAAAAAAAAAAAAACACAACACGCTGTATTATCAATAAAATTAAGCATGGCATAACTTTTCTTGGACAAGTGTGGTTCAAAGTTGGCATCGCAAAATGGCCCAGGGCTTAAAGACTCTGCAGCGTAAAAATTCGCTTTGTAAACCCAGTCTGCTGGTTACTGCCCTCCTGCCTCTTGGGTACCCATACAGAGCTCTGCTCCTTACTTTTTCCTGGGGCTAGTTTGGCAACTTAGTAGTGCTGAGCCAATAATAAAGGTGTACCACAGCTTTCACTGAAAGCTAATTGCTGTGCTTCTGCTCCCAGGGGCTTTTTGTCTGAGTATTTGGGAGTATAAGCTGCTGTTTTACATTTCCTTGCAGGCTTACACCTTGGGCTATGCTGTTGTCTACAGATGTTAGCCCTTGGACATGTTAGTTTAAAAGCATCAAGTGAAAAACTTGAGGAGCTCAAGATTTGACGCTGATAATTCAGAAATCAGTAGGGTGCTATGGCTGTGTTACTGTAGCTGTGGGTTACTGGTGTTGATAAGGCGTAGATACCCCGTTTCCCTTGCGGCTTCATAGCTTTGCAAAACCTTCCTAATGAACTAGTCTTAAAATCTGGACTGGGGGCACCCAGGATGTTAGCAGATCTTATTTTATATTTAACCCATATGTTTGCTTGGGATAATTAGAGCTTGGTGATGTTTGATTTTTTTGAAGTGGTCACTTCAAACAAGTATTTTTCATTCTTGCGTCCTTGTATTTCAGGGAAGCTGTAACCTTCTTTTCCACCTTCCAGAATAGCCCTGTCCTCCCCTGAAGCTTTGAGGATTGCATCAGGCAAACTTAATTTGTTTTGAATTAACAATTAAAAATGCGATTTGTTTTCTGGTAGTACATATTTGCAAACCTGTCTGTCTACAAATGTGTGCCCACACACAGTGATGTTGATGTATGGTCTCTGTAAATGTGTACGTGTTTATACGTAGTGCAAAACTGTGTAGACATGAATGTGTGTGTCTGCATATATACGTGCATGCATCCCTATTTATATATAAAGTCATGAATAATTTTGCAAAATGTCCTTCCAAATACCAAAGTTCCATGGAATGATTTATAATTTGCCAAAAGATATGGAAACTCAGATATTAATTACTACAAAAAGTTAGTGAGTGATTTATGATGGGCGTTTGTGGACCCCTCTGTTATTGGACCCTTCAAAATTATTGCAGTAGAAAGGAATGAGCAGTATTTCTAGAAGCTTATGTGTATAAAAAGCGTTCTATAAAGTTTCATTAAGTAGATTATTATGTTTTTAAAATATTTGTGCCTTTTATTTATTTATTTCATCCCTTAACTTCAAGCAGCCTTTCTTTAGACTCAGCAGTTGGTAACATTTAATTTTGTGCCATTTTATGTCTTTAGAGATGTGTTGACATTTCTGCTTTTCAGAATAGCAGTTCTACTTTCTGTCATCAGCCTGTGTGTTGTAAAATGCCATATTAACCTTTCTAACACATTTAGGTGTTACGCAGAAGAGACTTTTTAAGGAATAATACGCTATTCGTTAAATAAGTAGTAGATATTGTGTGAAAAAACTGTCTGAACACCAAAACTCCATCAAGACAATCATGGGTGTCTGTATTAATAGTTTCAGGGTACAGCACATAATTCTTTAAAGAGACTTGGGTTTTCCTTCAGGAAAAAACCAGTAATGTCTCCAAGCACTGAACTGAACAGGCAGTGTCTGCTGCTTTTGACTTACCACAGTTGTGTAAAAGCCTTGGCCCTGGGTGGAAAGAACTAGCCAACACCTAAAGGACAGTAGTGGGAAAAGGAGAAAAACGTTCATGTGCAAGATTTCTCACCAAACACTTAATCATGGCAGGGGGTTCTGATGTCTGCTTCAGCATCAGCAAGGTAACAGCCTTAACTGAGGCAAATACTAATCCTCAAATGTCAGCAGTTGTGTTGAATCTGATGGCCACAGGGTATTCATTTATTGTATTACTTTATGCACTTTTATAGCTATTTCAAAGTTAGTACCAGAATTTGTCAAAGTATATTCAATCTTTTCATAATCCAAACATATTATATAGCGTAAGTACGGATTTTCATATGAGGAATAGTTCCAACTTAATGGAAGCATGTGCCAAAGTGATAAAGGGTATGTCCAGAGTTGGTGTGTCCACACAGAGTTTTAAACATTGAAGCATTTAAGTGTTGAAATTCTACGCCAGGTCCCAGAAGCAGTACCGTTGCATCAGTGTGGTGCTGCCTTTCAGCTGCAGATTCTTCAGGCAGAGGTTCTAAGTTCAGGTACTGAGTCACTTGGAGCAGGGTCTGGTGCTCTGGATTTCAGAGCAGACTTGGTGGCTGCAGGTCAGATGGAAATTGCTGGTGGAAAATCAGAGGAGGCTTTCACACTTTATATGAGGTCTTTTTAAAGTTTCTGCATTTTTAAATTGTTGCAGCCAGTTTAGAATGCTAATGACACTATCTGATGGTGATCAGTGACTTTTTCACGTGTGGTTCTACTCATAACTGTACAGTGATTCATAAAATCCAGCCACTATGTGGGCATTTAGTTCACCAGGCAGCTAATGTTCTAATACATTTGGAAAATAAAAATACAGCAGTCAACCTTCATTCCTGTAATTGCAGGACAAAAATAAATATCGAGACAAAGGAGAAAGAGGCTAGTAGAGGCACAGTGTTCGTTATGCTAAAACCCCCCAAAATTCGCAGGATTTATCTAAACTGAATGCGTAGCTGAAAAATATTGGGGAAAGAATATGTAAAGTAGATACAACAAGGGATAAACAAGATTTTTAAAATGCATCTTCATAAATTTAGCTAAGTTAATGTTTCTGATCCCCCTGGTTCTTTTCTCATGTTGTATTAAGATAAGGTGAATGTTTAGTGTATGAATGTAGCAACCTGGTCTAGTGGAAGGTGTCTCTACCCATGGCAGGGGGGGTTGGAACTAGATGTTCCTTAAGGCCCCTTCCAACCCAAACCATTTCACAATTCTGTGATCTAATTCTTAGCTACTAGCCTATGCTTTAATTTCTGTGTCAGTAAGCAGAACTATAACTGTGTCTTGAGTTCCAGTGGTTATAGTCAGGAAGAAGCCTGGCAAAATATGCAACATTTACATTTATTGAAATGAGATCCTAATCTTTATGTTACCTCAGGGTCAAAAGGATCCTATTAAACAATTGGCTTCAGTACAAGAAAGCAACTTAATCTAAGTCTTTGATTCCTAACTGTTTTTATTTCTAATCAGTGAAGGTGGCAGATCCCCTTTTCCGCCTTTGTCCTGTTTCTTGATGCTATGATGTAGCTCAGAGGCATTTGCCTGCTCCTGTTTTCTGTAGGATATAATTGTATCTTACCTGAAAATGTCTGCAATGATCTACTGCAATTTAGAAAAGATTTTTGCAAGGATGTCACATGTATTGAACAGTATGCTGGAGAAAACAGATTACTGAGAAACTCTGAATATAAAACTTCTGCTATGACATACAGAAATGGGCTCTGTTTTTTGTAATAATAGGTCTGACTGCAGGCTAGATACTAAACTTTATTTCCAGGTCCCAGGTGGTTCTGAAAGCAAATGTCAGAGCCTTATTAAATGAGTTAACATTATTGTTAGTCAGGAAAAGTGAAGTAGGGTTTTTTTGTTTGTTAGAGGTTTTTTTTCTTTAAGATCCTGCCCCCCCGCTTTCCCTCCCCCCCCCTCCCCCCCCGATAAATAACCCAAGTAAGATCTGCTCATACTTCATGATACTATGTCCGAATCAAAACTTTAAATTTGCAGAGCATCTCTTTTGTTCTGAGATCAGTTTATTTTTAGAAAATAAATGAAGTACGCACAACCTTCCATTTAGAGCGGGGAAAAAATCAAATTTGGTGGATACTTTTCAACCACAAGTAGTCACTGTTTATGTTTGTTGTCACAGTTTTCTTTTTATCATAACATCGGGTAATGAAATTTAATCCCAACCAAGGGGTGTTAATGCTGGCTGAGGACAGCAAGGGTGGACAAAAGGGGCATCGGTTTATGGCAAATGTAGTACTACTGCTTCTGTTTAAGAAGGATAAGCAGCAGCAGATGAAAAAGGGAATTCCTTGGACACTAGAATATGCTCAGAGCAATTGCAAGATGATTATACATGCTCTCTGAACATTGGTGACTTTGGGGCGTTTCACATTTACTATGGTAACTGCTTCCCCACATTGCATCTTGGCTGGCTTATCGAAGAGGCTTTGCTTAGCTGGATGCAAACACTGGAATTGTGTGAATCCTCGTTATGGATGAGCATGATGCATATGGCTAGCAGCAGGAAAATAGAAAGGTGTGTGTGTGTGTGTTTGATTTTTAAGAAACAAGGAATGAGTGAGAGACCTTCATGATTTTGTTCAGATATATTCTCTAAACAATTCATATTTCCAGAAAGACACAAATATTAGTGGCTGCAAATAGCAATACTAGTTGAGAATAGCAAGTGTATGAAGGCATTGTAATAAGAAATACAGTCTGGAAAGAGTAATTTCATAGTAACATACTATTGTTCCTTCTGTATTTCATGCACTCACTGTATTAGTGAATTGTTACCCACTCAGAATTCCTGATTGAGACAGAATCAGTGTAAGGACACAGGACATTTGTAAGTGGAGAGAAAGGAAGGAATATATTAATTCATATTCATGGCATGAATATTCATGGGATGGAACATTGTAAATTTGTAAGATGGAAGTGTTTGGTTGAGGAAACAGACTAACCAAAATATAACCATAGAGTAGCCTTAGTCAGTGAATAATAGATTGGAATGACTTGTACTGTAGGTGGTGAACAGGTTTTGTTGGGTGCTTTTTTGATTCATCAGTAAATACAGAGAAATTAAAAATATGCTCCTAAAACACTAAGTCATGTTTAGGTTTCAGATACTAATTAAAGTGAGTTTAAATCAGTGGACCAGCAGTCAGATTGGCACTCTTAAACATCTGGGATACCTCGAGCTCTATGATTGTGCGAATCCCTGATTTTTAGCTGAAAAAGAGTTTACATAGCTATTTCCTTCTACCTTTCCATTAATAAAAACTTGGATATTTTTATTTGTGTGTATAAACACATAGCGTTTAATAACAATGAAGTACTTTTGCCAGTTGTGGAGGATAATGTGAGCACGTTTCAAAATGCTTACAGCAATGAAGATGGGAATCATACTCATTCGGTCCAAAGTTATTACAAACTATTGAAATTTTGCTGATTCAAACACCACTGTTTCTTAACTTCAGTTATAAAGAAAAGTATTTGATTTTCATTGAAAGAGGAAAAACCACGGGTTTAATGAAGAATTATAATAAACATTGTTTTCACTTTATCTTGTAGTTGTTTGTCCTCTTTGTTTTTTGCTTTGCCTTATAGAGTTGTTTCCTGGCTCCCTTGGCAGCTGAGCATTTTCTTGCTTTGTTTTGAGAGTTAGAGACTAACTGAAATCCAAATTATTGGAAGGCAAACCCAAGGTTCCTATTTACTAAATTGCTTCAGAGTCAGATGTAAATTTGACCCAGCTTACTGTAGAAATGTTGAGTCTTATGAAGTTCTTACAAGGATTGCTTGATATTTTCAGTTTATGAATGCTTTAAACTAGAAGAAAGCAAATCTTGTAAAAGAAGATGCAGGTATTTTGCCTGTATTTTCTTGTGTGATTTTAGCCCACGACAAGAGAGGAGCTTAATATGTTTCTGGAGTCATGTGTCTCCAGGCAGAGGTGTTGGGGTGTAACAGGGTGTGCTAAGGAGGACCATAGCAGCTCAGGAGGAATTACTGTCCAGAGTTTAGACCTAAGTGTCCAGAGTTTATTTAGACCTGATGGAGGGTGGAATGTGCCTGTCAGAAAGTTAAACTTATTTTGCATTTGTCTTTGGCAAGTGCTGCTTCTCTATGTTTAATTAGATAAGTTAATGACTTAGACCTGCTGGTACTTATGGTATAGAGATAATAGTTTATAATAATTAATTTCTTAAACCCCTCCCTAGTGTCAAACAATTTATCTTCAAAGGCAGCTTGTTTATCAAATTTGTTGATAGAAACTTGGAATATAAACCCCCAAATTTGAGCCCTGTAAATTAATTGTATTGTATTTTCTTTTAATCTGGGAAGAGGATTGGGGGGGGGGGGGGGGGGGGGGGGGGGGAGGAAGCACAAAGGATGCCGTGTTACTGGGACAAGGAAATCTAGGTAAGTGGCCAAAGAGAAACTTACATCCTAAGGATATAAGAACAGATGTTAATACACGGTGTTAGGTCCCAGGGGAGGGCTGCCCTCCCTCCTTCCAGCGCTGGCCAGGCTGTGCTGCAGCACTCTGGGTCTGAGTGAAGTCATTAGGCAATCCCCTTGAGGTTCTTATGCGAATGATGAGTAGCAAAGAGAGGAAAATAAATTCTCTGCTCTGCAGATATGTTGACTAACAGCTTGTGTTGTATAATGTGCCAAACGGGCTTAAACAGATCCTGAATTAGGCTGAGTGGATGGGCAAAGGTGGTCTCTGGTGTCCAGGTAAATCCACAACTTCTACTTCAGCATCTTCCAGAGGAGCTGTCAGCCATTTCAAAATAGGAAGAAGCCTGTGTAAATACTAGCCTGGGGCAAATCAACAACTACATAGGCTGTTTACCTAATAAAACTGTTATTAGTATTATAATCTTTGTTTTAATGTAAGTATGGCTTCATACTTACTGCTTGTGGCAGTGAGTATCTGTCAAGGGAGAGGCGTCTGTCGAAGGCAACTGCCTTCCTGACAGCCACGCATGGCAAATGTGACAACAGGTTTATGTTTGGTTTTGTTTGGTTTTTTTCACTTACATGTGCAGAGATGTTTACCTGCCTAGGATCAGGCAGCTACATCTACAGAATGTTTTTACCTGGTCTGAGCGTCCTTTGTGTCAAGTGGAGATCAGGTGAGGAATTTGCAATTTTTAAAATTTTCAGTTTGCTAAGAAAATCTGTAAGTGCCCTGAATTCCCTGTTAAGGATCAGTTAAATAAAATGATGCTAAAATATGTCCCCGTCATTTTTCATGTTCAGAAATAGAATGATCTATTACACTTTTATATGCCTGAGTCTTTTGATGTAAGAAATACAAGATAATCATAAAAGTATGTTGAAAGACTGAAAGTAGTATTTCAGTCAGACTATGAAATTTTTATTTATGTCTTTTGTCAGGAATGGAAACCTTTGGTGGTAGTGTTAGTTTGACCCTTCCCTTGCATTTATCTCAGCACCAGGCTAGAAATTGGTGTTGCATCCTATTTTCTCTTCAAGTAGCACAGTGTAACATAATAAATGCTATTTTGTAGTTCACTTGTGTATGAATGAAGTTCAGCACATTGTGGATTCTGTCATTTTGCTCTGCACTGCTGGCATGGCTATTCCGAGGGGCTTCACTGGAGAGCATGTCCCTGTCCTTAATGTGTGCTATTTTATCTGCTTGTCTGTCTGTTCTGAATGGTTTATTTTTAAAAAATTGCTGCTGGATTGCTTGCCCTAGACATAATCTACATCCCCCTGAAGTAACTTGGCATCTTACACTATATTTTGTTTGGAGTTGAAATGGGCTTATTTTTTTAAGTAACATACTTGACCTGAAAAGTGTGGCTTTGGTGTTTGGAAGAATGTTGGGAAATATGTTTTGTTCCCAAAGGTGTTGGGAAATATGTTTTTCTTCATATTAAACTGGATAGACCTTCAGGATGATCTTCTGTGGCTCACCTCACAGCAGCAGCAACAACAAAATGAATCTTCAGCATTTCTGGTCATTTAAGGTACCTACTCGTACTCTCCCTGCAGTACTGAGGTGGAAGGTCTGCAGTTCTCCTCTGAGCTCAGCTGTCAAGTACAGTCATACATCTTAAACTACAAAAGTTGAAGTTGAAATAAAGAATTAGTTTGTCTCGGGCAAGAGCATAATCAGTGGTGAGGAGCTGGGACTATAACTTTCGTAAAGGTGGGTATAGCGATTTATCTTGGAAGGGAGCTAGATTTAAGAGAACACACGGAATGTAGTATTGCTGTTTTAGCAGCAGTGATGGGCTGATCCTCACTTTACTGTTGCCAGCTCCCCTGGCAGTTGGTCTATGAGTTCACCACATCCGTCTCCTCCCTCCCAAGCATTACCATTAACCTATTTGTGACCATCTCTCGTGAGAATGCTTGAGATGTGCTAGAAGTATTGCAGTAAATTCAATGATGCTTTAAAAGTCTTTTATAAAAGGTTTTTTTTCAGAGCACGTATTATTATTTTATTGATGATTCCTGCAGCTTAATACGTGCCATGTAGAAGCTTGTTCTTAACATGCTCAGATTGTTCAATATCAAAAATAGATTTAAGGGAAGAAGGTATCGAGGGAGATAGGGCAATCCGTCAGAAGCCTCTGGCTTAATATATCTGATGGGAAATTCTGGTTTGCCATCAAAGTGGCAGCAACTCACTTGGTATGAAGTGCCAAGGAGACAGATGGCAATGTTGAAATATTCTCTGTTGTGCCTACCATCAGGTCTAGTGAAAAGAGAACTCAGGAGCAACAACATGTTGTAGTAGAGTAAATAATACTTGCTACCACTTTTTACAGGGAGTGAGTTTGTTTGTTAGAAGCTGCTGATGTAAAGCCGAGCTGGATTCCATAATGTGGATGGAATAGAAATGTGAGAAAGATAGGTTTGTATTGAAGTCTCACTGCCTAGGAGCAGATAAATTAAAATTTCATTCTGGTAGAAGAATACAAACGTTAATGGTCAAGGTCAGTGGAAGCAAGAAGGGTAGCGTGCAAGCCCCAGACTTGCTGGTAGGGATAACTCTGCTTGGAGATTGAGGGCCTGCTTCTCTGTCTTTGCGATTTTATCCCGGGTTCACATCTGGGTGCTGCTGCTGCTGCTTGTGCCAGACTGATGCGGATTTGAGGTGGTTCCTCACGATGAGTTGTAGCATATGGGATTCCCAGTTGCAGTTTACTTATGAGCAAATTAGAGTTTTGTTCGTATGATAGATTGGACTTTGGAGACAGCATGCCGTGGTTTGTCATAAAAGGTTTTATAGAAGTACTGTGGAGACATCTGTGAAGTGTTAATAGCTATACAACCTTTATCTTGGTGGGAAGAAGAGGTATTGCAAGGAAATGTTTGCTTAAGTTGTTCCTTTTGGAAAAGGGACCTGAATCAGGACCTGAGTGCTGTGTTTCCCTGCTGGCTTGGTCCGTGAATTTGGACATGTCTCTCTGAACCTCTATTTCTTAGTACATGGAAAAGTGATGCAGTGGTACCAGGAGTAACAGTCAGCAACTGTAATAATTTTTTGTGTACTCTAATGCGCTTTAGTATTTGTAGGTAGTATCAAAGGTGCCAAGTATTTGAAGAACATGGACACTCTTCTACTTATTCTAGGTCATTTTCTAGCTGCTCTGTAACAGCTTTATGCTCTGAATATAAAGGTCAATCTCTAACACAGAAGGAAGCAGAGAAATAAGAATTCATTTGCAGTTTTCTGAAAGTGTTAGTTACTTCTTTCTTATCTGCGAAAGATCTATTAAGAAAAGAGTTTTAACCTTCATAGGAATAGCTTCTTTGTGGAAAGTGAGGCAAAACAAGAAGAATACAAGGTACTTACAATGGTATAAATGAGTTTAAAATTATATAAATTTTAAATATAGTAATCATATATATTAATGTTGGTACTTGTGGTGATAAGATGATTTGGTCTTTGCATTTCTTTGGCTGGAGTCCAGTGAGGGCAGTAATTCCAGCTGGACTTTTGAAACCTGAAGGAAATGGCTGTTTTATACACGGAGATTGTCTTCTCCTTTCCTGCGTTAATTTCTTCCTGAGCAAAGATATGGGGAACTACCGCTATTTAGCTTCAAATTAAGCATTAGTATATGCCAAGTATTATTTAGGTCTTAACAAAACATACAGTCATTTGTATGACAGTTTTTCCCTTCTCACAAAAGTGTTTCTTAGTCTGTAGTTTTGGTCTGTTACACACATTACAAGAAAAACTTAATCTTGTCTTATGTTTGTTTTTGCAAGGGAACAGAAACAGTCCACGAATGCATGTTTGACCCTTAGGAGGGATGTATTTGGCTCATTCCCTTTGGTTAGGTTGCCATCTTCAGTAGACATTAGGGGCTTTTATATATGGCTGTAGAGAATCTGACCTGTAACATATTGTGCAAATGAATTTTAATTCTTCTTTTATGGCTTCTTTTATAACTACTTAAAATCCACAGGTTGCCTTGTAGGGAATGGGAGGTGAAAAGCTCATCTTTATAAACACGCTCACTGAAAATGAAATAGTTTATGTTATTCCAGCCGCAACACATGTGGTCTCTGAAAATTTCTATATTCTATCACATCCCAAATAGAAAGAAATGCACTGGAAAGGTAAAAATGAAAAACGTATGCGATGACTTTGGTTGCATGAAATTCAAGATTGGAAGCCAAAAAAAAAATAAAAAGGTAAATAAGAGCAACTGACAGACTTAGATGAAGCTTAAATAGCAAGGGTTTTTGTTTTTTCCTTAAATAAAAAAGTAGATATATTAGTAATTCATATTCCAAGGACATATATTATTTGTTAATGATACAAGGTAGCAATAGTTCAGCTAAATGTGTTCCCAATTTAGTTTAGTATGTTTTATATAACCAGGCAAGTAAGACAGAGATGCTCTGCATTATAACAAGCACATCATTAAAATGGCAGATGACCATAAAATTAAATCTTGCTGTCCCATGGGATATTTTTGAATGTTAAGTGAAAGCATCTGCAACTGATTATTTTGTCCTTATTAAGCTCAAACAGTCCAGAACCTTGAGTTTTTAAATGCAGGTTCATCTCTTGCATTGTGTATTTGTGATGAAGTAATTAAATAAAAAGATGCAATATATTTTTAATAACATAAACTTAGCTTACTGATTGATTGTGATTAGAGCCTGTGTTGAGGTCTTCGTATGCATGTATTGTTTGGATCTGGAAGTCTGGCTGGCAGTCTTGTGTCAGGGGTACTGCTAGAGCAACTTCAAGACTTCTTCACTGAATTCAGTTCATGTGGAAGTATATTATCACCTTTTTTTATTATTATTATTTGTAAGCCTGGCTAGGCAGGTGTAGAGCTAAGTGAGAATGGATTTGGTCATTCCAGTTGTGACAGAAACAAATACTGGGAGGTAAAGAGGAAGCGACTGGTCTGGTATTAAACACTTAAGAATCTTCTTACAAACCTGCATTTCTTAACATTTGCAATGTGCTTCTGAATTCTGTGAACTTAGCCACCCCCAAGACTGTATATTGCCGATATTGCATAAGTAACTGCGTGTATGAATGGAAATTTAAAATTAAGTCTTGCTTTCAGGCTAATATGCTTTACAGTAACTAGTTTACAAACAAGAACTTATCTTGAAAGCCACTTTTCATTAATAACAGTAGCT
This sequence comes from Falco biarmicus, assembly GCF_023638135.1. NCBI lineage: Eukaryota > Metazoa > Chordata > Aves > Falconiformes > Falconidae > Falco > Falco biarmicus. Next base: position 13,021,251 of record NC_079295.1, read on the forward strand.
GTATTGCTACAGCACCATCTCTCACAATATCTGTGGCAGACATTAGGTACCCATGTTTACCTATTTTTTGGATGCAAGACACAGGGACAGGCCTCATTTTAGATACATCACTGATGACTTCCATATTTCTGTGTTCATTGGGTTTGTCTAGTGCTTACTGATTCTAATTTGAACCTAGAAGTGCCTGGAAAAAAGTCCTTAACCCCAAATCTATGCAAAAGTAATGGGGATTTTGTGACTGCATCATCACGCCTGCATATATGGAAACTTAAGTTTTCACCAGTGCTAAAATTTTGTGAATTTAGAAGAGTATTTTGTGCATTTAGAAAACAGCTTAGTTTTTTTCCAATGGCCAAATTTAATATATTGCATATAACAATGTATATTTAACAACTACATGGTAATGTAAGTTAATGCTAGTGTCCCTCACCATTTAATTTCTCTTTACTATTCTAAATTATATTCATTTAATGTAAAAAAACCCAAAACCAACCAACAAACAAAACCCTGAAGATAGTTTCAGGAAAGCCTTTTCCACGTGAGAGGCTGTATTTTACATTAAAAATGTGATACAGGTTTTTATTACACACTGGTATTAAATTTTAATAATATCTTTTCCTCTGTGTACTACTCTGTGTGTATAACATAAATACATGTGTTTAGGAAAAAGCAGGCAATGGTGAGGGACTAATGAAAACTGGAAAAAATGTTGGTGCATGGATGTGTTCATTGCTGCAGTATTAATAGGATATTAAACTATTTCAGTTGACTGGGTAGAACTATGTGGTTAAGATAGTCTAGATTAGTCTTACTATTTTCCCCAAGTTAAATTACAAACAGGTTTTCTTCAGAGGTGGCTACAGAGACACACACAAAAAAAAATCTGAACAGAAAACCCCAACAAAACCCCTAGAGTGATAGTATAAAATAGATGATGTATTCTGACCTGGTGACCATTTGCTGCTTTATTTACTGTGACATATTTATTATGAAAGAAAAAATATCTAAATTGTATCAGCAAATAGTCCTGACATCAGTGTTTTCTTGCAAACTCAGATAATCTGTATATCTGAAGGCTACAATTTTCCTATTTTACAGCTTCCTTAAAGAGATTGTACCTGCAAAAAACACAGCTATATGCAATCAATTGATTGCTAAAAGTTATTATCCCCCTAGGATGCTTTCCTTTTTATATGCACTAGAACATTAAATTTAAAAATTAGGCCTGCTGTGCAACTAACAACAGGCTTCAGCTGAAAAATGTCAATCCACTTCAAACAATTTCAACAAGATGCCTTATTTTGCCCTTCACTTAAAAAAAAACACACCAAAACCTCGCCAAGTAGTCTGAAGGAGCTGTGAGCTGTGTAGCACAAGCTCACGCAAGGCCAAATCCTGCCTCACTGTGGGTGATGCGGACCTTGAGTGTGGCTGTGTGCCTGTGCTGTCTCGCTGCTGCTTCTGAGGGAACGTTAGGACGTGGCAGTTGGATGTTCACCAGCTCCGCTTGGGAAGATGGTAGGAACTGAAGGGCTTTGTGAAGAGCACTCCCTGCTGAGCATCTTCCTTGCTTCACCCTGGTCGACAACTCACTTCCCAGATGGGCGAGACTGAGCCATTGGCTTTTTCAGACCTTTCTGCCAGCCACCACAGGAACAAAATTCTTGTACTGTGAGAAGGCTGCTAATAACTCTTCAGGGCTAGGGAATGTAAAAAATGTTAGTACCTGTGAGGCCATTGCTTTGAGAACTCAGTGTCTCAAAGAAGCTGGGAGGAACATTCAGGCTACCTTAAAGAGTACAGCTCTCAAAGGGGGTGGAAAATGCAGACAGAGAACCTGACCAGCAGTGTCACTGGGATGAAGGATTTGTATTGGAGAGTTATAATGGAAGAAGTTTCGCTATAGGGAATGGAGGTGCTACTTAATGGTGGACATCTGTGTGGGTTGTCAGAAAATCAAAAGATGTTGTGTCAGATTTTGGTTTACCTTCTCCAAAGTCAGCAGAGGTGCAATAGATATATAAGGCTCATGCAAAAAGTTTTTAAACTTAGGATTTTACAAAATCAGATTTTGTATGGTATTTCTTCTCCTTGCAATGTTATGCCAGTTCTGGTTTTGTCCCCCTTCGTATTCCACAGTCATTTCATGAATTGTCGTCATCCGCTGCTTAGCTTCAGTTGGAGTTGCCATTTTGATGTCTACCTAGGAGTTTCCAAATTGCCAGGACTGGCTGTTGGAATACTGGACTATCACTAGTCCAACTGAAAAAGGAACTGGAGCACTAGTCAAATTATTTAGGAAGAGAGGAGCGACACAACGTGTGTTGAGTCAAATACAATTCTGTGTCCTGCGGAAGCTACAAAGCTGCATTTTGTAAGACAGTAATAGGATGTTTATGCTCATTAGCATCAATGTTTTGTGCCATTCAGAATAAATCCAAAATTATTTGACTTCAGAAGTGGGGGTGAGATGATCATTATTATCTATAAATCTTTGAATCAGATTTTCCTTTACATTTAGAAGCATAACTTAGTTGTTTGCTTCTCAGTAATAAATAAAGTTAGCCAAAAGGAACTCACAAACATGTCTGAAGGAAAAAATGTAGTGTTAGAAACATATGACTGTGCAGACAGTGGGTTCAATTTATCTCAATAACTTCAGCCATCTACAAACTGTGGATGATTTTGGCTCCATTTCATGTGCTTTCGGTGCACAGTGCAGCCCTCCCATTTCAGCCATCTGCATTAAAAAGGGCTAAATTCAGACCACTGGCGCTGTCTCATTTTGTCACTAACTGCAAAAGGTGTCTTGGGAGTGCATGGGAAGGGTAAGAAACTCGTTTGGTTTTGGATGAAAACTGTCATGTAGAAACTTCCTTTCTAATCAGACAGCATCAACCTGGAGAAATATAAAAGTTTTTGGTAACTGTGGAAGTCAAATATGATTTGTAATAGCAACTTTTCCAAATATGAAAATGGCACAAAAAGTAATGTTGTGTGATGCAAAAACACAGTATTTGCAGGCGGTCGGGCTTGCGACAGTGAGGGGGGAAGCTAGCTTCATGGGAAATGGGCTTCTTGGCAGGTTTGTCATCTTGCCTGGTGACTGTCACTCTTGGTTTCCACACTGGGCTGTGTGCAATCGGACCATGCAGCAAGTACATGGAAATGTATTGACTAAAGCCTGTTAGAATTTTTTGCATGTGGGCAATGAAGGAGGAGAGGTTTAAGTAGCAGCACTCTGTAAAGGTAATATGTTTAGAGGCAAATTTCCCTACTGCTATAGAAGAAACAGCCTGATTAAAAATAATTTTGTAAAAGAAAACATTAGAAAAATTAAATATAATTAAAAATCAGAAGAATAATTTTCTTCTTTTAATGTGGCCAGGTAAAATTTTGCCTACTCCTTATATTTGGAAGTGAATAATCTTGTGGTTTTTTTATTCAGGGCAAAGCATATGATATATGGTGTATGTTACAATGCAATCCTGTGAATGGTCAAGTGCACATTAACTCATTTTCATACTGGTTTCTGGCTTTGAATGGTCAGTCTCGCCTTGGCATTTAGCAGAAATTCAGATTTTATTGATTTATGAATAATTACAGTTGCTACCAAAAGCCTGACTAAATGAGAAACTGTTGGGGTTTTCTGACCAGTGATGCAGTATATCAGATGTGTTTGTGGAAACTGGTGAAGGCTTATGTCTCTGTGGGCTGAAGTGAGAAGAATCCGTGTGTCTTAGATCAGTTCCTGTCACATCTTTCTTTCTGTGTCCCGGGTGATGTGCGCTCTATTGGTACCAGAGAAGAGGCAGAGCTCTTCAGGTTTGTTACAGCTCATCTTATTGAGTGATGCAGTTTTTTTCTGATGAGGTATCGAAAACATTTGTGATGTGCTGTTATTCATTACTTACGGGTAATAATAACAGTACTTTTTAGAATCATAGAATCAGAATTACATAGCTTGGAGAAGACCTTTAAGATGACCAAGTCCAACCATTAACTAACACAGCACTGCCAAGTCCACCACTAAACCATGCCCCTAAGCTCCACATATATGCAACTGTTTTGATTTAAACTTTCTCAAGTGCTTTATAAAATGTATAAACACCAAAAACATCTGTGAGGACTTCTCTGGGTCATAACCCTGCACGATGTTCAGTAACGGTGGCCAAATGCAGTTTCTGCAGTTCGGTCTCCAAAAAAAGCTCATTTGCTGTCCAAGCCAGGCATGGTTCATACCAATTTTTAAAAACTTTAGCAGATTTCTGTTGTAGTATTTTTTCTAATCTGCCCTCTGTAATTTTCGGCACCCACAGCATCCTGCAGCAAGCATTAAGTTCATGGCTAAACTCCACCTTGTGTGGTGAACCACCTCCCTTTTTTTTGGTCTTAAACTTGTTTAATGCTGATGTCATTAACTGCTGACTGGTTCCTGTGTTAGAATAATGAGAAATTGCCCCTCATTCATCCTCTCCACACCGTTCATGTGTTTAAAACAATTGCTCCCTGATTTTAGTTGGAATTACTACAGCGCATATATATAGGTTTTGTGAGTCTTACAGCCTTGTTCCATATTCTGCAATATATGTAGTCATACATATTTTTAGCTAGGAAAAAAGTTAAGGTTGGATTTTCTTTATTTCAGCTGAGTAGTTCAGATTCTTCCTCTGCTGAATAAGATACTGTTTACATGGGTAAAAGCAGCAGGTTTAAAGTGGAAGGGAACAAGCTGTGCCTGTGGCTTTTATGTTTGTACAGACCTTCTCAATAGTGGGAAGTAAAGACTTTATATGTATTTTACAGTTGAAAAGGCAAAAAAAAGAACATTCATGATACATAAGAATTTTTAGGTAACATACCTTTTATGTTAAAATAGCAGAATTTAAGGAATGTGCAAAATATATTGAGTCCAGAACAGAAAGAAACCCTTGAAATACATCTGTATAGCCTGGAGGCCAAATAGACTAATTCTGCAGTTAAATAATGATTGGATTTCATAGCCTGTTTATTTACAGGGGTAAACAAGTGCATTTATGCAACGTCTCTAATGAAAATCTTGCCAGTATGTGAATTAGTGGGTTTTTTTCCTCTTGGTGTATATAGGATCTGTCATACAGAATTAGCGTGATTTTTTTTTTATTGCTGTTTTAAAAATCAGTTTCTCAAATAAACTCTAAAGTCAGTCTTGCATCATGCAAAGAAAATGACTATTGTAAAGCAAAGCATACCCTTAGCTAGCATTCAACAAAGCAATGTAAGAAGAAAAAGAAATTTTTGAAACACCTTGAAGGCTAATTCTCTATGTTAATAACAAAATCCCCAGTTTCCCAGGAGTGCTGTTTTTATAATACAGTTTTCCTGCCTTGGGTTTTAGCTAAATAGATTGTACTCACTATATGCTAAATTTAAAATTGTTTGAGAACATCATGATTGGATGTGCCATAATTTCAGTGTGTCACAGGTTTTCTCTGAAGCATACAAATAGCTTTATCTTTGGTTCTCTGTGGTCTAATGAGATAGCATTGTTTTTTTCCAAGTGTGTGCCCTTGTTAGCGTCTGTATGAATTGACATTGACTTTTGTGGTACCAAAATGCTTACCCAGCACTTTTGAATACCTGGAGAAAGTCTGAGGCAGCTACGCTGATAGCAAGAGAGAAGAGGAGTGTCTTTATGCTAATTTCCAAATATTTTTTTTTCCTACTGGGCATCAAAATTCATTTATTCATATCAAAGTAGAAGAACTCTATTATGAATTCAGCTACCTGAAAGGAGGTTGTATACAGGGGGTCGGTCTTTTCCTGGATATCAAGTGACAGGGCAACAGAAAAGGGCCTTGAGTTGTGCCAGGGGAGGTTTAGATGGGATATTAGGAAAAAAATTCTTCACTGAAAGGGTGGTGAAGCATTGGAACAGGCTGCCCAGGGACGTGGTGGAATCACCATCCCTGAAGGCGTTTAAAAAAACGCATAAATGTGGTGCTTAGGGACATGGTTTAGTGGTGGACTTGGCAGTGCTGGGTTAACGGTTGGACTTGATGATTGCAAAGGTCTTTTCCAACCTAAATGATTCTACGATTCATGTGTATGCATTATTCTTTTTGTTTGCAGTGAAAATACAAAACATGGCATACAGCCACCTATTAACAGTGTAGCACAAACACTTTCTCAAGTCACTGAGAGTATGTTTTAATTCACTTAATGCAGGCTGTATTTGGGGCTGGTTTTGTAATCTTTGTCCTGGTTTTGCTATCAGTGAGATTGGTCCTTTGATACAGTTGTGCCTATGGCTGAACTTTCCCACACTGTCTTAATGTATGAAGTGCATTAGCTGTTTTCTACAGGTCTCGTAAGTGCTGTGTATGAAAAAGCAAGAAGGTTTTGCTTTCATGGTATTTTGATAACAACTTCTACAATGCCATGATTTAGCATGATTGGAAAAATACTAAATACTAAAATCCTGTGTGGCTCTATCACAGTTCTTGATGGAGCTATAGAAAATTATGAAAAAGATCAAAATAAATCTTGCAACTAGGAAAACAAGAAAGGTGTAAAGGCAATTTAAAATGCCACGAGATGGAATCTATCTGGCAATATCAGAAATGACAAAGGTGTAATGTTCTACAAAAAGATACAGTGTTTCAATGATGCAGTTGGTGAGAAGTACAAATTATTAGCGGGGATCACTAATGTGATAGGCAGTATTCAGTAGTGCCACTTCATAAGCAATGATTTTGCTTAACATCTAATAGCATTTGAAATTTGTGGAGAAACTGTCTGCATGTGTTGATCTCTGCATACATTGCAAAGTGTATTTTGTGAAGGTATTAAAGAAAAATTAAGCTATTTCTTTTCCAATCAATATATATTTTTCTAGTCTTAAAGAAGCAAGAAGCACTCTTTGAAATAGATGGGAATAGGTAGAAATACACTTAAGGTATTTGTTGATTGGGAAGGTAGCATAGGGAAGTGTTTCAGGTATTTATTATGAGCACTATGTACTAGGAGCTGTTGTGGATTTATCCATCTTCATTTGTGTTGTACAACTGATGCGTTTTCTGGCAATGTAACTTCTTCACGGCATTTATATCCTGCTTACAAACAGCAATCATTCACTTGACTGCACTGCCAAAGCAGAAGACTTAGGAATGGACTGAGAATGTCAGCATCTCTCTGAATGCAAATTACTGTTTTCTAAAGTTTCTTACAATTAAAATCTAGGAAGCACAAACTGATTTAAGCTAATGTTGCTGTCGTGGTGTTAAACACGTCTGACCGCAACAGGGTTGGAATATTTTGCAACATGCCAAAATACTCGGTGTATCAAGCCGATCAGGGTTTATCGAGCTTTTGGCTTGACCCGTGTGGCCGAGCACTGTAGCGTGGATCAGAGGTGTGATTTCAAAGCCGGCCTCTGGCTCATGGCCACTTACCATGCGTTTGTTGATGTCACAGAGCAGTTTTCAAGTGACCTCCCTTTGGGTGCACCCTCGTCTGCTCCCATGGACCACACAGCCTTTAGTGGTGGGAGAAAGACTACAGGAAACCCGAAGGCAGGCCTCGGGAAATCTGCTTGCTCCCTTTGCGCCACATGGTTTACTAATGCAGGCATAGGCAAAGCTTGATTAATGTTCCTTCCCGAGTATATTTAATCTTTGTTTGCCCAAACTATTACCTTGTCCCCCTTCATCACCTTGCAGTCTCACATGTGTACTTAGCCATTCACTAGCTTTTCACTTTTTTTTTTATAAGAGAAATTACAAGCAACTATCCCATCATCTTTAAAAAAAATTAAAAAGGGTAATAAATCTCTTTTCCATCAAACTTCAATTTCCACTTTGATTTCATATCCATGAAATAAACCACTTCATGTATGACTAACTGGTCGTCAGTTTTTTTTCACCTGTAACGCATTTCCTGCACCTTTTACATCAGCTGGTACTTCTCTACACTCTGTTACTGAAATTTTTAATGATCTGCCTTTCGCAATTTGTTTATCTGGTTTGTCCTCACATATCTTGCTTGGTTAGTCATATTCAAAACTGTTGACTGATCCTTTCCTACAATTCTGTCTTCCCTGGGCTTTTAGAATACCAAAATTGTTCTCTCTCTGCCCTGCCATATTGGTGAATTACTCACTTATGCAAATCCACGTTAGAACTGGAAAAGGGGCAAAGGAAACTAGCATGCAAGCGACCTTTTGTCCTATAGGTAAAGATACATTCTGGACATGAACTGTTATCCCGGACAATACTTGAAGATACAGGATTTAAGACATGTTATAGGGCTGGTCTGCAGTGGAAGGAGGTTTACTGCAGGTTATTCTAAGAGGAGCTGGTCTTTTAGAAGGGAGAATGTGGCCAAGGGCGCAGTGAAAAGAACAGATGCAAAGGGAGAAACACCATTAATTTAGCACAAAATCAAGATACTGGAAAACAACATTAATCAATACATCAAAGAAGATGAAAAGAAGGAACGCTTTGCCTTTGTGCAAATGTTAAGTACCTGCAATAAATAAAAAGTAATGAAATCCCTCATTTATAATAAATTTGAACAGGTTGCTAATAATGTAGCCTAATGGGAGAATTCAAATGATTGAAAGGCTGAAAACGTATTTAAATAGCACTGAGAGGGAAGGAGAGGAGAAGTGGCTCAAATATGTGGAATTTTTCTGTGTTCATAATAATTTATGAAGTAATTCTCTTGAATAACTCACAATGCCACTTTCTAAGATATAATTTGCGAATGGAAATCTAACACATTGTGTGCAGTAGGCCACCAGCAGAGAGCAACATGGCCAGCTCCTTAAAAGCCTCCTGTAATGTGTAGGAAGAAAAATCACCATCGTGGGAGACTTTAATTTGTATGATGTTACTGGAGTCACACTGTCTTCTAACAGTACTGTTTGAATTTCTTTTATATATATATGTATGTATGTATATATAATGTACATAAATGTAGATGATTAATTTCCTTCTACAAAATCTGATTTTGAGAGAGTTCTATATTAGGTCTCATCTTTGCAGATGAAGACAAAATTAGTGATGGCTTAAGTACCAAAGGGAGTAATTAACCGAAGTACAAAAGAATATGAGTTAGCTAAATTCTGAGCTGCAAGAATGACTGTAGAAAATCTCTGTGTGTGTGTATGTTTGTGTGCATGCATATATAGGTATGTGTGTGCTTGGTGCACTGAACAGGCCAGTTCTTGAGAATTGCAACATTTCTGATTAAAAGGAGAACTCACTGAGGGCAAGGAAGAGTGGCTAAAATAACCAAAAAAAGCGAAGAGGAAGTTGATGCTAATGGATTATAAATCAGCATCCAGAAATTGTAGAAAGCTACTGAGGAATATGTGTGTGTGTATACACACACACACACATAAATATGTATCTATAATGCGCATATTATGTATCACATACATTGTATATGTATATAGATACGACCCTAAATAAATCAGTGGTGAGGTAGAATAAACATTGTAAAATGTTCTTTTTTCAATTATACCAGAATATTATATAGAAAAATAATATATACAAACAAGTAAACTTAACCTCAAGGTAAGATTACTTCATTTGTAATGAAAATGGAAAAGTTCTAAATAACACCGTAGAAATGAAAGGTAGAAGAGTTTGAAATGATAATATAGGAATGTCAGAAATTCTGGGCAAGTATTGATGTTGTGTATTTGGAAAAGAAAGTTAGCAGAAAAGCATGACAAAATTTAATTACAACAGTAACTAAGGATGCTTAATAACGGTTAGCAACACTAGGCATATTGCAGTCAACAGGTTTGAATTACAAGTCTCTGAGAGTTTTAAAAAAATCTGCTTGAGTCATTCTCTTGATTCATTCCTGTTGATTTTTAGTAACTCATAGAATATTGGGGAAGTTCCAGATGACGGGAAGAAATCTAATGTTGTGCCAATAAAAGGCTAAGCAGGACGACCCAGATAATTATAAGTCTGTCAGCCTGACATTGATCTCAGGCAAAATAATGGAATGGTTTCTAAAGGACTCAATTAATAAAGAATTAAACAAGGGTAATATAATTATTGCTAATCAGCATGGGTTTATGGAAAACAGACCTTGTCAAATTAGCTTGGTATCATTTTTATGATATTACAAATTTGGCTGATGTAATGAAGTTCTGTAGGTCATTGACTTGGTGCAAAGTATTGATGAAAAACTGGAAAAACCTACGTGATTATTTTGCAGTGTAGAAGGAAAATGAGTAAGTTCAGAGCTTTATGGTTAACAGCATAGTAATTACTTTTCTACTGCTTATAATGGAGAGCATTGTAACTTGAAAGTAGCCACTGGTTTACTTTCCACTGAGCCAGAGACCAAAGATACTTACTACACAGCGCTGTCTCCTTAGAGCATGATGGATCCCAGTATTCTTCCAAAAATAATACAGACAATCAATTACTGGTAAAAAACTTTCTGGTTCAGATGGTGAGCTGTGAGCAGTGTGCTTGAGTGCCCTCTGGTACCCATATTACAGGTAGAAAGAAGGGTGCTGATAGCTACGGATGAAAAGTGTGGTAAGTGAAGGCTGAAGGGGTGTAAGGATGGTAGGGGACAACAATATCATCTTTTTATTCTTTCCTTATCTTATGTTTTTCTTTGCTGGATTGACCAGCTGTGTCCTTTTGTTGATTTCTTTGGGTATGCTAGTTAATGTACATGTACAGCACCTAGCACAGTCAAGTGGTGCATCATACTTCCCAGAAATGGGAACTTTGCAATTTTATTTTTTTTAACAGCATCATAAAGTAATTTTCTTCTTGCAGCCTCTACTATCAGAAAAAAAATGTACAAAGGCTAAAAGATAATAATTTGTAATTAGCACATATGGAGATAAAATTTAACAACCTTTTTTACAGAGTTCTGCTACAATTTTCTCAATCTTTCCTTCTTATGTAAGTTGTTGGTTTTGCTTTCTATGGTCTGGTTAATTAAATCAGAGTTTTTTCTTTTATACTGGTTGGTTGTTCGAGCTTCCTGAAACATTAATTTCTGTTCTTACAAGAATTCAGATCTTGATGAGAGAGCAGAGAATAGAAATAAAACTTCCAAATTCCCATCAGCTGTGATTGATGAAGAGCTTGCTGAGCAATGTTGCAAGAAATCTTCATACATTTGTCTTGCCCACAAGTTCGTATGGGAAGTCCAACTGTATTTTACTGCAGAACTTTCATATGAGTGGGGTGATGTTCTCCATTAGAAAAATCACCTAAAAACTACTTTGGACATTTCATTTCTCATCGTGATCTTGTTCAAGTTTTATTAATGCTTTATGCAAAAATGAAAAACAAAAGGATTTTTGAAGTTGAATCAAGTCTTAATGAGCTGTAGATGGGGCTTATCTAAACACGTAGTTGCTTGAAAAATTAATTTTGAATAATTAATTTTGCTTCATGTGTCTTTTAGATTTTTTTTTCCCCCCTCTTTTAATTTATACTGATCTATTGAAATTCAGATTTTTAGGTCTAAGTAAGTAAAATCCATCCAGGGCAAATCAGTTATCCTGAAGTCAGTATCTTGTCCTCAGATAATACGAGCTATAGGTGGAAAAGAACCAGATATCCTTGTTGAAGGTTCATGACATTGAAAACATTTTTATAACTTCATTAATTTCTTTCTGAAAACAAATAAGCAAAGGAAATGCAAAAAGGTGGTAGGTTTTTATTGAAAACATGGCAAGTCTCTGATTAGGGTGGAGAGAAGCACTCTAGATCTTCAAATTCTGCATATTCTAAAATTTATAGTACTGCAGGAACTACTGTAAAAACTCCAGTACCGACTTTCTGAAGTGCTTACTGTTTGATACCATTGCTCATTTATGTAGCTATATTAATTATATTTTTAGTTCTGGTTTCTCTAAAAGGCTTTCATTAACAGTTTTTGAGTCCATAAAAAAAGCGTGCAAGGTGAGAAAAGTCTGAAAGTAATTTTAGATGTGAAAAGGCTTCTCTGTAGTTTATATTAAATGCAGAGGGGACGAAAGAGTCTATTCCTTTCCCCATGGAATGAGGGCTCCTACTCCCCACTCCCCAACCCCCAAGTTAAAGCAATTAGGGCCATTTTAAAATTGTTCAGATCCAGCAATGAATGAATAGTCATTGAAACTGAAGGACGTGATGTCTAGAACTGAGAGAAGGAACTTGAAGTCATGGATAATTCAGTATGACAGAATACCACTGAGGCCAAGAGCATGATTAAAGAAAAATCAGAGCATCTCTTTCTTTAGATCTGCAATTATTGGAGATGAAATGTGAACACGGAAGTAAAAATCCCTCATTCTTTAAATAAAGTTACCAAAAGAGGAGGAGAATGAAATTTTCGTAGGAAATAGTTACTTTTCCAGCATCTTCCATGAAATGGTTTTAATGACCTTGAAAAGATCTGTTACTTTTGGTGAAGCGATACTAAATTAGAAGTATTGTTGGTCTGTCCTGATATAATCATTCTTCTTCTCTCCCTTAATTTATTGGGGAGTTAAGTAGAAGATTTTCAGAAAGTGTATAAAACCCACAGAATTTGCAATTACAACCAAGAAAAAATGGATACCTGCATTAAACTTTGCAGTTTGTGGCAAAGTAGTACTCCATGGTACTATAGTGTATTGACATAGAAACTAGATATAGTATGCATGCAGCTCTTAGAGTGCCTACTGAAACCTTGGTCATGAAAAAGAATCTTGGAATTCGTCTCCAAGTAAATATAGGCAGTTTAAAAATTCAAGTTTTATATAATTGTAGTACCATGTTAATCTGATAAAACTCAGATATTTCTAAGATGCAATCCTAAATGTAATATAGTGACATTTTTCTGGGTTTCACTTACAGAAAATTTAGCAGCCAAATAGGGAGATATTCTACAAGACAGTGTGGACTAAAATAGCTTACAGTTTCTTCAGATAACTGTTTTCAAAAGCATTTGCAAAAATAAATATATCAGAGGTACTGGGATGTTCATTGAAAGAAAGGCATCTGCTTTTGTCAAAGGAATGTGATGTTCTAAGTTGATTTAGCAATGGTTATAATCAACAATAAATTATAATCATGCTAAATGATGAAGTTTAATATGTATAAATGCAGCATACAAGAAAGGATACTGCAGGTGTTTGTAAAATGAATAAAGTACTCTGATACATTAAAAATGCAGTTCTCAGAGTATGGAGATGTAGCCTTTTTCTTCTCTGTATTTTTTTTTTTTTAATAGCTGACTGGATTTTTTTAAAAAAGACAAACCCGACATTATAATTTGGGGATCTGTTTCAGTAGAGTATAGTGATTGTGCATGTGTGTCTGGAAACTGTGTGAATAAAGGAACATACTGTTTTAGAAATCAAAATACAGAATTATGCTCTTAATGTTAGAGACTCGGGAGAGAAGGGTTAGAAGCGTTGCTGAAGGCAATTATCTAAAGACATGCTAAACTCACTGAACTGTTCATATTAAATATACTAATTCCCTAGGCATTAACTCAGCTCAGGAAAAAATTCCTATTTTTCTTGATGTTAATATTGTTAGGAAGAAAAGCAGGGAAGCCAGGTCAATTTGTGGGACTAATCGGAACAGAACGGAGTTAACAGAGAAGATGTCTTCATTTTCTGTTTGTACAGGATTGAAGATCTTTGCTTTTTCAACAAGAGAGAGGAAGGAAGAAAACTTAGAAAGATACAGCGTAGGAACCCCAGTGCAGAATACAGGATGTTGCGTTGCGGTGGTACAGGCGTATATTGAACGGCCAGTGGTCCTTATCCCAAGAATCCCTTTGCTGTTTGGATGCTGAGCAGAAAGATTACCGTCCTCTTCCTTTTGGACAATAGCATCTGCTGTTTTGCTGTGCTCCTGCTGTTCGTTATTCCACATCATCTCTGTTTCTCAAATTCCTTTTGGTCTGCCTATTCCTGTTTGCCTCTTCTATCTTCTATTTCATTGTGCCTGAAATTTTTGAAACAAAATGTATTTGCCATCGTAGTCTGTTTTTTTCCTCTGTGCTGTTACACAGCTGGAGGGAAAAAAGGGCTTCCCAGAGAGTTTCTGAGGTTGTTGCTCTGAGTTTTCTACTCTATACAGGGAAGAAATAAGGTCTAACTGAGTGGTGTTAATTTTTTTTTTCTGTTCCCCAGCTATTGTCTGTAGCTTTTAAAAGCAGAAAATCTCCAGTCCCTAACCCAGATTCATAGACATGTAAAGCAACCCTTACAGTAGTATTGTTTTACTGAAGAAGCTTTTGCCTTGGGAGGTAACTGCGGTTTCAAAGATGTGATGAAATATGAGGCTGCATTTGTTCTGTGAATAGTCTTTTCCTCCTACAGAATGCCTAAACATTTAAAGCATAGCTGTCAGCTTAGGTTAATCTCATCTGCAAGTACCTCATGTAAAATAGTTTAAATATAACTATATATATAAATATATAATTTATATATGAGCCTGAGAAAAACTTTTAAAGAAAGTGGCATGTGAAAAATGATGCCTTTTCTCTCTACCATGTCCTGGCATTTAGATTTTGTTTGGCTGATGCTACATGTGCCGTTATATGTGTTACGCTATTGCCTAGCAGCTGAACATGATTGCTTTGTGCCTGCACGCACAGCATAGGAAGCGTAGGTGAAGTGGGCCATTGTAGCCAGTAAGAGGAAGGGAACACCAGCTTCAGATCCTCATCTGTGGACAAAATTTCTTCCACTTTTTTTTCTAAGATATCTACTTGTGCTGCTACCTCAGAGGAAAATTTCCTGAAGGGAGAAAATGTCATTTTCAAACTACCTCTAGAACTTAAATCCAACTTTTAATGTTGATCCTGAATCATATTCTGATTTTGTCAGTTTCAGCTGGTATCCTTTTTTGGGTCTGTAGGTAACAGTAGGGTCCAGCAGTAAATCCGGGTGTGATTCAGTCAAATATAACGTTGGACAAGAGCTGACATTGAACACCACCTTCATGTTTGTTACAGGGATATGGATGTTTTGTTAAAAAAAAAGCATCTGATGAAAATGTGTTACAGGATGGAAGGCAGAAGTTGTTATAACTAAAAAAGGGGGCTGGTTTTCTTTCTGTGAAGCTTACACACAGTATAATCTAGGCTAAATAAATTCCTTGGAATTTTTCTTCAAAGTTTAGTTAAGCCCTTGATGTAACTCTCATCTGAAGAGAGTCATAATTTGAAATTGTCATCTAGATACAGTATCTTTATTTTAAAATGCCTAATATGATTAGTTGCTTGGCATAGCATTATAATTGAAGTATTTAATAAACTGTGTAAGTACTCTTCTTTTTATCCATACAGTGTCTCTGTGAGGTTTAGTTTTAAGGCCTTAATTCTTAACAAATTAATCAGCTTTCCACAGCAAAGCAAACACAATTTCTTGCCTTGCATATTTTAAGTAATCCAGGCTTGGGGGTAGGGCCCAGTCTCTGATGATGATGGCTTTTTTTTTTTTTTTTTTAATTCCTGCATAATTCTAAATCCTTGAAATTAAAGATGTAACAGCAGAACAAGAAATGTTGCAATGCACAGTGTTTTCCTACCTTCTTATTAGTCTGCGCTTGGCTAGTATGAGCAAAAGGCTTTCCGTCATGCCTCTCTGGAGTTGTAAGTTGTGGTGTAGTTTGGAGACTTTACTAACATACAGGTGAAAATACATGCATATGAAAAGTGCGTAGCCTTTGCTTCTCATTGATTATTTTTAATATATATAATTTTTTCAGATCTTTAGTCTCCAAGCAGCTGAAGCTCAAGCTTCCGTGACTCACAGCCATTTCCCCGTGCTACACTCAGATAAGCAAGGGTTTATTGATGGAAGCAAATTAATTGGTGGACCCTTTACTTGTAATGATTTCTTTCCTATGTATGGTAATTTCTTACACGGAGACATTTTTTTCTGCTGATTTGATAGACAGTGGCAACCAGATGTGCTGAATGTGTTTGTCCAGAGCTGCAAGAAGATGTACAGCATGCTACCTGCTGTGCAAGGCAAAATATATTTCTTTTTGTAACCTTTTCAAATCATAATTAGACCTGCAGCCTAGAGTATTTTTCATTGTGTTGTCACCATATTTCTTTTTAGACACAGACTTTTTTTACAGGCTCTATGGATCTGATCTTGCAAACAGGTAGAAGAACAGTGTTACCCCCATAAATGATCTCACAAAGCCTCGTGCCCAGCAGTGTGCAGGAATCGGTCCCAGGGATCTTGCAGTTGTTAGCGGTCTGATACCGATCTATACCTCTGCCGTAGCTACAATCTCTTGCTATTAAATAGAACGATGTGAGTCTGAATAGGTTGCAGTCAATTCAGAGTGCCGCAGGTAAATTAGCTAGAAGAAATTTGACCATTGCATCGTTTCTGAGCTCTAATCTATACTCGGGATGCCTGTAACATTTTACGTCTGTTGCAAGGCTTTGCATCTTAGCACTGCCAAATACTGCTTTTTTAACTCTGTTCCGCTATATATCTCTCTTGCTTTTATTCCATTGTAGTGTTTTTGAGTGTTAGAGGAGTGCGTGGCTACTTCATCCTTCATCTATAGCAGAGTTACGATCAGGCTATAATGCAGTTGCATTTGAACATCAGTAGATACAAAAGCGTCTTCCTAGCTGAGGACAGAAATAAAGGTATTTGCTTTCCAGTTGGAGAACCATACCTTTAAATACCTTTACATCTACTTTTCACATGTTTGAAATGGAAAGGTTCTATATATTGTACTTTGTTCAAGACAAACAGTTCAATCTCAGTGATTTCTGAGATTACAAGATACATAATCGTTTCCTATTTAGTCTCCGCTGTTTGACGGAGCACAGAAGCACCAGCCTCTCAACTGAACTGCCATTCACACTTGTACTCCAAGCCCCATCCTTTCTGGTACATGCAGGCTTTTTTATATATATAAACCTGTAGTTTTATAGTACACCTGCCATTTTAATTTGGAGAAGGGGAGGGCAACAGTATTTTAAAGAATAGTGATCAGATTTGACTAAATATATGGATAAGAGAGTGGATGTCATTGCAGTGCATGGGTATAGATTGAATTTAGCGTTTAAATGCACTGCAGTTCTTCCCTATGGTGCTTCTACAGTAGGTCAGAATCCACGTTAAGTGTTTAGTTGAATTATTTATGCTAACAGGAAATTTTATTTGATCCATAATTTCAGCCTGGAATTGGCCAAATAGGAAGTAGTTGAAAATCACCATTAAGACAAAAAAAATGGGGGGTTGAAATGGGCATATTACCTGACCCTCATGTTGTGGAGTGCAGAGAGATAGGTGGGAAGGATGTTCTTCCATGCAATAGGGACGAGCACCTGCCTTCTACCTGAAGAACAGGGCATTGGCATGAGAGGGAAGTTTAGGTCAGTTAGTTGAGTCTTTGCAGAGCAAAATCATTGAGTGATCTAAATGTTGCCTAACTCTTGTTTTAAACCTGAAGTAGCATGCCTTTTTTAAGCAAACACTACTGCAAAAGGTCGAAATTCATCTGACTGCAAAGATTTGTGGTTCTGAGATAAAAATGTGGGATGGGAGTTTATATTTGAGACTTCACCTGTTAATAATAACCACCTCCAATAACATATTTTTTTAATTTATAAGCCAAGATAAATATTATACAGAATAAACCACAGAAAATCTCTAGCAGGTTTACCTGCAAATATTTGCTGTGTATGGCCATTAATTTATTTATTGCAAAAGGTAAGTGGGGAGAGTGTGTTGAAGCAAAATTTTATAATAAGGTATCAAGCCTTTTCCCCTGGCAAGGCCAGGCATTTCCTAGTCAGAGGCTTTACTAGAGCCTCAGGGAAAAATTCAGCTAGGCTCAGCAGACTGTTAGAAGAGAATAACCCTAGCTGCAAGGGGTTTCAGGACATTGTGCTACAATTCTCTTTTTTTTTTTTTTTTTTTCTTTTTTTGAGGCAAATGTTGTCTTCCAAATTTTTTAGTGTTGGTAAGTCAAGAAGAGCTTTGTATGTTGCCGGAAATATTTTTAACTGACTTCTAAAGTGAAAATTGAAAATGTGGGTGGATTTAGCTGTCTACTAATAGAAAAATCTAATGTATTCAGTGCTCTCTAAAATAATTTGTCTGACCGGCAGCTACTGCTCCAGAAATGTGCAGGTGTATTGTAGGTCTGTCATGTCATAGTTACTCTAGAGAATAAAAAACACTGACTCATCTCTAGGCTTAGGCAACTGAATCCCACCATGTGGTAAAAAATAGTTTTTTTTCTCGAAGTAGAGAACCTTTTAAGTGTTCTCCCCTTAGCTGTTCATTACAACACATTTTAAAGGCAACAATTAATGCCTGACTGATTATTTTCAGTACATTAATGAAATACCATTAAGAACATTTGAAAATGTAAAAATATATGAGCAAGCAGATAATTTAGACTGGAGGGCTATTTCATTGTATGCAAGTAGCAAATGCTACTTTTTGGAGACTGTGCTTTGCCCAATGTAATTTGAATGAGTATGAGTTTTACTAATTTTTCAGATTACATACTGCATATAAAAGAGCCCTTGTTAATCATCATTAGAACATGAAAACAACATAAAAGTACTTTCTGAGTACTTTTTATCAGTTTTCTGAATCTTCCAGATAAATTCTGGGATTACCAAAACCATATTTTTTTCAAGGTTGCATACAGAAAAACATTGATGCATATTCAGTAGTTGAAGATCTTAAAATGTTTGCCATAAGCTACTTCTTTTACATCACTGAGAATTGCTCAGTTATATTCTGAATTTCATTAAGGATGATGAAAATCAGGGTGATGGAAAGATGCTTTCAATGTGTATCATTTGTATTCCTTCGGAATTTGTTATGTTTTTCATGATACAGTCTTGAAATTATAGTGATTGTGTATGTGAGGATGTTAAACATTGTAAACTCAATGATGACTTATCTGTCTTGAAAAACAGATGAGTAGATAGATATTCTTGGTAGTAAGTATTACATAAAATCATAGCAAACCAGACATTTCTTTAACTGGTGCTCAGTGACTCCGAAGTACTGAACTTCCTTTGACTTTACTTGAGTAACCCAAATTGCATGTCTGACTTAGTCCATGTAAAAACTGTGGAATTTAAGAACTTACAAAACACTATTCAGAGGCAGGAACCTGTCAAAGATGGATACATAAAGATTGCATTGGGAATATAGTTTAGTGATTCCCTGGTTTTTTTATGTCTACTCTTAAAATATAGAATTTATGATGTCCATTCATTCTTGTCTAAAATGCAGCAGTGAAACACACCTTTTGAACTTTACTGCAAATTACAGGAACGTGCTAAATACCTATTCTCTAAAGACTGCACTTCCAATTAAAGTAATTTTCAGTACGTTCATTGTACAGCATTTTGAGAGCTGGTTTCAAGATACAAGGCTGTATCAAAAAGCACAAAACCTGGAAAAAGTACTGTATAAAATATCAAATGAAAAATAATACATAAAATATGTATTAGAGGGCTGTAGCAATACACAGCATCTGATATAGGATTGGTCTTTGAAGTATGCCATACAGCTAAGCATCATTCTGCATTTTTCCTGTGATGGTGGTTTTTCTGACCAAGAAATGAGGGCAACTTATGTGTGAGTAAGAGTTCAATTTTTTTATATATATATATATATATATATGGGTCTACTGAACACTTAAGCTTTCACATTGACTAAAGCACTCAAGAATATTTTGCTTCATGTTCTGAGGGCAAAGGGACATGGTAGTTCCTTCCATGGTGTGATTCTTAGTTGTGAACGGAGACAGACTGATGCTCATAATTCTGCAAGTGCTTTCCGAGATCCTTATTGATATTATAGCACTGAAATACTGTAATATCATTATTCTGAACCTGTATCAATGGTCATACTTTCATATAGGTTATGGCTACCTGGTGATTTGTGTCTCTAGTAGCGTTAGTTCGTTCATTTTGATAAAGCAAGTGCCAGTCTGTGCAGAAGTGTCAGCTTTTGATACCTACCAGAGAGCCTGTACTTAGTAGATTTGCAATGTTTATAATAGGAGAAAAAGAAGGGGAAAAAACATTTAAAAGTAAGAAGCGTTATCAAGAAATTATTCCTAATCACATTACTATTTCCGAGGCATAACAAAAGAATTCTGGAAAAATCAAATGGCAAAATGCAAACCTCGGATGTCAGCTTGTCACTATGTTACATGTAAAGTAGTTATTAAAATCATTATGTTATCAACTGGTGAAGTTTAGACACACCAAATATAGCAACCTGCTTAATTGCTCAATATTTTATAATGAGTGAAAGAAAGGCAGAAGGGGAGGTGGGAGTGGAGAGAACAGTGTGTTTTCAAGGTACTCTGAAAGAACTTTTTTCCTGCAGAGTAAATTAAGCATATGATCAATAACACCTTATTCTTTGAATATAGAATATGGTATTAGAGGTGCAGCTGCCTGCTTGCCTATGTAGCTTAGAAATGGTTTCATTGAGATCTTCCAAGAATACAACACAATGCACACTGACGTGGATTTGTAGCTTAAATCATTTTATGGACGCTACTTTTCTCTTGGGGAATCATATTAAAATGAACTGGTGTAGCCAAAACCAGTGTCTAAAATACTTAGGGTGCAGTGTCCAAATGTAATTTCCCATTGGAGTAAAGCTGGAGAAACTCAGCTGCAGTTACTTCAGGTTTGTGTTTGTGTAAGGAGCAACTTGATTCTTGATTGTCATACTAGAGACTTGGCAGTGAAAAGGCTGAAACATGATTCGAGGATAAACCAGTAATTTACAGCATTGCTACAGTAACTACATAAAGCAGCCGAACAATGTCCAAAATATAAATTTGGGGGTAAAACCAAACAAAAACCAAACCAACCCCCCCCACACACGCACACACAACCCAAAAAAACACCCAACCAAAACCAAATTAAGACCCAAACAAAGGAAAACCAAGCCCCCCCAAACCCTCAACCATTTAGTTTTGAAGAGTAAATGTACCCCATGTTGTGTGTTGTTCCCATAAAAAGAAGTAAAGAACAAGGAAAACCTAATTTCTCCCAATAACATAAAGTTGTGATTACTGTATTTCTTTGTATTGTTTGTCTCATTTCTTCAAAATTTGGATATTTTTCTTTCTTGTCCTGCACAGGGCATGAAATAAAGCTGTTGATGCAGAACCTACCAAGGGCACCCTTCTTCATTTGGGATGTAGTAATTTACCAAATAGCAACTAAGGAGATGGAACTGTATTTCTCCAGAGCATTGAAGGCTGTTAAATGATGCGCACAGTCACTAAGTTTTCCAGGTGTATTATAGAAAATAACCTGTTTTCTGTTATTTTTAAATATTCACCATTCAGATTCAGTTTTAGTTAAGAACTGGAGGACAGTCAGTCTTTCTTGCTTACCTATTATGTTTCCAAACAAGAAAAATGCAGAAAAATAAGCTGTAAATACTGAAATAATTTGTTGAGTGTATTTCTGCAGTCTGTAGAGGTCATTGCAAATTCTGCTATGTGTAAAAAAACCAGAAAAAAATAAACTTTATCTCTTTTCTATCAAATCTAATTTTACAGAGTTCAGAGCACTGGAGAAATATGACTGGAGGGCAGCATTCACTAGTTGTAGTTTTTTTCCTGACTGGCAATTCTTGCCATGTCACAATAGGATTAGTTGAACTACCTGTGTACTCTTTGGTAAAAGATCAAAGCCAAAGGAAATGTGCATCATATCCTCTTCTGAGGATAATTTATTGAAGAGAATGTAGTTTAGATGTGTTGAAAGCATCGGTATAGTATGTTTTGCTTCCCTGGCCGTGGGAGTTGCTGGCACTGCATGCTCTAGATAC
The DNA here is from genome assembly GCF_023638135.1 of Falco biarmicus. NCBI lineage: Eukaryota > Metazoa > Chordata > Aves > Falconiformes > Falconidae > Falco > Falco biarmicus. Next base: position 13,043,077 of record NC_079295.1, read on the forward strand.
ATCTGTAGATTTGGTAAGCATTTGTTTGGAAGAATGGAAGGTGATACTGAGTTCATTACCAGGGCTATAATGAGATGTTATTAGATTTACGTAATGGAACACTGGGAAATTCAAATACAATGTTCTGTCCAGCAGGAAAGTGTTTAGCTACTGTAGCGTCATGGTTATTTATTTCATGTCTCCCTACTTGCCAGGTAGTAGGTTGGTCTGGGAGGAGGTTAAAAATTAGGGATCCTATAGAGTAAAAAATACCTGCTTCCTTCTCTCTATACTTTGTGTCTTTTTTTGGATTAAGCTACTATTGTTTTGCCCCAAAGCATATATTTTTCCCATAAGACTTTATAGTAGAACTATAGTAATTATTAATTGTACTTTTCCCACAAGGACGTTTGTTGTACCAACACACATCCCTTTTTTGCATAGAAGAATTTCAACTTTCTATGAATTTATGCTTTAATTTTAGATGTCTCTGTTTAAAACCAGTTAACACACATGGGTAGAAATTATTATTATACCCACTCATCTAAACAAAGTATTCTGGATACTCTCCCTACTGTGATATGCTATCGTAATTAATTCAAGCAAATGCTTATATTCATAAAAATCATGTTCTTATTCAAAGTAAATAAGATATTTGGCAACCCCCCTGCCCAAAACCCCAAGGCCCAACACCAGGCTGATACGCTTGCCCACTAAATGGAATTAGTTTTATTCTTCCTAACAAAGCCACAACATTCAAGCCTTAAGTCTGTAGCTGGTTCAGTGACAGATGTGCCGTTGTCCAGATGGACCTATTTTTTGTTTCTATTTTTTCACATCACCTTTATTCTGATGGGACCTCATTTACTGTTGACTGTGCTCTTCCAAATGCTTAAGGAAGCATAGGCGTATCTGTGCATTTTAAATACTCGGAGCATATTGCCCAGGTTCCTCTGAACTGGATATGGCAGGGAAAAGGATGACGTTACTACTTCTTTCGGTGTGTGCCAGATCTGCAGGGCTCATCTCGTATGGCTATAGATGGGTAAGCTTATCTCAAAAAACTCCAATGGGAGCTTGCTTTTGTGTGGTTCAGAAGCAGTGTTAGTTGGAGGTGAGCAGAGTGGACATTGTGATGACTATTAGCTATATAAATTAGCTTATTCACACCTTCAGAATGAAAGAATTTTTTTGCTTATCTCTATGAAAGTATTTTAAAAATAGCTTCATGAAGGTACTTTGCATATGGTGTTAGAGTACTAAGCACTAGAGGGAAAGCATACTTAAATCACCTAACACATATTCTGTGGTGAGGGACAGGAACCTTCAGTCTTGATTTCTTAAGCCCTTTTAAACTGTTTTTTGGAAGACTAAATGTGGTCCATCCCACCTAGATGTAGTGAAGGACTCCTAGGTGTTTTGGATTTTTTGCTTTGCTGGTGTGTGTGGCAGGGGTGTGCGCAATTTTCACTTTCTATTAAGGGGCTGTCAAACTCAATCTGTGTTGTCCAAAATCTTAACATGAGATGACAAAATTCTTATATAGTAATTATGTTTTATGTCTGTGCATAATATTGAAATTGGACAGAGAGAAGGCTTCCAATCTCCTTAATTTTCTACAAAGGTAGATTTTCTGCAGAGACAAAGGTCGAATCAGTGGTTGGGGTTTTTACTGAGGATGAAACCGCTTTGAATCTTAATTCCAAATTTATGACCTTTGAGAAGACCCCACAGGACAAAGTCTAGTTTGCTTGTGTACTTTGGCTCTAGGAAGTGTTTGTGGGTAAAAAACAGGAGTATAAGATGCTAATCAACCCAGACCTGATGTTACTTCTGTTAAGTTCAAACTGCTATTGTGTTTTTTGTTTGGTTTGGTTTTTTTTAATTTGGTTTGGGTTTTTTCCCAGAAGATCACATTTAAAAAACAAAACAAAACAATGCCAAAAAATCAAACAACAAACCCACAACCTATTTAAAAAAAAATTCAATTAAAGCAGGCAATGATGACTGTTAGAAGCTGGCCACAGTACCAACATTTCTGATACAAAATACTCCCCTTTTACTCTCTGATGTGAGAGTGGTGATGCAAGAAGAGCTCTACAATGTTCTGAGCAGTGATGTAAGAAGAATTGTAACGATCCCTTATCTGGAGGCAACCTCCAAATGCTTCAGAAGGTCTCTTGATCTCTTGAAAAAAGAGAGAGGTGCCACTAAAAAACCACACAGTTTGTGTCAGCAAATGTCTTGAAGTGTTAGGTCTTTATCTAGATTTTTTTAAAAAAACCCTTTGTTTAAAAATTACATATTACTTGAATATATCTCTTACTTCTTGAGAAACTGTTCTGTTTGGTTACTTCCCTATTACATCACCACGTACCTGAAGATTTATGTCGTTTTTTCACTGGGGATTCCGTGATTTGTTTAGATTTCTCTCTTGGAGGCGTCCTTTTCTCTATGTTTGTACAGTCCTGATCCTAGAGGATGGACCCTACTGACCTCGTGTTGTTATGTCAATATAGATGTAAATTATTGTCATTATTGAAGGGATGGAAGTAGCAGACTTTTCTTATATAATTGCAGGCATAGTCAGCCCACAATGAATTTTAGGATTTGCCCTATGACATCCATTTAAGAAAGCTGATTCGCAGCTTCTGTGAGTAGCTGTCAGAGATAAAATTTTCCCTTTATCTCTCAGCTGATAGAAAACTTCATTCTAATACAAAAGTCACGTGAAGATTATAATTATACAGAAGCAAATAACTGAGAAATTGTGCCTATCTTCTTCAGAAGGAAGGAAAAAGAAATTCAAGGTTTTGAGGATGTGCTATGGTTTTCTTCATTAGGTTCAAACTACATTTGTATTAATTGTTCAGCCTGTACCTAGGAAATCACATGAACTGTTACCAGCAGAGTTACCCTTTGGGTTCTGTGAAACAAAGGCAGAATAGAAGGGCATGGCTGGATCAGGGAGGGTGGAAGTTGCTTGGGAAACAACAGGTGGTGCAACGGTGCCGGTAGAAGTTGTAACTTTGTTAGCATGGCGTATTTGGTTATATGAATTTAGAGGTTATAGAGAAAAAGTTCAAAATTACTTTCAAGTCACTGGTTCAGAAAAGGATGAGAGGTGCGTTAGTGGGTGGGCGCAAGAGGGATATCTGTCTCTGGGTTCCTCAGCGCTTTTCTAAGTCTCGTTTGTAGGAATCTAATTACGCTCTGAAAGGCCCGATGACTTCAGTGGTGTTCTGATTCACAGCAGGGGTGATGGATTTGAATGTGGCATCTCTTGCACTTCCCTTTGCCTTTACTCTTTGTGATGGTCCTTCTTAGAAATGTTGGGGAAGGGAGAAAGCAAAGGGATAACAAATCTTCTGTTTCCTTTTACCAGTTCATTCTGTGTTCACAAGTTTGTGTATTAGCTGTAATTTGATGGTCTTGAAGCATCTCAAAACACGTTTGCTTTGGAACAAAAAGTCATCTTATAGTAAATTATTAATTTAGGTTTAGCTTTCAAGATGCTTGCTTGGTCTCTCTTCAGCTTTAGTTAGAAATATGAATATTGAAAAATGGCCAAGAGGAGCAGTAGTTTCTGAAGCATGAGTGTAGCTGTCTGAGGCAAACAGCCCAAAGCTGATTATGTGTATCAGCCTCCTCTACACCACTTGACCCCGACACATTTTGGAGCAGGCAGGTCCTCCTTATTTCATCAATGCCATTGTTAAAGACAGTGGCCTGTCGGCTGGTTTCTTACAGAGGTCAAACACATCACATGGAGTGGGACATCAGCATGACAAGATCTAAATTGCTTGCTTCACCAATTTCTAGCTGTATTGTAGTCTAATATCAAATCTTGTGGTTTCCTTGGAGCTAAAGTAAAAAAGACACATGTGGTGGGGGAAGAGAGGAGGGGAGAAAAAAATATAAATGGAGAAGAGTTAAGTTTTCAGCCAGGTGATTATTAATCTTAACTTCCAGGCCAGGGAGAGCCGTGGAGGCATAGATTGCAAAGCTCTGCAATTTATTGGCTGAATTTAATGTTTTAGAATAGAGTTAATTTAACAAGTTTTATGAAAGAAATACTGGTGATGTAGTAATACAAGAATTCTGTACTTTTATGGAAACACAGAATGCCCTTTCAGAAATATTTCAGAAAAATATCAGCATTTCAACACAATCACATCTTTTAAAATAGACTATTGAGAGAGTTCCACAATCCCTGGGAGCCAACACAGAAATCTGCGGAAACAAAATCAGTTGTTACTTTTGACTGCAAATAGCCCAGTGCTATATTTGTATGTAATCTTGAAGCTCCCCAAACTGCAGCTATTTTCCCAAATATGTAATATCACATCTTAGAGCAACAGAAGGGGCTGCATATTGGGTCTTAAGGTTGCCCTCAGAAGGCTAAATTCATCTAAGAGCAAATACTGCATCATCTTTTTGCGAGCATCGTGTTGCAGTGGGGTAGTACTGGCCAAAATACTGTTTATATGTTAGAGCTGGACAGTGTTTTAGAGATTGAATGTTTTGCTCCAGTTATTCCCTTCATACTAAGGGAATAAGTAGACTAAGAAATAAGCCACAAATGGTATGTGAAAATGAGAATAATTATGTATTTACCTTCAAATAACATAGTTTACCAGAGAGAGCTGATTGTTTAGGTTAGACCAGGGGTCCTCAAACTTTTTAAACAGGGGGCCGGCACACAGATGAAGTGGCAGGCAGTCATCTGCGGCTGCTTGGTTCCCCCCTCCATCCCCCAGGGGTGCGTGGGGGTCTGTAAATACCGGGGGTCGGATTGAGGACCCTGGGGGGCCGTATCCGGCCCATGGGCTGTAGTTTGAGGACCCCTGGGTTAGACGATGCAATTTAGAAAGAATTTGCTTCCCCCAAAAAATGTTATGTAAACTCCTAAATGGAATTTCATGCATACAGAGCTGAGAAGAAAATGTGAACGTTATAGAAGTTTGGTAATCCAACAAACCCCACTGACATAGAGGTTAGAGGTTTGTTTTTGTTTTTTTTTTTTTTGTTTTGTTTTGTTATTGTTCAAGTATTACAGATTTTATCAGTGTTGAGCAAATCTGTTAGAATATGCTAAAAAAAGTGATGTCAGTTTCTGTAGTTCATCAGCCCTTTCATTTTCTTAACTGTCTGTTCCCATATACAGAGAAGAAGATTTCCTTTGCTGTTCAAAATGGACAAACCCCTGTGCTCTGCCAAACACTTGAAATAGCTGCTGAGAGAATAGCCCTTAGCCCTCCCCTGTTACCTGGGTGTAAATGGCAAGGAAGAATCCGTTCCGGTGGGCTTTAGAAATGTATGTGAAAGGAGGGAAGAAACGTTGTCAGACCACCTCCTTCATGCAGTTGGTTTGCATTTCAGAAAAGCTGAGAGCCCACGGTGTGCAAGCCCTGTGGAGACTGCTAGAAAGGCAGCTAGGTTTTTGTGCTTTAATTAGTTGGAAGGTAAATGCTGTTTTGTAGGTGGGTTCTGTCAGCTAATCAGCCTTTCATTCATGTGTTGTTTTCTCTTGTCATTTATTAAGAGAGCTGTAGCATGCTTGGAGCTTTTTTAAAACCTTGACAGAAAAAGTGACAGATGTCTCGAGCATGGCAATCCGCAGACTCTCTTCCACTGTTTTTGGAAAAGGCATTTTGCAGTCTGTAACATAAATAGCTAAATCAGATGGAAAGGATCTGTTGAAAACCATTGCTCTAGCATGAATAGGAGACTTGATAGATTTTATTTTAAATTCCCTTATATACGTGCAGATTCAAGCCATTTTTCTAGGTACTATTAGTGTTGGTACTTACACATTTTAAATAAGGAAATCATCTCATCCCAAAACTATCACTTATAAACAACTATTGTTAATATATTTAATTCAATATTGTAAGTGTGGAGTAACCCCAGTCTGAAACCGAGTCTTTAAAATGATGCTAAGTTACATCAGTTGAAATGAGATTTGTGAAACTGTTTTTCTGTCATGAATGCAAGCATGGATGATTTCCTTTTTTAAGTAAGGTAAAATCAAAGATGTTATTTGTATTGACACTGATGTTTTCACACTAAAACCCACGAAAACACCACATGGCAATCAATTGGTGGTGCTGGCTATTATATGCGTGTAGCTTTTGCAGTATGTTGGTTTGATTCAGGTCAGGTGGGCTGAAATAAAACCATCTGAAGCAAGTCTCATTTTGTATGGCATTTCACAAGTGCAAGATGATAATTGCTGTCACTGAAGCATGACTGCTCTTGTAATGAATACTTTCCACTTGCGTTCAGAGTATGTAGCTCTGTGTGTGTAGTACAGCATGCTTTAATCTTAAAATAATAAGCTAATTTGAAATTGAATTTATTGTTCAATAAAGTTTATTTGACAGAGGTTCTGGCTTCAACAGTCAAGTGCTCAGTGTTTGCTTTTAATTACGTAGTGTTGGAGAGATCCTATGCGGCTCTTTCTGTGATGACATGTGTTTCCAAACAGCTATGTTGATGATCAAATCTGAAAAGCACAGTTTTAAATTGGTTAATGAAGTTGTTAGCCCAACACATCATGTTTTCTCCTCCACACTGTTCAATCAAATCAGTGTTATCTAATTTTACAGTGGCTTTAATGTGGTCCTCTTGTATTTGGGTAGGATTGTTCGGCTGCTTCACTTTTCCATTGGTCTTGCCCACTGATGATACTTAGGTCACCTTTCTGTTCACGTAAAGTCAACGCGTTCAGCAGTAGGTTAAGAGCTACTCCCTTCTTGCTGGAAAAAATAAGTACAATAGGATGGTTTTGCCGTCTGGTCCTCCTGTGCAACTAGAGCTAGTTTGCTATATGTTAATATATGCTAGGGCTGCATGAAAGTTGTAAGGTCTCTTCGGCCATTAATAAAGGTCACATGGGTGTTGTGATCCTCTGGTCAAAGATTCTTCACCCAAAGTCAACTTGTTTGACTGAGTATGGGAAAACTGAGAACCACTGAAATGAAAAACCAGAGGTACAAATATATACCTGAGTGTGTGTGTGTGTGCGTACAGAAAATTCTTGATACAGGAAAGTTTTTGAACTGAAGAAGGAAATGCCATGTTTTGTTGGACAGCAAATGTTTTTCAAGTCTGTCTTCAAGGTCATTACTATGTGGGTCCTGCTGCCTAAAACTAAAGAATGTGTTGGGGATGTACACTTGAACTTCTGTGTCATGATTTCAGAAGATATGGATAAGAAAAGAGGACAGAAAAAAAATGTACTCTATTGAGGTCAATCTTTGCTTGCTGTACACACCAGCTGTGGACCTGTGGGATGGAGCCAGGTTCCATCTTTCTGCTGGGAACTTCTCCTAGCATGGTTTATTTGGCTCCCGGTAGAAACTTCTGTTAATTTCATTAATGTGAACTAGTTATGAAGTCTTCTCCTAAGTGGTGACCTAATCATTTGCAAGTGATTAGATATTCTTTCATTAATGGTTAGGCTCTCGAGTGTAGCGGGTGGACTGTTTGGGGTTGGTTACTTGGATGTGGGACAACATCTGCTAGGAGTCAGCTCTTCTCTGTCCTCCTCTTTACTCATCCCTTTGGAGTGCTCAGCTGCCTGGAATAAAGACTGAAGCAAGCAACGCTAAAGCCAGGGAGCTCTGAGATTATGCAAACAGCCATTTAAATATGCATTACAAGAATTTACATTTTCACTTACATGCTGTTGAACTATTTTGCCTACTGCTTCTCTTTGTGACTCTATTACTTTAAAATGCAATTTAAAAATACGTTATTTCATAATTATTTGCATGGCACATAGTTACATCATGAAGAATATTATGACTAGAATAGAGTAGGCAGTAAAAAGAGTATTTGTTAATGGAAAAAGTAAAAGCTTCATGGTAGTAAATATTTTACCAATTTATGAGAAAAAATGGTGTAGGAAAGCTTTTTAAAAGGTCAATGAATTTCTATTAAATTGTTCTATTCTCATTGCCTTTAAAAGTAAGCATGCAAGGTCAACATTAAATGCCCTGTGTTCAGCGGCTGAATTGCCATTTAAAGCAGAAGTCAAACGCTTGGCTCAAGAAAGAGAAAGGAGTGAGAGCTTTTGCTTCTTCCTACTGCTATTGCAGCGTATTGCAGAAATTATTCACAGGAATAATTTTAGTTCCACCTCCTTTGGTAAGACATTTCCAAAATGGAAGTAGTTTGTATGTAGAGAATATACATGTATATATACCATCAACACTAGCCTCTCAAAGTGTCAGATTCAGTCTCGTATAGGTTGTTCTGATGAATCTTGTGATGGTTTTGAATACGTGAAAACCCCTAAAGGAAGTCAGCCAGGGAAAATGCATAACTTCTCCGTGTTGTGCTGTGTTACAGGGCTTTGTGTGCTTTATATCTCACCTTATCTTAGGCATCTCACCTTCCATTCCCATTGCAAAGGCATTTGGTCAGCAGGTGGTTCAGGGGGGAGCTGGAGGCCAGGAGCTGTACATGGTTGGTTGTCTGAAGCTACTGTTGGGGAGCTTCAGTGGTCCTAGGCTTCAGGGGGTCTTTTATATGTGACGAAATGTTAGTGTTGTAGGCATGATCTTAATTTCTCTTAATCGCAGTTGCTGAAGGCTTACGTTTCCATGCAGGTAGGTGCTGTATTGAGTTGGCCAAAGAAAGCTTTTCTTTTAATAAGGACAGAAATCAACACTTAAGTAGCTTCTTTGAAAACGTTTAGCAGAATTATTTTAAAAATCCAAAGTGATTGGCCACTGTCAGAATCTTTATACTTTCATCACTTGCTCAGTTCTGATTACTGAACTATAACCCCCAATTTTAAGGCGACAGGAACACAATCCTGAAAAAATGTTTGAAAAACTTCAGAAGTTCAGGATGCAGAAAAAATAATATAATCAACAGACCTGTCTCACATTCTCAAGGAAAGACGCCAAGTAAAACCAGGATACTGCTAGGCATTGATTCTTTTCTATGTATTTTCAGCTTTCTTTTCAAGGGCATAAATTGTCATTCCCTGTCTGCTAAAATCTTTTTCTCCTATTATTGTTGTTAAGGTTGTTTGGGGTTTTTTTTTATGTTTTTTTTTTTTTTTTAATGAGAAGATTGCTAACAGCTGCAGCACCTGCAAAATTCTCATATCAAAGGGATGTTTAATTTACTTTACTTTTAATCTAGTTTAGATTAGAATGACCTTTACTTTGCCTCATATTAAAATCCCTTTCTTGAAAAATTAATGTTTTCCTCCATGTTGCATGTATTGATTATTAGTGCTGGTACTTATTCATAATTAAAATACAGTAGGTAAGAAAACCATTTTAAGGCTTGATCTAAAGCTTCTGGCATTTGTATTTCACTGCATTTTTATATTAACCCTTATAAGCATGTAAATAGAGGAACGTTACTTATTAAAGAGCTGTAAGAAAATCAAATGGGCCCAGTGCTATTAATCTGCCTTTCAAATTTTGGGCTAATCCACCTCAAAAGTGTTCCAGCTGGTACAGGAGTGCAGTGAGTCCTTTTGTCATGGCTTTGGACAGTCTTCACATGAAAATGCAACTTTGATCACAACAGTTACCTGCACAAACCCCAACTAAGAGCCAGTTTTGTTCTGGTTTTTAGTGCTGAAAGTAACAACTGTCTCTTCCAGAAAGTAACTTTTTAAAAAAAAAAAAACTCTTACATAAGCAAGACTCAAGCAGCCAAATACTAGAAAGAAGCAATTTAGCTTAGAAAGAGCTATATAGATTGTGGAGGGTGACAGAAGCTGTCAGTATTGATTTTCTGCCACTTTCCTGTCCAACCTTTTGAATTCCAGCAGGCGCTCTTAAGGGGATGTAGCTTGTAACAAATTAAAGAAGTCAAGGAACAATTGCTGACTCATATTCTGAGAGCTGAGCGAGCTCCTTCGCTATCAGCGCAGTCTTATTGTACACGGGGACATCGTCATTACTTGATTTAATGTGCCTCTGTAGATAAAACTCATTGAAAATCTGTTTATAAAAGCAAGGCTAATGACGATGAATGATGTTCCTTCCCATTTACTTTATTTTTTATACACATGTATTTGTATACATATGTGTATATTTAAGCATATCATTTTAAACTTTGGCTTGTGAAATTCATAACATGCAAAGGGATCAAAATAAACACCAAAAATGTTGCTAAAACTATGCTTAAAACGAAGCCATTAAAATATGCATATATAAAAGCTTCATCTGCGTTGTTGTGGATTAAATGGGAAGAAAAAACCCTAAGTGCTTTGTCTTCATTTAAAGCCTCCTGGCAGCATCTCGACACAAAACTTTAACATGAGCATCCTCTGCTGAGTACTTTCCATTCTATTTGGAAAAAATAAATTGCTTGTCTGGAGTGGTTAAAAGACTTTAATCTAACTTAATCATCATGAAGTATTTTACCATATGATAGATTTTTTTTTTTGCAGAAATAGTTGTTTTTTCACTGGATGCCCAGAATACATACAATCTATCTGTAGTAGTAATAAACAGGAAAATTCCTTGTAATCATTAGCACAGTTTTAAAGAGACAGTACATTAGCATGTCGTTTTCTCTGTGTGATAAACAGGTGCTATATTAATGTATTTTAAAATCCCACAGGAATATTGATCCATAAGAGCTGTCCATGAGAGCTGCTGTGAGAGGCAGCGAAGGGCTGTGCATCGTTGAGGGAGCAGAGCACTAGATCTGCTGGTACCAGCATTATTGCTTCCAGCTCTCACTAGTTCTGTGCTCTTCCCCCTGCAAAATTTGGCAGAAAATCCAAAAGCAGAAAAGACAGTCCTGACACTGCTTTCTGGTAAGGTCAGGATTAAAACTGCCTTGAGTTCAGACTTCAGGCTCTCCACTATGCTGACTTGTGTTTTTTTAAAACACTATTTACCTAAATTCCCTGGGGTTTATGGGTTGTTTCTTTGTGAAATTAAACCTGGCCTGATAGTTTCCCAAATCCATTTTGGTTACTACAGGTTTGCACTTTAGGTAGCGTATCTTAAGCCTGGTTTCCAAAGTTAGATTTATGCTGCCGTGCTCTGAATGTGCACGTGTTAATGTACATGTCTGCAGGAAATGGTCAAGCCATTTCAGTCTAAATTAACAGAGAGGTAAAAATCTCAAGGGTTTATTTATTTTGCAATGGTGGAGGATCTAATGGAAAAGGAAAATGGGTCCACAGTGTGAGGATATTATTCACAAATGTTGTAGGAACCACACTTGAAGCTCAAGTCCTGAGAAAACCCGACTGCTGCTGCAGTTGCTGGCTGACTTGTGCTGTGTTGAAGGACAAAGTCCAAGATCCAAGGCCCTTTTGAGGTTTGGCAATATATACAACTTTTTGTCGGCTCACTGCTACTCAAGGATTAGTTTTTTAAGTAGGCCTTGCGAAGCTCTGCATCCAGAATGTCAGTTTTATTGTCTTTTATAAAAAGTCATTTTACATCAATATTAAATTTTGGCCTTTTTTTTTCTTTTCCACTATTAACTGTAGCTAGCTGGAATCCTGTGCATCTGACTCCTCTATCAGCAATATTGCAGATACTTTTGGTTTTTTAAGAAAAACAATTAGCAGGTTCAGAAATGCTAGTTTTGCATATGTTCCACCGATGATTCCTGCTGGAAAGCCTGTTGTGCATCCAACAGTTTCCATTGCATGGGGCATTTGTCTGCTGTTTGTTTCTTCAAGACAGCTGGAGGTCCTTTCAACTAAAACCTTCTGGCTGGGCAGGGATGGCTTAAGGCTAAGAAAGAATTGAATAATTTGAGAATATGAAGCCTTTGGAAAAAACCCAGCAGTTTTATGCAAGAAATCTGTTTCTTTTACTGAATGCCTTGAACTGCTCACCGGTTACAGAAGCAGCATGACCTTGAGGCTCAAGGATCCTCCAGTACAGCCAGAAAAATAGATTGGAAGGCAGAAATAAGGGCACAACAAGCCAGACAGACACGTGTATTGAGGAGGAGGTACCTGTAAAGTACCACTTCAGTTTCTGGAGACTTTAAAACTGTCTTTTGTATGCTGTTCAGCCTCCCTAAAGCAATGGGAACCTATAGGCGCTATTCTCATAGAAATGGTCAGTAAGATATCTGGAATACTTTTCATGCCAGAGTTTCAAATTGGACCTGATGGCTTTTGCAATGTCCCTGTTATTAGAAAAATCAAGACCAGCATGTTAGCACTGCTCACGTAAGGTTTGTGGTTTAGCAACCTCCCTCTCTGATAGCTCCTCTCAATGCTGCAGTGTGTGAGGGATGGGCAGCGAGAGTCCCTCGAACTTCAGTCAGATCTCGGTCTCTGATGTGGTCCTGAGCTTTTGTGAGTGTGAATTGCAAATGTATTAACCCCCTCATTTCTTTACCTGACAGCACGACAGCATGTCATTCTCTTCATTTTTGCTCAACTTCAGGGATTTTGGCCATTTGCTAGCAGAAAACAGGACAGAAAATGGAGAAAAATGGAATAGCGTGACTAAGGATCAGCCTAAATGTGTCATTTATGCCAATGTCTGGGTTTAAGTGTGATATTTTTGAGGAAGCTTTGGCTATTTTGTGAATGTGGCTCATTTTCTCTGCATCTCTTTGAATGCAGTTAATAATTCTGGGCAATGCTGTGTAAATGCTTCATCTTTGTGTGTGTTCATCTTGCAGCAAAAGGTGTCACTTACACAGCACTGCTGGCATCAGAGCAACACAGGGCACGGCCATAGTCCTGATGCCGTTCTAAGAATCTCCTTGGAAATGTCATTGGTGGTAGCAGCCAGTAATTTTTTTGGCATTTTCCATCAGCTCATGCACAGTTACTAGACGCAAGACGTTTGAATATGGCCATCCTTGTTGCAGGGCTGGCTGTTACTGAACACTTGCCTGAGTAGGTAGACAGTGAAGAGATGATAAAAACACTTTCTCGTGTCTTTTCTATATCTGACAGTCTCAACTTCAGAAGCGTTTGCCCAACAGTGTATCTTGACACATGGCTGTACCACAGTCTTTCATTTTTTTTCCATTTTCCACCACAAGAGTGAAAAGTATCGAATCAACTGAAATCTTTCCTTCCCCCCTTTGGCCAGGAGGTGGAGTTAAAAATCAGACTTCTATGCATTTATGAGCCTTAAGGGGTCTTTTCCTTTTATTGAAATGATTGACTGTCAATTATCAAGCTTTATGACCTAAAAGCTTCAAAACTTAAGTATTATCATTGACATAAAGTAATTATTCTCATGAGTTGCATCTATTCAAGTAACTCAAGTAACTTTTTGTATATGTGGGCTTCATAGCAATGATAAGTGCTCCATTGGCCATTTGTTTCTCACACAAATCAAAAAGTAAGAAAAACTCATTAAAAGTCATTGGAAAAAAGACATTTGCCATGGGTCACTGGTTACTGTTACTCCAAGCTCCTTTCTTTATTTTCCTTTTCCCATCCACCTTTTTTTTTTTTTTTTTTTTTTTTTTTAACCTAGGGTTGTTCAGACATTTGCAACATTTTTTATCATCTTTTCAGAGAGAGCAAAGACCCTGCCCATCTCATCTCCAGGCCCATTTCATCTCAAAGATGCTATATCTGTGTTTAAGACCGCAATAAGGTCACTTATAATTTAGCTAGCGTAGATCTGCCAGGGTAAATCAGGGCTCCTGCAGGGCTCTTCTCATGCTTTGGCAACTTGCAAAACAATCTCAGAAATGAAAGAACAGGATTTTCAAAACCTGTTTGCGTGTTTGCAAGGCACTGTTCTTACAGTCTTGTTTCTCTTTGTCCAAGTAGTGTTACTGTCTTTTCACTTAGACTGAGCATCACGCTCAATTACTGCTTGTGAAGAGTATTTTGAATCATCCTAAAAGTAGAAGTCTTTATAAGGATTTTTTTCAAGGAGTTTTCTCTATGGGAAATTTAAACTTAATTCCATTTCCCATGAGGACTAACTTTTTCTCTGGGCTTTTCTCAGAGTAAAAAGATTTATTTGCATTATTTAAAGATGCTGAAAGAAATGCCTTCGCTCACCACCACCAATTTTTTTTGTTGTTGTTTTTGTTTTTGTTCAGATAAAGTTTTTCTGACACTGGTAACACTGAGGATTAATTTTAGGAAAATAAATATTAACTGCATCGTATTGCACTATAATGCAAATCTTAAGCTTGTACATATTAATAATTAGACAACTGAAGAAGCTCAGGAGAGTAATTCCTAGTGGGTTTGGGGGTTTTTGTTAGTGGTGTTTTTTTTAACTAAAATTAAAAGTACATTGGTCCAGCCGTACAGGATGTGTTCCATTTAATAACCAAATGCCGATGTAGGAGATACTTCTTTCCAGCAGGATAAGCTGATACAGACCATCAGCTATGTATCAGAATAGACCATCCTTCTGGTTTGCAACTGCAATTGGTTCCTGTCTGTGTCCAGGACTTGCTGGGCAGGCACACTAACCTGCCTAGGAGTGTTTCAGACCTGGCCCAGTTCTAAGGTCTCTTTTTCCGTGGCTGGGTATTTAAGTGCTTGTGGCATGTAACTTCAATGCACATAATGTAAGGCTAGTCATGACGGGTCCCTGAAGCTATAAAAAAGATAGTAAATTTGCATGGAAAGTTTAATGGTCTGGAAAGCCATAGTAAAATGGAATTGGTGAAAGGTTCTGTGAAGAAAAATCCCTGATCCTGCTGTGGGGGATTTCCAGGAGCACTGACTTCAGCAGGCTCCATGCGCTGTTCGGCAGCGCCCTGCTCCTGCAGTGGACTTGTTGAATTTAAAATACAGTTTGAAACTTCCTCCATAGGGCAAATATAATCTCACAGTTTTGAGACACTGATTTATATTTAAATAACAAAGTTTCAGATTTGTTTGAAAGTAGAATGGATTGCAATTTTAACCAGTCATGGAGAAGTTGTGCTCTTGAGAGGAACAAAATGGCACATAAACATCTTTATTTCAGTTCAAAGATTATGATATTTCCTTTTGCTTCTCTTAAAAAAACATTCCTTAAAAAATATGAGCAGAAGCAGAAAGAATACAAGAAAAATGGTGTTTTGAAAGTTTAGCATAAAAAAATCACTATAGACTTATCATGACAAAAATCTTGCAGAAAAAAAAATTATTAGTCAAGCACAGCAGCCAAAGCAAGGAACACTGAACTCGATAATTACCAAGAACTCTCATCCTGAAAATACAGGTTTGCAGATTTTAATCTGTAAGTTGTTCCGTAGATCAACCATATGCTCAAAATTAAATAAGTTTCATAAGATGGGGTCCAGTTTTCTCTTTCCTCAGCGCCCCGGCCAGCTTGACTGGCAATTTTTGTTAGACCAAAACCTAAGTTTACCAACAAATTAAGGCTTGAAGAGCTCAGAGCAATTTTTTAATACAAATTAATAGCAGCCAGTCAATTTGCAGTCAGTTAACCTGAGGTGAAATAAATAAACAGCTTGCCCTTGCCCTGTTCTTTGCCCTTCCTGGGGTCCTGCCGCGCCTTGCAAAAGATGTTGTCATACCCCTCGGTCTGAGCACAGCCAGCCCTGAATATTGACATTTTTTCTAGCGCTTGTTTTTTGTGCTCAAGAGGGGTTTTCAGTCCATCTCCAGGGCTGCAAGTTCTGCAGGGTTAAAAGGCACTTCATTTAGTTTCATGTGCCGCTGGTAGGATCAAATAGAAAACTTGATTTTCCTGAAGAGTCTAATTACATTAGACACTTACCTGTCAATGACATTACGTTAAGTAGCTACGAAAGTCTTTAGATGACTACATGCCTGCTATGAGGAAATGAAATGCCAAAAATCAACCCCATGATGTTTTAAAATCAAAATTCTGCTCTAATTAAAGTGTGTGACTGAACTATTTAACATGGGAGAGTAAAGGAGATTGGTACCAGGCTCCTCCTCCTTCCCTTACTTGTCATTAAACAGCGATGAAGATTTAGTGAAGAAGATATCTAGAGTTAAACCTTCTTTTTTTTCTACAGAAAAACCTTCTTCAATTCCACCGTGTGTGTACGTCAAAAGATTAGTAGTAGACATGGGGTAAATATTTTTTTTTTCCGTTATCACTAGACCCACACTTTCTTGTAAGCACTGCTGAAGAGTTCCTTCTTAATACTAGTATCCAAGCAAACGTGTGTCTGGCATTCTCGCCTTGTGAGTGCATGCTCTGCCTGGAAGTAATTTTTAAAGCACCAGAATAAATAAATAGTTCTACATACCTAGGCACAACAGTTAGTTTTAATGGCAAAAAAAAACCCAATCAAGTGATTTCATGAGACCCAGTTAAAAGTAATTATACGGTATAAGTACTTTAAGTAAGTTAATGAGACAGACAAATCTGATAACAAATTGCTGTCTCATCATAAGATTGCTTTCAAGTTAATCCAATCCATCCTAACAGTGCAGGACACTGTTCTGCATTGCTTTGCTCTCTGCTGAGTCCAGCTTTGTCCCTGGTCACATCCATCTCACCCCGCTTAGGGCAGGGGGGGCAAAATGCAGCTGTTTGCCTTAGTAGGTGTGTGGTTAACGAATCTGGTGTTTCAAAAACCAATGATGGCATTAGGAAGCAAACAGCACTAATTTGAATAAATTCTGCTATTTCTTCCTGATTTCACTATGTTATTTAACCTAATGTTAAGGGTGTTTACCTAAATGTGAAATACTCTCTGTGTGTTTATTAGGAAGATGAGAAACCAGTTTTATAATAATTTGCATGTCCTTAATATCATTTTCAAGTACACACGTAGCAGAATACTGATTAACTCTCTTGTACGTAATAAGTGTTTTGGTTGTAACTGGTTGTTTGCAGTTAATCTTGAAGAGAAAATAAAGGCAGAGCGTGTGTTTTTTTCAGCCTCTGATGTTCAATTAATGTAGGGGTCTTCAGAGTACCACTCCTTTCTTGAGCCCATCCTCATCCACTGCAGTGAAACAATGAGGTCATTGCTGGTAGGTACACCTGTGCCTAAAAGGAAAGTGTCAGAAGGGATCAAGAAATCAAGGAAATAGCATCTGATGTTCATGGCCTTGTGAGTTTTAGGTTGCTATCACATCTCTCAACTAATGGGAATGTTTCAGGTAGGCCAATCAAAAAGGTCTGATGATATTCTTGGTATATATTTTCTCAGCCAGACTCCTTGGTATGAAACTGAAACTCACTATACACGGCTTGGAAATGAATTTGTTAAGATCAATGAGTAATTTGATCAATGTATCTCATTGGCTTTTGCTTTGATCTCACCGGCTTGATAAGGACAAGAACCTTATAAATAATTAGATTTGGTACTAGACTGCTTTAACATTATTAATGCAATCTATTTTTTATTTATTCCTTCAAGTGCATCAGTGAATGATGTATAGACTGCTTACATGAGAAAAAATAAGTAATATGAGAAGGTATTAAAAAATTACGTGTACCAAGTAATACGATAGTAGAGGAGATGTTAGCAAATCATACATCTTATTCAGTTAAATCTGCTTCTTTGTACTGTCTTTATAACACCTAGTAAATATACCACAAATTAAGGGAATCTGCTGTTTATCATGTCCATGGGTATCATAGTTAATTGACTATAGAGAAGGGTGTTCTTAAGCTATGGCCAGTTTTTTCCCTTGGTTTTGGGTTTTTTTTGTTTGTTGGTTGGTTTGTGTGTGTGTGGGGGGTGGTAACAGCATATTTTTAGGCAGGTTCTGTCATATAAATACAGCTAATATATAGAGTAGCTTTGCCACATCAAGAGTATTAGCTCAAGTTTTTGACAGTGTTCAAAATACACTTTTGCGCCTTTTTTTTTTTTTTTTTTAATTTGCTTTTTTTCCCCTGCAGTTATTGGGACAGAAAAAAAATGCTTTAAATAGTTTTTGTGAAACCAGGTTACACTGGAACATCTGTCGGGTCTAATGTGATCTAATCCGGAGGATCAGGCCGGAGCAGTCTAATCCTCTCTGGGATGACTGTACCAGTAAATTATCCTCAAGAAGGGGTTTATTTCTGTAATACATTTTACTTTGCAGTGACTGCAGGCCTGACCCTTTTAAGCCTACAGTAAATGCAGAATAGCTTACTGCAATAAAAGGAGCTCACGTTTATTGTAAAGTAAGAATCTTCACACTGGCAGTCACCATGGAGTAGATAATGTATTGTAATTTCACATTCTTACCTTTTTTTTTCCTAGCTGACCTTTCTGCAGACAGTAGAAGTATGGCCTGAAGTGCGCTCCATAAAAATATCCACTAGATTGAGGCATCCAGACAACTCTCCAAAGTTATCCAAGTAGTGTTTAATGTTTCTGTCGCTTTCCTTCTTTCTTTTTCTCTCCCAAAATGGGGGCAGAAAGTCTAGTCTAGTTGGTGACAGGTAGCCCCTCTGCAGATGAAGCCTGTTCCTAATCCAATTTATCAGATGTTTGCAGTAGTATTTGCCCAGGCTTAAGGCTTTGGAGGATGGAGAAGATGGATTTAGAGAAATAAAGCCAGCTTATAGATGTGATCACTTATTAGAGATCTTTCATATAAATTATGAAAAATAGCTACAGTGAATTATAGCTGTAGGCTTTCAGATAATAAGCCTTTCAGGAAAAAAATAATGAAAATAAGCGACACTCAGTTCTGAGTTTCATTACCAAGCTGAATCATAATTCAAAGTTCTTGTAAAACTTCCAGGACAGTTTTCAAATCTTGATGAAATCATGACTAAACCTGATCATGTTTAACCTGTTTGAGTGAGTTTTTTGGCTGCTACTTTACTCCAGGGCTATTCCTCTCCAATGATTTTCCAGGTCATTTCTGTCTGCAGTCCATTGTCCGGTACTATCAAGGGCCAAGGACTGTAATTTTTTACTGTCAGTTTCTGGGCAGTTATCCCTCATGAAAATTGATAGAGCTAGCAAAAGCCTCTTCTTCCAAGGTAGTACTCCCTGTAAAATCGATAGAAATAGCCTAGCAGGCAGAGAACCAGCAGCCTGTGTGCTCCTCTTTCCATTCCCTGTTCACCCTTGAGATGGGACTTCCCTTGGCTCCCAGCACTAAAGCAGCAGCAGGAATGTATCCTCAGTCCTGCCACGGCCCTGGGGATCCCACGGCCACAGGGAATCTCCTCAACACCCTCCATTAAGGGTGTTAGAAAAGGTATTTTTGTGCGTGTATGTGCAATGCAGTAAGGTGAAGTCACGGAAAGGACTAACAAAGATGTTTGGAGAGGTGGTTCAGTGTCTTTTCCCACCAGATTAGAAGAAAATTGTGAAGTCTCATCAGGTAGTCTTAGGAGCTAACATGAAGAAACTACCTTTTTTGTGTGTTTCATGATTGTTTGAAGTGCAACGCAATGCAGAATTGTGCAAAAATAAACATTTCTGCTACTGTTCCTTTAGAAGTTTTTGCTGTGAATGTATTCCTATTGGAGGTAGATACTTCATTGCCAACAATTAATAGTTAATGCTATTGCCCATGCTTAGACCCCAAAGCCGGTACCTCAGCCATGAGGTTTGTTAATGGCCATTGCTGCCACTGAAGAAACGTGAAGTTTTTGAAGTCAGGTGATGTGTAGTAGTTGGGTAGAAACGTCTTCTGCCAGCAAAATATTGCACAGTGGCAAAGGGTGTCGGTGATAAAGGAGTTCTATAAAAATGTTGGTTTAGTGCTCTATCGTGATTTAAAAAATTTCCTATGTTAAGACAGTACAAAAGGAATAGGGTAGAAAATAGAGAATATCAATATAGTACTGCACAGCGCAATGGTATATCGTGTTATCATGTCTTCTTTTGGTGAAAAGAACAAGCAGAGGTTGGGAAGTGGCCTTGGTACAAGGAATGCCTGAATAAACTAGAACTATATCATTCAGAGAGCGACAGTGAGAGGCAGTGTGGTAGGGATTGTATATAATTATGAATGAGCCAGTCAAAGGGAATGAAAAATGTGTGTGTATGACCTTTTCCAATATGCAAAACCTAAAAGTAGCAGAATGCAGCTGCAAAGCAGAGGGAACGGTCCTTAGTTAAGAGTCGCTTTCCTTAGTTACACAGAATAAAATCTTACACGGGTTCAAAAGATTGACCTGAATCAATATAACCATTTTTATGTTCCTAAGGTCAAATATTTGTGGTTCTTACCATGTAAAAGTCCTGGTTTTCCCCTTCCCTGTGTATGATCGAACTCCTTTATTATATTTCATCTACTTACATGCGCCTAATTTAGATGATGTGATGACATTTTTTACTTGCCTCCGAAACCGTGGTGTAATGCTGTAATGTAAAATTAACCCTACCCTCAAAAGAACCCTAGCTGAAGGAATTTAATAGTAGAACCCCCAAGATCATGATGAAATTTTATTGCTTTGCAGTATTCCAGTGTCTCTGCTCTATGAGGATGCATTGGCACATCAAATATAATTGCATTCAGGTTGGGTTCTGCTATACAATAAGTGTATTGGTTCAAAAATGGTGCTTTATGTCAAAAGGAACACCAATGAAGTTCCGTAATTTTTTTTCAAGCTATTTTGCTATATCAGTAAGCCTTGCAAAATTTTGCTTGAGAGTTAATCAACAACATGGTTTGACATCTTTTACAAAGGAAAATTTATATTCGATTCACTGTTCTTGTCTTAGAATCCATCACACCCACCCTCGTCCTTCACAGATGTCATATATAATATTTCAGATTTCTTTAAAAAAAAGCAAAATTAGATGGCATCCCTTTGTAGGCTACGAGAATTGTTTTTAAAGTGTTTCAAGGGACTGTATCTCCTTAGGGTCTTTATATGCTGTCTCCACTGTTTTCCTAAACATAGGCATCTTGGTAATAATTTAAGTGGTTCAAAACCTGTAGTTTCTTACTACTTGATAGCAAGAATTAAGGTTCCCAGGCTAGGTTTCCATACAGCATAAATATACTATTTCAAAGTATAAAATATTTCTGTTTCTTGAAATGAAATGCTAACTCCTTTTGGTTTTAAACAGAACAGATTTTATGAAATGCTTTAGAAATGTGTGAGTTTCTCACGTGTCAGCAAATATTCAAAATTCTTTTAACGGACAAAATTTTGAGGAGGTATTACCTCAGTTTGGGTATGAATCAATGGTGTTTGCTATAGCAGTCCAATCATACCGAATTATATTTGGAGTACTATTTTAAATAAGTACTTTGTGGATGTAATTCTAATTGTATGACTATTCCTCCCTTTTTTTTAAAATAAAAATTGTGACTAAAATATTCTAATGTGATAAAGTTTCCATTTTGGAATTATATTGGGTGTATGAGATCTAAGCTGTGAAAACTGCTAGCAAACAGGGACTTTTTCCCCCAAATTAACTCAGTTTAAGGTGTTCTGGCTATGAGATCATGTTTTATCTTAATCTAACAGAACAAGTAAAAAGGCAGAAACAAGGAGAATTTAGGGTCAGTTGCAAAGAGCTCACAGTGTTGAAATTTCTTTAAACAAATCAAAGGGGTATTAATGGTATTTGTGGCATTTGGGATTTCAGGGTGTGATTCTATCCCAGGCAGACTTGTCAAAAGCAAGAGTCGTTGCACTGAAATTATACATGCTCAATGTTTAACTGGTATTAAAGTAATTTGAGATGACAGACCATTTCCATGCTCTTTCAGAACAGGCCATGTTACCATCAATGTATTTAGGAAATTAATAATATTATTTTATATAATTTGCTCGTAAATGATAAGCAAGGTGGATTGAAATGCCTTTGCTGACGTACGGTAAGCGGAGATGTGTGTCTGTCCTTCTAATACTGGATGACAAATAACAAAACTATGAAGGTGCTCATTACATCTCAGATATGAAAATGTTCCTCGTGTTTTCATGTGTACACGTATATGCCTTCAAGAAGTGTGTATACGTATATGCCTTCAAGAAATGTATATACGTATGTGCCTTTAAGAAGGACCCAGCAGGGTTTCTTTGATTTTGTTTTCTGTTTAGTAAGTGTGCTTTCTGCTTTCTTGTAAAAGCCTGATAACTAAATTATTGTCGTTTGTATCTTCATGCTTATTCTGCTTGGGTATATTACCTAGCAGATCCTTGGAGCAGTGAGTCTTGGATCGAAATTAACTAGAAAATAGCCTTCAGCATGATAAATATGTGTGTTTAGACAGAACCTGGGGAAATCCTTCTAGCCTCTGACAGAGCCCCTAAAGGGAGCTGGCAACTGTATAGCAAATTGATGTGTGCAAATCTTCAGCCTCGCAGCAGATACAGTAAATATGTGCAGTGTAACACAGCAAATATGTGAAGGCTTTTACTTACAGAGGTGTGTAAATGTTTACAAATATGATTAACTGCAGAGCACAAAATCCATTCGCAGCATCACAGGCAAAACTAAAATTACTTTTTCCCACCCCCCTCCAGGATTATGCTGAAAAGAAAAACACGATAGCAAAAGCTCTGGAAGATCTTAAAGCCAACTTCTACTGTGAACTCTGTGACAAGCAGTACTATAAACACCAGGAGTTTGACAATCACATTAACTCTTACGATCATGCTCACAAACAGGTAAGAAGAATCTGCTCACTACTTCAACTTAGTTTCAGGTGGAATAATGAAGTAAGATGTCCTTCAGGTGAGCCTGGAAATCAGGGTTGATTTGTGCCCAAAATTCAGGTTCTGGGAAGCAAAATACACTGTTTTCTTAGAAAGAAATCTTGACATGAAGATGTTGCTTCACGTAACAACTCAGAGTTGAAAACTCTGAGATGGAAAGAAAGGGAAATGTGAACATTTGAAATGTGAAGGTGAACAGGGAATGATGAAAAAATATGATTAGGAGTGTTAATGTAGAGTTTCCTTGTTAGCGATTTAATTTGGCACATAAATACTGTGGTATACCTAAGAGATGACTTATGGGAAGCATTTGTTATAACAGATGTGGATAAGAAACTCAACGTAATTTTTGGTAAATTTTCTTTTAGTGCAGATACCATTCTGAAATGGGCTATATGGTTTTACTTAAATATACTGAATATTAGAAAACTGCAGTTATGAAAAGTTTCTGGCTCAGCTCACAAGCAGATACATGTTAGCTTTAAAACATTGGCATTTGCATTTTTACCACCGCATTTTATCACTGCACCTCCAAGTTGTGTGTCCTGCTTTGGTAGTGTAAAAGCAGTGCTTCCACATAACAAGAGAGGCAGTGCATCCCAGGGTAATGTCCTGGTTGCCTGAGGAGTCAGGACTATGTAATTTGGAGGAAAAGACAATGCATCTTGACTGTACTATAGAGATATTTTATGATAATGTAAAGATATGTAATATGTGTGCAGGAAATTTCTACTTAGTCCACTTAGCTGACAATTATTCTGTATCTATTTCTTTTTAATTATTTAATCTGGTGAAATCATGTGGTTGTGGATCTGGTTGATTGCTTTTCTTTCTAATTGAATCTTCCCTTGTCCTGTAATTCTGCTCAGAGTGAACATGGATTAATTGCTGTATGTGTTTTATATCTGCATTATGTAAGCCAATTATTTGCCATTCTTTCCTTCAGTGCTCCTCCCCGAAACACTTCCTTCCCTCTCTCTCACTGGTATTTTTATTTAGCCCATAATTTACGGTGTCAGTGTGTTAGATTTAGTTTTGAGAAGTATGGAGATGTGGACTTCAGCAGCAATAGCAGTCTGTGAGAAGCTGGAGAGAAAGATATATTAGATAAGAAATCAGCAGCTAGCTTCTTTGCATCCTATAGATGTTTATTATGAGTTGCAAATATTTTTATTTAAAATAAGCTGGAACTGATTCTTCAGGTGTTACGTCCATACAGCAGCATCTCATTGATGGAGGCAGCAAAAAAGAAAGTGATGGGCAGAATCTTCTTCACTTGAACACAAGATGTTTATTTATTAATTTTTCAGTGTTCTGAAGCACTTCTAAAAAATGAAGACCTGAAGGCTGTAGTGTTTGTTCCTGTATTCAGGACTGATGAAAAATTGATTTTGAAACTGAGGTCAGGTGTGAGACCTGGGGCTTGTTTCCAATGGCTCATATGGTTATTCTTCTTTCCTGATGGCTTTAGGCAGGAGGCGGTGGGCACTGCAGAAGGGTCTGACAGAGCATGGCAGATCATACCTCTCCATCTTTTCTGCGTGAGGCCTCTGTGTATGTGTGTGCATGTGGCTTTGTGGATGGTTTTGGTGACACACAGGAAGCCATCTTCCTCTGTAAGACCTCCGCAACTCTGATCTTCCTGGTAGGAAATCAGACAAAAGTTTCTAGTTTTCCAGTAGAAAAAACAGTATGGATGTTTGTTTGGGCAGAGCAATAATTTTCTGTAGTATTACTGACAAATTAGACTATTGATTCCTGAGATTAAAAGGTTAAGTCAAGTTTAACTCTTCTGAAGTTTTTTTTGTTTTGTTGTTGTTGGTTTTGTTTTTTTTTTTGTGTGTGGTGGTTTCCACGGCTGTTATAAAGGAAACCCATTCCTCTTCCTGTATTTTGGGTGAAAAAGGGGGCAGGCAGCAAATGCTGCAATGCAAGCTCACTCAGATTTGCTCATTTTTCAAGAAAGTTCATACCACCTGCTTTTTTTGAGTAACCTGATTTTGCTAAGTGTGCTAGAGCCATTGCAGATGCTACTGTTGAGTGCTCTGAATTTGTCTTTGAAACTTCCTACCTCAATGGCAGAAGTTTTCCAGCAGTTCAATAGGGGTGAGAGGAACAGATAATCTGGTTTTGGATTGTGCTTCATATTTTTTTCTCTTAACTTTCTCCCTTCAATCACACCTTTCTACTAATAATGGACAGGTAAGCGAAAGCACCTACTAGAAAAAAGTTCCCATGATCCAAGAATTAGCTGTAAGCAGCCAGTTCAGTGTCTCATTCCCAGCACCTGACAGTGGTTTTTGTATGATCAAATGGATGAAAGCTCTGCCACAACCTGAATTCATCCCTGCTGTTCTGAAGAGCCATATTTAGTCCTAACTGAGCATTGTTAGCACCCTATCTAAGCCATGGGATGGTGTACCAGTGAAAATATTTGTAACAGCTCCTGTACCTCAGTTTTACTGTAGAAGATTTTCTTTCCATTGATTCAAATGTTGCTAGCACAGAAAATTTACAGGATTTGCAACAGAAGATTTTCTAATTATTTAGTTTTCCTCTTTGGGGTGGGGGGCACTGTACTGTCAGGGGTTGGTTGTGTTTTGATTTATTGTGCCTTATAGCTTCTGAACACTCGCTTTGAGATAGTATGAGGTCCTTCTGACCAGTCCAGAAAGAAAGGGTAGAAATGGGGGGAAATAATTTTATCTCCTAGGACCTGAAGGAGTTCAGAGCAGTTTCTCAAGATCTCCACTGCCTCTGTTAGTGTTTTCTCGTTCTTAGCTTTGACAATGTGGTTTGGAGAGCAATATCTGTAGCCTTTATGAAATACTTCTGGAAAAGCAACTTGCAAGCACTTAGACAAAAAAAAAAAAAAAAAGGAAAAAACCCACCAAAATATAATGCAGGTAAAATGTTCTGGGCTCAATACAGAGAGAAATGTAACTAAGGCAGAACCACTATTATTTCATATAGTAAGAAGAGAATTGCTGTTTGATGATGACGATCTAAAATCACAGAATGCAGCTTTTGAGACCCATGCCAGGGATTTAAAAACATCTGTGTGGTTTTATGCAACATTTCTTAAGAATTTGGAAGCGCACGAGGAGTTCTCTGAAGTGCTGTATTTATGCAGGGGGAAAAAAGTCCTGCCTGAGTTCCTCAGAACACTGCAGTTTTGATAAATGTGGCTGAGCATGAAGTCCTGGGCTCTGAACGACCTTTGTCTCATAGCCGTTCAGAGCTGGTGAGTTGTGGTGTCTCACTGGTGAAGAAGGCTGGATCACACAGCTAGCTCCCTCCAACAGTCATTCCTCAAGAGACTTCTTGTCGCTACAAGAGCAAAGATGTTTTATTCCTGTATTTGAAAGTCTTCCTCTCCATGCCAGAACTTCTGATTAATTGCCTAATATCACGGCAGCCCACTGGGGCTTGGTGCTGTTTCCTCTCCCAGGAGTGCTCTTCCAAATTTCGAACAACAACAATAAAAGAAAAGCTGTTAGGAAAAATAAAATTAATAGCCCTAATGTATTTCTATCTAGATATGCAAATAAATCAAGTAAGTAAATTATAAGTAGGAATTTTCCCCACAGAACCAGAGGTCATTTCTCAAACTGTGTCTCCCTGGATGAAAATGATCTCCCTGCTCTGAAAATGTATTTACTATTGTAGGGAGGTAATAACGCCCAAATTTTGCAGGAAGGCTAAATTAGTAGTTGTCTCCTTGCCCTAGTCCAGACACAGATTTCTCCTGTCTACATTCTTCTCTCCTTACATGTTTTTCTTCTTTGCATGTTTTTTAGAGATCAGTGCCAAATAAGCTAGAGAATATCAATCTGTAGCCAACCAGAAGTCCAAACTTTAGTTGTCTTTGTGTGTTTATTGAATAAATATTTCATGGAATATGGGTGAAGAAAAAGAAATTCAGAAGTGGAAGGCTACAGTTAGGCATAAAAATAATGAAACCCCTGTTAGTATATAGTATATAGTAAATATTTCATTTACTAATGCTGTACCTTCTATGAGGTATGAAGCATATAAGCTATAAAGTAAGAGCAGTGTAGCACATTTGGGCATGCCAGTACTCTCAGCCAAAATAGGTGTTAGCAGTTGTTTGATTCTGTCATTTAAAAACAAGGCAGTGAATCCATGTAGTCATCATTACAGCTTTTTAAAAATATCTCATTGTAAAGTTATTACCTCTTAAAATGAAAAAAATTAAAAAATCCCATCTTTTCTGCTTGGTTGGCGCCTGCGGAGAGCACACCGCAGGGCGCCTGCCGGCCAGCGTAACACAACACAGACACTGCGGTGGGTCTGTGCCCAGGCCATCTGCAGCTCCTGGCGTAGCCACACAGCTCATACCTGTGTGAAGGGAAACGTGATACATAATGTGAGAATTACAAAGTGAAAGAATTTAACTGCCTGGAGCCAACAGTATTTTATGTCATGTTTTTCAGGTGTGCTTTTTGCAGGTTGGGCTCCCCTGGAGCTATTGGAATCAGAGAGAGGCAATATGTTCTGTATCATCTTGGAAATGCAGAAATGGTGGTTCTCAAAAAAAGTGTCATCTTTGACATACTTATAGAGCAGTATGTCAATAAAGAACTTTGTTGTACTGCAGAATAAAATCTTAAGAACTTGAAAAATGAAGACTTACTTCATAAGCAAAACAAATGGGAGAATAGTGGGTCAGAGTTTTGAGGGATATATTCACCACTAAGATACTTCATAAGATGAGAATATTAAAACTTCTGTTTCACAAGTTTTAAGTGTAGCCCTTCCTGTGGGAAAGCTGGAGTTGGCTACCTGATAGGGGAATGGTGAAGGGGATCTCGAGCAGTGATGCAGAGCAAGACAGTGCTCTGTGTCCAGCTTTGCCAGGCTCTGCTTGATGAGATGCGGGAGGAGGGGGAAGGTCGGCTGCTCTCAGCTGGGTCCCTACCTTTTCCACTAGCCGACAGCCCCGGTGCAGCTCAACGCAGCCTGAAACAGCATTGCATTTCCTGGACCTTGCAACACACTGAGCCCTGCCAGGAGGGACGTGTAAGATGACGAAAGAGACAGGAGGGCCATGGTGAGAATTTATGGCCATGAAAATCCCTGAAAGTGATAAAATAAATCACTTCTTCAACACCACCTAAGCTGGTCTTGGATCAGAAGAATGCCCGTGTGGATGTCTTGGTGCCGAGCCCTCAGTGCCTTGCGTGACTGAGGGGGTGACTGTGTGTTTGCAGGGAGCGTGGTGACGGGCAGCAGGAGCACAGGTGCAATGCCAGCTGCTTCATGCCCTCGTGGGGAAAGCGTGACCCTGGCGTATCCCGTTCGATGGACCTTGTGGGACACAGGGATGCATGTGTAGCATCATTCTGTCTGTTCCTTGCAAGTGAAAATAATTCTTTCAAGTACATTTCAGTATTTCTCTTTTTCTTTGTGTTTTTTTTCTATCCCTGTAGCTAAGTGACTTGTCCCTTTTGATATTGGATAGTCAGGATTCTTGCAGTGGGTTTTCTGGAATGGAGAAATTGTACATTCCTTCCCTTACTTCAGCTTGTTTCTCACCTTAGAAGATGGAACGACGCAGTGTCTCCTTGTGGGCAGGCAGTCTTAACTTTCTGAATATTAAGCAAGCATAGATGAAGATTTAAACATTTTTGTTTGAATTGATGTTTTGTAGCTCTTTCTTACTGTTATTGGTTTCCCAGAATGTAACTTAGCATCTCTTCCTATATATCTCTTTTTCCGCCCCCCCCCCCCCCCCCCCTCAGGAAAAGATAGTAATCTTTGTAGCCTTTTTAAATATTAAGCGAACATGAACAAATGTTCAGCTGTGTTTTCCTATACATAAGTATATTTGTAATGCACATACAACCATGAAATGACCCCCTCCTCTTCCAAACACACGCTGCTCCATCACTGTATTTCAGGGGTTTTTTCCCATGATTATTGCATTATCTAATGGTCTTTTCTGTCTGGAATGGGGTTGGTTTGTTTTTTTGGTAAAAAGCTTCCTTTGAAGTCTTAAGCACTGATACTGACAGTAATGCTAATACGGGTCATCACCAGGCCTATTAATTATAGCTCAGCACTGCTGGTAGCATTGGAGCAGACACTCTGTTCTTCCTTTCTCAACTCCTTTTTTTTTTTTTTTTTTAAAAAAAAAAGAAAGCATAAACAAAACGTCAAACCTTTTGCTGTTACTCTGAAGAGGAAGGCAGAATTGCCAGCATGACAGGAGCACATTGGGCCACAAAGGAAGAGGGAAACGGAGTGGGGATCTCTGCCCCGTTGCAGTGTGAGGATGTGTCCAGAGCAAACGCTGGAGAGGTTTCCAAGGGGGAGCCCGTTTCTGGATTGTGGGCTGCCAAGAGTGCTGCTTCTGGGTCACCCCTGGTAGGTGGTTTGGGGTAGGTTTTGGTGTAGACAGCACGAAGTGTAGGCTGCAGGAAAAGGTGAAATACAGCCCTGTTGCATTAAGGCACAAGGACACTTGGAAAGAGTTTTGCTGGTCTGTTAGTACTGCATCTACATTGGCAGGCTGCCGATGGTAGTCTTTATTCTGCTTCATAGAATGTATACTAAAATAAAACAGTTAAGTTCTGTTCTTTACGTATATTTCAGTATATTTAGGGAGAAACATCACACACTGTTTCCTGGATGAAAGAAAAAAAATATTTTCCTTCCAGTTTTTGTTTTACCTATAAAATTTAATCCCAGAAATTGTTATCAGTGTAAAAGAGTATTTAAGCACTCTTTAGCTCAAAACTTGCACTGATGGGTTAGATGAGGATATTCTTGAGTAAGGTATTAATACTGAAAATGCAATTTTGTTGCCAATGAACATTCTGTTTCCTCATTACCAAAAAAGACATATCACTATGTTCCTGCCTTAGTAATTATAACAGAAAAGATACTGCATAACATTTTCTGTCTTTCATGTTTGGGAAATGCTGTTCTGTAATAATGTTTGATTAACAAATTGACTTATTTTTTCTGAAAAAAAGTGTTTTTAGAAGAAATATAATTACAGTAGAGAAGTATATACCCTATTTGTCCCACTAATAGCTTGCAAACAGAGTATTAACCCCATGCACTGACACATCTAAACTCTGCGAGAATTGTATTTTATACCCTACAGCTTGTGCATGCTGGTTTATATGTGAGAGTTCATTCTTCATCGGGAAGAACCGCGCAACCTTTTCAGTACAAGCCACAGTAAATCTTAGGGTTATTATTGCAGTCTTTGCTGATCCGTGCAAAATCAATCCTTCATTCATTTCAGAAAACGCTGGTTCTTCTCTTTATGGTAGTTCTGACCGGTTGACAAAACATAGCATTGCAATAATGTTGCCTTTTGTGAAGAGATGTGACAAATCGCAGGAACTACGTGGAGGTGGTAGTGGGTTTCCCTCCAGTGATGACACCTGCTCAGCCCATGCGCTGTGTGCAGTAGGACGTCGGGAAGTCTGCAGAGCCAGGCGTTAACTGACGGTACATCTAAGGAAAGGTGGCACGCCTGCAGCAGGTGACTAGTGCTGTGGTTTCTTTAGGCAGGCTAATGCTACTCTAGAAACAATAATTACTGTTCTGCATGTTTTAATTGCAGCTCAGTAGCGGCTTATACAGAAATGTCTTCGAGTTCCTAAACCACTCTGGGTGCGTTGAGCAAAGTCTACAATATGATCTCAGGTTTTTCTTCCTTTTTCCACATGCAATCAGTGGAGTCTAGGGACAATTCAGCTGGAGAGCCTCTTCTGTGTTCCTGGTTGGCTTTTTGGGTTTGAGCTGCTGTGGTTAGCTGCTTGGCTTTTTTTCTGGTTTGTTTTTTAGTTAGTGCTACCACTGCAGCTGTCCGGTAAAGGTCTGAGTGGCTCCCTAATTTAAACTTTCCCCTCCCTCACACTGCACATGGATGAAATCAGAAAGGCTGAAGTAAGGGCTGTGTGAGCATTTGAAGGGACAGGTTAGGCGAGCAGGCGTGCAGTCTGTTTTGACCTCTGAAGGCAGACAGGCAGTAGCCCTCATTGAAGAAGATTTCAAGAGTCGGAGTAGAGGAAAGCAAAAAGTGTGCCCCTGCCTTCAGTCCTGTTTGCATTTCGGATTCAGCTGGGCCTTTTCCTTCATCTCAAGGATACCATACACATATGTTCCAGTAATGCCTCCTAGTTTCTCACTATGCTTTCACCTGTGCTTGTTCATGACAAACATCCTTGTGACAAACCTGACTTATTCTGTAAAGGACCTTTCAATTTCTTCCAGAGTCTCTGTGAGTGGCAGAAGGGTAGTGGTTCAACATCAAATGACTGAAAGTGTTGATGTCTTTTCGTTGAATGATTTATTTTACTTAAGACATTCAACGTGCCGAAGACAATATAAATGCAAGCAGTCTACATGACTGTGCCTCCCTCTTGCAGGCATCCTTGTCTTTCCCGGAATTTTCTGTTATGCAAGTTGCATCTTTTCTTAAATTAAAACCAACAAGAGACCCATGGTATACTGTAATTTAAATAATAAATAACATTAATTCAGCTTCATTCATGATTAATGCTACTACTTTTAAATTCCCGGCTTCTCTGATGTAACTTATTTCTGTTGTTTTGATATACTCAATGATACCAAGAAAGAACACAAAAAGGTGGCTCTGCACCTGTAACCCACCTTTCATTTTTTAGCACTGAAAATGAAGAATGTTAAAAAAAAAATTACTAAATGAAAACCTCCACCTTACTTAATTCTGATTTGTATTTATTCCTTTTTAACCACCTTTATTGTATATTTTTGTATAGCTATTAAGTGCTTGCCTGCAGTGGCATCTGTATATTCACATCTGATACAGGATCTCATTTTGTCACATGATTTGTAACTACAGAGAGTTATTTTCTGCCTACAATTTTTTTGTGATGAGAACTAGAAACAAACCAAGAGACTCACAGTGACAGCATGGAAGAGAAGGGTTACTGGAGGTTAGGGATCATTGTCACAGACTCCCTTAAAGATCAGGTTGTCTCCTCCTCACCTCCCTGCAACTTCTTCCCTTACTGTTATTGTATTCCCTCTCCTGGCTGCAAGAAAAGCAGCTGTCCCCCAGCCAAAGGGGCTTTCCTGGAGGCACACTGGTTCCAGTGAGCATTGCAAAACCAGGGCAGTTTAAGGATACTTAAGGTTGTCAATAGCCTTTGTCTCACGGACAAAAGCTGTGGTATGAGACATTGCTGTCACTAGGTAGGATAAAAGATGGAAGGCTATATTAATTTGAAAATGAACTCACAAATGAGACAAAATAGAAAAATTTAAGTGAAGCATTAAAATGATGCTTATCAAACTCATCCTTAGTTTTCACTCTCTTTTGCTAAGCAAGCATAAAGCTAACATAAATCGTTCTCTTTTTCTTCTGTTTTGTGAGACAGAGGCTGCTGCCACCTGTCCTTCTGTCTCCTCTTTCTTTGCAGTCCCACTTCTCTGCCTCAGCAGGAGACTTTTCTTCTATGCTTAATGAATCTTTCTTTTTCCTTTGTTTGGATATGAGTATGACACATGCTACTGATGTGGGTTACTTCATTTTCTTCCCTAATTTCTGCCCATAGTTACATGATTAGCATTTCTAAGGAATACCCCAATTAGTATATTTTCTTGTCATCAGCATACTATATAAGGTTGGCTAAAAGTTATGTATTGTATAATGCGAAATATATTCAAAATACCATCTATGATAAGTTATTATAGTCTACCTGTGAGTGTTATATGCTCACTAAATAAGAACATGTTTGACTCCTAACCTGTCTCTCACATCTGCTCTGCCTGCAAAGCCTGTGACCTCTTCATTGAGTACTTGGCATTTGCTTTGCACAGTGGAAGCTCTATTCTGAGTTACTCCATAGTGATCAACACGGCCAACATCTTCAAAAGGCCAGACCCAATATAACATGAGTTCAACTCATGTCTCAAAGAGCAAAGAAGGTTTCTGGGGGGCAGGCAAAATCACTGGGGTATGAACAGCTAAAAAAAAATACAGAGAATATTTGCGAGGAGATTTTGTGTTCAGATGCTTAGAAGTAGGTCAGCCCTGAAGCAGATGTCCATCCACCCCATGCCAAAATTCCTGCAGGGGCATATGCTATACTCAAGCCTATTTTAGGATCCTTCTTTTTCACCTAATGCCCCCCCCCCAAAAAAATATATATATTTGGAGTGAGGAGGAGTGGCCATCCAAGCAAAGCTCTCGTAACAGCTGAGCAGTAGGATTTGCAATGGTAAGAGCTGGGCATCCTTAAAATGGCAGGTGTTGAATAACTTCACTTATGATGATGAGGTGGAGGCTTACTTTACTTAAGTAATGGTCTTAAATGATAGCTTTTTCAAATGGCTCTGCAGGTACTAGATTTTCTTTACAAGCACTGTTCAGGTATCTTACTTTGGCTGTGCA
The DNA here is from genome assembly GCF_023638135.1 of Falco biarmicus. NCBI lineage: Eukaryota > Metazoa > Chordata > Aves > Falconiformes > Falconidae > Falco > Falco biarmicus. Next base: position 13,075,993 of record NC_079295.1, read on the forward strand.
CACATGCCTGGCTATGAACCAGGGGAAGCTGGACTAGCTAATGACTCATCTGTCAGCCTCGATTAACATGAAGATCAACAAGGCAAATATAATGTCATATCATTTTCCTTAAGCAATGGTGAGGAGAAAATATTGTGTATTAAAAAGTGCCAGGTTTGGAAGGTTTTTTTATTCTTTCAGTGTAAGAAAGTGTAAAATTCCAGGTTTATGGCCCCATTTGAGTAGAGCTTCACTAGCTGCTCATTGTAGGATGGAGATTCACCCACTACAAAGGAGCTTCAGTGCTTTCCTAAATGGGTCTGCACAGAGAGGACTGACTCCTTTGCAAATCCTTCAAATTGCCATCTGAACTGGAGATCCTTGATCTGTAATTTATTCTTAAGTAGGCAACTGAGAATAACATGGTTCAGATAGTGTACATCTCTTTTCTTGGTCCACTGCAGAAGGTGAGCAATTCTGCAGGTGAAGCAAACCCAGTTATTTTGATGATTTTTTTTTTTTTTTTAAGTGAAAGGAAAGAGAAGCAGAAGCACAGGTCTGAATGTAATGGGAAGAAGGAGTGAGGGGAGTGAGACAGCAGGCAGTGAGGTTGCGGAGGGAACAATACCCTCCTGCCCTTGCACTTATTGAGGGGAGAGCTGACCTTGCTGCAGGAGGTGGCTAGAGGCATGCAGGAGGCTGCTCAGCTCTCGGCAGCAACGGACACCCTGAATAGGTGCCAGTCACTCCTGGGGCAGGGATTGTGTGTAGCTGGAGGATGTAAAGAAGTGGTATCGCGTGCCCTCCTGAGCACGCCACTTCAAGCACGCACTCATACGTGTGTGCTTTGGAAAATAAAAAATAAATTTAAAAAAATACAGAGTGCTTATAATAAAAAAAACAAAATAGTAGTCACTTTTCTGGGAGTATAGGTGATTTCTGCAAAGTAAACTGCCTACTATATTGCTGAGGAAAATACTTTCTTGGACATTTGTATCTGCTGTCATTGACAATAAAATTGCTTGAAATATAAAATATGGTAGTGTGTTGCCTACCATGACAGAAACTGTAAGAGGTTTTGACCTTTAGTATGCTTTAATGGGTGCTCTACAGAGGAACTGACACTTCCATTTATTAACTTGTAATTGTCCAAAATAAATCCTGCTTTTTTCCCCTCCCAGTAGATTGAAGCCTGGTATATGTTAATTGTGCTGGCTCTTCTCCTGCCCTGACACCTTGACAGCTCTTGTCAGCTTTTAAAAGTTATTCCCGTATGAAAACTATACCTCTACTGGTTATTCTCCCATAATGGCCTTGCCAGTCATCTCTTCTGTGTTTTTTAATTCTGACATCAAAGTTTATGCTATAGTGTTGCCCCCTGACAGGAGAGTGTTCTCTAATGACTAGCAGTAGGTCAGCACTCCCTATTTCGGAGAGAATGCAAAAAAATTGAATCCAGCATTTGGGTTTGCAAGTATATGCCTGGGGCTCTTGCTTTACTAAGGCTCAGGTATTTGCTTTTCATTAAAGAAATGAGGTAGTACAGTAAACTGATTTATTAGCTGTACCACCCGGTGCTCTCATCTCATCAAATCTCACACTGTGCAAGACTAGAGCATCTCATAATTTCAAAAAAAAGAGAGCTAATTAACATTTATGTGCTACAGGACATGATGGTACTTCAACGGGTGGCACTTTTTCCTTTGATTCAGTATTGGAGCAATATAATTGTGTTGCCGGAGTTGCTGCCTTCGAGATACAAAACCCGAGACCTTGACCACCAGGATAATTGAAGTTCCCAGACTGCTTTCTTAGGAGCAAGGGTGGGAACTCCAGTCGTGCACTGGCCAAAATCCAGGCAGGTAATTAGATTCTGTTACATTAATGCCCCCTGTGGCTTCAGCTGATGATAGCGACTTCTCTTCCCACCCTTGCCGTTCGGTGTAATTGGTGCACACCGGCAGACAGCTGCTGCCCCCCTCAAAGTCGAGTGGTTGTGCTGTGCTGATGAACGGTGCGGTGTATTCCTTAAGCCTAGCACCTGTAAAAGAATAAAAAGCAGTTACACCGTAGAGTTCATTGCTGTCAGAAAGATAGGTTTTGGCCAGGGAAAAATACTACTTTCTGTGTTTGAGTTTTTGAGTCACCAAAAATCACTGGTTTCTGCATTTGGGTTACGTGTCAGCAGATGAATGGTGCAATTACCCCAGCACTAATCAGATCACATTGAAGAGAATGCAAGGTAAAGGCAACACTTTTGCTTCCACTTGCTGAAAGTGCAGTGGCATAATATTATTTGGGAGAGTTTGATGAATTTTAATGTGGGGGGGGGTTGATTGTTTGGGGGGTTGGTTTGTTTGTTTTTCCTTTTCCTGGCGTGTTCTCTGACATGCTCTAGAATCTAACTTTTTTCTCCCTCTGACCTGGAAGATGGTGAAGTTACAGTAATACTAGGGAACACACAGTGATCTGGAAAAGGCTAATAAACTGTTTCTCTTCAGGTCATTGACTCTGAAGTATAGTAACTTCTTTAAGATGTTGTAATTAATGGTTTCACTACATTCAGGATCTTCAAGAGTGAAAGGCAAACCTATCAAAATCAGTAGTTTTGTTAAAACAAAAATAGAGTTTCGTTTCATGTTCCAGTTGTGCTGAGCCTGGAAAACCAAGCTGCCAACTCTGTCTCCCCTGGGAGCTGTCACTAGAAAGACCAGTTCTTCAACATATATGATTGTCACCCCAGGTTCTCCCATTACCTTTAGGATTAAGAACGTGAAATGGAAGACATTTCCATTGTAAACCTAATTCGGAGGGCCATTACAAAAGACCACAAATAGTTGAAGAACTGTAGTAGAGGAAGTATCAACCAATTCAAATGTGAATGGACATTAAAAGTAACATGACTTAGTCTTCCCTAAATTTTACACCCGTTAATGTGTTAAGTTAAGCTTTAACATGTCAATGGCTGGAGAATTCCTTCAGAGTAGAAGTGGGAGAGGGAATGCTTTCCCTGGCAGTAAGCAGGAATCTGGACACAGATTGCAGATGTGCTGCATGCAGGGTGCCAGCTGGTGTCTTAAGGGTCAGTAGAAATGTCAAACAGCATGATTTATTGTTAGTGATACTGCCCCAGGCAGAAATGAGAGTTCGTAACATCAAAGTGATGCGTACACTTTGTAGGCACATGAGATTTGTTTCACAACATCTGTTAAGACAAGAAAGCAAGTCAAAGCTGCACTAATTTATCTGCTTGTAAGGATGTGAGACTGCTACCTGTAACTGTATCAGAACTCTTCATGGCCTTGTGGAGAACACTAGATCTGGTTTCAGCGGTGAGAAGTACTGGGGACTTGCATTGCTTAAATGTGCCTGCATTTGATGAATAGACCCGCTTTGTGCTTGTGTCAGGTGCAGCTGTGTATATGCAGAGTCTCAGGGAAGGCTCAGAATTTCTGGTGGGAAGCCAAGTACCCAAATTTACAGTTCACCATCTTTTACCCATTGAAGGAAAGCTTGAAGTTTTAACACTGCAAAATATTAATGTTTGAATACAAGAGGTACTTAAAATTATGCAAAATTTCTTAAGCAGTTCTCTTGCTTTGTTACTATTATTTAATTTTGGTTTTGTTTATTTTAATTTGTTGCCATTTTCGATGCAATCATTAGTATACATTTTGGAAGGCTAGAGTTAAAAGAGATGGGTTTCTTTCATAAAGATGGCCATTTGCAATTTTTCACCCGGAATCTTATTAGCACTCTCAGATTTTAGAGAAAAAAAGTGCTAAAGCCCTAGCATTAGCTGTTAGTTCAAAACGTAGCTACAGTCAGTTTATCTCTAAGCAGTAAAGTGCTATACATTAGCAAGATTTGATGAGAATAGAAAACACTATGTAAGTTACAACCAACTTAGTAAAACTAAGTAGCTATTACTTTAGTTCCATCTTCAGTGATCTTTTAGCAAGTTATTTATTTTAGTACAGACTGCTCTAATCTGGGCAGTGGGATCAAGGAAGAGCTTTAGTTGTCTGCTAGCAGCTTACCCAGGGACATGATTCCTCAAAATATGGGAATGTCCTACCAAGCCCAGGTGCAGGTTTTGGTGCACAGAGTGCTGGCACTGCCTTTGCAGACTGGTGAAATGGCAAATGGTCCTGAAAGAAGTCACGTGTTTGTCTGCCACTCCATCTAAAGAAATGTTTTGACTGATGAAACTGTGAACCATCCCCCTGCCTTACGTTAGCAGTGTTCGATGACTTTGCTAATATCTGTGCTTCTGTAATAAATTAAAAAACCCCAAAAACATCGTGAAATGGGTCATGTGGATTGCAGCCCCTTCTAAATATCCTCAGATCAGAAATCAGATCAAGTATTGGTACTCTGCAATGCTTTTCATGGCAGCTGCTTCACACTAACTCCATTTTGCAGGCAGAGTTTGAAGGACAGGCTGTTTTGTTTCGCAACTGGGGCTTTACAATAAATCTGAGTCCGAGCCAGAAGTGGTGTATGGGTCTCCTGATTGTCTTTGTTTGAAGCCTATTTGGCCATGCTTTCCTTTAATTATACATGTGCTCACCACCCGGTGTACCATGCATTCATTTGCTGATGTAGCCCGGTTTTGTGGCACGCTGGTAAGGACGGTAGGTCTTTCAGCTTATGTACTGCATAATAGAAATGATACTATTCTCTGCTGAATTGCACTTTTTACAGTAACTGGAAGAAATGTTAGTGCATGTGTATTTGTGTTAGAGGTAAGAGTGTAAGTTTTGTTCAGAAAGTTTCTAAGCTTTGGAACTTGAGAAATTTTCTAAGCTTTTCTGAGTCTTTCTGTGAGTATGTGGTTGCATCCTACACAAGAAGGCAAGAAGCAGTTTTGGGGATGACAGCTTGATGAATGGATTGAAGGCATTCATAAAGGATGAGTCATTTTGATGCCATTAAGAGACAGAATTCCAACAATCAGGATGTGCAGAGGGAGAAAGTGTTGTTTGTGTAAAGTAGTGTTCTTCAAACCTTCCCTAAGCATCATCTGTGGCAATTTTGCAAAAAACAGAGAGGATGTGAGAGGGAAAAACAGGTGTCTTACAGATCTTTTTCTTATCCCAGTCCACTTGGCAGTACAGCATGCTGCTAAGAAATCTCAGAGCAGTAATGTGGGAACCTTAAGACAGAAGCAACATTTTTAAGACCAGCCTACTTTAAGGGATGTTATAAAGACTGAAAGCAGTATCTGAAAGATCTAGGTTTCCAGGGAAGATAACTTGTGGAGAAAATAGCCCATTTTTTGGTAGGCTAGAAGGAAATGTCGTTATTTGCTTCTCTATTTTTTATAGCTATCTGTAGGAGAAGTATATAAAGAAAATTGAACCCAAATTTGTGGAAAGTTTTTCCTCTGTACTTCATTAAAAATGCCCTTAAGGTTTTCTAGAAAGAGAGAGATTTGTGTAGTTGACAAAATTAAAAAAAATACAACTTTGGTGAATAGGAACCAGAAAAATATGGTGATCACCCAGAGGGTTCTCCTGCCAAGTTAAAGACCAACAAAGGTACCTGTTTCTGCTGAATGATGTAGATCTTGTGCAAAAGTAGAGAATCTGGTCTGTAAATACTTATTAATTGTGGAGTGCTGTAGCAATCCTTGTGTAGGGCTTGAGGATTTTAAGAGGTTTCTTTGCAGAGCTGGGAGTTCTCAGAATAATATTATTTGTTCTGGTCTTTGTAGGAAGAGTGGGCAAGGTTTTCATAGCTCTCACCGGTAGTTCTGAGCTGCAGAGTACTTTAGTTTGAGTTTAGTGTAGGGAAAGAGGAAGGCACTTTTTTGTTGGTTTGTTTTTTAACTTGCCTGAACATACAGTTATGCTGACCTTGAGATGATGAAGCTTCTGCTCTTCTTTTCCATTTTCTGTGGCAGTGTTTTACCCAGAAATACCTTCACATGGGGTGTAGACATTTTACATCTATCTTCTGCTAAGATATACAGAAGGTCCATCTAGTTAATTTACCTGTTATTTATGTGTCAGATAGCTTTTTATGGGCTTCTTTTTCTTCATCTCATCAAAGCTTAAGCATATAGCAGTTCAGAGGTCAGTGCCATAGGTTGTGCTCTGTGCTGTCTTCCTCACGTGATGCTCACCTGTTAATCAGAATTTGTATCGTGAGAGTGGATGTATTTCTATCCTGGCTGTTGTTATCAGAAAGGAAAGGTAAAAAAGGATATTGCTGGTTTTCCTTAGGAACTGCTTTCTGCCTGTAAGAATGTGGACTGAGATTTGGGTACATTTCCATTCAGTAATGAGCTCTAAGTTATTAGTTAATTATTGTTTTTATTAATTTCCTAGTGATTCTTAATCAAGGGCAAATTATCTCCTGAAAGCTTCGTATCTGATTGAGGCAAGAGAATGTTGTCATGAGTTTCTTCTGGTTTATATGAAACCAGAAGACTGGACCTGCTGTACAGTTCATCAGCTCCGTCAGGAGTTCAGCTGGCTCTCGAGGCTGGGGTACCCCAACAGGCACCTTCTGCAGTTACGTGGGTGAAAGAAACACGCCCGATGTGCAAAGCCAAGAATTTGTTGTTTGTTTAGCTGAAGTCCTAACAGCCTACTGAAAGAATTATTATTAGGCTGATTATAATGATGGTGCTTATAGTCCAAATTATCTAATTATAAGAGCTCATTCCTGATAACAATACAGATACACATAAGCTTTCTAGTGTCTGATCCTTTTCTGGTGTTACAGTCCTCCCAAAGAAGAAAAGGAAGGTGTCGTTACAAGCTATAAACACGGTGAATTCTTCATGTGGTGGGGGAGTATGATGTTGGTATCTGTGGTTTCCTCCTCCTTTTTACCAGGAGGAAGGTGAAGTTAATGTTGATGGCTTCCTTCTGGTCACTCTGAGGTTCATTTGGGGTCATTTCTATGTATTTACTAGCACAAATATGTGCCTCGCTTATTTGCTCTTTCTTCGGTGGTTCACTATATTTTAGTCAAATTTGCTACATATAGTATGTTTTACGTATGTTGGATACTTCTTAATTTCCTTTTATCCCTAAACTCACTTTTATCCATATTTTAAAGTTTCATTCCTTTAGCAAGCAGTAACTGAACACTAATGACTTGTTTATCGTGCTGGGATCCTGCTGTCATCCCATTCCTTGCACCTTCAAGGCCTCTGCTATGATCTCGTGCTTGTCCTATTGGGGTCTCTGTTGCAGTGCTGGTTTCCCTCAGCAGCCACCAAGCTGTGGTTTACTGATAACTTAAGTAATATTTTATTAGTGTAATGTGGTGACACATACATCCTTGCTCTACAGTTACTTATATTTCAGTCAGCAAAAGCAAGGATGCAGTAGAAGACACACACAGTGCAGACACGTGCTCTCCTGACTGCTGGCTACCAACGACTGCTATTTGTGGTAAAGTCACCAGGATGTTGCCAGAGTTACTTTACAACACACTTCATCTGCATAGGTGAAAATGAAAGAATAATGCCAGGTTACAGTTTTCATTTTGCCTTGCAAGATGCATACTTCATATTTAATATTTTTTTCTGCAGTCTTGTGTTTTTCTCAGAGCAGTCTGTGTGGTTAGTATTAAAGGTTGGCTTAAGGATAACTCAGATTTTGTCTGTGCCAGTTAGCTGTGGCTGAGACATACGTGTCAAAATTAGCAAAGGCCTATTCTTATCTCAATTTTTATTGGTCAAATTGATACATATTTTAAAGAAGCTTGTCATGGTCCTGGGATAATCGCTGGCAAGGACCAGATCCTGCCGATGAGAAGCAATTTGAGAGCAGAGGCTTTGAACGGCTGACTGATCCAATATAAAACTGGTGTGAGAAGGGGATTGTGATTTAACTCTGACATAAAGAATTAAAATAAAGAGCTTCCTTTGAGAGAATTCATGTATCTCCTTCAGCCTATCACAGTTACTAGCGTATCCTTCAAAGATTACAGAAAATAACATTTAGGTGACCTGACTGTAAATATTAATTCCTCATTTTCAGTCATAGTGCATATTGTGGAGGCTGGAAAGATTTAAGATTTGGCGGGTTTGTTTCTGTGGCAGTCTTTCCTAAGAATGTCAATGACCAAGGAGGTTAAAACAGTAAACATAGACTAAAAATTTCCGCTTGCAGTTTTTAACATGCTTGTAGAAAGGGCATCGTGTCCTCCTTCAGTAAGGAAGGAGGAGGAAAGATCAGAATAGCAGCATGATTCCACTGAAGAGAACTTCAGTGAACCATCTTGACCAAGGTGAAAAGCTGGTAGGTAACAACAGACGCTGGTAGGTGTTGGAGGGCACGGGAGTGAAGAGTTGTTGGATGAAGTCTCGAAGAACTCAGAGCTGCCAAGTACATTATTCATGCAGAAAACAGCAAAACAGTCTCCAAAATGAGCAGAAGACAACGTTAACTGCTGAGCCATCCAACACTTGTGTGTTTATGGAGCTATCCATTTTGTGGCCTTATTGTCTCCCACTGGAAAGTCATTCAGAAGAGAAATCCAATTTTCCCTCTGCAAAGAGATGTAGAGGTGACCTTTCTGTGAAAAGAGTTCTTGGTGAGGAAGTCGTTGCTCCTGTGAAATGATTTATGGAAGATGAATGCAGCTCAAATGCGGATTTTCCCAATAGTTTAAAGCTTCCAGATAGAGTTTAGGTGGGATGTTGTGGAGCTCTTTGTTATTGATGCATGGGAAATTGTAACTGGCCAGAGAGTGAAGCACTCATCTATGTTTAGATCTCAGTGACTGGTGCCCACCTGAAAGTACCAGGAGGAAGTGCCTCCCTGTATCACTGTTTTGGTTGCAGCAGAACTGTCAAACTTGAAAATCTTGTATATGCTATGCTCAGACAGATTATTCTGGATGCTTAAATTTCACTGTTGGAGTGAAAGTGGTGGATAATTCTGTGGGACCAGGGAGTGGCACATGATGTCTGAAATGGTCCATGCTGGGTTGTTCCCCCTGGAGCAGCAAGAGGAGCTGTGGCCTCTGAGGGCAGCCCCACGCTTACGGCCACCTGCGTTTTCCCAGCAGTGTGGAGCTGAGTTCTTTTCCCTACAGCATTGCCTGTTTCTCTAACAGTCCTATGAATAATCATTTCTTGACAGGATTTACAATGTTGCATATGTTCTTTTTGAATCAGAATCCTAAACGGTGCAGGAGTGGGTGCAAAGGTAAAGTGATCCTTAAAGAGGTGACGTGTACCGGTCTTGTCTTTAATCTTTGTGACTGAAGAAGCTTCCTTAAGCGCTGCTGAAAATTTCCATGGTGAATTTAAAACCTCTGCTCTCCCTGAGCTCAGCAGGAGTTTCTCCATTGACTTCAAGAGAAGCGGAATTAGGCCTAGGATCATTAAAACAGATAACTTTAAATTAGAGACTAGCATATGTAACCACTTTCCAGATGCACAAGTGTGTGTCAGCTTTATGTTCTTTTCATTATCTGGTAAAACTAATTTGATAGGTGAGATGCTAATTCTGTATGTCTATGCTGTTTTCTTCGGTCTTGGCCTTAATATTTATGGAGTATTCAGCTGATTTTTGCTGAAGCTAACAAAAAAATATCCTACAGCTTGCAATAAGATCAGGCTGTTGTTACACACGTGGTTAGTAGCTATCGCAGTGAAATATTCAGTATGCAGTGCTCAGCAATTCTGTAGGCTTGAAACAAGGTTTTTTGCACAATGGCAATGCTGCGGCCATTTAGTGAACTTCCAAAAATGTAATTATCTTCAAACGAAATCAACAAGACTCTTAATTTATGCTCTGTAACCTGTTACTTGTTAAAGTCCTGGAGCCTTGTTCAATTGTAAGCCATAATGCTATCTGAATCCTGCAACAGAGGATACTGGAAAAGAGCAGAAGATGCGCAGGCACTGGAATGATGTCAAATGAAACATGAGGCTTATTGTGCTGGGAAGGGCATTAATCATCATATAATGAAGTATGTGTTTGTTTCTGGCAGATAATTTCTGAAGGAAAAGCGTTAAAAAGAATAGAAAGCTGAGAAGGATTGATTTTTCCTGCTATTGCTTCAGCATATTTCTTTTGCAGTCACCTAATCAAGAGTAATTATTAAGATCTTCACCAAAGACAACCACTAGCTTTCATGTATATTACAGGTGCAAGTGTGCAAAATATTTAATATTCTGATTTTCCCCATGATTTGGAAAACAATAATGTTTTCATTTGGGTTTGGTTTTCATTTTAAGCTCGTTTCATTATTTTTTTCCCTGTGAACGCACATGGGAAGATCTATCTGAACTCAAACACACTTTACAAGAAAAATGCTTCATATGCGAGTCTGAAGTAGTCTCAAAAACTTACTTATATTTAATGATAATTTCAAGTTTTATATTACAAAAGTAGAAAAGACCATTGTGAATTTTCAGTTGTATAACATAATACATGTATTGAATATATATTTGTAGGACCTGAATGTAAAGGCTGGTTCAACAGTTCTTTTCTGCAGACTACACAACAGACTGAACTGCTGTGTATTGCTCAGGTGTGCTTATGAGCAAGTTATAGTTGTTTCTGAATGTTATATGTCTTCATTTAAAGTTAATCAAAATCGCCCACATCATGAAGAATCTCACCTGCTCATCACCCACCTCCTTTGGGCCCATGACTGGCAGGTAAAACAATCCCAACCTTCTGTTCCTCTTAATCCCCACTTTCTCCCAGTCTGGGTTGATGCTCTTGACAGTGCTGGAGAAAGAGCAGTTTCACTTCAACTGTATCTATCTATTCAGCAATCTCATGGGCTCCAAGGACTTGCTATTTTAAAATCCTGCATATATCTGTATCTGCGTATGTTAGATTTCTTCTAATATTAAAAGACTGTCAGGAGAGTATGGCTGTGGTTTGTGGTGGAAATAGGAGAGGAACAGATTATTCACAACCTGCATGTTCCTTGTTATCTGTAGAGCTTAATATCTAATGACATAAAATGGGGTTCTGTTGCAAATCGGTGGAGCTCTCAATTTTTTAAAAAAAGCTTAAGTTTTGAAACTTAAAGTGAGATACATACAGCTATAAGCAGAGGCAGTTAGAAGCAGCTTATAACTTGCAACAAACTGAAAGTTATTCCTACTTCAGCAATACCTCAACGTTATTTATTAAAGGCCTCTCAAAACCAAAGCAAGTGGCCAGTGTAGCCTGTACACTGACAAAGTGTGCCGATGGGATAACTCACTGCGTAAGATGGAAATCGTAAAAATGGTGGTTGGAAGGAGCTAGCGGCTCACCAACATGAGATCATCAAGGAAGATGGGGCTTTTTTCAGCCATGCCTTGAATTTCTGTAGGGCTTTGAGATTCCACAGCCCCCCTGGGTAACGTGTTCCAGTGCGGCACTGCCCTAGCAGGCACTTTTCCCCACCGCTAGCAACAAGTGACTCTCATCTGCTGTGCAGTTCCCGTCAAGCAGTTGTAGGCTGCTGTGAAAATTTCCCCCTTTTCCTCTTCTATTACAGGAACATATTGTAGTAATTAATTCCATACTGGAAGCATGAAAAAAAATTGTTGTCTATTGATTTCTTCCTTAGTCTGCTTATTTGAGTGGTTGAGTTACTAATTCCGTTGAGAAATCTTGACATTTCTCCTTTCTCTGGAAGTAACTTGCCTTGTTTGACTTTGCTAGAGAAGGACTATAGCATTAACAGGGTAAGTTCTTCTTGTATTACACTATTTGTTTCTTGGAGTTTTAAGTTCTTCTGTAGTCTTTACAAAGGGTTGTTTGTTCTTTTTTTTTAAATAATATAAAAGATATGGTCATGGAAAATATGTGGAATTGCAGACCAGAGCACAAGTGAAGAGATGCTGCCCTTTTGTGCTGTGCTAAGTGGTGGAGACTCCAGTCGCAGAACATTACAATATATGTGCTCACACAAACCACCAGAGAAGGTGTATTTTACATCTTAGTAAGCAATGTTTTCTGCTTTAAATAGCATGATGCATTCCCCATTTGAGTGTTTACAGGAGCTCTGATCTATTCTGTTATTATTTATTTTTGATTAAGCTCAAGCCTCTTTGTGAAGGTATACAAAACTGGTTTCATGTGACAAGTGTTTATCTAATGAGCACGTTGTTGCTCTGTTTGTCGTACCATAATTCACATAAAGAAGCAATAAACCATCTCAGTTATGTGACAGTGTATCAACAGTAGTCATGTAGTATTCAGAGAAAGGGGAGCACGCACAGCTTCTAGAAGAATCGGCAGCAGCTAAGAAGTACTCTTATTTAATCCCCGTATTAAGCAGTAATCAAGTTCTTTAAAAAAGAAACTGAATTCAAGCCCCCAACCCCTCTTTATTAACAATTACAATATGTTTTATCTCATATACGGATTTAGAGAGAGGAGATATTTGATTTATTCTAAATAAATCCAAATGCCACTTTTGTGTCACCTCCACAGCATCGCTGAACTACCAACCTGTGTTCCCCATGTTTAGGTTATCAGCAAATTTTTGAAGGGCAGGAGGGAGCTGCAGTGGACTTCCAGCTCCTTTCAGGGTGCAAATGGAGTTACAGACTGGGGAAGCTTATGCTGGATTTAGAACACACCTGTAGGACCGAATATCCCATGTCTTCACAGTCTCAGCCTAATGCTGCTGTTGCTGGAGGCTAGAGTAGGAGCAGACCTGTGCCTTGTTCTCCTGGTCTGGCAGGTTGTTTGCCAAAACAGAGACTGATGTTCGTCCTCCCTCTGCCGATGTGGGCAATTGGGAAATTTGACTCCATTACTGCTTTTAGCTTCACCTCCCTTTACAGTTTCAAAGTCCTTGTGCCAGTTAAGCAGCCGCTGCATTTTCTGCTGTGTGGTATAGGTGTGACAGTATGTCGGTTCTCTTAATGTAACGTAAAGCTATAGGGCTGAAATATACCCTGGCCTCTTTCCCTGATCACTCATCTACTTTCTCAAAAGTTCCCACATCAGCTGTGGCTCTGCTGTATTCAATCTTTCAGAAGCAACTAACTTGAAAAAGAGCTACGACCAAAATTTTGAGGTATAACACAAACACTTGACATTTTAGTGCTCAGCATACAAAGGGCTGTAGCAACCTGCTCATGCTATTTGTGCTGCAGCTTCGAATATTTCAGAATTACAGAGTAAGAAAAGGAAGTTTTATTTTGATGAGTTATTTTTAAAGGCTAATAATCGCATACATTCATGACTCAGTGGCTACTGACAATACAGTTATTTTTTCTGGTAAAAGAAAAAGACAATAAAGCAGCAAAATTTGATGTCATGGTTGTTAAGTTCTGTAATTTTTTACATCCATTGGTCAGAAAATGAATTTATGGTCTACATATTTTCAGCATCATAAAAGTCCATGTAATTTAATTGTTAATCTAAGGGCAAAAGCAAATTAACATAGTAATACCTGAACTGCATTTCCCTGAAATCCCCCGATAGACATTTTTCTGGCTCCTGCTGTTGTTAGAACTGTTCCCGCTGGTTCTTGACCCTGTTAAAGTTGTTCCTAGACTAGGGAGATAAGCTTTGCACAGGTGGTCTATGAAAGCCTCTCTGAATAAGCAGTCCTTAGAGGATGCCTTTGTGCTGGGGGGGAATGACTGGTTTTTACATGAGTTACTAAGGCCATACAGAGAGGCTGTGTCAATGCTGATGCTAGTTATGATTTCCCCTTCCGTTTCATAAACTGTATGAAAAGTTTCACTGTTATTCTTCAGAGTCAGTTCTGATAACATTAGATGATACGTTTCAAGCGATAAAATTACTTGAGGCTGGGTTGTTTGTTTTCCCCCCACACACACATTTTATGACCTGGTATCATGGTATTCAGGTACACTATTAAGCCTTTACGTGCTTTTGGTGTCCTGGGTATATTTATTAATTAATGTCTTCTCTGTTTTGAAGACCTATTAGTTTGAAGTGCTGTTGTTACAAGTGCTTAAATCATGAGTTAAAAAACAAAACAAAACCAACAACTACTTTGCCAGGTGGCAGAAGGCTTGTAGTAGTAATGTAAGAAGTGCACTTAATGCCGTAATGTCTTTCGAGATGCTTTGATCCACAGAGGTCTTCAGGCAGCTGGCTCCAGCAGCAGGATCTGGGCTTGTGGTTCCTGTATTATAAAATGCAGGGAGAATTAGAAAAGTCATCGTGAGCTTTTTGAGAAGCGGCATGCTGAAATTAATTGTCTAATGTGGAAAATGGAGAAGTGAAGACATAGGTGAAGTAACCAGAAATGGAGTCCTGTTGGAAGTCCAGTTAGGATTTCTTTGATTTTTTTGGTGAGTGTCTTCCACAGCAAGCCTGGGGACACCTGAGCTGTATGCCTCTGAGTGAAATACCACACCTGAGTTTGGACCTCGTGGTCTTCTCAATGAATAGTTTCATCCATGCATAGTTGTGTGGGAGCTGGTGAAGTCTTCTTTTTCGTCTGGAGTTGCATACCTCAGCTCAGCATGATATAATGGGCCTGCAGTAAGATTCCTGGCTGAGTTTGTTAGAAATAAGTGGAATATTTCTGCTTCAGGCCCAGTGTTACAGTTAGATTTGTTAAAATAATTCAGCTTGTGCCCAAGCGAAAGCAAGCCAATGTCAGAATCCCATTGCAAGGCTGGAGGGTCAGGGTGAGGCTTCCCAGTGCTCCACGTTTGGGGAAGTAATTTGCAAACCAATGATGGTCCATGCTCAGCCTGTTCAAAGTGGCAATACAGCGTATCAGGATAATCATGAAGGCATTTAGTTTTCTTGGAGAAATGCCATTTAATTATTCATTGTGAACTGTTTGTTGAATTCTACTTGCTAGGACTTATATGTTTTGAACTGGTTTGTAAGCAGAGCAAAATACAGAAGGGAATCGTACATAAATACTGTATGACTGCCTTCTAATTATTTGCTTACTGATCCGTAGAAACAAACAAACATAACAGGCGTTAAACTAACTATAGAAGTTAGCATTAGTGAATACCTCTGCCACATGGAAAGGCATAAAAACATTAAGGAAAAGATGCTTTTTAAGAATAAAGCACACTTGGTTTTTTATTACTGCCATTTACTTTGAACAGCATTTGGGGGAAGGTCTCATGATACTCAGAATGCATGGACCAATGGTATTTTACATATAATCGGGTGTAATAATTTTGCGTATAATTGGGTAATGTTTCATTTTAATTTGCATAATAGAAGCAAAACCAACAAAATCATGTATAGGGCAACATAAATGCAGTGCTAGCAACCACTCGCATGACAAAGTGCAGTAAGGAAGTGCAAGTGATAGCTTATCAGATGGCTAAATAAAGAGAAAATACAGAAAATAACTACAGTATCAAAAAGGGACACACATTTTCTCACTGAGATGACCTTTTATGTATATGAAACAGTATTTTTTGGAAACTGCCCAAGCAGGCCTCAAAACAGCTTGCACTAGGTGCAAGTTTTGTGGCTTACAACTAAGAAAAGTTCCACTTGTACATATGTATTTGCCGAATAAAGACCTCAGGAGTTACTGAGGTATAATCCTTATAGATCGTTAAAGCTGTCCATGAAAAAGACTCAGACAGCAGTTGTAAGAAGAAAAACCCATCCGCGTTGTATAACTAGTTCATATTCTGCTAAGACCGGTTTTCTGTACAGGCAAAGGGAGGTGTGTTTGACAGGAGGTCTGACAGAAGGGTAGCTCGGGAACAAGTAGTTCTCCAGAAGAGAAGAGCAGGCAGCTCGACATGACGGCTGTGCACACAAAACTTCTGCCGGTCTCCTCTGTCTCACACGTTGATTGTGTGACACCTACTTGTAGCAATCAAGAAGAACAATTTAATTAAAAATTGTGAACGGTTCTTCTGTACCAGATCTGGTACATACTAAACAGATAATGACTGATCGAACTGACGGGAGGCTCTGATGGGTAGAATGATGTTTACTTGGCAATGACAGGCATGAAACCCATCTTCGTGCCTCCAAGGTCAGGTAGAAATTCCTTTAACAGCATTGCCCCTATTCGCTGTGAGTGAGACCTTACTTGCACCCTGAACCATGGAGTCACATTAGCTTGGCACTCCTGATGGCGCGGAGTCCCACTAACTTTCAGCAGTTAAGACTAAAGGGGTCAAAATCTGGTCAGAATCAAAACGCTAATTATAATCATTATGGTAATTACAGTAAAGTGCTGCTGCTGGAGGGTGATTATGGATTTGTATATACCTCAGCTTCTCCTTTTTAACCTTGTGAAAAAGGCACCCTTTTATCTCTCTTTTCTTCTCTTGCTTTATCACATACTTCTTTTCTTTATGCATTGGAGGGGGAAAAGACCTGAAAAATTATTGAGCTCCACAAAATGGAACGAAATCCTCTCTTCAAATGCCATGGGCTGGAGGTGGGGAGGGGAAGGAGCAAACTTTATCCCTTCTCTTGTGTTCTGAGTACTCAGAAGTCACCTATGAAATGAAATATTTCAGGTTTCATGAGTGGCTGGTGGGAAGCAGGGTCTTTAGTAAAACAGGAACGCATGGGGTAAAAAACGTTCTACAAAGGTGCTTCACATTTCAAGCCTTTTTTCTTGGAAAAAAGTCGCTGTACATCCAGTTTTGATTGTGTTTATAACGTTGCACTGTATAAGTACAATAAAACAAATTTTGATAACTCTATCTAGAAAATATAAATGGTAGAAGAGGTGATTACATTTCAGATTATTTTTCTGTATCTATCAAGGGTATCCAGTTATTTGAAAAAAATGTAAAAATTGAAAATAGAGAGTGGTGCTCATTTTTCCGCAACTGTTTGTTTGCTTTCTCAGCAGGTTTGTACATACATGTTTCTTGGCGTTAAATGGACTGCCAAGGTAGCACTAGCATCACCTGAAATGGCAAAGAAAGTGTGTAAATGAATCATAGAGTCACAAAGTATGTCAAGTTGGAAAGGACCCATAAGGATCATCTAGTCCTGTGCGCAGGACTACCTAAAACTAAACCATATGACCAAAAAGCATCGTCCAGACTCTCCTTCAACTCTGGCAGACAGGGTGCTGTGGCCACTTCCCTCAGGAGCCAGTTCCAGTGACTGACCACCCTCTCAGTGAAGAAGTGAATGATAGTATATAGGGGGTTATTTTTCTGCGAATAGGAAAAAAAAAAATCACGATAGGGGTGAAATAAAAAATTGAGAAGGAGCAGGAGAACAGTGCTGATAGAGTTCTGCAAACTCTATTTCCATGTGTATTATGCGCCACCAGGGATAAGAAAAGCTCTAGATATCCCTCAGACAATTTGGAGTTAGAATTACTGCTTTTACAAACCCACGTGGCCCCTATTCATGGCCAGCCATTAGCCCTTGGCCACTAAAACAGTGGCAGGTTACTGGGTCCTCCCCAGAATCGTGAGGTTAGTCTTACAAAATGATGTCACCTGACTGTGAGCCATATCGGGGACTGATGGGCGTTGGGACCTACCGGAATACTTTTCACTGACATGAATGATTAGAGAAGTCTCTGCGTATTTGTCCTGTGATACAAAAAAAACCCTGAAATCTCCTTTTGGTGTGGAGGGTCAGAGCTCTGCATTTTAATTTCCCCCAAAAAGAAACAGGCTGGAGATGAAATCCGATGTGGTGCTGGATCAAAGCTTAGTGTCTGCTTAACTGCAGCATCAGACACCAGCAAGAGCAGAAGATAAGCTCCTTCAAAGGGCAGATTTTCCCATTTCAAAATACAAGACTTCCCTGGCCATTGGGGATCCTCGCTGGGACAGGACCCTTTTAACGTCTCTAGTAATGAGCTGGATGGCAGGACAGCGCGCTCTTGGGAGCTTTGCAGGTGATACCATGCTGATAACATGGTAGGGCAGGTCTGGAGAGACCCTGGTAAGCTGGAGAAAAGGGCTGACAGGCTTCTCCGGGGGTTCAGCGGTGACAAATGCTATGCCCAGCATCTTGGGCAGAAAACCCCAAGATTTAATGCTGGCTGCGGGGTCAACAGGCTGCAGAGCAACTTTGCAGAAAAATACCTGGGGTGGTCTCATGATTTTTTATTATTGTCTCAAAGAGCAATCAGGCTGTAGAGAAGGTTCTTAAGCAAAATTCTGGATGAACATTATGTCATCCTGCTGAGGGTGGTCTACATTAACTACAAAAGCTACGGTAAAATTTTTTACATTATCTCTAACCTGGCTAACCTGTCTCTAGCATCTTTGTGTGTTTTGGTTATTCACTTGAAATGTATAAATTTATTGAATGGGTCACTTTGGTTAGGTCTGAAAATAACTTGTGCCATGAGTGCTTACCAGAAAGTAACTGTCATGTTTAGCATCCCTGGGGTTTTTGTGTGCATTATATGACTATTTCTTGCAGAGACTGAAGGAACTGAAACAGAGGGAGTTTGCTCGAAATGTAGCATCTAAGTCACGAAAAGATGAAAGGAAACAGGAAAAAGCCCTTCAACGTTTGCATAAGCTAGCTGAGCTAAGGAAGGAGAGAACGTGGTAAGTGCATAGCTGCTGAAACATTAAAAATACTTTAAAATAAGCCCTCCACTCTTAATTGGTGCTGTGGGGCACAAGGCAATTGGAGTCTCTCGGCTGGAGCCCCACATGCGTGTTTATGGCATTTTTGAAGCAGTATGTGTACAGTAACTTGATTCACACTATGTGCAGAAATGAATGTTTAACGTTGCTTTTTCCGTGAAGCTAAAATGACATGTATTTTTAGTTTAAAAAAAAGATGTGTTTCATATATATTTCATAAAACCAGGCACATTGGTTGAAAGCTGAGTGAACTAGGTCATGCATTTACAGGCTGACACTGCTTCATTGATGAGGCGAGGAATACAGTCAGTCTTTCTAGGATGTAACAGATCTCTGTGATTTAGGTTTCAAACTGCTCGCCTGGGAAAGCTTCCAGAAATCTAGTTTTAAATTTCAATAATGGCATTTTTTTATATTAAAAGTTAAGTGTTCCTTTTCCCCAGCTCAGCAGTGTTTACCTCCCTCCGCAAAAGTGACTCCTTGCTCATCATACATTTTAGTGGTGCATCTGCACATACTGTTTAAATTAATATTGAGCTTGCTAGTGGTGACTATATTCTCACCTAAATATGATACGTTTATGATACTGACAAGCCAGTGAAAATATACATACCACCTTTTCACAGTGGAATCTATGGGGAAAAAAGTGAAAAAGTAGATGCTCAAGTGCAAATGTTTTCTTTTTATCTAGCCTTTTTCTCACCAGATGTAAACAGAGAAATCTAAACAAGCTGATGCTCTTGTTCAGTAATAGTCTCTTTCTCTGTAGTTCGGATGGTGGGCAGCGTGCTGAAACAGTCTAAGTAGGTGGATGGGACATGAATGTTGTGAGATCTGTTTGACATGAGCAAAATTACACCTAGTTTTGGGGGGTTTTTTTATCATTTTTTGGTAACTCTTATCGAGACACTTTCTCCTCTATTAGTGTTTTAACTGTCCAAATTTAATACTTGAGGATATTAGATATATTCCCCTTAAATATACTCCAAAATCTGAGTTTAGCATATTTCAGGAGAAAGAGGAGCTTAGTGTTTCCCTTTTTCCATGCTAGTGAAGCCCAGATTTTGCGGAGTTTTGTTGATTCTGTTTTGGGTTTGGTTTGTTCATTTTTTTAGTAGTCTTCTAGTTCCCAAAGGAGAATTTATCTCTGAGCTTTATTTCTCTATTTAAGAATTGCTTTTTACTACCACTTTGCATGCTTAGAAGTGTGATATAGACAGACACACGGGATTTTTTAGACTGGTATTTCCTAGGTTGCCTTTGTAGAAGTCAAAATTTTGTTCTGTTAAAGAAAGGATTTGTGTGCGATTTTTAATATATATTTTAAATTTATGAAGAACTCTACAAGACAGGAAATCTCTTGAGGAATTCCTTTCTTGTAAAACCTCTACCTTAATTTCTAAACCAAATAGATCAAGTTTGTCATTCTTTATCTCAGCACTTCTTGGGGTCTTAAATGACACTTGCAAGTTTTCCAAGTGACCCATCATCTAGTATTGCTCTGCACTGTAGCACACAATAATTTGGTTAAAACAACAACAAAAAAAATACTGTTGTAACGTAACTCCATTACTCCTAGTGCTGAGCAGTTCCTGTGGATCCTGGAAAATTGGCAGCTTAAACAGTTTTTACTCTTCTCTTTACTTCCTATTAAGTCAGATAGAACAGATGGGAAGAGGACATGAACTGAAGAACAGAAGTAGACAGTGATAAATTTTTTCTCAAGAGGGATGAATCACTTACTGCACTACTGTCAGCTGAATTACTCCCCCTGGTATTATTTTTCCATGAAAGAAATTGCTGAGATTGCAAGGGTTTGGTCTGTGAACACAAATAGGATGGGAGCTGCTGGGTGACCGCCCGTGGGCAGAGCAGCAGTCACTGGGGTGATGGCTAAGAGGGAAGCGGTCTGTGAGGTGCTCTCTGGTTTAAAATACTTTGTAGCACAAAGGAATGTAAAACCTCTGCTATTTGCGGTAATAGTGTTGTAACCACAGTGGTCTACTGGGAGGAGAAGCAGGATTTCTAGGGAGATACACAATCTGTTATTAGGCCAGCCAGTATGTCTTGGGAAAGTGAACTACCTTGTAGGGTTATTAGCCCTTCAGCTGATAACTTCACACAAAGAAACTGGGGGCAAAATATATTTACTCTTCTTTTTTTTTTTTTTTTTTTTAATACTAGTCAATGGATCTTATACAAGATGACATTTTTTTCTTATTCTAAATCTACGTATCCACAGATTCTTCCTCTTTCTTTAAAAAAAAAAAAAATCATAGGTACTGATGTAACTCTGTATTTCTGTCTGCCGTTCTCTGAAAGATGCTGACTGAGTTTTGTTTTCCTTCCTAGCGCTCCTGGCAGTGGCCCTATGTTCAAGTCCACTACAGTGACTGTGCGAGATCATTGCAATGATATCCCACAAAGTACTGCTGTAGATTCTGCTGACAAACAGGATTTCAGCTGTACTTTAATGCATGATGCGCAGAATTGTAAAGACATTGCTTCTGTTATTTCTTCTTCTCCTGGAAATGCATGTAGTAATAAATCTGATGCTAACAAACGTGGAGATCAGGTTCAAGGAGCTCAAGGACATAGGGTTGGGTTCTCTTTTGCTTTTCCTAAGAAAGCAGCAGTCAAACTGGAGTCTTCAGCTGCTGTTTTCTATGAATATAATGATGAAACATCTCTGGAACGTGGATTGAGCAGGAGAAGTAGGTTTGTTCCAGGAGCGTGTAACCTTCAGTCCCCTTCAGTGGCAGAAATAGTCCTGTGCCCTGAGGAGAAACACGACTGTTTTCACCCACTGGTGGAAAAATGCATCGACACAGCAGAAGCTCCTGAAGCTCAGGAGTCAAAAGAGCTGGCCAGTGAAGAAACCAGGGTGCTAGAGAGTCCCATATTATCTCCTTCTGTGTCCCATTCAAAGCAGCTGATGTCCTCGGACATGGATGGCTGTGGTATTGATGTAAGTCCAGCAGACTTTGCGGACCAAACGGTGCCAGCGGTTGCAGAGAGTGCTGAGGTCCTGCCCCTGGACTGCAGCGGTTACGAGCTGCAGGCAAACAGGGCTCTTGCACAAGCGGTTGTAGAGGATTGTTCATCTCTGCAGGATGTTGCGGAGGAAAATGATAAAGACAGGAACAGTGATTCATCCACAACTGAAACTGAAATACAAAAGCTGGGGGCAGACATATTAGTTCCATCACCATCTGAAGAAAGCAGTAGCGGAACGCCACAAAGCAAACAGGACATGCGCAAGAGACCTTGTGAACCCTTTGTTCCTGTTCGTAGCAAACATGGATCAAATATTCTTCAGTGGCCAACAGAAATGTTAACTTACACGAGTACAGACCCATCGATTTCTTATAGCTGTAATCCTTTGTATTTTGATTTCAAGTCATCTAGAGCAAGTGACAGCCAAGAAAAGCCCAAGCATCAGCCAAGCATACCTCATCTGCACCATAAAACTGAATCCAACGATAGCTTAGTCTCGGATTTTACAAATAAACCTACTTCAGAGTGTGGTGATTATGAAACAGAAATGAATAAAAATGTGTGCAACTATACAATACCCCTCATAAGTGATGTTCCCCTTGTCAGAAATTGTGATCTTGCAAAAAATCAAAATAAAGTGTCCTTGGATGAGTCATTCAGGATTAGAAAAATAGAAAAGTACCACATTTCTAAAAATTACTTGCGACAAAACACTGTGATAGATGAGAAATATAACAAAGTCTGGATCAAAGAAAGCCATGAAAAATGGCTTCACAAAAGTAGAAAACGGAAAAGGAGAAGAAAACTATGTCATTGTCATCA
The DNA here is from genome assembly GCF_023638135.1 of Falco biarmicus. NCBI lineage: Eukaryota > Metazoa > Chordata > Aves > Falconiformes > Falconidae > Falco > Falco biarmicus. The sequence continues at coordinate 13,098,281 of NC_079295.1, forward strand.
TCATCACTGTGGGGACACAACAGCAGCAGAAATGGAGATGTCCTCAGTGACTGAAAAAGAAATTAGTTACAGAGATGAAAATAAGCATCAGCACCTCCAAACTGATCCAGATAAGTGCGGACAAGTTGCGGGGAATATCTGGCTAGCTACAGGAGAGATACAGCAGTCGCATCAAAAGCTTGGCACTGAAAGTAGTTATAAGAGAGTCACGTCTGCATCAGATCATGTACACGGGGACCGAGGCTTGTGTGATATTTGGAGTGCAAAAAATAGTGGCCAACACCATGGTTGTAAACGACCACACAGAAAGAGCAAAGCAAGTTCTGGGAGACAGGCAGAGCAGCTGGCTCCGCGTTCTAGGAGGCACAGCTTAAGGTACTCTAAAACATGTTGTAGCTGGAAAGTCAGGAGGTCAAGCTGTAGCCCAGAGCATAAATGTTTAGGACAATGCAGTGAGGAGAAGAGTCCGAGTCACAACCAGTCCATAAAGAGAGGTTACAATGTTCTGACAGAGGAACCTGAAAAATCCCATCGCAAGCGGAGACAGCATACCTATTCCTCTTCGTCGGAGGAAAGCTCATATGGACAGGCGTTATCAGAGGAATATCTAAGGCAAGCGCATACTTCAGGTACGCATCACAAGGCAAAAGGGAAACGCAGAAGAAGAAAAACTAGAATTCATCACGTATACCTTGACAGGAACACAAGAAGTGAGACCTCCAGACCTTCCAAAGAAAATTCTGCAAATTCTGCATTAAATATTTTGGGGGACTTCTTGACTCAAGCCAGTCTAGAGGAAACTGACGTGGATCCCAAAGCTGATCATGCAAAAGATACGGATGAAACAATGCAGCTGGAGGAAAGCAAGTCACCTCTAGAAACAGATAGTTCACACATGCTGGAAAATGACAAACTGATGCCATGTGCAGCGATGCAGAGCGCTCCAAGTACATTTTCTGACATCGTCACAGGTTCTGCTGCTTCTGTTCCTGGGCACAGTGCTCCGGCAGCTGCCAGCACACAGGATGTTCTGCAGGATGAAAAGAAAAAAGAAAACGTCAACAGCTGTGAAAATCAAGCTCGTTACAAAGTTCCCCTCCCTAAGAGACATTTGGAACAAGTTCCTCCTAAATCCTATCTTTGCCATTATGAATTGGCTGAGTCTCTACCGCATGAGAAAATAAATGAGATGACCAGTGAATGGGTACAGTGTAATCCTGGCATATTTAGCAGCCCGCCACCCTTGCCATTCAAAGAAGCACATGTAAACAATCACACCTTTCTAACTACTGAGCAGTTAATAGCCCCCTTTGCCCTGCCCGATCAGACGCTGATATTCCCTCCAGATAACCATGAAAAATTTAAAGATCTCCCATCCGAGGCGTATCAGCAGATCGTGCCACCAAACATGCTGGCCAGCAAAGTGAAGTTCACCTTCCCTCCCCCAGCAATGCAGCCCCCAAATTCCCCGCTGCAGCCCTTACCCTTGCAGCCGCCGCTGTGTTCTACCTCCGTAACCACCATCCATCACACTATCCTACAGCAGCACGCTGCCGCCAGTACGCTGAAGGTTCTCCAGCCCCACCAGCAGTTCCTCTCGCAGGTCCCGGCTCTTTCCAGAGCACCTTTACCTCATCTACCAGTAGGACCGCGGCTTTGCCCGGGGGGCCACGCAGCTTTTGTCGCCCCGCCGCATTTGCCGCTGCTGCCGCCCTCGGTCCTGCACCCAACCCAGCTGGCGTTTCCCCCGCTGCCACACACTGTCTTCCCATCCCTGCTGTCCCCGCACCCGGCCGTCATTCCTCTGCAGCCTCTCTTCTAAGACAGGTTTTTTGGGGATGGGGGAAGGAGTCTTCAGCTAAATGGTCCTGCTGTTTCTGCAGTCCCCTCGGCTTTGCAAAATGGTCCTGAGAAATATACTGATTAAGATTCATTATTCCTTGGGAGGCATTTACTGTAAGTGTAACGATGCAAACATTCATGCGAAGGTCAGACCTGTACTATAACTAAAGCACTGAATAGTCTGATACTAATATGAACTCTCTCTGTATATAAAGTGAAAATCATGTCTTAGAATATGTATAATGTATATAAGATATATTTATAGTTCTATAACTTATGTTGTAAAGTATTCATTTTTGGTTTTTATCTTTGTGTATTTGCACCTATTTAATGTTTAGACAAAGCTGATGCACTATGTTTTGTACTATGTTCTCCGAAACTGTAAATCTAGTGACAAACTATCTCTTGCAATAAATTTTTGTTAACTACTTAAGTATATAAAAAATCTTTCATTATAAGCCTCATGGATGTTGTTCTTCCATGTTCTTCTGCAGCTGAATAGCATCTTCTGCTCCTGCTGTGTTGGGATAATCAGGTTTCCTATACATCAGTGATTTATCAGGGAGGCTCAGAGGCTAATACCTTGAGGGCAGCTGTCTTACCGAACAGGAGAGAAAGGGTAATAGATGTGTTCATGTTAACGGTTTGATGTCACCGTGACAAATTTTGCCTACTTGTAGTATGCGCATGAACTGCTGACTGTTGGAGCTAATCCCTTTTGTTCTAAACCAAAAAAGACAAGGTAACAAAAATAACATCAGTGATGGGGGGTGGGGGGTGGGGGTGGGGGTGAGGAAAATTTCAATGGCACTTTAACTTCAAGGGAATATTGCCTATAGCGGAAAGGCAGAATGTAGGGAAGGTCTCGGTTCCACCAGGCATGCTCTCTCTGCGCACAGCCCTTGGTGGCGGACAGATCTGTCAGACTGAGGTCTCTGCTGCCTGTGCGATGTGGGAAGATAGCAAGAACATGTGAGCGTGAAGGGGAGGTCACGAGGAGTTTCTCATGGGGAACCCGCCAGGCTTTCATACAAATCCATACCTTGCTTCACCCCCCTCTTTCCTCCATAGAATAGACAGTCAGTAAAACAATAGTACGCTGCCGTTATTTCTAACCGTATTCCAGAGACTTCTCCCTACCTCTGCAACCGTTTTATTGCTGTTGAACCTCAGCCAGCTTTAGCCAGTGAAATCTTCTCATTTGTTTTAGTATGAGGTATATCAGACCCATACCTGTGATGGTCCAGAATAAAACCAGAAGTCATTCTGAGCCGGAGCCATCTCTTCAGAGTTACAATGAATTTTACCGTGTGAGTGAAGCCAAGGATTTGCAGCATGGCTGTTAGTGCTAGAAGTAGGCCCTCCGTAATGAAAGGTGGGTGCTAGCTCTCCAATTAATTGCTTCTTTTCACCTTTTTATATAGTATAATAAAATTATATACAGTTGAACAGAAAGGATAGTAATTTTAGAGTATCATTAACATACATTGCATATTAACTGTTTGGAAAGTAATATCATAAAACGTATGTAGCTGGATATTATTTTCTGCATCTGTAGCGTTAGAACTTACCTGTATCAATATTGTAAGTTGTAGTATAATGTGACATTACAACTTATAACAAACAACATCTTGCCACTATGATTACAGTGTCAGCAACTTAAGGGATGTGAGTTTTCCATGTCATGCAGTTACAAAGGGCTAAACTATATTAATAAGTGAAGTGCTGATAAGAAAGAGCAGATCGGTCAGGTTCTGGAGAGCAGCTGGGCTCCCCTGCCTGAGGCTGTGGCATGGAGCAGGATGTTGCTAAGCATCTCTCCCTGTAATGCCATAAAGAAGGTATATTTTCTCTAGTTGTAACTTCAGGTGAATGTCCATTGCTATTTATCTGGTACCTGAAAAATATAGCGTATAAGTAACTTCATACTCCTTTATTTCAAGAGTATGCCTACATAATCTGTATGTCTCCGCTACCTCCTGTAATATACAGGTGCCAAGCAGGCGCTAAGCATGGGAATCTCTGTCCGAAGCAGGAAGGTGTGCGCTAGCTGCTTCGTCTCCTGCCTTAGCTGACTTGAGCTGGCCTTTGCATTTCTGCCCTCTTCTGCGGTAGTCGGTGCAGATGGTCCCCTGGGTTCTGATGTCTCATCAAAGACAAAATCCATTTGATTATAGAGCGCTACACTTGGAAAAAAGAAACCACATAGGGCAATTATGGGTGCATGTTATCATATCCATGCATTTTTATCTGGCAGGAGATTAAAAATCCCCAATTTCAAAATTTCAGTTGTGATGTTCATTGAAAAATCCCATCTATAAACTTAGAAGTCTGCATTTTTTCAACAAAATGTTCCAACAGCTTTGGATTTTACTTTTTTTCTTACAAATGAAATTATTTTTTTTGTATTTTATTTGTTAAACAGTTTCAAGACATTGCACAATTATTTATTATCAACTGTAACTGCTTTTCAATAGTGTATAAACTACTTACAATAAAAGACTAATAACCATCAAATGTGATAATTTTCTAATATGGTATTGCCTTTAGTGCTAGAACTGTTTGTATATGTGACTTCTTATGTAAAAGAAAAAACAATATAAAAATAAACCACAAATTACGTTTAAAATTGAGCACTCCAAATTAAATGACCTAATAAAATAATCTTTTGAGTTTCTGTTTTATTATTAATTATATAACTTATAGTAAGTTATATAAGGGTAGTTCTTTTTCATGTTTTATCTGGTATTGTAGATTAAATGTGTATTTTTATTCTATAACTTGGTAGTCTAATTTACAAGTAAAAATTCTTGAAAATGCTAAAGAATTGAATTTTTTAATCATTCTAAATTAATGCCGATAAATTTGTTAAATCTAATTGATCTACTTTTGAATTTCCAAATTTTCGCAGATCTCATGTGTCGATGTTCCTAGCCACTTTGCCAATTTTTAGAATTAATGGGGTGTCTTCTTACTGTAAACAGTAGAAGTGATACACTTGAACGGCAAGAATTAAACCTTCAGATCTAAGTCTAAATGAGGTTATAGATTTTGTTAGAGTGATTTCCCAGACCAGCTTTGCAGAGAAATACCTGAAAAGTTAATGTGTTCCACTGAGATGAGAAGAGTGTCTTTTTTTTGGTCCTTGGAAAGTTGCAATCTGTCCAGTCTATGACCTTCTTGGGGATATACCATTTCTCAGGAAATGTGAGCCATAGAGTAGCGGTCTAGTGGAGCTTTTGAGCATTGAAGAACATAATCGTCTCGCATTGTTATGGGCAGTTTGGAGTAATTGGACTCTGGTCTGTAAGTACATAGAAATTTTTTTTTTTTATAATGCTACCAATGCATGCAAAGAATCAAATGGTTTATTTGGTTTCCTTCACAAACTGGAAGCTATGCAAGCTTGTAATTGCTAGGGAGAAATCACCAGATTTCAGATTCTACAGGAGTGAGTGGTGGGTAGTCACATACTGAGCAACTGCTGATTACAAACATTGGCAAAAGAAACACCTTTCACAGAGTATTATTGAGTGAGAATGTTTTTATCATTTGATGTAACTGAACAACAATTAAACCATTATGAAGCAATGTCTTCTTTACTTGCAATGTTAACTTTTTATTATAAACTCATAAACTTTTTACGCTTGGAAAAAAGTCATTTGGATTTGGTATTCAAACTAAGTTTTTAAAAGACCATCGGGACATCCATTTCTCATTACTATATGTGTTAATATGCTTCTTACACAGCATACAACGTGGCTGTAATTATTCTGTCAAGTTCATTTTCTATAATTGTGCATTTTTCTCAAGATACATGTTTTGCATTATGATAATATTTACTTGATACGCTGTATTTAAAATACAGTTTTAAGTATATTTGGCCAGACTCTTAATGAGTGTAAATCGGTGTACGACTTCTGACATTGGTGGGATTTCATTGATTTGTACAGACCAAAAATTGCTCATGTTGCTATGTTAAGGATTTTGTTAACTTTCTCTGATTAAGGCAATACGTTATGACCATGTGAATGTATTTTGAAGACAGTTATTTGTTTGTAACTTAGGTGGTAAATTTTAACCTACTGGGTATTTTACCTTGGTGCTCAAACTCTACAGGTTCTAAACGCTATACATTCATTTTCTGATTTCCGTTACTGTACGTTGCCTAAAGACTTATATATATATATGTGCCAGTGCACATATTTATGTAATATACCTACCAGCTGTAAAATTTTACAAAGCTATATTAACTCTTTTTATTGAAAGTAAAGACATTTTTACTGTATAAAGATTGTCTGATATTTTTAAATTAACATGGCTTACTTTCTAAATGTGTGTGTTATAGATCACTTTGATTTAATGTGTGCAGCTGACATGGTTTTGTATATTATTTTATGTCTATCCTTCCCTTTACTTCAGGAATACTACAGAGTTTTATCATATCCTGTGTTTCTGCTAGTAAGATTCTGAGAATTTATTGGAATTTATATATTTATGAATATGAACCAGGCTTTTTTATTACTTGTAACTGCAAGAGTCGGCGTACCAACTTCAGGCATTATAAGATACCTTATTTTTGCTCCAAGCTTTATGGATTTTATAAACAGTTGGGAGGATTTCTACCCTGAGTCTGGATTTTGACCTTTTGGTGAAATCTTAAAACCAATGACGTTTAAGGAAGCTTTGCCATTAATATTACTGAGGATTTATTTTGACCTGGGGCATTAGGGCTCTTTATTTATTAAAACTCCTTAATACTTGCAGCTTTCAGTTGAATAATAATTTCATAAGGTATGATGAGGAGCACAATCCAGTGAAGGAAAATGAATCCATTTTAAATCCGTCTTTTACCTCCTTTGTTGTAAAGGCATTTGTGTAATTAATGACCATAAAGATACATCTTTAAAAATTTCTGTTCTGTATCATCAGTGTTTTGACACATGCACGTGCACCTTCTAATTCTGATGCCAAAGAAAAAAAGTTAATGAAAATCTCGGGGTTTCTACCTGTACAGGCTCATTTAGAAGTTTTAGTAAGTAGGACTACATTCATACAATATTGAGGTGAAATAATATATCGGTAGGCTTTACTTTTGATGGGATAAGATCAAAATGTGCAAATCCATGTAGAGAAAAAGTTATTAATTAAACAAGCCACAAATGTGAACCCATGATGGATATAGTATTGTTTCTGTGAATTAAAAAAGGTTACTATTAAATCAGCAATGGTGTTTCTTTGCTATCGATGAGATTTTTTCAGAGAAATTGTTTTCTTTTTTCCCCTCAAAAGGAGCAACAAAGAGGGAAGTACAGATTTTAAATCATCTGTAGGTAGTACCTGTGTACATTTCTCATGGATCAGAAACAGCAAGTAACTATTGCACATTCAAAATGTTTGTTGTAAAGAAACAACTTGCACTTCTAGTGCAGCCTTATCTTGATTTAGTCTGATGGAATCTGGAGGAAGAATTAGGCTAAAATATAGAAGGTTCTACATCAAAAGGTCAAGAATCTTTTCCTATCATAAGAAATCAAAGAGATTTTTTTGATATTAAATTGGTGTACTTTCACTGCTGTGGTTATAGAGAAAGCGAAGCCCAGCACAGGTCCAAATTTTTTCTTGTAAACTCAGATTTAACAGCCTGGTTAATTTGACACCAAACCTTCTTGCATGTAACAGACTCTTTTCTGTATGGCTTTTATGTCACTGGAGTGCTGGCAAAAATAACAGCAAAATCCAGTCTCCCCTCTCACGTTAATAATGCCCATTGAAATAAAAAGGTGGTGATCACTGTACGACACGCTGAGAAGAGGAAACCTGATTCTGGCAATGCCAAAAATAATACTTTTTGCTTCTGGAATTGTAACTGGAACTAGTATTTTACTCGACTTGTAGCGTTTATACATATACGGGTGTGCATGTATGTGTTTGCTTGCAGATACAAGGTTTACTGGTTCAGGATTCTTTTTCTCTGGCTGTGATTTTGCACCTGTAATTAAGTAGCAGTAGGAATAGCTTGTTTGAAATGTACATAGTAGAAGAAACCATTGAAGGGAGGAATATTGACACAGAATAATAATTAAAAGAAAGTGATTATTGTGTAATAAACCTATCTTTTTCTCTCTAGGGTAGAGGGAAGTTGCCTCAAGTTACTTCACCTACTTTACATTGGCTGGCTGTACGTTGTATCTTTTTACCACTTAAATTAGCAGTGCTGTTTTCCTCTATGCCTTCTGCTAGCTGGTCTGTCAATCCATCAGTGTCAAAAAAAGACAGGGTAGTGAGAGAAGATCTGCATACAACTTACTCCTAATAAAGTCCTTTTTCTCTCTGGAGAAATTGTTCACTAGAATGAACCTTCAGCGTGCAAAATAAGCATGTTGCTCTCTCTGCCACTGCCTGCAGCTGCACGGTTTGCTTCCTTCTGTTAACTTGTCATTCTCCAGAAGCAGAAGAAATAAAAAAGAAGGTCTTCTAGCACCACCAGTTTATCCAGTACTGGGTGCAGAGGAACATGTTGAAGGATTAACCATGTTCTTCCCAGCAGAGGTGTTACCGTAAATGGAAGGAGTGTCGCAATTCCTGGGCATTTATTCTTCAGGTCTTAACCACTTCAAAATGAATTGCAGCCAGTCTAAAAGAAGCATGTGAGTAGAAACACTGGGGCAGAGTGGTTTATGTGAACGAGGCATTTAATAATCTGAGGTGCTTTACTGTCTCATTAGATGTCCATCAGCTCTAGACCTGCTGAGTTCTATACCTTACAGACATTTGCAGTGAGAACTCTCAAGAAATTGGCCAGTGGTTGAGTAGGCAAGGAAGCGAATTACGCTTCACTCCTAGGGCAGATTATTGTTTTATGCCCATTGGACTAGATAGTTTGGTGGAACAGCGTGGAGGACCTTCCTTTGCTGTGTTGCTGGTAGTCCAGAGTCTGCATGGGGAGGTACAAGGGCATTGGGCCAGCAGTAGTGTACGGGAGCACGTACAGCCCATAGGGTGCAGATGCATTGCTTCTGCATACACCCACCTGCTATCTACCAGCTTTATGTTTAGTAAGTGGAAAGACTCGGATCTCCAACTGGTTTTCCTCTGGTCTGGTGATGTAGGTACAGTCACCTGCCCGTGGCAGAGGTCAGTCAGGAGTCTGTTCTTGTGGCAGGGCTAGGTCTGGCTTGGAGCTGTAAGAGGAAACCTAGTGTAGGATGCAGGGTTATTTTGCGGTTTGTTTTCCACAAAACAATGTGGGCAGTAAATCTTTTATTGGCTAATGAAACAGGCAAAACGCTGTTCAGGTTGTAAAAAGCAGAATAAATAGAAGCTAAGAGTTGGGATGAGATAAAGAATGTTAATCACAAAGCTATCATAAGGGAATTCTCAACAGCAAGAAACTGATAATGAAGAATAAAAGCAATAATAATACTACCTTACTTGCAGCATAAAACATCCTTAGACATACAGTATCTATGTAAACCAGCCCTGTGCATCACCAGTTTGGTACTGGGAGCATGGCTGTATTCTGGGCAGCAGGTTATTGAGGGAGGCAGCGCTGTATGGGACATAGAGCACTGTGCAGAGGGGTAGCAGTAATGGCTACGCTGAAGAGCGTCTTGAAGGACAGTAGAAAGTGGTTATGGGGAAAAAAATGCAGGTACATTTGGAGAGGAAAAAAGGAGGGGGAGGGGGGATTGAACCTGGCGATATTCATCAAGCTGGATGGCAATGCAAAGGCATACAAGGGAGACCAGGTGGAAGGGGGCACTGCTGCAAGGATTCTTAAAAAGAGCTTTAATACTGAGCCTGGAGAGGGTAGTGATAATTAATCTCTAGAACCGCCCCCCCCCCCCCCCCCTCCTTTTATTCAGTTCCCCTTGGGGGTACTTTTACTTTTTAACCCCGGGATACCAAGCAGTGGATTTTCCTGATTTTGTGTGGCATTAGCCTTGGCAGTGGGATGTATGAATCCTGCAGTAGCAGAAGGACTAATTACCTGGAAGGGTTGGAGGAGCAAACACCTATCAGTGTTTTTCACAGAGGGCAAATTTGTACAGAGACATGAATGGAGACCACTGCAGCTGCATGTCTAAGAGGTTTTATTTGAGATTTAAGTGTTTCAGGCTTTCTGCTGCTGTAGCGCAGTGTGATGTATGGTATCAAAGCTGCTTCACCCCATCATTTTCCATTATCACACAGGGTTATGAAGCTTAACATAGCTGATAGATGCAATTTGACACATCACAAGCAGATGCGTCAGCAGGAACATCTAAATATGACACAATTTTCTCAAATGCTGCAGTTACAAAAATATCGTTCTTAGTAAGATATTTTAAAATAAAACTATAGGCATTTTGATGACAGTGCTGAGACCCCTTTTGAGGAAGAGTAGGTATTTGGGGAGCTGTCAGATAGTTTACAATGTTACCTTACAGTGGGAAGTAGAGGGCTAAGCAGATATTGCCAATCAAAGACTTTTTTTTCCTGAAACATTTTGTATAACTTCAGCAACAGGAAAGTAGGATTCTAGTGGTCATCAGGGATTCCTTGTCCATGACAGTTGAGCAGACAGCTGTCTGAAATTCAGTGGCCTCGTAGATGGAGAAAGCTCCACAGAGTAGCTGGCAAGCTTTCTTTTTGTCTTTTAAATCCATAATGCATGCATATACATATTGTTAATATTTTATATTAATGGAGAGCTCTTGCCCAAGAGCACATTCCGCTATCACAGAAAATAAATTGTTTAATGATGTCTAGGTTAGAAATCAGAGGCTGGCTTTAAATCCAGCTATTACAGAATAGTACTAGACATGCAGTGCACACTTCCATAAACAAATAAATTAATTACAGTATAATAATAGTAGAAATAAAAAATGTAAAGTAATTTAAATAATGTGCAAAATAGAACCATATTTTATCCTAATGCTGCCGTGCCGAGTACTCCCATTATCAGGAGCTCTGGGTAGCCTTCAAGGCTGGCCCTAGTGCAGGTAAGCGGTAAGGCTGAACTTTGATGTTATCATCCTGGCCTAAATTTATAGGGAGACAAAATTCAGTTTTGTGGTACTTGTCTGAACCTGGGTGTTAGATGACAAGAAGTCTGGGATTGCTCAGTTAGGTGCTGGGCCACTTAGTATGTTTAGGTGACAAGACAGGATGGAGGGTGGCTTCTGAGATTTGAGAGCAAAATATCCGCATTGTCACCACCGCTGAGGAAGACTGGAGTGTGGAGATGGCAGAGGTGCATTGCAGAGGTGGAAAAAATGATGAGGAATGGGACCTTATAGATTCAATCTGCAATAGTCTTGGCAGAAATTTGTTGCAAATTGTCTGTACCCTCTGAGTGTTAGCTAACGTAAGCAGCTTATTTTCATATGTTTTAAAATAAAGGTGGAATTTCTTTCCTGCTTAGAAATGGGTAATAACAGGAGACTCAATAGTGACTGAAATTTTGTTTTTCAAACCCCAGAAATAGAAATCTTCTTCAGGACAGTGAGAGCTCGCTCAGTTGGGTAGTGCTGCATCCTACTGGTGTTCTCCCAGTGAACGCTTCTCTGCAGTGGATTGCTTCTGGTCATCAGAAAAGAACACGTCAAGGTACCAGGTGACCTGAGATGTTCATATGTTACATATGTTCCCTTTTTCCTGTAGTTTCACGTATCTACAATAGATGCAGACAGTCACAGTTTAGCGTTGTGTCACACTATTTTTCATTGTGATTTAGTTATAAATACTTGTTTGTTCTGTGATAATTCAGCTTCAAATAATTTTTGCTTGTTCTCTTAAATTATTACACCTTTTCCTTTCACAGAATTATTATATGCATCTTACCCTAGAACTGAATTAATGATTCCTTTAAGTGATGTGCAACTCTTACTATGTGGTAACAGCTACATGATATAAAGACAGGGACCCTTTGCTTTTCAATATTCTGCTAAAATAGTGATGAGTAGGTACTGGTTTAACTGGAAATCTGCATATCCTCACCTACAACGTCTGTATCTGATTGAGCTGCTCTGAATATATATTTATAGTCTGAACTAGTCTGTGTTAATAAGTTTTTGGTTCTATGAAGATTTAACTCAGAATTCTCAAGCCAAGGTCTGGAATTTTAATTTGGGATATTCACGGCAAACTTTTGAACTGGGTTTATGTTTGACAGCTTTTTGGGTCTGGTGGGAATTTCTGAAGCCATTAAACAGTTCTGGATGCTCTTTTTGAGCCTGTATAAGAACTGTTTGGAATTTTCTCTTGCCACAAACCTATCACACTGATCACCAGCCTCACTGACTCAGGCACTTCCTTAGGTTTCACCATACCAAGCATACCATATTTGTGTACTAACAACCATAAATGGGATCTCATCCAATTATTTTCCTGGAAAATATCAGCATACCAAGTTTTGCCTAGAGTAACTGAATTTGATAATTTAAAAAATGCTGGCTATATTGTTTTTATTTTAAAGTCTATGCAATAATTTGCACGTTCGTTCTCCTTTTGCAAGCAAGGAAGATTTTGTGAGCTGGCTTTCTCTTGCTGTTGGTCATAAGGAACTGATTTTATGTTCAATTTTTTTTTTCTTTCAAGTCATCCAGAAATTTTAATATACTTGCTCTGTTATGCAATAAGAGAATGAGTATTTATCCCAAGAGATATTTTCTCAGGCGAAAACCCCTCCACCTTTGCTTCTTTGAGGGTTTAAACACAATTCTTGTTTCCTCTCGGCTCTGTGTCTTGTGATGCTCCTTGTCAGATTACTGTATTTTAAAGCTGTCGGTCGGTACGTGAGCTGTCAAAAAGGAAGATTAAAAACACACCTTTCTTCCTGAGGCTTCATTTTGCATTGCAAAATGCAGAGGAAGAGAAAGAAAACCTTTCCTGCTTACCATTGACATACATCTGAGGCTTGCGGTATATGGCATTCTGGTTATTTTTTGGGGTTAGGAAGGAATTTCTGTTACTGTCAGACAGCCCTGGGTATACACGCTAAAACATATGCAGGATCCCGGAATAGTTGTTATATTGTGGGGAGCACAGTGTACTTGAAGACAGAAAGAAAGGGTCATAGATTTGGTTTTTATCTCCGTCACAAACATGCTGTATGACTTAGGACAGAAATAATTTCTCTCTGCGTCCTTTAGGAGACTGGAGCAATTGCAATTACCTTCTAGTATAGTGGATATACTTACCATCCAATACAGTTGATCAATAAATGAAATATGATGTATTAACGTCTAAGTTTTGTGAAGTTTTTACCTAGGAAAAGAGATTTTTTTAAAAAAAAATATTATAATTTTAGTACTTATAAATTCATTCTATTTATTTCAGAAATTATCTGGTAAAAATTTATGATGTAAATCCTTAGTGTATTTTTTAGACAAATTGAAATAGTTTCTGGAATAAATACAGAGAATAACGCTTGTAGTTGAAGCGACAGGGAGGCATTCTGCAGCAGCTCCATTTGGTCCCAGATTCTAATGAGACTACAAACGCTGGACAAGGTCCATAAACATTACAGAGGTTTGGAGCAACAGCGTTCACCCGTGCCACTAATCCAACTTTAAATCAGTTTTTCAGAACCTGAAACCTAGGTGCTACTCAGTCTGAGCAATAAATTACATAGAAGGGAATGATGCCCATGGGAAAGGGCGTCTCATTCCATGGGACTTGAAGAATGGTCCAGGACCATATATTTCTCTAGCGTTTCAGTTAGTGTTTAAATGATTCACCCATCATTTTAGCTATGCACTTAAAATGGAAAGTGCTTGGTTTTGATCAACTATGTATTCTGAAGAAATTTAAGACCATTTTTACGGTTTTTTTTCAAAGTAAGAACCTGTTGCGCTCTCCAACTATAAGTAACTCTCTTTTTTATATATGGATATCTCACCATATCTTACAGTCAAGTCAGCTTTTTTCTAAATGGAGCAAGAATAAAAAGCAATGTGGAAAAACAAGCTGGAAAAAATAGTGGAATTAAACAATAGATCCTTGTGCATATATGATAGGTTTGTATACTTTAATGAGAAACTGAACATGTAAAACCCAGTTTTTAAATTATGTGTGGCCTTGCTTAGCAGAAATTACAAAATATAACTAGTTGTCCATTCACACTAAATGCTATTTAGCAAGACAATAGAAAAGCAAAAAAAAAAAAAAAAAAAAAAAAAGCGAAAGAAAAAATAACCAAGGGAGACTCCCTTACAGTTAATAGACTGGCAGAATTCATAAGCAGAGCATTTTCTTTCACTGGGATATAATGAAACAAATGTTGCAAATGTTTTGGGATGCTGAAAGCAGCTGGCCCCGTGGCAAGGCTCTTGTACTGCCCCAGGAAAGGTAATTGTGTGCAAACAGTGAAGGAGGGATCCTCAGATTGTTTGAAATGCAAACCTTTGCCTGGTAATCGCTTGGGAAAGTGATAGTTGGTATAAGCTGGGTCTGTGCAAGGCAGTGTAGTGACACCTGTAATCAGCCGTAATCCAGTACTGTAACTGCCTAAGGCACACCTACCTCTATCAGTGATAGGCAGCCAAAATGCCAAAGAGTTTATAATGTGCAGAAATAGGTATTCGGTTATGTGACTTACTTTTGACCACCACCACCCAAAAAAAACCCCCAAACCCAACCAAACAAAAAAACACACCCAAAAAAAATCACCAAGAAAACACACTGCAAGCAAAAAAACCCAAAAAACCAACCAACCAAAAAAGGGAAAACCCCAAAAAACTAACCTAAACAAACAAACCGACCAACCAAAAAAACCCCCAACAAACCAGACCAAAAAACTGTCACAAAAAGCTGTAGCAAAACCGGTATCGTGTGATAAGTCAGTAGTTCTAAAAGCAAATCATCAGATTTTTTTAAAAAAAAGTTTTCATTCATGGGTACGCTTATGGCTGCTTGAATCAGTAGGGGACTGAAGTCGGTAACCCAGAGCTCATTTTCAATGTTTGTTTTTGTAGGTGCAGTGTAAGAAAGGAGAGACTGACAACAGATTTTCAGATACTGTATTGGAATTTGCTGCTGAACAAGCAATATATGTATCAGACACATCTGATCTTATAAAAAAATCAGTTACTCATTTTTGGTACGTAACATTTTTTTTTTTCTTTCTCAAATTGTTTGATCTAGTACAAAATAAGAAAGTAATTGCACTTTTTTAAAAAAAGAAATCTCTTTACAGTGAGCATGAGGACCAGTGATTTTCTACAAATCTGCAATAGGCCATTGCTGCATAGAAATGTCTTTTGGATCGAGAAATGACAACAAAAACTGTAATGTACTTGTATCGGGTCATATTGTAAGAAAGTGAAAGTATGTTCAATTAAGTGATACATAATTTCGCTTTATCTTGCTGTCCCAGGTGGGTGCTGTGTGATGGGATGAAGTACACGTGATTATAATAGGGATGGTACATAAAGGAAGCTTCTAGATAGAAAGTAGTGCATTGGAGTTTAAATAAATATCTTTTGATGTCACTACGCAATTACTTTCATATACAATATTTAAAAGGAAGATATTTGGAGATAAGCTTTATCCAGAAAAGTTACAAAACCCATTAATGCGTACCTTGAGAAAAGACAAGTATTTTCCAGCCATATGTAAATGCATAGCTCTGAGGTGATATGCATCATTATCTTTCTGCTACAACCTGCTCTTACAGGATATATACAGCTTCTTGTCAGCTTGCGCATGCTACGTAGTCGATAGAGATCTGAACAAGCTTTTCATGCCCGTTGCCTTCTACTCTTCATCGGTTCTGCTTTATTGTGATTAATGTTTTCCCTTGCAGCAACCTTAATTGTTTTTTGAGGGTTAGAAGAGTGATCATAGTCACAGCTGTTGTCAATTTAATTCTGATCTGCAAGGAGGCTACACTATAAGCAAACATTTTCATTTTGAATACTTTAATCAAAGGTTTTCAATTACAAATAGAGCACCCACTAGCTGGAAATGTTCCTTACCAGAGGGTAGATTCCACCCCTATTCGTTATCCACATTGCCTATTATTCAGATGTTCACAGCTGAAATTGTGAGCTCCAGAAATAAAACACGTGGTAGCTACAAAAAAATTTCAAGTGCATGATCTCTAACTAAAGAATTGGTACTGATAAAAAAAGCAGGGTAGATGGCCACTTTCTCTTGAATTCCTTGCCATTTCATGGCAGTCTATGAACAGAGTGGATAGTCTCATTTCTCTCCTTTCTTAGTTGCCCTTTTGTTTCCTAGATCCTTGCTGATGCTTGCCTGAGTTTAGGTTTCATGTACCACAGAGGTTTATTCCTAGTAGCGTGCTGTTCATGTCTTGCTTGTTGTTTCAGCTACTGAGGTTCAGTTTTGTTCTTCCCCTCTACACTTACAGTAGCGTGCAATTCTTTCATACCCACGTCCTCGCGATGCAATGGGGAAACCGCCAGGAAAGCAACAGTCGATCGTGGCAGCTTATGAGACAAAATCCCATCCTGTTTAAGAATCTGTAGCCAGGAGCATAACTTAATTTGAATCATTTAACTTAAATTCAGCTTCACGTTGTGAATGTTGTAGTACAGAGACAATACCAGCAATAGAATAAAGATGAAAAACTCCCAGTTGAAATAACGCCCAGAAATTGCATTGGCTCGGCGCCAAAGAGCTGTGCAGGGCTGAAGTCTAACAAAGTTCTGCGCCGAGCAAATTCAGGTAGGTGCACTTTACATATGAGTAAAAAACTTTTCATGTAACATTTTTTGTGTTTCCTCTTAACTATTTGGGGTTGCAGTGTAATAATTACGTTCTCTGTAAGTAGCACTTTCCTTCATAAAGTTCTCTTGAACTTAACAAGGCTGCTTGTGGATTTCGGTGCCACTCACGATAAATGCATCCAGTGATGAGCATCTGTAGTAAATGGCTTATAGTTTACATATCAATCAGGACTGTAAAGCAAATTACTGACTCTTCATTCTAGGTATCTGGTGACCTGTATGACAGGGCTTTTTCTACTCGGACTTATGTGGTGATAATGGAATGCCAAATGAGATAACGTATTGTGTACGGGTTCATATTTAGATACACATTTTTACATCAATTTCAACGCACAGATCATCATTTAAAAAAAACCCCTAATTACTAAAATTTTCAGCTGAAATCAGCACAACTGCCTCAAAAGTATATATATATTAAACACCTGTAAAGCAAATTGCATATATATGCGTGATTTGTTTCCTAATATAATAGCATTCAGAGTAGTGTAATACTTCATTAATAACAGAACTAACCAGGATGGCTGATTTCATGCAGTTATGCTTATATCCCACGTTCTTCTACATTATTTGAATGGAGAGTTTTGCTGTTAAGACTTCAGAGAAAAACTTACTGGACGGCTGAAAAGCCTAGTCGTAAAATATATTATGATGTGAATTGTAATGTAGTGTAGCTAGTACTGGTTTAGTTTAAACTCTTTGAGTTTGTCATTGGTAAAATAGTTCTGGTGGATTTTGGAAGATATTAGAAACACTGGTAAATATTTCATATATATTTCTTATAATTAAATATCAGAAGATGAATATCAACGAATCAATGAGTGCCTTTCAATGCAAACATTCCAAAACCTGTGAGGAAAGCCAGACTGCCCTGATGTTCCATTTATTTTTGGTGTGACGTGAAGCCATTGCTCAGTAATGTCAAGAAACATTGCTGAACATCACAGAATGATACAATTTAAAGCCTTAATTAAACATGCTTGGGGGAAGATGAAATCCATTTTTGAAATGTTATGTAATTTGAAAAATATATTTTGCTTACTACATTTGTTACTAATTTTTATTTGCAAAAATATTTTATTTAAAATTTATAATTTATTTTTTACTTGTCCATAAATTTGGGGAATAAAGTCTGAACATTTTGATAGAGTTTCATTGAAAATTTCTATTGAACCTTGAAGTGCTGCACACATTTTTTATTTTTTTTTTCTTTTATATTCGGACAGTAGTGGGAGAAATTATTCAGAGAGGAGGTGGAACATCCATCCTGAGAGGTTTTCAGGAGTCAGGTAAACAGAGCCATGGCTGATTTGCCAAGTTGCATGCAAGACTTTTAGATCCTAGTGATTTCATTAGGGGCGCACTGCTAAACATCAGCCCAAACAGAGGTTGGATTACGAGGGACCGCTAAGTCTCATACACAGAGCAGAGATAAGTCAGCATCTCCATTAGGCCCTGTCACAAATCCCAGATTAATTAAGAAAGGTTTTATCCAACTCTGTTTGTATTTTCCTTCACCTTTTATCACTGGTACCAATATAATTTGTGAAATTGTGTAACAAAAGAACGACAAGTGGCTGTATCTAAAGACACGCTGCAAGACATAAAATGTGAGAATTTTCATTCTTTGTGTAGTTACCAATAACTTAATCCAGTCTTCCCTGGGTGCACTGTTGGAGTAGATCTCATTTTTATTCATGCTTTTCTTATAATAGGTTAAATTCCTTTTTGATGACTGACATTTTCTAATCCCTGTGGATTTCATCAAGAGTTGATTTGTTTTTAACAAACCACAATTACGCTATGTATTTATTCACTACATGAAGTGAAACCTTTTCACTTGTAGATGTTAAGGGAATTACTACTTTTATTGATTATTTTACAGTTAAATTGTATTTTACCAAATAGAACGGGTCAAAGGTTTTCAAAACTCTTTCTTTCCTCCAAGTAATTCAAGATACAGTTCAGATACAGTGGCAGATCCGTTCTGGACTTTGGTTCAACATCCTGAGTTTCAAGTTGTTCTCGTGGTCCCATTAGATTATCTTATTGATTTGCCAGACATCGATTTACTGACTGCTCTGCCAGCAGCCATAAGAACACAGAGTTTGCTTGTAGCCTTAAAATATATTCCAAAGTACTGTTCACGGACCAAGTTCACGCAGTAGGCTCCATGGTTTTCAGTCAGAGTTCCCTTTAAAAATATTTCTGCATAGAAAGAAAAGGAAGTTTATTTAATGTTAGGCACATTTCCCATTGATAAACAGCTTAGGCAAAGAAATTGGAATTAACCGATTCATCCTAGCCCAGTAATGTATTCTGCTTTTTTTATTTTAGTTTGCACATACATCGGTTTTCTAGAGGAAGTAATTGTATTCAGCCTTTTCATTTTAGTGCAAAACCAATACGCTTAGATTTCTGCCTGAACTTGCCGATACTACTCTGCAACACAAATATCTAAGACGGAGATCGCTGAGCAGGCAGTGTGCAATGGGATTCTCTATAGAACTCTGCAGCAATGGGCCCCACTGCTCCTTATCGAGGAAATGTGCAGCTTACTAGGAAATCCATTAACTCTGTCTCCACTCTGTTTCCTCTGGTATTTTCCCCTTTGTTCCCTGCCTAGTGAAGTGACAGAATACCTATATAAACATGGGAGACCCTCTCCAGTCTTTCACTCTTCCCAATAATCCCTCCCATAACAGCAGAGCTTTTGATCAGCTCCATGTTCCTGCAAACTCTGCGCCATGTGAAAAAGGGAAGATCCCAGTCTGCACCAGGGGGAGATTCCGATGGTGATACAAGCTAATAACAAATTAATTTGCCTTGGCATGAGCTGGCAATTGTAGAAAGCAAATAATGCAGCAGATGGTGGGTTTATTCCCAAAACCAAAACTGAAATGCAAGGACTTCCACGGGCTCCTTGCTGAGCAACAAAAGTAGCGAATTTGCATTCTCTCCTCATTGATACCCCATCAGTATCTCTAATCTTTTCTGAGAACCCCAGATTGGACAAAATATATTTAAATAATTCGTAAACATTGTATTGGACAAGTCTTTGCTTGGGACAGGGAGGCGTACACAGGCAGACTCACTAACCCTCGCAGAAACACATTTCCTATTTATTTATTCTGTAGCATTTAATGAGCTGACAATGCTTTGTGAAGATTCAGAGAAAGGTATTAAAATACTTTCTTCTCACGTATTGGTCTGCCTTACAGAAACAAACTTGGAAACCTTCAGCATGTTACTTTCGTGTCAGTTACGCACTAAATATATTCTCTGCAGCCAGACTTAAGAAAAATTGTCCAAGCTGAAAGAGGTTGTGAGATGCACAGGCAAAGAGCTTCTGTTTAGCCACGTTCTGAAGCAAAATGGGCATCAGAAAGGCCACTTAGGCAGGATGCAGGAAATGAGAGAAATAACTTTTGCATTTTTGATATAGAGAAGCTGGTGGGCTTGGTGGATTCTTGGATCGCTTCTATGTCCGTTGGAGTCAAAAAATTAGGCTCACTTGCATTTGCAGAGTATTGGTTTCTTCCTTTAAAGTCAAGAAAGGTATGAAAAAGTAAAAAGAAAGCTCTTCTCTGTAAAGAAACACCCTCTTCAGACCTGCAAAGTGAACTAATATTAAAAGTTCCCAATGCTGAAATCAAGCCAAACACCAAAAGTAAATGTAATTACAGAAAGTGAGGTGAAATACCAGCATTGCTGAGCTTTGAAAATACATCTGCCAACACAGAAAGATAAAACCTCTCTATCAGTAATAGCTGTACTATGAACTATCAATCCTGTATGTTAAGCATTTTGCTACTGCAATGTTGAGACCTTTGTCACTTTTTTTTCAGAAATACTGATTATCTGGCATACAGAATAGCATTATTTACCATATATCTTCATGGACTAACATGTCTCGTGCCCTGTTTAGAATACCAGCCATCCTGCTTTGTTGTTTTCATGTCAGCTTTAATTACTCTGCTTTTAAATGCTTACTACAACAAAATGATTAGGAGCACCCAGATTCACCGTGTATTCTTTGACTGATGCATAACATACATTTGATTTAAAAATTAAAAATAGCAGAATTAGGTTTTTATGCGTGGAAATATGTATTTATATGATTTAATAACTAAAGACAGCTATGTTTTTATAAATACAGCTTTGTATATGGCAAAGCACATATTAATGCAAAGAGAACATCTTGTTCTTAATATCAACTGTAAAATCTGATAACATTAAATTTATAAGTTTAATTAAAGGAACAACCTTTGATTAATTAAAGGGACAATCCCTTACAAAATAAACAGGTGAAGAACCACTGAACAACACCCACTGTAAGACAGTACTCATCTGATAAGCAATGATTACATCTAAGATGAGCCTATCCATAAGAATAGCTCTTCCTTAATGCTTTTGTTTGAGAAATCTCAAGACTAATTACACTATACACAGCGAGTTTTCTTTGGTACAGATTCCTCTAGTTTTCCTGGGAACCAGACAAAGGAGCTTTAGAAATCTTAAATACGTCTCTTAGCAACTTGCCAAAAGGAAGCTCTGCTGTGATTACTTATAATTCAAACATCATCGGCCAACGGTTTTGACCAAAGTTCTCCATTAAGAATAGGAGCAAGCATACCATGCAGTACGCAGTTCCCCAGTATCTTAGCAAGCTATTAGTTCCACCGTCCTAATATATTTTGTACCCGGAAGTGGGCCTTTAAGTATAACCCCCGATTCCAATACCACTGAGCAATGCAAGTTTATTTCATCTGTTTGGGTTCCTGCCTCAGGGAGGCTGGAGAACCGAGTACCACACATAGGGATAAACCTGGGAGCACAGGCAGCAGCAGCGGCAGCAGGAGTTGGGCCAGAGTGGTTCCTACCTGTGCTGGCTTTGGCTGCGGTAGAGTTAATTTTCTTCACAGTAGCTACTATGGGGTTTTGTTTTGGATTTTGCTGGCAAAAGAGCTGAATATTCAGGGATGCTTTTGTTACCCCTGAGCAGCGCTCACACAGAGCCCCGGCCTTTTCTGCCCCTGCCCCAGCCCACCGGCGAGCAGGCGGGGGGGGCACAGGACGCTGGGAGGGGGCACAGCCGGGACAGCTGACCCCGACTGACCAAAGGGACATCCCATTCTATATGGTGTCATGCTCAGCATGTAAAGCTGGGGGAAGAAGAAGGGAGGAGCTGGGGGTGGTGTTTGGAGTGATGGTGTGTTGTTTTCCTAAGTACCCGTTATATATGATGGAGTCCAGCTGTGCTGGGGATGGCTGAACACCTGCCTGCCCATGGGAAGCAGTGAATTAATTCCTTGCTTGGCTTGTGCATGCGGCTTTTGCTTTATCTATTAAACTGTCTTTATCTCAACCCATGAGTTTTCTCACTTTTACTCTTCCGATTCTCTCCCCCATCCCACCGTGGTGGGGAGTGAGCGAGTGGCTGCATAGGGCTTAGTTGCCAGCTGGGGTTAAACCACAACAGTACCAGAACAATTCTTCCTTCTTCCTGCTACAGCAACCTAAAGAGCCTCCTGGAAAGCTGTAGAAATTAGGGCTTTCCTGAATAACACACACCTGTGGGTTACTTTTCTCCTTGTTTCATATTACTACTGTAAGCACAAGGTAGTCATTTGTGTTCTCTGCTTTTTTAAAAACACAACAGTTATTTGGGTTCTCAATGTGGAATGCAGTAATTATTTTTTATTTTCTTTAAAGAAAATGGGCAAAATTTTGGTAATGGACGGCCACGTAGTTGGAATGGAAAGTATTCCCAGGTGTCAGGGGAATCTGCTGCTGGCAAAATCTTTATGGCTAAGTTCTCATATTTGCTACTGTGAGCTGAAGGAACACCACCTATGTTTTCAGCATTCCAAAATAAAAAAGAATTCACTGTGCTTGGAGTCTTACAAATGGGTGTTTATTTGTGTTCTGCGGTCATCCCTGTTTTGTGTTCCACCATCAGTGAGGAGCTTAATTTGAAGATAATTCAATACAACACTGTATCTTAGAGCTCTAGCGACAGGCGTGAAATTGTTTTATCTTTTTTGTTCTTGGTGCGCTGTGCCGATTGGGCTGGTGCGTAGACCATCTGCTGCTAAGGTAACTCTTGGGATACTTGTCAAATTGATTGCACTCAGAAACAACTGAGACAGAGGAAGAACAGAGTTTCTGATTACATTTTACCCAGGATCTTGTTTAACTCTAGGAAGTGGTAATTCAGAAATAAATGGCTTTGGTGGACATCATAGAATCTTTAATTAACAAATTACTCTATTAACAAACACATTGTTTTTCAGGTGAGTGAGATCATTTGCCCCTGGGGCTTTTATTGCATATGCCTTCTGTTCCTGCAGCTAAATATGTAACAAATTGAAGTATTCATTTTGATTACGTAAAGCACGTGGGTATACAGTGATGTGAAAAGAAAGATGACATTTGTTTCCTGCCTTCCCTAAGGCCCCTACAGGCTTGCCCTTCCCTGAAAGAATAAGGCATAAAGTCATTAATGTATATGCTTTTTTTCTCTACCTATGACATTTTTGGAAGGGTGTTTTTAAAGCAAGAGCCTTTAGTAGATACAATGGGATAATGGTTATTTATAAAATACCACTAAACCCCCAAATTTTTCTCCCAAAAGTTTTATATTTTTACATATGTCTGTTGTGTGACCATTCAGCAGCTTTTAGAAATGAATTTATTTAATGTTATCAAATTTAAATAACTTTATTAAAACAACAAAAATGTATTAAATATTTATGTAAACATAATTAGTTTACTGTTTGATTTTGCTAAATGTTTATTAATCATTTATGGTTTATTAAACAATTAATCTGCATTTGAGTCCCTTCTTTATATCTTATTTTACAGGGACACTTTCTGTACTGTGAAACAATTTGTTGGCATGTATTTGACTGGAAGAGCTCCTCTTTCATTGCAGTCTCAATATTTATCGAAGTGGATGAAATGCTGGGAAACATTAGCTCGCATAAGTAAAATGACAACATTTCTAGACTATATAAAATCACCAGAGGGTTTTTTGAAGTATATTGTTATAGTAAAAAATGCAGAGGAATTTATGTGAAAAAAGGTCAGAAAATTAATTTAAAAGACGGTCAGGAGTGTGTAAAATAGTTTTAAAGAAGAGTTGTCACATGTTGGTTGCCTTTGCTTTGTCCTTCATAGGACTTGGATGTAATCCCTGTTGTGGTGATGCTCTTCTGACTCTATATCTTCTGTCCTGGGGATATTTTTTCCATCTTACATGTCTTCAGCAAGCTGTTTAAGAAAAGGGCACGTGAATTTATCTAGACCTGACCTCTCACTGCATGTTTCAGGTGTGTTTTCTGGTATTTCCTTCTGGATATCTTGCAGAAAATCAGGCTGGGGAACTTGAGTGTGGCCCATGCTCCGGTTCCTCGCTCCTCTGCCAGCCACAGATGAGCACGACGGATTGTATCTGGATTCGTCACAACAGGTTGGTTCCTACTGTAGGTTGTTTACTGTTGGTGAATAAAAAATGACTACGTAAGCCACCGTTTAGATGAAGATACTGAAAAAAAAAATCTAGTTCAGATGTGGGGGTTTTGGTAGTCTCTTTCCTATTAATACCTATTGGAAAGCATAAAGTTTATCTTTCCGGTGTCAGGAAGAAATGTGTAATCACCAGAGAAGACACTGTGACCAAGTAAACAAGAAATTCTACAAAGTCATTACTGGGCTTATTTTTCAGTCTAAACTTTACATCATCCTTCAGGTAAGAGTATGTGCCATGTTTTTTCACTGTTCTAAGGCACAGAAGAGCATGCGTATGTATGCCTATGTGTGTTAGTGAGCTTTTGCATTTATGTATAGCTACATAAAATCTGTTTCTAACATCAACAGCGTTATTACATGCATTTCACATTGAGTTATTTTGTATTGCAACACCTACCTCCCTGGTATTTTGCTCTGTGGTGGCTATTACGAGTGCTGTCTTCCATATTATTAAATGCTAACGTGAGCATATGCTGGCATGTCACTGTAGCAAACAATGACTTGTAGTTCCCTTGAAAATTCACATGCATTTTATTGCTGTTGAGAAAATAACACGTATCACCACTGCAGTTCTAGTCATTTTACTGATTGTGAAAGGATTTCCCCCCTATTACCTCTGCATTTTCTGTGTTGCCAGGTGTGAAATGAACAGAATCATAAAGTCAGGCTGTTTTGGAGAATACAAACAACGGCACAGTCTGTGCTGATACAAAAAGCAGCGTACTGAAAGTGGAAAAATGCTAGTAGCTATTGGCAAGCCAACATATGTGATAGATAGTACAGTATAAAAGACATATTTTTAAATTATTGTAATTAAAGCAGTTGTAATACATTACTGACTCAGGAAAATATTTCATCTTATCCTTATATTTAAGTACATCCTAAAGTCTTTCTGAGAGCAATGCAACCGCTACGCTTACGTAAACAATATCGATATTTAAGTGCTCCTTAAATACGGCTGGGTTGCTAGGAAGGGACACATTTGCTAATTGCAATAGGAGTTTTAGCAGTTACAAGGTCACATGCTTTATTAAATTTCTAGTAAAACCAGTAAGATCTTTTTTAATATTCCCAATGAGTTGAATAGCGGTTGACTCAGATGAGATGTGGTTGTGGAAATGGGTTTTAAGATTGGACCTGATCAAAGCTGTTTTGAAGACAGGATGGGTGTATCTGAGGTTGAAAGGGTAAAAATCACCTAATTGCAGACTGAAAAGAAAGATACTTTTATGGGAAGTCAGGGGAGTATGTAAGGATTTGCAAGATCAAGATCAGCACAGGAAAACATCTGGAGCTATTCTTGAAAAGAACTATGGAGCTACAGAAGTCTCAGTAAATGATAGAAACATTTCCCCTGAAGGAATGACTAATGCCATTCAATATCAGCGGAGCAGAAAGCGTAGCCAGGAGGAGCACTAATACACCTGAACAGGCCCTAACTAACTCACCTGGGAGCCTCATCCACCCCTTCCAGGGGAGTGCCTGCTCTGTCCTGGCAGTAACATCATGAGATGGATTCCTCCTCGAGGTGCAAGTTTCATAAACAGCTTAGGTGAGAAAATGGTGAGTAATGTGCTCTGACTGCCTCTGTGTGTTCTTGCCACCTAATCTATGAATAGGGTAACACTTCTTTCAGACAAGATGCAAACATTTTAAATATATTACAGACATCAAGAGTAAAGTAAGAGGTTTGGTTAAGATTTCTTCTTTAAATATGAAGTGTTAACAAAATAATACACTTCCCCTGTTAAAAAAACGTTGCTGTGAAAAATCACAAATTAGACCGAAAAGCTTAACCACAAAAAAAAAAAAAAAAAAAAAAAGGCAGCATAAGAGATAAGAGTTGAAGCTCGTTGAAGCTCTCTGAAAGATTTAGATTTATAATTACCAGTAGGGCGCTGTAGGAAGCATGTTGATCTGTGTTTACTCAAACAGGCCGTGTGGAGCTCCTGCTAGAGCAGACAGATAGGGAGTGGGTGAGCCTTTGCCATGACTCAGTATGGCCATCCTCATGGTCGGGGTCATGGAGTACAGACAGATGGACAAGAAGAGGAGAGAGAGGGAGAAAGAACTAGGAAGAGTTTATTGGTTATTGCAATCAAAGCATCCAAAAGAGATTAGCTGCTCTAGCGTAATAATTAATTTTTTGTGTATGGTTCTTTATACAAACACAAGAGGAATTGCCTGGACTCACAACCTAAGTGGCAAGCTAGAGGCAACATCCTTTTCTGTTTCAATCTTTCTCTGGAGGGGGGAATAATGAGCCAATGAGCAGCACCTAGGACACCTTTCCAAGCCTTGTCTAGACAAGACTCTTTGCATTTTATGGGAGAGCCTGTTTCTCTGCATGCGTGTATGGTTCCTAACGCAACAGAAACATCATCTTGATGTAAAAACAATACAATTAAATAACATTTAATTATAATCCATTATGATTTATAGCCTCTTGGAAAAGGGGAAAAAAAAAAAAAAAGAATCCCAGAAGCTTAGCAATAAGTGAGGTCAGACAAGGAGGAAGCTGCAGGAAAAAAGTTATTAGTAAACACCTATTGTCTTTTGAAGAGAGTCTAAATGTTTTTAATTTTGTGCCTTGGAAAGGAAAGCGACGTTTTTCTGCTTATGAGGTCTGGAATAGCCAACTGGTTAATACGTTGGCCCATTAAGAGGATAAGAAGAGCATAAACACCTATGCAGGCAAATGGAAGACAGACTAGGGAATTTCTAGTAAGGCTTTTGGTTGTTACTTTTTTTCTATGCACTTTTGCATTTGAATTGGTTTCAACTTAACAGAACATCTTTAATTCTTCCACTGTAAACATGTTGGAGGACGCATGAGGGTCATACAGTTGTAGGTGCTTTATAGTTCTTCAGGCAGGGGCAAAACTGTGCTTTGGACTTTTTCTCCCTCATGGTTTTGTTTTCTGACGTCGTCATTGGTTGTGAATTAGTCTTAACACAGGATTTTCTGAGGTTGTGGTCTAGTTTAACATTGAGTTTGAAACCTTATGTTGTTCTAATGACTTTATGTTTGAGCATAGGCAGTCTTTTGGCAAGCATAAATGTAGATTCCCATCTTTGTTACCATCTCCATTTAGGTGCTCTGCTCTTGGCATGTAATTACCAGCAGATGCAATAAAGTATAAAGTGGCATTTGGCACCTGTGTGCCAGTGCCCTCACAGAGGAGGGACTTTCTATAGAAGAGATACTGCTTGAAAACTGCCCATCTAAACTCATTTTGCTTGGCACGGAGCAAACTGGCAGCACCCTGGGCGAGCAGGCACCGTGCCATTGTAGCAGATGGGGCTGAGTGAAGGGAGGCATTCAGGAAACCTTGTCCAAGCGCTGAGTGCACATGTCTGAGGGCAGGGTTTCCAGCCAGCAGCATTGAAATGGCTCCCTGTCCTCAGCTTTCAGCTCCAGTTTAAAAGAGTCTGCGATAGATTTTAAGATGTCAGTCCAAGTTTCAAAATGTGCTATGGTTACATTGTTGTTGAAAAAATTATTTCAGCCTGGAGAAAACAGTTACATACGAGGGTCTTAGAATTATATCCCACAGACTAATGGAAGTATGATCTTAGTATCTGTGCGATACCGTAACCAATGTGCTTTTGTCTAATGTTTTGGAGCACATTCTCAAAAATAAGCAAATGTTACCTAAAAATCATGAAGAGTTAAATGTCATTGTTTGGGGTTAGGTTGTGGGGTTTTTACTATAATATCTTTTTCCAACACTGTACACAGGTGGAAGCTACTCAGTAGCAAAAAAAAAAAAAAAAAAACAAGTTAGAAACTGTCTCAAACACATATTAACAATCATAAGCTAAATACAAGGAGTAGGTTGTTCTATTTCAAAATATATGCACGTAAATGCACCCAGACTTGTTGCATGGCCCTAGTAGAAAAGGCAATGTTCAAAATTAAAGTGACATTGCAATCCACAATTACTTGTCTATTTTTTACACCAATCACAATAATTATGTGATTTTTAAAGCAGAAGTAAAGCATTTTGTGAAGCTGGTTGCAGTGTCTGTGCCCCAGCAGGCCTCCTGAATGTCCCTTTTTATCATCTGCTAAAAGCCCTGAACTTCCACGCTGAATCACGTTGTCTTGTTTAAGTGATAAATACTCTTTAAAAAGCTGCTATTAATTAGCATCTGTACTAATGTGAGTATGGAAGCAACGAGACACCCATTCAACAGTGAACAGTCAACAGACTAGAGTGTGAAAAGATAACAATTCCTCCTGACCTCTTTGGGTAAATATTGCTATACAGAAAGCATGATCAACTTACAAGTATACAGCCATTCTAGTTGCTTAAACTGCTTTAAGCATGAGCTTAATGTTAAACCGGGGCTGGAGTGATGGAAAAATCAACAACGACCAAGAAAACCCCAAAACCAACAAGGTATGGACTAATGCATGGTAGTCCTTGATCTGTGTATAGTTGTTGCACAAGGCAGTTATTATTCTCCACAAAAGATAATTCATCCACGTTGGTAATGCTGTGGGGCATTTTTATGTTCGTGGTGTTCTATGATTCCAAGAAATTAAATGTTTCGTACCTTCTCTCAAGTACTTTAAGTAGGATAACAGTATATTTATTATTTTATTTTATTTATACAAAGTTTTCCTGGAAGCTAGAAATAACATACTTGGGCCTGACTAATACATTTTTTTAATCTGGTTTCTTTGTTGTTTTTTTTTTTATTTCTTGTAATGAGCTTGCAAGTGAGAATGTCTTTTGGGATAATGCTAAGAGTTTAAATACAAATTTTTCCTCTCTCAGTGGGTATCTATAAAATTATGTAACATAGAAATAACTGTCCTGAATGTAATAAAATCAGTTACCAAAATGAGTAAAAATTAAGTATAAATATATGAGCTTAGGAGGAGGCTTTGTAACTAGTTATAACATAGTTTTGACTCATGTGTGGTATCAATCTCTGCGATAACTCTGGGAAGCAATTTGGGGTGTCCTGTTGCAGCAGTGCTGCCAGGAAGCCTGGCATGGGCTGTTCCCACCGGTTCCCAGCGCTGTCCCTGCAGCCTTGGCTCCCTCCCTCTGCCACCTCCACGTGCTAGAAAAGCACGACTCTGCCTGCAGCGCAGGCTTCGTGCTACAGGTAGTTTTCAGGGAGAAAAAAAATCAAATCCAAACAGTAATTATATTTTAGGATCGCTGGGGCCCTGAGGAGACCTAGGGTCTTGTTTGGTTGGTGCCACTTGGATTAATTTAGCAGTTTCATTTCACAGTACAGAGGCTGTTTGCCTTACAAGGTATGTTATTGCAAATCTGGGTCCTTCACCCAGTGCACAAGAACCAGTGCGCACACAGAGTCAAGATCTTGTCTATTGCAAGTCCGCAGAGATGGGTGTTTGGTCATAAATCCAAAAAGCTAGCACGCCTCTTAAAGCATAGTAAAACTTTTTATACAGTTTGAACAATCGTTTACAATTACATTTAGTCACACTTATTTTTTGTTGCTTTTTACGAGCCTCGTCTCCATTTAAAGGTACAGTGTTCCTTGTTTTTTCACCGCATATGTTCAGTGAGGAGGGGGCTTTGTTAGCAGGGGGCTCCCTTTGCTCTAGGGTGGGTCTTAGTATGCTAGTAAGGCTAGTTCACACATAGTTCAAATAATTTTTTGTTTAGTCTCATTAACCATTTGGTTCTCCTTGAGCTTAGCTTGTTGTGCCCCAGCTTGAAAAATTTATGGTGTCTGATCATTCTTCCAAGGCCATGCTTTTTTAACTGAGTTTAGCTAACATCCTCTGGTTTTGAAATTCTTTCTTGTTTTTCACTGTAGATATTTACATATCTCCCCCCCCACCCACCCCTTTTAAAAGTAAATAGTTCTTGTATCAGGTACGTGAGAATCAGAACGAGCTTTTCAAAAGTCGCCGTATGATCTGTTCAGGCTGAAGAGAGCAATGTCCTAACACCCTTAGACACCTGACCCATTTTCTTCTCTTCAAGGTAATGGATTTCCAGTATTATTCCAAACCTCCGGCTACCTCTTAAGAAAATACTTATTTTCCCAGGAAATATAGAACAAAAACAAACTTTAACAAAGCTGCTGAATTTACTTTCAGCACTGGGATTCACTACAATACCCCTTACACAAGCCTTGCGGCGTGACTTGTGTACCGCGGAACTATCGACAACACCACAAGGAATTAACTGGGGGCCTGTTCTCCAATACTGGAAAGAAAAGGGAAAACTGAGACTGGTTTAGGCAAAGAATACAGTCACAGCTTGGGGAAAAAAAAAAAAAAAAAAAAAGACTAAGTACTTCCTGTTTAATAATACTTTTGTTTAATTGCATTGCAATGTAGCAGTATTTCTTGTAGCTGGACAGCTCCAACACATTGCACGTGTCTTGCAGGCTGCATGGATAATTAATGCCCATTCATAGATATACATTGATAATATATTTAACTTTCATAGTGAGAGCTAGCATATTATTTTAGGAGGGTGGGTTGTTTTTTTTTTGCCTTCAGAGCGGTGCCGCATATTAAGGTTTGCATATTAAGGTTTTTTTTCCCCTCAGCTATTCCACAACTGGAATGAAATGCCACCAGTATTAATGGGATGGCAGAGTAAATGTCACAAGCTGAAGGGACCACAGGAATGTGTATTTGCCACATGTAGAAGCAGTACTTTATTACAGCACAATGTCGAATTTATGAGCATCGCTATAATATTCTAGATATGTCTCTCTGGTAATATCTGACATATATCAGGGCTAAAAGTCAGGCTACTGCAAAACCAGCTGCCTTTTGCTCTGTGTACCTTTCCTAGATGCTATGGAGCTATACAGTCCCAGTAATGTACTGTCAACCGGAGCAGGTAAAACCAACCCCTGAATATTATTTATTAGCCCGTGAATGCAGATTGCATGCACACTTTATTACCTGCTAATTTACCACCTGCTGGCTGAAGGATGGCAAAAGTCTACTATTTGTTTTATAGGAATTCATTATGTCATTAACCTTTCACTCCTATTGGCCACGAGGAAGAATTTCTTCAGTTAAATCACTCCTGTAATAATGCTCTACAAATGAAAACAATGATTTATTGTACCCACAAAGTCTAATAAACATAAATTATTTCTTAATGCTCTGCACATTGCAAATGATTGCATGTACAACTAGTTACTCTTTCCGAAGACTGTTTTAGTCTCCTCTGAAACACGTTAAGCAGAAATCATGCCCATTCTGGTATTTGAGGTAACATTTTCACGTTTGGCATCGTAAAAACAGGGATGTCATTAAAGATCTTGTAGTTTATGTATTATGTTTTTAAGGAGGAAGAAGAGAAAGAAAGGAGCAAGAAAACTGCGCTTGCTTTACTCTAACAACTGAAATGGTAGGTAATATTCTATTTATTTATTTTTGTTCTAAGAAGTTCTTGAAGGAAAGCTGGTGTAATGTCAAAAGCAGTCAGCGGCTGTTTCATTTTAAAGCTGTCTGTTTTGAGCAGGTACTCCATGCTGACCCTCTGGTGGCTGTTTGCTGTAGGGTGCAAGCTGGGTCCTTGCAACCCGCTGTGCTCCGTGGAGAGAGCTGGTGCCTTCACGGGGTGAAACTGGAGCAGCCAAGGATATTCCAGCTAAGCCAGGCGTATTTTAAGAAATATTTTGCTTTTGAAGAGAAATAGCCATGCTTGGTTTAAGTTTGTTGCAATGTCTAAGTGCTGAGATTCACAGCTGGTGTAAATACCAGTGCTGCACACCATGCCTCTGTGAGGGAAAGGAATGTTCCTCAGGGCTGCCTGAGGAGTCAACAGCTCTCAGGGAGGTGCTGGCGAGGCCTGGGTGTCCTCAGAGCAAGGGCGGGAGATTTAAACTCGGCGTAATGTGTAAGGGAAACTGGCAGGCCATCCCTGAGGGGAGCCACTGGGCAGGCGGCCCGGGCCGCAGCAGGGCAGCAGATCTCAGGGGTGTTCCCTGAGGTGAGCCAGGGGAACGCCAGGGCCACAGAGACACCTGCCAGGGGCCGCCAGCTTTCGTGAGAGACTCTCCCAGAAGGAGCTTGGCTGTGGTGTCCATCTGGCATGAAGCCGTGTCCTCTGTGCTCACCAGAACAGATGTGGCAGCCCAGAGCTCCCACAAAAACGTGCAGCCATGCAGGTCTGGGGCTGCAGGGCGTGCCAGAGCCTTACACTGGTAGCAGACAGCAGGAGCAGGAACAACTGTGTGAGGTACAACCAAGTGTACATTCTGCTTGGCCTGGTGGCGGGGCTATGGGGGAAGGAGAAAGGTTAAGGAGCGTCAAGGAGCTAGACAGACTGGCAGAACCATGCTCTGCCCTCCCTGAGGCAGAAACAGCCACCAGAAAAACCCCAAAGATCAAGGGCAACCTGTATCTTCCCCCCACCAGACAGAAGGCAGTAGCTTAAAGGAAAGGAGCGAATGGAGGCAAGTCTGTGCCCAGGGCAGCAGGCGAACCCCCTCCTTGCCCACCTTGCCTTCCCGGGTGCCTCTGTACAACAGGTGCAAGGCTCTGGGTGTGGAAGGCCAGTCAACGAATGCTGTGGGTGATGGTCCATCTAAACCAGAGGTGTTGCCAGGGTCAGAACTCTCCATATCATGACCATCTCCGTGAGGAAGAAAAGACAGGTTATAACTGTAGGTGACTCCCTTCTGAGAGGAACAGAGGGTTCATTATGCCTGACAGACCCTCCTCTTAGGGAAGTCTGCTGCCTCCCCAGGGCCCGGGTTAAGGACATCACTAGGAAACTTCTTAGCCTGGTACTGTTTAATATCTTCGTCGGCGACATAGCGGGATCAAGTGCACGCTCAGCGAGCCTGAAGATAACACCAAGCTGAGTGCTACAGTTGACTGTGTAGACATGCCTGAGGGGTGGGATGCCATCCAGAGGAACCTGAACAAGCTCAAGCCTGTGTGAGCCTTATGAGGTTTGACAAAGCCAAGTACAGGGTCCTGCACCTGGGTCAGGGTAACCGCTGGTATTAATACAGGCTGGGGGATGAGAGGATTGAGAGAAACCCTGCTGAGAAGGACTTTGAGGTACTCGTGGTTGAAAAACTGGACAAGAGCCAGCAACGTGCACTTACAGCCCAGAAAGCTAACCGTATCCTGGGTTACATCAAAAGAAGTGTGGCGCGCAGGTCAAGGGAGGCGATTCTGCCCCTCTACTCCGCTGTGGTGAAACCCCACCCGGAGCACTGTGTTCAGCTCTGGGACTGTCAGCACGGGAAAGACACGGACCTGTTGAAGTACATCCAGAGGAGGGCCACAAAAACGATCGGAAGCATGGATCACGTCTCCTATGAGGAAAAGGCTGAGACAGTTGGGGTTCTTCAGCCTGGAGAAGAGAAGGTTCTGGGGAGACCTTATTGTGGCCTTTCAGTGCTTAAAGGGGGGCTTATAAGAAAGATGGAGACAGGCTTTTTAGTAGGCCCTGTTGCAATAGGACAAGGGATAATGGTTTTAAATTGAAAGTGGGTAGGTTCAGACTAGATATTAGGAAGAATTTTTTTTATGAGGGTGGTTAAACACTGTAAGGTGGCCCAGAGAGGTGGTTAAATGCCCCATCCCTGGAAACATTCAAGGTCAGGTTGGACAGGGCTCTGAGCAACCTAATCTAGTTCCTGATCTAGTTGGTGTCCCTGCTCGTTGCAGGGGAGGTTGGACTAGATGGCCGTTAAAGGTCCCTTCCAGCCGAAACTGTTCTGTGATTCTATGAAATCAAGAGGTTGTTTGGAGTCTGTCACAAATAGTTCCACA
Organism: Falco biarmicus; assembly: GCF_023638135.1. NCBI lineage: Eukaryota > Metazoa > Chordata > Aves > Falconiformes > Falconidae > Falco > Falco biarmicus. The sequence goes on from NC_079295.1 coordinate 13,132,148, forward strand.
GTATGGTTTTAGAATGCTGTAAATTGCTTTAGCCTACTTTTTCCTTTTCATCTTTGTGTCTTCTCCTCTTCCCTCTCCATTTTTGAAGACTCATTTTCTTCCAGTTTGGAGAGAGTTGACTCTGAAGATATTTTTATCCCCCACACCACCACACGCTCCCATTAAAGCAAAATGTTCTGTAAATTTTCCAATGTTTCAAGAAATGTTTTGTGAAAGGGTCCATCTGTAATCAGTGCAGCATCGGCATTCTATCACTTCTATATTGTCTGCACCTTTTTGATAGCCCACAAAATTTTTCATATCCTTTTCAAGCGTTGCCAATTAAAAAAATACATAATTCTTTACAGTATGTGTGACATTCACCTTGATACCGGTGACATTCAGAGAGCCTGCTGATTTTTAAGCTCGTGATTAAGAACTGTCTGAAATAGTTTCACGCGTGGTTTGTAAATCCTCAGTCAGAGCTTTTCCATCAGTACTGTTGTGAAATATTTCTCCTTGGTTTTGCGGATGTTTAAAAAATTCCTTTGCAGGAGCTCTCTGTCTTGAAAATGAAATCTTTTTCTTCTCGTAAACATTTATTTTCTACAAATACAAGAGTTACTAGTCAGTGACTATAATGTAGTACAATTTTGCACTAGATAGAGGACATGACCTAGGACATGACTAAAGTAAACTAAATGATTATTTAACTTGTGGTCTCTCTCTTCTCCTATCGCCTTGTTTTTCTTTTGATTCTTTATCCGGATGTTTTTCCTATACTATGAAGTCGCTTCTTAGTGAAGTAATTTAAAGCATCTTTCTTCTGCCCCTCAATTTAGAATTAGTTCACAGTTTGAAATAAAACAAACCAACCAACAAACTGTTCTCTCTTTGATGGTATTTCCATTCATCTTCAAGAGACATTAATTTGCGGGTCCTGTGATCAGCTCATTTAAATCTAAGGCATGATCATCTCCCTTTAACAGCAAGTTAAAAGAACAGAAGTTAAATAACTGGATTCCAAGTAGATCTCTTAAAAAGAGGTTGTGTGAACAAAAGGGTTTATGTGGTTCACGAATTATACCAGGAGTTTTCTCCCCTTTGGAAAAGATGCAGTTCTGTAGTTTCTTGCACTTAGAGCACTAAATGCAAAGATGTAAATGATTTGATCAGAATGGCAACATCTCTTTAATCAATTTTAATTGATTGTATAAAGCAGAAATTGACAGGATAGCCTTTGTCCAGTTTAATAAATGCTGTATGTCTGGGAGGATAGTAAGGACATTTATTCCATTCCTTTCCAGAATAGAATTAGTACAGCTGATTTCTATCCTTCTGACAGTTTGTATCTGGGGTGGGAGGGTGTGGTGGAAACAAAAACAAAACAAAAAAACCCGCGAGTGTGAACTTCTTTGAATCTGCAGTCTAAATTGCCCGCTATCATGCTCTTAGTGATGTCACGCTCCTTCAGTTCTTTTCTTTTTTTTTTTTTTTTAACTGCAGAGTTGGATTTCATAATAAGAAGAGAAAACTGCAAACAAGTCATGCAGACTTTATTACAAGCAGCATCGATCACAGTATACCATACCTATAAGAGAGCTGTTGACTGGAAGGTAGGCAGCATCTCATAAAGACCATTCTGTTTCCTTGAGTTGCCGCCTGCTAAATGAAAACTCTTTTCTTGAAAGTGTGTTTTGCGAGGTCTGCTTAGTCCGCACTTGAAACCGTTGGTAATAGCATGCAACTGAAGGCAAGTTACAACCCAGTTAATCTTCTAGAGGTAGGCATAGGTAAGAGAAATCATTAAGGAATTCTATAGATATTGGACACTTCAATCTGTGTGGCTTGTTCTAAATCCCAGCTAACAGCAGATGTGGTTTTTAGGTTGGGTCAGAATTTGGCATAAAAATTTTGGTGAGCAACTCTGAATGAAAGTGATGAACAACTCGTGTTCCTGCCAATTGGACTATTCAATTTTGTATTCAAATTCAAAAATGTATTCAAAAATTACATCCAGAGTCCACAGCATGAGTCCCTTGAACAGCTGGATAGCTCTGCTCAGAGGTTTTCTCTAAGTAAGTGTGCTTCTAGATCATTTGATAGAGAACAATCCAATTTAATCATGTACTTGAGGGGAAGTAAATTACTTAGTCTGGTCTCTCTGTTGTTAGTCTGATCAACCTCTATTCATCTTCTAGCTTAACATTTTGCATTTTTTAAAAATGGGGGTCAGCCATTGCGATCTAGGTATTAATAAAAGTACAGTTTCCATGTCTTTATTCAAAAAAATAAAGATGGTCAGTGTCACGGCTGCAGTGGTTCATATCAGATCCTCATCGATATATGTGACTGAGTCAGGATCGCAGTTCAGTTGCTGAAAGACTACTTTATTCTTTTGGTTGCATGGTTTTCAAAGAAAAATCTTTGCACTCGCACTGTTTCTTCTTTCTCCTTCTGTCATACTTATCCAATGCTTCCCTATAACTTCTGTATTTATTGTCCTGTTTCAGCCAAACTTGGCAACTCTGCCAGAACTGAGGTCTCATAACTGTGAAGTGCCTATGGTTTTCATTAAAATTGCTAATTTGGCATGTGCTTTAACGCACCTTTTGCTGAAGGTGCAAACGTTATTCGTTCTACCTCGCAGCAGTTTGCTGGCCCCTGACTGTCCCCACGGCTCTGGGCTAGCCACTGTGTGTTGTCTTGCAAGTGAGGGATCAAATAAAGGTGCGCAGAAGCAGCTAAGGCCCTGTGGGGGTCCTACTAGGAACAAGAGGAAAGTGGATGTTTGTCAAAGAATATTGTTTGTCGCAGTAAGATGCAGGAGGAGTTGGGTAACAGGGGATCGACAGGTGAGGCTGGAGGCGTAAGGCAAAGGAGCTCAGTTCACAGTGGTATCTGGGTTAACAGTTTACAGACAGGGTAGAAGATGAATGTCTCAGATGTGTAGGAACTCAGGCTTCATTAGCTTTGCTCCTTGCAGAAAAACATGTTATTAATTGCCTACGGTCTCCTGGGGAACTACTAGCCTTGTTTGAAACTTTGCTGCTGCTGCTTATTGTCTGATCGCTGAGGCATGCTCTGAACAGCATGTCTTTGATGCTGATAGATCAAACTCTGAACTGAAATCTGCTGAGATGAGGAAGCCTGAATCAGCAAAGCCAGCTTTTAAGGAAACAGAGAAACCTCTCTGTGGAATAAAGAAAGGACTGTTGCCAGAGACTGGAAATACGAAGTCTGTGTTCTTTAGTGCTCTGCACTCTCTGGGGCCCAGCCGGCAGCCTGAAAGACAAAGGAGGAATTACTTGAGTATTTCCACCCAAGGAGGAAAAGAGAAATAAGTAGCTGTATGTAGGAGTGAAAGGACAGCCTGACATGATGTGTGGTTAATGCTGGTCCCCATGCCTGCAGACTTGGAATATATGAAGCGGTAGCATTAGCAAATGCTCCACGGTGCTAGGGAAAATTGCCTGGGACTTTTTCTTCCTGTAACCGCTAATACATTTTGAACCTGTATATTTAATTTGAGGCTTTCCACCCTGTCCTTTTGAGTAAGAATTCTGACACTAATAACTGGCTTCTGCACAGATGAAGTCTGAATGAACGGTTTGTTTGACCTCTTTTACTGCAAAGATCTGGGAGAGGGCGGAAAAAAATTCTTCACTGTTTTTGGAGAAGTAGCTCCCAGCTCTGATTTTGTTTTCAGCCTTCTTCTACTCACACGTTACTATTTTCTTCCATTTATTCTTTCACTATAATCACCTGATACAGATCTGTTTATTATTTGCAGTGGTAGCCATTTTGTAATGTACCTGTTAAAGATGTATGATGTGAATGATTAGACAGCGTTAATTTGGAGGGACACACGTTTACATACATACAATCCTATCCACTGCACTTCACCAGAGGATTACACAATGCGTTTATCTCTGCAGCATCCTCTGGATCCTCCGTGATGAAATCTTCAACTAGATGGGCTATGAGTTTTATGCTGTAAGACTTGTGGCAGGATTATCAAAACCCCAGGCAAGCTTCATATAGTAACCGCAGTGTTTGCTTTTCATTCTGTTTCCAAAGGGATGGTCTGAGCAAAAGCAATACAACACAAGTGCAATTTGCTTTGATCTACTACTGTCTTTTACAAAATTCGTGTAACTGGACAGTATTTTTGAAGGAATGGATAGGCCTGGGTGTAAAGCATGAGCTAAATGTACAGAGCAACGTGTGACTGATTAAGTTGTGGAATGATGTGGCCAGGGACTTTTTGTGAGCAGCCTGATAAAATATTGCAAGTAAGCATGTCTACATTAGTTTGATATTCTTAACTGATTTTTTTTTTTAACAGAATACGGTTGATAACAGTGTTTAAATTTTAGTCGGTATGTCGTCATTGTGAAATGGGAGAGGACTCAAATAGACGGTAGAGTAATAACTTTGAAGCAGAAGAAATTCAGGAAGAGTAGTCAGTGGAATTCTTACAATGTGGAAACCTCAGAAAGGCATTAAAACAGACAAGTACATTAACAAACTTAAAATAAGCTTTTATTACTCAATATTTTTTCACTGAAATTCAAAGCTTTTGCACTCTGAGTAAAGCAGAAAGTGGAAATCTCAGCAGCACTGCATTAATTTTTCAAGCTTTAATGTGCCAGACAGGGAATAAGTTATTACATCTGTTGCCCTCTGGGAGGAAGAATGAAAAGCCAAAAATGATTCTCCGCTGTTAGGATGGAATAACTGAATAATAGCTGATATAAGCAGCGGCGTTGCAGAAGAAAAGCTTACAGCAGCTTTTGTGTCATCATTAGGAGTGAACATTTCTCTGTATAACTAGTGTAGCGAGATTAGGAAACATGGCAGGGCCTATTTGTTCTTCTCAAGGGGCCCTTCACAATTATGGGAGAATTTCAGATGAGTACCTCATACACAGCTGCTGATAATCTATGTGAGCTACTCCTCTTTTCACGTTGAATTTGCAGCCTGTACACATTGCTTCCAGCATCCACAGGAGAAAGTATAATTGTCCGTGGCAAGCTTATGATAGCAATATGGCACTTTAAACTGTGGTGCCTCTGGGCAGGCTAGGCTTTATCTGCCAGAAGCCCGACACTTGGGTGGGCTCCCGGAGATGAAGAAATGAGTCCGTGAAGTCCTCGTCCCTCTGACAGGCAGAAACATTTGCTGCATTCTTGAGTAACTTGTTTTCCAAGGCAGATCTCAGGAGGCCTCTTATTAATGATTGTCTTCTCTGTAAATACACTCATAAAGCTTTTTAATTACTGTGATACCATGGCAAATAAACAGAAGGATAACCCCAGTCTCTAGTAGAGGAAGGTATAGGAATTTTTTGTGTCTGTGAGCTCACCTGGGAATGAAGATACCAAAGCACCATCTCCATGCTTCTGTGGTGCCTCAAGCTAAAGTATCTCGGCCTTTAGTCACCCCCAAGAGGTATGAAAGGCTTCGCTAACAAGGAATGAAACAGAGGAAGAAAAGCAACATGAATTTTTAGGAAGCCTTGCCTCGTTCCCATGTCCTATTCAAATGCCAAGTATTACTATGGCATGTGGATGAAGGAAGCCGTGTGGGCAACGAGGATAAAAGCATTTTAGGCCTTCTCAAATCAACCTGTCCTTTGTTGAAAAGAAAACAAGAATGGAACATATAGATTTTTATCTTCACCTTTATTTAATTGATTTTCAGATAGCTTTACAACATGCTTTGTTGTGGCCTGCCATTGCCTCGTGATCCAGAGAAAGCTCATTTTACCTGATGGAACTAACTGTACTGAGAGTTTTCATACACATTTATGTAAACAGTACTGAATTGGTATTGCTTCTCTGGAATGACGATGCCTTGTCAACGGTTCGTCTGAGATCTGGGATGCGGAAGGCTGTGGCAATTTAGTGTACTGTAGGATGTAATGCATAAACAAAACCTATTTTGAGGCTGATGTGAGCTAATGGAGAAGGTAAGTGCAAATTAAAGCTGATGGAAACTGATTTATTGTGACCACCACCTAACTGTATTTGTGTGTTGAGGCAGACTAGGGGTGGTTCTCTACATGCATTCTTTAATTTTTTTAATACTTTCATTTGTTTTGAGCAGTGCCAGAGCAGCTATTGGTTTGCAGATTTAGCTGAAATCAGCTTTTTGGAACTTGGTTCACCACTCTATATTTAATTAAGGGTTGTTGGAAAGCTTCCACGTATTCTGTGTAGACTAGCTGTGCCTTAAGCCTTACCTAGCTGATTTTGACAGTTCATCACTCCGTCATGACAGGTCACGTGCTCTTATTACATATATCGGCATCGTCCTTTAACAACCAGTGTAGCAATTCTACTACGACCTGGTTGGGAATGAGGAATGTTCCTGATCATGATCACCTCATGCAACGTGGACAGTATGTAACAGTTGTACACCAAATGTGAAATCATCCGGTTTTAGACACAGAACAAGTATGTGCCTGTATTTAATTTTGTGTGTAAACATTGCATAAAGGCAAAAACCTACTTTTTCAGTACCCCTGCCTCTATGCTAGTTTGTAATTAGCCCTATGTACTGGACTAAACATCAGACCCCAAATCACATGCAAATTAGTCTTTCATTGTTGACATCCAGCTACCTCAGAGGTGATCTGTAGCTGAAGGCGTCCAAAACCTACTATGTAACAGCTCGGGAAAGGAAAGATCTTCAAGTGTTAAGAGTAAACCAATTATAAAGAAGGAGAAGATTTTCTGTTATGAAGGGTAATCTGTCTTGGAGTTAGATTAGTGCTGACGTATCCCCTTTAGACAAGCAGCTCAGAACTGACAGCCATTTGGATTTCTGTCTGGAAATGCTGTCAACACCCACGTGTCATGGAAAAAAACCACGTGGTCCCTTGGCTGCCTGCGGTTGCAGCTATCTGTTTGGATGGTGCATTCCTGCTCATAGGTTGGTTGAAGTAGTTCACTAGGACTTCATGGGTGCCAAGCAGCAGTAGCTTTAAAAGAGCAGACTGTATGTCTCAACGTGCACTGTATTTTTTATTAGGAGCCCTCATTCTGCATGACTGCAATAGCATCACAAACATCCTTGTTTTGCTGACATTTGTTGGTACTTCCATGTCAAAATAAAGGAAGAGAGACAAATAAAACAGCTTTTGTGGGACCTTGTACCTGCCAAGATGCAGTGTAGTAGGCACCTCAAACTTAAAATACAATGAGGGGCAATGCCAAGTGTCTTTAGGAGAGCTATCTCCTGAGCTTTCTAGATGAATAGAAAAAATCACTGACTTTTCACCACCCACTGAATCAGCTGGAATTTATGACATAAAATCGCTCTTTCAATTTGGGAGAAGTCAGTCAAAATACTTAATTGCATGAATGTTAAATGGATGCGGAACACTTTTTCCTTTTTCCTCTTTCCTTTTCCCTTTTCCCTTTTTTTCCCCCTTTTTTTCTTTTTTTCCTTTTTTTTTTAAGATCTGTGCCACAGAAGTGGAGAGATCTGCATAGCCAGAAGGCAATGCAGCTGTAAGGATTTTTATTCATATGCTGTGGATTTTACTTATGTTTTTGTTCTACATTTTACAACAAAATTATTTCACATAAGAAAAAAATAACCAGTATTATTTAATTACATTCTCAATATATTAATTTTTATCTTGATTAACTTTTTCAGTTTTTCTTAAAAGCTTTTCAGAAAAAAGGTAAAATCCAGTAACATTATACCTAAATGAAGCAATAGTGCAGGTACCGCTTTTAGCCAGAAGTGTAGTCGTTGTGGAGTGATTTTATACAGTATTAAATCCTCAGAGACTCAAACCAGCGTGTGTTTCTTACATCTTGTATGAAGATGGTATACTCCAAACTACTCATTGTGAGTATAGCCAATATCTGTGTCTTGAAAGATATTGATAAATCTCCAGATCTGGCCTTCCTATTTGTTACCAGCTCCATTTGCATTCCGTATCGTAGACTATTCTCCAGCGAGGTTATTGACGGGTGCCGTTAAATTAGATTACAGCCAGGCTGCGTGATTAGATTAAAACCAGTTTACCAATTTTCTTCACAACTGTATTTCTCTGAAGCCAAATCAACTGCAGATCTAACAAACGCTAATGCGCTTGTGCCATACTGGGAATCGCAGAGCTGGGCTATCCATTATCAGACTGCGTGGCAATGAGCCATGATGACAGTGCTCAGCTCTCACTTTGCAGGGGGCCGCGCCGCCTGCTCACCATCAATCCTGTGCAGCACGACGCAGCGCATTGCTCTCGGGAGCAATCCATAAGGAGCGTTAGTGGGCAGAGGGTTTCGGTTCCCCCTCTCAGTGGAGCTAGCAGGATGAGGAGCAGCAGTGTCTTTTCAAAGGCATTGTGCTTTGAGCAGCCCTGGAGGTCTCTATTTAATGAAATAATTACCTCTTGAGCTGCCATTAAGAAGGATTTTACTTTTTTTTTCAATTCTTCTGACTCATTTTCCACAAGCACACAATATTTCGAAGGAATGAAAACATGAAGGATCCACTGAAAAGCATAGGCTTTTAAGGTTAATGTCTAGCATCACAGATTTCCAAGGATATATGCTTACTGCCTTTGTAAGACAGATACAACACACTTTTAACAGGCCCCCAGTCTGAGACGTAGTAGGTAATGTTGGACATGAATATCCCTTTTGTCAAAAAGCAATGTTTTCAAGTGCCTTCATTTTTTTTTAAAACTAGAGGCAAGCGAAATCTCTATATTTTGCACGCTATTCCTGTTCAGTCCTTCATTATTTTAAATTAAGTATTACATTTGGTCTTCCTGTCTAAGGTCTGTTTTTACTTAGCCTTTTCCCCTGACAAGCCTAGTTATTTCTTACATGTAACTAATTTTACTCCTGGTTGGGTTTTTTTTTTCAATGTATCTATCTTTCTCATATGTTTTCGTAAGTTTCTTCTTTTGCTAGATTCCCTGATCTTTAACATGAACATGGTGGTGACTAAAGAATGCCTCCACTGATTCTCAAACAAGTAGAAAAAAAGCCAATTTTGTTGTTGTTTAATTACATTTTGACTAAATTTTTTCAGAGCTATAAAATACAGAGTAGGTTTCTAGCACAAACTCCCAGACAGTCTACCTATACCTAGAAGAAGCATGCCGCTATAGTATGGAAATGGGGGATAATAAGCTGCAGAAAATAGCAGGCTCTGTGCAGCACACTGAGCGATGTCCAAAGACAAGAGGTTTTGCCTGAGAACACTGAATGGTGGTAGTGGGGAGGCTGGACCATCAAGCATCTCTGACTCAGCTAGAACACACAATGATGCACGTGAAGAATCCATCCAAGTCTTCCATAATGACTAAGTGCTATTCATGTGTCTTTGCTGATGACAAGGTGACTTTCACCTCTTCCCATGTCCATCGGCTACCTGTGCTGGAGGAGCGTGCTCCATACCCACTTCCCATGTCAGTGGGGGTTTCAGGCGAGCGGGCATTGTCTCCTCCCTTGGCTGGCATTGACCATGTTGTGAGACTGAGCTTGTGTTTAGGGCAGTAGTTACAAAGCATAAGCCCTAAGAATGACTCCACCATCTGGAACTTTGGCCAAAGCGCACTGAAAGCCATGCGGTTTTTAATAGTAATAGTGTATTCAAAAGAATTCGTGGATAGGAACAGCATCCCTATTCCAGGCTTTTCCAGCATATGTTAAAGTTTTCTGAGAGTACTCGTTGAAGTAAATATTCTCTACTTCTCCTATTTCTGAGAACCTTTTACCCTTGACTAGACAAATGATGACATTGCCGTGTTACTAATCTTGCCGATTTTCACAGTGTTTGATAAACACTTTGGAACAGATTTCATCACATCCAGCAGATTTAATGCTTCTTAAGATAAGGCAACTGCCTAACAGTAACACTTTTCTCAGTCAATTCAACTACAAGTAAATACTGTGTGTGATTATAGGATTAAATCTGAAGCAAAAGCCTGGTTTTGTAAGCAGTTAAAAATCTCTTGAAGCTCTTCTTTCTCTTTCGCTGTAGAAAATGGACTCATTTTTCCTTGGTGGGTTTCCAGTTACAAAAACTGATTGTAGGCTAAAAAAAACAAGTTGTTGGGAGATTTTTAATTTCCTTTTGAGAGGATCCTTTTTAAATGGACACACACTCACTTTTGGAGAATTTAAATTTTATTTGTTCCAAATCTCCCTGCAAATTTATTTTTCTGCTTCATCCATTTTTCCTTTTCATGCTTGTGAATGTTGCCATAGCTACACATAAATTGCTGATAATTTCACGCAGTAAACAACTTTTTTGTTTCCAAATAAATCTCAGTAGTTATGAAGAAAGATGTTGTTACTTGTTACAATAAGAGGTTTCCTCCTCTGCCCCCTACTCTCTTGTCAATTGTGTCTATTAAAGCAGCAATATTTTTCTGACTCATATTTACCTGATGACTCAGAACCTCAGAAATGAGATTCCATAAGCAGAAATGACCGCAGTGGGTGTTAATATCTGCGTGGGATATGGTAATAATGCTCCACATGTTACATCGGGCTCTGAGAAAGCATTCCCATTTCTTAATTTTTTCATCTGTAATGTAGCACTGGAAAGAGATGTCAAAGTGCATGCTTTTTTAATTTTTTTGCTTCACGGTTAAAAATTTATTTAAAATCACAAGGCTTTTTAAGTGCTGCAATTCAACAAATAATAAAAGATTATATCCCATTTCTGTGCCTGTTGGAAAAGTCCGAGAAGCTGGTTGTGGATGAGGTGACAAACTATTTCGGACAATGAGAATCATAGTTCCCATTATAAAATATCCAGAATTGGCAATATCATGTAGTACCGTTACTCTTTCAGTGAGCTGTACCTGTATAAGCCCTGGAGATGAGACGGAATGCATCTGAATGTGATGCAGGACAGAGATGTTGTCGTAAAGCTGTTCTCCGGTGCTGGAAAGGTCACAGCAATTGGAAGCGTTCTGCCTGTCTTCCAAAGTAGAAGGAGGATATGGAAAATGACCGGCCAGTCAATCTTACCTCAGTCCCTCTGAAAGTTATGGAGCAATTCATCAATGAAGCCATTTGAATTGTACTAGATATCGTACTGGAGAGTTAGTCTTGCTCCCTTGTCCTCCACAACTTTTTGTATGACACGTACAAAACTTGATATCTGCTTACAGGGATATCTGTAGTCTAGCAGGGAAGTAGAGCTCATGAAAGGTTAAAATCCACTTGCTGCCTTCACTGCTTTTTTTCCGTGAGCCTGAAAGCCAAGAGCTTTGCTATAGATCCCACTGATGGAACTGAAAAAAAAAAAAAAAAAGTATTATTTCATCAGAGAAAAGAATGCCACAGCAGTTCAACTCTCTCTCCTTAAAAGTGGTTCCATTTTTAATTTGATAGTTGAAGCAAACAAAAAGCCTTCCTCACACAGCCTTAGTGATAACATATCACACCAAGCATAGCCCAAAACACTGTTGGAGTAGCTTCCTAAAACTGTTATTTGCTCTTCCAGAGTCATGATTTACCCATGTACTCCCTTGAAAATTTCAGCAATGAATCAAATGTATTGTTTTGTGTTTCTGCGGAAATGGAGTAGAAGCACTCATAAAATCAGCTAGTTTGTCTTAGCTGATGAACAAATGAGGGAAATATCATTCCAGTCTTTATAGCTGCCTCAGAACCAACACCAGCTAAGTGCTTCAGTCCAATATCTTAAGGACAATATACAGCAAGGTAGGATTTCAGGGTTGTTTTATTGCCTCTGAGGCTGTCTTGGTAGCATGGATTAGTTACAGGAATCTTTGCTATATCACTTTTCTTTGGAAGATGCAAAGACATCATATATAACTGAGTGTTACTTTTGAAGCATACAGCAAATGATACTGGTTCCTAGAGTGCTGTGCAATGGCCAAAAATAACATGAACAATGTTTCCGGACATATATTTTTCTATACACAAATGTAGAAATGGTGCACAGACAGACAAACACATCTATCAACATTAGATTTGGCAGCTCTTTTTTTCAGTGGTTTTTTTTTTTTTTTTAATAAATAATTTTAGTTCATGTATACGGTGTGGTTACTAAAACGGAATCTAAGTAGTTATGGCTGTAGCTGGATCTACAGCGCATATGTAGCTTTTAGAAAATTTGCAGTACTTACAGTATGTGCAATAGCATATGAAAACCCTCAGGAGATAGATGTTACTGGTGAATAGAGTTCATTCTGAAAAGTGTCAAGTCATCATACAAATGCATAACATGTTTCATAATGTAATATTTTCTTCATGGAGAAAAAAAATGATTCACTAAAATGGTTGGATTGCATCCTTGCTATAATGTTAATGGAATTACAGTCGGTTTTGTAGTTAAAACTGTGTCAGTGCTTGGCAAGAGTCATATCTATTTCAATCAGTGATTTATTTTAGAGTTTCCCTCGTGTTATAATGTGGGTACGCAAAAGAAACCTGTCCTTAGATGAGCGGAGAGCATCCATTCCATTTGTGTTGGACTACCCTAGTAAGTAGAGACCACGATCTGCAGTTCACTGCAGCAGGTGCAGACGTGTTATTAAAGCTGAATATTTAAACTAAGTAATTCTGGAACTAAATATATGCTGAAAAAACGTGCATCGCAAATTTCAAATACCAGTAATGCCGCTATTTCTATTTGGCTGGTTTTGCTAGAAGAATTTTCCATTCTTCAAATGTGGTAGGCCATAGCGTGTGGCTTGGAAGTTGTCCACCGTTTTGCCATGTTTAAAGAACATTGCCATAGTGAGCTTGGATACTGTTTTATCCCTTTGCTTACGCAATATTGTGGCTATTGAATTTAGAAAATTGGCTGATCCCTTTTTTCTGATGTCTGTTTTTGTAATCTTCATATCCTCAGAAAAAATGATCTGTAATAACTTCAAAAATAAGTAAGCCTTGTAGGATTTTGGGAATGTCAGCTTATACTTGAGATGTTTGATAGACTGGAGAAAATATTCATATATAACAACAAAAGGAAATGATACAGCTTCTCTCCTGAAATACTGTCTGCTTACAATAAGACTTTGAAGATTAACATTTGAAAAAGGCTTCTTTTTAAGAGATATAAAGTTGCTTTCTCTCTTTGTTATTTTTTTTAAGGAAAAGGAGCAAATTCATTGTTTTCCTGTTTAGGCTCATTTGAGGTGGAGCAGAAGTAATATAGTGGTTTAATTCCTTGTATGGTAGTTTTTCTGTTTTCTGTAGGTAAATGTACAGGTGTAGATGAAAATGTTTATTAATAGTTCCCAGATGAGTGGCATAAATATGATCTTATGTCTCAGTCAAAATATCAAAGTTACTTGTTTCATTACATGCAATGTAATTGCATTTTATCCTTCTGGTTTCTACAGCTGGATATCTTACTACACATCCTTTCAGTAGATGCTACAGCAAAGTTGTCATTGAGCTTCAAAAAGTGAACTTTCAAGCTGTTGCGGACATCTGTTTGCCCACTTTCACAAATTAATTTCTAGACGGTGCTGTAAAATTCAGATCTTACTCTGGATTCTGAACCGAAAGACATTTGCTCAAGTATTTTTGGTTTAGTTTTGCTTTCAAGGGCATTAACAGGAGAGCTATAGTCGTAAATGTGGGGCAGAAGTCCCACCTGTGCATCGCTGTTTCAGGTGATTGCCCTGCGAGCAGTAGGAGGCTAAGATTACGTGTTAATGGCAATTCCTTCTCCACCTGAATTTAAACAGAACACGGAGCTATAAAAAGAAAATCACTAAACTTGAGATGAGCCACACGTGGCAAGACCAATGGTCTGTCTAGCCTTGTACGAGCCTCCGATGCTGGCCAAAACCGGGTGCCTAGGAGGGAAAGCATCAGCAGGTTCAGAAGGGACTTTGACAAAATCGGGGGCCATTGGTTGTTAGACTCCAGGGCGGCACCAGGCTGTAACTGCCCTGACCAGCTTCACCTGGCCCTCTACCCACACCTACAGCCCATCACCCCATTTAAGTTCCAGCCCGAACGTTCGGAGTTGGATTGAGCTGGTTTAGATGTATCTCTTCCTGGTCCTGTTCCTGATTTCTTCTTTGGTTTTCCCGCGTTGTTTTTGGGCCCGGCTTGTAACCTTGTCTTTGCTGAGGATAGCTAGGCTGTCGGTGGGTCTTGTCGCTGTCGTCATCCCTGCTCTGCTTGCCTGGGTCAGGGGCTCCATCTGTGAGGTCAGTATTTTTATGGACGGAGCGATGGCGTGACCTAATATACTGTGGTTTTCCTAAGCACCAGCGAAGACAAATGTGTCTTGCCTCTACTAAAGCACTTAGGCTTTAAATCCCCACCTGGAATTCAGCACGCTTATTTGGTAACAGTTAGTTGGTGGCAATTCAGCCAACGCTGTAACACAGCTCTCTTTCTTGGGTGAAATATGAATTATCTGGAATTTTTTAGTGAATTCAGATGAAGTGTGGTTATGTAGTGTATTGCTATGGAAGGGGTTTAATGATTTAGTAGTTTAAAATTTTTGTGTGTATGGCAGAAATCCAAAGCTCTGGTATCTTAAATGATGTTTTTCCTCCTAAAGTGTTTTTACGCCTAGCGTCTGCAGGTTCAATTCACCACTCAAATGAATCTGATTCGGTAGGGAAGTGTATGAGCTTTCCCTCCGGAGAGCTGCGTAGTGCAAAATGTCAGGAGGCTGCAGTTCCCCTATTTCTGAATGAGTGGTGCATGTGCTGTTTTTTGGGGGGAGTCTTCAGAGAGAGCTTTTAAACTCACAGACTCTGTTATCGCTTACTGCATGGCTTTTTGCTTGGAAACTGAACTGCTCAATATTTTTAGAAGCTAGCTTGCATCTCTCGTGAGACCGAGTGTCAGGATGATGTCGGGTGCTGGTTGTTAGCTCTGGATGCTCTAGGAGGTGGCAGGACAGCAGTAATGCTTCTTGTGATGAGGTTTTGCCTTACAGCCATCCGTACAAGAGAATGTCTAGGTCCTCAGAGGTACACCTGATTGCCCAGCTGTTGTTCAAGGGCAAAGGGGTGCTTGGAAAGAGGGCTGGCAATAGGATTCAGGGAAGATGTACGCGTGAAAATACTGTAATACAGAGTTAGCATATTAATCTAGAGGAGATCCTTGAACATCAGCTTGTAGCTTTTTTCATCAGGCCTGAGATTCGATACTAGCCAATTGAAAGAAGAGCCTGTAAATGCTTGCTTCGTTCTCCTGAAGGCTGTTTACAACTCGCAGGGCACAAGAGTTCCTTATGATTTGAAGAAAGTTCTTTTCTAACCTGACTGGCTTCCCTCAGTGAAAAGAACCACTATCCTACCCAGTCACTGGGCTTGCGTCAGCGCCCTTAAATGGTTTACTGTAAAAGCAAAGTTTTTACAAAGATTCCATGTAGAAAAAAATCTGCTTGCAAGGAGCTGCGTTAATGGTCCTTTGGTTCCTTTGTTTTGGTTTTTGGGGGTTCATTGTGTTTTAGCTGCCTGTTATGCCATGATGTAAACTAATAACAGCTATATTTACAACCAGTGTTTACAGAATCAGATGAAACTTAAACATGGACACAGGCTTATTCTTCGACCTGTCACTACTATGACAAAACAGTTCTGTTCAGAAATACAATTAGACTGGTTAAATGTGTATGGGTGTTTGAGAGCATTACCAAAATTTCTATAAAAGACTAGCGTTGACTTTGGCTTTGACTTTCCTTGCAATGAAGCATTGGGCGGCTAATGGCTGTCATTCCTGAGGTGACCTCCTTAAACAGATTTTTAGCTGAGAGCGATTAAATATAGGTACATTAGAAGGGAAGAAATACATCACCTATGCGGGTATGTGCAATCATTATGTCCTGAGGATAATGAGGGATGCAAAATGTTTGGTGTATTTGGATAAGAACCTGTATGTCTGGCCTGAAAACTTTGTTTCTGAAACCTTGGCTAATAAGGTTAAGGGATATGACTTACATTATACCAGCTCTTGGAGACCTTGAATATAGTTAACGTTACCTATGGTCCATATTTATTGCCATTGTAATGCGCATATAGACAGATGCATGCTCACCGGCATCCATTGTCTCTAGTCACAAAGTGGAGAATAAACGTAAGGGAGAGGTTGTAAGATGGTAAGGTTGGGAAAGGCAAGAGTGGCATGTTGTTCTCTGGTGTCTGTTCCAGAGGTCACATTTAATGCAACAAAATTCTCCTAGAGACTGTGTGGTTTTGATTTAACTTCCTAAGCAAGTCGAGTCTACGTGCTCGTGCTGTCCTATCCATCTACTCGCAAGCGCTGAGATACGCCCTCACGTAGGCTGGGTAGGATTGCTTTTGTGCAATATGGAAGAAAAGGATGGCCAGCTCTTGAATATGCATGGAATCCCTGGGTTGCTTTTGATTGCCAGCTCATAAAAATCACATATTCCTGAGTAATGAATAAATTATACTGATCTGAATAAATGATATTGATTAGGCTCAAGGCTCTTCAACTGTGAGCAAATTGGCATTTTGCTGTCCCAAGAGTAATGGGCTGGCACTAAACTATTCCTGTTATAAAATGGTGTAGGTTGTAGCTGGACTTGCTAAATCGGCTTCTGGCAGAGCATGGAAAGGATTGAAGCGTTCTTTTGATCGAAGGCTTCTGGAATGAGTTTCCTTCTTAGCGGTAAAGTGTATTCCACATATACCTCCTAAACTCGTGGTAGTAGAAGCCAGTGCAAACAGCCCTGTTTGTTCAGCATTCTAGCACAGACAAGATGATCGCGGTAATCTTTCTGCTCTCGAAAAGATGTTAATCGATGACTGTCTTCACTGTTACGCAGATTCAGTATCAAACTGAAGTTGTTAATGCTTATCGGCCAACCTTTTGCAACAAGTAGTTGAGTTTGGTAATGTGACTGATAGTTTGTCATCTGCCTAATGCCTGTGCTTCCTAGTAACAAAGTTGTCTTTAATTCTTGATAAACTGTTCAGGCAACATTTGAAGTTTGTCAAACTTCTAATGCTTCTGAAAGGGTAGTGAAGAGGGGATTGCTGTTTCACATCTGAGCGCTTGGAGTGAAGTCAGAGACTTGGATGCAGGTTTGATAAATCAAACGGCTTAAACTAGGCATTGCAGTATGTGGAAGACCAAGGGTTGTAAAGGTCATGAAGCACAAACTGATTTGAAGCATTAAAGTTTACTGCCTTTAAGCGTTAAGGTACCGGTTCCCATTTTGTTCTCAATTTATTGACTTTCCTTAATCACTGGTAAAGCAGGATAAAGTTTACTGCATAGAACAGAAAAATTTGGACTACTTCAGAAGGGCTTTAAGAGGGTTTTGTTTCAGGTTGTTTGGTTTGGTTTTGTGTCATTGTGTCTGTGTCCCCTCTCCCTCACGAAGATTGTGTTGCTATGGTCATGATGAATATTCTGTAGTAAATGGATGAAAATACTCTAAAGATTGCAAGACATTCAACTGGAGCATTGGAAGAATTACTTGAAGGGAAAGGCCTACTAAATAATACAAAAATTAAGAAATACTGTCTTTCAAGTGAAAGAAATGAGTGTTTTAACTGAAATGATCTTTAGAGGAAATTGTTCTATGTTATATTGATGGAAAGAAAAAATGACAGGAAATGCGGGAACCGTAGGGGCTGTGCAGTCCAGAAGAGCTGTTTACGTATGTGGATCGTAAGGTAGAAATGCACAAGTTAAGGGCACAATGGCTGGATCCCAGGATCAATTGCATCCGTGTGGATAGTTGCGTATCTTCTTGAGGATTCAGAAACACTTGCTTCAGATATTTCATGACTCTGTTCTTAAGTGACTGAAACTTCCCCGGTCGACCAATGGCCCTCCTTGTCCAGCTTTTAGGAACTAGGTGGGAGATCCAGATGCGTTTTTATCAAAGCCTGAATCTCTTGTTCTCTTTTAAATATAGAGTCTTTTAATAGCTTTCTGATGTCTTTAATTCTTCGCACAGCAAATTTCAGGGACAATACTAATCACTTTCATGGAAAACTACAAATTTATTTTTTGGAACATTAACTTCAAGTACTATAAATGCAATAAATGTACTAAATAACTGTTAAGTGGTTTTTACAAGAAAATGCAAAAGCAGATTTTTCTAGGGTATGGTTTTTTTCTTGATACGGTTTCCTAAGCTATATTAAGTTCTCACGAGACTTTCCATATAATGTATCTTCATTACATCGCTGGAAAATTTGGTATTTACAGAGTTTCTGTGCAAAAAATGGATGGATACCTGGGTGCCTTTGGTGAAGTAATATGCTTTTGGATCATCGAGAATAGAATAAAACTTGGAATTGAGAAATCCTAGTCCATGTGAGAAAATGTACTTCAGCGCCTCTTGGGGGTTAATCTACTGTCTAAGATTTTTCTGGACTAGGTTGTTCTTGAATTACACAGTGGTGTTAGGGTATGTCGCACACTAAATAGGTTTATGATAAAATTGGAAAACTAATTGTGCCCAACTGGTAGCTTGGAAGACTTATAATATTGATTCATCTTTTTTACTTACAAATAAGAGGATGAGAAATATCAAAACTTAATGCTGCTTTAATTTCAAAAGTGCTCTTTCTGTCTGATATGTGCTTCCCAAGTGTCTTTCCAAATCCACATGAAATGACCACTGTTATTACAGCTAAAATGAAAATAACATAGTCTTTATACCATACTTTATTTGCGATCGGTGTGTTAGTTATTTGTGCAGCCTTGTTGATTCTCCTTCCGATAATCCCAGACTATCTTGCTCACATTCATTCCAATACGTGCAGCGAGAATGTCATGAATCGCACATACCAATTAGGCAGCATATTCTTCAATGAAAGGAAGGGGACAAGCCAACCTCAGAAGTTGCGTGGGCTTTATTTTTTTCATGTTCTGTAACTTTCAAAATGTTCATTACTTATATACTTAGCTTTTGCTGCAGAAGTCTTGTGACTTCCGTGCTTGCATCTTTAGAAATTGAAACATTGGGACAAAATTTTCAGAAATCTGCAACTTCTTTCTAAGTTAGACTAAAACTCTATCTCCGATAGCCAGATTTTTCTGAAAGAGTTAATCTTATTGTATAGCAAGGTTTTTGTGGCGATAAACCCATAAATACTAGATGGTGTAGTATTTTACACTTATACTCCATAAAATATGTTCTAATAGAAATAATAAAGTTCTGGAGCATGCTGACTATAAGTGACTAACTGCTGTAAGTATCGATTAGTTAATGATCAAAAATGCTTCCTGCTTGAGGTTTTTGTTTGCATTAATAATTCATTATCTACTACCGGTGCGGATTAGCCTTGAGTGCATTACCCCATTAGCATCTAAGTTATTGCAGCATTTGCTTCCTTCTCATGTAACTCCTGTCTCCAGCGTAGGCCACTCTCGCCTGTTGTATCGATGTATATTTTCTGATCCAAATACTTAAAAATAAACTAAATCTGATATTCTATATATCTGCAATAGTTTATGTTGCATGAATAATAGGGGAATGCGAGAAAGAAACCTTGATGTATATCGGGAATTAAATGGGAAATTAAGCACACACATGCTGCACTGTGTTGGATGTTCTGGACTTTAAGATGCACGTGTTTTGACTATGCAACATATGAACAGTCTGTATTAAATCTCTTGGACGTGTTGTAGGTATGGTTTGAGTACAGAACACTTGTAAAAGATCAGACGGGTGTAGTATTTACCATCTGTACGGTATGCAGTTACTGACTCCCCGTTGAAGCTCTTGACTGGATTACTAACAGCGTGCAGGAATACATGCACTGCACTGGATGGTAATGAAAACTAAATTACTGTGCTTCCGTTACTACAAATGCATGTCGAACTTGATTCAAAAAAGAGAGTTGGAATAATAAGCATTAGCAGTTTTGTCGGTTACTTTGTCCTTATAATTATAAGATGCTAAAGCTGATTGTAATGAATTCTGGAGACTGCTAGCACGTCCTTTGGTATTAACCGTACTGGCATGGTAAGGAAAAAGGATGGCAGGATAGTATCACGAAGCATCCCTTGAGCTTGATTAATAATCTTTACTTCCAATATGTCTCATTTCTTATCTGTTCGTTCATGGGTAGAAAAAAAGAAAAATCTTTTTAATGTCTCTGGAGAGGTGATAGAAAGGAATGTAAATGTAGCCAGTCAGAGCACAGTTGACTGATAGCATGTAAAAACCAAAGCAAAAAACCCCAAACAAACAAATAAAAACAAAACCGACACCAAACCACCAAACAATGATAAGAACAGAAAGCCTTTAAATTAGAGAAAGAACTTGGGGAAAACTGGCAGAACAAAGCATGCCTGGAAGTCTCTCGACAGATCTTGGTAACATCTGCTTTAAACTGGAGAAACTGAATTGCATACTTGTTTGTTAATTAGGAAGATTGGTATGCTGTTATGAGAAAATTGAAATGTGAAGGATAAAAGTGTTATGAGGATTAGCAGTCATTTTTCTAGAGAAATATTCGTGTTCAAAGGTGACATTCCAGAGGAAAGCTTTGATCGTCACGTGGCGTTTGATACTTCTGTGTAACGGTCAGAAAATATCAGATTGTCAATATTCCTGGAAAAAGTTTCTCCTTTACGGAAGCAGCCATTGTCATAGCTGGGTGCTAACTATTCCCGGCCACAAATACTTTTTCTTTCAAACAAACTTCAATTGGAGAGAAAACGCCACCAGTTTTTCTTAAGAGCTAGGGTTAAAAATCATCTTGGCTAAGGGCCTAAATATAAAACTCTCTTTAATTGAACTAACCCATCAAAAACAGGGGTAGATGGTAGAATAGGGAAGCCCCCAAACCCTCTATTCTGTTCTTCAGAAGCTAGATATATGCTAGATATATGTACTCTAGTTGTTCAGTTGGTGGAGGATAAATTGCTCATCTGCCCCCGTCAGCCTGCACTGCTGTAAAGAACACTTCCACAGTGCTACTTATGTATCCAGATAGGGAAGGATCAATTTTACCTTCAGCAAATTAAAGACTGCGGTCTGGAGAGTAGGGCATAAAGGAGATCTGTATCTGTATTTCATCTTACCCATGTTATCTGTGCTCCAAATAATACCAGTTGTTAATCTCCCATTTGAGTCAATGGCATTTAGATTATACAACACCAAAGTTACAATATTTCCAGAAGTTGACAGCAATTGGTGTACTCAACATTTGTTTTGATGTGTCGGAGTAATGATCCACGGTTCCAAGTAGCCTTCATAGTCTGAAGGATGATGTTTATAGGTGGGACTTCTTGGAAAAGCGCAGAGAAAATTAAACTTAGCTGTACCAAATGGAGGGAAGGGCAACGTGTGGGGAAGGCAGAGATATCTGGGCCTGCTGCTGTCAGGAGACCAGGAGGAAGGAGCAGGTCTCGGGACCAGGGGGATGCTGCCGGCAGGGCCTGCCCGCTCTTCCCCCAGCGACAGCTGCTGCCGCCCACGGAGAGTGCTCCCTTCCTCCTGGGACCAGCGTGGTACCTCAGTCGCTGACAGGAGGATTAGGGGGGTCTTTTGTTAGGCCAGATGTATTATTTCTTATTGGTAAAGATCATCTAATACATTTCAGGCAAAATGACAGAAGCCCGAATACGTAGTCAAAAAGTGCTGGTGATTTATTTCTCCACTGATTTGCAGTTCCAGTGGACTGCATGGATAAAATGCAAAATGATACCAGCTTAGAAATAACCCTTATGTGTTTATACCAAGGGCTTTCCTCTTCAAATATTTAGAGTAAATGTAAATATATTCATAGTGTTGTATATTATGCCTGTAAAAATGCATTGGCAGTGTATCACTGTGTTATAAAGAATAATGGAAAATACTATTTTCTAATAAAAAGCACAAAACTTAAAGGCAATAAGACTAGAAAATGTTGTCCCAAAGAGGCATATTGCTCCCTGTATTCTGTATTTGAAATTCAAATGGTAATTACAACATTGTACTTTGAGATTGCTCTTAACTGTGATTTAGATTCTTTCTGTTAATCATTTCTCTATAATGACTAGGTACTATAATGACTAGGTACTACTGGTGATACAGAAGTATCTTTGACAGTTATGGTTAGCCGGCTTAATCTTGGATGTGGACTGGTTAGATAAATGTTGTAGTTACTTGAAAGTATTGTTTAAAAAAAATCGCTGGAATGTTTATGTTGGGCATCTAAGGATTTAATTTTCAGGACGATGGAGCTGGTGTCTTTAGGAGTATGAAAGTCTGTGCAGACAACTGTCAGGAATGTGTATAGTATCTCTAAGCTCATATGCATGCATCATCACTGTGGGGGGTATGTATGAACGTAGGTATATTGCCACGCTGTGGTATGTGCGTCAACCGGTGTGCATCATACCTAGAGGTTAGTGGGATTTAAATGTATGTGATTTTTCAAGCAAGTGGATGGCTGGTGGTAGAGGGTGTGCAACTAAGTCGGTCAACTCTGAGAGGTATATTAATAGTTTCACTTAAAGAATATCTTATTATTTTGTAACTTGAAATATTTTAACGCTGAGTACTTCTTCCTTCTGGACAATCTCTAGCCTTTTCATTGCAAGAAAACGGACAAAATAGTTGCAGTTTAAAATATAACCTTCAAAATGTGGCCAAGCATGGATTGGTGTCAGAGAGATTACATTTGCTGGAAGAAAATTTATTTAATGGTTAACACATCTATGCATGGTTGTGTCCCGCTGAGAGCTGTAGTACAAAACCCTGGAAGTCAGACTGTCAAAACTAAATTATTTTCATTAGGACCTGTACAGAAAAGCTGAGGTAATACAGCATATCAATAATTTACATCAGACATTATGTATGCAAGCTGCGTTTATTAATAAACACAAATCAAAGAGTTTCCACAGCAATTAAATTATAATGTTGAAGGAATGGAAAAGGTTATAGACCTTCTGCTGAGAGCGAGTGGAATGTCTCTTTATTGTATTTTAAGGAATAAAAATACCCGACCTTGAAAAACAACATAAAACTTTACTTGGGGGTGGGGGGGAGCAAAACTACATGTTGGAAATTATTACCGATCCACAAGAGAATTAACGTATGTGCTGCTGCCATATAGTCTTTTCTCTGTCTTAGTTAATGATTTCTCCACTTCCGCAAACCCCTTCATTCTCTTACGATTACTCTATTATATCCTATACTGCTACACTGCTTTTGTTCAATTCGTTGTTTTTCT
The DNA here is from genome assembly GCF_023638135.1 of Falco biarmicus. Classification (NCBI taxonomy): domain Eukaryota; kingdom Metazoa; phylum Chordata; class Aves; order Falconiformes; family Falconidae; genus Falco; species Falco biarmicus. The sequence goes on from NC_079295.1 coordinate 13,155,270, forward strand.
AGGGCTAAAAATCAACAGCAATTATTGTTAACAATGGTGGATGGATTCAGTATATTGGTACCTGGAGGTCATCCCGCTTAGGCAAATACATTGGCCGGAGCTTTAGGATAGCTTCATAACATCTGAATCTCTACAGTACATCATAAGCGGGGGAAGAGAGAATTCCTTTCCTTCCCGCAGCTGTTATGTTCCTTCAGAAAACTCCTCTTGATATTATATAATGCAAGGGGCCTCAGAACTGAATGGTTTTTTCATTTCATTACCACAGTCACAAATAGCTGACACTGCAAAAATATGCAATACAGTCAATGGAATTGGGAAGCCTACTAGTATGGGAAAATACAGGTTTCAAAATTATTCTGATAATTGGAGAAATAGTTCGTGTGTATCTTTCTGAGGCAAGATTCAAACAGTTGATTTTTAGTTCGAAAACAGGTTAATAGCCACTGCAAAAAAAAATAATTTCTTCTAACCATAGCCTTAAGCATTTGCAATGACATTTTTTTTAAATGAATAGCTTTGTGTGAGTTTATCCTAGCCATATCCTGCTAAACAAATGGCTAAACTCATTTTACAGGTTGAGATACCATAAATCACTGTGATTACTGGGTTTATGTGGCTTGGATTTTCGTAGCTACCTGCTATGAAGGATCTCAAAAAACGTAAGCATGTGTTAGTCCACTTTTTTTAAAGAAAAGCTGGTGGAAAAATAAATGTCTGCGAAAGACTGCCAAGCGGTTATATCAGATAAGACTAGGTGCTATTATTTTTCCTGAATTCTGAGTTCTTGATCACGTTTTCCCCAGAATGCGATCTGAAGGTTGAATAGCTAAAATACAACTCTTGCATATACACAGATGTACACATAAAATATATATATGTATTCATATACACATACACAGTTCTGTTTTTCTATCCATGATTGTGGCTTTTTAATCGGGAAAAAAGCAGGGAAGTGTTATCTCTGCCTTATCTGACAAACATTGTAAGTCATCATTTGAGGGCTGCTTGTTAGGTGAGAACACGATCAGTTGCACCGTTTGACTGCGGAAGAAAGACTGCAGTTCGTGTGTGTGTGTGTGTGTGTGTGGTGGTGTTTTTTTCTTTCCTTTTTTAAATGGAACATCCACAACAGTTCACCGGAGCTCAAAATTACAGCTGAGGAATGATCAGTTACATCTCAAAAAATTACAGGAGGGAAATAGAGTGAGAAATTAGTTTCTTAATATTGATATGATACCGCAGGCATCATTATAAACAAGAATGTCATCTGGTATCATTTTAGTTTTGCATATGGATTTCTTATGTTTCTAAAGTGGATCGTGTAAACTTCCTCACAGTCCAGTGAAATCTAAACAGATCTGTTTGAAGTAGTTTAATGTTCATTAAACAAGCGCTTCTTCAAAGGATGTAGATGTGTGCTCCGCTGCTACACATGTTGCCTGAGGTCCTTCTTTTTACCGACGACTCGCTTGTTAACCAGTTAAATTGTGTGGCCTCCATGGGAAATCATGAAAGCTTCCTATACTTTCCCGAGCATGTTCCAACAGTAAACGCTAAATTTGAAGGTGGGATTGTAATTAGCTTTCATTATTTCTCAAGGTGCTGGTTCAAATCTATGAGGCAACAGAAGGATGTTGAGGACTGTTTGACTGTCAGGTCTTTTTTTTTTTAATAAATGTATATAATATATTAGTACTTACAGTGATTTTTTTTTTTTTTTTAATACGTTGATTTTAGTGATTTTTACAGAGAAGACATTATGGCTGAAATTAAATACGAAATTTTGAAGGAAATCTCTGAAAACTGAAAAGCGGCTAGTCCCCTCATGTTCCAGATTATTGCCAAGACAGCCCATTCAGCAATACCCCCTGAAGGATAAATATGTAATAAGGATGTCAAATATGCAAATAGATAACAAAGTTATCTTTTACTTGGTTCCTAGCTCACTTAGGGAGAGGGTATCACAATTTTCTTGCACGAGAAGACAGATAAACTGGGGTCCTGCATGAGAATTATTTCTTTTTGTTTTCCCTAGAGTGTGTGCAATGGTGCTTGAACAGATTAGTTCCTTTCCTCACCTGATGCAGAGAGACAAGGACAGGATATTGAAAGAACGCAAAGTAATCACTAAGCTTGCTATGAAAATTCTATGTGATTTTCAACTGTGTGCTCATGTCAGATCTTGAGATAGATGTTTCTGATTCAAAGTGATTTGCATTGTAATTGGGTCACTGTCATTGTAGGATTCAGTTATGAACTGAGGTTAGACATGAGGAAAATGTGTATTTCCCGCCCCTTGGTCCTGGCAAAAACTATATTGGTCATCTGCTAATTGAGGCAGAGTCAAAGAAAACTTTCTGAATTTCCCACAAAATGTTCCAATGAGAACAGACCCTTAAGCAGGAGTTCAACACTTTTCAGTCGGTCAAACCTCATATGAGTCTTGATACAGGAGTACTGTAACTGATGGAGCATTCCCTGTATTGCATTCACATGTACAAATACTATCTCTGTCTTTCCAGTCTGTTTCACTATTACAAAATACAGTTTCTCTAGTGTGTGAAATGTAGTTTCACCTGTGCTGAGAATTTTTTTGTCCATTATTCATGTCTCTCGAACCATTTGAATAATTGCAGAATCACAGAACAACAGAATGGTTGAGGCTGAAGGGACACCTGGAGATCAGCTTGTCCAACCTCGCTAATTAATGTTGTTGAAATGTTTCTTCACATATAGCTGGCAACGTTCCCTCCCTGCTGCCCCAGTTTGTCTGTATCTGTCTGGGTTGCATTGCGTGTGTGCAATATGGTAAACTTGGGCTCACCAGTTGTCAATGGAAGACATTTAATTAGCCGTGTTGTCCACAGAATGAAATCTTTATTAATAGGGTGTAAAATCACCATTACTTTTTTGCTGTTGTATAAATTTAACAAGCTTATATCTAATTAGCTGTCAGTTCTCAGCCTTAGGTGCTTTCTTGCACGCTTCCAAAAGATCTTCCTTCTGCCAAAGTATTGTTTTCGGTAGACCTCCTCTCTCTGGCTGTAGCATTCCCGATGTACTCGCTGCAGCTTTACCCCTAATTTGTGTAGTAATCTACTAATTTACCTCTTTTTCTACTTTTTCTAATGCTTCTAGATGCTTGTACTCAAAAGGTGAAGTTCTTCCCCGTCTTTTGAGTGAGACCTATCTCTGACTGTGTCGCTCCGATCTTTTGGTTAGTATGGCTGCCATGGTAAAGCAAAATGAGCTGTTTTCTCCGGATATTTGCCGACTACTTCTTGCTGCTGTTAGAAGGACATTTTGCTGTATTAGGATATAACACAGTGATTCACAAGTTACCTGGTGGGCTTTTCTTGGTTTTACCTCATAGAATCTCATTGGGTACAAAATGTTTCCTTGGGCAGAGGAGAGGAGGGCCGGGCAGGGTGAGATGTGGAGCTAAAGACTTTCCCTTTGGAGACAAAGACAGTGCTTTTGGTGGTGGTGGTAGTGTAGTAGTAGTTTCTAATTTTTGTATGATATTTATATTTTTTCTGACTATATAAGGGGCCTAGAGATAATATAGATTGCAATTAGTTTTGTAACTGTGTAATAACAAGAATGTATAGATGTAAGCAGGTATGTTGTTTTCCAAGTGTCTTGTCTTTGACATGCAGATGAAAAAGCATTATTCGTTATCTTGATTTTTTTTTTTCCAGAAAACAACCTTAAAAATATAGGAAATTATATGAGTCCATGCAACAGGTACTAATTACCTGTCTATTTGGATTTTTTTGCAACTCTTTGCAATTTATGAATTTCAGTAGTGTGTGTTTTGCAGCCTTGTGGAGATATACAACTGGATAATGTCTTCAATATATAGGACTGGATTAGACTCACTGCTGTTACAGTAATGAACTTTGTTATACTGAAATATTCTTTATAGTTTAGAAACATATTAGAAAGGCTTACTAAAAAGTTAATAAGGTGAATGTGGACAACTTCTGATTTGAAGTAGATCACTAATAAAAATCAGTTAATTTTCCAAACAAATTAATGAAGAGGCCCAAGTATTAGCTCATGAAGAAGTAGAAACTCTTCTGAAATTCAACCCCCTTTTATCTCACCTCAAAACTCTGTCTGCTGGCAACAAAAATGGTAATGTCCTTAGTGAGATTTCACTCTTTAATGATTATTTAAACTGAACTTTAGGATAAATAACTTTTTAATCTGAAACCGTGTACTTGGAGATTGTGTGGTACAAGCCGGCGTTGTCATAGCAAACATTGCAACCTATCCATCCCCTTGCTCTTTCTCTCTTTGTTTTTCTTAATATTATCCATTTTTTTATTATTGATAAAAAAAAATACAGAGATTATTTAATTAATTGATTTTAAACAACTTACTGCAGCTGGTTTTGTACTCTACTAGTAGAACACTGCTGTGGATGCATTTGCAAAGCCTTTTATATCCATAAACAGATTGAATCCAGGCAAAGGTGAAAGCAAGAGCAACAAAGAAAAAGGTAATGATGAGTCTTTTTTTTTATTATCATTTATTTTATGAGAGTAGAAAGGCAAAAAAAAAATAATTTTTTTCGTCATATAGTTTAGCAGCGTAGGGCAGGAAGGGACTGTGCTTCAAAGATAGTGACTGTTCCAGTCCTGCTTGCTGGTGAAGATAGGACGACATGACTTTCATTGAGACTATTTTTATTTCTTCAGTAGTACAAGGCAGTGCCAAAGAACATTTAATCCATCAGAGTTTGTGATCATGAGAGTGTAGCTTTCCAGTGGCCTTCTGTATAACAGTAGTTCTGAAATGTAGTAAAACTAAGCGCGTAAAGACAGTGGGTTAATCTAGGGTTTTCCATGATCCTTGTTCACTGCTTGATGTATATTAAACATGGTTCTATGGTCAAAGTCTGTCTGTTAAGAGAATAGTCCAACTGGTCCTAGGAAAGACTAGTACTTAGCATTTGCATTCAGGTATTCGGGGAGGGAAGGTGTCAGGAAATTAGCTCTAACAGCTTATCCTTGAACATCATCCTTGCTCTGAAATGGTGCTATGCATCTCTAAGCACAGTCAGGAGTCTTTGCTTTCATTTCCAAGATACCCTTTACTTAATCCAGAGACATTTAAGAAAGTAAATCAAAGGATGCTTCTGCCTGTGGCTGCTTCATTTTCTAATAATATTTTTTTTCCAAATCAATCGTGATACAATAGTAGGTCACATTTGAAATATTCATTGTTTACAGGCTTTGTTAGAGGATTGGTGCTCTTCATGTATCAAAAGGCCCTGTCTTCAAGAATGTTTTAAAAATAACTCGTATAGCCTATAAAATTAAGGGCTTAAAAACGACGCATGAGTTAATCAATGCTACTTTGGTTTCTAGAAGTAATATGCTGTATTCTGGGAGAGTTTTCCACATGTAATGTTGGATGCCTGCAAGGTGATGTGGCATTACAAAGCACAGAATTAAAATATCTGTTTTAAAATACAACATGCTTCAGCTGTGATGTTTTAAGAGGAGTGACAGTATAAAAGAAAACAAAAAAGACATTTTCGCTGGAATGTGTAAGTTATTTTTATTTCTTCTCTAGTTGTTGATTGAGGTCTCAAATCAAAGTTGTATTGTAATAGATACTGAATTTAGGCATAAGAAGGGATAGTTCATGCCCAATAAAATGTACAGTAGACTTCAGAGGAAATGTGCCAAAGGACAGAAAGGAAGTGCCATCATCTCAGTTTAATGAATAGAGAACTGAAGCACAAAGAACACAAATAATTCCCCTACAATTATTCAGGAAGTCTATGGCAGGAATGACCTTGACACCTGCACCTTATGAGACATGATGGCTTGGTTAGCAAAACAGAAAACAAAGAAACAAATTTCCCCTTTCGGTGTTTTGTTGTTTTGAGGGTTTTGTTAAAGGAGTTGTTTATTGAAGTCCGTTGTAATTCTTTTTAAGCCCTGTTATTTCTACAGCTTCTTGTATATGTTAGGTAACTTTAAAAGCTTCTTCGCTTGGCTCGGGAATAAAACCTGAAGGTGAGCTTTTCCCTGAAGGAATGTTGGAAGCAAATGGTGACTAATGACAGGGTTGGGGGAGAGGGGGAGTCATCTGATGGGTGACACAAACGCTGTCTGAGCCGTGAGCCTGTTGGCCTGTGCAACTGGGAAGCAGGTAGAGATGTAAATCCCAAAAAGCTGTGGGGTTGGTTTTGGTGAGGGTGTCTTATAAAACTGTCAAGTTAGTCTTATTTGAAAACATTGCATCAACTTTCAGATTTCTTTAAAAATATTAGAATAGTGACTCTTCTCAAAGCACCAAGTTAACAGTCTAGTGGATGGACATAGGTATATTGCAGGGGGGACCAGTGGCATGCACTTCGTACAGATTATTAAGAAATGTAATCGGATTCCTGAAGACTCCTCACAGGCTCTAAACGTCAAATGTTGTTGAGATTACCTACTACTAGGCCTAAGCTATTGCAGTGGGCTTGGCACCAGCTGTTAGGCTGATGAAGGTGGGTGATACCTCTCTGATAAAGTGCTGGCCGCACAGTGGTATGACTGTGAAGATTTATGTCATTGAAATAGTGGGACCAGAAATGACTTAGTGTGCGGCAGTCATCTGACTGGCAGTGGGGTGGTTAATCCAGACAGTAACTGTGCTCGTCTGTCTCCTATAGAAAGAAGTAGCTCCTAGTCGTAGTGGCCTGGGTTTGCCCCCCTTTCTGTCATCTTGTCTGTCTTTCTGCTAGGAGGCTTGGGTGTTAAGACAGTCCCTGACTTGGAACTTTACAGGGGAACTGCTAAATATGCAGATCATCTCCTGTCCAAAAAATACTAATAATGGAACCTTCAATGATAGCTCTAGCACAAAGAGCCATTTTAAAGGCAAAAAGCCACCCAAGTAAATAAAGAAATACCTGGAAATTACAGAAATGAGCATTTTTATTGGATGGTAACCATCAGAATTATTTTTCTCACTTTTATTGTTGGTAGATTACTTGCATTTGTAAATGTGTTAGTCTGTCTATACTGTGTCCTGTTCGAATTAGTGACTGTTTCCTATACGCTGGAATTGGAGTCACTGTATCGTGTGCTTTTGCCACGTTAATGGAATAGCAGAAAACTTCTTGGTGGACATACTTGCTGATGTTTGTGATCAGAAGGCTGTCAACACGGTCCTAGCATGGTCACCCACACCTGAAAATGCTCATTGTAGTGTGCCGATGTGAGGTGGGAAGTAGAGATTCCTTGATCTCCCTAATTCAAGTAGTGCATCGATATAAAGAATGTTACAAAGTAAGTTTCTTCAAAAAGTGTTGTTTTATGACCTCTGTACATTAACAGCTTCTCCCTGGAGAATTACAGGGAAATTATAGTTCTAAGGAAATGTTTGACATGGTATACATTTGTCTGTGTGTACAGGAGTCAACATTTCGGCACAACCGCCTCCTTATTGCTTCGGCATGTTAGGCATTGCAAAGAAATGACACTTTTATGGTGAAGCAACCTGTATGTCAGGTAGACACTTTCCATGTTCAAAGCATTTGGAAAATTCAGGATAAAGATGACAAATTCTCCTAGTGGAAAAATTGCCTTTGAGTTTCTCTTTTGTTACCAAAGACAATTTATATTTGCCTCATTTCTTGTTACTGGAATTGTCTGCCAAGGGTCTGACACTTTGGTGTTGCAGAAAGAATGTGCTTGACTGCAGAAAATAGTGTGCTAAAATACCTGGTGGTAGTAGCCAATGTATCTCCTCAAAGAGGAAAGCTCCAGAAGCCCATTGCTGCTGTAAACAATTCATTCTCCAGTGATTTGTCTATAATAACCTCTCCGAAGTCTAGCTAGTCTTATGTGAAGCTACCCCATGTGAAAACCATAAATGATGTCAAGTTGTCTTAAGAATTTAATGATATTAATGCTAGAAAACAGAAAAGTGTTTATCGATTATTTGTATATATTTTACCTAAATACTTCACTAGAAATATCATTTGACAAAGATAGTGATGGTCTTAATACATAGTCATATGCGCTGCATAGCAAGTAGTAAATTTTGAACAAGTTTGATTTTTCTCATGGTCTTTTGGACAATATCCGCAATTTAAGGATGTAGTCCTGGACAATGATTTGAAACACCCAGCATCTATTAACTTTTGGAGCTTTCATGAATGATGCAAATCATGTCTTTGAGTAACAGGGGAAAACACACAATAAGATTTAATAAGGGATTATGGATGTGATGCATGTGTGCAATTGGAGAAGCTCAGATTACTGGGATAACAATTCCTGTGTTAGCACACAGTTGTTATCCCTGTGGATCATCTAGGACGTGCAAGATACTACTTTGCCACAGTGTGCAGAAAATACCCTTGATCTGTGCACTTGCAGTAAGAGTTTTGTTATAAGTATAATATGGCATCTTAACTATCTTTTTCCCCATGAATGCAAATGAATTCATCCCAGTAATCTTCCCTTCCCCCCCCGCCCCTTCACACACACAGGTGTCGTCATAATTTTGTCATCTATATCCATGTTTTACTTTTGTCCCAAACAAACCTGTTCAGACTTTGTTTTCCTTCTAATCTGTTATGCAAATAAATACTCCTTTTAGGGATATCCCTATGTGCTAAGTAAGTTAGATAAAGCGCTTTTTTTTTTTTTTTTTTCTCAGTTAAACAGGGTGATATCTTTCCATTTTGCCTCAGGTGAGTATTGAAGTAGGCATTAAAATGAAACGGAATTTTCTTCATTTCTAGGTGTTGAATTTCATATCTAATAATTTTTTCTCTATATTTTTATGTTAATAGAAAGGTCTAATTGTAACAGTGTTAATAGCAAGACATTAAATTTCTTTCTCTGAGAATCAAAAGGACCCAAGAAACATAGGATCGACTCCTAACTTCGTTGTAGAATAGTCATCCTGGCATTGATGTCTGCAAACAAAGCTACTTTTACTTTCACCCTTATATTCTCCCTTCTCTTCTGTTTCTTAATTCTTCTCCTTCTATCCACCCCCCCACCTTCAAGCACATAAAAATAGACATATTTGGGCGGGGGGGGGGGGGGGGGAGCAATAGACTTGTTCTCTACCTGAGCTACTGGGTTTGATTTGCTGCTGCTTTCTGCCCCACCCCCCCTGCAGTGGAATCATGGAAACTTTCTCCGTCTACAGTTTTGGACAGGAAGTTACCCACATGCTAAACCTAATGGCTCAGTGTTGTTCACTGAAGCCTGTATGTTCAGAACCTGAGCCTGGGGTGGGCCTTCTCAAATGTACCTGGGTCAATCCCTGTATCAGACCAGTGCCCTGATAATCAGCACAAGCCAGTCTCCTGTTAGCACATTTCCTCTTGGTAGTGCACAGTGCAGCAGTACCTGGGTTATTGAATGAACCCACTCTGTGTTTCCAAGCGTATAGCATGGCCCTGCATTACTATGTTTTCCAACACTGAACTTGCCAAAAGACCTTGTAAGATCCACTTTGCCTCCAAACAGCTGGACTGCTCTGTATTGAAACAGGGTAGAATGGCGTAATATCACCACACTATGGATGTGTTATTGTGCCGAGTTTGTGGTGCCTACCCAGAGGGAGAAATAATAACATTATTGCTGTAATGGTTTTTAATTGCATAAGGATGGGTGTAACTAGAGAGCTCACTGTTTCCAATCTACAGAATGGGTTTTAAAAGAGGAGAGCTGCCATTAAAAGGAGATATTCCAACTGTGTTTTTTACTGGAATCGATCGTTGTTGTGTTGTTCTATACTCTTTCTAGACGATGATGTATAAATTTTTCCATACCTTGTTTGTGAAAGCATACATTAAATAGTAGCAGAGCCATTCATTCAGCATTTTCAATCAATTAATTTGTCCTGACTCAGTATTTGCTTCTCACTTCTGTGTTTGTTACCGTGCCAGGTGAACTAAGAAGTACCAGCTTAGTCAGCTACCTTTGGCTGGATACACTGCATTTATTGACAGAAACTGTATCATGAAGGGAAAACTCCATTAGTAAACGTGACCAGTTGCTTGTGAACAAACCATAAACACACCCCTTGCCACACAAAGTACTCAATTCAACCAAAAACTGAACTAATTAATTCCCTTTGAGGTTATAGGTACATTCATTTGCTTTGAAGTGTTTCAGTCAGCAGAATCCTGAGGAGTGAGTAGTCTTAAATGCAATTTCCTTCATGTAAGTCAAATGTTAGAGTGTTTTCTTTCAATTAATATTTACACACATGCATGTGTACCCTGAAAAGGGATCATGCGGAATTTCTTTGAAATTACGTGGATTTCATGGTTCAATTAATACTATTGTGTAGATAAATCAAGGGTGATGGAATGAAATGGCGGTAAGAATTTCTCACGAGCAGTGAGGAATGAGTTGTCATACATGACGTTTCGTTCCCAGTAGCTGAAGGTAGTAATGGACAGGCTGCTGGCTCAGGCATTAATCTTCTCAGCTATATCCATAAATGAAATGTCAAGACTAACAATTCCTCTTTTATTGGTATTTCATCCTCGCTTTCCCCAATTAAAATTAATGTCTGTGCATGTATGTATAGAAATGGGGATGAAAAGGTCTACACATTCAGATGGTCAGAGATTATACATTCACACACAGCATGTTCAATTTTAAAAGGCAGATGGAAAAAAGACGAGTGCAAAAAAAGTCAGAACACTTTCTTTTAACAAACATGACAACCTGCCAAAATTTCATCTTGAGATGTGCTTAAGAGTATGACATAGATAACCAGAAATTACTGTGCACTGGGATAGCAAATTAAAATCCAGAAGTCGGTGAGGCCACAGGATATTGGATTTAAGACCATGAAGAGTTTGTCAGTGTTTGTGACATTTCATTGCTGGAAAAATATCAGTGTACTTAATGAGTGTATGTATTTGAATGCTAAAGCTGGGCCAAAGTCTAAGTCAAATCCGTAGGAAAGCTTGTCATCATGAGCAATTGAGCACACTTGGTTACAGTCAGTCATGGGGGCTGCCATAAGCTAGTCCGAATGTATGGACTGTTAAAGAAATAGAAGAAATGTTGTTCTCAGGAGGCAGAACCAAGACATGCAGTTTACTGGAGTGGCAAACTGGCCTTTGGGTCCAGCTCTGTATGGCTAGTCTTCTGGTGTAATATTAACGTGCAATGAGAAAATGGAAATCCAGGGGGGTGACCTGGTTAGAACCCTGCTGTCTGCTTTTTCACTCTGAGCTGTCTTCACGCTGCCAGGTATGGGACAAGTGTTGTCACTGGGGTTAAAAAACAGACGTGAGTTACATTGTTGAGTTTTCTAAGCATTGTAATTTGTTCCAGGTCTGTTCAGAAGATACGCATTGATGATGTATCTTGGAGCATGAGTTGAGAAATAAATGCCAAGCTAAAATGGATGAATTAAATCCCCTAAGTCTTATTTTGAATTTTTCTTGTCCCAACCTATTTTCTAATCAGGCAGAGCACTTGATATTTTCTTATCCTTTGAACAGTTTTGTTTGACGAAATTGG